>NC_090303.1:86085873-87396707 GCF_039906515.1 Pseudorca crassidens | reverse complement strand
CATTCATTTGAAAAAACACCAAATGCTGTTCTTTTCCTGATATTGTGGTGATTATATAAATAACTGATTCACTTTGTTATAAAGCAGAAACTAACACACCATTGTAAAGCAATTATACTCCAATAAAGATGTTTAAAAAAAAAAGTTGTCAGTAAAATCTAGAATCTTTAAATAAATTTTGAAAAGGGGTGATGGACCAAATGGAATTCTAATTATTTGATTTCAACACATTTCTCTTTCATTTGAATCTTTTAAGAGAAAAGTGAAAAGCAGTGTTATCCTTAAGAAATTTTCTCTCAGCATCTAAGCAGCCGTTTTTAATTACAGAAGATGTCTTCAAAATCTGTTTTGCCATTTTAAAGCTTTAGCTGTGAGAAAGTCAATTGTCAGTTGTGTAATGGAGGAAAAAATCTTACACTAAAAAGCCATTTGTATATTATGTTGAGTAGACACATAGGTTATTTGAACATTAGTGACTGATTTTCTATAGAAAATTTTTCTTCTTGAATTTGTTATCATTGTTGGTCACATAAACACAAAAGAGTCTCCACTGTCAACCTACTCATGCCTGTAGAAGTATGACTATAATGAGAACTGTTCAAAAATAAACCAAGATCATGCATGAAGTTCTTCCTTCTAAAGGACTCTCCTTGGGAAGCCGTGTTTATTCTCCTAGAACTGCCCTTTCTCCAAGTCTCTCTGCCTCTGTCTCTCCCTCTCCTTCTTCCTCTCTCTCTTTCCTCCCCTCTTTTTCTTTTCTTTCTTTCAAGACTTACCTTAAAAAGCACATTTCTTTGCATATCCTCCAAGGTGATAAATCTTCATCAGCTGAGAATAGATTTAATTTTTGGGAGCAGCCAGAAATCATTTGGAGTCAAGGCTGGTGGGTGATGAAACTGGAATAACGTTTTCGCTTAGACACAACGAGTGACTATAAACTAATGAGACCGATTTTCTTGAATTTTTGGAAGGCTGACTAAGAAGGAAGTTCCAAAATAGGAACTCTCAGTCTGGTGTGTACGTTGGTTAAAAAAATGAGTCGTATTGTTTGATAATGACATTACAAAATTTGTGTATTATTTATTTAGTCACTTATTTTTGTATTTGCCCCTATCTCTTTTTCACAATGGCTGTGTTTTGTGTCTGCCTGAGGGATTGTTGTCACATTTTTATTTTATGGTGATATTCCTTTTGGAGTCTTTACTTCTATCTATATATCATATTTGAAATATAGTAATAAAACTGACATACAGGGGGAAATCAAACTTTACTCAATGTTTAATTATATAAATTGGCTACCTGATACTTTTTTCTTTTGGAGTTTAACATTTGAAAATTGGCAGCAAGGTTTTTATGCTTAAACATCATCCATGTAGATCCATGCGGTTTTCGAATGCAATGATATTATTATAATATCATGAAATAAGTGGTATATTTAGTGCGCTCTCAACTTATATTGCTTGAAAGGTATAACTTTCAAAAATAAATTGAGGTGTTCAACAATTACACTAAACATTTGAGTCTTTCTATATCAGTTAAATATAAAACAATGATATCTATTAAACTAAAAAAATCTGTGGTTCTCATTTCTGTATTTCTTTTAAACTTGAGCAGTATCTCATTTTTTAAGGCTATAGTTTAGGAAACTTCTATTTTGCATTCTTACTGCCATTAGAGTTTTTGTTTTCTTTCCCCGAACTTCTTGTGTAAAGTTTTAAAAGAAAGTGAAGTGCTGTTGAATTTGCTTTGGAAGACAGGCAGGCAAGAAGGAAGGAAAGAAAATAAATTAATACAAAAGCCAAGAAGGTGTGCTTACATATTAAGATAAAGTACCTTTTGTTTCTGGTTATTTGTGCTACATGGTTTATTTTATTTAATTTTTGATGAATAAAATTATGCCTTTGACTGTTATAAGACATAGTAAATTTAAAGCACTCATTGTAGTGATTAGCCATACATATAAGAAATAAATTTTGCTAGGGTATCCTTTTGTCTACTTACTTTAAAAAAGCATTTTTATTTTATATAAAAGCAACAATCTTCGTTAGATTTTCTAGTATTTTAACAGAATGGTCTGTCTTATAAATAAATACTCATTAGTTCATGTCTTGAGAAGGAGTAAAAGTAATGCTTGTTTAGCAAAAGAGAATGCTGATTCATGAACTTTTTTTTGGTAGAACAGACTGATAAAACTCAGTGGCTTAGCAGAAGTTTTAGGATGGTGTAAAAGTTACTGTGGATTTGAACATTAAAAAACAAAAAATAAAAGAAAATATAAAATTTGGATATTCTCATTAAAGACATTATAATGGGAATTTATTCATTCATCCATTCATTTGTTAAAATGTGTATGTATCAGGCTGTAGTCAGTAACAGAGATGGAAGTTTGCATAAAAATAGCATTCTATCACTTTGGAACTCTGATATATGCCAGTTGTCACTCTGCATTTATATTTATAAAATAAGAATATAAGACTAATCATTTTTGAAAAAAAAATTCCTGAAGTTAACTCTCAATGACCAGTAACAAAAAAAGATAGAATATTTGTCATTCCCAATTGAATGAAGGCCCAAATGACACGAGAGTCCAGTGTCAACACAGTTTATCCTCTCAGCCATACTGAGTATAGTAACAAGAAGAGTTCTAAGTGATGTTCCAGACATAGGGCTCTAAAATGGACCGATTTTTATTTACAGGTATTTAATGAGTGCCTGCTCTGTGCAGGCACTGTTTTTCACCAAATCAGGTACTTTCAAAGGTATTGAGATGCTCTTGAATTTCTCACTGTTCTCTTCCAAAAAAAAAAAAAGGCCAATTTAAGATTTTAGTTAAATTATTCCCCTGTGGTTAACTGAGCATTTCCTATCAAGACCAAATACAGTAATCATCAACCTGATTTTTTAAAAATGTTGGATATAATAATAACGTATCTAGTTTTTGATCCAGTTTATATATATTAAGTGGATGTTTGGGCAGTGTGTGCATGCAGATGGTTCTGTTTATCATTTTCTGTAAAAATGTTTATATAACCTTTGTAAATCTGCCCTCTGAAGATTATGTCAGTGTTTATTAGTATAATTGCTAACTAGTGTTTCTTGGTGCAGATCGTGGTGGTGTTTTCAAACAATTCAGAAAATCTTATGTGTACTTTTCGTGTGCCTCATGCCAGTGGTCTACATTTTAGTTGATCTTCAGTATTTATTTCAGTAGACTGTCTTTTTTAAAACTTCTTTTAAAACAAAATTTTATTAATGCAAGTTGAGTTTGCTTAAGTGAGAATTACACAAATGATTGCTTACTCTTTATGTTAATGTTATCTTTCCAGCTTGCTTTTGCATGTGTTTTCTTTTGGTCTTTCCCCTTTTCTTCCTATGTATCACTTTTAAAAGTAAAGTAGTTTGGGATCATTTAATCACATAGAAATTATTTTAACTTTTTAGTAGAGAATAGAAATTAATTTTGATGCTTGGCAATCCATTGGAAGGGGGGTGTGTGTAGAGATGTGTATGTATATGTATAAATATACACACAGTGCTGAAGAGATTTAATCTATTGGGTTATATTCCTTTACCGCAAAAAATAGAGTTCTGGAGTACCAAGCCTTATTTGAAGAGTAATATTTCAGATTATTTTTACATTTTGCATATATTTAATCCTTTTAGCTTTAGGCAGCACCATCTTAAGATGAGTCTTTTTATTTATTTATTTTTATTTTTAATTTTTATTTATTTATTTTTTTGCGTACGCGGGCCTTTCACTGCTGTGGCTTCTCCCGTTGCGGAGCACAGGCTCCGGACGCGCAGGCTCAGCGGCCATGGCTCACGGGCCCAGCCGCTCCGCGGCATGTGGGATCCTCCCGGACCGGGGCACGAACCCGTGTCCCCTGCATCGGCAGGCAGACTCTCAACCCCTGCGCCACCAGGGAAGCCCCTTTAATTTTTATTTTTAAAGATTTAATTTTATTTATTGTTGGCTGTGTTGGGTCTTTGTTGCTACACGCGGGCTTTCTCTAGTTGTGGCGAGCGGGGGCTACTCTTCGTTGTGGTGTGCGGGTTTCTTGTTGCTGTGGCTTCTCTTGTTGCGGAAAACAGGCTCTAGGTGTGTGGGCTTTACTAGTTGTGGTGCGCTGGCACAGTAGTTGTGGCATGCGGGCTCTAGAGTGCAGGCTCGGTAGTTTCATGTGGGATCTTCCCAGACCAGGGCTCGAACCTGTGTCCCCTGCATTGGCAGGCAGATTCTTAACCACTGCGCCACCAGGGAAGTCCCAGGATGAGTCTTTTTAAAAGTAGATTAAAAAAAGAAAAAAGAAAACCCACAAAGCAATCTTGATTCTTAATGGTAATTTAAAAGAAGCATTTCTATTAACGTCAGAACAGAGGATGTCCATTATTTTTATCATTCTGGAGGTTTTAACCAAGACTATTAGATAAGAGAAAAAAATGGAGGGAAAAACATGGAAAGGAGGAGGTAAAATTTCCATTATTTGCAGACTGCGTACCTGGTAAACCAAGATAATCAACTGGCAAATTGTTACAAGCTAAGAGAATTCAGTTATGGTGACTGCCTATAAAGTCACTGAAGAAGTTCTTTATGCACTGATAAGGGATGAGAGCAACGAAGAAGTCTAGAGTAGGTTTCCATCTTGGAAAAAGTTATGTTTCATATAGACAATTATATTAAAAATAAAAGAAAACCACGATTGTTGTAGAAAAATGTATACTAGTAGTATTGAAAAAATAAAACATCTATAATCCTACCACTCCTGATGACTACTGTTAATATTTTATGTATGAGTCTCATTTTTTTTACCATTATATTTACAGATGTACACACATATGTGCGCGCACACACTTTCTGGGATTTTTATAGGTAGGGTAGAGGTGTACAAGTTTGGGCTCATTTTGCACTACTAATTTAAAACCTTTAATGAAACAATATGTTGTGAATATTTTTTCTGTATTATTACTACTCTTCTATAGCAGTCTTGTGGGTATAGTATCGTTTGGATATTTAACCACGTCCCTATTTTTGGGTATTTATATTGTTTCTATTTTGTTTTTCCAATATTATCAACAAAGCTATAAAGAAGAATATTCCTCTTGGCTAAATCTTTGCTGAGATCCATGATATATTTTCTGTTTTTTCAGTAAATTTCTAGAAGCAAGTGTGTTTGATGTAAGGGTGTGTTTTAATGTTTTTGTCTTAAACACACAAACTCAATTTCTCTCCAGAAGGTTTGTACCAATTCATACTCATAGTAGCCTAATTTCCTGCCCACTAACCAGCATTATAATTTCTTCGATCATTTATCAACTTAAAAATGAAACAGAGGATCTCATTTTTATTTGTTGTTCTTAGATATGGGAGGGGGGACAGAGAGAGACAGAGAGACAGAGAGACAGACACACTGTTAATTTGAATTGCTCTTTCATTTTCATTCACCTTTTTTCATTTTCTGGTATTTTAAAATATTTTTATGTTTTAATTTGTAGATTGTCAAATCTACAAATCTATCAGTCTTTTCTTTTTAGAGTAATTATATGCTAGAGAGGTTTGTAAGATTTATTTTAAAAGTTTTATTTCTACTTTTTGTGTTTTCAACTTCTTAACAATGAGATTTTTATTCAGTCTTGTATTTATTTTGGCATATGGTATCACACTAGGTTTTTCTAGAAAGTTTTGCAGTATTGGTTTTTTAAATAAATAATTTACCCATTCTCCTTTGAGGTACTTTGGGTTTTTTTTATACTACGTTCTGTTGTAGAATAAAAGCTGTTTCTGGTACTTGAATTCTGTTCATTTGGTATATTTACCAATTCTTGAACCAATACCACACCATTTAAATTATTGTATCAATAGATTTACACTTTAAAAAATGTTTAAGTCAGTTCCCCAGTGATTACCATTAATTTTCAAAATTTCTTTATTGATATTATACATCTGTTCTTCAAAATGAACATTAGTCTCTTTTCATTAAGCATTTTAACACTCAAGCCCTTTGGTTATTCTTTGTGCATTGCACTACCATTATACAGTATTTGGAATGTATGTGTAAATAGAAATTTTTGTGCTTTAATATTACTTTAGATACCAGGTAGTTTGTTCTTTAAAGCATCTATTCATGCTTATTCCTTATCCTGTCTCCTTTTCTCATTGTTTGCTTGAGTCCCTTCTCTCTATTTGCTCTCAGATCCTTTATTACTCTTGCATGGTTTGATGCTTTGTAACCCTTGCAGCCAATCAGGTGCCCAGTGGTAGATAGCACATGTAATGTGGATTTTGCTATTAATAAATAACATGAGTTTTTTTATTGAAGTTCACCTGTGAACTTCATTTAGATTACTCTTCCTGTTTTCATTGTGAATAAAGAGAATGACTTGTTTGCTTTTTCAGAGGACATTTATGTCATATATTTTTCTCTCTTCATGTTTTATGGATGTTGTCATACAGCATTTTCAAGTCTATAATACTGGTCTAGATCCCATCATATCATTTTTAGTTCTTCAGTATATCTTCTTTTAATAAGAAAAAACACACAGGAGAAACTGTCTGAAAATTCTTGTGATGTATAAAGCCACAGAATTCAGTGATGTGAAATTATAGTGGGTTCTTTAGTATCTTCAGAGAATCGCAATTATTAACACTGTGAGTCATTTTCCTTTTTCTTAACTTGTAGTTGGTAGAGAACAATTTAGAAAATTGATGCTTCTGTCAAAAGTCTAGATGAGGGCTTCCCTGGTGGCACAGTGGTTGAGAGTCTGCCTGCCGATGTGGGGGACACGGGTTTGTGCCCCGGTCCAGGAGGATCCCACATGCCGCAGAGCGGCTGGGCCCGTGAGCCATGGCCGCTGAGCCTGCGTGTCCAGAGCCTGTGCTCCGCAGCGGGAGAGGCCACAACAGTGAGAGGCCCACGTACCGCAAAAAAAAAAAAAAAAAAGTCTAGATGAGTAGGATCCAGGCTCAGTCTGGATATGACAACATTAAGAGCCCTGCAGCTTTTACTAACTGTGAAAAAAGGAATCTATTTTATACTCCATTAAACTGTTACACATCATAAATAATTTATATCAGCCTTGTTCCCATCTATATCAAGGATGATAAACTAGTCACTGTAAGGATTTTTTTAAATGAATGTAATAGTATTTCTTCTTCTCCTGCCTTTTCTTTCTCCCAGTCTCTCTTGCTCATTAGAAAGAAGTGTATACCTCCTGAGTGGTCCCAGCCAGGGCTAGAATTGTGATAGGGATCCACTTAGGACATTTCAGGAAGTCAGGTGACTCAGGGTGATTTGTCTCCTTAGCTCCCCTGCTCACTAAATATATAACTTTGGCCACAATCCAGTCTTTCTGAATCTCAGTTTCCCCATCTTTCAACCAAACATAGGCACCTCAGAGGGGTTTTTTTTGAGAATTCAGAGATATGTGAAAGTGCTTTGTAAACTGTGATTACTATACTCATATTAAATCCCTGTAGTTAACTATACTAAAGTTATTTTTGACAATTTAACGAGGATTGGCAGATCCTGTACAAATTCCACAGTTGGATGTGGGGAGTCAGGAGCTGTCGTAAGCTGTCTCTCACCTTGTCCTGTACTTGTTATAAACATGCCTCCCGACTAGATTGCTGCCCTCTCTGATCGCACACCTATCCCAAGTGTTTGGCAGAAGAGCAGTTGGAAGAGCAGGGGAAATGATGGCATTGAGAAGTAGAGGATCGAGTTCCTCAGTTTTGGTGTCTCTAGCAATATAGGGAACCCAGCATCACCAGGAAATGGGAATTGATTGGTAAAGGTGGAAGGTTTGAGGATTATATAGGTTGTTAAGGAGGATAGAAGATAGGAGGTAAGGAGGTTGTGGTTGAAGAAATGGGATGTCAAGTTCAAGTCTGTGTAGTGGAGCGTAGCCTGCAGTCCTGCAGCCTAGGAGTACCTCTAACGGTGAGGGGCTGATGGTCTTAGAGGGGGTGTTTTGAAGAGGACAAGAAAGGCCCTGGTTGAGAACTGAAGTGTACTCATGCTGGGCAGCAGGGAGAGTCTCAGTGGAGCATAGCTGGGGATGACCTCGGGAATGGAGCGTAGATGTGGCTGCCTAGGCAGAAGCTGCAGCTGTGCAGGGAACTAGCCTTGCATTATGAAGCTGTAAGAAGTACAGTGCCTTGTTATAAGTATAGTCTTCAAGAATGACTATGAATCTAAGAATTGTTTTCATAAGCAGTGACCATGGCCACTGCTTCTGTTGGATGTAGTCACAAATTTGATGACAGAATTCAAAGAACTGCTGCCCTACCATAACCTTTTTGGTATATTTGAACACACAGATCATAATGCCTGAGCAGTTAGAATCATGTAAGAATGAATGAAAACAAGTATGCCTTAAAGTCAGGCACCTGTAAGATTGGGAACCATCAGCTTTAAAGTAATTTGAGGAAACCTTGGCCATTGAGAAAGTGGCTTCTTTGGTTACATTGGAACTTGAATCTCGGGTGTGGAGTCTGGGGTTGAAGATTTCCCCTGCTCTCTTCTACTAGAAATGGAAACTGACAGGGTGAATGCAGCAATACCTTAGTCGTTCCATTTCTGAGTAATAATAAGAATACTAGTACCATTTGCTTTTCTCCTCATGCCACCATTCCTAGCCTTATTGACACCCATTGAATATATTTCTTAACAAGTTTGGTTATTCCACCATCTCCCAATGGTCCATGGAGGATGCAACAGACTCTTAAACTGAAGTAAATAATGAGATCTGTGACTCTTAGAGGTGTCACAGTAATCGTGGGAGAAATGACTGCTAAAAAGCCTGACATTGAAGGAGCGGACAAAATGTAAAAAGTAGGAACTGTATTAAAGTACTCCAGTGATGAGTATTCTTAATGATGGTCTTGATTCATCCCTAAAACAAAACTCAAAATCACTTCACTATACTTTCCACCCAGTTGCTTATAAAGGAAACAGGGAAATGAAATACTTTGAAGAAAGATTTTCCTTACAGATGACCACACATGTAATCAGAGATTTAGAATGCATGAAGGGGTAAGCCTCAGTTATATAGAAAATTCACTTAAATGGAGCACTTTATTTCCCAGGGACGCAGATAATTGAGTTACACCTAAAATCTTGACCTGTGTAACACATGTGCATACGTGTCTAATTTCAGTGTGCTAAGAGGTATTAAATGGTTTGAAAACTGTAATTAAATAGCTGAAATTGTGCTGCAAAGTCACTATAAGCATTGCCTCATGTAGTATTTCAGCGTTAAGTGCTAAAATCTAATCTGAGTAGCTGTGACTAATCTAGTCTTTATTTGTAACACATTCAAATTAAGAGGTGTGTGTTCTTGTTCATGTACTTTCCCATTAGCACTAATATTGCTAACGGGAGTGACAAATGTACTATGTTTTCGCCTATTACACCTTTTACGTAGCTAGCTCCTTAGAGGAGGTAATTTTCCATGTGATACATTTATGGAGCTGTGTGTTTAATAGTTTCCTCAAAAGAGAATATTTCCATAGGGACTATTTTAGTTGATGGGCTCTGGGGAAAAGAAGTTTGAATTAATCAATTTGAACCATAGAAGAAATTATGATGGCAATTAGTATAAATGAGAATATCACACATGCATTTGTTCCTATAGATCTTTCAGGCTTTTTTCCCCCCTCTTATTTATTATGAGATTTCAAGCTTTTTCCCCAGAGTCTTGGCTTTGATGCTTAATAGCCCCTCTTTATTCCTCTTCTCTACATCCTCCTGGTTGTTCAGAGGACTCCTTAATGTTCAAAAGAGTGACTGAACAGTTCCTAGTATTTAAAACCATCTTCTTTTTGTGAATACTCATCTCATTAAGGGCTGGTGTGTTTGATTATTGTATTCTCTCCAACCCCCTTAGCAAATACTCTGGTGTTCTGTTTGGTTTTGTTTTTTTCTTCTTTTTTTGTGAGATATCCAGAATGGGATCTGCTCAGGGACTGTTTGCTGCTCCCCGGCGTCTGCAGCTCCCTTGACACACTCTCTTTACACACATACACACACACGCATACTCACACACACACGCATTTACAATGTATCCCCCTCCCCCCAACTCCACACCCAGTAGGAACAGTGGTTGTGTGCTACCTGGCTTCTCGAAGCTCCCCAACACACACGCGTGCACACACACACTCCCCCCTCCCCCGCTTCTCTCATTCACTCTCATTGCCCCCCTCACACACCCTGTGGAACGGTGGCCATGCGGTCCTCACAGCTCCAGCTCCTCTTTGGGAATCCTTCTGTCTTCTCCTAAGGGCACAGAGATTGGAACTTTCTGCCTGGAGAGCCTTCTCCAGGGGACTCATTGAAGACACATGTGTGAGAAGACGGTGGAGGAGCCCTGTCACTCCGGCCTGTGGGCATAGCTTCCTGGCATTCCTATTTCCAGTCGACGTGCACGTTTCCTTAGAGACAGTGTTATAAAGAGTGGTTAGGTTACCTAGGACCATTTCATGGACATTTTCATGACAGCATAGTTCACCTGTATTATGGATTCAATAAGAACTCGTCTAGACTGCTTTGGGACTTAATCAATACATTGATTTCCCAAAACCAAATTCCAAATGACCTTTGGGAGCAGCCCATTTCCAAATTGTATACTGTCCATATTTCTGACTCAAATTGTTTACTCAGGTTCTGGAAATAGCTGGATCAAGTCTGCAATGTAGCAGAGAGGAAAGAATATTAATGTTAGAATCAAGAAACGAGAGTGAATCCTTGTTCTTATTGGTTTTATATTCTTAGGCATGAGCCCAAATATTTCCGCCTGTTAAATGGAGGTGATAAATAACCATGAATAGATATTTCACAGAATGATCAGGAACGTTTTATGAGATAATGTACATACAAGTGTCTTTAAGTTGTTAGGAAGGGATGTAAACAAAAGATAGAATTATTTAATATTTAATAATTGGAAATACAGAAAATAGCTGTATTTTGCAGGTCTCTAAAATATACATTTTAAGTTGTTGAAGGGATTTGCTAGGATTTTTTTTACTTCTGCCATCTTATAACATCATTGATGTATTATTGTTAAGTAATACAGATTTTTAATGAATTAATTTTCTTAATGGCAGTATGTTTGTAAGTAAAACTTAAGTACTTTGTTAAGGCAATGTCCTTTGACAGATGAAAGGTCAGTCAGTCTCTTTATGTATGTAACACAGTACAGAAATAATCAGCCACCATATTAAATCTTAAATCAGTAACAGTGTTCACTAATTACAAGAGCTGGTTTATATATTGGGCAAATTGTTGTTTGTAAATGTTGGATTTTATTAACTAACACAGCATGTTGCCATCCACAAAATAAGGTTTGCTAAAAGCTTTCATCAATAGCTTGAAGTAGGCACTGCTGCCTAATATTTCAGTCAGTGTGGAAAGGCAGGTAATGAAATTATGAATATATTTATAATGCAGCCCAATTTCTTCTGAAATGCATATAAGCATTACTTTACCAGGAGTCTGAAATATGATTTATTTAATGCATTTCAGCCCCCATAATATTATGATATAATTGAAATGAGAAGAAAAAAAAATTGCATGTAGTCAGTATGGTACATGAATCAGAGACTAAATTGCTTGTAATTTTTAAAGGCACTTAAAGGAATTGTGAAATTCATATAATGCATCCTTATATTTGGAAAAGGTTGTAAGAATGATAGTCCAGTTATTTTAGTATTTCAATCCTAAAAATAGAACTCTTTGAATTGTTATTAAGCCTAAGATAGCCATACACTGAACAAATCCGAATCTTTCTATGTCCAGTTCTCATTAAATAATTTTTGTGAATTTTTCCTTTAAGCCTCTTATATTTAGCAAAGTAGTTGAGCAGCATATGATTTCTATGAAGGCCATAATCTAGTTTTTCTAAACTATACAACCAGATGAATGACAGCAACATAAATGTTGCCAGCATGTTTAGAAGGGAATCAGTTAAATGGTACTTGGAATTTTGATGATTATTGCTTTGAAAAGACAGAAAATCACAGGTCTTGGCTTTATAGTTTAATTACTTGCTTAACAATTGCTAGTGATTCACTAAATCACAAGGCTTCCAAACAAATAACATCAGTAACTGCTGCCATGCCTGAGCAACTCCAATTTTCTTGACAATGGCTACCAAACTGTGTTTAGCCTTATTATAAACTGTTAGTTTAACATCCAGCAATAGGAATTTCAAGCGTGCCATTGATGAAATGGCAGCAAATCGAGTGCTTTACCAGTGGTGACACTTGTGTCAATAACTTGAGCATGTTTCATCAGGACCAGTTGGAGAAGCAAATATAGTAATTATCCACATCCCTTTTTGATATTGGATGCAATAATGAGCACTGTCCAGCTTTCCAGAGCATCTAATTAATAATTCGTTCTTAATAACACAGCATGTGTTTGAATAAAACTGGGAAACAGGGCAAGCTCAAGGTCCTCCATGCTTTTATGGGCCAGAGTCAGAACTCCTGGTGGCACTTTAAAAGAAGAGCAAGTTGTAGGCAGAGATCCAGGTGTCCTTGTGGGAAAGTTTAATTTGTGCCTTTATTGACCTGTGCTGCTTTCTTCACTGTGTCTTAACGTCATGGCATTTCCATGAGTATACTGCTGTTCCATCGTGCCCTTTTGCGATGGCATGGTCTTTATTTCAGATGGATTTTTCCAGAATTAGATGAGTTCCTCAGTTTTTATTTATGTAGCAGCCACAATCTTTTGCTCACATGAGAATTATCTTAACACTGTTCTTTGGTATTTCACCACTGAAATAATGGAAAAGAAACAGGTCAGACTGCGTTTAATCAGTGGTGATAGTGCCCAGTGTCTTATTGGGTGCTTACTTGCCAGGCACTAAGCCAAGAATTCCGCATACATTTTATTAAATTGTTACAGCAATGGTGGTGGTAATATTATTATCCCTATGATAGGAATAACCGAGGCTTAGAGAAATTAAATAATTTACCCAGAGTCACTAGGTAGACAGTTTGGCTCCAGACCGACGCTCTAGGCTACTGTGCCATACCACCTCTTTAGTATAAACATGAACTCTTACTTTAAGTGTGAGCATTACTTATTCAGCTGACACACTGTCTGAAATATGCTCTTTCTTGGTGTAGATGGGTATTTTAAAAGTTTTATTTAAATGATAACCCACATGAATATATTTTGCATTATGACCCAGTGCACACACATATATTAATTGAAATGTAAGAAATAATGCTACTTGTGGTTCATTCTACTATTTTCTGTTTTTGTATTTTCTCTTTTACTGTTTTCATTTTTTTTACTCATTTTTTATAATGCTGGTTGTGACCCACTAAGATGATTTCACAGTCCACTAATAGGTAGCAACCTACAGTTTGAAAACCATTGAGAATCATTTCTGGCCTTGCGGGGTTCATGCTGGTCAGTGGAATATGTGTTCTGCTGGTTTGACTCTTGTTAAGATGCTGCCTCAGGTACTTACACTTCTAATTTTGTTACTTTTCTAATTTTGTGAGACCTTGAGTAGTTTTCGCCAGTAGGCATTTGTGAATGATTGAGTTCTATGGGTGGATTAATACCTTTCTGAGGCTCAGAGAGTTTCTCCTTTGCCATTTTATCATGGTCCTTTAGGGGTCCTGTGGAGTTTAGACTATAGGGTTTTACTCAGAGTTTGACTTTCCAGAGGCTGCCTCCCCTTCTTTCTGTAGTGCTTCTGTGCAGGCAAGTTCATTACGGCAACTGAAGGAAACTGAAGTAGAAAAATGTTCTCTCCCCAGTTATCTCTTCCGTTTTTGTCACGTGCGGGACACAGTATGCTGGATGTGTTTGAGAGAGAGTTGAGAAGATGCAGACTGTCTCTTGCCTTCATCGTCTTGCACCCTTTGTCAGGCAGACCTACCTAAGTATTGCCCAGCAGGCTGGACTGAGGTTGTTGCGCCACTTGTCTATGTCCAGGACCAGCTGGTAGCACAGGACTGGGGCCGCCAAGCACCCTCTGGACGTGATGAGGTGTCCATGCTGTCTCGTCCTGTCCCTTCTGTAGCCAGCAAATTGGAGTGCCTGCTCTGTGCTGGCAGGGAAGGCAGGCAATAAATATTGACTTGGCCAAAAAGTTCATTAGGTTTTAAGTAAAAATAAGACATTTTTTCATTTTCATCAAGAACTTTATTATTTAGCCAACCCAATAGTAAATAGATATATAACTATATGTTTATTTTCTAAATGTAGTTGGTGTCTGAGGAACAGTGATGCAGAGTAAGATGTTAGAGAGCTGTGGCTGCAGTATTTCTTCGCTTATCTGGGCCCCACACCCAGGGTTATTAGTTTCCTCAGGACCTGCAGAGCCTCTGAAGAGATCCAGACAGTGTGAGCCAAGGCCGTCATAGGGTCTTCAATTGTGAGAGGCCTGTAACTCAAGAGGAGAATGTTGCGAGAAACAGGTCCAGTGCGGTTCGTAGTGACATCGACGTTACTATGAAATTTGTTAAAAGTGCATCCTCTCTGGTCCAGCTTGGCCCTGCTGAAGCAGAATCTGCGTTTGAACAAGGTCTCGGGGTGAATCCTTCTGCAAAGTAAAGTGTGAGAAGTACTGCTAGATTAGTGGCTTTCGACTTGACTACCAGAGTTGGACAGGATGAGTCACTCCCAGTGAAGTGACATTTGGTCAAACCTTCAAGCATTTCCAGGGAGGAAATCGTCATATGACCCAGCTTTGCTGCCCTTTTGACCTGTCCTGCCCTTTTGACGCTTCTCTCCCCGACTCTCCCCTCCCCAGAATGGACCACCTGAGGTTAGTCCTCTCCCAGCATTAATCAGAAATGGTGCTGGTATGCTCCAGTCCTTGCATGTATATCCCCAGCACCAGGCCTCTTCTGTTTCCTTCCACCTGGACATGAGACCCCTTTAGACTGTGACCCCCATGCCAGGGACTCCCCTTGTCATGCCTGTGCCTGGATGCGTAATAAACCTTTGGATTGCTTGTGATCACTGGCTCAGCTGTGCTGTGTTTTTACCTCCAGGAATTTTTGAGAGAGGGACCTGGAGACCCAGGTGTGGACCGAGTCAAACTAGAGCCCTATTAAAAAAAGAAAAAGGGGGGGGGGAGTCTCAATTTTCAGACATAACTCCAAACCAATGAAATCAGCATCTCTACCTAGCATTTTTTAGGCCACAGCATTTTTTAAAGCTCCCAGGTAATTCCAAAGGGCAGCCAATATTGACAACCTCCACTCTAGGAAAAATATCCTTTATGTTGTTAGGGCCCTAGAATATTATAGAAGCTACTTATGATAAATTCTGATGTTTTAAATGTCCATCATTGACATATACCCTTCTTGTGCAGATGTGTACGTGTGTAGCATGCTGATTACACCTTTAGAATTGCTTGGTCCCGTTCTTATAAAACTATGGCAGGACTGACAGCAACAGAACAGAGTTACCAGAGTTGAATTTGAGTCACCACAATGAGATTGACATCAGATCTTGTGGGAAATATGTTGCAACAAATGTCTCTCAGTTGGTAAATGAATAATAACATTTTTGCATTTGAAAAAGAACAATTCCTTTTAAAGTTTAGGACATTTTTGCCTGTCATTGTCATCTAACTCAGACCTGCTTAACATTTATGAAACTGATCAAGACCTAGGTGTACATCTGATTCTGAAAGTGACACCTATAGTCCCAAACTTCCACACTTTGGAAGATTTTTTGTCTACTTTGCTTTTGCCTATAGCTTTTCCAGATGACACAGAGCAGCAAGAATCAGCTGCGAGTCCTTCAAAGCCAGAAGAGTGAATGGAATTAGAGAGGGTATCCTGAGGCAGGAAACAATGATTAGAGGAAGGGACTCAAAGGGAAAGATCTTGAGGCCCTTAGATTTTACAGAGTTTGATATACCAGGGCCGTAAGCTATGGTTTGGAAGAGAAACCCAGGTGGAAAAATTGAAAGGAGGTCCCTAAAATTTTGTAGGATGGAAGAGAGATTTTAGCAGAAAAGGTTTGTGTGCTAATTCTGAGGCTGATGTGAAATATTGTCCTCCCCGCACTTTGATACGTGTCTATCAGTGGTCTGTCTTTGATGTTCAGACACTGTATGAGCTGGCTTAACCTCCGAATCCTGACTAAAAGGGAACAGCTGGAGGTGGGAGGTTCAGTGGTTGTGTGTGACAGCGATTGGCTCCCAAGTTGCATGGGCCAATAAGCAGTTCCTTCCAAGGTAGAGACCAAGGGGAGCGCCTCGCTTGTGCTTCGTCTTAGTGTCTGCATGTCTTTGACAAGCGAACAATAAAATGTACCGTTTGATTCCAGACTATCTTGCTTCTTTGCTGTGTCCCTCCTGCAATCTTTCTTTTTCATGTCACATTACATGAGGTGCTTTTTACCTCTCTTTCCTGACCCTGGGTTCCATTGTTCATTGGTCCCTCTCACCCAGGATGTGCTCTAATTGGCAAAATGGTAACCTGGTAGCAGCAGCCTGCTCTTTCCGTTTCCTAATTGGTGTCAGGGGCAGCTGGTGGAGCCCAGCCATGCTGGATTGATTGATAGATTGGCTGCTGTGACTGTCAAGCTTCTGTCTGACCAACAGGTTTGTTACTTTTGAAACTAAAAATTAAAATGTTAAATATATCCTACAGTGTTCATAGTGGGTCTGAAATAAAATCAGCTCTTCATCATTAAGGAGTACTTTCAATGTTACCTGAAGGTAACATTGAACCTGAAGGTCCTTGGGTTTGCAACTCAAAATTTTGTTCTCTTTCTAACTCACAGCTGGCTGTTTTCCTGCTTTCATAATGTGGTGTAAAGCTGCATTATCTTTCACACTGCCTGCTGCACAGTGGGTTTCTTCTTTTTAGAAGTAATGCAGACATGGTGTTAAATGTGTGTGTTTGGGGTGGGGATGGGGGTGGCATTGAAGACATTCTTCTTACACAACTTGAAATTTACAAGCTCATTTTTTCAATTTTTATTTATTTATTTATTAACATCTTTATTGGAGTATAATTGCTTTACAATGGTGTGTTAGTTTCTGCTTTATAACACAGTGAATCAGCTATACATATACATATATCCCCATATCTCCTCCCTCTTGCGTCTCCCTCCCACCCCTCTAGGTGGTCACAAAGCACCGAGCTGATCTCCCTGTGCTATGCGGCTGCTTCCCACTAGCTATCTATTTTACGTTTGGTAGTGTATATATGTCCACGCCACTCTCTCACTTTGTCCCAGCTTACCCTTCCCCCTCCCCACAACCTCCTTTATCTACATTGGTCAGTGGGAATATATTGTTATGTTGAAAGTGGATCCTAAGAACAAAGTGATACAAGTTCTTTTTCAAAAGCTATTTCATTGAATTAACACTTATGTTGAAGATATAACTGAGCATTTAGGCATTCGAGTGTAATATAATGACCATTTACCCAAATTAATGCTGAAGTTACAGAAGGCTACAAAATGCCGCATTTTAAAAACTAGTTTTAATACTTCAATTAGCATATTATATTCCAGTATAATAAAACAATGTAGTGATCTTAAAGAGATCAAATATTACCAGTGAGCAGAGTTCTGTGATGTTTTTGTCTCATCTAATTCCTGTAGCCAGTACGAAGTCCTAAAGCAACATTTCTTTTGTAGAAAGAGAAGTGTGAGTTGTTCATTACCAACACACATTGTGTAGGATGTTATAATAATAATACTGTCTTACATTTGTTTGCATTATACTGGTTTTCCAAAGAACTTTCATATGTATAATCTCACTTGGTCCTTTGGGTATCCTGAAATTAAGAATTATTATTTTACATTTTATGGTTGAGGGGGCTGAGAGTCAACAAGTTAAGTAACTTGATGGAAATCACTGCTGCCACACATGTGACTGACTCATGACATGCACCAGTCCTTGTGACTCCAGGTCTGTTGTTTTCCCAGAGTAACATACTGCCCTCTGTGTGCAGAATTTTAATGTTTTGGGGGTTACAAAGATGACTCTGGCTTTCTTGGTCTTAAATTCTAGTTTGGAAGATTGACACATGCACAGAGAGAAACACAGAGTGCTGAAGGGCTGAAGGAGTAATTCAGGCTCTGGAGATGGTGTTGGGCTGTAGGGGTGACAAGGAGGGAAGCGGCCATGGTTTCTTAAAATAGTATCTGAGCTGCAGCTTTCACAAGGGAGGGGCATAGGAATTTGAAGGGTGTTTGGCATCCCAAGTAAGAGAGCAGCTGGAACAAAAAGGTACAGAGATGGGAGAAGAATGTAGGCTCTGTTTCAGGATGTTGAGTAAATGAATGTGATGAAAACTTAGGGTGCTGGGTAAGAAAGCGCTAATAATGGTTGGCAGACATGGAAGGCAGAGAGCAGCCAAACTGCCACTCTTTGACCACGCTGAGGACAGATCAAAGACTAGGAGAGAAAAAGGGTGACATCTGTTAGGAATGTGGTGCAGCCTTCCCAATGAGGGGAAGCAGTTTGAATTAGGGAATTGTTCATTGGCATTCAAAGGGAGAGATTATATTTGGTAGACATTCCTGAGGTTAGAGGAAGATCAGAAGTAGAAGGTGGGAAAGGAGAAATGAGCTAGGCCACACCATAAAGATTCCTCCACCTTTGAGGACTGGTAAGAATCACATTTCAATTTAATAAACTTTGGTTTATTACTGAACCAGCAAACCAACAATTCGAAGAGTATACAATGAGTTAAGGGCCCAAGTAACTGGGTGAGGCTTCCTCTTGCCTTGTTAGTTCTTCACAGAGCAAACCCAAGGTTCTGTCATTATATCCGTCATGGGGGAAATAATCTGCCATGCTAGTGGCAGTCAGAACCAGAGCTTCTCTGACTTTCCTATAGGAAGCTGAGGAAGGCGCCCGCTCAGCCCTCAGGTGTCTACATGATGGGACAAGAAGAAAGCCTTCCTGTGCCTGATCTTGTGCTCCATTTCTTACTGTCTCACTGGGCCCTGACCCGTGCCAGGGAGTAAAAGGTTACTGCCGTATGAAGATGAGTGGCAGCTTTAGATTGGGTTACTGACAAGTTGTGTTTCAGGTTGCTACATTTGAAGGACCTCCCAGGCATCCATGTGAATCTGTCCATTCAGTAAATTGGCAACATAGGTCTGGAACTGGGGAGGGTGAACAAGGGTGGAGAGAGTTCTGGGAATCCTTCTCCAAGAGATGAAGATCTGGGAAGGGGTTAGATTTCCAAGGAATAGAATGTGAAGGGAAGTGAAAAGAGGGCAGAGGCAGGATTTTGGCAAATCCCCACCTAAGAGGCGGCAGGTGGAGTTGTATAGGAGGCCCCACAGGAGTGGTCAGCAGGGAGAGGTGAGAATGAGCACCTGGCAGCCACCAGAAGAGAGTTTCAGGAAGCGAGGTGGTCGGTCAGAGGAAGCATTTCCAGAGGGGGCCGGTGGAGGAGCACGGATGGGAGGCCGTTGAATCAGTGATTATTGATCGATAGCTGCCTTACTTACATCATGTGCATATAGTCAAAAAGTGCACTGGACTCAGAACCCAGATTTCAGATGGTTAAAGAAGAGGGAAAAAAGGGAAAAGCTGAGGCAGTTATTATTGTTTCAAGATTTTAATCTTTGAGCTTCCCTGGTGGCGCAGTGGTTGAGAGTCCGCCTGCCGATGCAGGGGACACGGGTTCGTGCCCCGCTCCGGGAAGATCCCACATGCCGCGGAGCGGCTGGGCCCGTGAGCCATGGCCGCTGAGCCTGCGCGTCTGGAGCCTGTGCTCCGCAATGGGAGAGGCCACAACAGTGAGGCCCACGTACCGCAAAAAAAAAAACAAACAAAAAAAAACGATTTTAATCTTTGAAAGAAAGGTGATAAAGAATATGTATTGATACCTTGAAGAAGCAACAGTGTTGTAGGAGGTTTTCTTTAGAGAGATTAACGTGTATGAGAGCTGAGGGCATGAATCCCATGGCAAGAGAAGGATTAAAACGCAAGAAAGAAGTGGTAAGAATTTGGTAGAGCAAAACGTCAGAATTTTGGAAGGGGGTACTTTCAAGGGTAGAAATGAGGGTCTTTGGAAGCTGTGGGGGGAGCCCTTTCTCTTCAGAGGGAGAGAGGGAGAAAAGGAGGGATGATTGAGGAAATTTAAGTGGGAGGGAGGGAGGGAAGTTTCCTAATGGCCTCCGTTTTCTCAGCCATAGGATTTACTGAGACTCTGCGTGCTTCTGTGTAAATGCTGAGTCAGTCTATTCTTTAGGGTAGGTGACCGGGGTACCCCAAGGTGAATAAGGTCAGATAACACAGATGCAATGGAGTTCCCAGTCCAGTGTCCTGAGCAGGTGCAGCCTCCTGCTAATCAGAAGTTGACATCTCTTACCTGACCTGACTGCCCCCTTCCTGGCACGTCTGTCCCAACTTCAGCTTTCACACAACTCGGTGGGACTTCTTTCAGTTTTTCATGTTACAGGTCTTCCTTCTTGCCTGACCTGCCCTCCTTCCTTAGCAGGCCTCCAACTAAAGACCCCAGCCTAGTCTTCCGTTGGGACTTGTGAGGCCTCTTGTGGAACCTGACTGGGTTCTACGCTGCTAAGAGCGAACGAGACTGAGGTTGCCTTTTGGGCTCCTCTTTCGACTGGATCAGTCCATGTATTTGTTATATGAATACATGAATACGTTAGAGGATCCTTCAGGATGTGGGGATCCTTCAGGATATGAGGTAGATTAAGATACTTCTTGGGAAAGATGGGACCTTTTTAAAAAAAGTAGAATGAAGTCTTAAAGATGTCTGGCAGATTTGTTTTCCATCAGATTAGTTTTTCTCACTGAAGCATACTTTTGAGTCTCACTTAAGGTTGAGTTCTTCCAGTGCTTCTGAAATCTATTCTGACTTTCTGATAGTAGAAATGGACATCCAGTTGCAAGAGTAGCCTTAAATTAAAGATCGTCAATTTTAAACAGTTTAATAGATACATAATTGATAGCTGTATTTTAACAGTGTCTTTCATTTTTTGAAAAATAACACTTGTTTTAGAAATTCAAGCTGTTTTAAACCAACTTCTTCCATGTAACTTGGCAACAACTCTTAGACTATTCTAAATGGCCTGGGCAAGGTTCAGTGTTGTAAACTTGGAGGGTGTAAAGTTTGTTATGAATTTTATCAAATCCCCAGTTTTTCCTGTGTTTTACAGACGTGTATAGATCGTTTCATATCTACCTATCTGGATTAGGAGCACAGCTGGTTGATGGCTGGCGAGACGTTAGAAATGAATACAAAGGTTCCAGAAACTTGGTGTGTGTGTATTCAAAGCAAAGATCTCCCATTTCACTTCATTTTTCTTAATGAAGGCAGATGAGGAAGGGACCAGAAGCATCAGTAGTTTACAGAAAATTTATGGTTTTCCGTGAAACTGCTGTTGATACTGCCTTTTAGGGAATGAACTAACATCTGTTTCATAGGCTTGGTTATAGTGTGCTCTTACATGGTTCTAATACAGGGGTTATAGGTTTATGTGTAATCTTTTGAAGACATGTTTCAGTAACTTGTATTCCCTAAAGTTCTGTCATGTTTTGGAATCTGATCATTGCACCCATATCCTGTAATACATAGCGCTGCTCATATAGACAAATCAGTAGAATTCTTGATAAAGCAGATTGGATACTGGTGTCTTATTAAAACAAAAATACCTGTGTATCAAAGGTGCAGCTTACAGAATACATTCACATACATCTCATTTGCTTGTCACAGGGTCCTCTGAAATAGGCACACTTCCTTTTCAGCCTCTCTGCTGTCCACAGATGGTCTCGTCCACACCCATGACTCTAGCTATTAGCTGTAAACCAACAACTCTAGAATCTAGTCAAGGCTGTAGTTTTTAGCATGTAACATTTAACCAGTTCTTCTCTTAGCACTTGCCAACTTCATGAGAACTTGGTGTTCTCTTTCTCAGTGGGCGAGACCACCATCCCCATCAGAAATCCAACTGTACTCCTTGCCATCCCTTGCCCCTTTTCCAAACCCTGCTGATTCCAGTTCCTCATAGCATTCAAACCTGCTGCCACAGACCTTGTCCTAGCCTTCCTGACATTCAGCCTGTAATTCTTCAAGCATATCCCTGATTGTCTCTGTGTTCCACATTGCCTCTGGAGTGGTTTATCTCCAAGGAAACTCTGATGTGTCACTCCCATGCAGGAAGTCCTGCAGTGGCCTGCCACAATCTTCTGGTAAAGCGGGAGTTTCAGTACAGCACCAAAGTCCTGTCTTCATCCTCTGCCTGTGCTTGCTTCTGCTGCCTTATCTCTGACCGTATTTCTAAGTGCATCTTAGACTCTGCTGCCCTGAACCATTGGCAGGTTACTCTTCCGTGCTGCCATCCCTCCGTGTTTTAATGCCTTACGCCGTGAATATCCATCTACATCTTTTCCACCTCTTTCTTGAGCCCCATCTTTTGGAAACACTTGTTAACATTTTCCATCAACTGTGGAGCTTGTTATCCTTCCTCTCTGTTCCTGCTCCACTTCCCCAGTGGATGGAGAAGTCTTAGAAGACAAGGGCAGTGTGGCCTTCATATGTTTCTCCAGCCCCTTGTATCATATCTGGGACACAAACCTTTGCAGAACATTTCACAGGTCTGAGTCTACTCACATTTTAAATAACTAAATGACTTGTTCAGGATTACAGGGCTAGAATCAACTAAAATTAACCCCAGGTCCAAAGTTCTTCTATTCTGCTTTTGTATATGCTGATTTTTAAAAAAGTAAGTCATGATAACTAACCAAACCTTTGGTCTTAGCTGAGATACCCTAAAAAAAAGGGGGGGTGGTACTGATGTTAAAATAGCTTGTTAGTGTGGCTGGGTGCTGGTAGACTGTGCCATAGGTGAAAAAAATCAGCCACAGATCTTTTCAAAAATTTCTATAAATAACACAAACTCAATAAAAACTTCACATTACTGTCCTGAGGGTGTAGCCAGGGGAACCGTGTCCCCTGTGAATAATGCTTAATTAAGTTCAAATTCAATGTTAAAAGGCAATACCTGGACAAATTAATTACTCCCAATATTTATATCTTACAAAGTACTAAATTGTAGCTGGAAAGCAGTAATGAAATTCAGTCATTTTGAAATGAAATCCAGAGTCACAGTAATGCAGGGTTAATTCACGAGGTGCCATGGTTTGTACTTGCCACTTTGCAGTCTAATCAGGTTCTTTTAAAATTAGTCTCACTTAAATGAGAAATTGTCTCTTACCCATTTTTGAGAAGATTAGAATCTCTTCATTTTCTCATGGAGACTGAAATAATTTTTCCCACATCCATTTTTTTCTACTCTGCTCCCTCCTGCCACACTCCATTATTGATGTTATTATCTCGTCAGTTTGTTTTTTGTTTTCAGAATTTTTCTCCCTGAAACTTCCCCATTCTTTTCCCTTTCGAACAGATAAATTCAAAGAAAGAATAGCCCTTCTTTCATTCATTATAAATGATTTTTCATTTGAGCATGTCATCTTGCTTTTCGTTACAATGGAGATCAAAGGAATATAGGCTCGCCACTAGTGTTCAGCAGTTCTTTTCAGTTCTGGACCTTAAAGAAATAGGATCTAGTTTAATTTGTAGCAGCTTTAGATCTCTCTCAGGCATGTGGCACTCAGACGGCTGGCTGTTACTGCATGCTGTGTGTGTGTGTGTGTGTGTGTGTGTCTGTGTCTATATTTTAAGAAAATGAGAAAGCTGGAACTTTGTTATCTCATATGCTTTGCAATGCATATCCCAAAGATAGAAATCTCAAAGGAATGTGTTTGTGTTGAAAGAGTACTTGTTTCTACTTAAACCAAGTTGGGAGTCCTTTAAAGATCCCTATTTAAAAATATTCATTCCACAGTTTGAACTCTGATGTCATATGAATTTTCAGTGTTCTGTACTTGCTTGGCTTTTTTTTTTTTTTTTAAGGTTTTTAAAAAAATTTTATTCCTTAGTATGACCAGAAGCAGTATGATGCTTTTAAATGATGAATCAGTTTGTTGTCTCAATTTGGAGTATAGGTGGGGTGAGAGGAGGAGAGATCAGTCCTTACTTATGTTTAAAACCAGGACAGTGAATCGTACTCAGATAACTGTGAAATGTTGACAGATTTATATAAAAGCAGTTGAGCTATTTTTGAACACCCTGCTTTGCACCTTATTCTGTGATTCATGTATTTATGTTTGGATGTTACCGTAAGATCATTATTGGGTAATGTTAAACCAAAACCTTATCACTCAGTAGGCTTACTGTCTGATCATTCTTAGTCTTCAAAATTTCCATATGATGTATTCCATTCTTCACTGAAACCAGGCCTCTTTCTCCCAGTCTCATCATTGTCACCTGATCTTATCCTCTGTGGTCAAAGTCCCATTCTCCTTGCAGTTTCATTGAATATTTACTCTAAGATTTATAAGCCAAATGTAATTTTATGGTTCTGATGAATTGCATAGTTTATCAGTGTTGTCTGCTAAGGATTGCAGTATTCATTCTTCAGAAGTCTAATACCCATTCATTTATTGCATAGAACTAATAAATACTTAAACAGTGCATCTATGTACTTCGTGCTTAATTATTCCTGTCCTTCCCTAAATCAAATTGAACTTCCCATATATCTACTTCTTTTTTATCTTTGGGTGGCAAAAGCATGTAAATAAAATTTCAGGAACTAAAGGTCAAAATCGTTTCTGGTTGCTGAGTGGGCTCTATCTTCTAGTCTGTTTCCCGTTGACGAGGACTATTTGAAAAAGTATGTTGATTGGGATGTAGAACATGGGCTGTGATTTTTATCTTATTTTACATGCAGTTTTATGGATGAGGATCTGAAGGTACATAAAACCCTATGTAGAGTCAGGTTTACAGACCCTGAGATCCCTGTTGCTAAGAATTAAAAAAAAAAAAAATCTTATTCAAAGTCAGTACTGTATTCTAGCTGGTTGCACTTAACAGAAATCTGGCCATTGTATAAATGGAATAATGAAAAAAATGTTTTTCTTTCTGTGAATATATTACATTTATTTCTGTTTATGTCTTCTAATCTTATCTGTTCTGTCCATATGGAAAAAGTGGGTTTAGAGTGTCCAGTCACACATAAATCTGTCTATAAATGGATAGCCACACTCTGTCCAACTGTGTTGAAACACACAGACATTTAAAACGAACTAAAGTATCAACTGAACTGTTTTTTTTTTTTTTTTTTTTTTTTTGCGGTATGCGGGCCTCTCACTGTTGTGGCCTCTCCCGTTGCGGAGCGCAGGCTCAGCGGCCATGGCCCACGGGCCCAGCCACTCCACGGCATGTGGGATTTTCCCAGACCGGGGCACGAACCCGTGTCCCCTGCATCGACAGGCGGACTCTCAACCACTGCGCCACCAGGGAAGCCCTCAACTGAACTTTTGAAAAAGGGTTATTAATGTAATTTTTTGGTAACTAATCAAAACAACAAACGTATTAGAAGATTCTATTGATGCATTTGATCTTTGAATGTTTGTTATGATGTTGTGACAATGTCTGTTATGACATGTTTGAAAAATATATGCTTTGTTCTCATTTGAGCAAGACATTCTGATTATCTTGAATTCATATTCTAAATGGCTCTTTCATTTTGGTTTTCCTTCTTGACCATTTTGAGATTCTGCCTTGTGTGGAAATGAATCCGTTTTCACATGGAGGTTTATATGTAAATTCTGTTTAAGATATACTTTAGTATGTTTATTCAGGAACACTCAGGACAACCATAGATGGTGTAGGTTTGATGAAGCAAGACCATTTGGAATGATATTTCCTCATTGGCCAACAGATATGATATAGAAAACTAAGAAGTAGTTGCTTTGTGGATAGATCACCCCATACGTAAAATACAGAGGAGCTATTTATAAGTAGGCGGAAGTTAAATGTTGGGAGTCTCAGTCGTGGCTAAAACCCCCAAAGTGAATACAACTCTGTAAAAATTGGTCAGGCCACTTGGACTCAAATAATGAGAACCAGATCTCAATCAGAATAATTTCATGCTTAAGGGAAAAATACAACTTACACATTTCAAAGTCCTAACAGACATTTGAACAAAGTTCAAATGTATCAGTAGTACCTGCTGGGTTTTTTTTGTCTGTTTGTTTGTTTTTATTTTATTTTGTATTGAGAGGGAGAGAAGCAGGGCTGCAGTGTCAAGTCCTTTTTCAGGGAGTGAGCAGAATGTGGATTATGTGAGATCTGGCAAGGACTCAAGTCTGTGAGTGGGATATGGGCAGTTTTCTAAAACTCTGTGGCCTTCTCCTTGGTATTTGGGCTCTGGAGGAGGTGAACCGAATACTGATGATAAGTGAGCAGAGGCGCTTATGGTAATATTAATAGTTTTTCTTGGGAGAGGTCACATGTAATGCCTGTGAACAGATTTTTGAGTCAGGAGAGTTTTGCCAACCGCTCCTGCCTTCTGAAAGGTACAGCACTTGTACTGTCTCAGGCAGCTTCACGTGCCCACCCGCCCTCACCTTAAGCAGTTTCCTCCTGTTCTGCTGTCCCAACCCTCGTCTACCAAGTTGAGATCAGGCTTTCCCCTTTACTTTGTACATTCTCTTTGTCAGCTTACGGTAGCCGATCCAGTCCCTCTCAGTCATTACACATCAAGGAGGAGATGCAGGAGAGAGGCAGCATTTCTTAGCCCTTTCCGTATAAGTGCTCTTCCCGGCTGGGTGTCCTCGGGCAGTCGTTTACTCCTGCTGGACCTTTATTTCCTCCTCTGAACAGAGATGTGGCTTAAAAGGAGGAGTTTCTCAAGTCCTTGGAAGCTGTAAAATTCTGTGCCTGAAAGTTGTATGGTCTGTGGGGAAATTAGACCTCTCACTAACCCAGTGTCATCAGCCTCTGAGACTTGGTGATAAGTCCCTTTTAGCTTTTGCCACTGCCTGAAGACCATTTTCGAAAGGAAGAATACATTCAGAATTCCAAACAACTGCCTTAGAAGGTAGTGTTTGGAAGATAACTTAGATAAACGTTTTTTGTGCTTTTTGTTTGTGTGTGTGTCTTATTTTTCTTTTTTGTTTGTAGAAGTCTCCAGCTCTTCTTAATTTCAGTTTATTTATCTATAAATTGAGATTCTTGACACCTCCTTCAAGCAACTATTGAGTTTCTTTACTGTTTACTTTCAGGATGAGTCTAATATGCAGAGATATGTTAGATTATTAATCTTATTACTTTGGCAAAGAACTGTTTCGAAGGGTGAATACTGAAACTTGCCCTAGTACTTGGAATTTATTTGTTTTTATTACATTTCATAAATGAAATTTCAGAGCTGGGAGGAAAGTAGTGTTGTTAGTATATTTCAGGAATATATAATTGGCTTGAATTCTTTGGTAGAAAAGAATTTTTTAAAATCAGAGTATCGTTATGAGCAGAGTCTAGCTTTTTGCTTGTGTATATATGGACCCTCAAATCTTTTAAAAATTGGAGTCATAATTTACTCAAATATAATGGCTAAAATATTGTTCAGTTTATATATATGACTATTTCCCTCCCCTTGTTCTACATTTAATGATGTTCCATGGGTTTTGCTTCTCCGTGGTGGTGATTTGTCGTGAGAAACTGGAAGTAATAGCTGGGAAGCAGCCTGTATCTAGGGGAGCCCAGAGGAGGATGTTTTTGCTGTTTCAGCCCAAGCAGTGCCTGTTACTGTGTTTCTTCCCCAGCCAGTAAATGTGGGTAAGAAAGCATAAAAGAAATGATGTTTAGAATTATTTTTACTGTAAGCATTCAAAAGAGAAGCTGAGCTGTAATGGGAAGTATGGTTTGAAAAGCTGTTTTCATTATAAATTACTGGGCCAGATTTTTAAAAAGGTAATCTATGAATGACTTTCTAAAACCAAGAATATTTAAAAAATACTGGTATGTAAAACAGTGAAACAATTACGTGAACAATGATTGTATCTCATTTGGGGACATAGCAAGCCTACTGTTCTGATTAAAGTGCCAACCACTTGATCTTGGAGTGGCTGGGCCATTTGTTGGGCAGCCATATTGGGCACAAAAGCAGCTTGCCTCTGAAACATGCAAGAGCATTCTGTCAGCATCCTGGAACTCTATAACTATATTTGCTTCTCTTTTTTCATGACAACAAACAAGTAAACACAAATAAATAAAGCACAAGTTAGGAAACAACATCCTCTCTATTTCTGACTCTATTTCTTGTATTTAATGGGAACAATAAGTTGAGAGAACGTGTTGCTCTTCCTTGTGTGTTCAGTCATTCAGAACACTAGTACTCCTGCGTTTAAATCATCTGTTCCTCTGCTTTTTTAGAGGACTTGCATGTCAAATAAGCAGTTTCTTTGTATAGCTCTTCATTTTCTTTCCCAGAGCGTTGGGAGGATTAGATTTTCTCCGTCTTTTGGTGAAGTCACCACATTTTCGGTTAGAGTAAGGGTCAGCAGACTTTTTCTGTAAAGGGCCGGATGTAAATATTTTAGGCTTTACAGGCCATACGATTTCTCTTGCAACTACTTAACTCTGCCCTTGTTCCATGAAAGCAGCTTTGGACTATAACGTAGAGGAATGGATGGGGCTGTGTTCCAGTAAAACTTTATTTCCAAAACAGGTGGTGGGCAAGATTGGTGCTTGGGCCATAGTTTACTGTCCCCAGTGATAGAGTGACATTTCCTGCTCTCCATGTATTCATATACACAACACTGTTCCATGGATTACCCATAGTATAAATAAAGGGATAAAGGGGTGATGATTATGGGCATTTCCAGTGTGCTCACTGTAGCTCTACCCGTTTCTCACTTAAGAAAACATCCCAGAAATCTGAGGAATGAGTGCAGCTTATCACAGGGATAACCTTGAATCTTCTCTGATTAGTGTAATGAGTAAATGAGTCAAAATCTTCAGTACTTTGTTTAGCAGTAGTATCAGATTACTTGTCATACATACTCCTCAGAGCTGTGTGACACACCAGGCTACAGCCATTCATCGTTGAGAATGCCAGTTTGAGAAGCCCAGTTCGAGAAGGCCAGTTCTTTGGAGTTAACAGTTGGAGTCTCATAGAACACATTTTTTCAAAGCTGAAGCAAGACATCTCTGCTCATCATTGGTGTCCACATGGACCCCGCAGAGCTAAGTGTGGACAAAATGCTCTCCTTTGTTGTTCATAGAGGTAAGTGGGGAAGGTGAGCCCAACAGTCATATGCCTTCTGTTTAATTTTCCTAGCCCTTTCCCTGTCTCTGCCTCCTGTAAGCTAGAATTGCTGCAGACTAATTCTGAATACACGGGACTGGATTTAGCCAACTTGAAAGTTTCTTTTACAGCTTTCTGGGAGGTGGTTAGAGATCAACTTGTCTTGGGGTATTATATAGTCAAGGAAGGGTAAACAATTTATGTGAGCTCTTGCAGGAACAGACCCAAATAGATGATTAGAGTGAAACTAAAGGTGGTGTTGATGATGATTCAGATACAGTGTAACTCTTATCTGGCCTGCACAGAATCCATTTGGTAGATGAAACAGCGTCCATTCCCTCATGAAACTTGATCTGCGATGTCCATGCCTTATTGGTGCTCATTGCTACTAGACTTCTGGCATTTCTTACCTGATCAACTAAGTCAAATGTTTACCAGGAGTCAGTTGTATTTGCTTGTAAACCTATTTAGGTCAGTTGTTATTGTTATTACATAATTTAATTAAATGTCATTTGTTCCTCTTTGTATGAAAAATAAGTTGAATGCTTTAGAACGACTCACAAGTTACTAAAAACTTGTTTTTTGATTTAGGTGTGGATATGGGTGGGAGAACTGTGGGAGAAATGGGGGGAGAAATTGAGGATCCCACTCTCTGATTGCTCTATAAGGATCTTTAAAGTTCTCACTCACCTTTAAAGAAACCAGTTGAAATTGTAGATAATGTAGTACGAAGGTTACAGGAACTCAACAGAGCCAGCTCATTCTTGTATCAGACAATTGGCAAGTAATTTGTGTTTAATATTTTGTTACACCTTAATGTATAATGTACATGTGTATCTTTTATTTTTCACTTTGTGTTTAAATGCATCTTTTACTGGTCTTGATTGTGTCTGAGTGCTTCCCAAATGTGCCAGAGCTTTGCATAAAGTCTTATTTATCCTCACCACAGACCGTTTGAGGAGGGCCCAATTATTATCTTCGTTTTGTGATGGGGAATCTACAGCTTAGATAGCTGATGTAACTTTCCCATGGTTCCTGAGCTAGTCCTTGTCTTCCTCATTATACCATCTCCCTGCCTGCAGCCAACTCAAGATTTTTTTAATGCAATAGGATTTTTTTTTTTTTTTTGAATAGGGTAGTTGGTAAGATCTTAACTTGCTATGAATTGCTAAGCCGGTCTTTATGAGAATCAAGTTTGGAGGCTGTCACAGGGTGAATTAGCTTTAGTTACTGCTGGAAATATAGGCAAAACTTAACTATATTGTCCTTATGTCTTTTCTGCGTTCCGGTCCTCTTGTCTGTTTGCTCACTATATTGTTTTTGCCTCTTAAAGTGCTGTTAGGTATATGATTTAATTTGATTCTTAAAAAGAGATGTAATAGGGCAGGTATTACTAGCTGCATTTTTTTAGATGATGACACTGAGGTTCATAGAATTTAAGTAAAGCAAGCAGGATGTAGAGTTTGAATAACATAAAGAAAAGATCCACATTGCAGTTGAAAAGTTGGATAAAGAGATATTTTCCTGTGTAATACAGATATTTAGTTAAAAGAGGAGAAGGTTGAGGGGATTACCTTCTTCTAGTATGTGTAGAAGTATGATATGGAGGATTATTACTCCTGGTTCTTTTCTAGCTACATCTGAGTATGGGATTAATTTCTTTTTCTTTTTTTTTTTTTTTAAAGGATTCAATTTCAGCAGGAGGGATTTAGTTGAAAGACAGGAACTAGTTCTGGTAGAAGGAAAGTCTGTTGGTTAATCTTCTCTGTGGGATTATATAAAACAGTTTTAGATTCTGTCCAGATTTAGAATAATAAACTAGCCAACCAAGTGCAAAGTTCTACAGTTATGTATATTGATTTTATGCTTTTTTTTTTAACAACAGTGGGATCATAAACTTGGATGCAGCCTGTAGCAGTGGAATGCACTCAAAATAAATTATATACTTAGACTTTATTGTAAATAATTTCCTACCATGTTCTTTTCATTCTATAGGGAAAATGAAGAATGGTGGTAGGAAACAATATTTAGGCAGACAGAGGCTTTTCAACAGAGTTTCACTTCTATCAGTTTATATCCTTTCCCACTGAGTGATTTAGTTATTATTCCTAATTCTCCAAAAGGACACTTTAATGGTAGACCCCAGACAGCAGAAAACTCATTAGGATGAAGAGTGGAAGAGGAAGGAGATAACGGATTTAAAGGTTAGAATGATGTGAAATTCAGGGATAAGAAGTAAGGTTTCACTAGATCATTGGGAAATAATTAGAAAAATAGATAATCAGACAAGAGACTTAGAAATCTCCTTTCAGGGGGAGGCTCAGGAATTCACCGGACTGTTACCCATATGTGTCAGTTCTGCAGTGTGAGATTCCAGAATGGCAATGCTAATTTTGGCTTACCAGAGAACATTTTGCTTTCTGGGAAAAATTAGTTTTTTAAATCTCACCACAAAGCATCACAATTTTACGTGTGTCAACTATACTGTGTCCTTAGTACTTTTTGTTCTCCATCCTCACAAAATCAAAAATTAGAGAATTAATTTTAAAAATTGGTGAGGCAGCAATGTGAGCAACTATTAAAAGAACTAAGAGTGCATTTGCTAAACCAGCAATAAGGAATTTTTTCTCTAAAGTGCTACTAATTATCTGGAGGGAACAAAAAGGAATCGAACCACCAGTAAGGTGGTAGGGATGAGACTAATGCTTAGGGATTTTTAGAGTCAGAAATATGAAATACAACTCGACCTCTTTTGAATTTCAAAACAAAACAAAACGCCCCTCTAATGCATCACATACATTTTTAGCTAAGGACAAGAATAAAAAGTGAAGAAGTAAAAATGAAGAAGAGGATATGAACAAAGAGGACAAGAGAGACGGAAGAAATTCCTGATAAGTGGAAAGATAAGAGAGGGAAAGAGTATGGCAAAAACTCCAAAAGAAAACACCAGAGGAGAAAGAATGAAGGAGCCATAGAAGTTGTCCGCATCTGCCCTCAACGTGCCAGTTCTGTAGGCTTCCTTGCCGTGCTTCTGCCCTGTGACGTGGCTCCCCCTGCTTGAAAGTTTGTTAGAATTGTCCTTTTCCAACCCTGTGTTTCCCAGCACCTTGATTGCCCACCTCTGTCTTACCTGAAGTCCACTTGTCCTCACCTTAGCTGTGGTTCCTGTTGCTCTCTCCAAATGGATGCCCCCAAAAGCCTGTGAGATACCTACTACAGGACTTTACATCATCTCTTGTGGAACTTTCTTTCTCTTCTCAATTTTAGCTATGTCAAGGAAGCTTTCCTCCCCATTGTTTCTAAACTGATGTATTTAAATAATCTGATTATGTTCATTTTAGAGCCCCTGGTCCCCCGACCCCAGCACACACTCATGCATCTCTGTCAAGTAGGGTGTAGTGGACTTGACATAGCTGTACCCCTTTCTCTTACTTTGAGGCTTAGTGGTTGAAGGCTGTTGTCTAGAAAAGGAAAGTGTTTTTATATTTCATTGAAATTTAGGACATGTCTATCACAACACATAAACCATATTTGGGGATTGGTACTCCTGTGTGTTGCCAGCCCTTCCTTGACTGCTCCCTGCTCTCCCACCTTTAGGGCTTCGTATTCTCTCCTGGAGCCTGGGGTGCGCTTGCTCTTGTCCGATGGATGGATAGCTACTCCCCGTCTAGGACCCCTTGCAAAGTTGACCTCCCCTGGGAAAGCTTTTTCTGACTCCATAAGCATCATTTCCCCTTTTTCTGAAGGTCCATGCCACCTTTTTCATTGTAGTGTGATTTTTAAAATTACCTGTTTGTTCCTCGTTAGATTTCTAGATCCTTGAAGCAGGGTTTTGTCGTCACTGACATACTGAGTATAGTTACCAAAGGTTGTGGCACTTGGGGAGTGGCCAAATCTCTGGCAGAGTCAAAGCAGAGGAATTGCAGGGTGCATTCCCTCCTTCCTTTTGGTTGGGAGCTCAACATTTTCATTCATTGCTCTCCTTTGTCATGTGTCCATGACATGTGGTCTTGATTTATCAGCGTTCTGGAATTTTCATCACAGTGGACAGTGTCATCTGTTGTGATATCGAGTTGCTACTGTCTTATGCTCTTCAGGACCTAGTGTTGTCATCGTAGTTGTTACATTCTTTATTAAAAAAAGAATGTGTATACGTATAAAGACTTATGCGTTCTGCAACTATCAACCCATGTAATCTCATAACACAGGAGGTACTGTTAATACTCCCATTTTATGGATGAGGAAATGAATGCACAGAGAGGTTGAAGTAACTTGCCAGTATTACAGAGATAGTTGGTAGAGGAGCTAAAGTGCCAAGCTGAGAGTTCCAGCTATGGGTGACATGTAATGAACCCCTGCACTTGACTGCCAACATTGTTGGGGATGTTTTTTAGTCTTTAACCACCAGCATTGTTAATCTACTTTTTTTTAAAAATAACTTTACTTATTTTATTATTTATTTATTTTGGCTGTGTTGGGTCTTTTGTTGCTGCGCACGGGCTTTCTCTAGTTGTGGTGAGTGGGGGCTACTCCATTTTTTTTAAATTTTGTTTTTTAACATCTTTATTGGAGTATAATTGCTTTACAATGTTGTGTTAGTTTCTTCTGTATAACAAAGTGAATCAGCTATACATATACCTATATCCCCATATCTCCTCCCTCTTGCGTCTCCCTCCCACCCTCCCTATCCCACCCCTCTAGGTGGACACAAGTCACCGAGCTGATCTCCCTGTATTATGTGGCTGCTTCCCACTAGCTATCTATTTTACATTTGGTAGTATATATAAGTCCATGCCACTCTCTCACTTCTTCCCAGCTTACCCTTCCCCCTCCCTGTGTCCTCAGCGCCATTCTCTACGTCTGCATCTTTATTCCTGTCCTGCCCCTAGGTTCTTCAGAACCTTTTTTTTTCTTAGATTCCATATATATGTGTTAGCATACGGTATTTGTTTTTCTCTTTCTGACTTACTTCACTCCATATGACAGACTGTAGGTCCATCCACCTCACTACAAATAACTCAATTTCGTTTTTTTTTTTATGGCTGAGTAATATTCCATTGTATATATGTGCCACGTCTTTATCCATTCATCTGTCGAAGGACTCTTAGGTTGCTTCCATGTCCTGGCTATTGTAAATAGAGCTGCAGTGAACATTGTGGTACATGACTCTTTTTGAATTATGGTTTTCTCAGGGTGTATGCCTAGTAGTAGGATTGCTGGGTTATATGGTAGTTCTGTTTTTAGTGGGGCTACTCTTTGTTGCAGTGCGTGGGCTTCTCATTGCGATGGCTTCTCTTGTTGCGGAGCATGGGCTGTAGGCATGTGGGCTTCAGTAGTTGTGGCATGTGGGTTCAGTAGTTGTGGCTCATGGGCTCTAGAGCACAGGCCCAATAGTTGTGGCACACAGGCTTAGTTGCTCCATGGCATGTGGGATCTTCCTGGACCAGGGCTCGAACCCTTGTCTCCTGCATTGGCAGGTGGATTCTTAACCACTGCGCCACCAGGGAAGCCCCTCATCTACCTTTTTTTTTTTTTTTTTTTTGCGGTATGTGGGCCTCTCACTGTTGTGGCCTCTCCCGTTGCGGAGCACAGGCTCTGGACGCGCAGGCTCAGCGGCCATGGCTCACGGGCCTAACCACTCCGCGGCATGTGGAATCTTCCCAGACCGGGGCACGAACCCGTGTCCCCTGCATCGGCAGGCGGACTCTCAACCACTGACCACCAGGGAAGCCCCATCTACCTTTTTAACAAAGAGAAGTGGGGCATTTTTCAGCTCAGAGCCTTGGGTCAGGCAACAGTTTCCAACCAGAAATAGTTTTCCTTGTATTTTCCCCATTATCTTCTATTTCTGAGAGTTGAATCTGGTTTTCCAATTATGGTAGTTATATAAAGTTTTGTCTTTTAATTATTCAACTTTTAAAAGGGAGCTGATTTAAGGAAAAATATCAGGTAAATTGCAGGAGGTCTTCAGTGCTGGGAAACTAACATAACAAAAATCCTGAAGGTGAAGCATGAAATTCGAATTGATAGGGAGTGGTGATGAGTTGCATATAGAGAGAGGATGCGGAAGAGTTACGGATAGGCCAGGTTTCTAGTTTGGCTGATGTAATTGACATTTATTCTATTATCTAATATAGAGGAGCTGAAGATGATAAAGTCAGGAGCAACTGAGGGGAGGGGAGGGAACTAAAAGAGGGAATTAAATTAATGTTTCATTATTAATTTACTCACATTTGCGTGTATGTTCAATTACTTTGGTCAGATTGGGTTTATGAGTAAACTCACTCATTCCAAAAGTGTTCTGCTGGGCAGTTTAAAGTTTTAAACTCTTAACCTGCTTGGGCCAGTGGGTATAGGGGCAGTTTAGAAAAGAAGGGTCATGCAGAGCCAAAAAACAGCCCCATGAAGTTGGTCCCAAGGCACTGAATCAGAGGGGAGGAGGGCAATGAAAATAATGAAACAATTTGGGCTGCTCCACCCTTGGATACCATGGCCTTCTTATCGGTCCCTTGATCCATCTTCATTCTGATGGTTGCTGGGCACAATAGGACACCATGTAGATAGCCTTGTCCTTTCTACCCATGTGATTTCTGAGACTAGTCTTTGCTGAGCTGTGCCTGAGGGTGAACTTGACCAGCACTCCAGTGATGCTCTGGGGTAGCCCCTGGTTCTGTTTGGATCAGGTGGCAAGTTGCTACTGGCCACTTCCTGGGCTGATAGCCCTTCCCTGATATTGTCCCTGTCAGTACCTGATTCCCAGAGTGTGGCCTGCTTTCTTTCTACCGGCTTCAACTTTGATGTGTTTGTGTAGACACTGGGCATGCCTCTTGGGACTGCTGAGGCACTGCTCTGTGTTTGTGGAGCTCCCATATCCTCCAGCTTTCCTGTCCATTTTCTCCATGCCCTTTTAACTCTTGTTTCTTTATGGCTCAGAATATCTATGCTGTTTTTGGGGCCTAATCTGTGATCACATTGCAGCCCCTTAGTTATTTTCCTTTACTTCTCTTAGTTTTCTGTTTATTTTTTCTTCTGTTTGAATCACTCTTCTTTCACCCATAGCACGTTTTGACAGCCAGGATAGTCTAGAAAACTGTCAGCCAACTCCAATTGATTGGCAGTGCCTGCCTCTAGAACACTGTGTTGGGGAGGACTGTGTAGCCCCATTCAGACTCCGTGAGTCAAGGCATTGATGGCTGAGTGACCTCTGCCATGGGCATGGGAGTCAGGGATGGTGACACACTTGCATCTGTCTGCCATCCTATAGAAGTGTCCTGGACACACGTAATTGCTAGCCTTCGCTGATCTAGAATACACTGTTACGTTCAGTGTGCTAAAGCAGAGGGGGTCAGGTTGGATCAAGAGAAATGGAAATAGTAAGCTACCTGCTTCGATGCGTTTCTTGGAACAAGAGAGATGGAGAAAATGACACAGACATGTGTAATATTAAATGAGGAGACAGAACTACAAAGGGGGATTTCAGAAATACGCTTTTCTTACCTTTCTCTGTCAAAAATCCAGTCCTTGAAATACCAATAATTCATAAGAATAGAAGGTCGAGGAATAAAGAGCATGCCTTAGTCAAACCTCCCTGTGTCTGTCAGGAACCTGAACCACATAGACAGTGTAGGAGGCAGAGGAAATCTTAGCACTCATCCATCCATCCATCCATCCGCCAAACCTATATGGAATGTCTGTTACATACTTGCCAGGCTCTGGCCATACGACGGTCAGAAGATATATGTCCCACCCCCAAGGAGTTCAGTCTACACATTTTACTTTCATTTTTATAGTTATTTATATGCTTGTGTTATTTCTTGCTTTTTTTTTATTTTAGAATTTTATTTATTTTTTTATACAGCAGGTTCTTATTAGTTATCCATTTTATACATATTAGTGTATATATGTCAATCCCCATCTCCCAATTCATCCCACCCACCGCCCCGCCCCCCCAACTCCGGCTTGTGTTATTTCTTGATACAAGTTTTTTTTACAGGTTAACCTGTATCTGATCATCTTCTCATTCTTGCTCCTGCCCTGTGATGGTTAATTTTATGTGTCCGCTTGACTGGGCTAAAGGATACCCAGGTAGCTAGTAAAAGGTTACTTCTGCATGTGTCTGTGAGGGGAAGGGATGAGCATCCCGGAACGGGTCAGCACGTTTGTTCAGTACACTGAGGAAAGAGGTCTGCCCCCACCTATGTGGGCGGGCATTGTCCAATCAGTTGGGGTCCTGAATGGAACAGAAAGGCGAAGGAAGGGCGAATTGTCTTTCTTCTTGAACTGGGATGTCCATTTCTCTTGTGCTTGAACATTGAAGCTCCTGGTTCTTGGGCCTTCAGCCTCCAGGACCTACACCAGTGCCCCTCCTTGTGTTCTTATACCGTTAGCCTCAGGCCGAGAGTTACACTGTCAGCTTCGCTGCTTCTCAGGCCTACCCCACTGACTTTCCCAGTCCTCCAGTTTGCAGACGGCAGATTGTAGGGCTTCTCAGCTTTCGTAACTGTGTGAGCCAATTCCAGTAACAGATCTCCTCTTTGATATCTATATATCCTATTGGTTCTGTTTGTCTGGAGAAACCTAACACACCCTTAACCAACAGCATTCTGTACAATGCCTCATACGTGGGAGTTTCTCCATAGCTATTGCTGAATGAATTGTGTGCTGTAGGCTGCTGGAGCCATGAGAGTTTATAAAAGGGAATGGTCAGTAGAGCCTGGCATGGATGTGTAGAGAAGGTGATAAAGGTAGTTGTGTAATAATGAGGGAGTGGTTGATAAAAGACCATCTTGCCCATTTATTGGCCATGTGATTAGGCCAATTCATTTCACCTCTATGACCCTTTGTGTGTTCTACTGTAAAATGGGGGTGATAATTTTGACAGGGTTTGCCTATTTTACTATTTCTGTCTGTGCTATGCAGTATTCTAGGCATAGCTTTGAGAATTTAATTTAGTCCTGGTATTGTTTTGGGAATTAAGTGATATTAATGTGAAATATTTATAAACTTTTTAAGTGCTATACAATTATTAGTTCTTATTAATCTTTGTTATTTGAAGCAGCTTTCCCCAGACTCCTGAGTTCAGAGATCTATCCCTTTGATCTGTCTTCCATTTTGTTGAATTGTCTCCAGAACCAAAAGGAGCCAACCTGGCCTGGACCCAGCACCCAGGACAAGGGCTTAAGCTTCTGACCCATTTCTTGGGGCATCTAAGCCATCTGTTGAAAAGATTGATCTCTTCATTTTAGGAGAGTCTAGAATTTTAACTTTTCAGCCATGCCTTAGAAACCAAAGTCCTTACATGTTAAAGGATTCTTTTAAGATCAGAAGGCTAGTTAAATCATAAGTTAAAAATGGAATACAGGTTACCTTGATTCACATTTTAAAGGTGGCATACTAAACAACATCTCAGTGAAATATCTGAACAAATATTAAAATTAACATATATATGTAAGACTTATATTTTTTCCCTAAGGTTGGGGATTTTATATAGTAGTCTTGTTTAGGGTAAAGGACTTAAACTTAGTGTCAGACTGTAGCAAATTTGAACTTTTTGATGGAAAGACATTGGTACTGGCCATAAGGAAAACTCTCTGTTATATTTTCCCACGTGATGGCAGCATAATTCTCTCAAATACCAGATTTTCAACCATAGACTGCCACTGGTGGTTAAAGAAAATAATTCCTGTGGTGACTGTAGTTAATAATATCGTATTGTATATTTGAAAGTTGCTAAGAGAGTAGATCTTAAAAGTTCTTATCACAAGGAAAAAAACTTTTGTGTAGCGAAGTATTTTAACTAGACTTATTGTGATCATTGCAATCATTATGTTTTGTACCTGAAACATTATAATATGTCAATTGTACCTCAATAAAAAAAGAAAATAATTACTAATACCTCATTATGTACCCAATTGTCCTCCTCTTTCATTAATTATATTTTCCTCTTTATTTTAGAGTGTTTGACATCTTACATGTATTTCCACATTACATGGTTTCAGTGGTTATTTCTTCTCAGAGATTTTCCTTGCATGGCTAACAGTATGCATTGTGTTAATTCTTGCATGTTCCCCTGTGTTGTAGAGCATGGTTTGTTCTTTTAGTTTTGTAGTTCGCTGTTCTCTCACTAGAATTTCTGCATTTACTTTATTATTTATTTATTCATTTTATTTCATTTTTGGCTGCATCGGGTCTTAGTTGCGACACGTGGGATCTTTCCTTGTGGTGAGCAGGCTCTTTGTTGTGGCGTGCAGGCTTCTCTCTAGTTGTGGCATGTGGGCTCAAGGGTCTGTGGGCTCTGTAGTTGTGGCTCACAGGTTCCAGAGTGCACAGGCTCTGTAGTTTGCAGCACGCAGGCTCTCTAGTTGAGGCGCGCGAGCTCAGTAGTTGTGGCACATGGGCTTAGTTGCCCCGTGGCATGTGGGATCTTAGTTCCCTGACCAGGGATCAAACCCAAGTCCCCTGCATTGTGAGGCGAATTCTTTACCACTGGACCATCAGGGAAGTCCCTGTACATTTACTTTAGACAGTATTTAGAAAGTGCTGGTGGAAACATAACTGCCATTCAGCACATGTAGGCCTCTATTATTCACACCTGGATCCTTTCAATCGCCCCCTTAATGGTTTCCCCACTGGCGTTCACCCCTCTTTCTAATCCGTCCTATACACCAAGATTGATCTTACTAAAATGCTGTTTTCATTGCACTCAGAAACCTTTAGAGGCACCCCGATGGCCTACAGGATGAAGTCCAGACCTCTTAGGCAGACAGTTAAGTCTTCCTGCAGCCCAGTTCCCACTTACTCTCTGGCCCTCATACTGTAATTCCCTCTTCAACTAATAGGCTTGCCGAGGCCTCCTGTCTTCCCTCCTCTGGACCTCTGTTTATTGTCCCCTTTCTTACAGTGGCCTTTGACTCAGTCTCTGCCCATCTACATCCTACTCATCCAGTCTTCAAGTTCCAGTCCAGCTGATCAGATCTTTTATTTCCCTTGCAGCATTCACTGTCCTTATCATATATTATCTTTTAGTATGGTTGTTTGTTTATACAACCTGTGTGCCGCCCTCCACCCCACTTTGTAAATTCTTGAAAAACAGCATTTGTAGACAGGGATGGATTGTTGCTAGTTTTATAGCTCCATATGTAAACTGGAGCTTTAGGATTGTGATTTATGGTCATTGAGTGAGATGCCGGTTATTCATTGTATTCTGCTGTGGCTAGTAGGGTAGTTGGATGATCTTCATAAAATAGGTTTCATTGAGTGCTGTCAAATAAATGAATAGATACATTAAGTTTATTTTGTTCTTCAGATAAGTGAATTATTTTAGCATTTAACTGAACATGTTAGCATGTATATAGGATTTGCTTTATTCAGAATGCTCCAGGGTCATTTATGGATGGTCGTGAAATGTGAGTAGTCTGCTTGGGTCATGCTGTATGCTTAGTTAGAGCTGACTAAGTTGGTGGCCAGGTCTTTCTATCAAACAAATTGGAACAGTTTCCAAAGTGTTCCAGGAACTCTTTGGAGAATAGACCAATTAACAATCAGGCTCCCTGACTTTAAACTATATTACAAAGCTACAGTAATCAACACAGGATGGTGCTGGCACAGAAACAGAAATATAGGTCTATGGTACAGGATAGAAAGCCCAGAGATAAACCCACCCACATATGATCACCTAATTTATGAAAAAGGAGGAAGAACATACAGTAGAGAAAAGACAGCCTCTCCAATAAGTGGTGCTGGGAAAACTGGACAGCTTTTACGTGTAAAAGGATGAAATTAGAACACTCCCTAACACCATATACAAAAATATACTCAAAATGGATTAAAGACCTAAATGTAAGACCGGACACTATAAAACTCTTAGAGGAAAACATAGGAAGAACCCTCTTTGACATAAATCACAGCAAGATCCCTTTTGACCCACCTCCTAGAGTAATGAAAATAAAAACAAAAATAAACAAATGGGACCTAATGAAACTGAAAAGCTTTTGCACAGCAAAGGAAACCATAAACAAGGTGAAAAGACAACCCTCAGAATGGGAGAAAATATTTGCAAATGAAGCAACTGACAAAGGATTAATCTCCAAAATATACAAACAGCTCATGAAGCTCAATATCAGAAAAACAACCCAATTAAAAAATGGGCAGAAGACCTAAATAGACATTTCACCAAAGAAGACATACACATGGCCAAGAGGCACATGAAAAGCTGCTCAACATCACTAGTTATTAGAGAAATGGAAATCAAAACTACCGTGAGGTATCACCTCACACTGGTCAGAATGGTCATCAAAAAATCTACAAACAGTAAGTGCTGGAGAGGGCGTGGAGAAAAGGGAACTCTCTTGCACTGTTGGTGGGAATGTAAATTGATACAGCCACTATGGAGAACAGTATGGAGGTTCCTTAAAAAGCTAAAAATAGAACTACCATACGATCCAACAGTCCCACTACTGGGCATATACCCTGAGAAAACCATAACTCAAAAAGAGTCACATACCACAATGTTCATTGCAGCTCTGTTTACAATAGCCAGGACACGGAAGCAACCTAAGTGTCCATCGACAGATGAATGGATAAAGAAGATGTGGCACGTATATACAGTGGAATATTACTCCATAAAAAGAAACAAAATTGAGTTATTTGTACTGAGGTGGATGGACCTAGAGCCTGTCATAGAGTGAAGTAAGTCAGAAAGTGAAAAACAAATACCGTATGCTAACACATATATATGGAATCTAAAGAAAAAAAAAAGGTTCTGAAGAACCTAGGGGCAGGACAGGAATAAAGACACAGACGTTGAGAATGGACTTGAAGACATGGGGAGGGGGAAGGGTAAGCTGGGACGAAGTGAGAGAGTGACATTGACATATATGCACTACCAAATATAAAATAGATAGCTAGTGGGAAGCAGCTGCATACCACAGGGAGATCAGCTTGGTGCTTTGTGACCACCTAGAGGGGTGGGATAGGGAGGGTGGGAGGGAGGGAGATGCAAGAGATATGGGGATACATGTATATGTATAGCTGATTCACTTTGTTATAAAGCAGAAACTCACACAACATTGTAAAGCAATTATACTCCAATAGAGATGTTAAAAAAAATCTACAAACAATAAATGCTGGAGAGGGCTTGGAGAAAAGGGAACCCTCTTGCACTGTTGGTGGGAATGTAAATTGATACAGCCACTATGGAGAACAGTATGGAGGTCCCTTAAAAAGCTAAAAATAGAACTACCATATGACCCAGCAATCCCACTACTGGGCATATACCCTGAGAAAACCGTAATTCAGGACACATGTGCCCCAGTGTTCATTGCAGCACTATTTACAATAGCCAGGACATGGAAACAACCTGAATGTCCAAAGATAGATGAATGGATAAAGAAGACATGGTACATATATACAATGGGATATTACTCAGCTGTACAAAGAAATGAAATTGGGTCATTTGTAGAGATGTGGATGGACCTAGAGTCTGTCATACAGAGTGAAGTAAGACAGAAAGAGAAAAACAAGTATCGTATATTAATGCATGTATGTGGAATCTAGAAAAATGGTATAGATGAACCCATTTGTAGGGCATGAATAGAGACGTAGACATAGAGAATGGACATGTGGACATGGGGAGAAGGGAAGGGTGGGACGAATTGGGAGATTAGGTTTCACATAAATACACTACCATGAGTAAAATAGATAGCTAGCGGGAACCTGCTGTATAGCACAGGGAGCTCAGCTCGGTGCTCTCTGAGGACCTAGATGGGTGGGGTGGAGGGGGTAGGAGGGAGGTCCAAGAGGGAGGGGATATGTGTATAAGTATAGCTGATTCACTTCATTGTACAGCAGAAACTAACACAACATTGTAAAGCAATTTTACTCCAATAAAAAAAAAGGTTTTACGTTGCATTTCATCTCTTGAAGATGCAGGTTACCTCAGGTGACAGAAAGCTCCAACAGGACAAAAGATAGCTGTTTGCAAAGACCAGCTAAGCAGTCTTTTTACACACATTCAGCCAGTTCTTCCTTGATCGTGTCTATCATTACTGCTTGTATTCATCTGACACCAGACTAAAAGAATAAAGGAAAAAGATGGGGGGACTTGGGAGGGAATTCCTTCAGAGCTCAAACCAGGCTTGTCAACGGCACAGTGTCTGGTTTTTAATAATCTCATATGCCGTTTGGAGGTTATTATTAGTAAAATATAAACCTATTTCTTAGAACTCTTATATTTTTGGGGAAGATTATGAAATGTCATTTATGCTCTTCTTTCAGAAAAGTGGTGGAGGGGGTTGTTAACTTGCTAAATTTCATTACACTGCTTGTTTTCAGTTTCAGATTAATAGCAGGTGGTAGCCATTTTTTCAAAGCAAATGGGGTGTCTTTTTAGTTCAGTTAGAAAAAAGCACTAATTCTTTACTGTAGCCTGGAATAGTCTGTTCAAGGTGACAAATGGCAAGGATCACAGAACACTTTAAAAAATAGAAAAGCTGGCCAATATTGTAAATTTTTAAAGGACCAATGCTGAGCTTTCAGCAAAATATTTACCATTCTAAATAACTTACACTTCTTGGTATTTATGTTTAACATATATGTCTATTAATTTTAGTGAATATATTTTCATGCAGCTGTTTTGATTTGTGGTCTGTAGTATCTTTGTCCACTTCTGCAGTGCTCATTTCAGATAGTAAATGCCCCTGGAAAGGAATTGCATCTTAGAAGCTCTGTAGATGATCACCTATGCAAATGTAGCTTTTAAACATATATGGATTTTTTTTGGGGGGGGGCGTCAGTGATGTTAGGTTTGGAATAATAATAATTTTTATTTTGGGATTCATTTTTCTTATTCACAGGCAGGTATTTAAGAGCATCTGAGATACTGTTTAGTATGCCAGTGTTAAATGTGAGTCAGGATAACCTATATTCTCTTCTTAACTCATGACTAAGTAGCTTTATGATCTCATGAGAGTAGACCTGTCCCAGAATTAGATCTTTAACATCTGAGGACCTTAGTTTGTTCGTAAGGTATATTCCTGCTTCAAATGTATATGATTCTTTCTCCTTTTGTCTGAGTGTTTTTGGTAACTGGTAAATATGGCATCAAATGTCTTTCACGGTTCGTCATTAAGATCATCATTTTTCGAGTACTTGGTTTTAGTGGCTTTGAGAATGGGGGTCACTTTCCTCTGAGCTGCAGTCTGATCACTTAACTTCTCAGTCTGAACTGTTGCTAGGAGCTTTCTAGCATCTGATCAAATGATGGATGAATGAAAATTATACTCACAGGAGGATGATTGTTAAGCCAGAAAGATAATATATAATTAAAATGATAGCCATAACCGTAAAGCAGGCTGGATATCATGTCAAATAGTTAATAACGTTCTGACTTCCCAGCAGGCAAAACCAAATCAAAGTTACAAGGTTGCTTTTTATTTCTTGGGTCCAGACCTACAGGTGGGGTCTGCTTAATGAGCTCTAGTGGGAAGGGTCAGAAACTGTTTCATGACACAACTCTTCCGGTTACAGAATTCAGGGAAGTCTCTTGTCTGCAGCTGTTTCCTAAACTATAAGAATAAATGGATAAGTAAGCATATTAATAAACAAAGTGGGTGTAGTGAGGCTTTATAATGTGATTTCATTGCTGTGTTTGTGAGGCTTTTCTAATGTGATTATGTAGTTTTAGGTCTTTAAAAGTGATACAGGATGTTAAAAATTATACATTGACATTTTGGTTATGTCTGTTTTTGAGTTTCTTGTTAGCAGACCTCTGGTGAAAGGTACTCCCCAGTGTGCCAAGGAATTCTGGAATTTGTGTTTCCAGAGTTCTCTGCTTCATATGGTCCTTCCACACCAGTATACAAATAAGGATGAGAACAAAGCTGAGTCTGAGCTAGCTAGGCTTGATGAATGAGTCAGAAAGAGGTCTGATTCAGCATGGCCCCTGTGCTGGGCAGTAATGGCGGTTTGTTCCTACTTCTGCAGCCAGCTCCAGGAACCGAAGTGGATTATTTACATCCTCTTCTGTGTACTCCTCTGCTTTCCAGATGGATGGTTCATGGTTTGGGTTCATTCTCTTCTTTCCATTCCCCTCTAGGACTTCTTTTCCTTCTTGCTTTGTGCAAGCTTGAGTTTATCAGTAGTTATTCCCACAGTCTCATCTCTCAAGCTCATTTCCTTGGTCAGTTAAACTGGAGACTTCATACAGAGGCTAAAGATTTTATGTATGGATGCGTATATGTATATTGAAGCATAGTTGATTTACAATAGCGTGTAAGTTTCAGGTGTACAGGACAGTGATTCATTTATACGTATATATAAATTTTTTAAAGATTCTTTCCCCTTATAGGTTATTACATAATATTGAGTATAGTTCCCTGTACTATACAGTAGGACCTTGTTGGTTATCTGTTTATACATAGTAGTGTATACATGTTAATCTCAGCCTCCTAATTTATCTCTCCCCCCACCCCACTTTCCATGGTAACCATGACTTTGTTTTATGTGTCTGTGAGTCTCTTTCTGTTTTGGAAATAAGTTCATTTTCTGTTTTGGAAATAAGTTCATTTATGTCTTTTTTTTTTCCTTTTAGATTCCACATGTAAGTGATATCATATGATATTTGTCATTTCCTGTCTGACTTCACTTAGTATGATACTCTAGGTCCATCCATGTTGTTGCAAATGACATGATTTCATTCCTTTTTTCATGGCTGAGTAGTATTCCATTGTATATATACACTGCGTCTTCTTTATCCATTCATCTGTCAACTTCATATAGAAGTTCATATAGAGGCTAAAGATTTTAAAAAATCCCCTCATTATCAGGTTTGGGGGAAAATGGGATGTCTTGAAGGGCCAAGCACTCCTTCATACTTTCATTACCAGTGCCCATTGCTGAGGATATTTTAAAATACAATTTTTATCCTTCTAATACTTTTCCAGTTACAGTTTTCCCTTGGTGTACAGTGGCGTTACATCATATTTAAGGATTTAGTTTTAACATCAGCATGTGAATTTTATTTGCCAGTTATATCTTAATAAGGCTAAAAAAAAATCCACATGTGAAGCAAAGATTCCCTTTGTTAACATTTACTCTTAAGAGTCCAGCATTGCTATCTTTCTCCCATTATCGGGTCGGTAGGTTTCTTTGGTTAAGCACTAGATGAAGTGTTGGCTTTCAGTTAAGGATTTTGCAAATGACAACTACCTTGAACCGCTAGCATTTCATTCACTGGGAAGAGTTGTTGGGGCATGCAGTACATGAGACAGGCCGAGAGTAGAGCTGGCCCAGGCTTGTGGGATGGGTAAGATCCTGCACACTACTTGAACTTTTTTCGCTCGCCTCTTTAACCTGAGTAGTTGGAGTTGCATAAGCTAAGTGTGCATGTGATGTAGTTCCACTGTACTGTCTTCTTTAAAGCACCATAAATGAGATGAGGATGTCCAATATCCTTTTCTTTTTTTTAAATTTATTTTTATTAGTTTATTTTTTATTTTTGGCTGCGTTGGGTCTTCGTTGCTGTGTGTGGGCATTCTCTAGTTGTGGTGAGTGGGGCTACTCTTCGTTGCTGTGCGCAGGCTTCTCATTGCGGTGGCTTCTCTTGTCGCGGAGCGTGGGCTCAGTAGTTGTGGCTCGCGGGCTCTAGAGTGCAGGCTCAGTAGTTGTGGCACATGGGATTAGGTGCTCCGCGGGATGTGGGATCTTCCTGGACCAGGCTCGAACCTGTGTCCCCTGCATTGGCAGGCGGATTCTTTTTTTTTTTTAAATTATTTATTTTTGGCTGCGTTGGTTCTTTGTTGCTGCACGTGGGCTTTTCTCTATTTGCAGTGAGCGGGGGCTACTCTTTGCTGCGATGCGCGGGCTTCTCATTGTGGTGGTTTCACTTGTTGCGGAGCTTGGGCTCTAGGTGCGTGGGCTTCAGTAGTTGTGGCACGCGGACTCAGTAGTTGTGGCACACGGACTTAGTTGCTCCGCGGCATGTGGGATCTTCCTGGACCAGGGCTCAAACCCATGTCCCCTGCATTGGCAGGCAGATTCTTAACCACAGTGTGGCAGGTGGATTCTTAACCACTGGACCACCAGGGAAGTCCCCAGTATTGTGAACATAGTCATTTCTTGAAAATGAGAGCTAGTGGGATTTGGTTTAGCAGCAGTGAATTGAACTTGTTTTAGAAAGTGGCCCATTTCACTGTCCATCTTACCTTTTTGAATTGGTAACATTCAATGGCTTATAACACCAATCTGTTCTGCAACTGAATTTGATAATAAAAGCCCCTTCCTGCTCTCAGTCCTTATAATCACACAGTAGTTTTATTGAATATGGCCCTTCTTACCATGTTTTCCCCTTTCAATTATAATTCTTATCCTTAAAGTTTCTGAGCTTACTGTATCTGATACAGAGTCCTTATTTGTTTACTTTATAGAACTTGGGCTTCTGGAACTTTGATTTCTATGCAGTTGCTGAATTTAATTACACATGGTCTTTAAGACTTGATGCCTGTTTGCATTCCATAGACATTTAGGAGCTAAAGCTAGTCTCATTAGAGAAGATAAAAACTGCATATTTGAGAAGTCTGAATCCCTAGCAGTTCATTTCACTTTTGCCTCAGCACTTATTTACTGTTCTTAGGTGCTGAGTATCGTGATGGGTGTTCTTTTTTTAAATGGCTGTTGGGAGAGGAGCATAGAATATGACACTGAGCTGATGAGGTGATATGTTTCAGCACCTTTCATGTTGAAATTTCATGTTGAAATATCACGTTGCTTTGTAATGTGAAACTTGTAAATTTTAATGGAATCATAACATGCCTGTTCTTAGGAATGTTCTATAAAATATTTAACAAAAGGTCTGGCATTGTCACTGCCCAGGCAGAGCAAATGTGAAACAACCAGTGCCAGTGCTTGTCAGTTCTGCCTGAACTGAACGTCGGTTACATGGATTCATAATCTTATGTTATATGGGCATTGATTCTCTTTTTAGAGAGCCATACAAAAGCCAGGACCTATGTACCTGTTTTGTGTTTTTCTTACTTAGTTCAAAAAGAATGAATTAAGACTTCCAATTTCTTCTCACTGGGATATGATTAACTACCTTACATACATGTGAGCCACTCTCATTGCTTTATCTACATTATACCTTTGCAGGCAGCCCTACAACCAGGTTATAACGTCAGCAAGTCTCCAGCCCTGTTCTACAGTACATGCAGACATTTACTCAACAAAAATTTATTTGCAAGCAGGTACAAAATGGCTCATATAACCTGTCCTGTAAAACTCAGTGAAGTCCCAGTTGTCTCTTCTTTTAAGTGCTCTTTGCAGGGAAGGGTCACCTGAGGCAGAGGAGGCTGTTTCTAGTTGGCCTTAGACAGCCAGCAGCCCTCTTAGACCAGTGGTTCTCAGCAGGGGGAATTTTGCCTCCTGGGGGACTTTTGGTAAAGTCTGGAAGCATTTTTGGTTTTCATAGCTTGTGGGGGCAGTCCTACAGGCATCATAGAGGCCAGGTACGCTGCTAAACGTTCTGATGCACAGGACAGCTCTCCCCAGTAAGGAGTGATCTGGCCCAAAGTAGCAGTGGTGCCAAAGGTGAGAATCTCTGCCGTAAACCAAAGGCTGCACACAAGACTGTTGAGAGATCAAGCCTGAGGCACCCTCCCTATAGTTGAAGCTATAGGCCTTGTTCTCATCGCCTTGAATATTCTCATAACTTCTTCACACAGCAGGTGTAGGAGTATCTTTATAATATGTTAGCTAACCCTTATATCTTTTCCATAGTTTTCATTTTACTGATAGAACATCTAACATTTATCATGCTAGTTAACGAACCATTTTCGCTAATAAAATCTTATTTCCAACAGTCACTGTGCTAACTGGCAAAACATTGTTGTTGATCAAGACATGGATGAGTGAAGCCCTAGTTGTAGCAACCCCTACTTTTTGAGCTTCCAAATTTGAATTTCCGATAAGAATACTTGCTGATTGCTTCTGGATTGTGCATTCTTGACTAATATGCTGGCAGCACCTATTCCAGAGCTTAATCTAAGTAATGTATACGCATACTATCACACTGAGTATGCTGTAGTACTTTGAAGTAAATCTCACATCCTGTGACAGATTTGTTTCCCAGAAACTGTCTACTTACCTCTCCTACAATCTCTTCCCCTCGATGCACTTAATTTCCTTTTGGCTACCCTGTCCTGAGTGTTTCCTTTGTGGAAGAGAGAGGAGTAAATCTCTTTTCTTATCCTCGAGAGTCTAAAGTTGAGGACAGGAACAGTGGGTAAGTAAACATGTATAATACAAAACAAAGTCAAAAACAGATACCCCAAGAGATATGTGGAAAAGTTTTATTAGGTGTAAAAGTGTGAGAGGCAGCAGGGTATGACATGGCAAAAACCACATGAAGGAAGAACATTCAAAAGGAGTTTTGGAGCTTGGGTAGGGGTCTGGACTGGGTCAGTGCATGGTCACCTGGTGACGTAGCAGTGCTAAAATGGGTATCCAGGTCTCCTGACTCCCCACCAAGTGGATTTCCGAGTATGTCATAGTGCTAGTAAGTTCTGAATTACACTGGAAAGCTGGAGAAGTAAATATATAGTTTAAAAATGTTTTTTTCTTTCTAAAGCTATAGAAGAAAGCTTGTAAAATTGTTTCTGATTTCATCTAGCACTTGGTTTTGCTGCTTTTGTCAAGTAGCACAATGTGCACAAATGTTATGAGAGAACTACTGGAAAAATTTCAAGCAAAGTTACCACTACGTCGCTTTCTGTTCTAATTTATGTACCTGACAACCTCCTCACTTCATTGTTGGTTTACTTTTTTCTAAAAGGAACATTTATTTATTGATTGATTTTTGGCTGTGTTGGGTCTTCGTTGCTGCTTGTGGGTTTTCTCTAGTTGTGGCAAGTGGGGGCTACTCTTCATTGCGGTGCATGGGCTTCTCATTGTGGTGGCTTCTCTTGTTGCGGAGCATGGGCTCTAGGTGTGCGGGCTTTAGTAGTTGTGGCATGCGGGCTCAGTAGTTGTGTCTTGCGGGCTCTAGAGCACACGCTCAGTAGTTGTGGCACATGGGCTTAGTTGCTCCGCGGCATGTGGGATCTTCCCAGACCAGGGATCGAAGCTGTGTCCCCTGCCTTGGCACACTGTGCCAACAGGCAAGTCCTACTTTTTTTTTTTTTTTTTCTTTTTTTTTTGCGATACGCGGGCCTCTCACTGTTGTGACCTCTCCCGTTGCAGAACACAGGCTCCAAACGCGCAGGCTCAGCGGCCATGGCTCACGGGCCCAGCCGCTCCACAGCATGTGGGATCTTCCCAGACCGGGGCACGAACCCACGTCCCCTGCATCGGCAGGCGGACTCTCAACCACTGCGCCACCGGGGAAGCCCAAGTCCTACTTTTTTAATTTGAAAAACCACCTGTCTTTGCCTCTGCTCTCTTTTCAAGGGAATAGGCAGATATGCCCCCAAATTGCAGGGGACATATTCGATAGGCTGTTTCCAGTAAGTTATCAGTATGAAAAAGCTGACATATGGACCAGGGTCTTGAAGCTCTTTATGGGAAGACAAAATAAGCCAAAACAAATGGACTTGATCAAATCCTGGGGGTTTGGATGTGACTTTCAGACTTCGGATCAAGAAGTCTTTTGGAAGAATGGTGTTTATCTTTCATCTTTTGGCCTGTATTCAACTTCCATCAGGTCTTACTGTGTTAGTGGACATAATATTTCAGGCTGGGGTTTGCTCATAGCTTGTGCTTAATGCCTCTAAGTAGTCATTGAAAATTATGCTAAAGTTGATAATAGGATGGGCATCGTTCAGGTTCACGTAGATGAGTTACCCTTTTGAAGGTCACCTTCTGGTGTAGTTTGGAAAACAGTGCTTTGAGTATAAGTCTTTGTTTATTAATGCCACTTGATAAAGGCTCAGTGAACCCTATGTAATTTCTAATTTGTAACAAAACTCTAGTATTCAGCTAATTGAATACATGGCCACTTTAGTTATTTTGTTACACTAATTGATATTCACAGTGATCATGTCTGTTCCTTCTAAATGTAGTATTACCGTATAAGTTTATGGTTCAACCCCTTTGGATATTTCCATTCTTTCTCTCTGTTACATGTCAGCATATAATTTTACTTCGTTTGTGTTGTGGTTTATATGTAGTTCGGACACAGAATAAAGCTCTTTTCCCTGCTCTTACTTGCCTGTTTGAGTTGATAGATAGGTTGATTTTCGCCTACCACAGATTATCCATATGATTGTGAAAGAGTAACTCTTTCCCAGTTCATTATATGTGTGTTTCAGATTTGTTATAAGCTTTAGAACTATAGGAAGTGTAGTTATAGGGATTTCCTATTTAGATTGATTTAGAGTTGTTACCTTTTCTCAATCCTAGTAATTTCTGGCTTCATAACATCATCCCATGGAAAATTGAGCTGATACCTGCTTTTTATTCTACCTTGAGCTATTAAAATTGAGCACTGGCACTTCAAGAAACTTTGTCATTTAAAATGTACAAGCTTTCCTGTAGCACAGAATCTTCCCTTACGTGCTTTGTACTTGATGTGCGAAGTAACAGTACTGCCTCTGAGCAGTGCTGTGCACCCTGTACCATATCTCAGTCCCCAGGAGCAGCCAGGCATAAGAGGGCTGAGTTAACATGCCAAAAAGTTGTTGCTATGAAGACTTCTCTAGGAACGTACGTGGAAGGGTACCTGGAAAGCTACCTTTATTGTCGTAGACGTAATCCCACTTTTTACTTCTCTTGCCCTCATTATGTCCTTTGTTGTAAACACCTTCAGGTCTCTTCTGAAAAGAGGCAAATCTTTAAGGAAATAAATACGTGTTGTGTACTTCAGTTTGAATCTGCTACCAACACTGAATGAAAACATCAAAATGTTTATGTGTTGCGTTTCTTAGAACTTAATTTCCTTATTTTCCTTCTCTTGTATATGGGATGCTCTTGTTTTCCATAATGATCCACTTAGGCATTTTCTGTCATGTTTTCAAGCCCAATCACGTTATCCCAAATCTAACAGGATCTGAAAACTAATGAGTATACATTGCCTCCCTAGGAGGAATAGCAAACAGGAGGCGGGTGGAAACTTTTTATATCCATTTTTTCCCCTAAGAAACGATTCTGCTACAACAGTGAATAATGTTTTAATCCTCTTTGTTTTCATTTGTTCATGTACAGTGATTCCATGTCTGTTAGAGTTATACATGGAGGTTTTATTCCTTGCAGTTGGTTTACCGCTTTTTCTTAAGTTGCGTGTGACTCTCCATCCTCCGCAGCTATTAGCTTAGTCAGTGTATCCCAGGCTTATGTAACTTTCAGGATTCATTTGTGTGACTTTCCCTCCCAGCCTCACATTAACTGTTTCAAAGCAATGTGCCACTGAGGTGGTGTGGCCATCTTTCTTGCTCTGTTATTGTCCCCAATAGATCTCAGACTATTGATTCTGTTGACAGTCTAGGGAGAGATTTGTGTTGTTAGCCTGTGGTTGGGTGTTTTCAGGGCTTTGGATGTATTTCCTCTTCAGTATGCATATCTGACCTTTTGGCATGTTGCTTTAAAAAAAATTCCAAGGATTTATGTCTTAGAAAAGTGAATATGGATATTTCTGCATATCCTTTATTTAGATTGTAATCAGCCTCTCAAAATTAAATTTGGTGGTTGGTGTAGTCCATATTAGGCTGAAGCAGTATACTTGTGGTGTTGGATTCTTAGTGTTTTCTAAATAGCTGTAATAGAATATCTGTTACGTTTTCTTTGCTTAAAAAAAGAAATCTCACTGTGCAACTATATGTGAACAAAAGCAACATTATTTAGTGAAAATGTTCTAAGAACCATGGTGGGCAATGTCATGCATTTAATGGGGGAGAGAATCAAGTGCTAACACATTAAGCATTTAGTAAGTAAAATTTCCATGCTATAAATAACTGTTCAAGTTGTTAAATTTTTTTGGTTGTTAATATAATCGCTGAATCACTCACTCTTACAGCTTTTGTACCATGTTATGTTTCCATCTGATAGTCAAGGGTAAATGTATGTGATATGTTTAAAAAATACTTTTTTGATTAAAGAAGTATAACTTTGTTATAGAAATTTTGGAAAATAGAGAATGGTCTAAGTAAGAAAACTATCCCACTATGCGTATCGTATCCACTGTTAACATCTTAGCATACATTGCACTTTTTCTATGTCTACATAACTGGATGCTCAACTTGCCCTGTCCTTCCCTTCTGTCCCCTACCCCTGTTTATTAACCAAAATTAGGAACTCAGTGTACATGGTAATTTGTGACCATTCTCCCCCCCCTTTAATATTTTGAGTTAAAAAATCAATTACTCTATTAAAACATTTTTTAATGGCTCTCAATGTTTAATCATTATGGCTAGACTGAAATCTTTATAATAAATATCCTGTTGTTGGACCATATCTTATTTACACAGACCTCTGTTGTTCCCACTTTTTTGTTGCTTTAAATAACGTTGGCTGCATTTTCTTAGCTATGTTTGTGTGCTTTTCTTAATATTTCCTAGGATTAAATGCCTAGAAGTGAAATTGGCTAACTGATAAGCAAATTAACAGTAGTAGAGATATACACACACACGTCCATATATTTATATAGTTGTTTTTATAAATTTTAATATGCCTTATTTGGATCGACTTAAAATTTTTATACAGTTAAATTCATTCTTTGTGATATACAGTTGTTTGAGTTTTGACAAATGTATGCACTTATCTAACAACCACCATGATCAAGAAGCAGAATAGTTCCCTCACCTCAAAAAATTACCTCCTTTGTCTTTTGACTACAAAGTGTGTTTATTTTTAATATGGAAAATATAAAGAAAAATAATTGGAAACTATCCATAAGCTTACCACCCTGCTATAACTTCTGTTGAATATCCTTCTGGTCTTTGTTTTTTTCTTCTTCCCTACAAAAAAAGACATCATACTGTCCTTTCTGTTTATAGTCTTTTTCTTACTTAGTATATTTTGAGTATATTTTAATTTAACTGTTAGATTGGTTTTTTTGTGTTTTTTTTTGTCTTCTTTTTGGCTGCGTTGGGTCTTTGTTGCTGCATGCGGGCTTTCTCTAGTTGTGGAGAGCATCAGCTGCTCTTGGTTGAGGTGCCCAGCCTTCTCATTGCGGTGGCTTCTCTTGTTGTGGAGCACGGGCTCTAGGTGCGTGGGCTTCAGTAGTTGATGCACACGAGCCCTAGAGCGCACGGGCTCAGTAGTTTTGGCACATGGGCTTTGCTCTGCGGCACGTGGGATCTTCCCAGACCAGGGATCAAACCCGTGTTCCCTGCATTGGCAGGTGGATTCTTAACCACTGTGCCACCAGGGAAGTCCCTAGATTGGTTTTTGTTTTTGTTTCTTTGCAATTCTAAATAAACTTACCATGAATATCTTTGCATGTTGCCATAATTACTCAAGTCCTAAAAGTGGAGTGTTTAGATCTCAGTGCATATGTACAGTTTTCAAACTTATTTACATTTTGTCAAATGGATTTTTAAAATACTTGTGCCAGTTTACATTCTGACACACAGTGTCTTGAAGAGCATGTTTTTCCTGTATCCTGGGCAATCTTATTTTTATATTTTTAAATTTTATAGATGAATTATGGAATTTTGTTATTTTCATTTTTTGATTTCTTGTGGGGTTGGTTTTTTTTTTAATGTGTTTATTATTTACCGTTTTGTGTGACTTGCCAGTCTATGTCATTTGCATGTTTCTCTCTTGGCTCTTCTGGGGAGCGGGGTGGGCTGGAGGGCTTATTTTTTAAGTGCTCTATACGTTAGTAACACTAATTTCACAGTTAGAGGCTGGTATTTCTTTGTCATTTGCTTATTCATTTTATTTAATGTTTTTTATTTAATGGAAGTTCTCATAAATCCATTCTTTTGCATTTCCTTTATATTTTGGAGTTGAATTTAGAAAGATTTGTCTTGAATTTAGATTTAGATTTGTGTTGATTTGTGTTGAATTTAGAAAGATCTTTTCTCTTTAGATCATATAGTCATGCATATTTTCTTCACGCGTAACTTTATCAAAAATTCTTTCTCCATTTACTTTTTCTTTTATATTCCTGACAGACTAGTGAGGTTTTTACTGTGCTGTATCAGGGAGTCATAGATTATGTACTTGCATATACATGTATTTTTATCTAACCTCAATATTTTGTTTTTTAATTATTCCAAGCACCATGAACTTTTCATTGAAATCTTCTATTCACACTGTAATAGCACAGTCACATTTAAGTGTGTGCCAAGTTTAAACAAGTCCTCTTATTTTTTTCCCCATTGCTGTCTCCCCCCCCCAGTTTATTTATTTATTTATTTATTTATTTTTTGCTGTGTTGGGTCTTCGTTTCTGTGCGAGGGCTTTCTCTAGTTGTGGCAAGCGGGGCCACTCTTCATCGCGGTGCGCAGGCCTCTCACTATCGCGGCCTCTCTTGTCGCGGAGCACAGGCTCCAGACGCGCAGGCTCAGCGGCCATGGCTCACGGGCCTAGCCGCTCCGCGGCATGTGGGATCTTCCCAGACCAGGGCTCAAACCCGTGTCCCCTGCATTGGCAGGCAGAGTCTCAACCGCTGCGCCATCAGGGAAGCCCCTCATTGCTGTCTTTGATGGGCGTATTAGATACTATCTATCAGATTTCTTGGTTGACATTAGGGGAAAAAATAAGTACTTACATTGTTAAATAACTGTTTTTTTGTTTTTAACATGCTGCAGGATATTGAAGTCAAAGTAAGTAGCAAAACAATGACCTACAACAAACGAACCAATGGGTTCACCTAAATTAAGCATATAATGACAGTCACCCTTACACCGGTTGAGCCAGGTGACCCTTGATCATGTTGCAAAGAAAATATGGCACAAAAATGGGAATGCCAAAATATATACTTCTGTTATTTCTTAAAGCTACTAGTCAGGCATGTATTCAACATTCATTGAACAAAAAATATGTTAAAAACTTTTCTAACATGGGGTATTGTAGGGAGTTCTCTTCTCCTCGAGATAAAGGTACTTAAACATAATAAAAATAGAAACAACAGTTTAAGAAATGTATTTTTTCATTCTCCTCTAGTTTTATTGAGATATAATTGACATACAGCACTGTATAAGGTTAAGGTGTACAGCATAATGATTGACTTACATCATCATGACCACAATAAGTTTAGTGAACATCCATCATCTCATATAGATACAACATTAAAGAAATAGAAAAAAAAAAGCTTTTCCTTGTGAACTCATAGGATTTACCCTCTTACGAACTTTCATTTATAAGGTAGAGCAGTATTAATTATCTTATCATGTTGGACATTACATTCCTAATATTAATTTATCTTACAACTGGAAATTTGTACCTCTTTACTACCTTCGTCTAATTCCCCCTCCCCCCTCCCTTCATCTCTGGTAGTCACAAATATGATCTCTTTTTCTATGAGTCTTTTTGTTCGTTTGTTTTTGAAGTATAATTGACATACAACACTGTTAGTTCCTGGTGCACACCATAGTGATTCGATATTTCTGTACATTACAAAATGATCACCATAATAAGTCTAGTTGCCATCTGTCACCATACAAAGATATTAACTAATTATAGACTACATTCCCCACACGGTACATTTCACATTTGTGAATCATTTATTTTGTAACTGAAAGTTTGCCTCTTAATCTCCCTCACCTATTTCTCTCCTCCCCACACCCCTCCCCTCTGACAGTCTGTTTCTTCTCTGTATCTATGACTCTGCTTCTGTTTGGCTATGTTTGTTCACTGTTTTGTTTTTTAGATTCCACATATAAGTGAAATCATACAATATTTCTCTTCTTCTGTGTGCCTTATTTTACTTAGCATAATACCCTCTAGGTACATCCATGTTGTTCCAAATGGCAAGATTTCAAAGAAATGCATTTTTAAATTTAGCTTGAAAAACATTCAAAAGTAAGCATCTTTATCATTATTTTTTTCAAGAATAAATATTTTATTACTTGATTTTTAATTTTGTAAAAAGAAAATCTTATAAATTAGAAGTGGGATAACTAAGAGTTTAAAAATTACTTTTATTATTTTATTAATTATTTAAAATTATTCAAATAGACAAATACAATAGTTTTTGCCCTTTTCGCCAAAGATAGCTACTTCATTAAAAAGGAGGTAGACCAATACATGTGTTTATATGCTGGTTGTACTGGGTAGTTTAAGGGTTCTCAAACGTTAAGGTTGATGTACAAAATCTTATATAGGCGTTTTCTTGTGGTTATCGCTCCAGAAAGATGGTTAATAACCACGTGTATTATACCTGGAATAAAATCAAAGTCTTATTGTGCAAAATATTAATCCTTGAAATTACTCTTCGAAAGAGAAGTTAAATAAAACTGTCTGTGCTGTATTCTGACATTATCAAAAACACTTGGACAAAGTAGGACACAGCTGTTACAGTTAACAACAAGTGCAATGCAGACTCATTCTTTACATTTAGATGCAGCAGTCCTCATCTTATTAATGTTTTTTCTATGGCAGAGACCTAATAGATTGCAAAAATCTTCATCTTTGAATACTTATTTCTAATGCAATTTATACTTCTGCTTTGCTGTTACTGCTTTTTCTTCATATAGTATATTCTTCATTTCTTTTTTTAGGCTAAGCAGCTGGAAGAGAAAGATCGAGTGATAAAGAAGCAGGATGCATTCTACAAAGAGCAGCTGGCTAGACTGGAGGAGAGGGTATGACTATTTCTTGTCAGTGATTCTCTTCTTTTACCACATTTGCGGTGTTCCCATGTATATATTTAAAAATCAGTACATTAGCACTGTAACTGCTTTGTCTCATTAAAAAGTGGCCAGGAAATGAAGATGCCAAGTGTGCAGATCGTTCTTGAAGATAATGTCATTTTTACTTCGGTAGTTTTGCGTATTGTTGTGTTGTTTGTTCATTGATGCGTTTTACTACTAAGGAACTCCTTCCAAATATTTTTCCCTGTATGTTTAGAAACTGCATTGTCTCCAGGTCAAACAGTAGAATGCTACTGTTGGCTTTCCCAAACATTGACTAAACTTGAGCACGTTCTTAGAAATGGTAGTGTTTTAAAGGATAAATTGTCTTTGTGAAAGCTGTTTCACTGCACTTGTGGCCAAGAAATGAATGTCTTCTTCAAAACTGGTGGACAGGAGCTAAATAGTAGGACTCAGGAGAAGAGTTAGGATGAGGAGTGGAGGAAGTACCTCTGGTTGACCTGACCCTGGAATTTGACAGAGACGCAAAGAAGGAAATTAAGGCTGGAACAAAAGGAAGCAGTGGGTTTAAGAATGGGAGCTTGAGGACCCAATCAGTGCCCCTGTTCAGTGAAGTGTATTTGTTGTCTAGGATAAGTTCATACATAGACCATGAGGTTACAAAGCTAGCTTTCTCTTTGCTTTGATTGAGACCCCCAAAGTTGATTGATTTAGAATAGGTTGTTTCATAAGAAACTAGATAAAGTAAGAAAGAAACTATTAAGCCCCATTCAGTACAAATATTTGTGTGTTGATCATCTTCACCTGTCTCTGTATGTCACTGAACTGAGTGCTTCTTGAGTGTAGGGACCATTTTCTCACTGATTCAGCAGATATCTACCTAATATATGCCAGGCTCTGGTAGTGCCAGAGATATGCTAATAAAGAAAGTAAACTAAACTTCTGCCCTCGTGGAGCTTAAATTCAATTAAAACCTCGTCAACATGTTGAATGGCAGATTGTGATAATATGGCAGACAGTAAAGTGGGGGGAAAAGGAGTCCCAGGGCCTAAGAGTGCAGGTGTGGGGTTGGGTGGAGAGGGAGGGCCTGTCTAATGGGATGGTATCTGGGAAGAGGTCTGCAGCAATGGGAAGCAGGCCAGCACCAAGAGGGCTTTTGAGTGGAAGAGTATTCTGGCTGCTGTCTTGGGTAAGAACTGAAGCAAGAGGGACTTGGAGGTAATAGTGGCAATTCAGAAAAGGGGTGGTGATGGCTTGGGCCAGGGTGCTAGCAGTGGAGGAATGAGATGTGGTTGGATGTTTCACAGGCAGAGCTGACCAGATGTGCTGGTGGTTTTGAACATGAGTGAAAGAAAGAACTCAGAGATATTCTAGGTATATAGCTTTTACAGCTAGAAGGATGGATTTTCCAAGGCCAAGGCTATTAAAATATGGATCTGGATGTGGGTAGTGGAGGAAATCAGTTCGATTTTGGATATGGTAAGTTTGGGATGCTACTTAAGACATCCAAGTAGAGATGTTAAATAAGCATAAAGTGGAAATGCTTAGCACAGAAGTCAGCACATCTTTCTGTAAAGAGCCAGATAGTAAATATTGCAGGCTTTGCAGGCCATGTATGGTTTCTGTTGCAACTACTCGACTCTGCCATTGTAATGTGAAAGCAGCCATAGCCAGTATGTCAGTGAACAAGTGTGACTGTTCTAATATGTGGACACTGAAGTTAGAATTTCATGTAATTTTCAAATGTCATGAAATACTCTTCTGATTTTTTTCCCCCAACCATTTAAAAACGTAACACCATTCTTAGGGCTGTAGTAAAACAGGTGGCGGGCTGGATTTGCCCCATGAGTTGTGGTTTGCAGAAGCCTGGTTTAGTGCACAGGTTCTGACATCAGGTGGCTTGGATTCAAATCCCTGAACTGACATTTACCTGCTGCATCTCATGGAGCATCTAACGTAAACTTCCAGTTTCCTCAGCTATAAAATGATGGTATAATAGTACTTACCTCATTAATTTGTTAAATGAGATAATTCTCACAAATCACCTATAATAGTGTCCAGGACAGGGTAACCATTCAGTCAGTGGTAGCTCTTCTTTTTACTTCTGTCTATCCAGAGCACTGTCCCTGATATAATGAGTAAATGTTAGCGGAATAAAATGATTGAGTAAAAGTTTTTGAGGTGATTAACCAGGACCTGCTTTTTCCCCATTCAGTGATAGTTTTCTTTGCTTTCAAGTATTACTATGCTAGATACCTTTTGAAGTCCTCATCGATTACTGTTAGGTATAAGAAAGGGCACTGATAAATATTTACCCATTTCTCATAAATCCACCAATTTGATAGAGATATTCAGTGATGGGTATGAGGCACTGAGAGGATTTGCTCTCGGCCGATTAAAGGGGTCTGCTTAACAGTTAATTGTTTGTGGTCTCAGGTTAGAACAAGGTGGGGAAGGTCAGGTGGACATGGTGTGCTGATACCAAATCATTGCCACAAACGTCTTCTTATAACACACAAACAGACATCTTTTCTTTTTTGAAGATGAGGCTGGAAAGAAGTTATTTAGGAATTTTAACTGAAAGCTGAGAAGCTGAGTGAACTTAGAAGAATGCCGAGGAGGAATAATCACATTATTATTAGTTAATACTTAATAACTCCATATTTAAGAACATGTGGTGGAAAGAATGCTGGACTAGGAGTCAGAAGGCATGGCTTTTTCATCTAGTTATTTGACAATTCACCTAATCTCTCGTGGTCTCTGGTTCTTTAAAATGATACATTTAAAAGCCCCTTGAAAACTGGAAAGAGCTTAGCAAATTCAAGCTGTTGCCATTAAAGAATATTTCCTTTCCATTGTGTGCAAGATATTAAAAATCATAAAATTACTTTAGTGTTATTCAGCTTTCTGGTGTCTTCTGCCCATTTTATAATATCTTGTTTTTGTTTATTACTGCCATTCCTAAAGTACCTAAGGTGAATTTTGTCCAATTGGATTTCATCTAGGAACATTTGAGAGACATTTAGGTGTCCAGAGACGAAGCATTTTCTAGCCTTAATGCGAAAGATTGTAAAGAGGGTTTTTCTTGTGATGACAGTGAAAAGTACAACATCTAACCATTTCTGTTAGAAATTCTACACACTTTGTGTTAAAAGATGTAAAATGCCCAATCCAATAGTGGATAATGTAAGAAAAAAAATGATTGTGGTATTATAACTTGCAGAATCATTAACTTACAATGAAATCCCAGGTTCCTGTTTAAAATTCAAGTTTAAAAGTGGATATAAGTACATATCTTTCTCTATTTTAACCAAGTGAACTTAAGAAACCATACACTGAATACTAGGTGGTATATTAATGGAGAGGAGGGGACACTGAGTCTTTTACAGAGTCATTACAGGGATGATTTCTAAGACCACCGTACCATCTGCCCATCAGCTAGATTAGCAAACACAGTAATTGTATACATAATCACTTTTTTATGACTCAGTCTTGTTACTCAGCTATTCATTTTCATTGACTTGAGGCAAATTTCGTGATGCACCTACAGCATGATACCCCTAAGAGTTATCTTAATATCTCATTGTGCTTCTTTTACTTTGAAGTGAGAAATTCATGGTCATTTGAGAATTATGTACCCAAGTTTGTTGAGCATTTGAAGCACATTCAGTTCTATAATACAGCTTGGTGTGCCTCTTGGTTCTATTTCAGTAAACTCCTTATCAGTTAGACATTCCCTTGTGTGAATGGAGCTTTCTCGTCCCAGGTATTTATATTGGCTGGTTCACCAGGAGTCTGAGATAACTTTCTCCTTTCACTAACTCGGGAGGAGTAATAAGTGCAATTTAATTGGACACCAATTTCACGCTTCTCGGAACCAGTATGCAAAAGCAACAACTCTTCACTGAGAAAGAAGGTCAAAGCCATTTAAAAGTTTTTTGAGTCCTTGTTTCATTGCAAATGTTGCCAGCTTCATCAAACAACGTTGACGTGGACGTGAGATAAACTTTTGTATTTTAAGAACGTGGACTTCCCTGGTGGCGCAGTGGTTAAGAAGCCGCCTGCCAATGCAGGGGACACGGGTTCAAGCCCTGGTCTGAGAAGATCCCACGTGCCGAGGAGCAACTAAGCCCGCGCGCCACCACTACTGAAGCCCGTGTGCCTAGTGCCCATGCTCCGCAACAAGAGAAGCCACTGCAATGAGAAGCCCAGGCACCACAATGAAGAGTAGCCCCCGCTCACCGCAACTAGAGAAAGCCTGCGTGCAGCAACGAAAACCCAAGGCAACCAAAAATAAATAAATTAATTAAAAGGGGAAAAAAAAAAAGAATGTGAGAGGCGTTGCATGTAGGTATGCCCTAAATAAGAGAGGCTTGAGTATCAATTCCTGGTGGTTGAGGTAAGAGGCTTGAGAGTATTAATTCCTGTTGGGAGATTTGATGAAAGAAAGCCCAGGGCAGCTTTCGAAGAAAAGGTTCTTAGATGTTTCTAAGAAGCCTTTGCCAGTCCCTCAGGGAATTCTCCATAATGCTTTGTGTACCTCCCTTAATGTGCCACATTTATGACAATTATGATTAGTTATCTGTGTTTATTTTGTAAACTCCTTGAGGATAAAGGTCATTTTCTTATTTCCCACAACTCACGTAGTAGGCGTGCAGTGAACGAATCCTACATTTACTAAGCTTATGCCATAAAGTTAGGTCCAAGCTATTAGTGTACAGTTCTTAAGTATTCACAAAATATTTAGTATCTTCATTAGTTATTTAAATTAATAATCTAAATCTATCCTGTGAGAAAATCAAGTTTAACTTTGAATATCTGGATATTTATAGCATCCTCATCGTCCTAGTAGCTAACAGTAACATTTTTTGAGTATTTATGTTGTGCTGGGCACTTTGCATGGATTATGTCATTTTATTATCATAAACAACCCTATGAGGCTGTCAACCCTGTTGTTTAGATGAATGTCCTAAGGCTTCAAGTAACTTGCCGAAGAATATACAGACAAAATGTGATCTGGATTTGAGCCAGGTCCAACACCTGAGCTTTTAGCCATTGTCCAGTACCATCTGTAATGTTTGTCAGTTGTGCACTTAAGAAGTTAAATCCTGCTGATTGCTTTGTTAATTCTTTGGGTAGTAAATTAACTCCTTCTGGCTTCTAATACAACTTTTTAGGTCCTGATGTTAAAACTTGATCAGTGCCACCTCATAATCTGAAAATGTTAAGCATTCAAAATGCCTAATTTTCTCCCCAGGATTTGGCATTTCCTGGGAAAATTGGACCAAAAGGGAATAAACAGGGTCTTATTACTTAGCGACTGCAACATGATACCCCCAAGAGTTACTGTAATATCTAGTTGTGCTGCTTTTACTTTGAAGTAAGAAATTCATAGTCATTCAAGCAGTTTAGAAATGTCTTTGAGATTCATTCATTCATATGCTCACAGTGTTACTACAGGATAGTCATCTCATTCCATCTCTAGAAAGAAAACAAACTTTCTGTAACTGTTTTATCAACTGTTTTGATGGTTATCTAATTAGAGCCTGGATTGCCTGCTCCCGGAACATCCATTGCCTGGATATTCTTCAGGAAAGTGTGTATTTTTCTCGTAGTCTGTTAGCACTCTGGAAGGAAATTGAGAGGCAGGACCAAGGCCGTATTATAACAGGGCAGAATCCAGATTCTCCCAGCATCTTCTAGGATGAAGGACCCCTCGCTCCCCAGGACATCTAGAGATATGAGTTCTTTGATGATCAGTGTATCTTGCATGTCTGACTTCTCAATTATGAATTGAATTGATTTGCTCTACTGAATGCACTTTGCTTTTGGCGTTCATGAGAATGGTGGGGTTTGGCACAGCATGAAGAGAGCTGTAAAAGGCCTGGTGGCTTGAGGAGCTGAGGGAGAGCAGAGAGCTTAGTTGGGTACTGTTACAGTGTTCGGATCAACAGGGTAGTGGGGTATGTATTGCTTTCAGGCTACAGGCTCCTCTGGATTTCAGCAGCTATTTACATACACATTGCAGTCAACCGCATACAGTTAGGGAGGAGAGGGAATTATACAAGCTGAGCAGAAGAGAGCAGGGCAAAGAGAATGGTGAAAAATAAATTGTCATTAAGAAGAAAAGTACTTTACTAGTTCATCACCTGTGGAGAGAGTTGCTAATTAAATTCTAAGGTCATGCTTACATCAAATGAGCAATTTTTAAAAGCCTTTTTACTTGTAGTGGGTGGCATATCTTCTGTTGCATCACAGTGTTGGGCTCATCTGTATGATTAATTGGCTTTTATGATTGCTTGACGACTTCTTTGTCATTAGTACCTTCATTTCTGTGTTCCTCTTTGCAAAGCTTGGGGGAAAAATAATGCCAAGAATGATAATAAAGAGAAATGACAACAGAACAGATTATTGCCAGCCCAGTGTGTTCCTTATGCGAAGAAATTATTATGCATTTTTACTACCAGATGAAGTCTGTCACTGTAAAAATATTTCATTGAGCAGAGCTGGGTCAGCCATTTCAAGGGATTAATACAGGGTAGAATCACAGACCACTGACATCTGAGATCCTAAAACATAAACAGTCTATTTTGGGGTAGGGCGATAACTGCTTAAACTCAATTTATGGGATAAAAAAACCCCTTCGATGTTTTCCCCCTGAGGTGCTTTCTAAACAGTTGTCAGTGATTCTAGGTCATATGGGTAGCTGATATATACACTAAATAATGTGTATGTTTTGGCCATGCACTGTGATATAGCAAATTTAACACAGTAGTTAAAAGCATAACTTTGTGGTAGATATGCCTCCGTAGGTTATGCTAGTTTGCATTTGTCGGCCTAGAGAGAGAGATTATTCCTTCGACACTTGGAAATTTTGTACTGGCCTCCTCATTCATCTTGAAATCAAGGCAGTTTCTCTGTGGTTTCTGTAGTTACCGAGGGTTGCAGAAAGATAAGCCTCTCTGGTCCAGGAGTTTGGATGTTGAAGGCATAGAAGCCAATGTCACTTTTAATCATAATACCATTAAAAACGGCAGAGGTTTCAGCAAAGTGGTTTTCAGCATGTACCTTCAGTTGCTCTGAGATTTTTTTTTTTTATCATTAACAAGTAATGATAGTTCAAATAAATGCACTTAGATGTTAATTGTTAGGTAGAGAAATTAATAAGGCCCAATATCACCATATCCTTTGTTAATGTAATTGAAACAGTTATTTTTAACTTAGATTCAGAGACTGAACCCTTTTGCACTCTTACCGGGCTCCCTAAGGGAAGTTTATTATTGCAGATACTCCAAAAGCAGCAAGCAGGGTGGACTTTTTTTTTTTCTTCTATTTTTGTTCTCTAGGGGCAAGAAAATTGATACAGTAGAGTGAATATGGGGGTCTTATCCTTAATTCATTATTCAACAAGTCCTCCAAACACATTGGCTTTTCTGTTAACCTCTCTGAATTTTCTAATGGGAAATGTGGTAACCTTGGGTAACCTTGAAATGCTTTCTTAATCTGGCTTTAGGGATACGAGACTTAAATTTTTTCCAGGATGAACAGTTAAAAGTGCATCCCGTAAAAATGATCCCTTTAACTGGAGCCAGTTTTTCTATGCCTAACTTTAGAGGAAAGATTTGTAAATCATGGTATCAGCACTTAATTTGGGGCTCTATTTACCATGTAGGCTGTCAAGAAGTATTAACCTTAAGGTAAGATGAGAATGTGGAGTACAAAGCTATGGGCTGATGGCACAGAGTATACCAGGTATTAAATAGCATTATCCACCCTGCTTGCTACAGTAAATAGGATTTCACTATTATGATGTGTCAGGGCTTTCAGTGAAATCAAATTTACAGGACACTATACTGCCATCCTCTCTGCTGAGCAGCTTTATTCTGGGATCTTGCTTTCATATCAATCCTGTTGGTAGGAAATACTTGTACCAATTGTGCGTGGAAATTATAATTTAATGATCTCTTCCTTTTCTCTATTCAGATCTTAGAATGGACCACTGTGCTTTGCAGCGATAGCCCCAGGGCTCCAGCTTTAAAGCCCAGTATTGCCTTTTTTGAGTACTTGTCATGATCATAAGTGCTAAGATGCCAACAGTATGGGTTGCTTACTTTCTCAGCTCTTCACGTTTCCTTTACCTTGTGAAAGACTCTACAGTAAAATAGATTCTGTTTACCATGACAGTTTTTAAAATGGTATGCCACTTGAATGTGTAAAGACAAGGTAAGAAATAAAGTGTTATGAAATCCAGGGAATATTAATTCCACTTTTAAAGATTCTGTTCATTTTGTCTGGGGGGCTCAGTAGGCTGTCTTATTTGAAAAGCAGTTAATATCCTCTTTCCTTTCTTTGGAATCTTTTCTTGTTATTGATAAGAATATTGCACCCAGGAAGTCATTCTGCATTTCCTGTGTATTTCCTGTGTATTTGATTGAAAATGAGCTAAATCTCTTAAATTTTCTTTGCATCCAATTTCATAATTAGTGATTGTTTTGCTTCTTGGTATCTTGTTTATTTATATATTTCAAGTGTACTCCATTTAGGCAGACCAGCTAGTGCTTATTTCCCTATTTTACTGACTAAAAAATTAAAATACATGAATATTAATTTTTTTAAAGGAAATTGCAGGGCTGGCGTTAGAAGATGCACTTGAATCCCAGTTTTATGTTCAGACCATGAGCCAGCTGTGCCTCTATAAGGGATTATGTTTCAACACATTAGCTTCATTAAGAAAGATATATTTGGTCATTAAAACATTTGCAAATAGTGTTATCTCTTAACATCATCAAGTAAGAAGTGCCCATATCTGAACTTGGCATAGAAAAGCAGGTTGGCACGGTAAGGTCAGCATTTAATGAAGGGAATCTAAATCCAGGCTGGCCATGGAGACTAACATAGGAGTTTGACCTTGGTCATTCTTATCAGAATTTGGGGTGGAGGGCGCTAGAGGGGGTCATTGGCATTCACCATTCATTCAAACACACATTTGTTAAGTTCCTCCAGTGAGCCAGGCACTGTACGTAGATATAGTGATGAACACAAATGGTACAAACACCTGTTGGCATCTGGTACAGAGCTTTTAATTGCCACAGTGGATCCGTGGAGGCTTTGCCAGACTGTTTTCCAGAGCAGAAATACTTTGTGAGGAGTAGCTGCTACTTTTTGTCCCTTAAAGGTCTAAAGATCATGGGATTTAAAGTGGAATTTAGTGGGTTGAAGAGATTCGTCAGGTTAAATGCTCAGGTAAAGACCCAGTGAACTGGGACTTCTCTGGTGGCGCAGTGGTTGAGAATCCGCCTGCCAATGCAGGGGACACGGGTTCGAGCCCTGGTCCGGGAACCCACGTGCTGCGGAGCAACTAAGCCCGTGTGCCGCAACTACTGAACCTGTGCTCTAGAGCCCATGAGCCACAACTCCAGAGCCTGCACACCACAACTACTGAAACCCCCGTGCCTAGAGCCCGTGCTCCGCAGCAAGAGAAGCCACCGCGATGAGAAGCCCGCACGCTGCAACGAAGAGTAGCCCCCGCTCACCACAACTAGAGAAAGCCTGCTCACAGCAACGAAGACCCAACGCAGCCAATAAATAGATAGATAGATAGGTAGACAGACCCAGTGAACTGGTTGTGTTAAATAGCTATATTTGAAAATAAATGCTAATTATGTAAGTTCCATGAAGACCAGAACTCTTTCCACTTTTTGATCACCATGATAGTGCCTGGCACATAATAGGCACTAGATAACTTTTAAAATTAATGTGTTAGTCAGGAGGTGGGATGGGTGCCTTGGCCAAATAATTTTGAAGAGTGCTAAGCTTAACTAAGCAGAACAGATTTCTTTACTGTAGGCCTTCTCAGAGTTTGTATACATTCTGAGCTTCCAAGATGAGGATACTGCATGCCATGTTTCAGCATTAAACCATAGAGTCTTTTTTTTCAAGAAACACTCATTAACTTATCCCAGTACACCATCTGAGATTTTCTGTGCCCTGCATAATGCCAGGACTTACATTTTTTTTGAGTCCTTCCTTATCTGCATCCTAGAATGTAGAGGTCGGGCAGCCATAGAAGTTTGTTGATAGAGTTCCTAATTTGAGGGCTTCTGAGGACCTGCAGCCGTCCTGGAATTGCCTGCCTTTGTACGGTGTTGCAGAAGGGTGGACAGAAGAGGAAGAGGCCTAGGGATTCTAAAGTTCCTCTGGAGGGCTGTGTTCTGACTCTAAACTGTCTTCATAATCTCTGGCCTATCTAAGAGTCTTTGAGAAAGCTGTACCCATGGTAGCTCAGTTTCATCAGGGCCCTCCCACCACAGGACACAGAATCACGCCCATTAACCCAAGAGTCATACATCCTCATGTGAAGAATTGGGCACACAGAATGCCACCAAGGATCCAGGCTCGCAGTAGGATTTCCCTTCTTTTTCATGGAATGAAGTAGGAGGGTAATCAGATTTGATAAATATTTAATTACCACTGTGGGTCTTTAACCCAAAAGTGTTTACCAAGATCTAGAGCTGGAGGAACAAGCAAAAGATGTATCAATATCTTCCACTCCTTCAGAGTCTCGAGTTTTCTGTGACCGTTCAGAAAGAGGTTTGGAAGCAGTAAGGTTTGCTTGCCTAGGTCAGAAAGTAGTGCAGTCTTTGTATCCTAGGAAGTTGAATGAAGGTCAACAATCCTCCTCTGTAATCTCATTCAGCTTCAGAGACGGTTAAGCTCAAGAGTCCAGGGAGGACAGTGTGGCCACAGCACTGCCCGCTCACGACTTGTAGTTTCACATGAGATCTATGAGGGTGGGAACCCTGTCTGTTCACTGCTCTGTCCCTAGCCCCTGCAACAGAGCCTGGCACATAGTAGGTGCCTGACAGATCTTTGTTGAGTAAATGAATAAAGGAGTTTTCAGCAGGTGAAAGGCTTTAATCCCAGAAGTGGCCCAGGTACCTTAGATATGCATCTTCCAGGTGCACCTCACCTCAAGTTACACCTTACCCTGCAAGTTTCCTAGAGATTCAGGTGAGGGTCCTTCTGCTCCAGCCATGCCAGCTACTGATAGTAATGCAGCTGCATATCTTATTTACATAAAATGAAATAGTCAGTGCAGATGCTACTATTTGGGCGCAAACCTTTGAAGTAAATTAAATCATATTGCCTAAGTGATGTTCTTATCCGTTACGTTTATGTGACTTGAGGCAGGGGTAATCAGTTTTGTCCACAAACCCTGTCCTAAATAGAATCCGAACTTCATGAGTTATCCCCAAACTTGGCTTTTGGTGAAAATGTTCCTGGGTACTTTGCACTGTGGACATCCTTGCTGTTCCAAGGCTGCTGGCCAAGAAATACAGTATTATCATCATCAGCATCATATTAAAACAGCCACCATCTATTGAGGGACTATTATAAGCCTGGCAGTACACAAAATTATTTAACACAATCATTTTAACCCCTGGACAGACCTCTAGGGGAAGGTATTTTCTTCCTTCACCACCTAACCAGTTACTGACTTTGTTCTTCAGACTCAGAGACATCAAGTAACTTGCCCTAAAGTTTCCCAGCCAGTGTAGCCAGGCCTCTGTCTCCTCACTGACAGCCTCTCCTTCTGTGTGACCAGTGGTAGACTACAATACTCCCTTGAGGCTTTCTGACATTACAATTATTATGCAATTCCACTCCCCTTGCCCAGATTTTAGGAAGAATTTTGGTGGAAGTGGGCATGACACTTTTTGTTTAGAGCCAGTAGAGTCAAGTAACAGATTCTCAGCCATGTTTCCCTTAGCAGCATTTGTACTTGGCTTCTTACATAAACTAAGCACCAGCAGTCTTACTTAACAGTGGATCATATTCTGCAGTGAAGTGATATTAAACCTGTTTCATGATCAGATGATGGATACAATTAGTATGGCTTTAGTACCTAGACTAAACGGATAGGAGAGATGCTGACAGTAAGGAAACAGTAAAGGATCTGTAGGTTGGGCCTTAGCCTCTGAGAGGATGGAGGGAAAAGATGATGGTCCTGGAAATACCAGGGGGAGAAATAACCAGAAATCAAAATTAAAGCCAGGCTAGATCAGCCATGGTGATGGTGAAGAGGCTTAGTGGGATGATAGCGAGAGAAGCGGGTGGAGGGTCCAAGAATGATCTTCTTGTAGCTCCCATTGCCACTTGGGCACCTTTGCCCTCACCGTCTTCCTTTGCCATGGCCTACTTTGCAAAATCATTTCTTTCTAATAGATCTCCAACGTAGCCCTTGAACTCCTGTGTCCACAGCAGTCCAGCCTACTTAGCCTGCTGTTCAGATTGCGTACATATGGAATCTTGGAGCATAAACTTCCTGCAAATTTAGGTTATTGTCACACAAATATGAGTTTACTGTCAATTTCCTTTCTCTAGTTTAAGGCCAGAGGTGTTGCTCCTATCTTACAGCTATTTGAACTTCAATTCAGGGGCTTCCCTAGGCTCTGCCTCTGAATTAACCCAAGTAATTAAATCTCAGAAAGTTAACACTCAGTCAGCTACCCTTAAGCCATTCCTGCATTTAACCTCCATGATGGTTTTCCCTCTACTGCTTCAGTGTTATTCTCTAGGAAATCCCCAAGCTTGCTGTCTCTCTGTACATTGCTCTGCCCCGTGTTAGACATCCCCTGTTTAGGGGATATTGAGCACGTACTCCGTGCCCCGGTATTGTGCACAGTAGGTCCTGTGATCCATGGAGTGACTAACGCAGGCACGGTTTACCTCTGCTATCTCATCCCTCCTCCTTGCCTGTCATTTCTTCTTAATATTAGTATTTCTAGAATTTAATCATAATGTAGTCTCTACCTTGCCTAGACAGACTGTAAGTGATGTGAGGTGGAGAGTGAAAATAGAAGTGAGAGAAGAGTAGTTCAAGGCTGAGAGTTAAGATCCTTGGGTAGGCAGTCCATGTGCTGAGAAGGTCTGTGTTTCTGTTTATCTAGCTATTGTTAAAATGAAATTTTAACTAGAACTACAGTGAATATTTCTGTAGTTCCAGAAAAATAATACATAATAAATTGTAAACCGTCTTTTCTCTCATGATGTAGTTGCTCTAGATTGTAGAAATTTGGCAGACATTCCTAGAACTGTTTGTTAAAATTCAATAGCATGTAATTAAAGGCAGAGACTGCCATTTCTCTGGTGGGTACATTAAAAAATTATATTATATCATTTGGATTTGACCGTGAGCTCAGTTCCCAAAAGAATAATGCCAGAAAGACAAAAGGATAAGTATATTGTGCTAAATAGAGGCACAAGTTACATAAAGTAACTACATTTACAGAACTGTCAGTTATACCCTAGCTATTTAAGAGTAATTATGCAAAAGATAGTTTCTGAATGAATGTTACTCTACATGTTGCCAGATGGAAACAGTGATTCTGATGAAATCCTGGGTTTTAAGCCTTGCCAGGCAGCAGGACAAGATTGCTGATGTTTTAAAGCCTGTGTTGACTGACGATTAAAACCAGTATTAATACCTGGATGCTATGTTAGTGAAATGGAATATTTTATAGACACATAGAAGTTTACTGCTTCTTGGAACTTTTTTTTTTTTTAAGACACATTTATTCAGCGTCATGATCAGACTATTACATTTAGCAATCAACAGCATGGGTGCAAAAAAGTCTACATTAAAACCGTTTGTTGGAATGCTTTACACTTTCCACAGAACAGAAACTAAAATAACCTGTTATACAATTAGTCACAAATACAGTCCTCGAGTTTTTTTTGCCCATACACATGAGTATTGTCTAAAACATGTCTTCTTTGTAGCAGCCAGGCCCTGCCAGCGCTGTGCTTGGCTGAGTTCACAGATCTGTTGTAACCTGTAGCTTCCCTGTCACTTCTCTGGCTCTCGTCTCCTGCGAAGCTTTGTTTCCTGGCAGTAATCAAAACCTTCTGCCACTGCCACAGCTACTGCTGCTGCTGGAACCACCATAGCCACCTTGGTTTCGGGGTTTGGCAGAGTATTGACCTCCACCACCAGAACTTCTGCCTCCAAAGTTTCCTCCTTTCATGGGTCCAAAATTTGAAGATTGATTGTTGTAACTGCCAAAATCATTGTAGCTTCCACCACCTCCAAAATTGCTTCCATCGTTACCAAATCCATTATAGCCATCCCCACTGCCACCATATCCACCACCACCGCAGCTGCCACCAAAGCCACCTCGACCACTGAAGTTTCCTCCACGACCAAAGTTGTCATTCCCACCAAAACTACCTCCACGACCACCACCAAAGTTTCCAGAACCACTTCGACCTCTTTGGCTGGATGAGGCACTAGCCATCTCTTGCTGAGGTAGGGCTTTCCTTACGTCACAGTTGTAGCCATTCACAGTGTGGTATTTCTGAATGACAATCTTGTCTACAGAGTCATGGTCATCAAAGGTTACGAAAGCAAAGCCTCTCTTTTTGCCACTGCCTGGGTCAGTCACGATTTCAATCACTTCAATTTTCCCCTACTGTTCAAAGTAATCTCTTAGATGATGTTCTTCAGTGTCTTCTTTAATGCCACCAACAAAAATCTTTTTCACAGTTGAGTGGGCACCAGGCCTTTGAGAATCTTCTCTTGAGACAGCCCTCTTTGGTTCCCCAACTCTTCCATCCACCTTGTGTGGCCTTGCCTTCATGGCCGCATCCACCTCCTCCACAGTGGCATATGTGACAAACCCGAAGCCTCTGGAGCGTTTGGCGTTTGGATCCCTCATCACCACACAGTCTGTGCACGCTCCCGGCTGCTCACAATGGCTCTCAGGCTCTCATCGGTTGTTTCGGAGCTCAAACCTCTGATGAAGAGCTTCCGCAGCTGTTCGGGCTCTTTGGGTGACTCTGACTTAGACATGACGACAGTGGAGGGTGGGTGGGGGAGACGTCAACGATGCTTACTCGGCGGCGTCCACGAGCAGAAAGTGCTTCTTGGAACTTTAATATTCATCTAGCACAGAAGTGTACTTTTTCAGATGAGGAAACAGAAACCTGGAGGTTTAAAAATTGGTTTTATGTAGTTGGGGAAGGGAGTGGTGGCATTGTCTACCTAGTCCTTGTAATTGTCTCATCAAATAGGTTCTAAGTTAGTGAATGAGTATTTGTTTATTTAGGTTCCTAGAAGTGATTTGTGTTGGGGTGGCCATCCCAGCTATTGCAGAGGTGACTGAAATATAATGAATACTTGGGAACCATTCCTTAGGCTTTATGAAACTTAATCAAACAAGCAATAAAATTTCACTAGCTTTGTTGATATCATGGTACAAAGCAGGCATGCAGTAGTCTTAACATTAATTGCTATACCGAATGGAAGAAATTTTCAGTAGAACTCACCTGATTGTTCTTTCAGAGGAAAGGACAGCTAAGTTGCTAGTTTGTTCCAGTTGCTCATTTTCATATACCCACAAATGCTTGTCTTCTGGTCATTACCTGCGATATTTAAGAATAACCCCAGACCTCAGAATGTTAGGGAGATGAGCTTAGATGATTCTGGAATGCATCAAAGCCTTGGGACCCCTCCACCAAAGGACCTCAAGGTAAATATAATGGCATTAAAGACAAGTGGATATGGATTCAAATGTTAGACCTCCTACGTACCAGTTCTTTGTCCTTGGAAATACCAAGTAACCTGTTTGACCCTCAGAGCCCTCATCTGTAAATTGGCTTTCAAAACATGTTTCCTGAGGGTGTGGAGAGGAAATAAAATATTATATGTGAATTTACATGGATATTAAATTAGGATAACATCAGGTATCATCATCATTAGTCTCCAGCGTCTAGGAGATTGATAATTATACCCTGTTTGAGGTAACTTGTTGGGGAAAAAAAAACCCTAGAAAAAATATCTATTATTTTGTCATGTTGAAATGTTATATTGAATTTTGCCGGAAGAAATAGAATCACTGGCTCAATTGTAGGTCAGTTTTGTAAAATAGACATAATTTTTTAAAAAGCTACAATTTGGGTCTACATTATCTTTTCGATTTTCAGAGCTCTTTAATGTACTTCATTTTATCTGGTAAAAAGGGATTTCTCTTGTATGTATTTCCATTCAAATTTGGCAACCTACATGTATCAGATAGTAGATAGTCATCTGGATACTTTCGCGCACTTGTGCACTTATGTTTTTCTGTCATCCTCCATCTCTTGAGAGAGGCTGGGGTGAATCTTTGTCCATTGAGTTGAATGAATATAAGCCCAGCTGATGGGAGGGAAATTAAAGCAGCAACAGAAACCCAAAGCTGGTTGAACTTTCACTTTTCCAGGTTAAAAATGGCTTATTTATTAAACCCTGTGATATTATAATGTTGGAGTCCAGCTCCTCAAGACTGGGCACACAAAGGCAAAGAAATCAGATTCCAGAGACTGGTGGTGAAGTTTGGGGGTAGCAGCTTTAAGGAAGTTGCTGGGGGATGGGGAGCATAGGTCCAGGGGAGGCTGTAGAATCTGGAGGAAATTCTATACAGCTCATGTCTAGGTTGGTTCTTGTTGTTGTTTTTTAGTGTTGGCTTTTCATTTTAATCTTCTATTGGAAGCCTCTGACTTAGGATATTAATGTAGAACAAGGATTTATTTCTGCATTGTGATTTTAGGGTCAGTCTTGCAGAGTTTTTTATTTAATAAGAAGTACAGAACTAGTGGGGGGGTTTTGGGTTTTTTTTTTAAACCCTCTGCCTATTACCCATAAAATGGAATGGATGACAAGGAGGAGAGAGCATGAAAACATGAGTGAGGACAGGTCACAGGGTCGTGATGGGGCAAGAGCAAGGAGACATGCAGCGAGGAATCACAGAGGGCGTTTCCTTGACAGACACCCTCGTCTAATGGTGGATTTCACGGGGAATAACATTCCTGATTAGAAGGGTCTTTTCTTGAAAAACGAGTTTAACTTTGGATTGTATTCATGAGTGGCAGAAACCATCACTGGTGGGGTCATGGCTGCAGGAAGGTGATAGGGGGTGTTGATATCAATATTGTAGGTTTCATTTCTACAGAAAAATGTACTAGGTCAGGCTTAATTCTGGCCTGTCTCATCATTTTGTGCGGTTTATGCAAGGATCTATTAAAAGTACTCACCAAAGAGCAAAATCACTGAAGTCCTTTTAATTGTAAAACGAAGAGTCTCACCATATTGTCGGCCAGCTCAGAAGACAATCACAGTAGACTGTGTTATCTTCTTTAAAAGTGTACCTTTTTTGACTAGACTCCTCAAAAGGCAATCTGAGAATTTTCATAAAACTTAAAGACTTAAGTCTAAAACACAAAATTACCAAGCCAGTAACCTTTCAAAAAGATTTATATGTATGAAACTCTAATATGTTTCTCATGTAAATTCATTTTCATATATTTCCCACAACTTCCTGTTCTGTTTACTGTTTCTGTCTCAAAAAACAACCCATAAAACCCAACTAGGGCTTCCCTGGTGGCACAGTGGTTGAGAGTCCGCCTGCCAATGCAGGGGACACCGGTTTGTGCCCTGGTCCAGGAAGCTCCCACATGCCGCGGAGCGGCTGGGCCTGTGAGCCATGGCTGCTGAGCCTGCGCGTCCGGAGCCTGTGCTCCGCAACGGGAGAGGCCACAACAGTGAGAGGCCCACATACCGCAAAAAACAAACAAACAAACAAAAACAACCAACTAATATTGGTTAGTCCCCTTAAATTATCTTTTATATATGTAGTTCTTATATTTTTAGTCCCTTGAATCATTGTATATTTTAATGACTAAAGTATCCAGTTGTTATAAATTATGGGCATTATAAGGATTAAACCTAGTTTCTCAGTTGTGGATGAATGTCTTTTTATTTGAATATGCGACAGTTTAAAGATAAAGGTATAAGTATCCATTGTTAATTGTTTTTTCTTTCTCTTTTTCTCTGTGGTACAAAATATGGTAAAATACCTGCTAACTCACCACCTTGAACACCCATAGGGCAGTTAAAAAAATTTCCCGTAGCCTATTTTATATAATATACCTTCTGGATCATCCCATTATACAGAAAAAAACATTTTTCTTTTGAGAAAATTACAGCTCTTAAAAGTTTATCCACATACAAAAGGAATGTGTTGGTGGATATTCTTTATGCTGTATAGTTCTCATTATTTTTTTAAAACAAGCAATTTAGTACCCTTCTTAATAACAATTGAGAATTTTTGCTTGAACGTTTTCTCTTCTTTGTCACCACGAGCTGTTTACCAGGCTCAGTCATTCATTTGATATTTATTTAGAGTGAACTATGTGGAAGGCTCCATTTTAGACTCTGCAGATTTAACAGCGGAAAACAGGAAAAAAAATCCTGTTTTCATAAAGTTAGCACTCTGTTAATATAACACTGAATAACGAATATATTTCATGTCAAGTAGTGGTGAGTTATATGAAGAAAAATAACTCATAATAAGGGGAGAGAAAATGATAGCGTGTGGGGGGGTGGAGATGCTGTTTTACGTAGGAAGGGCTCTGATCAAGTGCCACTTGAGCAGGCACCGAGCGCCAGGCTGCGCCATGTATGGGGAAGAGCCCTCTGGCAGGTACTGTTGAGCACCAGTTGCCCAAATCTCTTGCCTTGATTCCATGCCGTTTATTGCTCTAGTGTATCCTTCACTATCTTTTCAGAAAGTGCCAGGTTTGCTTTTCAAGTACTACAGTATCTGTCTTGCCAAGTCTGGCAGACAGTGCTTATTTTGGTCTGTATTTTGTTAGCAGATCAGTTCTATGTTGAGTTCAAATGGCACTCTGATTTCAAGAGTGATTCTAATCCTTGTTCTAGAGGAATAGTAAATAGGCGCTGTGGATCGGGTAGATGAATATTGAAGTACTTTTACAAAATTCCGTGTCAAGTGAAAATGTGCCTGAGTCTCCCTGTGACCTTGTACTTTTCTCCTTAGACCTCCCCCGAGCTTGCATTCCAAGTCAGCATGAATAATCCTACTTAGCTCTTTGAAAGGTAGAATGGCCACATTTATCGTGAGCCTACCATTTGCCAGTCCTCTGCCATGCACTTTACATGCCTTACTTCATTTAACCTTTCTAGCTGTTCAGGACGGTTATCCTCATTTTATAGACGAGAGTGAGGCAGAGTAATGGTGTGTACTTTATCCCAGGTCACAGAGAGAGTAAGGGGGAGAGCCAGGATTTGATCCCTGGAAGCTAAGCCCGCAATCTCACCCTTTGTCCTGCATGGACTCCTGGGAGGTTGGACTTGGGATGGGATTGCATTAGACGCAAAGAGGCTAAATAGGCTGCTTGACTCGACACCTGTTTATAATATTAGTTGGGCAAAAAGTCCTCCTCTAACCACATTTAGCCTGTGCACAGGGTGGACAGATCTGTTTTCACCACCTCCATGTTCCCTTCCCTGTTTTCACTGAGCCAAACATAAAAGGCCTAATAGCTACTCTTTGCACCTGTTGTCTTTGTACCGAGTCTCCACTTTGGGGTTGTTTTTTCTTTTTCTCCTTCTCTCACCTTTCCCTCCCCACTTTTATGTTCCTGGCACCCCACTGCCCTCTCACTTCCTCCCCATCATTAAAACAGAAAAAGGTTGGAGTCCCCGAAGTTTTCTCTACTGTGGACAGTCAGCTGAAGCTGCAGCGGTTGGGCATGACTGTAAATGTTAAAGTGACTATTCTGGAGCTTTGGGACACATGTTCATTTCTCATTCTTAGCACGGGTTATCACTCTCTTTTTTACCCTCCCTGTAAATGTTTCTCAGGACACTCAGTTATATGATTTGCTTTCCAATACATTTGGCATAATTTTAAGAGTATCTTTGTACCATAACCCTCTTTATCTGATAAATTACAGTTCATTTTAGCTGTCTGTCTTAACATTTCTGATTATAGAAAATGCAGTTTTAATAACAGAGGTATATGGTTGAATACATCCTTGTAATTAATAGAGATATTGCTGACATTGTATTTGAAAACAGTGTTCTGAACAGGATGAGCTGCAGGATAATATGAGAGTTTTCAGAACTTTTTCCGTTATTTTTAAAATCTTTCAGTTATCGAGTCATTACTGTAGTTTGAAATTGAGGTTTATCACATTGCCACTCATCTTTTGAAATTGGTATCTTTTTCAGTACGGTCAGATAGTACCAGAATCAAGAGAAAATAAGCTTTGTCTTTGTTTCAACTTGCGACACATTGCTGCTGTTCCCCACCTCCCCACTTTAGTCAACACATGTTGAGTTCTAGGTGCCAAGATTCATGGACATGGTTCCCTTTTCTTAAGGAGCCAGTAGACTATAACAGATACGTAAATGCAAGGATTATTTCCCTCTCCTCTAGTTTCTTACATACAGTGAAGCGTTCAAAAGAATTTATCTTTTTGAGATAAGGGTGTCTTCAGAAAGACTTTCACTTGGATAAAGTAAGTGATGAAACCAAATTGAAAAATCTTATTTATCATCCCATGTTGTGTAATAGAATCTGTAGGAATTGTTAACCTGTGAATCACCTCTATATTGCTTTTTATCTAAGCTGGTTACATAGAAGATAAGACAAATGAAGGGGAAACTGTAGCAGCTAGGTCATTATAACTGAGGTACAATTTTTATTTTTTAATGACTTGTCCTCTGGCTTTAGGTTGACATTAACTATACTGGGAGGGAGCACATGAATTAATCATTGGAAAGTTATATTGCTATGTTTCACTGGTTTCTAAGCTCTGGTTGAACATTTAAGGGGCTTTTAGTGAAGTTATCAAGTACATCGCTGCATCACTTCCATTGAGTTCGCCAACTGTGACTAAGACACTCATGGTAACGAATGAGGATCTCTTCTAGGTGGTAAACTGAGGCTCCAGGGCAGCGGCTGAACTCTGATCGTTGTTGAACTAAATGTCCATGTACAGAACAGTATGGCTGCCCAGGGTGCTCTCAGATCAGATTTAAGAGCTATTTAGAAAAAAAATGGCTTTATGAACACTTAGCTAAGAGACGTTCCTGATTGTAAAAGTGATATTCTTGCTAGTGTTTGTACTCTTTCTTATCCCCAGGATGATTCAGTGGGACTCGAGTAATATTATATCAGGAAAGCTGGAGTTCTCTGATAATACAAACTCTAAGTGTGCAAAAGACTCAATATCGATTTTTCTTTGTATAATTAGCGCTTGCACAATACTAGGCTGTTCGTGCTTTGTTGAACTGAGAGCTAAATCCCAGAAAGTTGGTATGAGAGAATCAGAAGATGAGGGCAGGGCTGGCATAGGCCAGCTGCTTGAGGAGTTGTGTCAGTGGCTGGCAGCCTCAACAGAATGCTCCTTTGCAGTATTGCTTCTGCTTTGTCACGAATGAAAGGTGTATAACAAATGTTGGTTCAAGGGGAGTGAAGCCAAAGAGGAAGGAGGAGAAAAGAATTGAAGGAAGAACTGAAAAGAAACTGAAGACAGCTGTAGTCTAAACGAGCTCCAGTATCCAGATTGGAATAACCTGCGTCTCAGCATAGAGAATTGTAGACAGGGTGGCAGCTCTGCCATGGAGTGGCCACCTCAGAAGACAGTGAGGTATCCCAGGACCGCTGGACCAAATCGTCTTTTGGCTGAGTTGAGGTAGTCTAGCCTCTAGATGACCTTCCCCTCCTCCAACTCTAATTCTTTAAACATCAGAGTATCCTAATTTTTGAAACAAGGACCCTGAGACCCAGAGAAGTTGAGTGGCTTGCCCAAGGTCACAAGCAGTCAGGTCACCCTTGGAAAGTGACCACTGTCAAGCAGAAGCCTTCAGTTCTAAATAAGCTGCCTTGTGGGGTATGCCAGTCTCCCTGTCACCATCAGTGCTTTAGGCAGAATGAGAGTGATTGCTTGTCAGGGATGTTGCAAAGAAGATTCTTGCAAAAGGATTCCATGACCTGTAAGGTCCCTTACAACTTTAAATTCTGTGATTCTAGCTCTGTTTTCATTGGTTTAGTAAGACAGTGTTCTCCCCCTAGCTCCTTAACTCCTTATAGAAATGGATCTTGGAAAGCATTTTGTTACATTTTCTATTTAAAATAACAATTAGCCTTGCATCGCAGGTACTTTCAATGGTGTATTTTACCATGTGTAGGATTCGTTGGGAATATGAGTTTATTTAGTTACATGTGAAGTGGTAGTTTGGTGAAATAACATTGTGGCTTCTCACTAAACCAAAAGCTCAAGAAAGCAGAGAGCCCCTCATTTTCCCAGCTGTCAACCTGACTGATATTTTAATTTTTCTGCCCTGTAGAAAACCTCAGTCTCTTATCCAATAGATAAATGAGTGAACCCCCCAGGAAATGCAGCAGAATGTTTCTGTTTGCCAATGCAATAAATGCAGAAGCTAATAAATGTCTCCTTCCATCAGGAGGAGGCGTGTAATGAGTAAATGATGAGAAAACGAATTGAGGGAAGCAAATGATCCATCTGATCTAAGATGACAAACAGTTTCTTAATAACTTGTCCTCCAGTTGGAGAGAGGGCTTTCACCAGGCAGAGAGAATGCCTGTTGGAAATAAGCCTAGCACACGGCCATTTACATCTGGCCGCTGATGGATTTATTTAGCCTGGTTCCATTTGGGTCACACTGAGCAATAAGCTGCAATTCAAACTCAGCCTGGTTATGGCTGGCTTTCTTTGCTCTGTAATTTCTATGAATGTGTGCTGGGAAGAGGATTCATTTCAGGGCCTAATTCACATTTCTTACCCCAGATTACACTTATGTTTCACATTTGTCTTTTCAGCAAAGACCTTTTTTAGAAGTAGAGATCCAGTCTCTTTCCCTCGAGGTATGTTCAGATCACAGGGGTTTCACAAGAACTTCTTTCCTGTGGGGTGAATATGCTGTTCTTTATAATGCTTTTGTGTACCTCAGCTCTCTAAATCTCCAGGGTCTGCCTTTATGGAAACCAGCAGAATACTGTATGCTTTGTCCCTCGTGGATGGCTGCACTCTTGCTTACGGGTCTAGTTTGGAAGGACTTACACTAGGCAGAAGGCACAGTGTGATTAAGACGGAGTAAATGAGATAGGCTTTGGAAGAAAAGGAGTTGCGATCCACACTGAAGATGAGAGAGAGACTCCATGCCGGACCAAGAAGTCATTTGATGAAATGCATTTTGTCATCACCCCTTTGTGGGATCTTTCTAAGAACATTTCTCAGGAGAGTCATGGGGAAAAGATTGGCTACCAAATACCAGCAGTTTCCAGGCACAGATTTTCATGAGTATTTCTAAAAGAAGACTATCAAATTGCCTTTACTGGGTATTCCATAATTATCTTTTCTTCCCCATTCCACCTCCCCCGCCCCTGCACTTTGTCTTATTTGTATTTAAAAAAAAAAATTCTGGTATTTTTTAGTACCACACGAATGAATGCATTTCTGCAGTTGAGGAGTGAAACTTTTAAGTAGTCGTAGGGTTTAGGGGCATAATGCAGAAAAATGTTAAAATGAGTCATCAAATAAAGCTGGACATACATGATACTGCAGGGCCCTTGGTGTACTTGGCAGCATATGAAATGTGCCTTAGATATTCAGGAATCCTGCACAGTATTTTCTAAGGGAGAGCCATTATACCTGAAAGCTAAGACTTTTCAATGTGCTTCTATTCACATGCATATTTCTATGCCAGCTCTTTCAAAAGGCCTTTCCTTTGAAATACAAAAAGATAAACATGTCTTTGAAATGGATAGGTGATCTCTGCCACTTTTGAAATCTTTCTCCATTTCATATCTGAGATTTTTTAACACCTAAATTAAGAATGACTTTTCTGTTCACCTGAGTAGCTTTGTACGCATTGCCAGCACTTGAGAGAACCATTGTCACAGTTATTATTAACATCTGAGTTTGGGTACAAAATCGATGAAAGGAAATTAAAACTTGAGATAGGTATTCCATCTGCATTGGATCTTATTTTTGCTTGAGTATTGCAGTTCATTGTTAGGTGACTTAAATAAATATGATACCTCCATGGTCAAAGAAAACCATGAATTTATCAAGTACTTACAGAGGTACCATCTATTGCTTAGTATTGAAAACACTACAGTATTTTAAAATCTCAAGACCTAAGGCCTTACAGCCCTGGATTTGGAGCATGAGACCTGGGCTGATTTGGTTATAGCGCTTACTACCTGTGGGACAATAAGCAAATGTATAATGTTGGTTAAGCATACCATTCCTTATAGGTAAAATGAAGACAGTAGCCTCTAACTTTACGTCCTCCTTGACTGGTTTTTATTGTATAATCAATTGATATAAATCATTGCTTCCTAGTCGTATTTGCTGTTGAGGAGTCCAAGTCTCCACTAGCCTCGCAATGGTTTTAACTCTTGCTTTGATGGAATTGTGTTCTTCTGTAAACGTGGAATCCGTAGAGCCTCTGCTCTTCTAGGGACTTTTTTTTTGCTGTACGCGGGCCTCTCGCTGTTGTGGCCTCTCCCGTTGCGGAGCACAGGCTCCAGACGCGCAGGCTCAGCAGCCATGGCTCATGGGCCCAGCCACTCCGCGGCATGTGGGATCCTCCCGGACCGGGGCACGAACCCGTGTCCCCTGCATCGGCAGGCAGAGTCCCAACCACTGCGCCACTAGGGAAGCCCCCTAGGGACTTTTTTCATATGACTATCACATCCCTCTGGATTATGAGGACTGGAATCATATAACTACTTAAATTTCTTTTTAAGTATTTCCCTCAGCTACTAGTACCTTGTCTTAGGAGATGGCTGTCAGTAAATATTTGAGTGAATAAAAAAATGAACATTGACTCGCTTAACAAATGGCAGAAGAATTTCAGAGACACCAAGAATAAGTAGGGTTTTAACATTCATAATTTAAAAGTTTTTCCCTCCTCTTTAAAAAATTAATACATATTATCTCATCTGTATTGGCCTTGTGGGTGGATGCACCTGTAGCTTGTGAAAATGCCAGGATTTTGTTTCTATTTCTTTGTTTTGGAGGAGAGCTGGTACAGTTTGGAACATTATGAGAAAATGGTTGTGTAACTGTCCTTATTCTTGAATCTGTTCACCAAGAACTAAACCTTAAAGGAATTTAAATATTTCTTCTCTTCTTTTCCTTCGTCCAGAGAAAAAAACATAGCCTAAAACCAACTTCCATCTCTCTGTTGTATGGGTCATCTGTTGCTTATTTTAGCTGTCCTCTGTGACAACTTGAGTATTTAAGTTGCTTTTCATTTTTCAATATTATAAACTCTGTGATGAAAAATTTTTTCCCTAAATCTTTATGCACACTTGTGAATATTTCAGACATTTCTAGAAATGAAGCTGAGTCGAAGGCATTTGAGACATGTTGCTGTAAATTGTACCAACTTACAGGACTTTGTCTGGGCCTCTCCATTCACTTCCGTCAGGACCCCTTCCTTCCCTGACACTTCCCCTTCCTCTCAGGGAGTCACCGGTTACTCTGCTCTGCTCTACACTGGTTACTTCTGCTTTCGGAAGTGTTAGTCCTGTTCACCCCACCTGTTTGCTTGTGAGTCCCTATTAAGAAGTTAACTGACCGTAAGCTAAAGGGGTAATAAATGGATTAGCCTTGAGTTTCTCAACCTGAATTCTGAGGAAACAATCTCAGAAGGTCTTCAAATCTCTGTGAGAATCTTTAAAGTCTGTTTTCTGTTCTGTGATTCCTGTGGTTATTTCTGTAGTTAATGTAATCATATTTTCAGTCGGTAGGACCGCCCCACATGTTTGAGGAACACTAGGCTGGGCGACAGAACCTGCTGCCCCCGTGCGTTTGCACTGTAACAGGGGGCTCTTGGAGGCACAGAGGACTGCGAAGCTGAAGGCAGTTCTGTTTGCTACTGCAATGGATTCACTGCTTGTATTTCTCTCCCCACTGGCCTTTAAAGACGTCTTCACCCTCCCACCCCTGGGCCTGGCCCGTGTTAGTTCTTCAGTGAGCTCTTCTGAATGAATGAATTTGAGGACTGGAAAAGAAGGTGAAATGGGTAAGAAAGAGCATCCAGGGGAGCACCGATTCTTAGTATAACATTGTGTGTGAAGGAAGAACTAAACAGAGTTGATGATAAAAGCAGCTTGTGTCCGTCTGCTCCTCTACAGTAAGGATTACTGTTAACAGCTTTCCTTTTAGCCCACGGTTTTCAAGAGAACACCATGTGCGTGAATGCACGCCCATGCACATGCTGAGCAAGTGCAGGAGAGTTTGCATGTTAGATTTATAGAGTTCCCTTCTGTGGGAGACAGGAGACCCACTAGGGTGAGGTGTAGTGCAAGCCTGAGCTCAGCTGGCAATACATACGCGATGCTGTCTGGATAGAGCCATGCAGTGCGTGTGCTCTTAAATGTGCACGTGGTAGCACCTTGTTGAGCCCTGCACAAGTTAAGACTGATGACCTTGAGAATGACTGTGTTACATTCCTCAGCGAGAGCTTCCTGCACTGGTAACATGCAGTGATTTCAGAGTTTCTATATGGGTCTTGCAAGACATCATGTGATAACCCTTCCGATGACTGAATTTGCTGTCTCATGGTTGTAGAAGGGTAGTGAGATGCACAACTGTGTCAAGAGCAGAAAGGCCTTAGGTGTGTAATAGAGAAGACTGAAAGGTGAGTGTAGAAGGGTGGATACTGTTTTATTTCAGCTAGAAGAGCTACAAACAATAGGAAGATTTGAGACCTCTTACTGACATTATTATATAAAAGAAAAAGTGAGAAAAATGAATACCTTATAATTAGGATAAGTGGGAAACCTCCATTTAAGCGAGGTTAATGGGAGCTGTGGGTGGGAGAGGGTCAGGCAGTCACTTTCCCAGTAGTTTCTAGGTAAGTAACCTTTCTTTCATGATACCAATTTGCGCATAATACCTGTTGGAAATTGAGGCATAATTTTCTTATAAAAATGATACAAGCCCACGATGAAAACTTAAATTGTTATAGAAGGCTATTAAATAAGAAGGAAAAGTATCTCCTCCTCAGGTCCCCTTTCCAGGGGTAACACATATTCCTTGCAGAATATTTCAGGGTGTGTGCGTACATATACATCATATACCCATCATTTTATAAAATACACTGTCCGAATTGTCTTACAACTTTGTTTTTCATACTACTTGGATCTCTTTCCATCCATATCAATACAAGTAGTAGATCTCTCTTATTTCTAAAGGGGTTAGAATAAAGTTTTGCAAGTGGAGAGAATTCTGATAAGAAGCTTGAATTCTGACAAAAAACCTAGAGAAATTAAAAGGAAATAAAACCACAACCTACTTAAGAACTGAATATGAAGGGTAGTTAGGTACTTGAGAGAAATACAGGGCTTTAGAGACTCATTAGAAAAACTACTTCCTAGAAATAAATAAAAGATCACACTATATGTGGTCCTATAGCACTATGATTTTTTAATTATACACTTATTTGTGTGATTTTTAAATTTATGTCTGTCTTCTCCAGTATGCCACAAGCTCCATAAAAGTAGGGCCAAGTATCTTGTTTGTTCACCGTCCCATTCCAAATTCCTGGCCTAGTGTCTGGCACAGACCTTCAGTATTTGTAGAATGAAGAAATGAACAGATAATAGGAAACTTAGACTGCCAAATGAGTGTTTGGTGCAGGTGTTTATTTAAATTGCTCAGATGAAGAAACTGAGGCGTGAGGTAATATAACTAATACAGCTTGTGTATTACTGCAGGGCTGTCAATGAATGTAGAATTCCTATTCTGATTAGAAAACTAAATCAAGAAAAAAAACCCTTCAGACTCTAATTAGTGAAGTTTCTAAAGTGCCGGCAATAAAACTAGAAATGCCAGAAGAAGCTCTGAATAGCTGTTTCTTTATATGAGAAATAGTAACGATGGAATGAAAGTGTAATTACAAAAGCAGTTTATTAGTTTTGCCAAGGTACCCAGGAGACAGTGGGGTTTTCATGAAATGTGGCTTCTTAGAGATGGTAAGATTTGATGCTAGAGGTAAGCATAGCTTTAAATTTTTTAATTCTTTCTGTTCTGTGTCAGAAAAGGAGAGAGGCAGAAGGAAACAAATTTCTGATATGTAGAAGCAGAGGATTCCACAAAGGAAAGGAGAAAGATGCTCCTACTGGGTCATTGCATTTGACTTTATTAAATTATTCATGAGGTGTACAAAAAGCAAACATATCAAGGCATAAGGAAGGTCTGTTCCTCATTTATTTGACTCTCGATATCATAAAAATGGAATAGCTTAAATTAGGAAAGTTTTTGGTTTGGGTTTTGTTTTTCTTTATTTAATGAAAGTCTAGAAGTGAGCAGTCCAGGGCTGGCACGGTGGCTTCAGTGTCATTAGAGCCCCAGGCACTTAACCATTTCACTCCTGTGTCCTCGTACAGGGTTTCCCTCTTTAAGGTGGACTCATATTCCACGATGGCTGCTGGAGCTCTGGCCATTGTATCTACATTGCAGATTAGGAGAAAGGAAAAAGGCAAAATGGCTGAAAAGATTCCCTGCCAGGTGAGGTCAGCTGTCTTTAAGCAGCCTACCTGGAAGTCCCACACAACAGTTCTGCTTATGGCTCAGCCTAAATAGAAGCGAGCTGGGGATTTTAGTTTAGTTGACTATATATCCAGCTTAAAATGGAGTTATCTAAGGAGGAAGGAGAGATTCTGGGATAAGCTAGTGCTGATAGTCTTTTCCACAGGGAATCTTCATTTGTCTTTACTGTGGAACCTAGTAGGGTTTTTGATTCATTAGAAACTGCTAAATTAGTAATTTATTATTGATCCCCAGTGATATGGACTTGAAAAAGTAGGGCTGAGAAAAAGTAAGATACACTTATAGATGTACACAAATGGTTATAAGCAGATATTTAGGGATGCTCAGCATAAATACATAGTCTTGTAAGTTTATTACTTTCACAAAACAAAACATTACTCAGTGTTAGAAAAATGGAGATGAAGTTTGAATCCACCTACTTGATGGTCATTCTTCAGGTTCATGCGTAGTTGCTTAGGTAAATTAATGGGGACCCAGGCTCTGATGGATTGGCCAAGGAGCCAGGGGCTGTTGGCAGTAGTATTGTGATGGAGAACCACTGTCTTCCACAGGGAGAAGCCAGGCTGTCTGCCAAGAACTGACCTTCCATTGTCCCGTTGATGCAATCACCCTGAAAGATAAGACCCTCATTTTGTGTGTTAAAAAGTGAGACTTAGTTTAAATAACCCAAACCATTCCTTGGTGTGCCTTTAAGAAACAGAATCCTGAATCTGATATACTGTGCATCTGAGCCAGTGTTGGCAATTTGCAAGCTATTTAAATATTAGCTTTGATTTTCCTGTCTTGTAGACAGAATTCTCCTGAGCCCCAGGGGAGTAGGGGGAGGGAAAGGGATGAAAGGAGAGAGTCCAGGAACAGTGGAATCAAGGGCATGGGTCTGAGGAGTGCCAATAATGGAAGGTTCTTCAAGATGCCAACTACTCTCTATTCAAAAGCCACTTTTCTCACTGAGAATTATCAAATCCCTTCCCCTGCTCCTGCCCATCTGTAACAGACTTCTGCGTGTACAGGAACGCAGGGAAGGCAGAACTCAAACCTGCCAGTAGGCTCACTGTTAGAAGGTTTGCCAGGAGAAATACTGAAATCACTTGATCAAATGAACTTAGATGATTAGTGATTTCTTATGTTTTTAATTTAATTTTATTTATTTTTTTATACAGCAGGTTCTTATTAGTCATCAGTTTTATACACATCAGTGTATACATGTCAATCCCAATCGCCCAATTCAGCACACCACCACCACCCCAAACCGGTTCCCCTGCCACTGCTTTCCCCCTTTGGTGTCCATACGTTTGTTCTTTACATCTGTGTCTCAATTTCTGCCCTGCAAACCGGTTCATCTGTACCATTTTTCTACGTTCCACATATATGCGTTAATATACGATACTTGTTTTTCTCTTTCTGACTTCCTTCACTCTCTATGACAGTCTCTAGATCCATCCACGTCTCAACAAATGACCCAATTTCGTTCCTTTTCATGGCTGAGTAACATTCCATTGTATATATGTACCACATCTTCTTTATCCATTCGTCTGTTGATGGGCATTTAGGTTGCTTCTGTGACCTGGCTATTGTAAATAGTGCTGCAATGAACATTAGGGTACATGTGTCCTTTTGAATTATGGTTTTCTCTAGGTATATGCCCAGTAGTGGAATTGCCGGATCATATGGTAATTCTATTTTTAGGTTTTAAGAAACCTCCATACTGTTCTCCATAGTGGTTGTAACGATTTACATTCCCACCAACAGTGCAAGAGGGTTTCCTTTTCTCCACACCCTCTCCAGCATTTGTTGTTTGTAGATTTTCTGATGATGCCCATTCTGACTGGTGTGAGGTGATACCTCATTGTAGTTTTGATTTGCATTTCTCTAATAATTAGTGATGTTGAGCAGCTTTTCATATGCTTCTTGGCCATCTGTATGTCTTCTTTGGAGAAATGTCTATTTAGGTCTTCTGCCCATTTTTGGATTGGGTTGTTTGTTTATTTAATATTGAGCTTCATGAGCTGTTTATATATTTTGGAGATTAATCCTTTGTCCGTTGATTCGTTTGCAAATATTTTCTCCCATTCTGAGGGTTGTCTTTTCGTCTTGTTCATTGTTTCCTTTGCTGTGCAAAAGCTTTGAAGTTTCATTAGGTCCCATTGTTTATTTTTGCTTTTATTTCTGTTACTCTAGGAGGTGGATCAAAAAAGATCTTGCTGTGATTTATGTCAAAGAGTGTTCTTCCTATGTTTTCCTCTGAGTTTTATAGTGTCTGGTCTTACACTTAGGTTTCAAATCCATTTTGAGTTTATTTTTGTGTATGGTGTTAGGGAGTGTTCTAATTTCATTCTTCTACATGTAGCTGTCCAGTTTTCCCAGCACCACTTAATGAAGAGACTGTCTTTTCTCCATTGTATATCCTTGCCTCCTTTGTCATAGATTAGTTGACCATAAGTGTGTGGGTTTATCTCTGGGCTTTCTGTCTTGTTCCATTGCTCTATGTTTCCATTTTTGTGCCAGTACCATATTGTCTTGATTACTGTAGATTTGTAGTATAGTCTGAAGTCAGGGAGTTTGATTCCTCCAGCTCTGTTTTTTTCCCTCAAGACTGGACTGCTTTGGCTCTTCAGGGTCTTTTGTGTCTCCATACAGATTTTAAGATTTTTTTGTTCTAGTTCTGTAAAAAATGCCATTGGTACTTTGATAGGGTTTGCATTGAATCTGTAATTTGCTTTGGGTGGTATAGTCATTTTCACAATATGGATTCTTCCAATCCAGGGACATGGTATATCTCTCCATCTGTTGGTATCATCTTTAATTTCTTTCATCAGTGTCTTACAGTTCTCTGCATACGGATCTTTTGTCTCCCTAGGTAGGTTTATTCCTAGGTATTTTATTCTTTTTGTTGCAGTGGTAAATGGGAGTGTTTCCTTAATCTCTCTTTCAGATTTTTCATCATTAGTGTATAGGAATGCAAGAGATTTCTGTGCATTAATTTTGTATCCTGCAACTTTACCAAATTCATTGATTAGCTCTAGTAGTTTTCTGGTGGCATCTGTAGGATTCTCTATGTATAGTATCATGTCATCTGCAAACAGTGACAGCTTTACTTCTTCTTTTCTGATTTGTATTCCTTTTATTTCTTTTTCTTCTCTGCTTGCCATGGCTAGGACTTCCAAAACTATGTTGAATACTAGTGGTGAGAGTGGACATCCTTGTCTTGTTCCTGATCTTAGAGGAAATGCTTTCAGTTTTTCACCATTGAGAATGATGTTTGCTGTGGGTTTGTCATATGTGGCCTTTATTTTGTTGAGGTAGGTTCCCTCTATGCCCACTTTCTGGAGCGATTTTATCATAAATGGGTGTTGAATTTTGTCAAAAGCTCTTTCTGCATGTATTGAGATGACCATATGGTTTTTATTTTTCAATTTGTTAATATGGTGTATCACATTGATTGATTTGCATATATTGAAGAATCTTTACATCCCTGAGATAAACCCCACTTGATCATGGTGTCTGATCCTTTTACTGTGCTGTTGGATTCTGTTTGCTAGTATTTTGTTGAGGATTTTTGCATCTATATTCATCAGTGATATTGGTCTGTAATTTTCTTTTTTTGTAGTATCTTTGTGTGGTTTTGGTATCAGGGTGATGGTGGCCTCATAGAAGGAGTTTGGGAGTGTTCCTTCCTCTGCAATATTTTGGAAGAGTTTGAGAAGGATGGGTGTTAGCTCTTCTCTAAATGTTTGATAGAATTCATGTGTGAAGCCATCTGGTCCTGGACTTTTGTTTGTTGGAAGATTTTTAATCACAGTCTCAATTTCATTACTTGTGATTGTTCTGTTCATATTTTCTATTTTTTCCTGGTTCAGACTTGGAGGGTTCTGCCTTTGTAAGAATTTGTCCATTTCTTCCAGGTTGTCCATTTTATTTTATTGGCATAGAGTTGCTTGTAGTAGTCTCTTAGGTTGTTTTGTATTTCTTCAGTGTCTGTTGTAACTTCTCCTTTTTCATTTCTAATTTTATTGATTTGAGTCCTCTCCCTCTTTTTTCTTGATGAGTCTGGCTAATGGTGTATCAATTTTGTTTATCTTCTCAAAGAAGCAGCTTTTAGTTTTATTGATCTGTGCTATTGTTTTCTTTGTTTCTATTTAATTTATTTCTGCTCTGGTCTTTATGATTTCTTTCCTCCTGCTAACTTTGGTTTTTGTTTGTTCTTCTTTCTCTAGTTCCGTTATGTGTAAGTTAGATTGTTTATTTGAGATTTTTCTTGTTTCTTGAGGTAGGCTTGTATAGCTATAAACTTCCCTCTTAGAACTGCTTTTGCTGCATCCCATAGGTTTTGGATCGTCGTGTTTTCATTGTCATTTGTCTCTAGGTATGTTTTGATTTCCTCTTTGATTTCTTTGGTGATCTCTTGGTTATTTAGTAACGTATTGTTTAGCCTCCATGTGTTTGTGTTTTTTACGTTTTTTCCCCTGTGATTCATTTCTAATCATATAACGTTGTGGTCAGAAAAGATGCTTGATATGATTTCAATTTTCTTAAATTTATTGAGGCTTGATTTGTGACCCAAGATGTGACCTATCCTGGATAATGTTCCGTGCACACTTGAGAAGAAAGTGTAATCTGCTGTTTTTGGATGGAATGTCCTATAAATATAAATTAAATCTATCTGGTCTATCGTGTCATTTAAAGCTTCTGTTTCCTTGTTTATTTTCATTTTGGATGATCTGTCCATTGGTGGAAGTGAGTTCCCCACTACTATTGTGTTACTGTCGATTTCCTATTTTATAGCTGTTAGCAGTTGCCTTATGTATTGAAGTGCTCCTATGTTGGGTGCATATATATTTATAATTGTTATATCTTCTTCTTGGAATGATCCCTTGATCATTATGTAGTGTCCTTCCTTGTCTCTTGTAACATTCTTTATTTTAAAGTCTATTTTATGTGATACGAGTATTGCTCCTCCAGCTTTCTTTTGATTTCCATTTGCATGGAATATCTTTTTCCATCCCCTCACTTTCGGTCTGCATGTGTCCCTAGGTCTGAAGTAGGTCTCCTGTAGATAGCATATAGTTAGTGATTTAAAAAAAAATTTCTATAGCTCTTAAAATTGTTGTGGTAGAGAAAAGTGAGGCTCTCTGATTCTGTGTAATTCTGTAAGAAGACAGGAAGGTTGTGGAAGCATGAACTCCTTTTGGCCTCCTGATGGCATACAGTAAATGTCTGTTTCAGGGCTTCTGGACCTGGAATTATATCCACGCTGCATTTGCAACATTAAATCGTGTCCTCAGATGCTTAGCTTTCATATTGGGGGAAGCATACTTACCTGCACCCAGCTGATTACAGATTATAACATAGTTCCTGGGCGAGTGTTATAACAAAAAGTGTAAATAAGTCAGTTCTGAATCTCTCTACTTAACAGTGGGAATGCTCTTATTGACATTGACAATAGGAATGCTTTTATTGGTGTTTGTACACATTAGACCTTTGTTTGAAATAACTAGCCAGATAGAGTAACGCTTGTGTTTGGCTGGGTATAGGAGGGATGGAGACTGACAGTTGGTGGTGGTAATTATACATCAGCTTAGAGAGAGGAGATGCACACCTTCGGTCAGTCTGCTCATATCCAAGGTCAGACTCGTTGCTTCTCCCATTCACTCTTCTAACATAAGCAGAGTCACCACCATCTGAATGGACAGTGCGTAGGAGTATCAGTCTCCTCCGAGAAATAGTGTCAGGCCACCAGAATTGTACCTCAGTATGCTGTGTTGTGTAGCATTTTATAAAAGAACTGATAAGGGCTAGTTAACAAATTTTCCTTGTGACCATTTTGATTTGTTCTTTTCTCATATGATAACAGGTGTGATCATATTAGTTATAATAGAACAGAAATAAGATTCCGAACGTGAGAAAATATTGGAAGAATAATGTGTGCATGTTTTCTTTTGATCTAATTTGGAGCTTGAAAAGATGCTTTTTGAATCTAGCAATGATGTGTGTCTGTGCGCGTGCATTTTAAAATACACTTTTAAAGAGAGACTTTGAAAATGGAAAATGGCAGTAGACCACGCATTCAAAAACTTGGGCCACAGCCAGCCCATAGAAACTTGGGAACGATACCTGTTCTTCTTGATTCCCGTTTCCTTCCTATACTGTCTAAAATCTTTGTCCTTGGATATCAGAATACCAGATGGGTAAATCCCCCCACCCCCCAAATTAGAACTTTAAGGGAGATTGGAAAGAAATATTAGAATACTTGCATGTAGAAATCTGCCACACTGTTTTGTGCATGATTTTGTGCTGTCTCTTCAGCTGTCTGTGGCAGGTATGATAAATTGGCTCAATAAACACCAATTGCAGACGCTGTCCTTCTCTTTCTTTACTCTAGCAGTGAGAAAACAGAACTACTCAATTTCCCAGACTCTTTTGCAGCCAGGCTTGTGCATGATATATAATTCTGGCTAAAGAGATGTGAGTGGAAATCTCTGGAGAGGCCTTCTCTTCCCTTATTTACCTTCTTCAGAACATGGGCATGATAACTGGAGGTGTGACAGCTATCTTGAGACCATGGGGACAGTGCTAAGGGTGGCTGAGAAAGGAATACAGAAAAGGGCCTAGTTATTTCATGATGTCCTTAGCACCTGTATCAGCCGTGGTTTCTAATGTCTGGATTTCTTATTACATGAGAAAAACAACTCCCTTACTCACTTATGCTACTGTTTGTAGCTTAAACTATTACTGTACTGTTCCTGCAATTGAACACAATCCTCAGCAATATCCACTTCCTTTTTATGTAGCAAAGCAGACTGAAGTGTTTGCCATTTGGTAGGAAACACATAATAAATGTAGTAGTGCACCTTTTCCATGTTGTCTCTATCCCGTCCTGTTTTAAATAAGAGCAAAAGTTGGAATGCAGTTTAAGATGCATAGGTCACTCTAACATTATTTCAGTAAGTTTTGTGTGTCATGTAGACTAAGTGCTCTAAGTATAATGATTAATGGGACAAGATACCTGCTTTGGGGGAACTTACGGGCTAGCTGGAGAGAGAACAGGTGAACAAGCATTGCTGGTACAGTGTGGCAAGTGCTTTGATACAAGTCTGTGGTGCTGTGAGAGTACAGAGAAAGGGCACGAATCAGTTCAATTTTACTGTATAGGAAACCACCCCCAACTTAGTGGCTTCAAACAGTCACCGTTTATTTACCTCATGATTCTGCAGGTGTGTCACCAATTTGGGCTGCTGTCAGCTGGGCAGTTCTTCTGGGCTTGGCTGGGCTCACTCTTGCTGAGTTGGCTGAGGTTTGGCTGATCTAGGATGGCCTCAGCCGGGAAGACTTGTAGTCTCTCCTTCTCCAGCAGGCTAGCTTGGGCTTATTGATGTGGCACCTGGGTAGGGTTCCAAGAGAGACTCCTGGGTTTAGAACTGGCACTTCATCGCGTCTGTCACAGTCTGTTGGCCAGAGCAGGTCACAAGCACAGCCTGGATTGAAGGGGTGGGGAAATAGACTTCACCCTTTCATGATGAGGGAAGCTATAAAGTGTCACCAAAGGACATGAATATAGAAAAGAGTAAAGAATTCTGACCAGAGACTTCCCTGGTGGCACGATGGTTAAGAATCCGCCTGCCTGGGCTTCCCTGGTGGCGCAGTGGTTGAGAGTCCGCCTGCCAATGCAGGGGACCCGGGTTCGTGCCCCGGTCCGGGAAGATCCCACATGCCGCGGAGCGGCTGGGCCCGTGAGCCATGGCTGCTGAGCCTGTGCATCCGGAGCCTGTGCTCTGCAACGGGAGAGGCCACAACAGTGAGAGGCCCGCATACTGCAAAAAAAAAAAAAAAAAAAGAATACATACAAAAATGACCCATAAAAAAATGTTGCTCTGAGATGGGAAAAGTTGCACATCAAGAAGTGCAGGATTGAAATAGTGTTTGGACTTTTCTTTAAATCAGCATTGCACATGGACCATTTAAGGTGATTTTGTTCCCTCAAGATGATCCATGATAAAAAGGTTCCATTAGGAAATCAGTTTGGGAGTCCTCATGAACGGTATTTCTCATATTGGAGGTTTACAGTGCATAGTAAAAAGGCCCTGGGAAGTCCTGACATTAAAGCACTTTGCTATTTAATTTAGTTAATTGGATTTCATTGGGATAAGGTCAAAAGTTATTGGTTTGATTTTTATATGGGCTAGTTAGTGTCACCATATGTGTGTATGTATGCACACACACACACACACACACACACACACTTTTTTTTTTTATTTTTTACATAGCCAGTAACATTCCCAACACTGCCCAGCTATTGTCTTTACAGTTCCCATTTAACTTAAGGAACAGAAAAACAGAACAGATGAGCAATGTAATAAAAATTCAGTAATGTTTGATTTAATGGAAGAAAAGATTTTTGTTTTTAAAAGATTTAAATTTTTGTTAAAATGGGTTTTTTTTTAAATGGTTTTGAAAAATTTACCAAACACCGTGTACTTTTTTTTTTACTGTTTAAATAATGTTCAAATAAATTTTAATAATGGGTAGCATTCCTGTAATGCTCACCATATGTTATCCCAGGTACTATTCAAAGAGCTTTTTTAAAAAAATTATTTAATTAATTAATTTATTTTTGGCTGCGTTGGGTCTTCGTTGCTGTGCACGGGCTTTCTCTCTAGTTGTGGCGAGCAGGGGCTACTCTTCCTTGCGGTGTGCAGGCTTCTCATTGCGGTGGCTTCTCTTGTTGCAGAGCATGGGCTCTAGGCATGTGGGCTTCAGTAGCTGTGGCACGTAGCTTCGTAGTTTTGGCTCTCAGGCTCTAGAGCACAGGCTCAGTAGTTTTGGTGCACGGGCTTAGTTGCTCTGTGGCATGTGGGATCTTCCTGGACCAGGGCTCAAACCCGTGCGCCCTGCATTGGCAGGTGGATTCTTAACCACTGCGCCACCAGGGAAGCCTCAAAGAGCTTTTTATGAGTTATTGTATTTGATTCCCCAAAGAGTCCTGTTGGTCCTTATTGTGTTGTTTTTTTAATTGCTCTGAGTAAAGTTTTAATGCATATCAGGTCATCATAATAAAAACATGTTTTTTTTAAATTGAAGTATTGTTAATTTACAATGTTGTGTTAGTTTCAGGTGTACCACAAGGTGATTTGGTATACATATATATATTTATGTTCTTTTTCAGATTCTTTTCTATTAGGTTATTCCAAAATATTGAGTAGAGTTCCCTGTGCTATATAGTAGGTTTTTGTTGATTACCTCTTTTATATATAGTAGTGTGTGTATGTTAATCCCAAACTCCTAATTTATCTCTCCCCCCCCCCCCCCGCCCCCACTATCCCCTTTGGTAACCATAAGTTTGTTTTCTGTGAGTCTATTTCTGCTTTGGAAATAAGTTCATTTGTATCATTTTTTCAGATTCCATATGTGAGTGATATGTGATATTTGTCTTTCTCTGTCTGACTTACTTTACTTAATATGATAATCTCTAGGTCCATCCATGTTGCTGCAACTGGCATTATTTCACTCCTTTTTATGGCTGAGTAATATTCCATTGTAGATGTGTACCACATCTTCTTTATGCATTCATCTGTTGATGGACATTTAGGTTGATTCCATGTCTTGGCTGTTGTACATAGTGCTGCTATGAACATAGGCGTGAATGTGTCTTTTGGAGTTAGCATTTTCTCCAGATATATGCCCATGAATGGGATGCAAGGTCATATGGTAACTGTATTTTTAGTTTTTTAAGGAACCTCCGTACTCTTCTCCATAGTGGCTGTACAAATTTACATTCCCGCCAACAGTGTAGGAGGGTTCCTTTTTCTTCACACTCTCTCCAGCATTTATTATTTGTAGACTTTTTTGGGGGGATTTATATATTTATTTTTTGCTAGGTTTTGCTCTTTTTTTAAAGGGTTTTGAGGAGGAATGTCAAGGCCGCTTACAGAAGCTCATTCTCTCACTGCCTGAACTGTTTCTTTCTTTTTCTTTTATATTGGAGTAGAGTTGATTGACAATAATGTGTTAGTTTCAGGTGTACAGTGAAGTGATTCAGTTATGCATATACTTGTATCTATTCTTTTTCAAATTCTTTGTCCATTTAGGTTGTTGCAGAGTATTCGAAGAGCTTTATACGAATTATCATATTTAATCCCCCAAAGAGTCTTGTTGGTCTTTAGTGTTACCCTGCCCTTTTCGCAGATGGTAGACAGCTCTTGTGTTGCATTCTACAAGGGTGGAGCTGTGACTTGTCAGTCTGGCTCCAAAGTGCATGCTCTTTACCACCTCGCTGTTCTGCTAAGAATCACTCACCTAAGTGCAGAGTGTCGTGGACAGCATATTCATGTGTTTTAAATGAAACGTTTTAAAAGTTATCAATGGAGCATTCATTCACCCTAACTCAGTTTGTTGCCTGTGTATTTAGTAACTGGTTCCTTGTGCCTTAGATGGAAGATATTTTGATACAGAAAATGAAAATGCCTGTTGTTTCCAGTGATGCATTGTCCTCTAATATAGGTGACAGAAACATCTCCCAGATCTAGAATGATGTTATTTTGCAGATAGTTCACCTCCTACAACTCCTTTCACTTATCTTTGAGAAAAAAATAGATAAGCCTTTAATCAAATTTTTGATAGTGCTAAAATACTGAAAGATACTGTCATTCTACTTTGAATTTATAAGATCTACCTTCTCAAAGAGAATCTTGGTGGAAAACATGTTTTATGCTTGTATCAAATAAGAATTCATGTTTTAAAGGAAGCAACTAATGAATTAGACTTTTAATATTTGATTTAAATCACATTTACCTGCCACAAGTTCATATTACTGCTGGACAAAACATGTCAAGTATTTTTCTTGCCATTGATGGAGCAGGAAACTATGCAGAATGAATATGAATGAAGAATTTTTGAATTTTAGGTTGTAAAGGACCTCACTGGCATAGAAATAATGTGGCCATGTCCAAAGCAGTGATCATTCATTGAAAGGCCCCCCTGTCAGATCACGGGCACCTTCCTCTACCTCTTCTTTTTGAGTCTCCTTATTTAAGGTCATCTCACCAGGTTGTTTCTCTCATATCACTTGTCTACAATGCAACAGTGTTTGGAGGGTGTGTGTGTATGTGTCCGTATATATATCTCCATCTTCTTTGAAATAGCAGTGTGGATGTTACTTATTAGAAACACTGACCACACAGGTCTTAAAGTTTGACTATTATAGAAAATGATCAGACAAAAATACAATTAATGTAAGTATGTACTACTACAAACTGTAGGGTTGGTTAACCAAATAACCACAAATTTAGTTATAAGGATGACATTAAAGTAACAATAATTTACAATTAGTAAACAAAAATAGCAGCATGTACAACCTATGGCCATCTCAAGACAACACAGATAACGAAAGCAATGCTTCTGAAAATTACGGTACGTCTGCTGCCTGTGAGTACCAGTTCAGAGGAAGAACATTGCAGCAGTGGAAGGCAAGAGTCAGAGCTCTTGGGCAGTTTTGGGTCCATCAGTGACTTGTGGACAGTACCAGTAGACTCCCTAATTTGGAGCATCTTTGTAAAAATTATAGCTATATTCAGTTGTGGAAAATAGTTTTGCCATAATTCTTCAAAAACACTGATTTTTCACTTTGAATGGTATGCTAAACAGTAATTTTTATTATCCTTTCATTGTTCTAGAAACCCAGTAGTGTCCAAACTTAGTGTGTGTTCAGAGTCATTGAGATGCTTCTGAGCTTGCAGCTTCTGGGCCTCATCCTCAGAGGTTCAGGGTGTGGCCCAGGAGTCTGCAGTTTCACAAGCTCTGCAGATGGTTCTGAAGTGGATGGTCCCCATTCCTTTTACCAAGGGCTCACAAAATAGAAGGGCAGGAGTTGGGGCAACTTCCTGAAAACCTGGATCTGGAGCTCAGGCAGCCCCTGAAGGGGCATCTGAAACCACTCACCCCTTCCCCCTTTTTCCCAGTCCTTGCAATAGCCCGTCTGCCTCTTCCTCCCGACAGTGGACAGTTAGGTCTTTACGGTGATAAAGCTTGACCTGTGTAGCTGGAGGGAGGTTCGCACAGTGCAAACCTAGGCTCTCTCAGTTATTGACAGTGAATAGGGGAGGCGCGCGTGCTTTGCCTGACTCAGGTCTGCCCTTCTATAGCTCCATGTTTACCTCCTTTTCCATATTTCTTAATCAGGCTGTAGGGAATTTACACTTTTCTAAGAATAGCTACCCACTCTTTGAAGATTTTTGTGTTTGAAGGCTTTTCCTCTGAGGCTACTGTTTTCATTATTGAGCAAGAGAGTCAATGAAGATTGTCATTATATCAGTAAGGTCTAAATATGCAATAATGTCATTTAAAAATTAATGGGGCTTCCCTGGTGGCTCAGTGGTTGAGAGTCCGCCTGCCGATGCAGGGGACACGGGTTCGTGCCCCGGTCCGGGAGGATCCCACATGCCTCAGAGTGGCTGGGCCCGTGAGCCATGGCTACTGAGCCTGCGCGTCGGGAGCCTGTGCTCCACAACGGGAGAGGCCACAACAGTGAGAGAGGCCCACGTACCGCAAAAAAAAAAAAAAAAACAATAAAAAATAAATAAAATAAATAAAAATTAATGCATCGTTAGAACACCACAGAAATCCTTGCTGCAAACAATGGATGCAAAAAAACTGATGGCAAAAGTTTAAGGTGAAACAGTGTATTTGCATAATCTCAAAGAATCTCCTGTAAAATATTGATTACAACAGGAAAAATAGTAACTTTGCTATGGAGAAACCCTTAGGCACCACTTTAATCAAGTGGTCAAGATCAACAGCACCAGTAAAACGATCTATTGATGTAATGTAATGTAGCCCGGGATGCAATGTGTGGAGAAGGGCACGTCACTTCTGTGGTATCCTTCCCTATAACCACAATAGTGTTAGTCTAATTATGAGAAAACATCTAACAGGCCCAAATTGCACATCATTCTACGAAACATCTGACCAGTGTTCTTCGGGAGTGTTGAGGTCATAAAAGAGAAGGCAAGACTGAGGTGCTGTCACAGACGAGAGGAGACAAGAAAGCCATGAGAACTGAATGCCACACAGGGCCCGGGACTAGATCCTGGACTAGAAAAAGAAGGAAATTTGGAAAAATACAAATAAAGTCTGTAATTTAGTTGCTGCTAGTCTCTAGTATTGTGACATTGTTAGTTTATTAGTTTTGATAATTGTACTATGATCATCTAAGGTGTTGGCATGAAGGGAAGCTGAGTGAAGTATATACAGGATCCTTCTTCTATTTTTGCCCCCTTTCTGTAAGTCTAAAATGATTACAAAAGACAAAGTTGAGGAAAAGGTACTTTTGTTTAGTAATGTGTAAACACTCTGCAATAGCTTAGCATTTAAGAATCTATCTCCACTCAGCTAACCTCCTCTTCAGCATGTATTCCCCACACGTACTTTTATGTTCTAGTTCTACTAAAGCATTTGTTGTTGTTAGCACCTTTGGGGAGTGAGAGGGAGTAACACAATTTTTGTATGTATCACAAAGTATTTACGACCAGTGTAACAACTGGATAGGTACCACACCTTATTTTTGAAAATGTGACAGTGCAGTGAAGTCCCCCTGTTCCCTTCCTTTATGGCACTCTGCCCCTCTCATCCTCTTTTACCACCCACACATAACTGCCACCACTTAGAGATAATCCATAGAATTTGCTCTTTACTGATCCTGTTTCATTATTTGCCCTTTTTCATCCAAAGTAACATAAATTGCATTGTACTGTATCATATCTACAACTTTCTTTTTTTGCCCCACATGTATGTCTGATTCATTCTTTTTCATCACTATATATAGATAGGTATCCATTTTATGAATACCCAATATATATTTATCCTTTCTCCTGCTGGCAGACGTATTGGGAATGTTTTTGGTTTGGGGTTTTGTTTTGCTTTTTGCATAGTTGTTCATTTTTTAAAGTATTTTCTCAGGTCAAAAGAGATCTCTACTTTTTCTGAACTCCATTAACATTGTGTACCACTTTTAGCTTAATATTTGTGACCTTTTATTTATTTATTTTTTTTTTAACTTTTTTTTTTTTTAAACCCCACATTTGTTTATTTATTTATTCTTGGGCTGTGTTGGGTCTTCGTTTCTGTGCGAGGGCTTTCTCTAGTTGTGGCAAGCGGGGGCCACTCTTCATCACAGTGCGCAGGCCTCTTACTATCGTGGCCTCTCTTGTTGCGGAGCACAGGCTCCAGACGCGCAGGCTCAGTAGTTGTGGCTCACGGGCCTAGTTGCTCCGTGGCATGTGGGATCTTCCCAGACCAGGGCTCAAACCCGTGTCCCCTGCATTAGCAGGCAGATTCTCAACCACTGCGCCACCAGAGAAGCGCTGTGACCTTTTATTATAATTATTTTTCTTTTCTCCTGTAGCAGATGGAAAGCTCTTTGAGGATCTAGTTCTCCAAGATGGACTTATTGGGATAATAAGGATTTAATTTTGTTGGATGAATAAGTAAATACTTAGTGAATTAAACACTGTCTACATATAGATGTTGGGCATATTTGTGTTTATTTTCTTAGTTATATGGTGTTGCCTCTTGGGGACTTTTCTTTGTTACATTTATGCAGTGTCAGAAACTGGTCACTGAGCTAGAAATATGGAGCATAAATAAGCCTAAAACTTTAAGAAATTATATTCTAGGTTTGCAGCCATCACAGGTACAGGGTTTTTTTTGGTGTGTTTAACATTGAAGGAGAAAGTTTGACAAAGTTAGCAATTTAATCTACATTTGGCATTACAGAGCAGAAGGGAGCTCTCTATATTATGGCAGAAGTCTTGCTTTTGTGTATCATTCTATATTGATAATTTTGAATTTGTACCCAGAATGGAATTGCCCAAATTAGTTCTTTTCTTCCAAAATTCTTTTATTTGGATGTTAATCTTACCCTGCAAAAACACTGAGCAGGTTTCTTAGCTCTCTTGCCTATCTTATTTGATTTCTACAACAGTTTTGGCAGAGATAAGCAGGGCTAGTATCACCCATATTTTACAGATTAGGAACACTGGAACTGAAGCTGGGGGAGGTTTGTTTGCTCAGGGTCACTGAACAGAACCAGAGACCAGATCTTTCAGTCTGGTCCCAGACGTTACAGTTTCAGTGTTTAAAATGAGCAAAAATATTTTGTTTTGCTGGCATTTTAATAGATGATTCAGTAACATAATGCCTGTTTGACAGTTCATCATAGTAATGTGTGGAGTTTCTCATCATTGTTAGTGGTCCATTATAACTGCCTTTTTGCTGCCCTCTTTGTTAGAAGCGTTCGAAGAAAAGCTGAAACCAAACATTGCAAAAGAGCGTGTCATGACTGGTGTGTATTTTAAAGGAAAGAAAAACCTCATAAGTGGAACTGATACGAAGGAGTGACACAACCTAAAGTTAAAATATCGGAGGAGACAAATGGCTTTTTGATAGCTCGAGACCTACCAATGAATTAAAACTTCTCGGCATATGGACTGGTGCAGTTCATCACTCACGTTGCAATCTAAAAAATGCAGAAGCAGTACACGTAAATATTGTCTTCATGTCAGAAATACACCTTTGTGTTTGAAAATGATAAAAAATTACAATCGATCCTTACAACTGTTCTGTTCATCTTTATTGATCAGGTGCAAGAAAGATAAATCGCAGCCCAAATAAGATTATAGTAAATGTTAGCATCGTAGGGGACTCTAGGTTGATAGAAAGCCATTCATCATCTCAAATGGTGACCTGTCCATTGCTCCAGCCATCCTGAGTCTGCTGTCTAATCACATACCTATTGATTTTATCTACATCCAACAAACCTGGATGTGACTGTCATTGGGCAACCCAGATTGTTAAATGCAAAGGGGTCACTGGTGTGAAGAGGATTTCATTTTCATTTTCTTACCAACCAACAATGATTTATTAAAAAATAAACTACCCTAAGTCATGCATGTGAAACCTGAGTGATTAGGGAATGAAGGGGCACAGTAGACTGCATTTTGGGGTCTACTGCATTTTGTTCCTTTGCACTGTGATGCATTTTGCAGGGTATTTCATGGAGTCTGAAGACTCATAGGGTCATTTAGGCCACCCTCTGCAGTAAGACAGGTTTCACAGTAGCTAGCCAGAATGGATCATTTTTAATTTTGCTGCCCCAGGAAAGGCATTACTTTGCTCTTACAACTTGATTTATGTTGCTTATGTGTTCATTCATGTAATATTGAAACATTTTTTAATAAAAATTACCTAAATCTGCACCCCTGTTCTTACTGATTAATTTGTTATAAATGTTGATGCTCTGTGGTCATATGGAGATGATAGAACAAACTCTACTCCATAAAGAATCCATCTTGAGGATAAATGTACTGTGTAAAAAGAAATGATCCTTTCATATCCTAGGTGGAACACTGGAATAATAGGCAAGTATAGTGTGTGAATATCATATTCAATCAAAGTGTCTTTTGATCTTGCAGTGGTGGATTCCAAATAAGGGAGATCAAAATAATCTTTCAAAAATGTGTTAGGAATTTTCTCAGAAGGATCAAATAATGATGAATTACAAATGTGAACATTTACTCTTTAATTACAGCCTGTATACCGACAACTATACTGTTATTAAATGGGTAGCTTTACATGTATTTTTGTAAGTATTCATGCTACCATGCAAGAAATCTTTCTCCTACTGCTTGAGTGGCCGACACAAGATTTTATGTATTTTTTTGAAATCATAGGTCTTGCACACATTTTGTCCTCTTGGATACTGAAAACTCTGCTATCGATCTTTATCCGCAGAGCTCAGAGTTCTACAAAGTCACCACTGAGCAATACCAGAAAGCTGCTGAGGAGGTGGAAGCAAAGTTCAAGTAAGTTTTTAATAGTATTATCATTATTTACCCTCTTGACAAGATGAAAATACACCTTTATTGCTCTTTGATATGTTAGCCCTCTGGAATACTTGGAAATGTGTTTGGATCAATGTTGCTCTAGTGGAATTCAAATGCAAGGAATGGGCATTTGGTGACTGTGTTGCAACTCAATTTTATGAACTCAGGGGAAATTGAAAGCAATGGTGATAGAATTTTCATTTGGAATATTATATAAGATAGGATACCATTGATTATAAAGGTGATGTTAAATTTCTATCTCTATTAATAGAAACACAGAAATCATTCACTTGTGTATCATAAAATGGTGGGCATGTCCAACGGGTATCTGCCTTTCTCCCATTTAAGCTTTTTTCATTTCTTCACATGTACCTTGACAGCATTTAAATCACAGACTTTACCTTGCCCTTGATTATGAGGGTGATGTTAAATTGCTACCTGTGTTAATCCTTGGAATGTTTAAATGAATGTTCTGTAATTGATGGATCAAAGTGTCTGCGACCCATAGCCCTGTACTTTCCCTTTGCTTCCAGTGCTCACATTAGGTCAGAAAACATCATTCAGAATTTTCCTGAGTGTATAAATAGTTCTGTTGTGTAACCTCTGTTAGCCGCACTTGTGCAAATTAGTGAAGCACAGAAAGGTGCTGTGACAGGTTTAGTTGAAAGAGTGCATTGGGCTCTGACCTCCTTCCTTGGCATGTTTATAAACATTTGATAAAATGATTAAACCCTAAGGCAGAATGTTGTTACTTTCTGCTATAGTGCAGTTTGTGTGGTAATGGATGTTGGTGTTATTTTAATGTTGATTTAAAAAAAGACTTTTTAAAAAGATGGTTTGAGGTATCTTTAAATAGACAAAAACCTTTAGTCTTCCTTAGTGAATTATCTCTTTAGGGGCAGTTGGGAAAGGCCTTCTAAAAATGAGCCATAAATCTCACTCTTAAAGGTTAATATGCTATCTTTAGAATTTAGATATGGTATTGGATAGACTTGATTTTAAAAGGCACTCTACATATGTATTCTCAAAGTTAGGTTTTTATCCTTCCCATTAATGTTAAAGCAATGTTTTTTAAACCTTTGGTCTCTGTACCTTGAGAACCTTTGACTTGGCACCCTGGGTCTTTCTTCCTTGTAAGATGATAACTATACAAATAACTAAAATTTAAGTTAAAGGAGATCAATTCTAACTAGAATGATCTATGAAGTCATTATAAAGAAGATGGTATTTTAGTTGAGGCTTGAAGAGGAGTATTGAATAATGAGGAAGGAAAGGTATTCAAAACGAAAACATCTTCAGTAGTTGGGTGACAAACTAGTTAAGAGCAGTGGTTTGATTCACAGAGACTGGTGCGAGATACAGCTGGAAAGGTTGGTAGGGTCATTCATTAGCTGCTGGGCTAAGAAGTTGGTCTTCATTTAGCCAGAAGGCATTGGAAGGTGTTTAACCAGGTGAGTACCCCAATTTCTGTTGCCCTTTAGGAATTAGTCTGATAGTTGATGTGAGGTTTGATTGGAGGTGTGCGGGGGGGGAAAAAAAGCCAGAGATACCAGATGAGATATCTCTATAAGTGAAAGAGAAAAGGAGGGGATGGATGCAAAAGTCACTGAGAGATTAGACATGAATTAGTGATGAATTGGTGTACTGGTTTGCTAGGGCTGCCACAGACTGACTGGCTTAAACAACAGAAGTTTGTTTTCTCACAATTCTGGAGGCTGGAAGTTCAGGATCAAGGTGGAAGCAGGGTTGGTTTCTCCGGGGGCCTTTCTCCTTTGCTTGCAGATGGCTGTCTTTACATGGCCTTCCTCTCTGCATCTGTGTCCTAATCTCCTTCTCATATAAATCACATTGGATTAGGGCCCATCCTGATGACTTCATTTTAACTTACTTACCTCTTTAAAAATCCTCTGTCCAAATTTGTTTTCTGAAGTACCAGGCATTAGGACTTCAACATAAGAATTTTGGGGGAGACACAGTTCAGCCCATAACACTTGGATAGAAAGGATAAAGGAGAAACCGAAATATAAGCTTAGTTTATTGGAAAATTGGTGGAAGCTGAATTTCATAGAGAGAGAAGTCTGATTTTAGATGAAAAGAATTGGCTTCTCTTCTGAAGCCATGCCCAGCTGCCAAGTCATTCAGCCTGGGCTAGCCTACTGCAGAATGGGAGGCTGCATGTAGCACAAATGGAAAAGTCATCATGACTTACCTTCTGCAAGACAGCATGGACCTGTAGTTTGGACTTAGGTTTAAGCAGAGCCTCAGCAGCATCATTCTCTTTTATCTTTAGAAGGTATTATTCTTTATTAGGTCCTTCTCCAATCTGGTGTAGTAAACAGTTTGGCCTTTCCCACAGTGAGCTCTGGCCCTTGTACCTAGCTCCTGGGACAAACCTCTAAACCCTTGGAATTTCCCAAGTGAAAGAAATGTCTTATTATTTATGATGGGCCCCTTATGACGTGTGGTATCAGCCCGGTGCCAAACACTGAATTCAGCCACGGGGCAGTCAGGCAGGCAAGAATGTGTGATGAGGCTCCAGTGAAGCTCAGGACACTAAAGTCTGGGTGAGCGTCTCTCGTTGATACTACTCTGCATTTGTTACACAGCGATACCAGGAGGGAAACGCATCCTGAGGACAGTGGGAACATTGCATCTGGAAACCCCTCAGACTTTGGTTTCTTTTCCTTTTGGCTGATTCTCTGTATCATTTCCCATAATAAGCCATCACTCTGAGTTTAATAGCTTTAGTGAGTTCCGTGAGTCCTTTTATTGAATTATCAAAGCTTAGGGTGGTTTGGGAACCCCTTGAACTTGCAGATGATACTAGAAGTGAGGACAGTCTTGGGGACTCTGCCCTCAGACTTTGCAGTTTGGCTAACTCCAGTGCAAACAAAAACCCAGGAATTTCAAAGCTAGGTTTTTCAGAAAGTGACTTTCATTATATCATTTTTTTCAGCTACTACCTGCTAGCCTGAGCTTCCTAGAATATCGTATTTTGATTTGCATTGAGTTCATTAGTGTCACACCAAGGAAGTGATAGTGCTTTGGATGTAAGAGATGTTTACCATCTTTGAAGACACAGAGGTTCCTCAACGGAATTTTGTTTCTCCTTAGAAACTTGAGCACCTCATATAATCATGACATCTTCAGTCTTTCACAAGGCAGAGTACTGTATTCTTTCTATTGCCTGGCAGAGCTGAACTCAGCAGTTCCTCTTGGACAGCAAACTCTGAAGGACTTTGAGGAGGACTTAGTTAATTTTATGTGATGGAAGGATTCATTTGGATACATCTTGGTTACAGGAGATGGAAGCTTTTTAAATTGCAATTTCAAGGGCACTATTATGCACCTGATAGGGTGGTCACATAAAATCACTGTAAAGAGAAAGAATAAAGAATGCTCCGAGCATTTGAGGCCACGTGTGATGAACAGCAGTTACATTGGGGCATCCTGCAGGATAGCTAATGGAATTATTTTAGGGAGGCTTAAATATTAACTCACACTTCAGTCCCTCACTTTATAGTTTGGTGGTAAACCAGTAAAACACTTTAGATTTATTGGAATTTTCCCCCCTATTTTATCAACACATCATTCATTCATAGTGCTTCTATGCAACATGCCCTCCCCTGCATTCTGAATATACAGCCATGAAGGAGATAGGTGGGGTCTTATCAGCGTGGAGCTTAGAGCTCGTCAGAGGAGGGCAAGAATAAGACAGATTTAATAAACCAAAGCTTTTTAAAAATCCACAGTTGGTTCCACTGTGATGAGATAATTGTATCCCTAATAAATATCAAATTATTAAAACTTACTATTTCTTTTTTCAATGGAAATTAAGTAATTTGGGATCAAGAATGTGTGCTGTTTATTTTCCTGCAATAACTTTTTCCCCAAAATAGCTTTAAAATTTTGGCTATAAAACCCAAATCACTGGGTAAACCCAGTGATACATGTATTTTTTACATCTAGCTTTTATTCAAGAGATATACCTTTTCTTTTCCCAGCTCAACTGAAACAGTCATTATAAGCACTTCATATCACCTTTATCACCCTTTGTTATTAGCTGTTAAATAGAGCAAGTTATGGTGTTAGTTCTGAGTTAGTTACATGGCGGTAGTACCATGTTATAACTAAGCTACTGAAAATTATGTTCAGTATTAATCCTTATATTCTAACTTGTAGGTAATTAAGCGAAATGTTATATTAAATGTTACATTGATAGCGCTTAGCACAGGTCTAGCACAAAGTAAATGCTCAATAAATATTAGACTTTTTTTATTATGTATTATTATTATGATATTATTATTTTATTATCATGTCCAACTCATGTTATGAAACTATGCACCATAGGGGAGATTTCTGTATCTGGTTCCAAACGAAATCTAGATGATGTTAAAACTTCCCCAGAGAACATTAGGGAGAGTTCTTACCCTTGGGGAGCTCACAGTCCAGCCAGGAGACAGCATATAAAGCTCTCATGACAGGACAGCCCCAAAAGGGATGTGTGTCAGAGCTGTCAGGATGTACAGACAGAATAAGGGGTGTATGGACAGAGTGCCACAGGGGCTCTGTTTGTTAGTCAGCATCAGAATCCAGTTGCCTCAGTGGATTGGGGTCAATATACCACACCCACATAAAGGAAATGTTACCATAGTGTTATGTACACACAAATTGTTTTCAAAATATAAAAACAAACATCAAGCAAATGTAAAGCAAAAGGCAGTGTAAACCTTGTGAAGACAATGTAATATCAAACAAAAGCATTTCAAAGACGATTGATCTTTCACTCCCATGTTTTCCTTTAGATAATTCAGTGGCCAGTTCTACCTTCCCTAAAAATATATATGGGAAGTGACATAGATCTCTCAAAAATATTTTGGACTGATTTTATTAGAGGTATAACTTTTCAACTTGGCTTCAGTATCTTTGAAAGATGAAGCACTCGTAAAGGAGTATGGTTCTGTGCAATTGGATGTGAATACTGGTAATGCTCCTTTGTGTGCCAGATGTTAGGAGGGGTTTTCACTTTTTTTTTTTTTTTTTTTTTTGCGGTACGTGGGCCTCTCACTGTTGTGGCCTCTCCCTCTGTGGAGCACAGGCTCCGGACGCGCAGGCTCAGTGGCCATGGCTCACGGGCCCAGCCGCTCCGTGGCATGTGGGATCTTCCCGGACCGGGGCACGAACCCGTGTCTCCTGCGTCAGCAGACAGACTCTCAACCACTGCGCCACCAGGGAAGCCCCTCACTTTTATCCTTGAACGAAGTTGTTGAAACCTGACTTACAAATTTAGGCTCACGGAAGAAGCCTGGGTTATCCTTGCAATGTATTAAAAGATTAGTTACCCTGTGGAAGGAGTTTAGGTGATTGTAGAGTATCTGTGGAATGCTATGCAAAACTCTTACAGATAAAATGGCTTTTTTAAATATCACTATATAGTCAAAGGTTTGCTTCAGTGTAAAATTCTTTGTCTTTAAAATGTTCTTGGTTTTATTAGGGTTTCACTTTGACTGGCAGTGCTGTTTAGTTTCTCTTTAGGGTGTGTGATTTTAATAGCTACACTACGAATGAGTTAGTGAAGCTCAGGATAACACGCCAGTGGTATCAGCAGGTGTTTCTCATGTTCTCTGTAATTACACATGTGGATTATGGACAGTTTTAAGCAACAGTGTTTAAAGATCCTGCTTAATTGGCTGTAAAATAATTAAATAAGGTTTTGACTGGCAAATTTATAATTCTGTTAGATGCATAAGCCAGTGCGCTTGAATGTCAATGTGACTTCAATTTGGAAATATTAGATTAATAGAACTAATTGTCCTGCAGGTACAAAGTTTACTCTGATTAATAGTCTTAAAACTCTTATAGAAGTTTAGCCAAGTAAATTTATGTTACTTACCATTCTGCTTAAACTTTTAATTAAAACATATTTCCAAAGTTTGCAGTGTTTCAGCATTGCTGTGCTTCTTTCCAGGTTTTCCAAAGCTGAGCTCCTATAATTTTTCAGTGACTCCAGCTGCCTCATTGAGTAACTTGCCCTATCAAAAGGATTAAAATTATATACTTTCAGATATTTACTTGTATCTGCAGCTGACAGTTTCCCTGCACATTGTCTCTAACACTTATCGATGTCTGCTTATAACCTACTTTAGTGCTGCGTGAATGGCTCTGATATACCAAATGTACATGATAAATGTTTTATCTCTGATTCTCGTTGATCAATTTCTAAATGATCAAATGGTTTATCTCAGTAAGACACTAATTCACATTGATCAAATTCTCAGTGACCAAGTTGACTTGGTTTCTGCTGAACACAAATTGTATTAAAACAACATTACTTGAACATGCTGGCTTTTCTAATGCAGGAGTTATGTTACCAGCAGTTACAGTATAACTCGAGTTATTGTATTATAAAGATGTCTTCTCCCTAATGAAAAGTTTACATAAGAAGAAAAGAATGCGATATTACAGGAAGAACAGGGCTTCGAGCAAGGATTGGGGCTTTTACTAACTAATTAAATTCTGCATTTGTATTGGGCCTTTTTCCCCCTTTTTTTAATTTGAAGGGCTGTGAGCAGGAAATATAGCAGCTGCAGTGGTGACATTTTATTCCCTACGGTCCTTAGAGCCAAGCAACATCTTGATTATTCAGTAAGAGGCTTAGCAATTGAAGAGGCTAAATTCTAGAAAAAGTAAATATACCTGTGCTCCTTCTGCATACACTTGGTTATAATTGCCTAGTTAGCAGTATAGGGTTGTTTGTTGTTTTTTTTTTTAAACATCAACTCACCTGTGTCAACTTCCACAGTATTTCATGTACCCACTAGAGTTTGTCCAATAGCAAATACCCATTTGGCTGAAACAAAGTCTCAGTTATTTAGAACACCCAGTTCCTCAGGCAGGTTATTTATTCCACCTTTGACTTGTCTCTTCCATCTGTAAAATGTAAATTTTAACTGCCATTCTCTTTAGGGCATTCAAGCTCAGAAGGTTTAAAAGTTGAAAAAGAAAAAAAAAAGTTGTCATTGATCTTCATCTAAAAAATGGACCTAAGTAGTTTTATTTAGTTGTAAGACACCAGCTGACCTTTTAGTTATGTTGTGTGTGGTATGGCAGCCCCTTTTGTACTTCATCAGGGGATATGTGGAGAGCAGCCTGCCGCCTCTCAAACTAAGAAGCTGTGTGTGTCATTCTCTTCCCCCACACCCCCCAAAGCAACAAATTAGTTCCGAGGCAAGTGAGACCTGCTTTGGAACACACCACTGTTTGACAGTATTTCTTACCATGGGCGTGTAGAATTGGTTAGATTTGTAAGGAAACCTTAGGCGATCAGTGCCTTCCCCCCCTTAAAATTAGAGCCCTCCTAATCAGATCTGTCTAGTTAGTTAGTTTCTTCTTATTTCTTTAAGTTGGAGCTCTAGCCTTAGTCTACATACTTATTCTCTAAGGTAACAGAAGTAAATGCCAAGAAACATTAACACCACTTGCGAGTTAGGTTTCCACCTGTATCATTTCTGCATACACTTGGTTATAATTACCTATTTAGAAGTGTAGGGTTGTTTGTTGTTTATATTATGTTAAGACATGACACCATAACACTCCTAGAAGAGAACACAGGCAGAACAGCCTACGACATAAATCGTAGCAACACTTTCCTAGGTCAGTCTCCCAAAGCAATAGAAACAAAAGCAAAAACAAACAAATGGAACCCAGTCAAACTCACAAGCCCCTGTACAGCCAAGGAAACCACAAACAAAATGAAAAGACAACCCTCGGACTGGGAGAAAACACTCAAAAATGATGCGACCAACAAGGGCTCCATCTCTAAAACACACAAACAGCTCATACAGCCCAACAACAAGAAAACAACCCAATCAAAAAATGGGCAGAAGACCCAAACAGACCCCTCTCCGAAGAAGACAGCCAACAGGCACGTGAAAAGATGCTCAGCATTGCCAACCATCAAGAGAAATGCAGATCAAAGCCGCCCAAGCCGGCCAGAATGGACATCATCAAAAAGTCCACAAGTAACAAATTCTGGAGAGTACGGAGGAGAAAGGGACACTCCCCCCCCCCCCCCCCCACCACCACCACTCACACACACTCTCTCTCTCTGCTGGTGGGAATGCAGACTGGTGCAGCCACCTTGTAAAACAGCATGGACTGTTGACTGTCGACTGTTGCTCGCAGGATTCCACTCAGTCCAGAGGTGTCTGTAGAAGGGGGCAGGGCAGGATGGCAAAGTTGATTGGAATATAGGACTAAGAGGGCAGGACAGGGATGTAAGCCATACGACAGTATTATCTGTTCCACAAAATAGAACACAAACTGCTGCTGTTGCATGAACATGTGCAGTTGGTCTCAAGGTCAAGAGGGTCACAGTGGAAACTTCCTTATCACTTCAACACAGTATGTGAAGGAACCTAGCCACTGAGGCCAGATTGGCCACATCCTGCCTTAAATCCATGACCTGGAATTCTCTTCCCTGTCTCAGCGGTGGCAGCTGGCGTTTGTTTGGGTTGCTCTGGGCATATTCTTTCCTTTAATATAATCTATTTATGTGTTTCATGTAAATTATCAAAATCAGTCTTGTTGCAGCCCTTAGGTTAGTGGCCATAAACTCCTGAATTCATGATTTGTTCTGCGTGGGATAACAAATCGTTCTGTTTTCCCCTACAGGAACATTAGCATTGAACTTTCTTCCTTAATCAATACAATCCATTAAGAATCCAGCATTACCCTACATGGTTATATGAAATATTAATTGCACACTATTAGTTAGATAAATGAAGTTTCTGCCAAAATGATAGCTTGTTTCTTTCTTTGTATCATAATATTTAAAACAAGAACATTTTGAGTTCTAGGGTGCATGGTATTTTAGAATTTATTGATCCTTGCTTATTTGAGTAATTATCTACACAGCTCATAGTTCCCCAAAGATACTTCTAACTGGGATTACTAAGTTTTTTCCTCTTGCTGATTCCAGCAAGAGTTCATTTACTTTTTAAAGGATCCAGTTGGAAATAATTTTTAAAAATTTTCCTTTGATGTTTTCATAGATGAGAAAAAGTTATTTTGCTTTTTGAGTGCCACTCAGCTACAGATAGAAAGCATCGAAGCTTGTAGGGGGGCCAATTAGAGTTAATTACCATCTGACTGACCTGCCACTTCTTAAAATGTCCAGGAAGACTTGTAGGATGTAGATTTTTAATTCTTTCCTTGTGTCAGATTTGCAGAGTTTAACCATCTAGAGCCTTAAGTATGGTAAAAATTATATCAAAGAAGTTATCTATGCATAAAAGTGATAGCTCTCAGGATAGTCTCTGGGAAGTTGTATAGGCTCCGCCATATGGTGATACCTACTTGTTTCATCACTCTGTGGTTTGGGAAGCCTATTCCAAATGTTATCAACCCTCCCTGCTCTCAACCAGATAATTAACTTAGGGTTGCCACTATTTCTGGGGTAAAACCATGGTACTAAAATTGAAACCAAAACTTTCAGGATAATCGTACTTGAATGTGTCTTCCCATTGCTCATTTGAATGTATAATTTCCACATCATCTCTCATGGTGTCAGTCTATCATGGATTCCTATTTCTGGCTCTTTTTATTTTTCTTAAGATGTAAGCAAACAAAATACAAAAATTGATAAATTTGGACCTTATCATGATTAAAAGTTTCTCTCATCTTAAGACACCATTTAGAAAATTTAAAAAATGGGCAGCTAGTGGGAAGCAGCTGCATGGCACAGGGAGATCAGCTTGAGGCTGCCTAGAGGGGTGGGATAGGGTGGGTGGGAGGGAGATGCAAGAGGGAGGGGATATGGGGATATACGTATGCATATAGCTGATTCACTTTGTTATACAGCAGAAACTAACACAACACTGTAAAGCAATTATACTCCAATAAAGATGTTTAAAAAAAATGGGCAAAAGACTTGAACAGACACTTCAAAGGAAGATATAAGAATGGCCACTTAGCACATGAAAAGTGCTAATAACATCATTAGCTATCAGGGAATTGCAAATTAAAACCACTGGAATGATGAAAATTAAAAAGACTGACAATACTAATTGTTTGCAAGGATGTGAAGAAACCAGAATTCTCCTGCTTTGCTATTGGGGGGTATAAAAGAGCAAAGTCACTTTGGAAGAAGTTTGGTGGTGTCATAAATTTAAGCATACATTTATTCTATGACCCAGGAATTCCAGATCTGGGTATTTACCCAAGAGCAAAGAAAATATACATCCACAGAAAGATTTGTACACATGTTCATATCAGGTTTATTCATAGTAGTCAAAAAGAAACTACCCATATGGTCATCGATGAGTTTAGCAGTTTTAAAAAAATAAACTATTCATGCAACAACATGGCTGAATCTCAGAAACATTATGTTAAGCAAAAAGAAGCCAGACACAAAACAGTACCCATTGTGTGATTCCATTTCTGTGGAGTTCAAAAACAGGAAAAATTAGTCTATATTGATAGAAATCAGAAAGTAGTTGATGGGGATAGAGGGGGACTTAATTGAAAATGGACACATGTGAACTTTCTGAGGTATTGAGAATATTTGTTTTTCTGGGTAATAGTTAGCCAGGTATATATACAATTTTACTACAGTGTGAACACCTAAGATCAGTACATTTTTAAAATGTTAATCTTAAAATACCCTAATTTCCTAATTTTAATTAGGGAAAAAAATGTCCGAAATATTGGGAATACCCAACTTTTAACTGTAATTTGTCCCAGGTAAAATAAGTTTCTTCAATTTAATCATAGTCTTAAGAAACCTGTGATTTCTAATCCTATCCATAATCATATTTTCTTACTAGAATTTGAAAACTTCATCTCTGAGTCAGGGCTGTTCATTCAGTGTGCTTGATCTCTACAGATACAGGAGTAAACCTCGCTTTATTTTATTTATTTTCTTAAGAATAAGTCTCCCCCGCTCCCCATTAAATTATGTTTGCCTATTATACTCGTCTCCTTGTTGGCCTAGAGTCTTGTAGATAGGCCTGGTTAAGTTTTTTTTTATAATTGTTTTTTATAGATTTATTTTTATTTATTTATCTTTGGCTGCGTTGGGTCTTTGTCGCTGCTCACGGGCTCCCTCTAGTTGCGGCAAGCGGGGGCAACTGTTTGATGTGGTGCAGGGGCTCGCGGGCTCTAGAGAGCAGGTTCAGTAGTTGTGGCGCACAGGCTTTGTTGCTCCGCGGTATGTGGGATCTTCCCAGACCAGAGATCGAACCCGTGTCCCCTGCATTGGCAGGCGCATTCTTAACCACTTCGCCCAGGGAAGTCCCAGGCCTGGTTAAGTTTTGAAAGTAAATTTTGATAAAGGGGTTTTATAGGCAGTATCTGTACGTGAAACATTTATAGAGTAACACTGGTACTTTTTAATATTATAATCTTAGGCAGCAATTTGTTCATACTATGTACCGAGTCCTGGCAAAATGCTTGAAAACTTGTGAAAGCTTGCATCTTGGCCCTTCCCTACATGTTGAAATGAAAGCACACATGTTCCCATGTAAAAGTGTCGCCAAGCATCCCCAACTTGCTCACATGGCTGCCTTCAGCTGTCTTACGTGCTTTCTCATGCACCAGCCAGCAGTTAAATTGCCATGTTCCTTTTGTGAGTGTGTATGTCTAAATGCTGGTAATCATCTGCGTCCCTTGAAAACTGATAGATGTGCTCATTAAAGGGAGTTCTCACTCTTGGCTCCCTTCACACAAGACACTTCAGCTCCCTTTTCTGGATGAGGCTGGCAAGAAATACTGTGCAGGGATACATCTGGCTTTATACTCCTTTTCAAGAACTAAAAAGCTCCTTTTTCAGTATGTTAAACACACTTGTAGGGACCTTACAAGCACAAAGAAGTCAGCTATATGCCAATTACAATATTAACACAAGAAAGGCTAAGGGCTGCTGTTGTGTGGTGGGATTTTTTTTTTTTTTTTAATGTGCTGCCATTCTCTCTTCATTTTGTTCTCTTGTGCTTCTGAGATTACACAAATACCTATTTATTTGTGAGACAGACCCATCTGTGGAGACTCTGAAGTCCACCAGCCTGCCACTGGTGTAGATCTCAGCAAAGCTGTCTGTGTACAAGGCACATTCAGCGCGGTTTATGATTGGGAGTTTGAAGGTAGCGTACGCCTGTTTCTGCTTTTAGGATGAAAAATGAATTGCCAATTACTGTCGACGTGTTCAGACATGGCACTTCATACGGTAGAAGCTTTCTCGGCCTGTTTTATGCTGGGCTCCCCTCTATGAAACCGTCAGTTCTGAAAAAGGGGTGTGTTTGCAAGGAGGAGAAGAGAGAAGGGGATCAGTCCGATCCGTTGTGGTTTTCTGTGCTCCTGCGGAGTGGTGGGAGGGAGGTCAGTGCCTCTCACCTCTGTTTCCCCAGCAGAGCTCTTGAGCAAGATGAAGTGATCAAAGCTGGGTGCCAGCTTATCATCACAGTCTCATTACTTTGCAAGCTGCACGCCCAGTTGCTGCTGTGTTCTGCATCAGGCTTCGCTGATTTACATTCATAGCACCTCCATTACAGCTCATTTGGTACTATTCACAATTAACCAGTTTTCTTTCCCTGATACAGTTTCTCCAATACAAAAGACCTTAATGTAAAGAAAATAACATCGCTGGGTGTAGGGTGCATCTTTCAGACATCCTGGTTAGTTGACAAGAAGCAGGGATCAGATGTTTTGTCACTACTTTGTCATTTGTGTTTTTGGTGTGGTTAGTGGCGTGTTGGTTTGGAGGTATTTTTGAGGTCTTGGAATTTGAGATACCGGATTTTTCCAGGAGACCAATTTCATCAACTCCGCTGTCCTGGGAGTTCTTTTCAATGAGTGGATTCTGATACATTGTTTTCGTCTGTTTGGTTTCTTCCCCCAGTGAAGAGCTCAATGACGTACATGTATTTTGAAGGGTAGTAAGGTGACAGCTCATCATCAGTATCAACAACACAGCCATCCATCGGGGTGTCTTTGATGCTCTGTGCTCTATGGGCCCTGGAAATACAGAAATATAAGTTTAAGTCCCTGCCCTCAGAGGTCTGATACTTGTTGAAATTACTAGCTCTACTGTAAAGGTGTCAAAACCTGATACAGGAATTATAACTTCAACATTTGTTCAAGAAGAATTGTCGAGTATCTCATACATTCCAGGTGGTTTTTATAAACTTGGAAATACAGAGATGAAGAAGGCATGATGCTTGCCCTCCGGACACTTGCAGTACACATGGGGAGACAGATTGATACAACAGCGGCTATAGTGTGGTAAATGCTAATACGAAGGCACAGACAAGACAGTGTAGGGATGACGAGCAGGATGTAGACTGCGAGAAGAGGTGCCTAGTGTGCAGGCTGGCTCTGCTCACTTTGAGATTTTCTCAAGGTAAGAAGAGGGAGAATGGCTTTCCATGAAGAGGGAATCATATGCTAGAAACGGTTACAATGAATGCAGGGGGAGGTGTGATGGAATAGGAGGCCAAAAAGGAAGATTAGGGTCAGACGCCGAAGGACTTTAAATGCTATGTTTTGAAAGGCAGAGTTAATAGGATGTGAGAATTCGACCAAAAGTTTTGCCTACTTGGGAATATTTTTTTAAATCACCTATCCCTGGTACCCATAATTCACACCATGAGAATTAAGCTTTTGAGTTGGTAGTTTTTTCTAGGAGTCTGTCAAATATACAGATATGATATTTGGTGCATACATATGTGTATGTTATAATAATCACGATTTGCTATTTCATGTTAATTACTATTATCATATAAGCATGTTAATATGCATTAAAAATAAGCAAGTTTTAGCTTACCGTATTGTTTCTTAGCAAAGTTCAGGGCTTTGAGAGAATGAGACATAGGAAAAAGTAGTTTTGATTGAAAAAGTGGAGAGGAAAGAGTTCAGGAAAGGTTTGGTTCATGGGATGCTCTCTGGGGAAATCTTAGGGCAACTTTGCAGAGAAGAAGTTTTAGGAGATAGAGGGTCACCAAAAGCCAATACACTGGTTCCACATTTTAGCACTCCCTGCAGTCCACAACATGAGATCATCTTTTAATTGAAATGGTATAATGATGAACTTAAAAAAAATACTCTTAGCCACGATCTCTTTGTCCGTGGTGTCCTAAGAATTCACTTGGTACCAAATTCTGCATGTTTTTGAAAAGAATGTTTTATAGGCAAATTGTATGTGGTTTATGTCTGTAACTGTGATTATACGCACCCAGTATATATAAAATTAGCTCATAGATTGCTAGTTCCCTTGAAGATTCTAGTATTATTAAATGAACCTTTTAAGAATTCTTTCTCCTTCCCATTTCGTTTTGTGATCAACTTTTGCCTTTTGATATCCTTCCTGGATGCTTAGTGTAGTGAAAAGCATATGAAATTAATAAACGCTATTGGACTTTTAAAATTATCAGTATACTACCCCCCCTTTTTTCTTAGCATGGCAAATGTAATTTTTTCCTCTTTCCTTCTCAGTCAACCCCTTAAAAGTAAAGTGTGTGAAGTTGTAGTTTGATAGTCATCCTTCCTTTATCTCTGTCCATAGAAACATTAATAAACATAGATGTTGTGTTATTTTTACCTTATATATTGAGATTATACCATATATATTTCTTTAACTTATATTTATTATGGGTATATCTCCTTTGGTCAACACGTGTAAATCTAACTCATTCTTCTCAGAACCTGCATAGTGTTCCATGGCATTGTTCTACCATGATTCATTGAGCCCATCTGCTACTGACAGGCACTCAGATTGTGTTTCAAAAGATTTTTTTTTTTTGGCCGTTTTTTTTTTTTTTTTCCCCAAAAGGCTGCAGTGGGACAAATTTGGACATAAACCCTTAGGAACTGGTACTTTTTTTTTTTTTTTTTTTGGCCATGCAGCTTGCGAGATCTTAGTTCCCCAACCAGGGATCGAACCCGTGCCCCATGCAGTGGAAGTGTGGAGTTCTAACCACTGGACCACCAGGGAAATCCCAGGAACTGGTACTTCTGTTTCTATGACATGGATGGGGTTTGAATTGTGACCAGTCCTTCTGATATGTGGCATTGGGCTACCTAACCTCTTGGGCTTCTTTTGGATGATGGAGGAAATGTATATATAAGACCTTATGGGGTTGTTATAAGGTGTGGTAAGTTATGTGGGTGGCGTGCTGGACATTGAACCCTATACGGGGTGGTACCTGCAGAGACCGAGTGGGCTTAGAGTTGGCAGGGCCCAGGTTACTTAACTTCAGAAGGTTTATTGTAGTGAATCTACAGCTGGCCTCCTGAGCCTGTCTGTTTGTCTGTCTCTCTTTTTTTTTTTAAAAAAGAAAAGGAAAGCCCACTTTGTGAAAATTTTCAGCTTTTGACTTGTGCAATTTGAAAATACTACATTTTGGCACAATCCTTGCAGTTTTTCCTGCTAGTCTATAATTCCCTAGAGGTGAATTGAGATTAGTGGCAGGACTTTTTCCATTAACTCTGGGAAAAACTACAGAGCGGGGCTTCCCTGGTGGCGCAGTGGTTAAGAATCTGCCTGCCAGTGCTGGGGACACGGGTTCGAGCCCTGGTCCGGGAAGATCCCACATGCTGCGGAGCAGCTAAGCCTGTGCACCACAACTACTGAGCCTGCGCTCTAGAGCCCACGAGCCAGAACTACTGACCCCGTGCACTGTGTCTGCTGAAGCCCGCCTGCTCCAGAGCCTATGCTCCGCAACAAGAAGCGACCACAATGAGAAGCACCCCAACGAAGAGTAGCCCCTGCTCGCTGCAACTAGAGAAAGCCTGTGCGCAGCAACAAAGACCCACACAGCCCAAAATAATAAATATAATAAAATAAATTTATATAAGAAGAAAAAAACTACAGAGCAAAAAAATTGTCCTTTGGCAAAAATGTCAATCCATACCTCTTTTGGAGCATTTGGAAACCAAAGCGCTGAGAAGCTGATTTAATAGGAGAATTGAAAACCAAAATGTATACACATCTTCACTTTTTCTAACTGATGACAAGACAAATGAAAAATATACTCTCAGAACTTGATGATGCAAAGAAATTAGGATCGTTGTTCCAGAGAGTACATTAAGGCTGAATCTTTAAAAGATTTGAGTGCTAAGCTCTTGGCCACGTTCTTCAGGAAGCTGATCCATTCTTATTAATGTTATATCTATTGGTACTTCATGCCATAAAATTCCTCTTTTTTATGATATGGTATCTAGGAAGTAGGTTTAAGAAAAAAGGAATGATAGGCAGAACACTAGGACAGAAATCACAGCAAGATCCTTTTGGACCCACCTCCTAGAGGAATGGAAATAAAAACAAAAATAAACAAATGGGACCTAATGAAACTTGAGAGCTTTTGCACAGCAAAGGAAACCATAAACAAGGTGAAAAGACAACCCTCAGAATGGGAGAAAATACTTGCCAATGAAGGAACTGACAGAGGATTAATCTCCAAAATATACAAGCAGCTCATGCAGCTCAATATCAAAAAAGCAAACAACCCAATCCAAAAATGGGCAGAAGACCTAAATAGACATTTCTCCAAAGAAGATAAACGAATTGCCAACAAACACATGAAAGAATGCTCAACATCACTAACCATTAGAGAAATGCAAATCAAAACTACAATGAGATATCACCTCACACCAGTCAGAATGGCCATCATCAAAACATCTAGAAACAATAAATGCTGGAGGGGGTGTGGAGAAAAGGGAACCTCTTGCACTGTTGGTGGGAATGTAAACTGATACAGCCACAGTGGAGAACAGTATGCAGGTTCCTTGAAAAACTAAAAATAGAACTACCATATGACCCAAGCAGTCCCACTACTGGGCATATACCCTGAGAAAACCATAATTCAAAAAGAGTCATGTACCACAGTGTTCATTGCAGCTCTTATTTACAGTACCCAGGATGGGGAAGCAACCTGGGTGTCCATTGGCAGATGAATGGATGAAGAAGATGTGGCACATATATACAATGGAATATTACTCAGCCATGAAAAGGAATGAAATTGAGTTATTTGTAGTGAGGTGGTTGGACCTAGAGTCTGTCATACAGAGTGAAGTAAGTCAGAAAGAGAAAGACAAATACCGTATGCTAGCACATATATATGGAATCTAAAAAAAAGAAGTTCTGAAGTACCTAGGAGCAGGACAGGAATAAAGACACAGATGTAGGGAATGGACTTGAGGACACAGGGAGGGGGAAGGGTAAGCTGGGACAAAGTGTTGAGAGTGACATTGACATATATGCACTACCAAGTGTGAAATAGCTAGTGGGAAGCAGCCGCATAGCACAGGGAGATCATCTCGGTGCTTTGTGACCACCTAGAGGGGTGGGTTAGGGAGCGTGGGAGGGGAACGCAAGAGGCAGGGGATATGGGGATATATGTATACGTATAGCTGATTCACTTTTTTATACAGCAGAAGCTAACAACATTGTAAAGCAATTATACTCCAATAAAGATGTTAAAAAAAAAAAAGGAATGTTTACTATGCTACAGATTTTACTATAGCAACTACCAAGAAAATGTGCTCATTTTCTCTTGTTTGTGGTTCTTGGTCTTCCTGATTTCTTTTTTAACTTATTAGAACTTCTCTTAATTTTTCTATCCTACAGAGTCAGTGGAGCTATAATGAAGTAGTAAATATCCGCATGAGCAAAATTTTTACTGGGAGTAACTTTGATAGATATCCTTCACGTAGTGCAGTGGACTGGCTCTAGCAAGTTCCTTTTCCTTCCTCACCCCCGCCTCAGTTTTCTACATCTGTGAAAGGTGATCATCACAGAGTTGTTACATAGGAATATTAAAGGAGGGCCATTCATGTTCTTGGCACACTCCAAGCAATCAGTAGTTAGCTAATGATTATAGTCATCGATAGTTCAAGTTTCTGTTGAGTGAATTTTGTGTGTGTTTTAAAATTTATGCCCATCATATAATCCTATATATATATTTTTTCCCCCTAAGGGATAATCCCCAAACCTGTAAAATTGCAATTGAGACTGTACCACGCCTCTAAAAAAATGTGTTTAAAGACACATGTTTTCTGTCAAATCATTAACCAACGGTTAACAACAGTACTCAAAATAATAATTATATTTTAACAGGCTAGGAAATACGTAACTTAGTTAGAAATGCACATGGGAGTCTGTGCCAGGAGAAGTGCAGCTATTGTTAGTGTATGGTACCGTCCTCATCTCATCACTCGTCATACCTTTAGAATATTTCCATCAATTTGAGGTTGTAGGCAATTATAGGTTGACAGTCGATGATAAATAAACAAAATTCTCCATAAAGTTGGTTCTGAAGTCACTTGCTTGGCATTTGGACCCTAATTTTTCCCAGAAATAAAAGTGACACTTCTGGTTAAGTGTCTAGTTTACTCCTCAAAAGCCTATTTAACCCTTGTGTGTTTGCAGTGAAGAATGAAAGGGTGGAGGTTTGGGGTCAGAAAGAAGAAACACAAAGAAAAAGAGTGCACTTGCCTCTGTGTGTGTGTGTGTGTGTGTGTGTGTGTGTGTGTGTGTGTTTAAACTACATTCTGGGTTTTAAAAGCTAACCTAATCACAGATATAACCTTGTTTCTCTGAAAAAGTGTAGATCCCTGTAGAGGGTGAAAAGGGAAAACACAAGCCTTGGAAAGAACAACTCCCTCCCCGTCTCCCAGTCCCTCCAAGAGTTTCCAACTTTCTTTGTTTTTTTTTAAAACAGTCAGTGGACCTGTTTTCAAATGAAATCTTGTGTGGAATCCTAACACTGATAGTATGCTATGTTATTAATGTCACTGTAGTTAATAAGCGTACTTATAACTTTTGCTTATTATCAAGAAAGCAGTGACACTTATTTTCGTGAATCCAACATTTAAATATTAGGAGCTAAGAATGGTGGCTGCAGTCCTCTGTCAGTCTCAGCACCCACATTCGTTTACTTGGTTGCAGTGTTGTGATAATCCTGATTTGCAGTGATAAGTAGTGGCTACTGATAATAGTTTTTGTTTTAACAGCTTGCCTTGCAATCTTAAGATACTCGTCCATCAATCTGATCCATATGACTAAAAACGGAATAAGTTTCTGCTTCAAAGCTGAATAATGGACAGTTTCTAATAAATCATTATTTAGAAGTTGGGACAGGCACCCCAAACTTAACAATATTGAAGCGTACTGTGAAAATAACCTTTGACATCTCCTCAGCCTCATCTTTGCGAACTCTTTCATGGACCCCAGAGTTCACTGCGTTAAGGCGAGAGCATGCCTTCCACCTGTGCTTCTGCAGCTTTGTAACACAGCACACCTTCATTTCCTCCATGTCAGCTGTCCACTTGCCAAGACTCGCCTCACATGTCAGTGTCTCTGTAGTCTTCCTTGACATGTCCCTTCCCACTTCGGGCTCCCAAAAGAAGGATACGGTTGCTCCCTCTGTGTGTTCAGGTAACTCGAGCCCTTATTACAGCCCAGTTTGCATGGTAGTTGCCTTTACACCTACCTCCCTTCTAAAACAAGAGCCCCTGAAGGCACGAGCTGCAGCATAGACATCTTTGTAGCAGTAATACTCCTAAGCGTGTTCAATTACTATCAATACTGTTATTTACTAGATTGAATTAAACTCTTATAAAACTTTTTCCTGCTTTTCAGTTTCTGTCCTCAGAATGTTTTCCTCTAGAAGGGACTTTGAATTTACAGTAGAGGAAACTGTTGTCTAAAAAGCTAAGTGAGAATTACAGGCTCTTGGGAAGGGCCCATTACCAAGGTTGTATATCAGGTTACAGTGTGTGAATATCATTCCCAGTTGAAATGAAACCTTCCTGAGGGCAGGAAGTGTATTTTATTTTGTTTATTGATCTCCCCCAGCACCTTGCACATATTCTGCACTCAGTAAATACAGGCTGAAATGCATTCACTCAGCAAATTATGGGACTGTGGCTATGTGACATCTCTGTGCCTAGCTTGATGGTTTGATTTATCTAGCTGTTGAAGGTCTTCACTTACAGAATTTCATACCGGGCTGATTTTTGTTGGACGTTAGCTAATTGCCAGAGTTCATCTCCAATACATGCCCTAGAGAAGGCGAGCTCTCCTCTTCACAGTATCAGTAGGGAACTTAAGAAGACGGCAGAATTCAGAATATAGTGGAGTATTGTTTATTAGGTTAAGGTTTGTCATTAATTGGGAATTCCTTCAGTTCAGATTTCTGTATAATGTGAATTTTTGTTAAGGAAGGATTATTGATATGTGAAAACTCCTTGACCTTTGCTGTTTCTGAAGTCTATTTTTCACTTCTGTTAATGTAGACAGATTCATATATTTTCCAAAACCAAAGTACGTCTCACTAACATTTTCTCCTTGAATTCAGAAACATGACATCTTCAAGTCAGGGAGCTCTCTACCACAAAAGCCAATGAAATACTTCGTAACAAGTTACCTTCTTACGAAAGCTGACTTACCTGCTTTGATTGTAGGCACTTTCTGAGCAAGGCAGCCGTGGAACCAAGGCAGAGAGGAGAAAACTCCTATATACTTTAAGGCAAGGATAATAGAGCCATTTCTTTTTCTGGCTCAGTTAAAAGTGTACTGATTATCCAGTCCCATTAACCTAGTGGGTCACTACCTTGTATGAATTAGCGGCAGCCAACTGTAGTGCAGAGCGGTCTTGCCACATCATGGACACATTTATAAAGATTGATAACAGCGAAGGTTCAGCGTTAACCTTTATTGTCAGGCAGGCTGTACAAGAATCTGTCTGGTATTGGCTTTTGTTTTGATTTATGAAAAGGTTGCCACGTGAAGAAGACATCACATAAAACAGCTCTGCTGGCAGCAGTATTATTAGATGCAATTGTAAGTATAGGAAATAATAACTAACTCTAATTAGGTTCATTATCCTCTCTTGCTAATTTGGTACTTGGGATGGGCAGGTCCTCTTAGCAGTACAGTACCTTCCCCTTCCCAAAGGAATGGGTCCCTCACTTGCTTTCTCCTGGGTTAGTGTGTTTCTCCAAAGGTTTCCTCTAAGCAGTAGCTAGCAGTGAGATGCTGCCTGTCTAAGAGAGGATTGTTAAGTAGTCAACTTGATGGTTCCCTCATCCCACAGCGACAGCATCAAGTTATGACCTATTGTTTTTGCCTCAGGGCACCCGTGGGTGCACTCTCTCCCACACAGCCCAGTAGATGGAAGGACTCAGAAATTCTGGCTCTTGAATATCTGCAGTAGCCCCAAGTAGTAGCAGGTGGCTCTTCTGGAAAATGGCACCTATAGCTTCTTGCTCAATAGGACTTTTGTCCCCACGGAGAATAGTCGTTACTTTGCCTCTGTTTTTTAGTTTCAATGCACGTCGGTTTGGTGGAGTGTCTTTTATGCTATAAAAACTTCCCTTCCCTTTGAAATCTTTGTTCGGTCTCTCTAGTTCCAGTTGCGTCTTAATATGCAAGAAAGGCAGCTGTGTTTTCCTTTAAGCAAATATAATTGTAGGGGAAGGCGTCTCTGTTTATCCCGTGGACAAATACATTATGGGTGATGCCAAAAAAACGAAAAAAGAAAAAATCTTGGGACCCCAGAAAAATTATGTAAATCTTTTCAACTCTCTATGAAGCGGAGGAGTGCTGCCCTTTATGTGGTCACCGCCTGCAAGCAGCATTTTCTTGAGAGCCAGCAGCTGTGGGGAGTTGGGGACAAACACATGCACAGGAGAAACTTCCACCTTTCATTCAGCTCCCAAGGATAGACAGAGGTGCCCCAGATAGCTCTTCTGGTCTGTGTCTGTTTTTCAGGCAGCCACATTTCTTTCTTTTTTTTTTTTTTTTATCCCCGGTACGCGGGCCTCTCACTGTTGTGGCCTCTCCCGTTGCAGAGCACAAGCTCCAGACGCGCAGGCTCAGCGGCCATGGCTCACGGTCCCAGCCGCTCCGCGGCATGTGAGATCTTCCCGGACCGGGACACGAACCCGTGTGCCCCGCATCGGCAGGCAGACTCTCAACTACTGCGCCACCAGGGAAGCTCGGGGCAGCCACATTTCTAATCATAGTTGAACCTACCTCCATTTTGATGTTCCAGATTATTTTGAGACTTTTATGTGCCATTTATCAAATTAAATTATGCAAGGTTTGGCCATTCTCTGATTTTCTGTTAACTTCTTTATCCGGGGAGATCCTTTGTGCAAGTGTGGAGACGGGCCTCTCCTGAGCAGTAGAAAGAAAGCACGCCGGTGGACGTGTAGAGAAGTGATCCTTGGGAACTGAAGGTGGCCCTGGTCCAAGCAGGTTGCATCTAGTAGCTTCTTGTTGCCTGGAAGGCTCTGTGCCTGGAATGGTTCGGGGTGATCAGGCAGGCCCCTGTCATAAAGCAGGACGCGCAGCAGGGGAGAGTCTCATTTGGCTACCACGGCAGGCAGGCAGTGCTCAGGAATCCCGCTCTCTGAGGTCGCGGAGCCAGATGTGAAGGCTGGATGCGAGATGGTGTCACTAAGGGCTTTCTGGAAAGAGAGCAATTAAATTCGAAACCAAATGAACGCCTGTGTTTATATATAGGGAAGGTGCTCCTAAAATGCTTACGCAGCCCCTAGTGACTGTCGTGAAACTTTCTTTTAAACACATACGTTTTGAAAGGGCGAATGGTGAATCTGAACCACACATCAGCTTTAAAAACAGACATAGTTAAGATCAAGGTGTAAACATTAATAGGGGCCTACTCTTTTGCTCCCCACTCTTTTTCTCCAGGAAGTAAAGAAATAGACTGTTCAGCCCAGATAACTTTTCCTGGCTTTACTTGCCTTTTGGAGGGATGTGGAGTGAGTCAGAAAGGTGTATTGTCTGGTCTCTTCCTTACTTTCAGAAACCTTGGATTTTGTACCACAAAGTGCTTGTTGGAAGATAGCCAGGCCTCTGAATTTCAGCGTCATGAAATACTCAGCCTTAATGGCAGGACCACAGGAAAGTGCAGAACTGGGAGAGTCAAACCCAAGGCTAAGGCTAGAACACCACGGAAACAAGAGAAGGCTGAGGAATCTGGAGTGCCATGGTTGATTAGTGATGTCTGCCGTTGGCATGAGTGTTGAGAGAGTTGGCATTTTTCCTTTGATTTGCTACCCCTGCTTTAGAAGCAAATATAAAAATCTCTGTTTACCTCCCTTAATTGATAGTGCCTAAGCAGAAATAGGAAGGATGAAGAGAGAAAGAAAGAAGGAAGGAAGAAAGGCTGTGTGGTGCGATTTTAATATCTTTTTTTCTGTTCTCTTTTCACCTTTCACCTACCAGCAGGTTTGGGGAAATGAAATAACCACAAAACAGGACTTTATATTTTGTTACCTCTTGTCCTGATATGGCTCCTGGTAGGAAAGCCAATTTCTTTTTCCTCACTTCGGGCCACCACAGTACCAGTGGGACTGTGACTGGCATTTGCAGGGACTTAAAAATCACTCAGGATAGAAGATACTGTTGGCAAAATGTCCTTAATGTGCAGTCATATGTGCCATTTTCTTTGTAATGAATAAGAGAATATATTAACATTGCGCTTTGATTAGCATTTGTAATACATGCAAAGATATTAACCTTCAGTGCATCTGAAATAGTGTCTCATGGGCAGAAGCTTTAGTTTACAAGCAGGGAAATAAGACTGCAGTCAAATGACCTCTTTCCTAAATACCAGAAGTAGTAAAACTCCATCTGTTAAACGGTTCTTCTTCAGTATAAATATTGGCAATAATAACTAATCTTGGAGATCAGAAAGTGGTAAAAATTAATGGTATTTGGTAGAAATTAATACTATAATTAACTTACCATTGTTTTGAAAAGTTTTAATGAAAAGCCCTCAGTGCTTTATTTTATTCTGTGTGCTTGTGGGTTTTTTTGTCTCATTAATTCATCCAATTTGGATAATCAAACCAGTTATTCAGACCTTAAACTGAAGTTACAGTCCTGAGCAGCACTTGAAGATCTTCTCTCAAGACTCTTCATTCCTAACCCAAACGAGTTGCTGGCCATTAGCAGCCAGTTGTGGACGGTTTACATTGGTCAAATTAGGCAAATAAGTCTGAAATGTCTACTTCATAATATGTATAGCCACAGCCATTATATACTTCTTACCATGATGTGAAATGATATGTATAGCAAAACTCCAAGTTTCTAAGCTTTCTGCATCATCTTAGTCATGTGCAGTTAACTTCTGAGCAGTAATGAATCCACAGATATCTGTCGTGGTTTTATTATGTGCAAGATCCTAGGTTCTCATATATCCTTCACAAGGGCTACTCATCAGGCACAGGGGAGACCGTCTTTAATTTCTTATCAGTATTATTGAAAAGAGAATCCTTCGATCCCAAGCTTCCCCCCGGTCCCTGCTGTGGCCTGGGCTACAGGGCCATCGCAGTCAGTGCTGTCATTGCCTATTTAAACCATTTGAAAATGAAATCACCATTGGTCCTCTCATGTTTCTCCCTGTTCCTGAATGCCCTTTGGTGGTTAACGTTTTTTGAGGGTGGGGTACGGGGAACAGATCTCACAGCGTGAATGAACTGAAAAGTTATCCGACATATTTAAGTAACGCTGGCACTTCTGGGCCTCCTGCTGAGGACTGCCAGCTTGACTTTACAGAATGACATTTATGACACTAAAGATACAGAAACTCATGGAAAGAGGCTGAAAACCAGTTTCTGGCCTGTTTGAATACTGGTTTAATGGTAATAGAACGTTAATTGTGTGGTGTTGATTATTCTTGAAATGTCCAGCTTGTTTTAGACAGGATTTTGCTACTATTAAAGAAAATTAAAGTAGTTTGCCATCAATTCCGTTGAGTTCCTCCTCAGTGCCTAGTCACAAGTAGCAGCCCTGCCACCAGCAGTGGGCAAATCTGTGCCAAGTGTAATTACTTCAGGTACAATTCCATTTATTCATAGGGAAGACTGTTGCTCTCTGTGAGAACGTAGTTGAGAGAAGAAAAGATGTATAGGTTTATGTTAATTATATACCCCATGCTGGAGGTTTGATTTTAACATGACTGCAGCTTTTTAATCCCTTTATCAAAAACACATGCAGGAACCTTCTTTGCTGCCACCTGAACACTTCGTGGACACCTTCAGCTTACGTGAACAGTCACCAACCCTCACGTGAATTGTATTCTAAAACTTGGTTTTTAAGTTGGCAGTGTGAAAGTGGAAACCCATTTTCCTTTAGAAATAAGGTGGTAACTAATAGGTTCCTAGAACAACCTACTGAAATTTATTAGTTGAGATAATAAGAATAATAGTAATAACAGCAGCTACTGTTTGTTAAAAGCTTACTGTGTGCCGGGCATTGTGCTGAGGGCTTACGCATTATCTTAATAATCTTTACAGCAAAACAGTAGGAACCCATGAAAAAGTTGCACCTTACAAAGATTAAGCAGTTTGCGCCAGCTTCCATAGCAAGAGAAAGGCGGAGCCCAGATTTGGACGTAGGTGTTTTAGATGCCAGATCCTATGTTAACCATCAGGGTAAATGGCGCAAGTATAAGCAGTGACTATATTATGGAAGCTAACTAACTTTGCTCGTACTACTTTATTAGAAGAAAACTCATCTCGATTCCAGTTGGGATATTAGGAACATTTGTTCCCCCAGTGTAGTACTTTGGACACACTTCCATCCACCTTATGCGCGCACATACACTCAGGCCAACATAGTGGCGAGGAGAAGTGGAGTGCCCTAGTAGCTCTGTAGTGAGGGGTCTGAGCAGCCCCTGGTGTTTGCCAGATGCTGTTCCAGGCGCTGGGAATACTGTGTAGATGGAACAGACATGAGCCCTGCCCTCTTGGAGCTTACAGACTAATCAGAGAAATGACTAGTCGCCCAGATAAACTCAACAGTTATAGTTGTGCTAAGTGCTGTCAAATGCTATAAGATCATGTGACATGGGAATCCCCTGTGAGGGATCAGAGACGACCTCTCTTTAGGCTGAAATAGTAGGTGTTGGGGGAGCGTAATGGAAGGTCATTTAAGCAGCTAGATCAGCAAGTGTTAAGGCCCCGAGGAAGGAGCTCAGCTCCTTTGGGGCTCTGAAAGGAAGCATGCAGGAAAGCAGAGTGGAGAGAGATGAGGCCTGAGATGGAGCGGGGGGCCACGTCCTACTAGGCCATAATTAGTATTTCGAATTTTATCCTAAGAGCAGTAAGGAGTGTTTGAAGGATTAGGGTTGTAACCTGGAAGTTATAAGGTCCATTTAAAAGGAGGCGTTCCAGTTGTTGTGTTGATAATGAATTGCTGTAAAGATGAGGCTGGAGGACTCAGAATGGAAACCAGGAGACTGCTTAGGAGATTTTTGAAATATTCCAGGTGGTGGTGGTAGCGACTTGATCTGGAATAATGACAATGGAGATGGAGAGAAATAGGTTGATTCTGGATCTGTTTTTGAAGTTTAATTGATAAGACTTGGTGACAGATTGGATATTGGGAATGAGAGAAGAGGCGGTGTCAAGGGGGAATTCCCTGATTTTGGAAGGTCCATTTACTGAGATGGGGAAGAAAGAACAAATTGCGGGTAGAGGAAGGAATTAAGTGTTCGATTTTAAACATGTAGCACCTGTAAAACCTTCAGTGTGAATAGCAGGAGGCAGACACCTGTAAGAAGGCAGGGCTAGAGGTACAGATTTGATAGCTGTCAGCACACAAGTGAAAGCCACATGAATGGTTGAGATCCTGGTGGAGAGACTATATAGAGAGAAGAGCAGGATATGGCCCTGAGGATCTCCCACATCAAGAGATCAGTTAGAAGAAGATGAGCTGGAGGAGAAGCAAGGGAGGAAGTGCAGTGTTTGTAGAAGCCAAGAAGCCCCTTTCAGGAGAGGGGAGTAATTTACTTAAGTCCATGCTGATTGGTCCTATAAGACGTCTACCAAGTTTGGTTGGATTTGGCCACTTGGATGTGGATAGAAGAGAATGGATGGAAGGTAGGAAGTGGAGGTGGCTGTCACAAGAATAGTATTTGCTAGAGCTGTGCTTTCAACAATATGATAGCCACTAGCCATGGGTGACTGTTTAGATTTAAATTTATTAAAATTAAATAAAATATAAAATTTTACCTTTGTTGCTTTAGTCACATTTCAGGTGCTCAGTAGCAACACGTGGCCTTGACCAGTGTGTTGGGCTGCATAGACATGACCGTTTCCATCACTGCAGGGAGTTCTCTCGGATAGCACTCTTCGTGGGAGAGCTCTTAAAAATGATCTAGTAGGGAAAGGAATTGTTAGGAGAGAGGCACTCTTCCTCCAAAGTAACAGTAGAAAAGTTGCAGATCCAGATTTTGTGATGGGACAGTGAGGGAGCTATCTGGGTTCTGGTTTTGTCAATGAAATTAGAAAAATGGCCAAGAGTGAGAGGAGAATGGAGATGTAATGAAATAATCATGGGAAAGAGGGCAAGAATGAATTTACCACAGAAATGTAAAAACATGGTAGGCAGAATTTAGTGTCTGCCTATGGATTTACCCTGGTTATATGATTTTCCTCCAGAAACACTCAACTGGAGAGCTGTATTAAAGGACAGTCATATGGCAGGCGTTCAGCGACTGGAGCTGCGTGTGAGGGCTTAGATTAATACTGCTGAATTGGAACCCTTAGGGAGATGTAAAACTAATGGGGCTCAGCATGATGAATCCAATCCAGGACATGAATTGAGAAATGCATTGTCTGGTCCTGCAGTAATACATCATTATCCCTTTACATAGGAATCATTGTGATTCCGCCTCAGAAATACTCGTGTGTGAGGCTCATCATAATCATTTGAAGAATTTGTGTGCAGGAGGTTGTTGTTTCCTCTACTTTCATGGTTAGTCTTGTCAATTTCAGTCTCAGCAGCTGCCAGTTTGCTAAATCTTGCCTGTCCTCTGAAACATGCTTAAATCTGTTTACGTAACACAAGGGGTTGAGATTGTATGATGTGTTACGGCATCAGTACCGAGTACTTTAATCAGAACCGTAAAAAGAAATGTTCGAATTTTTAAACTGAAGAGTAATTGTGCGGATGTTCCATCGATGCTCGTGTAGTTCACTGTTATTATACATCCCATATAAACTCTTCGCTTTTATTAGTTATGAAATTCTTTTGAGGTATCCCTCATTTATGGGGTATTAAGTAGGGAAACAGCAGCTACTTGCTGACGCCTTTAGGAGGAGAATCCCTCTTCTCGTGGATTGTTCCCATTCTTACTCACGTGAATTCCCATTACTGTCAGATGATTCATCTAGCTTTTGAGGTTTCCCACCGAAAGATTTCCTTCCGCCCCTCCTATGTCTCACCAATCTCTCTTTTAATATTCCTCACTGTGGACTTACGCTTTAACCAAGAGAACCGTGGTCCTCCTTAATCACACCATGTTTCTCTTTAATCACACCATGTCTGCCCTCCTTCCTGCCCTTCTTGTCTTTCTTTTTAAAGACTGTTGAATCAAAACTCTCCTTTTTTCACACAACCTTCCCTCTTTACCCAACTTCTAAGCTCACCTCTGCTCATTACTGTACTTTCTGGAAATTCCTTTATCACTTGTAGAGCATGTCCTTGCTCAGAGTGTTTTGGCTTTCTGATTTGCATGTAAATTTCCATATGAATCTTTAAAAAAAAAAAAGTCTGTTAGTGATGTCACTGCCTCTGCCTGCAAACTTTCTTCTCTTCTTCCACAGCCTTTGCTTCTTCTACTTTTCTGTCTAGAGTGCCTTTCTCTCCTATCTAACTGCCTAAGCCCTTCCTGTTCTTTAAGACTACTGAAATTCTTGCATCTCATCTAAGACCTTTTCTGGTCATCTCCAGCCAGATGTACTCCTCCCCTTTCATATTTTTAGTGTTCCCAGATGTGCCCCATAGAAGCAGCTCTTATAAAATAGGTGTGTCTTTCTCTCCTACACACACGCACGCACGCACGTACGCACGCACACACAGTGCCTGGTATAGAACAAGCGCTCCGTAAAGGATATTGAACTGACCTAATCCCACTGCCTTCATCTCTTTACTGCCCATTTTCTTATTTACCAATTTCCTGCTGTCTGGCTTCTGCCTTACGTACTATATTGAAATTATTTCTCTAAATTGCTGGGGATTGAATTCCACGGCCTTTTATCAATCTGTATTCTTTTCAACTTTCTTCTCTTTCATGAAGCTCTGGTTTCCCAGCCTCGTGATGCTGTCATACTGCTTCTTCTTTCCACTCCCAGTTCTCTGACCGCTCCGTCTTCCTTCCCTGTCACCTTACCCCCAATGGGGCTGCTCCCCAGGGCTCAACTGTCCCTCCTGCCCTCTGTCTCTGCGCTCCCCGCTGTGTCTTTCAGGGGATGCTCAGTCCATGATTGTGCTCAGCCCAGTGCTGAGCTCCAGGTCCACACTCTAGATTTTGGTAGGTCGTTTCCACTTGGGAACATTGCTCAAGCACTTGCATTCTTTAAATCCCCAGGCCTAAGCCACATGTGTATTGCCCAGTCTTTCGTCTTCTTGATATCCACATCTGTCAGTTACTGCATCCTTCCATACTTGCTTTCTAGTGCCTCCATTCTTGCCTGTTTTTATAGCTGGACACAGCTCCACTGGGCTCCCAGCCTAGATGGTTCCCACTTCCATCTATCTGATTTGTTCACATCCGATCAGCTTAGGCACCTTGATGGCTTTGCTGTCTCATTTGGAGAGGTTGGTGGTTTGTCTCCACCTGCAGAACAGAGTCTAAGCATCTTCTGTCTTATTAGAAGACCGTCCAGATCCCAGTGCCTCCCTTTTCAGTGCCGCCTCTCACCTCTGCCACCCTCCCTACAACCTGAGGCCCCTGGACGCGCCCAGCATGACTGAGCCTGGGCCTTGGCTCACATAGACCTTCTTACGTGTCCTCTCTGCCTCTTACAGTCTTACCCTGCATTCGGGGTAAGGCTTTCACAACCCATCTCTTCTCCTCCGTGGACTCTCCCTAGACCTCCCCCAGCTCCCTCCTCAGAACAGTTGTGGCGCTTACCACTGTACTCTTTCCCTTACACCCGTCACACCGCCTTGTCTTAACCTGTGACCTTTACGAGGGTGTTTCTTTTACAGGTATGAGTTTTTCTCCCTTGTGTTTGTACACACCTTTACCTCCTCCTCCACAGTATGTACACCCCTGTGATGTCCAGGTGGCATTTTTCTGCCTGACAGTTCCTGGAGTTTGCGGGCATGGCCTAGTCACTAGGGCATGGCGTAGTGCACCCATTTGGGGATTTCCTGTTGGCAGGGGTAGAGCCTAAGCCTCCTCCCTTTCAGCTCATCGAAGGGATGGGAAACAGACAAGAGGCCCAGCTCTAGCCCTCTTTCCATTCCTCATTATTAGTACTCTGACACTTAAGGGCAGATCAGTATGGATAATTTTTTTCCTTTACTTGTCACTGCAGTAATACATTTGCAGTTCTTTCAGTTAAGAGAGCCAGGCACATTCCTTCCTGGGTGTATCTAGTATTTGGATCTTGCTTTCAAAATGTAGTGGAAAAAAGAGTATCACCTAATGTACTATAACACACTCTCTCACTACAGACTTAAAATTTTATCTTAACCCAGTTTTTAACTGTGAATGTGTCACAGTTCTCGAGATACATGGCAGTTTTGAAATGTTTTAAACTAAGCTGTCCTTATCTTAGTATTAAAAGCACTCTTTCAAATTTGATCACTGCAGGGAAGAGGTAAGGGTACCAGAATGTATGTCTATGCTTGGGTGACTCAGATGGAATTTCACCAAACATCTCATCCCTAAGTCACTCCTCAGCTGAGAAGGAGCATAGACAATTCATCCCAGAGCGTGATTCTTTTTGAAAAATTAGAAGCGCCTAAAAATAGGGACCTAACATGAAAGTGTGTGCTTGACCATATTTCTCCACAGGCTGCTGGTACCATACTACTCAACCTGAAGATGCTGTGATTCTGTGCTACTGCAGTAGTCAGATTGCATTGATGAAAATGATATAATAAGGCTTATGAAATAAATATTGCTCCAAATACGGAAGGATTATCTCTGGGAGGTTGTCTCCAGCGTTCCGTTAAAATTTGGTCAGAGTGTCTTAGGTTCATTACAAGTGTCCTCTCTCAGTAAAAACCTGCTAGATTGCCAGGACTGGTGCCCTCCCCTTGGCTGTATGGGAGACAACCATGTTGGCTGTATCCAGATCTTCCTCTTCTGAGCCTGAGGACTTGAGCAGGAAGAATGGGTGATGAAGGGGGTAAAGGCCCTTCCAGAATTTGGAAACCAATGCCACAGTTTGCTGCAGCCCCGTAGCCTGGAGCCTGCAGTCTCCCCTTTCCCTTGTCCTTCCTCAGGTGTTGTTTAGCTGCTCAGCCAGTCCCTCTGCTCTCTCTGCATCTGGACTGATCTGGCCCATAACGCTTCCCTTTCTTGTCCAGGAGTCCCCTAGAATTCTGGTAGGTTCTTCAGCTTCCCAGTATCTTTCTACCTTCCCCGTCTTACTCCAGTTCCTACTGTCTCCCTCCTGCCTCCGAAACTGGGCATTGATCTAAGGCCAAATTATCCAGTTTTCGCCTTCTTGGCCATATGAAGTAGGAAACAGTAGCGTGGTTACTTAGCGAAGGCAGCCCCTAAGTAGGAAAGTGATGAAGGCTGAAGAGTAATGTTGGCACCAGCTGAAAGTCGGCACCATAGCCCTCCTACCAAGACAGAGCAACCAGAAACCTGTCTCAACATTCGTTTATTGTTGACAGGTCTGCAAGTGGGCATCTGGCCTCTGATTATTTTCTAGGGATTCCCTACTTAACTCAAAGAGTTTGTAGACTCTTACCATACGCAACTACTCCCACCCCGCCAAACCAAGCTTGTGTTGGCAAATGTCATGAACACAAGCACTAAACTTTGCTCTGAGAGAAAGCAGAGGCATCTAGAAGGCTTGGAGTAACCAGGTTGCGGGTGTATTCATATACCCAAGGTCTCAAGAGGTCTCTCCTCTCCATCTTGGAGTGTGTCTCTATAGTTTAGATACAATGAACAGATCTTCCTGCTGGCTTGAAAGTTACTTCAAGCGAATCCTAAGGCCAGTCTTCCCCTCCTGTTCACTGGTGATGAATGTCCTCTTGTCTGGAACACTGTATGTTCAGTTCCTGTTCCATTCAAAACGAGAGCTCTGTTTAGCACTTTGTTTATAGCTCAGCATTCTCATTATAAGACTTCGTGTACACCTCTGTCTCTCCCTACTAGAGTGGGAGCCAGCAGAAGGCAAGGATCACATCTCATTCAGCACCTACCGTAGTGATGCCATGTAATGAGTGCTTGATAAATGTCTGTGACTTAATAATATCTGTTGTCGGAGTAGCTGCGTAGATGAAAGAATGAATGAACCAGCTCTCATATTTTCTATCCTTAGACCAATTTTAGTGAACATTCTAAAGTAGCAGGATAGGGGAAATGGAAATAACTCCCAAAGCCTCATAGGTAAAATAATGTAACTTTTAATTTGTGTTGGCATGAGTTCAATGTATTATATAGATACATATATTTAAAGGAAAAGAAATCCAAGGGTGATGCATTGTGTATGCTCAAGATTAACATTTTCTAAGTTGTCTAATTAAAGTGACTTTACAAAGTCAGAGATTTGTCATGCTTTTCTTTAATAATAATAATGATGGTGATGATGATGATGATGCTTTTCCTGGCCTTGAAGTCTTATTGAGATATTTCAAGTAAAAATAATTTGGTGTGTATTAAGATGACTTGGTCTCATTCACACACTGATACAGCCTTTGGAGATTCAAATTTAATGTTTGGCCCTAGACATGTCTTCATTCGTGGCTTGTAGGTCTTTTGATGGGACAGAGAAAACACTCCCAGTATTTCAGTTCTTATAACCAAGGCCCACTTCTGTGAGCTGTGATTTAATTTTGTTCCTACTATGTGCGTGGCAGGAGGTGACGTTTATGCTCCAGATACTTTGTATAAACTGCTGCTCTCAGGCACCTTTAAAGCAAAGAGCTGCATTGTTAACTTACTAGTGCCCATTTTTATTATAGTGTTATTACTTGACATTTATTAAGCAATAACAGCACACCAGGCATTGTTAAAGAAGAAAGGGAGAGGGAAGGATGGCTTATACTTCTCTAAATTAAGGGTCACCCAGACTAAAGTGCAGTATGTTAGGTGTAGAATTTTACCTAACGAGAGGACTTTGTGTGAGCTTGAGAAAATAACATCTCTTGAGTATTTGGTTTTGTCCTAAAGTAAGTGTGATGGGAAGTTGATTTCGAGTTCTTCCAGGTTGAGTTAATGTTTTTTTTGTTTGTTTGTTTGTTTGTTTTTGCGGTACGCGGGCCTCTCACTGTTATGGCCTCTCCCATTGCGGAGCAACAGGCTCTGGATGCGCAGGCTCAGTGGCCATGGCTCACGGGCGCAGGCGCTCCACGGCATGTGGGATCTTCCTGGACCGGGGCACGAACCCGTGTCCCCTGCATCGGCAGGCAGACTCTCAACCACTGTACCACCAGGGAAGCCCCTGAGTTAATGTTGACATCAATTATGTTCTGTGTCCCCAAACTCTATATAGTTATTGCTGCTTATCCCAGATATCCTTTGTGTAAGTAATAATTTTATTTTTTTATTTTTTGGCCATGTGGCATGTGGGATCTTAGTTCCCCAACCAGGGATCAAACCAGTACCCCTTGCAGTGGAAGCGTGGAGTCTTAACCACTGGACCGCCAGGGAAGTCCCAGTAACAGTTATTTTATCTCCCTTTTTAGAGATATAAACCTTGCTGCACATAGCCCAGATATGGCAAGGGTACCATGATATAGTGGAAGATGAAAGTTAGCCAACCTCTCGAGGTCACGAGATTTTAAGAAAGTGTATTTACAAAACAAAACAGTTGGGGCCCTTGTTCTTTGGAGATGCAGCAGAAGATGGCCCCATTTTTCTAAGTTTAGACCCTTGGTGGGACGAGCCCATGTAGCAGAATCCCACGCAGGGTATGGTGAAATTGGCAAGATACCATGAGGGTTCTCTAAGAAGAGCGGGGCAAGAGCTGCCTCCTCAGGAAAGGAAACCAGGCACTGGGGAGTCCTGTAGTGCTGAGGTGTATTGTCCACTAAGCAAGAAGGCAGAGTCATCCAGCCCCCACCAGTTTCATGTGGTCACGCGTTACTAGGTTCCCACTCTCTTGCTAGGTTTTTCCTAATGCCCCCATCATTTCCGGGTACCCAATATTACTGAATAAGGAAGAAAAATATATTGCAAAATTGGAAAGTTTTTCATTCACCTTATATCCTGGCGTGTTGCTCATATACTTAGGGCATGGGAGGCCTGTTGGTTTAAGAACAGTGTACCTGTGTGCGTAGAGCACTGTATTTGTTCATATCATCTTGGATAGGTGACCAGAGGTCCCATCTTTGGGATTGTCCTGGTTTTAGGACTTTTACTCAGGATCCTAAAACCTGGGGGAAGACTGATAATGCTTTCCCCTCCCTCCTTGCATATCACCCGCCTCCTGTGGATTCAGAGGACTGAGTTGTGATACTGATTCCTTTTTCTAAAGTCACCGGTTCCCGTGAAAGATGCATTGTTGCAACCTGTTAAAAGATCAGAATCTCCTCCCCAACCCCCCGAAAAAATGAGAATTCCCCTTGTAGCGCCAACCATTCTCGTATCCACCCTGCACTCAACGAATGATTTTTGTGTCCGAGAGCGTTAGGAATTGTGGCTGCTCACTGATGGTCATTACATGACTTCTTGAGCCTTCCGAGTGGTATGAGGAGGGCTATCTCCACACTTTTCTCCCTTCTCTGAAATTACCTCATTATCCTTTTTGTTTATATTAGAACTAAAATGATGGGTAAGTAGTTTTCTCGAAATATAAAGCTCAGACCCACCTCAAAGAAGTTTCTAAGACATGAAAGTAGGAGAGGCAGCAGCAAAACCAACAGATAGCTCTAAAACAGATAACTAAGTGGAAATGTATTATACTAGAGTCTTTTTTCTTTTCTTTTTGGCTGCATTGGGTCTTCGTTGCTGCGCGCGGGCTTTCTCTAACTGCGGCGAGCGGGGGCTACTCTTTGTTGTGGTGCGTGGGCTTCTCATTGCGGTGGCTTCTCTTTTGCGGAGCACGGGCTCAGTAGTTACGGCTCGTGGGCTCTAGAGAGCAGGCTCAGTAGTTGTGGTGCACAGGCTCAGTTGCTCCATGGCATGTGGGATCTTCCCGGACCAGGGCTCAAACCTGTGTCCCCAGCATTGGCAGGCGGATTCTTAACCACTGCGCCACCAGGGAAACCCAATACTAGAATCTTAAGAAGAGAGTTCTGAATACTGCTTATTTATCTCAGCGTCATTTTTACCAAAACATCTTCATTTCTCTTTGACCAATTAATTCAACTTATAGGAAACTCTACAAAGGAAATCATCGTAGTGATAATTTTTGTCCATCACCATGGTGTTTTAAGCACTTAAAAATTAGAAACAGCCTAAATATGTATCTTTATTCTTTTCTGTTATTTTTTTCCCCCGAAGTTTCTACATTGATCTGTCAGTGTTATGAGAAGAATACTTGGATGTATTTTATTAGCTGCCTTTTAAGTGAATATTAGCATTAAACATTGGCAAAAAAATTGTTTTACTGGCTACAGAATACCTACCAGGAATGCTTCTTTGGGTGTTGTTCTCTGTCCAGATCTTTGGTCTCCAGTTCTGCCATTGAATACCGTCAACGACCTCCTTGGCCCGAAGTACCACTGTGGGATGAGGTGGGGTAGGGCGGGAAGGGCAGAGGGCCAGCTTCTAGTGCTGGTGGGAGGAGGGAAGAGACAGGGAGCCACGTATAGAGTACAGAAAGGAAAAGCAACGGGAGGAGACAAGTGGTGGGATCCATCAAAAGTCCCCAATAATTTCAAGTCCACTAAACTGGATTTTTTCTTATTTTTGAGCAATATATATTTCCGTGTATCAACTTTATTCCACCCGTTCCTTTTTGGTAAGTATGTTTTTGGACAACTATTCTATCTCTCACTTCTTTATTATGGTTTTAAGTTCCCCAGATATTTCATCTTTCTCTTAACGTTTGTCATTCACCATTTCTTTTTTTTAATCTTTTCATACAAAGATAGTAAATTGTTTAAATGTCTCTTGCTGCTGAGATTTAATTTTCCTTCTTGGGTATCTTGAAATTCTGCCTTTTGTTATTTTTACCTAATGGTGGCTTTTTCCATCAGCAGGAATGAAAGCAGTCAACAAAAATCAATTGTTGACTCAATGACTATATGGAGGGTTGACCATAATGCATATTGGAAATGTCTTTGAATCCCTTTTCCTGAATGGAAGGTGCCATGCTTGGGTTTTATGGCCTCCTAATGTTAGACAGTAATCTCATTTAGCATTTTCCCAAAGTGAAAACAGTGCATTAGGGCAGCATAACAGCATTGCAGATCAATACAGAGACAGAGCTTTGCCCTTACGGATTAATCCAAGCAGAATGTACCAGAGTCTAGTCCAGGAACTGGAAGACAATTATGTTGATTTCCACCCCTCTTTCCTCCATTCTACCATCTAATCATCAATACAGGTTGAAATGTGTACAAAAAGGATTTCTGAAAATGTCTGCGTTTGCGTGCACACACGCACTCTCACTCACACAGAACAGACTACCATACAGAAAATAAAGGGCCCTGGAAGTGAGTAGTATTGATTTGTGGTGGTAAAAGTATATTTTGACACCTTTCAAATTATGAATAACTCATGGACTTTAACTTGCATGACTAAATAGCTCAACCCAGGGTAAATGCTTACATATAACTTAAATTACCTCTTTCTAAGGAGTCCATAGTATTAGATGAATGAATCCCATTGTGAAGAGACTTTTTAGAAGGAAAAACAACCACAGCATCTTCCTTGTGATGAGCACTGTGTGGGAGCTCATTCTTTATGGTCTTTTGCTGTGTGTTAATGGGGAGGGGCTGCATATCTGGTCGGGTTGCTTCTAGCCTTCTCTCCCATCTTCTTTCCCCCTGCTTTAAATCTAAGGTATATTGGAGGGACGATGGTCCTCCACACTAGGATAGCATGTGACCCTGCTTTCTCATGAACTGTTAAAAGGCATTCATCATATATTTGCTGGGTTCAGCTAACCTGATGCTTGATCTTATGTTATTTAGTCCAGGAGTGTGTCTTGCTATAGTCAGTTAGTCGTAGCTGTGCTTCTACCCTTCGAAACACAGCTGACTCTTTTTAGATACTGATGTTCATGGTAGGGGATCAGGGAAGTCTGTGTCCAGAGACATTCACAGACATCTGAACTTCAAAACCTTAAAGCGAGTTGAAACTCCTGGGATTGGATTTAAATTCTGTTCTTAGGTGTTTGGCCAAACAGTAAGGTAATGAATGAAAGAGTACAAGCAATGTTATCTCTGTGTCTACTTTTTTAGAGGGTAGTAGGAAGTAAATTCCCTTAGCGGCCAGTAACGTGGCTTGCATTTCAGTTTTCTATTCTAGCAAAATATGTATACTAGCTTAGTGTGTTGGATAAAAGCAATGAGGAGACAGATTGTCAGCCAGGGGTTTCCTTATTGATGAGAAATATTTCTCCTGTGTTCTCTAGGGGTTTTTCAGAACTCATCAATTTAAAATAATGCTATTTCATGATTACTATGGAAATAACAAATTTAAATTCCAAGAGAAGAACCGATAAGAGGCTGGAACCTTTTGTATTAAGCAAAACTAATTTGAAAATAAATGAATCCCTAGATTAAAGTGATAGTAATATATATGTTTTTCTGTGTATTTAGTCCTTATATTCCAAGTTCCTCTACCATTGTAACAAGAATATTTCATTTTTCTTTGCATAATCCATTTGGTTTATTTTATTATTATCATTTTTCAAGTGTATATTATGAGCTTTTTGGAAGCATTTATGTTTAGTAGTGCATATTCAGTGAAAGCACTCTAACTAAAATCTTGAGATTTGTAAGTATAACTAGTAAAATTTTAGCTCAAGGAATTAAATTTTCTCTCCACGCATTTGTATTCTCAACAATTTATTGCATGACTTCTATAAGAGGGATCCATGTCGATAGCTGAGATAACAAAGGAAATAAGGTGCAGTCCTTACTTGGGATTTGCATGCCAGTAAATTGCAGTAGACTGTAGTGTAGTGCATGGTAAAGGAAGTTAATACAGGTTAGGGGGTCACCATAAGGGGAATGATAGACTCTGCTGTGGTTGGAGAGAGCTCTAGTGAAAGCCGTATAGAGGAGGTTGCACTTCAATACTTAGCTCAAGTATTGAAAGATGGGTAGGTATTTTCCAGATACATAGAACTGGGTGAGGCTTGGGTGCAGAGCATTTCCAAAATCAAGAGCAGTGGAGACAAGACGTGAAGGGACGTGTAAGAACCAAACCCTGTACATGGTCTGGTTGAGGCAAAAGACTAGGCAGGAACCTGATCCAAAAGGACCTGCCTGTTGACCATGTATTTTATTTGGAAAGCAGATATTGTCTAGACTTACTACTAGAAAGAACCTTCTGGGAGGTAGGAGTGGAGGGTGAACGTTAAGAGACAGAGAGACCCGTGAAGGTCATTGCTTGAATCCAGGATATAAATGATTAGGAATTAATGTAATGACAGTGAGTATGGAGAAAGGACTGGACTGCAGGATATCAAGCTTTGTGACCAACTGGAGGTGGGAACGGAAGAGAACATTGGGGCTCCCAGGTTCCTGAGTTAGCTGGCTGGGCTGAAGAGTAATTGGCCCCACTCACATGGTCACATTTGAGGTAGGGTGGGAATGCTGCCCTGTCCAGAGAGGCTCGCAGTGGTGTCAATTAATAGAACTAATTTCATAGAAATCACTTATCTTTTTTTTTTTAACATCTTTATTGGAGTATAACTGCTTTACAATGTTGTGTTAGTTTCTGCTGTATAACAAGAAATCACTTAATCTTGTGTGATATCTTTCTTTAAAGGTCAAAGAAAATTATTGTTCTTAAACTTTTTTGTTTAAGAACAACTTTTTGGGAGGGGCGTTGTAACACTTATATCTTAGTTGATGTTTTATATATTTTTTTAGCCTTGTTCTTTATTCCGGTTGAAGACCATTTGTCTCAGTGGTCCCTGTTTTTGTTTCCAGGCGGTATGAGTGTCATCCCATCTGTGCCGATCTGCAGGCCCAAATTCTCCAGTGTTACCGCCAGAACACCCAGCAGACCCTCAGCTGCTCCGCTCTGGCCAGTCAGTACAAGCAGTGCGTCAATCAGGCCAAACAGGTGGGTGTACAAACCAGGAGCGAACTAGGGCAGCAGAGGAATAAAAAGCCCAACGTCATGGGCACTGGGAAGGACTCAGTAGGCTAATGTGTATGAAAAAGCTTTTTAAACCAAACTAGCCGTCATCAAGAATTGCTGTCATGAGTTGGTTAAGTTTTAATCACCTTTCATCCAGGTGGCTGAAGGAAGAGTCCGTTGTCTCCTTGTGTTCCACTTGCAGAAAAAAAAGGTTTTACGTAAAGAATACCTTTTCTAGTTGCTTTGAACTTTTGTCCTCTACTTTATAATTGTGTCCTCAAGGTCATTGCCCCATATTTCTGGGCCAGTACTCAAAGCCAGCAAAGAGGAAGGATACATGTTAAGGGGCCAACAGCTTCAAGTCCATAAACAGCAAGTAGTCATGCAGAGAGTCTGGTTTAAAAAAACGAAAGGCAAACACAAAACTAAAATAAAAACCCACCATGGAAGCACCATTCAATCTTCTGCCAGTTGGTAGAGTCCAGTCAATTGGGCAGGGAAAGACAGGCCAGACATGGATCTAGGAAGCAATTTCCATCGCTTCTGTGTACCATAGCCATACTCTTCTCATGACCCTTCATATCAGAATAATATGATGATCACGGGACGTGTGTTTTCTCTAATTTGTGTACTTTAGAAAGCTAATGATAAACGCTGAAGTAAATTATCAATTCTGGCAGGTCACGTAATTGCCTATCATTTAACTGATTTTGTTGGGTATAGATTGTTCTGAGAGATGGAAATTGTTGGAAACCTTGGTTCTTTCTGCTGACAAATTCCCTAGACTTGACCTTCTAACCCAACTAAATCTAGTGTTTGAATTACACAGCATGCCTTCCTGCAGTCTAATTTGCTGTAGTTATAATAATCCCAGTTAGTATAAATTTCTAACACTCTGTGAATATCTGATGGGAGGGTAGTATTGTCTGGATATCTGGAAAATAACAACACTAGCAGAAAACATAGAACCAAGATTTATTAAAAGCCTGTGTTGTCTTTAAAAGCCGTGTGGCTCAAGGCTTTTTTCTTTTTTTTTTTTTCCCTCCTTAGCATTTATCTTTTATTTTTTCTATTTTTTAACATCTTTATTGGATGTTTAAAATGGTGTGTTAGTTTCTGCTGTATAACAAAGTGAATCAGCTGTACATATACATATATCCCCTCCCCCTTGTGTCTCCCTTGCACCCTACCTATCCCACCCCTCTAGGTCGTCACAAAAGGCTTATTTCTTTTTCTTGTTTATACGGCACTTGCCTAACTCTTAGTAGTGTGCCAGGGATACCTTTCTTTTAAGATCTTTGGTAGAAGTAGTGTTACTGATGTTAAGTTAGTACATTTTATTTGTTAAAAACAGCTTCTGATATGTTCTTAACAATCTCCAACCTTCAATTTTAATACTGACTGAAGCAGGTGGAACCTGTAAGTTGGGCTCATGGGTTTTTCTAGCTGATGTTAGTTCTGTATTAAGGCGGGGGTGGTAGTGCACATAATGGCGGAGACAAAGTGCGTGTTTTGACACTGGTGTCTTGTAACATAGGTGCCTGTGTCCACAGTGATTTGTACCGTTACTGAAGTAGCACCTGCAAGGGTGTCTGGAGTATTGACTTCATCCTGATGGTCTGGGTTGTGTTGAACTGTCTACACACAGCCCCATGAGACCAATAGCATACATTTACAGAGCAAAACAAGAGTTATTTAACTTGTGACAAAATCAAGCATGCTACATGGTGCAACAGAGTTTGAATTGGGCAAATCTGAGTTTGTATCCAAGCTCTTTTATTGGCTCTGTAACCTTGGGCCTTGATTTTTCTCATCTGTTAAGTGAGGTAATGTAATTTGCAGTGTTGTGAGGATTCCATTTCTATAAAGTATTCAATAAGTCTAAATTTTTTTCCTTCTTTCCTCACTTGCCTTATTCTGTGCTGAAACCAGCTTAAACAAATCGGCCAAGAGCGTCAAATTATTACTAGTGATTCCAAAGGGGACCTCCCGTCCTCCCCTCCCCACCCGACCCCCCTGCCCATCTGCAGCATAATTTAATATTTTCAATGAGTATGTTTCAGGTGACTATTGTTTTTACAACTGTTACATTCAAATATTAGAGTATATAACAGCAGCTGATATGAAAAAGATATGTCCACAAGACCTCATTTTAAACCTACGATAGGCAGCATTGAAATGGGAAGTAACCAAGAAAGAGTAACACCTTGTATGTCTGTAGGTTTAGATTTCAAGGTCATTTCACATCCATTCTCTTACTTGTTTTTTATGACAACCTGAGATGTAAATAGAGATGGTTTTATTTTCACCATTTTACAGTTGAGAGAATTGAAACCCAGGGAAGTCATGATGGTAAATTTAACAACTAGACCAAGATAGACCTTGCCATAAAAACAAATTTAAAAATACATAATGTTTGGCTTTTCAGTTGTGTGTGTGAAGGGACATCCAGTATCCACTAATACAGAAATAAGGCAGTGAGGGAAGATGTGAACGATAATCATGAAGTGAAGGGAAAAAAACCTGAAGATCAAATGAAGTAGTCATTGAGACTGAAAGTAACAGAAAGGAGGGTGGGATTATAAAGGCCATGAGCGAAGGTGTAGCTTGGTGCTGCCCCATTTTAGGACCAAACCAAGATGGCCAGCGGAGGTTATGTCAGTATTTCATGAGTAGTCACTTTTCCACTAACACCACGTTTTCCGTGTGTGTGTGTGTGTGTGTGTGTGTGTGTGTGTGTGTGTGTGAAGCTGGTCTAACCTTGTGACTCTAGCTCCGCCCCTGTTGTTAAAAGGAACTTTGGCAGGATACGTGATCCTAATCATTTGTTGTTACAGTTCCTGACTGGTCCACAACCCCTTCTTGAGTTTCCTTGTAAAATCTAAAGAACAAGCTGGAAAGGCTGAGATGCTAAACACAACAGCCCATTAGGTCATGTTGTCCATTTCCGGCATAGTGCAAGAGTTTTCCCTTTGGAATAATTCCAGTAGCCAAATCCATTCCACTTTCTTAAGTGACTCATAAAATCGGGCTTTCACTGGTTCCCTTGGGGCACTGTTCTCTACACTGATAGATTTTACTGATAGGAAATTTCCGGATATTCCTTAGCCTTACTTCTCGTCTCTTATTCATCCACTTATTCACATCAACCTTTCTTCAGCTAGTCTTAGACAGTCCTCACGGGTCAACATGAGACATTTAGACTGTTACTTCCAGTGTATTAAGTTATGTGTTCTTCATAATGGTAAAGAGATATTCAGTTGCTGTAATTATTACTTCTCAGACTTAAAAACTACTGGATAGCTATATGAGATACAGCACTTAAAAATATAGGAGGACATTGATTGATAAACTTCTGTGCCTTTTATTTCTCATATCTGCTTAGCCTCATAGCTTTCTATAAACTCCCCAAGATTGAATTACCTGTTCTTACCATCAAAACCTGATTCCCATTCAGTCTTGCTTCACGTACGTGACAGGAGACTGGAAGGGAGGGAGCAATGGGAAGCCAGTAGTACTGGCCCACTAGTGGACCAAAATGTGCCCAAGGCTTATAAAAGGGGGGTGTGTACAAAGGGCTTGCTCCCAGATCTGCATTGCCTCTGCTCCCTGGGACACCCCACTGCCCCTCATTTACTTGCAGAATCCAGCTGCTTAGGGGTAACAATTCTAAGCATTCCAGCTCTTTCGCCAGCCCTGCTGCTATTGACAGAAAGGTTCGGAAACTGACTGGGCTCTTGAACATTCTGTGCTCGCCAAAGGCGAGAGTTTGTGGGGAATGCTGGAACGTTCTAACCTAGTCATGGTGACCTGGGCTTCATTTTCTTTTTTGGTAAATTAAGGGTTTGAACTAGGTGATCCACAAGGGCCTCACAGCTGTTATTTATGGCTGATTGTACTTCTATGTCTGAGAGCAGGCCGCAGGCCCCACGAGCACCCAGGTTCCTGAGCACATTCAAGTTAAGAGACGTGGGCTGTTTGGCCCGAGCAGCATCTCTGCTCTGGTGGCGTCCAGCATTTCTGCCTCTGCTTCTTTTTTTTTTTTTTAACATCTTTATTGGAGTATAATTGCTTTACAATGGTGTGTTAGTTTCTGCTTTATAACAAAGTGGATCAGTTATACATATACATATGTTCCCATATCTCCTCCCTCTTGCATCTCCCTCCCTCCCACCCTCCCCATCCCACCCATCCAGGTGGTCACAAAGCACTGAGCTGATCTCCCTGTGCTATGCGGCTGCTTCCCACTAGCTATTTTACGTTTGGTAGTGTATATATGTCCATGCCACTCTCTCACTTTGTCATAGCTTACCCTTCCCCCTCCCCATATCCTCAAGTCCATTCTCTAGTAGGTCTGTGTCTTTATTCCTGTCTTACCCCTAGGTTCTTCATGACATTTTTTTTTTGTTAGATTCCATACATATGTGTTAGCGTACGGTATTTGTCTTTCTCTTTCTGACTTACTTCACTCTGTATGACAGACTCTAGGTCCATCCACCTCACTACAAATAACTTAATTTCGTTTCCTTTCATGGCTGAGTAATATTCCATTGTATATATGTGCCACATCTTCTTTATCCATTCATCCGATGATGGACACTTAGGTTGTTTCCATCCCCTGGCTATTGTAAATAAAGCTGCAAAAAACATTTTGATACATGACTCTTTTTGAATTACGGTTTTCTCAGGGTAGATGCCCAGTAGTGGGATTGCTGGGTCATATGGTAGTTCTATTGGTAGTTTTTTAAGGAACCTCCATACTGTTCTCCATAGTGGCTGTACCAATTCACATTCCCACTAGCAGTGCAAGAGTGTTCCCTTTTCTCCACACCCTCTCCAGCATTTATTGTTTCTAGATTTTTTGATGATGGCCATTCTGACCAGTGTGAGATGATATCTCATTGTCGTTTTGATTTGCACTTCTCTAATGATTAATGATGTTGAGCATTCTTTCATGTGTTTCTTGGCCATCTGTTTATCTTCTTTGGAGAAATGTTTATTTAGGTCTTCTGCCCATTTTTGGATTAGGTTGTTTGTTTTTTTGTTATTGAGCTTCAAGAGCTGCTTGTAAATTTTGGAGATTAATCCTTTATCAGTTGCTTCATTTGAAAATATTTTCTCCCATTTTGAGGGTTGTCTTTTCATCTTGTTTATGGTTTCCTTTGCTGTGCAAAAGCTTTTAAGTTTCATTAGGTTGCATTTGTTTATTTTTGTTTTTCTTTCCATTTCTCTAGGAGATGGGTCAAAAAGGATCTTACTGTGATTTATGTCATAGAGTGTTCTGCCTGTGTTTTCCTCTAAGAGTTTGATAGTTTCTGGCCTTACATTTAGGTCTTTAATCCATTTTGAGCTTATTTTTGTGTATGGTGTTAGGGAGTGTTCTAATCTCATACTTCTACATGTACCTGTCCAGTTTTCCCAGCACCACCTATTGAAGAGGCTGTCTGTTCTCCATTGTACATTCCTGCCTCCTTTATCAAAGATAAGGTGACCATATGTGCTTGTGTTTATCTCTGGGCTTTCTATCCTGTTCCACTGATCTATATTTCTGTTTTTGTGCCAGTACCGTACTGTCTTGCTTACTGTAGCTTTGTACTATAGTCTGAAGTCAGGGAGCCTGATTCCTCCATTTCCGTTTTCAGTTCTCAAGATTGCTTTGGCTATTCGGGGTCTTTTGTGTTTCCATACAAATTGTGAAATTTTTTGTTCTAGTTCTGTGAAAAATGCCAGTGGTAGCTTGATAGGGATTGCATTGAATCTGTAGATTGCTTTGGGTAGTAGAGTCACTTTCACAATGTTGATTCTTGCAGTCCAAGAACATGGTATATCTCTCCATCTATTTGTATCAGCTTTAATTTCTTTCATCAGTGTCTTATAATTTTCTGCATACAGGTCTTTTGTCTCCTTAGGTAGGTTTATTCCTAGATATTTTATTCTTTTTGTTGCAGTGGTAAATGGGAGTGTTTTCTTGATTTCACTGTCAGATTTTTCATCATTAGTGTATAGGAATGCCAAAGATTTCTGTGCATTAATTTTGTACTCTGCTACTTTACCAAATTCATTGATTGGCTCTGGTAGTTTTCTGGTAGCATCTTTAGGATTCTCTATGTATAGTATGATGTCATCTGCAAACAGTGACAGCTTTACTTCTTCTTTTCCGATTTGGATTCCTTTTACTTCCTTTTCTTCTCTGATTGCTGTGGCTAAAACTTCCAAAACTATGTTGAATAAGAGAGGTGAGAGTGGGCAACCTTGTCTTGTTCCTGATCTTAGTGGAAATGCTTTCAGTTTTTCACCATTGAGGACGATGTGGGCTGTGGGTTTGTCATATATGGCCTTTATTATGTTGAGGAAAGTTCCCTCTGTGCCTACTTTCTTCAGGGTTTTTATCCTAAATGCGTGTTGAATTTTGTCAAAAGCTTTCTCTGCATCTATTGAGATGATCATATGGTTTTTCTCCTTCAGTTTGTTAATATGGTGTATCACGTTGATTGATTTGCGTATATTGAAGAATCCTTGCATTCCTGGAATAAACCCCACTTGATCATGGTGTATGATCCTTTTAATGTGCTGTTGGATTCTGTTTGCTAGTATTTTGTTGAGGAGTTTTGCATCTATATTCATCAGTGATATTGCCCTGTAATTTTCTTTCTTTGTGACATCCTTGTCTGGTTTTGGTATCAGGGTGATGGTGGCCTTGTAGAATGAGTTTGGGAGTGTTCCTCCCTCTGCTATATTTTGGAAGAGTTTGAGAAGGATAGGTGTTAGCTCTTCTTTAATATTTGTTAGAATTCGCCTGTGAAGCCATCTGGTCCTGGGCTTTTGTTTGTTGGAAGATTTTTTTTTTTTTTTTTTTTTTTGCGATACACGGGCCTCTCACTGTTGTGGCCTCTCCCATTGCGGAGCACAGGCTCCGGATGCATAGGCTCAGCAGCCATGGCTCATGGGCCTAGCCGCTCCGTGGCATGTGGGATCTTCCTGGACCGGGGCACGAACCTGTGTCTCCTGCATCGGCAGGCAGACTCTCAACCACTGCGCCACCAGGGAAGCCCTGTTGGAAGATTTTTAATCACAGTTTCAATTTCAGTGCTTGTGATTGGTCTGTTCATATTTTCTATTTCTTCCTGATTCAGTCTTGGCAGGTTGTGCATTTCTAAGAAGTTGTCCATTTCTTCCAGGTTGTCCATTTTGTTGGCATAGAGTTGCTTGTAGTTATCTCTTGTGATCTTTTGTATTTCTGCAGTGTCAGTTGTTATTTCTCCTTTTTCATTTCTAATTCTATTGATTTGAGTCTTCTCCCTTTTTTTCTTGTTGAGTCTGGCTAATGGTTTATCAATTTTGTTTATCTTCTCAAAGAACCAGCTTTTAGTTTTATTGATCTTTGCTATCATTTCCTTCATTTCTTTTTCATTTATTTCTGATCTGATCTTTATGATATCTTTCCTTCTGCTAACTTTGGGGTTTTTTTGCTTTAGGTGAAAGGTTAGGTTGTTTATTCTAGATGTTTCCTCTTTCTTAAGGTAGGATTGTATTGCTATAAACTTCCCCCTTAGAACTGCTTTTGCTGCATCCCATAGGTTTTTGGTCGTCGTGTCTCCATTGTCATTTGTTTCTAGGTATTTTTTGATTTCCTCTTTGATTTCTTCAGTGATCACTTCGTTATTAAGTAGTGTATTGTTTAGCCTCCATGTGTTTGTAATTTTTACAGATCTTTTCCTGTAATTGATATCTAGTCTCATAGCATTGTGGTCAGAAAAGATACTTGATACAATTTCAATTTTCTTAAATTTACCAAGGCTTGATTTGTGACCCAAGATATGATCTCTCCTGGAGAATGTTCCATGAGCACTTTAGAAAAATATGTATTCTGTTGTTTTTGGATGGAATGTCCTATAAATATCAATTAAGTCCATCTTGTTTAATGTGCCATTTAAAGCTTGTGTTTCCTTATTTATTTTCAATTTGGATGATCTGTCCATTGGTGAAAGTGGGGTGTTAAAGTCCCCTACTATGAATGTGTTACTGTGGATTTCCCCTTTTATGGCTGTTAGTATTTGCCTTATGTATTGAGGTGCTCCTATGTCGGGTGCATAAATATTTACAATTGTTATATCTTCTTCTTGGATCGATCCCTTGATCATTATGTAGTGTCCTTCTTTGTCTCTTCTAATAGTCTTTATTTTAAAGTCTATTTTGTGTGATATGAGAATTGCTACTCCAGCTTTCTTTTGGTTTCCATTTTCATGGAATATCTTTTTCCATCCCCTTACTTTCAGTTTGTATGTGTGTGTAGGTCTGAAGTGGGTCTCTTGTAGACAGCATATATATGGGTTTTGTTTTTGTATCTATTCAGCCAGTCTGTGTCTTTTTGTGGGAGCATTTAATCCATTTACATTTAAGGTAGTTATCGATATGTATGTTCCTTTTCCCATTTTCTTAATTGTTTTGGGTTTGTTATTGTAGGTCTTTTCCTCCTCTTGTGTTTCTTGCCTAGAGAAGTTCCTTTAGCAGTTGTTGTAAAGCTGGTTTGGTGGTGCTGATCTCTCTCAGGTTTTGCTTGTCTGTAAAGGTTTTAATTTGTGCATCAAATCTGAATGAGATCCTTGCTGGGTAGAGTAATCTTGGTTGTAGGTTTTTCTTCTTCATCACTTTAAATATGTCCTGCCAGTCCCTTCTGGCTTGCAGAGTTTCTGGGGAAAGATCAGCTGTTAACCTTATGGGGATTACCCTGTGTGTTATTTGTTGTTTTTCCCTTGCTCCTTTTAATATGTTTTCTTTGTATTTAATTTTTGACAGTTTGATTAAATTGTGTCTTGGTGTGTTTCTCCTTGGATTTATCCTGTATGGGACTCTGCGTGCTTCCTGGACTTGATTAACTATTTCCTTTCTCGTATTAGGGAAAGGTTTCAACTATAATCTCTTGACATATTTTCTCAGTCCCTTTCTTTTTCTCTTCTTCTTCTGGGACCCCTATAATTCAAATGTTGGTGTGTTTAATGTTGTCCCAGAGGTCTCTGAGACAGTCCTCAGTTCTTTTCATTATTTTTTCTTTATTCTGCTCTGCAGTAGTTATTTCCACTATATTATCTTCCAGGTCACTTATACGTTCTTCTGCCTCAGTTATTCTGCTATTGATCCCATCTAGAGTATTTTTAATTTCATTTATTGTGTGTTCATCGTTGCTTGTTTCATCTTTAGTTCTTCTAGGTCCTTGTTAAATGTTTCTTGCATTTTGTCTATTCTATTTCCAGAATTTTGGATCATCTTTACTATCACTATTCTGAATTCTTTTTCAGGTAGACTGCCTATTTCTTCTTCATTTGTTAGGTCTGGTGGTTTTTATATTGCTCCTTCATCGGCTGTGTGTTTTTCTGTCTTCTCATTTTGCTTATCTTACTTTGTTTGGGGTCTTCTTTTTGCAGGCTGCAGGTTCGTAGTTCCCATTGTTTTTGGTGTCTGTCCCCAGTGGCTAAAGTTGTTTCAATGGGTTGTGAAGGCTTCCTGGTGGAGGGGACTAGTGCCTGTGTTCTGGTGGATGAGGCTGGATCTTGTCTTTCTGGTGGGCAGGTCCACGTCTGGTGGTGTGTTTTGGGGTATCTGTGGACTTATTATGCTTTTAGGAAGCCTCTCTGCTAATGGGTGGGGTTCTGTTCCTGTCTTGCTAGTTATTTGGCATAGGGTGTCCGGCACTGTGGCTTGCTGGTCTTTGAGTGAAGCTGGGTGCTGGTGTTGAGATGGAGATCTCTTGGAGATTTTCGCCATTTGATATTATGTGGAGCTGGGAGGTCTCTTATGGACCAGTGTCCTGAAGTTGGCTCTCCCACCTCAGAGGCACAGCACTAACTCCTGGCTGCAGCACCAAGAGCCTTTTATCCACATGGCTTAGAATAAAAGGGAGAAAAAGTAGAAAGAAAGAAAGAAAGAAAGGGAGGGAAGGAGGGAGGGAGGGAGGGAAGGAGGGAGGGAGGGAGGAAGGAAGGAAGGAAGGGAAGGAAGGAAGGAAGGGAGGAAGGAAGGGAGGAAGGAAGGATAAAGTAAAATAAAGTAAGATAAAATAAAATAAAGCTATTAAAATAAAAAATAATTATTTAGAAAAAAAATTTTTTTATTAAAAAAAACGGACGGATAGAACCCTAGGACAAATGGTGAAAGCAAAGCTATACAGACAAAATCTCACACAGAAGAATACACGTACACACTCACAGAAAGAGGAAAAGGGGAAAAAATAATAAATCTTGCTCCCAAAGTCCACCTCCTCAATTTGGGATGATTCGTTGTGTACTCACGTATTCCACAGATGCAGGGTACATCAAGTTGATTGTGGATATTTAATCTGCTGCTCCTGAGGCTGCTGGGAGAGATTTCCCTTTCTCTTCTTTGTTCTCACAGCTCCCGGGGCTCAGCATAGGAGCAACTGACTCGGGGGCTCTGGCTCACTCAGGCCGGAGGGGGAAGGGGTGCAGATGTGGGGCGAGTCTGCGGCGGCAGAGGCCAGCGGGACGTTGCACCAGCCTGAGGTGCGCCGTGCGTTCTCCCAGGGAAGTTGTCCCTGGATCACGGGACCCTGGCAGTGGCGGGCTGCACAGGCTCCCAGGAGGGGAGATGTGGATAGTGACCTGTGTTCGCACACAGGCTTCTTGGTGGCGGCAGCAGCAGCCTTAGCGTCTCATGCCCGTCTCTGGGGTCCACGCTGTTAGCCGCGCCTGTGCCTCTGCTTCTTAGAGTTTGCTGTCAGCCTTAAGCTTCCCCTCCAGAAAGACAGCTGCACTTCTGATTGCTCTGCATGTTGCCTAGTCTTTCCTTGAAGCTCGTACTCCCGACAGCCCTGAGGAAGCCGGGGTGGCAGAATGAACTGGGAGTGGGTGAAAACAGTCTCTCAGTTTCTCCGAAGTCTTTGGAGTGAAAAATGGCTATCTCAGTTCTGCCTGGTAGAATGGAGCCCGCCGGCTGATAAACTGCATTAGAGAAAGCAGGCTGCGTCCCTCAGCCAGCCCTAGGCTACCCTGTACTGTGCTGGCTTCCACCCCGTGGGCCACGGACCCTTGGTGGTAAGGGATTGTGGAGATGGAGCAGGAAGCCGGATCAGAAGAGCCAAGGAAAGACCAGGACTAAAAGTGAGGGCCAGACCCAGGAGACTCCCAAGGGACAGAGGTGAGTGTGGAGGCTGTAGTCAGATGATGGAGGCCAGGTGGGCTCTGATAAACCGTAGCCGAGGGTGAAATCAGCAGGTGGGCAGTGGGGCAAGCAGCTCAGCTAAAGGAAGGACCGAAATGAGGACATCTTATAAGTGAATCACCTCCACTTAGGTCTGTGTGCTTCCTGCTCCTCTTTGAGGAGAACAAAAAGTTACTCGACTGTAACGGGGAGCTTGGGGTCAAGACCTTGATAAATGAGGCCGGATCCTAACATGAAGTTATTCCATTCCAAGATTAGTGTACCTAACTCTTCATTTCAAAAATGTAAACGACACCTCCAGTCTGTGGTTTCCTCCAAAATAGAATACCTCAGGATCAGTCCCTGTAGAGGAATTTGCCCTGGCAGAACGTGTCAGCGTTCTTGAGGACAGTGCATTTTCTGACCCCTTGTACTCGTATTTATGCTAGACCAGGGTTCAAGTACATCCCTGTTCTTTGAGTATGAAGAGCACCTGGAAACATATTAGGAGCTGTCACTTTAGAAACCAGAATTCTTGAAAGAAAAACCTAGTGCCAGAGCAAGCTGTACTTTATTATTGTTTTCAGATGAGCTATAAATTCCATGTAAGTGGTTTCATAGACTCAGAAACTGTTAGAGTTAGAAGGACATCAAAATCTTGTAACCTAAACACATCTTTTCACTTGGAAAAATTAACAGCGAGAGAATTTCAGTGATCTGTAGATGCGGCAGAGTCCAGACCAGGATAATGTGATGCCAGACGCAGTACGCTGTTCCCTATAACATCAGATCGCAGACATGGGTGATCCGAATCACCTGGGGAGTTTATTTAAAATGCACATGCCTGGTCCATCCCCAAGAATCGGATTCAGGTCTGAGATGGGACCTGAACATCTGAACTTCCAACAAATTCCCCAGGTACCTCTGTCCACGGAGTCTGAGAACCACAGCTCTGGAGCCCATTGGCCTGAACTGCATGAGAGGTCTTCAACCTCTCAGAGGTCCTGCCAAGGCTCCCCGCTTTCGGGAGATACGGAGCTGCTGGTCACTGCCTACCGGGTCTGAGCCACCTGCAGAGGTCTGATCAGACTCACTAGTTCCTTTCTCAACCTCGGGAACAAATCAGAAGATGTCTTGGACGGAGGGCAGGAGTCTCTGAAAAAGAAGTTCTCTTCTCCCGTCCTCTTGCCCCCACTGAAACTGTAGGTGCTCGCAGATGAGGGACCACACCCGGTTTTCCTGGGAGAAAAGCACCGGCCTGGGAGGAGAGAGGCACCAGCCGAGGAAACAGTCCGCTGACCAGCTCACAACTGTGACTGGACCCTTCCTTGGCTCTGCTGCTTCCAGTCACCCTGCTCCCCCACCCCTGGACCCACATCAGAGGCCCGCCTCCTTAAGCACATTGCTTCCGGAGGACACAGATGCCCACCTTCAGGGAGCGCCAAGATAAATCAAGAAGGTTCACTTTCTGGGAAGGCTCACGGGAGTGTGCTTCTATTGTGTCTGAAGGCTTCTTTATCATCACCACCTAATGACATTTATTAATCGCCCAGCTGGGCTGCTTATCCCCAGGAGGACGCGTGAGCGGTCCAGAAGAGCTTTCCCATCCTTCCGTGGGGCTGCCCTTCGCATTCGGAGTCACATCAACGCAAACTAAATTCCAAAGTTTAGATTTCTTACCCCAGCCTCTTGCATCATAGGAATCCTTTTCTAAACTGCTTTCTGCGGGTAATACTTGCTTTATGGCATTTTCTTTTTTTTTTTTAATCTGGGTTCAATAGAAGAAGTATTACCATGGTAATAGACTTTCATTTTTCTTAATAGGCACTTCTTTTCTAGTACTTATGCTTCAGGAGTTAGAAGTGCAGTATGTTTGTGTTTTGTCTGTTATTACAGCAAGTTGTATAAACAGTTAATTACTTGTAACTTAATTTGAATATCACACAGAGCATGTGTTATAAGAAAAGATGAAAGTAGACCCAGGCCTAAAAACGTTAAGCTGCGTTTCCTTCAAAGTGGAAAGAATAAAGAACAGCACTTGGTGGGGGGAGGAGACAGATACTGAAAACAAAATAAGTTAGCTAATCAAATTTTCAGGTGGCCAGGAGTAGTACTTGGCGCACAGGCAAACATGCGTTGTGCTTCTCATAAATTGAATTTATTGATTACTTTCCCTTCTTTCTCACTTACAATCTTCTCCTTCTGTCTCTCTCACTCCCTGTTCCTCCTGGGAGGCTCCATTCTCTTCCACTCCCCACTTTTCCTGTCCCTCCTTAGTGAAAACTCAGGTATGTCAGGACGTATTTCCATTTTAGTTTTCTCCCCGTAAACCTTACCCCTGTAAGCGTTCCTTCTTCCGTACCAAACTTTACTAGGTCTTTGAAATCTTGGTAAGATGCTGGGTAAGCTCAGACAGAGACAAACACTCTGAACGATATCCTTTTTAAAAAAGACCAATTTTTATTGTCATGATGGTTGCGAGCAATCCAGGGTTGCCCTAATTCCTCTTAAATATATTGAGAGAACAAGTAGCTGACACACTGCTACGATAGTCGCCCCTCCAAGAAAGCTGTAATTCAAAAAAGTTGATGAGATTACTGTATAACAAAAATATTAGAGGAAAACAATTAAGATCGTCTTAATCAATGGAAGTGACACACAGCCTCTGGTCCCCAGGGGATCTGCTCCTGTCTGACACGGCGGGCTGCAGGTCCTTCCTTCCTCAGTGGCTGGAATCAGAGAGAGAGACTTGGGAAAAGAGCAGTGTGGGTGCCTGAACCATTCTCTCCTTTTATTAATTTACCCAGCCGTTTATGAAAGGTGTTCCTGCAGGCCCCAGTACGTGAACGATGAGCAAACGCTAGGAATTTCTTTCTCCACAGTGAGTGTTAGCAGTTCCTCAAATGAAGGAAGCAATTTTGTAAATCTTCTCCCTCATTCTTTGGGGAATTTCCTATGCTAATTTATGCAGCATTAAATTTATGCAGTGTTGAAATTCAGCCCAACAACAGCGACTTACAGAACCGATACAGAGATGGTAAGAGAACCTGTAGGTAGAAACTGACTGATACAGACCCTGCCAGGCCTCAGGATCCCTCCAGCCAAAGTTCCTTAGGCCTGGATTTGGGCAGGTTTTATTGCATAGTTGTGATACAGTAAAAACACAGAATGTTTTACCAATTAATTCATCTAAAAAGTTTTTCAACGTGACGTTTGTTAATATCTCTGACAGAAATGAGGTGGTTTTGTACCGCCTCTGGCCCCCATTGGGAGCAGCTGAGTGCAGTTTGACAACATGTGTATAGACCAGCCCTGGGAGACACAGCTTTGCCCCCGTGTCTTCAGGGAGTCACCCAGGAATCAGGTGAACTGCCATGCTCTCTTTGAGGATGTGATTTTTAATAATCATAGCAAGGTATTTTGTGAATGTGGTTACTTCTCTGTGTTTTATATTTGTTCAAAAATTTTCTTCTAGTGTCTTCATGGTAGACTGGCCCACGATCTTCACAGCAGCCAGGGTCCAGCTCCTCTCTCTTATGAGAGTCTGACATTCTTAGCATTATATGGCCTGGCTGAAAATGACCCTTCCATATTTGGTTGGGGTGGCAGGGAGGAGAAAAGTGAAAAGATTTCCTAGACCCTTGTGAACACTTTAACTGCTGCTTTTAATTATGTGTGGTCACTGTGGATCATTCTGCAACATTTGAAAAGAGGTGTGTTGTCACACGGGTGTCACTATAGCCATGAGACCTAAATTGTGGAATGAGGCACAGCCATTTGGTTTTGACCAGGCAGGTAACAGCTTATAGTTCCCATTGGTATGTTGAAGTAAGTAGCGAGTGTATAACCCACAAAGTGGCATCACTCACAAAGTGATCATTTTCTTGAGTAATGAAGTGGCCTCACGTGGCCCCAGTGTAGAGAGCTGCTTTATACTGACTTCCGTTTTGTATTAATAAATAATGTTGTGGCGAGGTTGTCTATATATCTGGAGTTTATAGAGCTTCCCGTCTGCATAGTTGGACTCTCACAGGTCAAGTCACAAGGGTCTGAGGATAAATGATACTGTGACGTTGCCTGGTCTGACACTTACATGGTAAGTGCTCGATTTTTAAGTTTTCCAACAAATACAGATGAGTTTGAGAGGAGCCTCACATTCTGGTGTTCTACAAGATGACTCTCTGCTGAGTGGAGTCTTCCACTTAATCTGCTTTGTCTTTCCGGTTTTCTGTAGGTGCACCTAGCTTTTCTAATTCATTCAATCCTTCCTCCTTGACTGCATCATTGTCTTTTCTGACCATTTCTATATGCGTCCTCTACAAACTACTTTGTCTGCTTTTATATCTGTTCTTCTTTTGTGCACTATGGACGTAGCCTTCTTAGAAGCCTGTAAGATCATGAATACCTTAGGATAACCTTTAGGATAAGCTATTCATCCTGTGTTTCTGTGACCCAATATGCTTATCTGTCTTTCTCCTTTTCCTTTTCTGCCCCTTTATTTCAATCTGTTTTCTTCATCTCTGACCTTAAATCTTTAGCTCTAAAGACCTTTGACCTGTTTCCCAAGCCTGCAACTTCCCTCTAGACATTTCCTTCCGAGATGTCTCGTCATCTTCCCAGACTCCCAAACCCCAAATTTATCTTCCTCATTCCCAAGATGACTCCTCCCACTGACTTCCCTGTTTCTCTTGGTCACACCACCTTTCTCCCTGTCAGAGGTGCCACCATACCTAAGGTCTCATCACTGCTTTTTTATCTTCCCTTGTCTTTCTATGACTCTATTTCTTGCTCCATAGCTTCGTTTCTAATCTGTCTCCTCCCCGGTTTCCCACCTCCAGACTCTCCTCCGTTGGATCCATTGTGCTAAGGAAGTCTGGGTAACCTTCCTAAATGACATTTTCCTGTTAAAGACATTCATTGGATTCCTAGGTTTTTTCAGTGGCCAAAAAGGAGGTATCTCAGCCTGACATTCACAGTGGGCCCTTTTTATACTCTTTTCCTTGGAACGTGCTGAGTGCCTACCCTTTCCTCTTGCTAGGCCTGTCTCTCTCCTGCATTCTTCATCCCATACATACTGGGCTTTTTCCCTCCTCTGAATCTTTACCAGTGCTTGTCCCCCTCATCCCTCTCTACCTTCTGTCTATATTCTATCCATAGTGAAAGGTCATCTGAGGATCCTTCCCTGATCACTCCAGCTGCAGAGAGTTATCCTCTTCTGAAATAGGCAGCACCACTCTGCTTTTGAACTAATACCTTCTCTGTAAGAGTACACAAATAATTGGGAAATAGGAGAAAGACAAAAAATTACTTTGTCCTATATATTCTTTTGTTCTTCTTGAATTTTATACTGTGTGCATGTAGTACTTATTTAGTAAAATAAAATTTTAACATATATTTAGCAAATGTATTTTTAGAAATAGCAAGTTATTACTCTGTATTATGCGCTAATTTTCCATGAACATGTGTATTGGTTTCCCCATATCACCTAACTCAGTACAATGAGTACCTAGTAGGAGCTCAGTTAAGAAGCTGAGTGAATAAGTGGCTGGAAGGGTGAGGGATGGAAGGAAGAAGGCAAGAACAAATAAGAGGCAGTCTTGGGCCTGACCTAGCTCTTCTTCCTGAGTAATTTCAAAACTGAAGGGGAAAGGATCACTTTTGCCTTCTTATAGTTTCCTAAGAATGGAGACAGTTTATCTCCTTCCCTGGCTAGTTAGAGTTTTAATCTGATACTTAAGAATTTTTTCTGTCTAGGATTTTATATATAGAAAATCCTAGAAACTCAACCAAGAAAACACTGTTAGAATTGATCAGCAAATTCAGTGAAGTTGTAAAATACAAAATTAACATACAAAAATGAGTAGTGTTTCTATACACTAACAATGAATGTTCTGAAAAAGAAATTGATCCCATTTATAGTATCATCAAAAACAATAAAATGCTTACAATATATTTAACCAAGGAGATCAAAGATCTCTACTCTGAAAGCTACGAGACATTGATGAAAGGGATCAAAGAAGATACAAATAAATGGAAAGGTATTCCATGTTCATGGATTAGAAGAATTAATACTGTAAAAATGGCAATACTACCAAATGCCATCTGTAGATTCAATGCAATCCCTATCAAGATGCCAATGGTATTTTTTTATATGGAAATAGGAAAAAACACTCCTAAAATTTATTTGGAACCACGAAAGACCCTGAATAGCCAAAGAAATCCTGAGAAAGAACAACAAAGCAGGAGGCATCACACTTTCTGATCTCAAACTATACTGTAGAGCTATAGTAATTAAAACAGTATGGTACTGGCATTAAAACAGACACATAGACCTCAGGAACAGAATCGAGAGCCCAGAAATAAACCCAAGGATGTACAGTCAACTAATATTTGACAAGGGAGACAAGAATACTCAATGGAGAAAGTCTCTTCAATAAATGGTACTGGGAAAATTGGATATTCACATGTCAAAGAATAAAACTAGACCCCTATCATGTACCACACACAAAAATTAATTCAAAATTGATTAAAGACTTAACTGTAAGAAACCATGAAGCTCTTAGAAGAAAACATAGGATCAAAGCTCCGTGACCTGGGTATTGGTGATTACTTTTTGGAAATCATATGTAAAGTACAAGCGACAAAATCAAAAATAAACAAGTGGGACTACATCAAACTGAAAAGCTTGTGTACAGCAAAAGAAACCAACAAAGTGAAAAAACAACCTACAGAATGGGAAAAAAATATTTGCAAACCACGTTTCTGATAAGGGGTTAATATCCAAAATGTATAAAGAACTCATACAACTCAATAGCAAAAACAAAAAAAATCCAATTAAAAAATGGGCAAAGGATCTGAATAGACATTTTTCTTCAAAGATGTGTGAATGGCCAACAGGTGTATGAAAAGATGCTCAACATCACTAGCCATTAGGGAAATGCAGATTAAAACCACAATGAGGTATCACCTCATGGCTGAATGGCCATCATCAAAGAGACAACAAATGCTGGCATAGATGTGGAGAAAAGGCAACCCTTGTGCACTGTTGGTGGGATTATAAATTGGTATAGCAACTATGGAAAACAGTATGGAGGATCCTAAAAAAATTAAATATAAAACTACCATATGATCCAGCAATTCTACTTCTGGGAATATATCCAAAGGAAACAAAAACACTAACTTGAGAATACATCTGCACTCCCATGTTCATAGCAGCATTATTTACAATAGCCAAAACATGGAAACAACCTGTGCTTATCAATAGATGAATGGATAAAAAAAAAGCTGTGGTATATATATAGACAGTGGAATATTATTCAGCCATTAAAAAAAACCCAAGGAAATCCTACCATTTGCTACAACATGGGTGGACATTGAAGGCATTTTGCTAACTGAAATAAATCTGACAGAGAAAGACAAATACTGTATGATCTCACATGTCAAATCTATGTACAAAAAACAAAACATCAAGCTTATAGACAAAGACATAAGATTTGTGGTACAAGAGGCGGCAGGGGGCTGGGGGAGAGGTGTAGGAGGAAGGAATTGGAAGAAGGTGGTCAAAGGTACAAACTTCCAGTTGTAAGATAAATAAGTACTATGGACGTAATGTACAACATGACGACTATAGTTAGCACTGCATTATGATATAGCAAAGTTGTTAAGAGAGTGGATCCTAAGCGCTCTTGATACAGTGATAATTTTTGTCTTTTCTTTTTTTGTATCTAAATGAGATGATGGATGTTAACTAAACCTATTGTGACAATTGTTTCAGAACATATTTAAATCAAACCGTCATGCTGAACACTTTAAACCTTTTACAGTGATATATGTAATTAATTCTCAATAAAACTGGAAAAAAAAATTCTTCCTGTCTACTGTTCCTCACCCACACCCACACAAATAACTAAATAGAATGTAGGGGCCATTTTTGTAATTTGGGAATACATACTTAGATCTGTGTAGCTCCACCCAGCATTATGAGTTCAGGAACATCTGCATTCTGCCTAGTGTGAGCAGGGGTTTCAGGGGGAGCATCTTGTCTTCAATTGAGAGGTTCCCTTTCCGCCCCACTCCACCCCTGCCCCCTTAGCAGTAGCTTTCCCCCAGTCTCTGCAGCCACTAGAAATGCTCCCACACATCCCCAAATGTCCAGGGTAGTGAGACGGCACGCACACTCCCCACTATGCCCCCCACTCTCACAGTCCAGGGCATGTTCACCCTTAGGGCTCAGTTTGATATGGTGGGGGGAGGGGTCATTTGGAGATGATACATGATTAAGCAATGATGTTCATTAAAGGTAGTCATATTTCAAGACCAGGGAGCATAGGCCTTGCTATATGTGTTTTTGAGGTAGATCTTTGAAAAGCAACACAAACAGTACTAAATAGCTACTGCCCATTTTTGGTCCCCTCCTTCTGGTGGTAAATCTTATTTTTCTATTTCTCTTTCAGAGCATGCTTGAGAAGGGAGGATAAAATCAACTTTTAGAACAAGCAGAATTCCTTCAGCGTTAATTCCAGAGGTGGAACATTTTTTTTTTTCCTAGTAAGAAAGCAACTCATTTAAAGAGAAGACCATTAAAGAGAAGCATCAGAGAGCAGATTCAACAGAAGCATATCACAGTTTGATCAGCAACAGTTTGAAAAGCCAAGGCCTAGATCAGGGATCAGCCATCAAGGGCTTGCTACAGTGTTAATAAATCCACTTACGATGATTAAAAAGAAGGGCAGTCCTCTCCACCTTCTGTACTTTCTATTCAACTTCCTCTTCTAACCAAGCTCCATCATTGGATGAACCTGCCCTCCCACAAAGCTGGGAGTTGGGATCGAGGGCTGAGGTCACTGGGGTGGGGAGAAGAGAAGGCCAAACCCCTCCATCTCGGGCCAGCAGTGCTGGGCAGAATTGGCTAGGCTGTGACATGTTGGGTTTCTCTCTCTTTCTTTTCTCCCTTAACTATATAAGAGCTACTTTATTTTAACTTATTACGGTGATCATGTAAGAAGACAAAAAGGAGAGAAAATGTACCTCTTTTACTGGAATAATGTTTCTGATTATGAGTGACATAAGGCATTTTCTATCAACATGAAGGCAACCTTGGCTTCTGCAACCTCTCGTCTATCATGAATACTGACATCTTTACTTCACTCACTATCAATAATAAATATATTTTCTGATGAAGACTGTCATTGTAGTCTGCGGCCTCGCGTGTTTTTGTTTTTTCCAGGTTAGATGGTTATACTTATGGGAATTGAGTTGATTTATATTGTTATTAATTTGTATTTGTGTGGTGCCTTTACTCTAAAAAGCTCCAACACACTTTGCAGATCCTCAGACAGGCAAGAGATGTTTATAATTTGCCTCTCAGGTACGTAACATTCAGTAAGATCTTTACAAATTGCATGAACCTTCCTTTCTTTGGGATGACCAAAATCATCCTGCCTGGGGCAAGCACTAGATTAGATAACCTTGGTTAGGAACTCCTGACCCTGCAATACTAGGAAAATGTTAAAAGGAAAAAAAAAATTGACCCTGAGACTTGATGAAATTGGAAAGAGAAGAAATACTTCCTGATTATAACTCTCACTTTTCTACCAGAGGATTGGTGCTTCGACACTGGAAGTTGGAAATGAGCATTCACACCAAATGGAGAGATCTTTCTGGGAAATAGATGAAAAAGAGAATGCCAGTGATCTGTGATGTCATCTGAATACCTTTTGTCATGTAGAATTTTTATTTCATTTTTATTTTGTTACAGAAGGAGATAATTTAGCAAAATAATTAAGATAACAGGCTCTGGAGTAAGATGCATCTGTGTTCAAATTGTGACTCTGCTACCTACCACCTGGGGGACCTAATTACGTCACCCCACCATACTAAGCCTCAGATTCCTCAACTGTAAATTGAGGGGAAATGCAAGAACCTGCTTTGTAGGCTTATGGTGAAGAGTCAAGATGCTTTCCACATACATTTGGTCGAGTCCATTGTCGTTGGATATGTGACTATAATAAACTGGTGTTTGGAGCTGGGGGCATGGAAAGAACATCCACATGTCTTTTACTTAGAGAACGTTGGGATGAATGTAACTTGTGTCAGGAAAATTTCAACCAGCCCCCTTACATGTCATTGTGGCTTCTCATGCATCTGATTCCCGAGTCGGCTCCATTTGAATGCATCTTCGTGGACACTTGTGGGCACACCTGTAAACCTGATGTTGATTCTGAATGACCTTGGGGACGCTTCTCAGATAATTACTGAAAGGCTCTGTTTTTCTGTTTAATGAAAGCGTTGTTTTGTTTGTTTGTTTAAATGATGCAGAATAAGCTGCATTCATCTAAGTGTGAGTGATGGAAGCGCTGGTAGCTTGAGCAGCAGCACAGTCTGGCACTGTCAGGAAGGCATCCAGGTAACTGCCTGGGAGTACTAATAGGTACACGAAAACAAATGTGTACATGGCGACTGGCTGTAGTGTTTGCAAATCAGCGAACTCACAGATTCCCTCCTATACTGCTTTGTTTTGCAATTTAGAGCCAAGAACTTGGCACATCCCAGGCTGCCAGTCTTGTTGCTGGCAGAGAAATAAAGCACTGAAGAGTCAGGCATTTAAAGCTGGTTAAATCCATGAAAACGGGAGGTGGTTTGTCAGGACCTCTCTCTCCCAGCACCTGTTATTAACGTCTCATTCTGATGAACATGATGGGCACAAGCGGGAAAGACCACACTTTAGGAGAAATAAAAGGGTGAAATGATGCCTTTTCCTGCACCTCGGAGATCTCCCTGTTAATTGCATCACAACTTAGCCCAGGTCACTGTTAACCTCAGGACAACTGCTTGGGGAGAATGTTGTGATCTGTGTGAAGCTCATGGGAGTAACATATTCCAGTCAGTTAGCATATCCATTAAGTAGAACACGCCTTGAACCACAACAGTTTAGCTCATGAAGCCAGGAAGAATAAGGTATCCTGAAAGCAGGTCAGATGTTATAACGCTAAACTAACGTCTGGTGAACTTCCAGAAGACAGTGGGGTCGAAATCAGCACAAAGTCCTCCCTTTGGAAAGCCAATAACTTATTACAGAAGACGTGCCAACATGCAACAATTTTAGAAGTTAACGGACTGATCATTATTAATAGCAGACGTGGAATGCTAAAAGCCAGGTGCTTGTGGCCTGCTGGTCAACCAGTGAGAGCTCTCTACAGCAGCTCTAGGCTGCCAGTGTTTTGCTTCGAACTAAACAAGTGGCCAGGTGTCCTCACCTTGTCTGGCTTAGGAGTTGTGAACCTGTGGTTCTTAGCTTGACATCTTTCAGCCCACAGGTATAATTGCTTTCATCAGAAACCCACAGGATAATCCTCTTCCCCGTTTCTGTGAGCTGTAGGAGTTGACCCTTTCAAGATTTAAGAACTAGAGCAGTTGAACAGTTGAAAGAGTAGCAATAACTTACTGTGATGATTCTGCTTTGAGTTACAATTCTTGACAAGCTAATACTTTGAATGAGTGAATTAATGTATATTTGTTTTCTTTGTCTGTCACGGCTTCCCCAAGTTTTCATCCATTTCTCAGCTTCCCCCCCTCAGTCGCTCCATCTTTATTGCCTCCTCTAGACTCTTCTGTGTATTTAAACTTTTCTCACCCTTCTTGGCCTTCCAGGCCCACCTCCTGAGACATATGGCATCGTCTTGGGTGCAGAATCCTGGGCTCTTGCTCTGAGTTCTGTGCTGTTGCCTCTTGGAACAAGTCCCTTCCCCTCAGGTTTCTCTCTGCCCAGTGGCCGGCTCTGGTTCTTCTCCATTATAACAAGAGATTTTTGATACTTCCTTTTCTTCCCCAAACTCCTAGTTCTTAAACTAGTTATATATTTAGAACGTCTTATCATTTGGTCATTTTCTATGTTTGTAGTTCTTAATTTTTAAACCCGGTAAATGGAACTTCTAAATTCTCTGGGAAAAGACGTAAATTTGTATTTAGTTCTCTGTGGCCTTTGATTGTATTTTTCCTATAGTTTATGATCCTCATTAGAGAAATGGTTTCCCATTACTTGCCCCAGGGGATTTACTGAGTGGGTGGGCTGTGTCCCTTCTGAAATGTTGCCTTAGGACTTGGACCCTGTTTGTGCCAGTGAGACACAATCCAAACCGCCCCCAGAACAGGAGACCTTGATGCTGGTGCTGATACCTGCGTTAGTCTGAACAACACGTGGGCTGGTTAATTCACATCCACAATTTATTTTAAAATGTATGCTAGACATTTGTTTGAGCCTCTTGTCTTGCTGAGTCCTTGAAAGACTTCAGAACGTTATCGTTTTCAGTTTTCACTCTCTCCTTCCCTTGACCTACTGGGTGTCGGAGGTGCCAACAGTGACTAAAACCATGTAAAGGGAATTAAAGGGAGAGGATAAGGACATACTATTCGTAAGATGGAATGCTGGCTCTTGGCGCTCCAAGCTGTGTGGAGAGAAGGACTGGGCATTACCCCCATAAACTCCTTTTCATTCTCCAGCTTCTGTCATTCAGAGTCCACAATAATGCGAAGAGAGAAGTCATTTTTAGTTATTTCAATTTAGATGATCTGCAGCTATATCCATCTTACTGTCATCCCTGTACCCTACGTGAGATGGGAGTAGTCAGTGATTTTCCAGGCTCGGTGGAATAGGAAACTTTGAGGCCACCCTTGTATCCCAAGGAGGTTGACTCCTGCCCCGATGTACCTTGGAGAGCACTCCTTGGTGAAGGATGGTGGATTGACTTGATATGCACCAGAGACAAAGGGAACTTGTTCTCCTATACCTGGAGTGAGATCACCTCACTCATCTGACAAGGTCCCTTACACTAAGAATTTTGGCCAGAGTACCAGATAGCTTAAGGAACTTTCAATTCCATTCAAAGAAACCCAAAAAACAGTCACTGGGAGAAAAACGACCAACCATCTAATTCATTCTCCTAGCTCCAGGCTGATGTTTGAATGAAGATGATGAAATATTCATCTTGTGGTCTCCTGGTGCCTCCAGCCTCAGTTTTGCTGGCAGAGCCTCTATAAAAAGAGTTGAATTGCTGTAGAGGAGAAAGCAAAAGTCATCATCCAAATCAAAAGTGTCTTCCGCTTTTCCTACCAGTTGTCTTGAACCTTCCAAACAGACCCTCAGCCTTCTCCAGACCATGAAAGCATGCCCTGTATTTTAGGGGACGGCCCAGTGTTAAACCCAATTTGGATTCAGGAAATGTGGCCGCCATATTTATGACTTTCAGTTAAGGAAGTTGGAAACTGAAAATTGAAACTGTCAAGTTCAGTCCCTGAAACTCCTTCAAACCAAGTCAACTCTAAATGGAAAACAGCTGTGCTTCAATTTAATGAAATGCTTCAAACCTTGAAGTGAGTTTGATAAGGTGAGGTCTCCACACACTTCAAAGATTTTCCCGTGCCGAAAAACTTGACTTCCCTCACCTCTCTGTCCCACTACATGTCTCTGCCTCTCCTGCGAGGATCCTTACTGGGCTGTGGCCATTGTCACTTTGCTGAGAGGGCAGTCTGCTTTGAATAGCACCCTTCAAAGTAAATTACATTTCCACAATGGTTTTTAAATGCAAATGTGGAAGCCAGAGGTTAGTGGCCACGTTGCAGGGTACCACTCTGCTCCAGCTATGCCTTTCCTACCTAGACTTTGTCCCGGGAGTGGCCTGCCTGGGCTGGACTCCAAGTGGCCCATGTTTGGGGAGCCGCCTGCAGTGCCCTTCTCTGTCGGGTCCGCCTACTGGCCAGGCTGCTGCTGGGCCCTCATCATGTCCACAGCATAGGTTGAAAGCCTGTACTCACTCATTCCTCACTGGAGAATATATACAATAAGGTTCAGGGCCAGATGACTGAGGCCAGTTGCTGCTTATCTGCTGCCTGTGCAGTTCAAGAGACATGGGTAAAAAACATTTTCTTCATTTCATAGCCACAGGCCAGGTTTCTCAGCATGAAACCAGAAACGCCATGGCAACCTGCAAATTTTAGCTTTGCTTTGCATCTCTGTAAGGTAACGTGCACCCTGGTCTCAGAAGCATGACCACAGAGTCATTGAAAATATTATTCAACAGAGTTGAAGTGGCAATGTCATCTTATTTCTAGCTTGGAAGGCCGGCTGCAGAGCAGGGGCTGGTAGCTCTGCTTTTAACAGAGGGTGAATAGGGTGTCAGCTCACCTGCTGTTGGGAGTTCTACTTTCCTAGGTGTTCTTAAAATACCTTTGCAGCAGCTGCGTTTTAAATGTGAATCCAAAATGTAAAGTCCACACACCTTACCCTCAGGTGCTTAACACAGAACTTGGAAATCTTAGTAACTAAGGCGGAAGTTGCTCTTCTCCTACTGGAGATGACTTCATCAGTGGAGTTAGATGTTATTGTATAGAAGCAGTCTAGAGGGGTTATGAATCACCGTTAAGATACTGTTCTTTCAGGAACATCAGAAGTTACTGTCCCGAGTTTTTATAACCACTTTCAACTCTCTTCAGTGTAGGAGTGGCTTATTCGTCGTCACCTTATGGGTCAACCCTTGCTAGTTAGCTCACCACTTCCGCGTTTTCTAGTACCTGGGAGAGGTTGTCTGCCATAGGACCACGTCAGCAGGAGTCATTCGTACACTGACTCACCGAATCGGCAGAGTCTACTCTGTGCCCCCAGGCACTGTTCCTGGAGTCAGGGAAATGGTGGCCAACATGATGGACAAGGTCCGGACCTCATGGAGCTTCTGTTCCTGAGAGGGGAGGAGGCTTGAACGTTAATGTCAGGAAGTAGTGGATGTCCTGCAGAATGCTACAGCAGAGCAAAGGAGTAGTTCAGGGAGCGGGAGTAGGGCTTCACGGGAGACGTGCTATGTTAGAGGGCACTGAAGACAGCTGAAGGGAGTGACGTTTGGCAGATTGTTGCATATACTGAGGGCACCATTCATATGAAGATCTGGGGAGGTGCACTCCAGGCTGGGGGAACAGTAAGCACAAAGGTCCTGAGACAGGAACAAGTTTGGTGTGTTAGGGGAGTGAGCAGCAAGGAGGTCCTGGGGGCTTGAGTGGAGCGAAAAAGGCAAATAGTGGTGGGAGATGGGTTCAGAGAGGCAGGCAGGACACATAGGACTTTTTTTTTCCTTAGGTCGCGCCCCGGGGCTTACAGGATTTTAGTTCCCCAACCAGGGATGGAACCCATGCTCCCTGCAGTGGAAGCGCAGAGTCCTAGTCACTGGACCACCGGGGAATTCCTTAGGACTTTTTTGTCCCAGCTATTAAATAAATATAGAATAAATAAAACAAATAAGCCATAAAATAAGTAATAAGGGGTGTAATGTCCAGCATGGTGACTATCATTAATAATACTGTATTGAATACTTGAAAGTTGCTGAGAGAGATCTTAAAAGTTCTCATGACAAGAAAAAAATTTTGTAACTATGTATGGTGATGGATGTTAACTAGACTTATTGTGGTGATTATTTCATAATATATACAAATATTGAATCAAGTACACCTGAAACTAATATAATGTTACATATCAATTACATCTCAATTAAAAATATATATATATATGGTGGTGGATCAATTGGATATACACATGCAACAAAAGGGAAACTGGACTGTACCTCATTCCTTACTCAGAAGTCAATTTTAATTGGAATATCCTTTAAATGAGTAAGTAGAACACTAATGCTTCTAGAAGAAGAATATAGAATATAGGTATTCTTCACAATATAGAATAGCTTCATGACTTCAGCATAAGGAGATATTTCTTAAACAGGATACAAAAACAGTAACCATAAGGGAAAAAGTTGATAAGTTAGATTACTTTAAGAATTTCTGTTCATCAAGACACCAAGAGAGTGAAAAGGCAAATCTTAAGATATTTGTGAAGCATAAGCCAACAAAGGGCTCACATCCAGGCTATATAAAGAACTACAAATCAGTAAGAAAAGGCAACTGAACAGAAGAATGAGCAAGAGACTGAAATAAGAACTTCACAGGAAATAAATATCTAAATGGCCAATAAACATATGAAATGTACTCAACAGCATTACTAATTAGGGAAATGCAAATTAAATTCACAATGAGATGCCCCCATTTATCCACCAGAATGGCAAAAACTAAAAAGATGGAAAATAGTGAGTGTTGACAGGATGTGAAGCAACTAGTTTCTAAAACATTGCTGGTAAGAGTGCAAATTGGTACAACCAATTTGGGAAATGATCTGGCATTATCTATTAAAGCTGAACATGTTGTCTTAGTTTTAACAGAATTACTCTAGATGACTGGGTGGCTTAAGAACAACAGAAACTTATTTCTTATAGTTCTGGAGGCTGGGAAGTCAAGATCAAGGTGCTTGCTGGCAGATTTGGTGTCTGGTATGGGCCTGCTTCTGGTTTATAGTTGGCCATCTTCTCCCTATACCCTCACATGACAGGTGAGGTGAGGGAGCTCTTCTGGGGTCTCTCTTATAAGGGGTCTCTCTTATAAGGGCACCAATCCCGGTCATGACAGATCTACCCTCGTGACCTAATCACTCCCAAAGTCTCCACCTCCACATACCATCACATTGGAGGTTGGGTTTCAACATATGAATTTTGGGGGGACGTAAACATTCAGTCTATAGCACAAATCCATACCTGATGACCCAGCAATACCATTCCTAGGTACATACCTAGAGAATGTTCAATAGCATTCATAATAGCTACAGAGTAGAAACAACCAAATGTGCATCGTAATGAAAACTGAATATATTGAGGCATATGAAATATTATGCAGTAATACAGATGAGTGAGTTACGGTTACATGTAAAAATGGATGATTCTCACAAACTGTTGAGCAAAAGAAGTCAAGGACTAAAAAAAAACACGTTTTATAATTCCATTTCTATAAACTTCTTAAAATGGCGAGATGAATGATAGTGTTTACGGCTGGATGTTTATGTGATAAAACTATACAGAAAAATAAGCAAGAGTTATAAATGGATAGCAGTTACATTTCTGGGTGTCAGAGTGGGTACTGATAAGAAGGGACACAAATGGGTCTTCAAGGGTACTGGTGAAGTAGATAAAATCTACTTATTTTATTTATTTAGTTTTGGCTGTGTTGAGTCTTGCTGCACGCGGGCTTTCTCTAGTTGTGGCGATCGGGGGCTACTCTTCATTGCAGTGCGCACGTTTCTCATTGCGGTGGCTTCTCTTGTTGCGGAGCATGGGCTCTAGGCTCATGGGCTCAGTAGTTGTGACTTGCAGGCTGAGTAGCTGTGATGCATGGACTTAGGTGCCCCGCAGCATGTGGGATCTTCCTGGATCAGGGCTCAAACCTGTGTCCCCTGCATTGGCAGGTGGATTCTTAACCACTGCGCCACCAGGGAAGCCCTTAATTTATGATAATTCATTGAGCTGTACATCTGTTTTGTGTTCTTCACTGTGTATCTTATACTTCACAATAAAAAGGATTTAAGATGAACTTAAACAGGTTCAAGCTTATCCCTGTGACAAAGTCATTTCCTCTCCCTTGATAATTACTAGTAACTGACATTTGTTGAGGGGTATTCTGAGCCAGGAGCTGTATTAAGTATTTTATATACATTATCTCTGATTGCAATAATCCTATAAGTTAGCTACTTTTATTATCCCCATTTTACAGATAAGGAAACTGAGGCTTGGATGGGTGAGGTAACTTGCCAAGGGTCACACGGCTACTAAATGGCAGCCCACCCCTGTCCTGCCCGGAAGCCTGGCTCTTAACTGCTGCGTGTTCTCTCCACACATGCATCATCCTGCTGCTACATCTTTAGGGCAACCTCCAAATCCCGCACGGCATCTGTCCCAGTGCCATTGTACAGTATAAGCTTTCAATAAACGTTGAGTGAATAATGAATAAAAGCCCCATTCTTCTCATCCACTTCCTCTCATGTACTGGGTGTGGTAGCACAAGGTTTTCTTGCCTGGGCGAAGTTCCTGAGGTTTCAGGCAGAGGAAAAATAACAGGAAAGCCTCCTGCTTGTGGCTGATGCTAGTTTTACTCACCGGGGTCTGTCAGACAAATTCCCTACTTCCTTTTTTACTTTCCCTGAGCTCCAAGACATCTGTCTCACTACATCGTGTTCCTCCACGGCCTGCCACTCAGGAGGCGGAGATGGAGACGCAGCCGGGCTGTGTGCCCACCCGCTGCTTCCGCCTCCGGAGGGGGTTCCAGGTGCAGCCCTTCCACAGGCCCCAGGTGGGCCAGGAGGGTGCAGGGCGCAGAGCCCAGCCATTCTAAATAAAACTCCCAGTCCCATGTCGCTGCTGGTTTCCCAAGGTCTTCTGAGGCAAAAAAGACTTGGGAAGGAAAGTAACTGTTGATCTGGAACTTTCAGGCCCTGTTCAGTGGCGGTTTGTCACTGGCTTTGAAGCTGGAGCTGCTCGCTAATGCAGTTGTGTACAAAGCAGCTGCGTGGGCCTCCAGGAAATATCACCAGCTCAGCCTTTGCCACCTGCCTTCCCTGTGTGCTCTTTTCCTGGTTTTAGAAGATTAAAAATCAACAACAACAACAAAAGAGGAAATCAAAATTTGAGAACTCTACACATATTTTCCTGGATGATTTTGACCACGATATCAAGCTGTCCAAAACAGCTAATTATTTACAATTTCCCCACCCACCCCTCACCTCTCCCAAACTGGCTCCTCCTCTTGGCTTTTGACACCTACCCACATACCCACCTTGTGCTCCCATCACCAGGAACTGAAGTCTAGGGGTCCCTGGACTCCTTCCTCACCCACCTTTGCCCACCCACACCCACCCATGAGTACCGTCCATTTGGACCTGACAGTCTTTTAGAGCCAGGAGAACTTGGGCCAATCCTTTGTTTTATAGACAACTTGAAGCCACATAAATAATGTCCTTAGAGTGAGGATTACTAGGCACTAAAAAGGTTACATGTGGTCTATAATGTCTGTCAGGAGAATCTCTATAAATCTGTAGAGGGTGATGTAAGAGGGTCAAAGTCTGTTCCGGGTCTTTTTCCCATAATTTCTCCCTCTAGCTTGTAATAAATGATGTTTGCTGTGACCTACCTAAGCATGAATACCCTTCTTCACTGATAGAACCTTGAGTTTGTGCAAGTATCAGCCTTTCAGGGGAAACTAGCCTTTCCTACCCAGCCCCAGGGATGAATCTTGATTAACTTAAGGCAGTCACTTTCCTTGACAGTGATTGGTTTAGGAATGGACATGTGACATAATTCTGGCCAATGGAGTGTGAGGGAAGTTTCCTGGGTGCTTCTGGGAAACTTAAAAAGCAACACTAGTGAGGCTGGGTCATATTTCCCCTGATGGCCTTTGATGGTGTTTTGTGAGTATATGAGGCCTGGAGTTTTGGTGCCTACATTATGGTCATGGAGTGACGGGCCTGAGGGCAGAAACCAAGACATGGGGGTAGCAGAGGCAAAACATGAGTAGAGGCCAGGCATCAGCTGAACTGCTCTATCATTGGACTTCCTGTTACAAGAGGTGGTATATTTATGCATTTCACTTATGTGGTTGAATTGGGTTTGCTGTTACTTGAAGCTGAGAACCTCCTAACTGATCCCTCTACGTTTGATAAAGATGCAGTCTTCTCTTCCACTCCCTGTTCTCCTTCCATCATTAAGGCACCAATTTCAGGCTAGCTTTCTTCTTAGGAGGGGTTGGGATTTTAATGAAATCCTTATAATCTGTCACCTGAGTCTCCTCACCAAATGCTTGGTGAAGGTTAGACTTTGAATCTCTGGTCATGGAATAGAACAGTGTTAAATGAAGTCCCCAGTCAGGTCCATCAAAATCAAATGGAAAGTAGCCAAAGTCTCTTAATTGACCTTTCTCCAAAGAAAATATACAAATGGCCAATAAACGAATGAAAAGACAGCATCGCTAATTGTTAGGGAAACACCAGTCAAAACCATAGTGAGATATCACTTCATACCCACTAGGAAGGCTGTGATCAAAAAGAATGATATAAACAAGTATTGGTGAGGATGTGAAGTAATTAGAATTCTCATACACTGCTGGTCAGAGTGAAATGGTGCAGCTGCTTTGGAAGAGTCTGGAAGTTCCTCAAATGGTTAAACATAGAATTGCTATATGACCCAGCAACTCCACCCCTAGGAATATACCCAAGAGAAATGAAAACATAGGCCCCCTATAAACACTTGTACATGAATGTTCATAGCAACAGTATTCATAATAGCCAAAAAGGAGGAACAACCCAAGTGCCCATCAACTGATGAATGAATAAACAACAACAACAGCAAAATGTGGCCTAGCCATATAATGGATTATTATTTGATAATAAAAAGGAATGACGTTCTGATGCTTGCTACCATGTGGATGAGCCTGAAAAATATTAATCAAAGTGAAAGGAGCCAGTCACACAAAAAAGACATATTGTGTGATTCCAGTTATATGAAATGACCAGAACAGGCAAATCCAGAGAGACAGAAAGTGGATTAGAGGTTGTCGGGGTCCAGGTGTTAGGGAAGATGAGGCGTGACTGCTAAAAGGTATGAAGAAAACATTCAAAAATTAGATTGTGGTAATAGTTGTGCAACTCTGAATATACTAACAGCCATCGAACTGTACGCTTTAAATGGGTGAATTTTATGATATGTGAATTATATCTCAATAAAGATGTTTTAAAAAGAAATCCAGGGCTTCCCTGGTGGCACAGTGGTTAAGAATCCACCTGCCAATGGAGGGGACAAGGGTTCGAGCCCTGGTCCAGGAAGATCCCACATGCCACGGAGCAACTAAGCCCGCGAGCCACAACTACTGATCCTGCGTGCCTAGAGCCCGTGCTCCGCAGTAAGAGAGCCACCACAATGAGAAGCCTGCTCACCGCAATGAAGACCTGACATGGCCATAAATAAATAAATAAATAAATATCTTTAAAAAGGTAAGGGTATAGGCAAAAACAATTTCTCTATAGAATAATAGTAAATCTGATTTATGTGCATCTAAAAACGATCACTTGGGGTGTTTAAATTATAGACTCCCTGGCATCACCTGAGAATTACAGATTGTACCGTCTTCTTGGAATGCATAGCTCCCCAGAGATGCTAAAGTTGGGCAACCAAGAGATCAGTGGAGCATTCTGGCCTCCAGAATAATGGTTCCCAACTAGTGGAAGATGTTTATTTGCATAAAGGATGCTGAGAGTTTCATACATAACCATAACACAGTGCATGATGAATATACAGTTATGGCAGAGTTTTACAGTCAGACATACCTTATCTTGAGTCCTGGCTCTGTTAACCTGAAAGCCGTGTGAACTCTGGAAAGTTACTTAAACCTCTTCAAGTCTGTTTTATAATTTGTAAAATGGGGATAAAAATATAACTTCCATGGGGCTGTTGTAATAACAAGTGTAAAGAATCTGTGGTGCTTCATTACGGTGTCTGGCACCTAATAAGCTTTTCTCTGAGTGGCATGGAGTTGATCTGTTCTGAAGTCCATCCTTATATCAGTTGAAATCTTAGGAAAACACTACATTGGAAGAGCATTAGCTCAAGGGCACTGAGAAATACCTTTATTGAACTGCTAGCCATAGGGTGAAGTCCATAGCACATAAACCCCATGAGAGTAAGGCTACATTTTTGGCTCCATGCTGTGTTATCAGTGTCTGGAGGGTAGTGGTTCTTACATATTTGTAGAGATCCAGGGCTTTTCAATAATTATTGTGAGTTAATGTTCCCTGAGTCCCTTGCCATAATATGAGCAAGACCGTTTGCCTGATTGCAGACACCTGGTGTCTTAGTCAGCCTGGCTGCTATAACAAAATATCATAGACTGCATGGCTTAAACAACAGTTATTTATTTCTCACAGCTCTGGAGACTGGGAAGTCCAAGACCAAGGCGCTGACTGATTCAGTTCCTAGTGAGAAATTTTACCGGCTGGAAGACAGCTGCTTTCTTGCTGTGTCCTCACAACTGTGTCCCTTCCTTAAAAGCCACTAATCCCATTATAAGGGCCCCACCATCCTGCCCTCATCTAACCTTCCAAAGGTCACATTGGGGGTTAGGGCTTCAACATATGAATTTGGAGGGGATGTAATTCAGTCCATAGCACCTGGCATTTTTCACCCAGCCCCAGCTCACCAGCAAGTATCTGATGCTTCCAACCCCCCCCATCAGCTACACCTGCCAGAGATCTTTCTGCTTCTGCCCACTCGTCCTCCTGTGAGTATCCTTGACTCCACACTACTCCCCACAGCTTTGGCCAGCTTTTCTTCATATTATGGGATCTGTTGCTGTTGACCAGCTGCTCAGCTGACCCACATCGTCAGCTATGAAGCCACAGTAGGCAACATTTGTAGAGCCTCGTGTCAGTCCTGACAAATCTTTATGTTCTCAAAACTCCTGTGAATGTCACCCAGGAGAATGCCAGCAGACACAGAAATATCTTTGAAAAAGCAGGTTTTTGCTCCCATCATGGTAGGACCAAGGTCTCTGTTAGAAGAGTCGGCATGCTCTGCTTTGACGGGCTGAGCTAACGGCTCCAAATTGCACAGCCTTTTCCACTGGCACACCCCCATCTCATCTGCTGTAGATTATCGCCATGAGCCAACGTCAACACTTGAATCTCCTAGGGCTCTGCTCCTTCTCTCTGCCAGTGGTGTTTGTTCACAGGCATCGTTTTCTAACATGCCTGGCTGGATGATCGCTTGCCTGGGTTTCTAACCTCTCCCTCCACAGATTGTTTGCTTTCTCTCCTAGAGCTGGTGTTTCCTTCACCTCCCAAATGAGTATCATCTGTGAATTCAAAACACCCCTTGTTCCTAGAGGTGAGGCGAGAGGCCACATGGCCTGGTTGTCTTCTTGGTCCAGAGGCTCCTACCCAGCTAAGACCTTTCTCAACCTGTTATGTCTTCATCATGGTCCGAGGGATTGTCTAACCAACCACTTACATCCTAATCCATTTCTTTATTATTGATACTTTATTTCACTGATGTTATCACAGGGCCTGGCAGAATGTAAATACTCAAGTATTAAGTGAAAAGTAGTTCTATTAACCAACTAGTAGTCAGTATGAAACTATCATTATTGCCAAACTGAGGGATTCCAGTCAAAAGCAAGACTTGACATTTCAGTTGGCCTATTCAGTTTCAAAATGGGGTTACACCAATTTCATTAATTAAAAAAAAAATAAAACACAGCTTTGTTGAAATATAATTCACATACCACACAGTTCACCCCTCGCAAATGTACATTTCAGTGTCTTTAGTATATTCACAGGGTCATTCAACCATCACCACAATCTAATTTTAGTGCATTTTCAACACCCCAAAAAGAAACCCTATGGCCATTAGCAATCACTCCCTATCCACACTGCCCGCCCCCCAAATCCTCAGCCCCAGGAAACCACTAATCTACTTTCTTTCTCTTTAGGTTTGCTTATTCTGGAAGTTTCATGTAAATGGAATCATCTTTTGTGACTGGCTTCTTTCAGCACTATGTTTTCAAGGTTCACCCATGTTGTAGCATGTGTCAGAACTTCATTCTTTTTTGTTATCAAACAACATTCCATTATATGAATGTACCACATTTTATTGATGAAGATTCGGGTGGTCTCCATTTTTTGGCTGTTACGAAAAATACTGCTATGAGCATTGGTGTGTAAGCTTTTGTGCAGACTTTCATTTCCACTTCTCTTGGGTGTATAATTAGGAGTGGAACTGCTAGGTCATAGGGTACCTAAGATTTGGGGGAACTGGCAAACTGCTTCCCAGAGTGGCTGGGCCATTTTACGCTCCCACCAGCAGTACATAAGGGTTCTAATTTTTCCGTATCCTCATCAATACTTACTGTCCATCTTTTTGAGCACATCCATCCTAGTGAGTGTGAGGTGATACATTTACATTTTCTTGTTGACCAACAGGATCTTTTTGTGTGCTTATCAGCCAGTTTTATATCTTCTTTGGAGATATATCTTTTCAGGTCCTTTGTCCATTTAAAAAATTGGCTTGCTTGTCTTTTTGTTGTAAGACTTCTTTATATATTCTGGAAACAAATCCCTTATGAGATGCGTGGTTTGCCCATATTTTCTCCCATTCTGTGGATTGTCTTCTCACTTACTCGATATGTCATTTGTAGCACAAACCCTTTCTTAATTTTTAGGAGGTCCAATGCATTTCTAAATCATTATTTTTTTCTTTTGTTGCTTGTGGCTTGGGAGTCAGATCTAAGAAACCATCGCCTAAATCAAGGTCATGAAAATTTACTCCTATGTTTTCTTCTAAGAGTTTTATCGTTTTAGCTTTTACATTTAGGTCTAGGGTCCATTTTAAGTTAATTTTTGTGTACGGGGTGAGGAAGTCTAATTTCATTCTTTGACAGGTGTAATCTTTTTTTGGAACAGTGGAAAATAACTCAGACCCACTTTCTAGCCTTGTGCTGTAAGGCTGCAACCCATGCCCTGCCCATACCTACCTCCCAGGGCACCTGGGGATGAAGGAAGTGGTGCCTAGGATGCCATTTTGGAAAAGATGAGCATGGAAAGCATGAAGCTTTCCTTGAAGCTAAAGAACCAACAGACCGTGGAACCCACTTCGGATTTGAACTGGCAGCATCTCTTTTGCAGCTGCCCACTGCTCTCCTGGTTGTTAAATTGGGAGCAACACGACACTGGGGGACACCTCAGCCTTTGTAAAGTGCCGAATGTTAAGTGTCTTCGTGTTCCTGCCCTTGGCAGAGCCCTGGAGGAAAGAAAGAAGGCCCAGTGCTTACCAAGCCTAGACACCGTTCTGGGTGTTTTACCTGTGTTCACGCCAGTGAGTGAACCTGTGAGCACGGCTTTACGAGCCCTTGGCTGTGGGCATCAATGCCAGCCCTGTTCTGCTGGCTCCTCCCTGAAAGGGCAGAGGGTAGGGACAGCAGGGGAGGAATGGGGAGCCAGGGGGAGCAGGAACAGGGAAGGGAGTCCATCAGAGGGAGAAGGTGGCATGTGGGGTAAAGGAGCATCTTAGGGCAAAGTGGAGGTGGAAGAAAAGATACAGGGGAGCGCTGCACCTGCCCTGCTCCTCCCCCACGCAGCATCAGCAGGTTGCCCACGCACACCTGGGCTCAAGGAGGCACCTTCTCTGCCAGGGCTGCCCAAAGGCTGTGTGTGTGCGTGCGTTGGGGGGGACGTCTTGATGTCGTCCTCATGTTGTCTCTGGTCCCCCCCTTCCTCCTGGTGCCCCTATGTCTCTGCTGCTCTGAGCTGCTCCTGCCCAGGGTGGGCCTCGTGCTGTGCACAGCTACCCTGCTGTGCTCCAGTCCTCCAGCAAGGCCCCCCAGAGTCACTGAAGAGCTAATCAGACCATCTGAACTTCAGCTCTGGGTTACCCACACCAGATGATTTATTTGCATTTTGGTTTATCAGGCTTCAAAATGCTTTAACACTGAAGGAGCCAGTGTCAGGGCCCAGTCCGTCACTGGCTCGGGGAGAGAGAAGGGAAGGACATGGCAGGGAAGGGGTTTATCTTCCTTGTTGCTCCAACCCACAGTGGCCTTTCTGTCTCAGCACGTCACTTGTGACCCCCAGATGGGCCCCGCCGCAGAGCAGGGAACCTTCCCCATGTGCCCCAGACCTCACTCTCCGCCTTCATCATGGATCTGCCCCAACCTCGAGTTGACAGGCGGCACAAGAAATAGAAAGAGCCCTGAGTGAGGGGCCAGGACGTGAGGGCCACAGCCCTGCTGACGTGCGAACCACCTGAGTGCCCTGGGAGGTGACTTCCCTCCCCTTCTTTGCCTGCACTGGGCTCCACGCTGGGCTTCTCACCCCTCAGGGGATGTCTGTGTCTTTCTTCCTCCCTTTGCGGGGCGTGAGGGGCTGCCCTCCCAGGCAGACAGGCCCTTGGATATCTCTCAGGGGAGACAGATGCTGGGCCTGCCATTCACTAGCTCTGTGAATTCAGCCAAGCTGTTTAGCCCATGTTGCCTGTTTCCCCATCTATGATGGGGATGTAGAACTTCCCTCATAGGGTTGTTGTGAGGATGAACGAATCAATCACAGAGCTCTTTAAACAGTGCCTGGCACAGGGCAAAGGTTGAGCCTGGGCTCCCATCACCACTACCAGGCTCCTGTGTGTTTCCGGCTAGTCCGACACACCTCTCTCCCCATCTACCATGGAAGGGCCACAGAGTCGAATCCTGCTGCTGCCCTGCTCCCCGCTTCCCTCTTTGTGAACTAGGTCCTGCTCTTCGTTCTGCCTCCCCTGGGTTCTCTGGTCTTTGCCCTTCTTCTGGGTCTCTAGTCTGCCCAGGGACGCACAGAGGTCAGACCTGGGGTCTCAGCGCTGCTCTATCCAGAAATCTGCATTTCTAAGACCTACATTCCCATGCCTACACAGTCACTCTCGGTTTTAAAAAACCTCCTATTGAGTTCTGTCTGGTCCTGGTGGACCACACGTTGACCTTTCCCCCTCTGTTCCCTGGGTGCTCCAGCGTCCACCCTTTTTCCTAAATCTTTAGCTGTTGGATGGCAGATTATTTTAAATTACTTGTTTTGAATTGCTTTATAAATGATTCTTATCTGTAAACTCAGAAAGTACAGAAAATATGAGAGAAAATAAAAACAAAAAGCAATCGATGTTTGGTTTACTAATCCTGTAAGTGAAAATACACTTACACGTAAACAATGACATGAGTTAATACTTTAAAGAGACTTAGCTGAAGTATTTTTAGTGACAAGTTTTAAGAGAGGATTTAAACGTGCTTATTTGACAATGACTGTACATTTAATTCCTTTCAATTCAGTAATCCTTTATGTCTGGCATATTGTTCTCTCCCCTGTTCTCTTAGCCACTGACATTTCTACACCCTGCATCGCCTTCTCTCTAGACCAAGATGCTGCTATTAGTTGTGCTGTCAAATGAAAACGTTTTTCACTGACTGAAAAATTAGTTGTGTTGTCAAATGCTGAATTAAATGCATGCCAGCTTCTTTATTGCAGGACTTTTCAGAGCCTTTAAGTGCTAACATAATTTCCTAGGAAGGAAAGACTGTATGTAGCATTCCCCAAACTTGACTTGTAGAACAGCCCCACACTTAAAATAAAAAGGATGTTTTAACATCTTGCTAGGAGTTAGGGTTCCCTGGAACCCCATTTTGGAAGCACCTCGTTACATCAAGCCATCCAGGTTTTCACCTGGCTTACTTCACACCCTGAAGCCAATAGCACAGATTCCAAGGCATGGACTGAGTTGAGAAGTAGCTTGTAGCTAACCCTGATTTCTGTGTGAAGCGAACCTAGGATGAAATAGAACACTGGACATGGAATAGAACACAGGGCTTTATGTCTTGGTGTTGCCACTCAAAAACCATGTGAATTTGGTTAATCACAGCTGAGGTTGTTTGCTTGCCTGCAAACCGGGGATAAGATCTGCCTCTCAGGGTTGTTGTAAATAATAAATGACATTGTTTCTGAAAGAGCTTAGTTAAATGTAAATGCTGTAGACAAGTAATTTTAAGGTGTTTATTAGTATAGGAACCAACCCAAAAATTGTAACCTTATTAATACTGTGTTTTATCAACTTGGCTCATGCCTGGTGCTCCAGAACCCACAGGCCTCTCTTACTTGGCAGACAGCATCCTCGCTCTACAAGACCTCCTGGAGAGACACACAGAAGCACCTGCTCTGCTCTGCCCAGCCCCTCCCCAGCCCACCGTGGGGATCCACTCCTTTTGTGTTGCAAGTCCTACTGCACAAGGATGCCCAACTCCTGGGTCCTGAGAACTAAGCTCCGCCTGTCCTGGAGGGTAAGAAGCTGTCAGGCACCAGGAAGCCATTGCTTCCCTCCCCACTGCCACTCCATCAACAGGTCCTCACTGAGCTGAGGCCCCAAAGGAAAAGAGCACAATAGCAAACACCCAGAGCTAGAAATTGGAGGCGCACCACCTGCCAAGGGTCCTCTCTCCATGCGGTGGGACCCGGCATGAGCCACCAACTTCGGAGGGTCTCTTTCTTCTTCTGGTAAAATATCTGGCAGGCCGACCTTGTGAGAGTTTTGCAGATAAGAAAGAAAAAGGATGTCAAGCCCCTAGCCCCCAGGGAGCTTGCATATTAGTGTGGGAGAAAAGACAGACACTCTAAATGAGAGCAAGTGACTTTCTTATGATGAAGTAGCTGCCATGAGGCAGAAGGAGCCACGCACACACAGCTGTGGGCTGCTTCAAGTGACCGTGGCCGAAGAACTCAACTGGTCATGGTGTGATGGTGTCTCAGCTGGGGCGGCCATAACAAAATACCACAGACCAGGGGTGCTTAAACTACAGACATTTACTTTCTCACAGTTTCTGCACTTTCTCACAGTGGAGGCTGGAAATCAGAGATCAGGTGCCAGCATGGACGAGTTCTGGTGAGGACTCCCTTCCTGGCTTGCAGATGGCCACCTTCTCACTGTGTCCTCACATGGCCTTTCCTGGGTGCATGCATGTGTGGAGAGAGAGCTCGCTGGTATCTCTTCTTCCAAGGCCACCAATCCTATCAGGTTAGAACCCTACCCTTATGACCTCATTTACCCTTAATTACCTCCAAATACAATCACCTTTTGGGGTTAGGGCTTCAGCTTATGCACTTGGGAAGACAGTTCATTCCAGAGCAAATGGTAATGAGGTCAAGGCTGTGCACTGGGTTCCCAGGGGGGTCAGCTGACTCACCCTGGTTCTAGGCACAGGTCCTACCTGGGTCTGCTCACGGTGTAGGGGGGTGGATGCAATGCAGACCATGTTCACCGCTGGAATGGCAAAATGTGAGACCCCCTAAATGGAGTCCAGTTTTACCCCTTCCTTTGAAGGATGAGGAAATCACGGCTCCCAAAAATGAAGTGCTAACTACTCTCAAGGTCCCACAGTCCAAATCCTGACTCCCTCAGAGATTCACATTTTTAAAAATGTGATTTCTGGAATAATCATGCTCATTTAAGCCACCTTGAACACATCCAGGGCTGTGTATTTCCTGTATCCCAGGCAGATGTTCCCACTTGCTCTTGCTTAATGTCAGACCGTTGTCAATAGATTTTTAGCAGCCCCATGATTAACTCTTGAGGCAGGGAACCCAGAGCCCAAACTACTCTATTTCTACCACTTTCCATTTAGAAACTTCTGGAGCCTCCAAGGAAACCCTAGGGCTCCTGGAACACAAGCAGGAATCACTTATTCTAGTCCAATATCCTTATTTGAGAGACCGTCAGGCCCAGAGGACAGTGGCTTGCCCAGAGTTATACAGGAAGGACAGGAAGTTATCGCCAAGCCTGGAACAGAACCAAGGTCTCCACTCAAAGCCTTGAGCTTCTTTCAGTCCAGAAGACCCAAAGCTCAACCCAGTGTCAGAATCACATGGGTGTTTAAAACATTGGGCTGGCCAAAAAGTGCCTTCGTGTTTTAAGTAAAAATAAAAGACACATTTTTCATTTTCACCAAGAACTTTATTGAACAATGTATTCATCCTTTTATTCCACTACATTCTGCCATTTTTCAGGCAACTTCATAATTCCATCTTCCCCAAACTTTTTATCTTTTTGAGCAAAGAACTGTTCCAGGTGCCTTTTACAGTCTTCCAGGGAATTGAAATTTTTTCCATTAAGAGAATTTTGTAAAGACCGAAATAAATGGAAATCAAACGTGCAATGGCTGGTGAATATGGCGGATGAATCAGAACTTCCCAGCCAAGCTGTACCTGTTTTTGCCTGGTCATCAGAGAAACATGCGGGGGCTTCCCTGGTGGCGCAGTGGTTGAGAGTCCGCCTGCCGATACAGGGGACACGGGTTCGTGCCCCGGTCCGGGAAGATCCCACATGCCGCGGAGCGGTTGGGCCCGTGAGCCATGCCTGCTGAGCGTGGTGTAACATTGATTGTTCTCAATTAACATCTCGATTTGATCGCTCTCTGCTTCAACTGGTCTACCCGACCACGGAGCATCTTCCAGCAAGGAGCCTCCAGCACGAAACTTCGCAAACCGCTTTTGATGTGTTTGATCAGTCACAGCACCTTCTCCATACACTGCACGAATCATTTTTTGAGTTTCAGTTGCATTTTTACCTTCCTTGAAATAATAAAGCATAATATGCTGAAAATGTTGCTTTTTTCCTTCCATCTTCAATCTTAAAATGGCTCCCCCAAAATTCACTAATTTTGATAAGTCTCTTTTAAAATGCACATTGATATGACAGCTGTCACATACAATCTAACAAAATTGTTTCGGATGAAGTTAAAGACAACTAAGTATTACTAGAGCCATCTTACGGAGGAAACCGAATGAACCTTTTGGCCAGCCCAATAGATGTTTTTCCAGGTACTTCTCCAAAGAATTCAGATTGGTAGGTCTCGAGTGGGGCCCTGGCATGGGGATTTTTAGGAAACACCAACTGGCTGATGGGGCTGATTTCACTATAAGCAGGGACATATGTTCAGGGTGGGAAGCAGCTTTATCAAAGGGAGGGATGTGAGGGCCTGAGGCTTTCAGGCCAAGCTGTCATTGACTCTGCAGGTCCCTGTAGCACCAAGAGCTCTATTCTTATCTCTACCAAAGAAATAAATGGTGATTCCCAGAGCTATAGGTTGTGTCTGTTCCTGTAGCATCACTTGTTAGGCTCATCCAGAACGTGCGGAGCGCATGCCTATAGGTGGGGTCTGTTACGTAAACAGTAACAGGTGCAGACAGGCGGTCCTGTTAATGACCACCATCTGGATGAATAGACTTAAAAAAAAACCCAAAAACGTATGTGATGGAATTTTCCCCTCTTTGTTTTCTTATTTCTGGTGGCTTAAATATTGTGTTTGGTTTAAATACAGACATGATCCGACCACAAATATTATGGGCAGAAAAGCCAACACAGCAGACTCCGTGGAGAGACTGTCGGTTTCAGGTAAGACATAAAAATAGTGCGTGCTGCGTCTGCAGGTGTGCCTGGCTCTTCCTGGCATGTGTCACCTTGCTCCTCCAGAGGACGCCTCTGGGGAGTTGGTTTACTACCATTTTAGAGAGAAGTAATCGGAGGGGAAGAGGGTAGTCAGCTCCAAGTCACAGATAATCGATGACAGAGTAGAGATGAAAGTGTGGATGGCATGTCTCAGCAGCAGCCAGGTCTAGCTTTGGTTCTTGGTCCCTGGAGGTGGGGCAGAGGAAGACTGAGTCCACAGCCCCTGGGACACAAGAACCGGGAATGGAACTCCAGTCAACTGCTTGTTTTTGTTATGATGATGAATAGGACCATCTGAAAGGTAATCATCTGTGTAAAGTACATTTCAATCTTGTGCCAGGTCCTCCTGACCCCTGGATATTAACTGTTGCTACCTCCATGGTAATAGGGGGGAGACAGTGTTGAACTCAGCTGTCAGGGCGCCCCTGGGGACAGGTGTCTCTGATCAGCTGGCCCCTTCACTATTTGGGAAGATGAGATTTCAATCCTGAAGATCCGGTCTTCACAGATTGTCACGGTTTGCATTTTATTTCTGGGGGCTGTGCACCTGGCCTTTGCCTAGGTCACCCACATGCTCTCCCCACTCTAGAAGTGAGTGGAGGTGGGCCTGACCTAGTCAGGAGGTGAGAACATGGCAGCCCTCTTTCCTATAGCTTGGGAATCAGAATCAGGGCTGGGGCGGCCCAGGGAGGGCGCTGGCAATTCCATTTTGACCTGTTAAGCCCTAGAGGACTCAGAGGTGAAAAAGACAAGGTCCCCTCCCTGTCCCAGAATTCACAGGATAATGCCAGGCAGAGGGACACAAGGGCTGGGTCTGCTCAAGTGGGGTTCTGTGGGAACACAGAGGGAGGAGAGACCCAATTTGCCGCAGAGGGACACAGCTGGGGTAAGGCAGGGGTAAGCTGGCCTCTCCAGGCTTCTAGAATCAGGTTCTGCTACATCTGAAACATGGCAAGTCCAGGTTCCTTACAGAATCTCTTTAATGTATTTTATGTCTTCATGATTCTTGGAGGATCATGAGATGGCATAAAGGTATTGTGCTGGTCAGCTGCTTTGAGTCTCTTTGCTTCTGTGAGCAGCACTGGTGCTAGGCCAAGGAAGCCACTTATGAAAGTGAGAACGTCTCTTCTGCCACTGGTCTCTTTTGAGTGAAGGCACTGGGGCCCTTGGTAAAGGGACGATGTTGCTTGCTGATCTTATTGGTTGTAACACCTTAGTTCCAGTTAGCAAAGTGGATTTGCTGCTTCCCTTCCAGGGCCCTGGAGGGTGGGACTTGGGGCAGGTCCTGTTTTCGTGAGTTGTGAGACGGAGGGAGGGCACCAGGAAGGTGACCTCACCTGGGTGCCCGTTCCTGAGGTAGAGGGGAAGTTCGCTTGAGGATGCCCGGCAGTGCTTAGGTGGGGCTGCAGGAGCCCACACACTTTGCCAGTAATGCCCAGCGTCCACCCTTGGGGTGTTTGTACCTGCTTGCGTGTGGCCTGTAGGGCAGAACCCACGCACATGGCTCACCCACCGGCCTCCCTTGCCTCACCTGTCTCAGTTGCCATCAGCTCTGGCTTTTCTCATGTGACTAAAATCCTCCTCCCTGCAGCTGTCTTCTTCTTAGTCTGGATTCTCTCCCTTACACGTGGGAAAAGGGGTGCCTGTGTTGAGCCCCCAAGGTGTTCTGGGGTCTTCACCTGTAAAACTTAAGTGGTTTTGCCACTTCATGTCAGTAATGTGTAGATTTTCCATATTGGTGGATTACTTCTGACATAAGAAATGTGGAAAGCTAGGCAGTTGAAAGAAGAGGCATTTTTAAATGAGTGAGGATGCCATTGTCTGTTGAGCTGGGGTTATAACAGGCAGAAAGGAATGAGTTGGTTAGTTCACTGGGACAGGAAGGATTCTGGGCTAACCCCCGTCTGAGTGTTCCCGTGAAGAAGGCCAAGGGACAAGCCACAGCACCCCCTGGTGGACCTCACAGTGACCTGCCATCCCATTAAATGTCCACAGTAGGGATGGCCAGCATGGAGTCATCCCCAGTCCCTTTCCTGGTCCCCTGAGACAAGAAACATTCCTTTCCAAAGGACAAGTCAGACTTAGGAATGTGGTAGGTGGCTGTAGACTACTCCAGAGTTGAGTGGCACCCCCGACGCACCATGGGTGCCGGGGAAAGGGGGTGTATAGTGAAGAAAGGAAGCTTGCCCAAAGAAGGGTCTAAACTTTGCCCTCGGCTACTGGGAAGTGACCACGAGGCCCTTAGAATGTCGCACTTGATAAGAGTGTCTTTCTTTTACCTGGGGACCTTGAGCCTCCCAGGACAATGTGGTTTACGATGAGGGCTTTGGGCCATGTGGTATCCAGTCTGCCTCCAGAGGGGTCAGCCATGATGGCAGTTAGCCGTGGAGCCCAGTGGAAACTCTGCACGCCAAGGCTCAGGTGGGCATCCCTGGTGGGCAGTGCTCTGTGCGTATGGACACACCGTTGTTGGGAGCAGTTAACGCTATTCACAGCGCCGTGGAAGCTCTGCTTTGGAACTTTCCTCGACTCGGCGCTATGCACCTTTTCCCTTGGCTGATTTTAACCTGCATTCTTCAGCTGTAATAAACCATAACTCTGAGTATGACAGCTTTCAGTGAGTTCTTCTAGTAAATTATTGAACCTCAGGGTGGTCTTGGGACACCCGTGCCCCCAGACTTTGCAGTTGGTAATTATACAGTAGAGTAGAATCCTTCACTATATGAGTCTTTTTTAACACTGGCTATGTGACTGAGCTAACTGACCACAGACAGACAGGTTGAACATAAAAAAAAAATCAAGAAAAAAGTGCTAGAGACACAGGCTCTTAGAGGCGGATGTCACAGCAGTGATACTTGGCTATGGGCCCAGCTCACTGTGTGACGGGCTTCAAGTGTGGATACAAACTGAGATAGCTGAGCTCTCACTGAAATGCTTTCTGGTGCCAGGATGAAGAGAAATCCCAAGTCAGTACCCAAGGTTAAAGTGTAATTGTGGACCCCAGTGACTGTGCTCCATTCCTGCCAGAGGGGACCTCTGATTTCTAGGGTTAAATGAGCATAGCATCTGGGTGGATTAGGGATGGAAAGGTGGGTTGGTAACAGGAAGGAGAGGAAGAAACAGATGAAGAGTCAGAAGATGGAGATTTGGATCCTAACATTGTTATGGGCTGGTCACGACTTTGGGAAGGTCACTGATGTCGCTGGATCTTTGCCCCATTTGGCATCTTGCAGGCAGGCATTCCTATGTTTGATAGGAAGATGGAGCTAGATTCAGGGAAGGTAATGAAAGAGAATGTACATTTGTGTACTTTCTCTGTCAGGGGCTGGGTTGGGGCTTGACTTACTATATTAATCAGGGATCTTCATAGAAACAGAACCAGTAGTACACACACACACACACACACACACGTGCATACCATTTATCTATATATATGTATAGCTATAGCTATATCTGTATCTATCTAGAGAGAGAGAGATTTTAAGAAACTGGCTCATATGATTGCAGGGGCTGGCAAGTCTGAAATGTGTAGGGAAGGCCAGCAGGCTGGAAACTCAGGGAAGGGTTGATGCTGCAGTCTTGAGTCTGAATTCCTTAACAGACTAGAAAACGCAGGCACATGTTGTGTGTTGCAGTCTTGAGGAGAACTTCAGAAAATCTAGTCTTTGCTCTCAAGGCCTTCAGCTGATTGGATGAGACCCACCCACATATGGCGGGTGATCTGCTTTACCCAGAGTCTACTGAGTTAAATATCAATCACACCTGAAAAATAGCTTTCCAGCAACATCTAGACTGATGTTCACCCAAGCAACTGGGCACCACAGCCTAGCCAAGGCAATACGTAAAATTAACCATCAGCACATTTAATGCTCACAGCAACAGTGCAAAGTAGGCAGCAAGAACAGTGCTGGGCCTGGGCCTAACATGTTTCTGGCTCCATCTTCACGTGTTACCATGTTGTATCTGGTAAATAATCCCTAAGATCTGCCAGCTGGGACATTTACACTCTTTGTAAACCAAACAACAGACTCCATTTTTCCTACTGTTCCCTCCCCCAAAAAGGGCTGCTGGTGCTAACACCCCCCCACCCCTTTTTTTTTTTCTAACAAGGTAATGGTCTACTAGGAGCCTGGAAAGCTTATTGGTAGCCAAAGGTTTGTCCTTATGTCCAGACTGTGATACTTACCAGCTACCTACTGAATGGTTCAGGGAAGGCATCCGTTCATTCAGCCAAACTGACAAAACCTTTCCGACATACCAGGCATTATGATAAGGACCAGGGCTGGAATATAGCCAAGACACAGACCTGTTTGTATCTCTCAGTGTAGCTGATCTGGAGGAGATTATCATAAGATGAGCAAATGTTTGGAAAGTGCTTTTGGTGTTGTAAAATGCTGGCTCTAAGTTTCTGCGCGCTCACTGCGGTCACTGAATGTCCAGACTTCCCGTGACCCTATGAAAATGGTGGAGTTGATTTAATTGTCAGCATGGTAGTGACTGAACATGGCAAGCATTCTGAGTACTTATTTGCATAAAAGTTTAAGAAGGTATCAGTTTCGCTTGTAAAATCTCCAGAACCTCATAAGAAATGCTAATGAAAGATCTAAGCTGAAGCTCGACAGTGAGCTTCCCCAAAGAGAGGAAAGAATGAATGGAAATGAAGAGTGCCATTATGCAGGACTGATTTCTTCAAATGCCAGATGTTAATAATTAAACTTTCATTAATGGATAAAAAGAATGAAATAATGCCATTTGCATCAACATGCGTGGACCTGGAGATTATCATACTAAGTGAAGTAAGTCAGACAAAAGCAGATATCATATGATATCGCTTATATGTGGAATCTAAAAAAAAAATGATACAAATGAACTTATTTACAAAACAGACAGACTCACAGACTTAGAGAATGAACTTACGGTTACCGGGGGAAGGGAGAGATTGGGAGTTTGGGACTGACGTGTACACACTGCTATATTTAAAATAGATAACCAACAAGGACCTACTGTTTAGCACAGGGAACTCTGCTCAATATTCTGTAATAACCTAAATGGGAAAAGAACTTGAAAAAGAATAGATACATGTATATGTATAACTGAATCACTTTGCTGTATACCTGAAACTAACAACATTGTGAATCAACTATGCTCCAATATAAAAAAAAAAAAGAAAAACTTTCATTAATGGAGAACACAACAGAAGGAATGTTACATCAGTGAACTTAAAAACTCTTCTCCTGCCTAAATGACTTGCCTTCCATTTGGGAAAAATACCCTCTTCTAAGGACAATGAGTTAACTAGGTAAGTTCCCATGATTGGAGAGGCACAGGGACAGACTTTTGTTGTCCATTTACCTGTGATGTCACGGATGCGTCATTGCTCTCGGGTGTGCTACACTTGGCCTCAGGGTTGTAAATAGAACTATGTTAGGACTACTGTGAAACGTAATAAGTAAATAATAAAATATGAATCTTACCAATGAAGAGCAGTACTGTTCCTTGACCAGTGACTTTTAAAGCTATCCTGATGGAGAGAAAAATCAGTTTTACCAATCCATGTAGGCTCTGAGGTAAAAGTGACTTGGAATAGAGAAAGAACCCAAATGGGCCCCAGAAGCCTAGGTTTTCGCATATGAAGGTCAAGGACAGTCTTATTCAGCCATCTTTTTGGTAACTATTTTAGAGTTCACACTCCTGGTACCATCCAAAAAGCTAGTTACGTCTTCTTCCCTGTAATGAAAGAATGTCTTTAACTGAGCCTTTAAAAAAAATTACTTAATAGTTAAGAATGAAAATAAGCTATAAGATAAATATGGTTTCGGTTCATATTCTGCCCCTACTTCTCTCTGGGCCTCAGTTTTCTTAATCTGTAAAATGTGTAGGTTTTAATATATATGGGTTTTATGGCTTCCTGTTCTTTCCAACTTCCTGAAATCACAGCTCCCCAGCCCTGTACCACTCAGCTGTTCAGGTGAGGAAAACTGGGGAAATTGTAGCTGAAAGGTCATCTCCAGCTTTTCCTTGAAACGAAGCTTTGTGCCCTCCCTCCCCTCCACAGCCCCTGGCTATGGCTAGACCCGCGTGGGCAGGGAAGGGAGGCGGTATTCCTGGGGCCGGGCAGGGTCTAAGGGCTTATTCCATGTCTCCTGAGTGTCTCTGGGATAAACATTTGGTGAGGAGGCAGGGGGCTGTGTGGAAAGGGGGTTGCCATGGCAACCCGGAACTGTGTGCTGCTCCAGACCTGTTGATTTCTCCCTCTCTGGCCTCGTGTCTTTTCTGATGGGAGGGGACAAATATTGGGAGTGACCTGGGGAGTTGAGCAAATTCCCGCAAACCATTCCGCAGCCCCCAGCCTGAACACGATTCACAGAGGAGGGGCCCAGCACCAAGATAGCGCACAGCACTCTAAGCTCGCTGCGTCCCAGAACCAGCTTCCTCAGGCCACTCAGTCTTCCTTCAATACTCAAAGCCCACCTGCTCTGAGGGGCCGTTGGAGATTACCCGCCATAGCTCTCTCCCTTCTCTGAATTCCTTCAGCATGTGTGTCGGTGTATCGTGTATGTAAGTCTTCTTAAGGTTTCTCAGCTGCTAAAGGCTGCACATCAACAGAATAGTTAGCCTTAGGATGAATTGTTTCTGTCATCAGCCACATACATAACCTTGCACCAGTAACACAGGAAGTGCTGGTGTGGCCAGAGATCTGGGCTCAGGTGTAAGGAATAAATAAGCAAGGGCAGGGGATCTCAGAGAGGGACTCACCCAGAGAAGCCGGGCAGTAGAAGGAGAGGAGAGGGGAGGGGCAGGGGAGGAGGGTGGGGAGAGGACCAAAGGGCAGGGAGAGAGAGGGGGAGGGGGCACGGGAGAGAGAAGGAGAGTGAGTGCGTGTCGAGGGATGAAGGATTCGATGCTGTACTGGAAGAGAGGTGAGAAAACTAGAAGCAAGGGCAGGTACAATTCAATTAGGGGGAAACTAACTGTAAATAACACTCCTAGTTACATTAGGGAACCGATTCTGGTTCCAGCTCCTGAGCACCAGGGCCTGCAGGGTGGGTGGATGCTGAAGGCCTTCTCTGGGAGCAGCAGTAAGGAAGGGCCACTTCTGCCTTTCCCTCCCGCAGGCCCTTCCCAGCCCCGGAGCGCCGCCCGCCAGCCCCGGGGGTGCTGGCCGCTGTGGCCAGAGGCACGATGACAGTGTCTCAGGGCCTCTGCTCCAGCCACCGTTGTTTTCCACTTGACTTTGAGGAAGTTAATGAACAAATGCTGGGCGTGGCCTCAACTGCTCCCTTCTCAACCATGAGCCTGTCCACACGGCAAAGCCTCCTGCTGTCTCGGCTGCTCCCCTGCAGCTGTCAAAGCAGGCAGCTGTCGGGTGGTATATTGGTTAACACGTGTGAGCTCATTGGAGTCTGGTGTGCGTGGTACAACTTCCACTCTGTTCCCTCAGCTTTTTTCTCAGACTCCCTGGCTCGGAAGATAGCTCTGGCAAGAACCTACATGTATGATATGAAAACACCATCCCTCGTATGCTATATATAGTTGTGCACAGGTGTTAGATAAGAAGTACATGTGTTATAAGTGTAAAATGTGGTCAGAAGACCCAGATGCAAAAATCTATTTGTTCACAGCCGCAGGCATCTGTTCGCAGATGACCCGCCGGTCCCTGCCCTGATCCAGAGAATTACTTAGGACTGTTCAAAATGAACGATACTTGTCAACACGTTCTAAAATCCAGTTAATAAAAAAGGAAAGTGTCAAGTTGCTTCCAAATTGATCTGAGTAGGATTTTTTAAATGTCTGCAATAAAAGTTATTTATAAGACAGATTCTATCAGTTTACACTTAAAAATCTTAAAAACCTCTAATGGCATCCCATTTCCTGTGGTGAACACTCCAGGTTCTGGATGGTCATGCAAGGTCTTCCATAATCTAGACTTAGTGTTATTCATCTTTAAGACTATGACCTCCACTGCTTGTACCACAGAGCTTGTTTTCTGGTTGTATCCTTTTGACTACGTAAAAATATAAATTTCTTGGACAAATATATAATTTGCGATGGTCCAAAGCTAGAAGAGATAGTGAATTCATTTATTCATACTGAACACCTAGGCTGGGCTGGGTTTGGTTCTAGCACTGAGGATACAGCAAGGACGAAACAAAGCATCTGCTCTGTGGAGCTTGCATGCTAGTGAGGGAAATGGACCAAAGTGTCGGGTGGGGTAAGAAGAGATACCAAGTGGCTTGGGATGGGAGTAATCACTGATCTCAGAGAGGAGCCTCCCTGATAAGGTGCACTTTGAGCAGAAGAGAGCACCAGCTAAGATTGAGGAGAATGGTGTTTTCAGGCCGTGGGAAGAGCAATGCAAAGACTGTCTTGTATGCTTGGAGCGTTTGTACGACAGCAAGAAGGCCACTTGTGGTGGTGGTGGAGAGAGTGGAGGTGAGAATTGTAGGAGGTGAGGTCAGAGAGGTAGCTAAGGCCAGATCTCATAGGGCATTCTGGCTATGGTCATGACTTTGGATTTTACTCCAGTGACATGGGAAGCCACTGGAAGATTTTGAGCAGTTGAGAGGTATGATTGACTTAGGAATTACACAGTTACTCTGGTTACCATATGCAGAACAGGCTACTGTGGGGAGTCAAGGGTGGAAGCTGGGAGACCAGACAAGAAGTTATTCTAATAGTCTAGGTTAGGGACAGTGGTGGTTTAGACTAGGGTGTGCATGATGGAGGTAGTGAAAATGGTAGGATTCTGTAGACATTTGAAGGTAGGGTTGTAAGGATCTTCTGATCAATCAGACATGGAATGTGGGAGGAGAGTCAATGATTCCAAAGATTTTGGACTGAGCAGTCAGGAACATTGAGACTAGAGTCACTATTTATGGACGTGGGGAGGAGTTTGGGAAAAGCTAAGGGTTCTATTTTGGATCGATTAAATTTAAGACACATGGGCTTCCCTGGTGGCACAGTGGTTGAGAGTCCGCCTGCCGATGCAGGGCACACGGGTTCATGCCCCGGTCCGGGAGGATCCCATATGCCGTGGAGCAGCTGGGCCCGTGAGCCATGGCCGCTGAGCCTGTGCGTCCGGAGCCTGTGCTCCGCAACGGGAGAGGCCACAACAGTGAGAGGCCTGTGTACCGCAAAAAAAAAAAAATAAGACACACATTCTGTAATTAGAGATATTCAGTAGGCAGTTGGATACAGGCATCTGAAAGTCAGGGAGAAATTAGGACTGGAGAAATAGTGTTGGGAGTGGTTCAGCCTACAGATGGCTTTAGGGAGTGAGGGTATATAAAAAAGGGAAGAAATCCAAGGACCCAGCAATGATGGAGGAGCATCCAAGGGGATAGAATGAGAACCGAGAGAGAGGGATTCCCATGAGGCCAAGGAAAGAAAGCATCCCCAGAAGGAGAGATCAACTAGGTCAGATGCTGCTGATACATCAATAAGATGAAGACTAAGACTTGACCATTGAATTTAACAATAAGAGGTCCATTGCTATGTAGAATTCAGTTTTAGATAGCCCCCAATAGGCCAAAACTATCATGATCATTTTAATAGGAAACCACACATAGGTTCAAATGTATCAAGTTTCATGTGTAGGATTTGGAAGATGTGGGTTAACAACAGTTTCTGAGAAAAAGCCTGGTGGGATTTATGATGCTGAGTGCCATACAAACTACCAAGTGATGGAGATGTCAAAAAAACCACATGGAACTGACTTTGCTGCATAGATGGAAGCAGAGCATCTAGACTAATGGGACTGGGTTCTGTCCGAGAGGTGCACTGCCAGGAGGGCAAGTGTTTCTGTATCTATTTCTGTATAACAAATCACCCTCAGAATGTACTGGTTTAATCCAATGATTTATTATTTCTCATAATTTTATGGATCGGTTGGTTGGTTCTTCTTTTGGTTTTGCCTGGGCTGATATGACTACAGTCCTCTTGTGAATTGACAAGGCCCTGGGTTTAGCTGGGTCCTTCAGACCATATGGTTTTTCATCTTCAAGGAGGCAAAATTGGACTTCCTTGCATGTTGATGGCAGTGATCCAAGAGGGCAAGCCCAAGGTACAATGACTTACCAAGCCTCTGCTTGCACCATATTTGTCCCATTGACCAAAGTGAGTCATATGGCCAAGCCCAAGGTCAAGGTGGGAGGAGACAGTATCAATATATGGATACCAGAGATGTGATTTGTTGGGGGCCTTTTGTATGAAAATCTACCACTGGCAGATTTTGACTTGATATGAGAGAGAAGGTTTTTTGGGTTTTTTTTTTTTTTTTTTAACATCTTTATTGGAGTATAATTGCTTTACAGTGTTGTGTTAGTTTCTGGGCAGAAGACCTAAATAGACATTTCTCCAAAGAAGATATGCAGATTGCCAACTAACACATGAAAGGATACTCAACATCACTAATCATTAAAGAAATGCAAATCAAAACTACAGTGAGGTATCACCTCACATGGTCAGAATGGCCATCATCAAAAAATCGACAAACAATAAATGCTGGAGAGGGTGTGGAGAAAAGGGAACCCTCTTGCACTGTTGGTGGGAATGTGAATTGATACAGCCACTATGGAGAGAAAAGTTTTAAACAGCAATAGCCATGCAATTAGCTGCTTTATGAAATAGCTGCTCCCTGGTGGTGGTGATGTTCCAACTCTAATTCATATGTTTATTCTTCCACTCATTTAAACATTTTATTAAATACCTATGATATGCAAGATCCTAGGTTAGGTACTGTGAGGGGTAAAAGATGGATAGAATAAAGTCTGTGGAATGACTTTTACAGACCCCTGGGAGAAATGGAAAAACAAAAAAATTGGAGTCACTGAGAGATACTTACAGATAAAGAACAGTGGGAAAGCAGAGAAGAGAGAGAACTTCTGGCTGGAGTCGGGGAGTGGAGGATGAGGAGGCCATTGGAGCCTTTACAGAAAAGGTAACATTTTAGCAGAGAGAAAGGAAGGAAACTAATAGTTATGGAGTTCTTCTCTGAGCCAGGCACAGTACTAGGCTCTGTGTGAATGTTTCACCCTTTAATCCTTGTGGCAAGTACACCATTCCCATCTAAGGACACTGGATCTCAGAGTGTTCACACAGGCATTGTCAGGCCAAGAATTTAAGTCTTGGTCTGGCTAGTCTAAAATCTGTATTCTTCACAGGAAATTAGGCTGCCTCAATAAAATTATCATGTATGATAATTCAGATATTTTAAAGTACTTTAAAAAGCTCATTCAAGCCTCACAACAAATATGAGGAAAATATTATCCCCATTTTATAGGTGAAGAAATTGAAGCTCAGAGAAATTGAGTCAGATAGATGTGGCACTTTTGCATTAACTCTTCCCTCTGCCTGGAATTCTGTTTCCTGTGACTTTATGTGTCTGGCTCCTTCCTGTCATTCAGGTCTCAGCTTAAATGTCACCTTCCCTCATCACCAAGTCTGAAGTGGCCCCACGTCTTAGGCTCGCATATCATCCTATTTAAATTCTTTGTGTGGCACTTGTCACTGTTCGGATGATCTGTTTTGTTTTGTTTTGTTTTTCTTTAAACTTTGCTGATTGCTGGTCTTCAGTTTCTCCCCATTAGAAACTAAACTCCATGAATGCAATATTTTTCTTTTTCTCTTTTTTTAGCTTGATTTTATTTTAATCCCACACATCAGATACTTATGTTTCATAGTCATATTTATTTTTATTTACATACAAGTTTACTCTTTCTTATTGCTCACCAGTCCTTCTTTCTTTTTGTCCTTTTTTCGATATCATTTTCCTTCTTCTTAATGTATATCCTTTAGTTCAGATATTCCTTTAATCAGGGTCTATTGTACTGAATGAACTCTGATTTCGTATGTCTGGAAATGCTGTATTTCCTGTTGTTCTTGAAATATAGTTTCAGTGCTTGTATTTAGTACAGTTCTGAGTTGACAGCGATTTTCTCTCAGCATTTTGAAGATATTCTGTTGACTTCTGGCTTTCGTTGTTGCTGTTGAGGTCAGCTGTCAGCCTAATCACTGTTCCTTAATAGTGTTTCCCCACTCCACCCCCCACCCCCTCACCCCCTCACCCCCCACCCCCCCACCCCCCCACCCCACCCCCTCACCCCCCCACTCCCGCCCCGCCACCGGCTATTTTTAAGATCTTCTTTCTTTGGTTTTCTATAGCTTCATTATGATGCGTACTGCTTGGAATAGGTTAGATTCCCTGAAACTGAGAAGTGGTGTCAACTATGGAAAATTCTAAGCCATCTTCTTTTCAAATATTTCTTCGTTCTTTTCTCCCTATTTACATCTTCTGGAACCTCAATTATACATAAGTTGCATCTTTTCATTCTCTCATTCATGTATCTTAACATCTTATTTATATTTTTCACCTTTTTGGCTGATGCATCCTGGATAATTCTTTAGCTGTTTCCCCCAGTCTAATAGGTACATTTTTCTTCCTGTGTCTAACCTGCTGTTTAAGTCATCCAATGTGTTTTAAATTTCATTTCTCGTAGTGTTTATTTCGTGAAGTTGTATTTGGTTCTTTAAAATAGGTTTGTTCAGCTTTGCTAATCTTTTGCTCCTTTGGATTACTATAATTTCCCTCATTTCTTTAACCATGTTAAACCTACTTATTAAAATTTTTTCTCTAATCATTTAATACCTGCAGGCTCTATGAGTCTGATTCTGCAATTTATTGTTTCTGTTGACTCTTACTAATATTGGCTTGTACTCCATGTATTTAGTGATTTTGCTGTTCATTTCTGAAAATAACAAGAGGCCTGAGTTGAATTTTCAGAGAGAATTTTCTTGGAGAGAATTTGTGTTTCTTCTGCCAGGTGTTTGGAGCACTGTCCAATCGAGGACAACTTTAAACTAAGTTTGGCACCCTCTATTTTTGGTGTGAATTCCAGCCCTAAATCCTCATCAATATTAGTTTGTGGTAGGAAAAATTAGGGGAATGTTTTTTTTTCCTGCCACTTTCCTATTCTAAGGGTCAAGTCTGAGCCAGATAAATCTTTGATGGGGCAACTAAGGTATCACCCTGTAGGCTTCCCAGTTAATAAACGTCCCATTTTGCTTGGGATCTAGGATTTTTTCCTCTAGTCTCTTATATGTATGGCCCTAGACCAACAGGAAATTCAGAGATTCCCACAAGGAAAATGACCTTGTAGCTTAGTTATCCCCATTGAATTGTACTACCTTATCTTTATTTCCCCTGATTGTACTCCTTGTTCTCCTGCTAGCTCGGCCACACTTTAAGATATGTTTTATGTTTTATCCAGAATTCTTAGTTGTTCTGTACTGGGAAGGTATTCTCTCCTTGTTTATCCCGACATATTGCCAGAAGCAGAAGCACCTATTCTTTTTCCACGCTACATTACTTGGCCTCAAAGCTTGACGAACACTTATCAGAGATGTAGCAAAAAGTCATTTCTGTTTTGAGTGATGTTACCAGAATCCTGTTCTCTTAATATTAAAAATGTCCCTCTTTCCCCCAAGATCATCTAACCATAAAAGAAAAGCAAAGGTCTTTGTGTAAAATGAAGAGCCAGTGTGGCTGCAACACAATAAGAAATGGGAAGAGAGGCATGAGAATAAGTTGGAGATACAGATTGGAATCAGATCATGAAGAAGTATTGTGGGGAACTGGGTTTTTTCTAAGTCAAATAGGAAATCATTAAAGGTGTTAAACAGGATAGGGATCTGAACTAAGTCTATTTGAAGACTATAAACGAGGATGACAAATTGTTGGAGGGCAGAAGTGGAAAAATGGAGACCTGCTGGGAGACTTTCATTAGTCCAGATAAGAAATGGAGGTGGCTTGGAGTAGCACGGTAGCCAGGAGACACAAAAATGTGTATAAGTATAGTATCTATTGTTATGTAACTAATTACTCCAAAATGTAGCAACTTAAAACAATCAGCACTTGTATCACCCAGTTTCTGAGTGCTAGGAGTCTAGGAACAACTTGTCTGAGTGGCTCTGGCTCAGGGTCAATAGTCAAGCTTACATCTGGGGCTGCCTCAAGGCCGCCTCAAGGCCATCTCAAGGCTTGACTGGGCGGGGGAATCCACATTCAAGCTCACTCATGTGGTTGCTGGAAGGCTCAATCCCTTGCTGCCTGATGGCCAGAGGCTTCTGTTCCCTACCATATGGACCTCTCCAAGGGCTATTCACAACATGGCAGTTTGCAGCTAGCTTCCCTCAGAGTCGGGGTGCTGGTGGGAGAACAAGATGGAAGTCATAGTCTTTTTATATCCTAATCTCTGAAGTAACATATCATCAACTCTGCCATATGCTATTGGTTGTACAAACCAACCTGAGACAGTATGGGAGAGGACTACACAAGGGTATGAATATCAGGAAGTGGGAATCATTGGGGACCATCTTGGAAGCTGCCTACCATAATGCATATGAGATCTACTTTGGCTGTAGAACAAACCAAATGATGAATTTGATGTGAGGAAAGGGAAGAAAATAAGGATGGCTTCCAGGCTTTTGGTTTTAGTTACTTTACTACAATTGGAAGAAAAGTGAGGAGAAATCAAGAGTTCTTCTTTCAACATGTGCAGAAGTTGCAAAGCCTTTTAGATATCCAAGTGGATGTATCAGTAAGAAGTTTGAATGAATGATTCTGGAGCTTGGGAGAGAGCCCAAGACAGGAGATTAAATTTGCAAGTCATAACCTATAGATGAGATCTAAAACATAGGCACTGGATGAGATCACTTAGTTGCAGTTATTCGCAACCTTAGCTGCCCATTAGAATCATCTGGGAAGCTTGAAAAATTGACACCAGGCCATTCTCCAAGTCAACTAAATCAACATATCTGGACATGGCACCCAACCATTGGGATTTTTAAAGTTCCCCAGTGATTTCAATGAGAACCGAAGATTGAAAACCACTGACGAGGGAGAAAATGCAAGAAGGGAAAAGAAGGGAGCCCACGACCCCTGCGTGTACGCGAGGGTAGAGGATGATGGTGCTGCAGAGGGAGAAAGTTAAGGCATAAGACACAGCTTCTTTCGCAGTGCCTGAGAATTGGTTTATTTTGTGGTTGACAAGCTGGTGAGCTGAGAGCAGTTTGTACGCTCCACATGCAAAGGGTCATCCTCTGTGGCTGATGAAGAACATAGGATCACTTTGGAATTTCAAAATGTAAAAAGTTGAATACACTGATTCCATTTCATAATGCAGTCAGACTTAATTAGACCCAAAGTATTTACCCACTGTTCCCCTGGCCTTTTTTTTTTTTTTTTTTTTTTTTTTTTTGCGGTACGCGGGCCTCTCACTGCTGTGGCCTCTCCCGTGGCGGAGCACAGGCTCCGGACGCGCAGGCTCAGCGGCCATGGCTCACGGGCCCAGCCGCTCCATGGCATGTGACATCCTCCCGGACCGGGGCACGAACCCGCGTACCCTGCATCGGCAGGAGGACTCTCAACCACTGTGCCACCAGGGAAGCCCTGGTCTTTTTAATTAGGGGTAAAATTTAAGCAAATCTGAACCCGACACTCTTTACGTATAGAAGACTCTGTGCAGAGATGTGGCTGGATTCCAGTGGGAAGCTCCTGAAGTCAGGCTGTCAGGGAAAAAAGACTAAGTGTCCAGTCTAACGTCAGATTAACACTAACAATGTGCTGATCTTCGTGTGCAAAAAGATCTTGGGACAATCCATTGGTAAGTAGGTGTTGGAGGTGTTTTTCCATCTGTGCGGATCCAACCATTTGTTAGCCCCTCTCCCCAAACTTTTGCAAACTGATGTACCTGAGTGAACAGTGGCTTGCAGCTGTGTTCTCAGCCCTGCTTCCTGAGACATTGACACTGTGACCTTGATCTCATTAATCCATTTTCCATGACTCTTGACCAACAAATCAGATAGGTCAAATTCATAACCCTTGAGTCCTCTGGAAGGATATAGCGCATTCCCTCACCCTATGCCTGCACCTGACTGGGCTCTTTTAAAAACTATCACTTTGTTTCTATTTCTGGCTATCAGGGTCATTAAAGGAGACTTCAGATGCTCTCTGGTTGGAGTCCAAAGTCCTCAGTTCAAGACTGAGCTCTACCACTTGTTGGTTGTGAGCCCTGGGGCACACCACTTAGTCTACTAAGCCTGTCTCCCCCTCTGTAGAATGGAGGGTCCCTGCCTTACTCTTTCCTGAGATCACTGTTTATAGAGAAATGAGTGAATGTAAACACCTTATCTTGCTGATGTAGACTTAACCGCCACCATATCTGCTGCACTGGGCATATGCAGAGCCGTTCACCTGCCTTGGACGTCTGCCTCCTTGCCTTCTCACCATCAGGCCTTTCCTTCCTTCCATATCTCATGGCTCAGACCTCAGATTTCTTCAGGAAGTCCTTCTGGATTAACCCCATCTCACTTGTATCATCCTTTTTGCTTTTCTGCAGTGCCAGAATATGGTGTTCTCTTTAAGTACCATTTACTTGTATGTTTCTCTATGGATGTCTTAAAATTTGTCCCAAATCTTGAATCTGAATCTGCATTAGATTGTAAGGGTTGGGGGCTTAGGGACTGGAGATTTCTCCCAGCTTTGCAGCACTGATCAATGTGAAAGTTTTACCCATTGATATGGGCTGCTAACTTCTTTTTATATCTGATTTGTATTCCTCACTGATCTTCACAAATCAAAATCACCCAGAAAGCAATCAAGTTGGGGGTGTTTGTAGATATTTTCCTACATTTATAGTTCAGTCCTTCCCTTGTTAAAACAATTCTTGGCTACCAGAGTCTTACAGATAATTGGATATCAGCCAATGTGGGCAGAAATGGAAACATACATTTTTGCCTTTCATTAGCAGCATCATGTCTTCATCAACACACTCCACCGAGATTTCAACATCACTATCCTTCCTTCCTCCCTCCCTCCTTCCCTTCCTTCCCTCCCTCCCTTTCAAGTTGTTCCAAGCCCAGTGACGTTCAAAATGGTGAGTCATTGTCTAAATGCGGAGGCTGGCATTCTGCATGCACAACAGTGTGTGCTTGGGTGCCATCCCAGCCCGCGTGACTTTGACCCCGGGGGGGGGGGGCATTCTGAAAATGATCCTCCATGAGCACGAAAGTGGCATAAACCATGACCTCATATTTTTGGAACCCCAGCAGGGATGAGGGGACTCAAGCTGATGTTTTCTGGGTTTTATATAATGAACATACATCGTAGAGTTCTGTGGTGCAGTAGAAATACCATTCTTGATGACAGAAGACCTAAATTGGGGTCTTGCTCTTTCAGTAACTAGTTGTGAGACCTTGGGCAAGCCATGTCACCCCTCTGGACCTCAGAGAGGAAGCAGGTTGAACTGGGTCATCTTAAAGTTAATTTCTTTAGACTCCAAGGTTCTGCTGAGGGCTGTGAAATAACGTGACCACTCATCAAGGACTTTACAAATTTTCCTTGCTCTCCTAGTATTTCTGTTGATCGTAGGGAGAGGGGGACTATTCTGGGAGAGCTTTCTGGATATCTACAAGATACATATGTAACGGATGATAAAAGGAGGTCAGAGACTGGAAGGTACAAATGAGAAAAAAAGAGGAAAAGGAAGATGTCCTTGTGTTTCCCTTTACACTGCAGTTTTTCTGGTCCAGTAGTAGATTTCTGATCATTCCCAAGGAGTCAAGGGTGGATGCTGATTGCTGTGGACTGAATGCTTCTGTTCCCCCCCAGATTCTAATGTTGAAGCCCCTAAAGCGATGGTATTTGGAGGTGTGGCTTTGGGGAAGGGATTGAGTCATGAGAATAAAGCCCCCACGATGGGATTAATATCTTTATAAGAAGAGAGCTGGCCGTTTCTTACCCTGCCCTTTGAGGATAAAACGAGAAGATGACCATCCGTAAACCAGGAAGAGTTGCCTCCACCAAGAACCCAACCATACTGGCCCCCAGCCAGCCTCCAGAACTATGAGAAAGAAGTGTTTGTTACTTAAGCCCGCCCAGTCAGTGGTATTTGTTATAGCAGTTTGAGCCAACGAAGACACTGATGTCATCCAAGGCACAGAATGTGAACCTGCTTCAGCCCCAATTCAGGGCTGGAGTGATGCCCCAAATCACTCAGGTTCAAGGACAAGTGTCTATGGGGTTTCTGTCTGTTTGTAGAGGTTGAATATACTAACCTTGGACCTCTGGTGCTGAGCGCTACTCCTTGCATGCTTTTAAAACTTTATATAGGGACTTCCATGGTGGTGTGGTGGTTAAGAATCGGCCTCCCAGTGCAGGGGACACAGGTTCGATCCCTGGTCTGGGAAGATCCCACATGTCGCAGAGCAACTAAGCCCGTGCGCCACAACTACTGAGCCTGCATGCCTAGAGCCCGTGCTCCGCAACAAGAGAAGCCACGCAATGAGAAGCCCGTGCACCACGAAGAGTAGGCCCCGCTCGCTGCAACTAGAGAAAGCCCGCGTGCAGCAACGAAGACCCAACGCAGCCATAAATAAATAAATAAAATAAATAAATTTATATTAAAAAACTTTATATAAAGGTATCATGCATGTATCTTTCTGAAACTTGCTTTTTTTTTTTTTCTGCCATGGATCCATGTTGATACACGTAGCTCTAGTTGACTCATTTAAACTACTATGTACTTCTCCATTGTAAGAATATATCACTATTTATATATCTGTTGATGGACATATATGTTGTTTCTAATCCTTTTTCTATTAAAAGCAAAGCAACAAAACACATTTTTATGCATGTCTCCTTGAACCCATGGAGTTGCGGAATTAAAGCATTAATTAAAGCATATGTATACCTTCAACTTCACTTACTATTGCCAACATACTCTTAAAGGGGTCATGCTAATATATACTCCTATCAGCACCATAGGAGAGTTCTTATTTTTCCACCTCCTTGTCTGCACACAGTATTTTCCAGACCTTTTAGCTTTTGCAATCTCTGACATAGTGAGCATTTAATCTGATTCCAGATGTTTAAGGGAATGATTTAAATGTTCTCAGTGTTAAGTAGGATATTTACTATCTATTCTTGACAGATGTTAGTTATTAGATTGAGGAAGTTACTAGCCTTATTTTACTATGATTTTAAACCATGAATGGATGTTGAGTTTTATCATATATTTTTGTTGTGCATATTCAGAGGTGATCATCTAACATTTTAAATAATCTTCCTAGTGATATTAGACCCAGGTGGCTGGTTTGATGGGAAACTAAGAGGTGAGGTAAAGATTCTTAAGACCAATCTCTTGCAGTTTTTCAAAACATCAACTTCCAATAGCGCATCTCAAAAGTCACCTCCCACAGTCAGATGGTTGGGAAGGAATTCATGTATTGTCACGTACCACAAATAGTTCATCATGTGGTAAGTGGGGATGTGCCAGGGTGTTGTTGTAACTAGAGACTATTACCTAGAAGGCCTGCAGAACAGCATGCTTCACAGTGGGTTATTTGAACAATATATGATTATTACGGGCCGATGCCTGGGGCTTGGCTATACTTTTGTGAAGGTGAAATTTTCTTTGTAATGGACTTGGCTATAATGGGATTTGATCTCCATTCATCCCACCCACCCGTTCTCCCTCTGGCACCTTTGATAGACTTGCTGCCTATGCAGCAGCCAGCCCAGCTGAGTCTCAGGAGCCAACATGCCTCTAATTTGTAACCAGAAGCTCTCCAACAGGGCTGTCTCCTCATAAGCCCCAGATCTCTTTGATTTACCCAACATTCATCCCTCATCCATGGCCTTACTCGGTCTGCTTTCCCAAGGTGTTCATCACCTTACTTCGCTTAGCTCCCTCGGAACCCTCCCAGCCTGTTTAGGTACAGCTTGTGTTTGTCACACATTATGGATGTTATGTTCTGGAGGGTTCTGGGTTCTCACCCCTGGTTAGTGGGAGTGCCATGTCTGTCTGGTGGGGTCGTAGTCAGAGGATGAGGCTAACAAGCTTCATACCACAGGTTTTGAATAAAGGCACAGCTGCCATCTGCCTTGCAACAGTGTTTGGAGTTTAATTCATAAGTTTGGTCTAGAAGGAGGGTGTGCAGGATGCAATCCACCAAATCACCACTCCAGCCTACACAATTCAGAGGACATGTCCCATGGGCATTGGTTTTGTTGGACGATCTGGTGCAAATAAATCATTCCTCTTCTCCTGGGTGCTATGTGACGTATACTAAACGTTTGCTATGTTTATTTAATCATTTTCTTTCTTTGCTTATTCTGTACATAAGTCGATCCTGCAAGAAGTTACAATATGGGCAGTTACTTACGGCATTTCACTTGAGGGGTGAAATGAGGGGGGTAAAGGATCCCCCTCGCCAGACATGTTTCCTCTGCCGAGGTACCCAAAGTCCCACCATTGACGGCCCCTGAGAAAATGTAACTCATGGCTGGGTGATGTAAATTGTTGTCACTCTCAGGCCATGATTAATGAATTAATCAGTTCAGCCAGAGATTTGGGCTGGGCTCACAGGAAGTACAGCACAACATTCATTCATTCAGAAAACTTTTAATAAATAGTGAGCGTGTGCCAACGCTCTGTTAGGTTCCAGTGACTGAAATATACGGTCCGTGCCCTGCTGTGCTGTCCCCCGGATGGGCACAGAGTCACGTGGTGTCTCTGAAAGAGGCCTGGACTGGGGCTGAGGGCCTTGGATTCTTGTACCAGCCGTCTACCAGATCTGAGAGCTGGGTGAACCAGGGAGCCCCTTTGGGCCACAGTGTCCACATCATCAGCTGTAAAATGGGGAGATGGTGGAGGAGCATCGGGGTCAGGCCTGCTATGAGTGGAATGGGTATTACATTCACCTGGTTCAGCCATCAGCAGGAAGTCCTTTTCTCCCTTTCTTGTGCCTCACGTGCCCAGTTCTGTCTTCCTACTCAAGCAGGTCACCGTTGCTGTTAGTTCGTTGCTTATCCTTTCGGAGATCTTAAAAAGTGTCTGTACTAAGTCCATACAAGTCTATCTTCTTTATCCCTCTTTAATTTTTTTTTTTTTTTTTTTTTTTTTTTTGCGGTACGCGGGCCTCTCACTGTTGTGGCCTCTCCCGTTGCGGAGCACAGGCTCCGGATGCGCAGGCTCAGCGGCTGTGGCTCACGGGCCCAGCCGCTCCGCGGCATGTGGGATCCTCCCGGACCGGGGCACGAACCCGTGTCCCCCGCATCGGCAGGCGGACTCTCAACCACTGCGCCACCAGGGAAGCCCTATCCCTCTTTAATTTAGCAAAGGATATAGCATGCCATCAACACTGTTCTGCACCTTGCTTTTCCCCAATTAACAAGATATCTTGGAGATCTTTCTGTGTCAATACAGAAAGATCTTTAATGTTTTTCTTTAATAGCTACATTGTATGCATGTTCAGCAATTTAAGCAGTGCCCGTATAGATGGCAATTTGGCCGCTTCCATTCTTCTGCTTTTTCAAACAATGCCAACATGTGTAAGGTTGTATTTACATCCTTTTGCAAGCTGGCAAGTATTATCAGTAAGATAATTCCTAGAAGCGGAGTTTCTGTGTGGGTCAAAGATGTACACATTGGTGATTTTACAAGTGTGATGTCTTTTTTTCTGACACCAAATGTATGGTATCCTTTCCAGCACCCATTCTCTGATTCTCTGACAGTTCAACTCAATTCTGACACTGTTTACCTGATTTTATTGTCACATTCCATAGGGTTAAGGTCTCAGTCCCCCAAGACTACCCACCACTTCAGGTACAGCCACAAATGGTGTGCCTACCAACTACAATACAAGTTCAGGGGCTCCCAGGACACCCCCCTCGACCTCCATTTGATAATTCACTAGAATGACTCACAGAACTCAGTAAAGTGCTTTACTACTAGTATTACTGGCTTTTTTATTTTACTTTGCTGCACTGCACGGCAGGCAGGATCTTAGTTCCCTGGAAAGGCAGGATCTTAGTAGCCCTGTCCTGAAGCTATCCAGGGACCCCACCCCAAGTCACCGCATTAGCATAAACCTGGCTGGTTGACCGGACTCCTTAGGAATAACTAAAGACCCTCCTATCACTTAGAAAATCCCAAGTGTTTTAGGAGCCAGAAACCAGGGACAAAGACCAAACATGTTTTTTATTAAATTACACAAAGGTAGTCAAAATACCCTAATACGTCCGTACATCCCCACCCCTCCCGGCAGAGTGCCTACGTCCCCAGAGCCTTGCAGCCCAGGCTGTTGTTGAGCCTTTGGCCTTTTGCCACCTCGATGGTGATACATGGAATCTCGGAGTAGTTTTAATTTGTATTTTATTCTGAATGAGGCTGAGCATCTTTGCATATATTGGAGAGCCATCTCTATTTTGCATAGATAAGTTTTGAGGGAAGGAGAATGGAAGGGCCAGAACTTGGAGCTCCTCAGGAAAGGCGAGAGGAGGAGCTGATGGGTCCCGCAGATGGGGACATGAAGGGTCAGAGATGGGCTGAAGGTCACTGCGTTGTTTCACACACACTTTTCTTAGAGTCAACCCCGTTTTCCTCATCTGCTGCCCACCCCCAGGTCCATCGTGAGCCTCTGAGTTAGTGAGTCGCACTCCTGTTGTTAGGACATCTCAGGTGCCTGGCAGATCCTTCCAGACAAGGTTTCTGGGCAAGGTGAAGTGACCCTGCGAAGGCCCAGCTGTGAGAGCCTGGCACCTGTGTTTTGCTGATCACTGTGTTCCGATGCCCTTTGGACAATCGGAATTCCAGAGCGAGGCGAGCCCTGGCCTCTGGCCTCACCATCTCCTATCTCTACCTTACTGTTGACAGTGAGGGCGAAGCTGTCCTTGGGGGCCGGGACCTTGTGCATATCCAAGAAAGGAAAAGAATAATCCATGAGACTCCTGTCCTTGAAACAGTGGGAAGGAGAGAAAGTTGGTCATGCGTCCCAGGGACTGGTAATTGCTGTCAGCCCTTGTTGGTACAGATCCATTTCTGTCCAGGGGCCCCTCATTCCGGGATGTGGGGCTGCCGACAGGCATCAGGAGAAGCATGGTTCTGGGTTGGGGAGCTTGGAGGTTTTGCCTCTTTCTGGCAGAGTGTAGGAAGCAGTCCTAGCCTCCAGGGCTGGGAGAGTGGGCTGTCCCTGCGAAGGGACCTACCCACCCACCCAAGATGTCACACATCTACTCCTTCTAGGGCATGGATGAAGGGCAGGAGCCAGTCCCCTCGAGGGAGCAAGATGCTGCCGGAAGGGTGATTAGCCTCACGTTCAATACCCATGTCCCTGCCCCAAAGCTGTGCCCAATTGCAGCCGTAAGCACAGATGCCTGGCAAGTAAAAGTGCCCCACTCTCAAGGGTTGTTTCCACTCTGTCCATTTAAAAACACTGTTAAGAGGCAGCTGTGGTTTATACCTGTTTCAGTTCTATGGTTCTTGACTCGGTTTCCACATCTGTGAGTTGCTTGTGAAAGTTCCTGTAACATTTTCATCTCTGGGAATCTTGAGTCCCAAAGACTAGTTGCTCAGATCTTCTCCAGGGAGCCAAGTATGTTGTCCCGCAGTGGCCAGTGTCTCCACCTGAGGTTTTTTTTTTTTTTTTTTGCGGTACGCGGGCCTCTCACTGTTGTGGTCTCTCCCATTGCGGAGCACAGGCTCCGGACGCGCAGGCCCAGCGGCCATGGCTCACGGGCCCAGCCGCTCCGCGGCATGTGAGATCTTCCCGGACCGGGGCACGAACCCGTGTCCCCTGCATCGGCAGGCGGACTCTCAACCACTGTGCCACCAGGGAAGCCCTCCACCTGCGTTTTAATACACCTGAGGCAGAGTGATGCCCGAACTGTGATGGATGGAGGTCCCCGGCAGCAGGATCTTTTGGCAGCAGCCTGCCTGGAGTCTGATGAGCAGCCAACTCAGAATGAAGATGAAGCACCGGTGAGCTTTGATGGACGACAGGCAAAGCTTGTCTTGAAATTGGTCTCTCAAAACCGTACAAAACTAATACACAAATCAATGCAAAGTGTTTAAACCACCAGGAAAACTCAGCGCATCCATCACACTTAGGGGGAGGGGGCCGTGGACTTTGGCAGTTGCCTGAGCCCCCGAGGCCCTGGGGAAGGAGACTCAGTCTCTGGGAACTGACAGTCTGATTCAGCATCTCCCTCCTGAGCATGGACCCCAGTATGGCTTGAAGAGGGTAAATGGGAAAGAGTTCCCGGCCCTGGCCATGCATCCATGCTGGACAGGGAGAGCTGCAGCCCCTGTCTCTTTGTTCCCCTACTGGCCACTCACAGAGGGACCCCCTTTGGGGTGGCCATTGTAAAAGGGGCCCTGAGGTGAGTGGTAGCTCCAGGCCTTGTGCTGGTGATGATGCCGAAGAGTCGGTCTCAACTCAGGGTGACTAAGGGCCCAGCAGCCTGGGGACTTGTGACAGCTCACACTTCATTTCTCACATATGTGTCTTTATTTTTAATACAAGTTATATATATTTAAGGTGTAAAACATCTTGGTATACATATACATGGTGAAATGATGACTACAGCCAAGCTAATTAGCATATGGGTCACCTCACATAGTTACTGTGTGTGTGTGTGTGTGTGTGTGTGTGTGGTGAGAGCACCTGAAATCTACTCTCTCAGCAAACGTCCAGTATTCAGTAGAATATTGTTAACTACAGTCACTACACTGACGTGAGATCTCTAGACTTACTTATCCTACATAACAGCCACTTTGTACCCTTTGACCACTGTCTCCCTGCCCCCGGCAACCACCATTCTATTCTCTGCTTCTAGGTATTCGACTTTTTCGGATTTCACATATAAGTAAGATAGAGCACACAGGATGTGTCTTTCTGTGCCTGGCTTATTTCACTCAGTATAACGTCCTCCAGGTTCATCCATGTTGTCAAAGTGGCAGGACCTCTCTTTCTCTCTCTCTCTCTCTCTCTCTTTTTTAACAGCTGAACACCATTCCATTGTATGTATGTACCACAGTTTCTTTATGCATTCATCTGTCGATGGACACTTAGGTCTTTTCCATGTTTGGGCTATTGTCAGTAATGCTGCAGTGAACGTGGGGTGTTCCTCAGCTCTCACCCCAGCCCTGTTCCTCCTACCCTCTCCCCATCTGGGGTGACTCACTTCTTTCTTCATTCTCTGAATAATTACACAGTCTACCTTGGACCGTTTCTTCCATTGAAATCAAGGTCTTAACTTTGTATCAACCTTATTTAATCTAGAAATTTCTTAAATGGTATAGGAAGTGAATAAGCGTAACTTATATTTATAGCAGACCTTGCAGCTTGCAAAGTCCTTTCATGTACATGGTTGGTAGTTTCATCTCCATTTGACAGAAGAGGAGCTGAAGCTCAGAGAGGCTAAGCACTGTGACCAGGCTGCCGGAAGGGAAAACCTGGTAAAAATGTGGAATTGTAGTTGTGTTACATTTCTCAAACCCTTGATTGCAGAAGCTGGCCTCTGGCAAGGAGACTGTATTCATCCCAGCTTCCACGAGGCTCTGGGGAAGGGTTAGCAACTGCATCCTTTGTGCCTATTGTTATGGTTTCTGACCTCACCTTGGTGTGCTGGCCATGCGGCAGTGGTGACAGCAGGCACAGGCATCGGCCCCGGAACCTTAATAGGTCAGGAATTTGGCCAGAGTAAAAGATGGTTACTTTTTAAGAATTTTCTCCCCATGACTCAAAACTGAAAGAATAATCCTGTGTCCAGCCATCAGAATAAGGAGGAAGGATTGGAGAGCTCCCAGCAAAGGGGCTATATAACTCACAGGAGCAGAGAGCTCCTAAAGGGTGTGTCACCCATCCCCCCCACCTCGAGGCTGTGTCCACACCATCCCAGCCAGGTGTGCTCCCGACCTACGCTCAGGCATTTCCAGGGAAGGAAAGGAGATGGCCTTCCTCTGGAGCTTATCCTAGTGATTTTCAAAGCCCTCGCTTAGGAGTTCATTCTCAATCCCTCCTTCTGTAACTTTGATCCATAGTCTTTGGTTGGTCCATGTTGTGTTATGATGTCTCAGACCTGTGAAGTCATTCCCTGAAACTATGGGCTGTTCTCTGTGCCCGTTTGGATCACCTCTGAAATGTATGGTCATTCCTGGGTGTCCAGCCGTACAGAGGATGTGGACAAACTGGAGGCCCCCCGAGAAAAGGGAGCAGCACGTGGCCTGGATCGGCCACCACGCCACGTGGAGAACAGTCCAGCAGTCTGTATTCTGTGGAAGAGGGACTTATTGATTGGGATTTCAAAGAGGTGCACTTGGGAAAATGCAGGGATGCATGGGGATGGGAAGCACGAAGATGGGGAGCTGTGGAGAGCATGGAGAGAAAGGCAGGGATCAGGGCATGAGGCTGAGCGTCACACCGGGGAGTTTTGTCGTTTGGGCAGTGGGGAGCCAGTGAGGGTCAATGTACAGCAGCAGCCTACTTAGATGTGTTCCAAGGTCAGTAGGAAGCTGTATGCAGGAGGGCTTGGTAGGGCAAGACCCGAGGCAAGGAGGGCCCTAGGCGGCTGGGGCAGCGTCCCCCTGCACCAGAAGCAGGAACTTTGGCTCTCCTGTGGGGCTAGGGTTGCGTGGGCTACTCCTCCCCGTCAGAGGCCCTGATCTCAGAGGAGCTGCAGGGCTGGGTGTGCGAGGTGGAGGGGGGTTGCCTGAAGGAGGGCTCCTGCGGCAGATCACACGGCGTCTGGTCACCTGTCAAACAGCGACCAGGTGAAAGTCCACATCTGCCCTCCTGCTGCTGTCTGGGTGCCCCAGTTATTCCAGCATCTGGGCCCTGGCAGCTGCTGGGAAGGCCAGAGAATTCCAGGTTCCTTTCAGAGGAGAAGCCCCTGGAATGGTTCACAGAGCAGCGAGCAGCAGGGCTTTTCCGAATACCTGCTCCCTGGTTTCTGTGGACAGAAAGAAAAAACCCAAAGCTCTGATTTTCATCGGCGCACAGAAGGCAGAGGCTGGAGCTCATCCCAGGAGAGCCTTTGGGGGCAGTGGCACAATGTTTACCCGGTGCGGCCCCGGGAGGCCCAGGCCTGTCCCACCACTAGTTTTTTCTTTTTTAATTGTAGCAAAATATACATCACACAAAATTTTCCATCTTTACCATTTCTCAGTGTACAGTTCAGTAGTGTTAGGTCCATTCACATCGTTGTGCAACTAATTTCCAGAATTCTTTTCATCTTGCAGAACTGAGACTCTGTGCCCATGAGATAGTAAGTCCCCATTTCCCCTTTCTCCAGCTCCCGGACTCCCCCTTCTACTTTCTGTCTCCGTGAGTTTGACTGCTCTAGGTACCTTTTATAAGTGGAACCACACAGTGTTTGTCTTTATTTTTTTTTAATAAGTTTATTGATTTCATTTATTTATTTTTGGCTGTGTTGGGTCTTCGTTGCTGCGTGCGGGCTTTCTCTAGTTGCAGCAAGTGGGGGATACTCTTTGTTGCAGTGCGTGGGCTTCTCATTGCGGTGGCTTCTCTCGTTGAGGAGCACAGGCTCTAGACGTGTGGGCTTCAGTAGTTGTGGCTCACGGGCTCAGTAGTTGTGGCTCGCGGGCTCTAGAGTACTGGCTCAGTAGTTGTGGCGCACAGGCTTAGTTGCTCTGCAGCATGTGGGATCTTCCCGGACCAGGGCTTGAACCCATGTCCCCTGCATTGGCAGGTGGATTCTCAACCACTGCACCACCAGGGAAGCCCACAGTGTTTGTCTTTTTGTGACTGGCTTATTTCACTTAGCAGAATATCCTCAAGGTTCATCCATGTAGTAGATATCAGAATTTCCTTCCATTTTAAGGCTGAATAATATTCCATTGTATGTATACACCACAATTGATTTATCTATTTGTCTGTTGATGGACACATGGGTTGCTTCCATCTGTTGGCTACTGTGAATAATGCTGCTGTGAACATGACTGTACAAGTATCTCCTGGAGACCCTGCTATCAGTTCTTTTGAGTATTTACCCAGAAGTCAAATTGCTGGATCATATGGTAATTCTACTTTTAATTTTTTGAGGAACCACCATGCTGCTTTCCACAGCGGCTGCACCATTTTACGCTCCCACCGATAGCCACCGCAGTCATTTTACAACGTGACTGTAAGCCACAGGGCCACCATAGGGCTGTAACTCAGGGACGCAGACTGACTTACAGCCACGCTGGGCACGTAGTCTCACCCTCAGCCACACACAGCGCAGCCCGGGAGCCCTGGGGTGGGCGGGGCAGGGCATGGTGGAATCCGTCAGCCGACTGTAGCTCAAAGTTACTTTGGTTCGGTTTCAGAGCCTTGGGTTTAAAGATAAAAATCTCCCCTAAATGTCCATTTAAGAAACAATAGACGTTTTAAATAAGCTTTTCAAGTTACAGGTTATGTATACTGTACATTGTATAGGGCTAATTGCCTCACGTCCTTTATTCACTTCCTTTTTGTTATGACGAGAAGTGTCAGAGTGCCTCGTTCTATACAGAACTTTTTTTCTGAGGCTCTCCAGAGACTGCAAGGACTGTTTTGCTACTTAGTTCCAGGATAGTACCTTGAAGTCAGAAGATGCAAGGACTAATATTCCCACATCTGATGAGATGTGGTGGAGTGCACCTGGGCTGGGGTATCTTCTCAGACTCCCTTCCCGGGGAACTCATGCCCCCTCCTCTGGGCTTTGGCTCCCAGCAGGCGTGTTTCTACTGTGTCTCCCCACCTGCCTGGTTCCTGACTAAAGGATTCACTACTGACCAACACTGAAGCCATTCAGATCCTTCTAAAAATTTGGGTTTGTGTCTAAGGCAGGGGTCAGTCAATTAGCCAAATCCTGCCTATTGCCTGCCTGTTTTTGTAAATAAAATGTTATTGAAATGTGGCCAGGTGCCCATTCATTTACTGTAGTATAGTCTGGGGCTTCTTTCACCGACAATGGTAGAGTTGAGTACTTGTGCCCGAGACTGTATGGCCACAGAGCTGAAAATATTCTCCATCCAGAGAAGCTGGAAGCAGAGAGGCCTGGAGATGGGGAATGAGAAGAAGAGGGCAAATCACAATAGCCTCTGGGACCTCAGTTCTGTCTCCTTCCTGAGGCTACTGGGATTCATTAGTTTCTTCCAGACCCTTGTGATAAAATCTTTTTTTTTGCTCAAGCAAGCTCAGATACGTCTCTAGTTTTGGCAGCTAGAGTCCCAGAAATACTCTGGAGAAGCTCCGTACCTCCCGCTACTCACAGATCAGTGGTGGACCAGCACATCAAAGCTTAGTCAAGAGATCCGGCCTTCCCTCCGTCCTTTCCCTGAGCTGGTGAGTCTGTCCTGGCCCTGCCCAGGGAAACAGGTGTGCACAAAGATTGGAAGCTGATCTGATGCAGAGAAGAAGTTGTTGGTGAGGAGCCCGGGATCAGGGCCCCAGTGTGTGGCCTCTCGCTCTTGACTGACAGCCACTGTGTCCTCCTGGCGGGAGCTGGAGTGGCCTCCAAACCTTGAGCACCACGGCAGCTGCAGTCGGGGGAAATGCCAGAAGCTTCCAACCCTGGCCTTTCTGCGCTTGAACGCTTTGAAACATTTCTCTCAAATCCATCTTGAATTTCCTTTTGTAACTTTTTAATAAAAACGGACTCAAATGTAATCTTGAGTTGAACACGTCTCACACTGGCAGCCTATTAGAGACAAACACAGTGTTTGGCACAGAGTAGACCAGCATCCATAGTTCCAGCATAGCAGAATTCAGACAAGTTTTTGATGAGAACTTCTGGTTCGAGGTGGTAGCTTGAACACACGCTTTCATCTTTGTCACTTCTTAGATTTCACTAGAAGAAAAAGATAAATAATGTCTGTCATGGCAAAGAGACTGGGGAGGAAAATTGTCACCAAGCAAGAAAGTTCACCATTTTCCTGGAAGATAGAAGGAATGGGATTTGTGATGCATGCAACAGTCAAAAAGGCATCACCTGGAAAAGAAGGCAGCTGCAGTGGACATGGGAACCAATAAATCTGGTAGAAACCAAAAGGGTGCTGGACTCAGAGTTTGCAGGCACAAGGGGAGGCAGGAGTAAGAAATGGGGTTCACAGAGAAGGGATGGTTGAGTTGGTGTGGTCCACCTGCCATGCTTTGGTACAGGTTAATCTGGTGTCTGCTCCAGGAAAACATATGAAGGTATATCTTTAAGTTTAAACCAGCCCTCTAGAGAAGGCGAAGGCATCTAGTGCAGATTCTGATTCTCTAGAATAGAGCCTCCACTTTCTGGCATTTGGGGAGGCCATGGCTTGATTGTCAGTTTCCTTATCCACTCGCCATGAGGCCGAACCTTCCAGCCAGCGTGCAAGCAGGCAACATTTCACACCCCACAGAGAGCTCCTAATCAGAGTTCCAGGGTAGAGACCTGGTGAAAAAATAGACCTCTTTGGTGCCAGTGCAATGCAGAAAAATCCACATTGGCTGCCTAGTCTCTTACAACTGCAGAATGACAACCAAAGGTCGCAAAAATTCGAGAAGAACTAGAACCCCAAAGAGACAGACCAAGATAAATAGACTTATCCCAGTGGAAATCTGGGTTCATTCAGAAAAAAAAAAAAAAATCTTTATACACTCAGATTCTTCGAGAGTATATTATATCCATAAAACAAGATAAGAGGTAATAGACAAGGAGCAGAAAGAGAACAAGAGACAGTTCTTAGAGATTAAACATTTTTGATTATCAGAATAAAAAATTCAAAACAGTCTTGAAACATAAAGTCAAGGAAATCTCTCAGAATGTAGAAAAGAAATATAGAGAAGAGAAGTATTGGAGAAAAATATTAAAGCATGAGAATGCATTCTGAGGTCAAACATAAAGGGAAAAGGATCACAGAAAGAGAAAATGAAAATTAGCAAAGAAACAGTAGAAGAAAATTTCTCAGGGCTGAACGGCTGAATTTTGAAGGGCCCAGGATATCCAGCAAAATAAATGGAAGCAACAACAAAGCACCCCAATGCTTAGACACTTTTCTGTAAACTTCTAGAGCACCAAGGATAATTTGTAGATCCTAAAATCTCCCAGAAAGATCAAATAGGTTACCTTAAAGGAACTGAATTCAAACTCACAACTGACTTTTCATCTGCAGCCCTCAGTGCTATGAGACAATACAATAATAAGGAAATATTATTATTATAATGAGGGAATAAGACTTAAAAAAATTTCTTTTTTGTTTTTACCCAGCCCAACTGTCAAATAAACATCAGGGCAAAATAAGGGCATTTAATTACCATATACCCTTTTTAGGAAGTTATCTGAGGCTGTATCCCAGCAGCATGGGGAAGTAACTAAGAGAAAGATGTGGAGTCCAGGAGACAGGAGGGCAGCTCAATCCATGAGAACAATTCAGGGATCCCAAGTAACAGCAAGGTGGCAAGTCTGAAGCAGAACCAGCTCTGGAGGATGACCAGCCCAGAGTGGAGAAGAGGGGACTGCTCTGCTGGGGAGAGTGTCCTAGAGAAAAGGCAACTCCTTGTGGTAGGTAATATCATTGAGAGGATGGAAAATCCTCAGGTTTGAAAAATGCCCAAGGGACTTACTTCCCTGGTGGTCCAGTGGCTAAGACTCCACGCTCCCAATGCAGGGGGCCTGGGTTCGATCCCTGGTCAGGGAACTAGATCCCACATGCAGCAACTAAGAGTTCACATGCCACAACTAAGAAAAATAAAATGCCCATTATTCAAGGAAAAAAATCACATATTCAGAAACTCCTGGAGAAACAAGAAGCTGTACCGGAAAGTCATTATTCCAAATAGCAAGAAAATGTATCATGACTTTAAGCAATTGCTGGAGTCTAAGAAAGGGAATTCACTGCACTTTATGCTGCTGGCACCATTCTTCGGTGAGTGGCCAAGAGACTGAAATCTTGGGCTTATAGAGGAAGAATTGATACCATGGCCCTACTTGGTTGGGCTGTGAGCAACCAGTATAGGGTGATAAGAATGTAAACAGTGTTAAAAAAAACCAACAACATTCAGAGTAAAGCTGTGGAAGCTTAAAAAGTGGGGTTGTCGTTGCAGAATGTAAACGTTAACCGTGTCAATTTAACGTGATCACTCACCTGAGGGAGGTTGAAGACGGAAGGGAGAAGGAAGGGTAGGGGCATAAATATTCTCATCTTACAAGGAATATCAAAGTACTGACTGAAGTTGTTGGAACAATAAATGGATATTATGTAATGTTATGGAGGTAACCAAATATATCTATAAAAAATAATGTGAAACCACCAACATTGAGCTAGATCTTAAAGGAGGGCAGCGTGAGTTTAAATCCTTATATTTTACAGAGAGGAGTCAGTGGATATTGTTTAGCGTTGATAAGCCAAGAAGTGGGGTTATAAACACCAGTTAGATGAAGATGATAGCCACCAGCAGGCACTGGTTTGATCCTCTGGGTCTGCTGTAGGGGCAGGTGGGGCTTAGGGTGGTCGAGCTCCAGGCAGCTCTGGGACCCAGTCAGCCCTTTCTGTGTCCCCTAGTGCACTGTATGAGTCACATCACTTTCTGTCTGTGCACTCAGCAGAGTGAAGTTAGGGAGCACTGTTTTATGAACCTACAGGACAGGACTTGTCCTTTCCCATCTCAGTTCGCAGTCTGTCCTGGTTGCTAGGTGTGAGTTTGCATTGGAGATGGAATACTCCACAGGGCTCCATGCGGTCGGTTGTGGCCTACGGGACACTGGTGATGAGAAGCAGAGCTGTGGTGCCCTTTGGAGCCAGGGAGGGCTTGCTGAGTGCCCCAAAAATGTCTTCCCAGCTGATTCAGGAGCCACTGCGTGCTGCTCTGCTGGTGATGTCTAGCGCTTGAGATGGGCCCAGGTCTCTGTGGGTTTCCCTGGGAGATCCTGCTTTCTACTGCTACCATGGCTCTTATAGTAAAGAGACGGCATACTTTAAGGAGGGGAAAGAACTAAATTGCACTGCCCCGGTTAAAGTGTTTTGAAGAATCAGTGAGAAGATGGGGCTAATGACAATGTGAAGTGCTCCTGTCACCTGGGCTGGGGACCAGTTCTCTGCAGTTACAGATGCTGCATTTGGCACCACGTAATAAAAACCAGAGCAGGTCTTCACTGGAGGACACAGTAGACTTTCTCAGAAAAAGTAAGCCCTCTAAACTTTCACTTCATGGACTGAGGATGTTTCACCTTCAAAGATGGACACGGTCCCTTGAAGATCATCAAAATTCCTTCAATCCCAAGTGACTGAAGCAATGACAAAACACCTTAAAAGCATCTCAGGACAATGGAGGAGAACTTCAGAAGAAAATAATGGACAGTTTGAATGAAAACACTCATCTTCAGGGAAGTCTAAGAACTGCTTGCCCAAGAAAAGCAAAGAGTGCGGGAACCAAAGGATCAGGAAAAAACACTTGAAAACCAAATGCATGAATGGAACATGTCGTGGATGAGAAAGACAGCTAGTTAAAATCTCTGGCTGAAACTGCTGAAGATGGTAGGCTTGCCTGCTCTCCTTAGAGGAGATCACGTGGATGTTGGCAACTTGGAATTAGAGGAAAAGAGTGAAGCAGCAGTTGGAGACCACCTAGTATCTCAGTCAGAGATGATTTGAAGACTCCTTGAGCTGTGTGAATTTAAAAGTGTCCTTTAAAAGACTTGGAGAAAAGCAAAACATATCCAGAAAACTTATGTGAAGAAAATCAGATGAATGAAGAGCTCACAGGACGAAAGAAAAGTCTTCAAACTGAGCAGGTCCCTTTGCAGCCTGAAAACCCACAGCTTGAAAGTGAGATTCAGGAGCTTCGGCTGAATCTTGAAGCAGATCAAGAGCATGTCACGCAGATTCAGAGGAAATCCATCAGAAAGGAAATGTACCGCTTGAAAATAGAGAAGAAACGTCCCGAAGTGCATAGAAACACGAACTACACACATCAGGAGGGTCACCTCTGTAGGAAGATGACCGAAGACGTGGACAAAGAATTGGGAAGAATCACTTCCTTTGATCCAAACCAGATTCTCTTCTATGAGGAAGTGCTTGAGGAAGTTGGATGGTGGCTCTCTTGGCAGAGAGAAAGCTTAAGGAGCTGAGATTGATGAATTGAGCTGAGATAATATTGGCTAACGTCAAATTTAAGATCCAGCCTTTCCCAAGTGGCTCTTTCCCTCATGATGTCCCCCACTCATCCCACGGGGCCTGAGAGGGTCAGGAGATCCCCTGGGTCTTCAGACCCCCCCAGGAGAGAGGAGGGTGAAGCTGTGGGGCCTCAGGGGTCTGGGGTCTCAGGTCCCATTCAACTTTGACAACAGCTGACCGCAGCAAGACGTTCGCCTATGTTTTCTCCCTGTTAATTTTGATTTATCTCTTCTTAGCTTAGCTGCTGTTACTTAACTGATGCTACAATTGCTCTTATTAAAGTTTGATAGCATTAAAAGAAAACAAAAAAGGTAATAGCCATCAAAAGAACTGAGAATGGGTCAGTTTTAGAAATTGCCTCTGGGAAGGGAGATGAGGAAAAGTGGAGGGGTCAGGTCATCCAAAGCAACCAATGAGGATGGCGCTGGGGCTCATTTCCTGCCCTCAGGAACGTCCAGTCCAGCCAGGCCCGGCTTCAGCCACCTCTTTGGGGGTGATGGGAGCCCAGGGGACCATGTGCTCTGCTACTGCTCTGACTTACAAATGCTCCCTTGTAATCCCTATATTATATTTACACCACCTGGCACTAGCCAATTATGTATGCGTATTCTTTTGAGAAAAATTAAAACTGTAAAAAAAATTTATTGATTTTCTATTGTATGACAGGCATGATCCTGGGTACTGAGGATAGGAAGGTAAACAAATAATTGGAGGTAAAATTCATTCTGAATGACTGACGATGTAAGATCTGTGTTTCATGGAGCTTAACTATACCACTTACCAGAGGAAATCGGTGATTTTCTCACAACTCAAGCATCCTCCCGTTTTCCCCCCTCACCAACCTTTGCCTTCCTGTGGTAGGAGTTCTTTGCTAAGGTCCCAGGGTGAGGGCTTCTAAAGTGACCAGACTTTCCGTTTGTGTACATCTTTGACAAACCTTGAAGAAGTCCTGAAAATGGCCATAGACCTGTAGTAATCAGAGAGATTTAAGTTGATGATGTGTGTCTGGGTTCAGGTTTCCTATTGCGGGAGGGATACACAAGATGATGCGGACAGGATTTGGCTTCGCCTTTTTTATGTGAGTGGCTTGCTATCCTTTTAAGCTTGAATACATTTTTCAAAACAAAACCAAAAGCAAAACAAACACACGCCATCCCTACCATTTTCATTCCAGAAAAGCTGAGTCATTTGGGGCCAGTGGGGCCAAGGTGAAGAATTCAGCCCCTGTGTTCTGTGTCTGGGTATTAGATCCCTGGAGGGCAAGGGCTCAATCTTACTGATCCTTCAACCCCTTGTACTTGGGACAGAGTACATAGTTAGTGCTCAAAAAATTATTGTTAAATAAAAAAAGTAATTTGCACTATATGCTAAAATAAAAGGTGCCAACGAATAATCCACTGAGAATTTTATGTCTCAGACATATAATTTGGTCCTGAACATGTAAAATATGTGCTCCATCCCTTCCCCTGTCTTTCCCCCCTAAAGCTGAGTGATTGAATGGATGGGCGAATGGATGCCCATGTTCAGAAGTGAGCGTTTGCCGTGAGAAGGTAGAAGTTTTAGCCCAAACCCTTCTGCACTGTGAGCACAACTACTCCAGCACATTCAGAGGACAGAGTTGCAATACCCGTATTAAGAGAAGGGCAGCATCCATTTTACTGTCAGTACCACTTCAACAAAATTAATTTCCTTTGGGCTTCTTGTTTCTGTATTTTAATGGTCTAATGTGGTAGTGCTCAACACACATTGAATGATGGTTTTCTTCCTACTCTCATTTTTTCTTTCTGTTTTTTCAGTAAGACACAGATTGATCAGATGTTTCACTGCATATTATCATTTATCCCTCCCCACCCCCAGCGTTCTAATTTTATTCTGTAGGGAGCTGGCTTGAACCAAAGCAAAGAACACACTTACTCAGACCCAGGAATAGGGCACAGGTGTTTGAGGGTTACTTGTGGCCGGCTCCAAAGTTTCTGTCACCAATGAGACCTGGTCCCTAGTCGTCATAGAGAAGAGGGGCTAGAGGCAGGGCAGGTCATGGGTCAAGATGAGGCAGCAAGATCAGAAAGGCCTTGGGGAAGGGAGAGAGGAGAGCCACGCTGCTCCATCCTCCTGACTTGCATGCAGTTATCACCATAAAGTGACATAGTTCCTTGCCCATGTTCTCCTGCCCTGATCCCACCCACAAAGTTGTGGAAAGGCTATGGGTAGTTCTTTATTACCGTTGAAGAGGAACACTTTTTTTTTGGTCCTTATGGGCTGAAGGAAAAGATTTACCCTCTTGGTCCTCTGTTTTCCTCATCTGTAAAATGGGGCTCCTAATTGCTTACTGAGGAAGGCAAAGAAGTATTCTGGTAAACACTAGCCAATGAAACTTACCTCATCATCCACTACACAGAGAAACTAAAAGCCATGGCAAAGCTGGCTCCCCTCCGGACTGAGGTGTAACCCTTGGGGGAGGAAGCTGCTTCCTGCGCAGAGGAGAACGTTTTAGGGGGATGTTTTATGGGCACTGCTGAAAACATAGGGGATACAGTAAAACACAAAGACACAGCGCTTCCAGCTGGATATCTCATCCATTATGCTTGGCAGACATAAATTACTGACCAGACTCAGGCATTTCCCCTCTTGGTCATCACCCGACGAAGGGGAGAGCTTTTATTTTCTAAATGATATATTGATCCGATAAAATTATTATTACATCATCTCTATTGCCCATCACCACTCAAGATGGGAGAGCATTATAGGGAAAATGAATGCTCCCTCTGGAATGGGGTATAGAGTGTGTGTGTGTGTGTGTGTCTGTGTGAGAGAGGGAGAGAGAGGGGGAGAGAGAGAATGTGTGAGTGTGCATGTGTGTGTGGAGATTTCTGACTGAGGAAGATGGGTAGTTTCATTAATGTTGGTTGATGGAGTTCCAGCGCTCACGTGCAAAACCAAGCATCTCTCCTGGGACCCTCCTCGGGTTGCAGTGGAAATTAGATGCTAATAGGGAAAGGCATGGAAAGGATGTAGTAGAACAAGGCCTTCAGGGCTTAAGGAGTAAGACAAAAGGGCTCTTGTCAGAGGCAATATGTCTTCTTTAAAAGAGGGAGGGAGGGTAGGAGCATCTGCAGTGTGGAAGTCCAGGCATCTGGAATGTGCCCTGCAGGCGGAGGCTGAGGACGGGGGTGGCTGAGTGCAGGACTCTCAGACTCTCTCAAAGCATGCCTTCTAGCAATCTCGGGGGAGGGCCTCCTTCACTCAACAGCTAAGGTAGCTCGAAAAGTCCTGGGAGACTGTCTCCTTCCAAGGCAAGTTATTGGTGGGTTAATCACCTTGAGTCAAGTTGACTGCGTGGAACTGCCCCTCTATGTTGACAGAGGGCTGGAGTGGGGTAGGGTGGCGGGCTTGTGAGTGTTAGCCCAGAGCAGGACCGGCTTTCGCCACCTGGCCCCTGAAGACGGCTGTGTCTGAGTCTTCAGCTACTGCTCTGGGTCTTCAAGAGCTGAGGATGTTCACAGAGGATTTCTCTGACTTCCGTGGGTTGAAGGGAACAGCTGCAAATGGGGAGTTTTTCTCTCTTGACAAAATGGACTTTTTCCCAAAGCGTCACAGCAGTCTGCCATGGCCTTCCCGGGAGCTCTGGGATAGAGCACACAACCTCACAACCAAGCCTCGGCCAGTGGGGAAACAGCTTTCAGTGCTGGGAAATCCACAAGGCTGACTAAGTGTGTGCGTGGCCACGTGCGCGCGCGCGCACACACACACTCTTACAAAAGATGTAGATATTTGTTGGTATAAAGTAGTTATCCTGGGGAAAGTCTGAACGAGGTTGGATTTTCTTACCCTTATGGCTTAGCAGTATCTTGATTTTGAATTACACACGAGGGGACACTTACAATGTTTTTAGTGTTTGGGGCCCTGGTCCGTTTGGATACTTTGTGCCTGGAGTCCCTAAGTGGAGGGAGCTGTGACAACTAGCTCGTCCTCTTAGGGAACCTTGGACCCAGTAGACTTGGGTGCAGCTTGATAAGTCATCGACCTCATGGAGACTTTTGGGGTCCCTCATCTCCTAAATTCTCATTAACTCTCCTTATATTCAAGTTTATACTTTTGGAACACAACTTAGTGGAAAAAGACACACCGATATAAGTTTAGGTAAGGAAACCAATGGTGCTGTACTCCCCCTGCCTAGGTCAGTTCAACTTTGCACTTGAACTGTGGCCAAGTCTACATGGCTCTGCCCCTTCGGGATCCTGCCTGCCTGTCAGAGGGGAGCCAAGAGGAGGGACAGATAACCATGGGACCCCTGAGAGCCCAGGAACTACTGACCTTCAAGAATGTTGTTGTGGGTTTCTTTAGGAAGAATGGGGGCCACCAGGCCCTGCTAAGAGGAATCTATATAAAGATGTGATGGGGGAGGATTTGTTCCAGGGAGTATTCTCTTTCCAAACCGATGTGATCTCCAGGTGGAAAAAAAGAGAAGAGCCCTAGAACGTAAAGAGAGAACTTTTCCAGACCTCTGTCCATAGGTTACAACCGAACAAACCCTCCTCAACAGCAGAGTTGTCCTATCACTCTTATTCCAGAAAACCTATGTTAATACCCTCATTTGGGCCACAAGCCATATCAACTCAGCTTTCAAGGTTTTACACCTTCTCAGCACACCTTAGCCACACAGTAATGTCTCTATCCCACTCCTGCTGCAGCTCCTTTTGAGACAGTCTTCTTAGTGGCTTCCGTATATGTTGGACTGTGTTCTGAAGTTCAACAAAACTATGTTCTACAGAAGCTCCGCCACTTACCTTCGTTCCCCTGTCCTCTTTCAACTTCAGTTTTCTCGGCTGTAAAGTGGAGATAATAATGGTACCTGCTTCCTTAGCCTAGTACTTGGCCTGTGGTTAAGTCCTTGATCAATGTCAGCTGCTATAATATGCACGATGATGATGATGATGATGATGCGATGTCAGTTGGTCAAAGAGTCCCCTATTGTAGGATAAGTCTACAGAGTTTTTTTTTTTTTTTTGCGGTACGCGGGCCTCTCACTGTTGTGGCCTCTCCCGTTGCGGAGCACAGGCTCCGGACGCGCAGGCTCAGCGGCCATGGCTCACGGGCCCAGCCGCTCCGCGGCATGTGGGATCTTCCCGGACTGGGGCACGAGCCTGTGTCCCCTGCATCGGCAGGCGGACTCTCAACCACTGCACCACCAGGGAAGCCCCCCGCGTCTACAGAGTTTTGATGGTGATTCTGGAAGAGGGTGTAGTTTCTGGAGTCAATCACAAATGCGTAATGAAAGAAAACCTCTTTGAATATGCAGACAGACAAGAACCCCTGAATCTGAGGGTGCGCTGCCTCCGGTGTGCTGGACCAGCCAGCTCAGCGGCATTGCTCACGTTGTACACCCTGGCTGTCTATTTTGTGTTGAACATAATCCATCTTATTTTCACAAACCCAAGAATGTTTCAAAAACAGTCTTTGTAGCTGTCTCGGGAAAGAGCAATGTGGTTGTCTGCTTAGCAAACAGTGCAGTGGCCCTTGCTTACATTGCTTCGTTATTTTAGAGTTATCTTAAAAGCTTTGCAGAGATGGTAGGGAAGGAAGGGACTCTAAAAGAAGAGAGGAAAACAAGGGGCATCGAAGTAAGAACTCTAGAAACCTGTCATTACACACGAGCCTTTTCTGGGAAGTCAAGACTTACAGATAGCTGATGTTTTGTTTTGGTTTTTGTTTTTTTCTCCACAATGGATGGTTACATTACAGATGATTTGTGTGGTTGTAAGTGTTTATTTGAGAAAAAAAAAAAAAAGAGAAAACCAAACTCACAGCTCTAATGATTGGATGTCACTGGAGAAGTTCCTTCTTCTGATGTTCCTTGCACCACATCAGTTTCCCGGAGAGAATCAGACTTCCAGTTGGCATCTGAGCCTTTGTTCACCCTGTCCTGACTCACGAGGGTACCACCAGGGCTGACCTTGGCAATGTCCAGAAGACTCCCTGGCACCCTTCTGCCAGGATGCCGAGGTTATGTGTTCCTCCCAACTCCTCTCTCAACAGCTGTGGTCAGGCTACTTGGAAAGACACTGCTAAACCATTCATCCTGAGGAGTGTGTGATTATCAGTAATTTACGGTTGCCCTCTCCCAGCTATGGGTGCTTTTTAAAGTCGAGGCAATGCCCTCACCCAAGGGAGTGAGTCACATAATGGCAGGATTTCAGGCCTCAGGTGTCTGCTGTGGCAGGGAAGGCCCTGAGGATCGGGTGATCTAGTGCAAGGCTCTTCAGACTCTCTCCAAATTACACCACACAGGTGACCTTTACTTTAAGGATATAGCAGCAATTATAGTCTGCAGAGAGCCTGGTACCTGAAGGAAAAGGGAGGTTTGGAAAATACAGTGGAGTCTTGTTGCTATATACTAGACCCTTGACATTCTTAAAGGATATGTCCTCACATCTTAGTGAATTACTAAATTTGAGAATGACATTAAGTCGTAGAATTCCTACCCTCACAAGGTAACAAAGTATAATTGAAAAATCTGGTGCCTCTTTCAGATCCATGATGATTCCAGAAATAGTGGACTCAGGTCATTTATAAAGCTACCTTTTGGCCTGGACCATCACATGCTTAGACGTCCTCTCTCTCCTCCCCCATGCTCGCTGCTGCCTTTCTTTTGAGACCCAGTTTCCCACAAAGCCCCACAGGCGTCATCACCTCCCACGTGGTCCTGCCTGCAGATGACAAGCAGAGGAGAACAAAGTCCCCAGCCGAGTGCCCTGTGTGTGCGCCAGGCCCAGAGTGCATGATTCAGGTCTGTGCCTTGGCAGCATGACTCATGACTCATCACGTGTCATAAGTTATGGGATCATTCATGAATAGTTAAAACCACGAATGCTGAGCCCTTGAATGCCAAGGGCCTCCTGGGCTAATATAGGAATGACTTTAACACTTGAGCCTGACGCTGTGAAACATCATCCCCGTCCCAGGGCTGCCCAGGGGAGGCCATTCTGTCCTTTCGTATTGCCCACGGCCACCTTTATCTACTGACCCGTGTGTTAGTTTCTTAGGGCCGCTGTAGCAAAGTCCCACGAGCTGGGTGACTTAGAACAACTGAAATACGTTGTCTTGCAGTTCTGGAGGCAGTCCAAAATTAAGCTGTCAGCAGGGCCGTGTTCTCTCTGTAGGCGCTGGGGAAGGATCTGTTCCAGGCCTCTCTCCTAGGTTCTGGGAGCCTCAGACGTTCCTCAGCTTGTAGATGACTGTCTTCTTCCCATGTCTCTCTGCATCTGTCCTCTTCTGCATGTCTCTGTCTCTCCACAAGGCATTCATTTTTATGATTCCACCAGTCACTGGGTTTAGGGCCCACCCTCCTCCTGCATGAACTCTCCTTAACTAATGACATCTGCAACCACCCTCCTTCCAAATAAGGTCATGTTCTGAGGGGCTGGAGGCAAAGCCTTCTACCTGTGAATTTTGGAGGGACACAGTTCAATCCACAGCAACGCCATAAACTTCTTTTAGACTCTGCTAATGTTTGTGAGGAAGCCGCTTTCAGGGAGTGATAAACACTGGGTCGTTTTAACACTCAGAAGAGCCATAAACACCTACTTGGACTTGTTCTAACCCCTCTCCCCTCACATGCATGCGTGTGTGCGCGCGCACGCACACACGCGCGCGCACACACACACACACACACACACACACACACACGCCTGGGTGCTCTTAAAGAAGTTTTAGCACCGCACAGCCGTTGGGATAGCAGGAAGCTGTTCTGGGAAGCGTGTGGGAGCCCACAGCTGGGCATGGAGGGGTTAAACGTGGAGGCTGGAAACTCCTGTCAAAGGCCAGCATTCATTCACAGCCAAGGCCTTAGGGAGAGTGGAGACAAGGACATCTGCCCTGTTTACCTCTGCCCTGGCTTGTTGTGAGGCTGTGTCCTTTGTGAGAAGGAATCTGATCACCCCAAAGAATGAGCACGCCCCACAGACCACAGGGCACTGGAAACTGGGCGCCCCTGCCAGGCAGACAGCCCCATCCACCCGCAGTCTGGCTGGAATGAATGAGCTGTGACACCCAAGCTGTCTAGGCTGCAAGATAACTCTGCCCCTGCCCTTTCTTGTCTCTGAGGCCGAGGGGACAGAGCCTTTCTCGGGGAATCTGTCTAGAGCTGCTCTTCAGAGCTGCGGAGCTGGGCTTGGCCCACTTCAGGGAGCAGAGGTGCCACTGGAAGCTCGGCGAGTGCTCGTGCCTCCTGATAGTGTGGGTGAGACGTGGCTGGGAAGGGCCGAGATCTAAGAAACGCACTGGGTGATTCATGCTCTTCCTCAGCCGCAAGACTCTGTCTGCCCAGAGGAAGTGGGAGGTTCCTTGGTTTGCCCTCTTCAACTCTCTCATTTCCATTTTCCTCCTATTCATAACTGTGCTACGGAACAGCCTCCAGGCCTGAGACCAACACCTTCTGCAAAGGGGGTCAGGACCCTTGAAGTCTTTGCTCTTTTTTTTTAGAGGAGACCTGCCCCGTCAGGTAGGGATATGAGCTAAGTTGGAGCCAATCATGAGCCCAGGGCCAGTTAAGCAACGTTCCCCAAAGCCTTTGACTAAAGCTGCCATTTTTCCCTGTCACAGCCAAGGTGACCGTCAGTGGGCCGCCTACGCTCACTGAGCTCTTTATCTTGTAGAGAGACTGATGACACTGGTTGGTCTACACTCTCGCCCAGCCCCCCTCATGGCTGGAGGGCAGGGAGCCATGGACAGGAACCAATCTGAAGTGCTCGTGGGGGCATCGGACAGAGTCTCAAGAGTTATCTTGATTACCCAGTCGCAGGCGTTAGAGCAGGAGGGAGTGTCCACTGATGGCGCACCTGCTCGGCGCTCTGGCTGCATCAGATGCCGTCACAGGCATAGACTCATTTATTCCTCGCAGTCGTCCTGTGGAGCAGATCTGATCACCGTCAGTTTTACAGAGGAGATTAAACACGACACAGAATCTCTCGGGGGAGCCTTAAAATGGTCACTGACTGCTCAAGGTGGGTGTTAAATTTTTTTAAAAAACCAAAACACTGGTACTTCCCTGGTGGTCCAGTGGTTAAGAATCCACCTGCCAATGCAGGGGACATGGGTTTGATTCCTGGTCTGGGAAGATCCCACATGCCATGGAACAGCTAAGCCCATGTACCACAACTACTGAGCCTGTGCTCTAGAGCCCTCAAGCCACAACTACTGAGCCTGTGTGCCACAACTACTGAGCCCGTGTGCCACAACTACTGAAGCCCCCACGCCTAGAGCCCATGCTCGGCAACAAGAGAAGCCACTGCAATGAGAAGCCTGCGCACCGCAACAAAGAGTAGCCCCAACTCGCCACAGCTAGAGAAAGCCCGCGCGCAGCAATGAAGACCCGACGTAGCCAAACATAAATAAATAAATAAATAATTTAAAAAAAGAAAAAGCAAACAAACAAAAAACACAACACTATTCTGGGAATCACCCTGACAGAGTTTCTCCCTGGACAAGCTCTAATCAGGCTCCTCTGAACTCTCTTCTCAACTAGGCCCTGACTTTTGAGCTTTTGTGCTTATCTCTGCATTGTTCAATTTTAGGAAGAATCCTGATACGTCCATTGAGGCAGAACCCACCCCTCCCTTGATATCTGATCACCCCCAAAATCTCATCAGGTTCCTCATCCTCTACCATCCCCCAGGGGATGTCAGATCACCCAGCCTGCCTTCAGCAAGAATCCTGTTAAGTCAGTCTAGTCAGAATTTTCCCCTTACCCTGCTGTTTCCTCTTAGTAATTGTCCATTCACTGACCCCCCCCCTCTGCTTCTTGGCTATACATTCCCACTTTTCCTTGTTGATTGGGAATTGAGCCCAGTCTCTCCCCATACTGCAAAACCCCACTGCAGTGGACCCTACACATAGCGTATCTTGATAGTTGGCCTTAATTTCTTTAACAAGTATCTTGGATAATTCCTTCTTTAACAATGCCAAGGGAATTACCAATGCCTTTAGCGGTAGGAGAGGAGGAGGCACCTACATCCAGGGAAGCTGTTCCCAACATTTATGATCTTCTTGGCCGTTGGAACCTTCTGGAAGTCTTCAATGAGCAGGCCCATCGCTGCCATTGGCAGAGGAGCCAGAGAGAAGGGAAGCATTTTCTGCGCAGTTCAAAGCAGCTGCAGCTTTTGTGGACAAATGCACCGTCTTTGGAGGTGTAACTATAAAATCCAGAGGAAATTCCCGGGTGCTTCTGCGAGGTGACATAGGCAGGCTATGTGCACAGGGCGTCAGTGCCTGAGAGGCAGGAGGAACCAGAGCGATTAGAGGCCACGCTGTTCTCCTCTCTCCCTCTACACGTCCTTAAGTATCCGGTTAAAAAGAGATCTAATATTACTTAGACAATCAAAGAAAAGCAATCTGGGCTTTCATTCCTGCTTTTTTTCTTTCCTGAGAGCTTGTGAAGTACCTGCTGTTAGGGGGAGAGAAATACCACCCAGAGCTCTCAAAAAAGACAGAACCAACCACCCCATCATCGCTCTGGGTCTTGCCCTAAGTCTGGCAGGCCAGGTTTCTGGCAGTGCCAATGCTCTCTTGTGATCAAAGTCACCGCCGTGTGTCAACACCAACAGCCAAGGGCCTATACTGAGGCTCTGGTGAAACGTGGTGGAGGGACGACGCCTGTTTTGTTGCCCTCATAGATCCAGACACAAGGGTGCAGGGCAGAAGGCAGTAGAATGTCAAGTCCTAAGCCAAAGCAGGAGCGTGTGGCAAGCAGGGGGCACAAGCACGCACATTAAAACCTCCATACACTTAGAACCCAGAATGTTTGCAGCACTGGCTAACAGCAGGCATTGGCAGGTTACGGGCCCCCGGGGCCAAATCTGACGTGAGGCCTGTTGTTGCACGGCCCCTGTCTCTTTCTTAAAGAGTCAGGAAAAAAGTCAAAAGAAGAAGAATATTTTGTGGTAGGTGAAAATGATATGAAAGTCAAATTTTAGTGTCCGTAACTGAAGTTTAATCGGAACACAGAGGGTTTCTCTACATACTGGCTGCAGCTGTTTCTGCACTACGATAGCAGAGTTAAGTAGTAGCCACAGAGACTATGTGACCCACCAACCCTAAACTATTTATTATCTGGCCCTTTCACAGAAAGGAGTTTGTTGACCCCTGGCTAAGCGGGATTTAAATCCTGGCTCTAACACTTACAGACTGGGTGACCTTGGGCCAGTTCCCCAGCCTTCGTAAACCATAGGTTTCTCCTCTATAAAATGGAGATACAAGTAACGCTTGCATCACGGAGCTGTTAGGAGGATTTCTCCAGACAGCAGATGTAAAGGAAGTACTTAGCAGAGGGCTTGGGGCAGCATAAGTGCTCAGTAAAAGTTTGCAGTTGTTATTCTGTTTGCTAAGCTTCTCAAGGAAAGGGGTTTGGCCTCTGTGACAGAGATTGCTAATTTACTAACCCTATGCGTCTTCCCAGTGTGCTACTTTGAGACTGGAAAAGCGAAATATTTGCTTTCTCAATCACCCTTGCATCCAGGAATGGCCATATGAGTTTACCTGAGTGTTTACTTTGAGTGTTTACTCTGAGTGTTCTGGGAAAGCTTCTGCTTTCCTAATACAAGCAATGGCATGGTTGAGCGCCCCAGTTCCCCATCTTCCTGCCTCAACTTACGGATGTGCAGTCTGGAGCTGGGGCAGCCATTTTGGGCCCATGAAAGCAACAGTCAATAGAATTACAGAGACCACTTGCTCTGACATCACTAAGCTGCTGAGTCAATGTCATCAGCCACCTACCTTCAGACTTTTTGTTGCTGGGGAAAAATAAAACCTCATTTGTTTAAACCATTCTAGGTCAAGTTTGCTCTTACTTTTACCTGAAGATATCTCTGATTTTTATATCCTTTTGGAAGTTGAGTGGAAGGCAGAGGAACCATGTGCCGGAATGGAGGGCTTTTGAGTGAGGAAATCTGAAGTGACCAGTAGGTACAGAGATATAAGTATGTACCTTTTGAGGAGTCCAGTTCAGAGACACGGGCCCCAGAGAAGAGAGACAAGAGCTCAGAGCTCTGGTGAGGCTCAGCCTTGGTGAAGAGAAATGTCATTGTTAGGGCATAGCAGGGACAGGTTAAGAAGGTTATTGCCTTTCTTCTGTAGAGCTGATGGGGAAGAACAGGCCCTATGAGCATTTGTGAGGCTGCTAAGAGGGAGGGGAATTAAAACATGTGCTAGTAGCGTAATTAAAATTGACAAACTTCTAGAAAACACATCTGTGTTATTTTCCTCCTTTGAGTCAGTTAGCAGCCTGACGAAAGTCTGCACATCAGATTCAAGCAACTCTAAATAAGGCCAGCCCCAGGGAGCCCCTGGAGAAGCAGTGCAGGCTGGTCCAGGGAGAGGCAATTCTCCTCCCAGCTGGCCTTGACCCACTTAGATTTACAAGAGTGAAAAATGGTGTGTGGGAGGGGAGTGTAAGAGAAATAGCCTCCGTGGGATGGGAAATACTTGTTTCCCAGCAATCTTTGCAAGTTGTTGGTCCTCCCTGGGCCAGTCTGGGAAGGCTATGTCAAGGAGGGGAGGTTTTAGTTTAAACGTGTGGCTTCTTACATATTTTCTGTTTAGAGAAGTAATACATGTTCATTATAGAAATTCAAATGATGCAGAGAAGTATAAGAAGAAAGAAAAATCACTCTGAAATGCCTACACCCCCTCCCCAGGCAACCACAGTTCCAGACCTCCTTCTGGGCATATATTCACGTCTAATTAGAAGTTTCACACAAATGGGATCCCATTATGCCGAACACGCTTTCTTTTCATTTTCTCTCTCCTCTCTCTTTTGCATCCTATTTTTCATTTGCAGAACTACTCCTTGTTGGTAACTGTAGACACGCATCATCCTTCACGTCGTCCACATCACATTCCTTTGCACGGCTCCCCTGGGGACGGAACTGGGGGACTGTTTGTGTGGTGGGAAAGAGTGACCTGGCAGTTCTCTGGCTGGAGGTGAAACATGGGGATGATGTAGAAAAAGTTCTTGATGGAGTTTCGAGTGAAGATGTGGGTGAAGTTGGAGACAGGGAGGCAGACAGGAAAAGGCGAGGGTGAGGACTCTGTGAAGAGCAGAGCAGCCTCCCGTCCTCCTGAGCACAGTGCTACCTCATCCCATCTCTGCCCCCGTGAGCGGGCTGCGTGCCCACCTGCACCTCGGCGAGTCCTGGCGCCTGTTCTGTTGGGCAGATGCCCCGTTGGTTACCTGGTTCCGCCTGAGATGGTCAGAAGCGGGGTACACGCCTTGCTCCCCGCAAAGCCCCAGGAGGCTGCATTGCCAGCCAGGAAATGAAGTGGATAAACGATCCTGGCCTGAGAAGCTGCTGGGTGATTTTCTCTGGGCACATCTTCCCTAGTAAATAGGTCCTTTCCAAAAACCAAACGGTAACTCAGAAGCTTGCTTTATGGACACAGAAACAGAGCAAAAGGTGTTAGAAAATAATTTCCTAGATTCTCTGCTCAGGGGAGTTTTAATGTTTTGATGCTTCAGTATTCCCCGACTAGTCTTTGAATTTATTTAAATTGTTCCTTCTTACATGTCCTTCCTTCACCCTTTACTCCTTCCCATACGGTCATCAATATGGCAGAACGCATCACTCTGTGAGATCTTGGGGACTGGAATCCACCTGGCTTCATTACCTACCAGCTGTGTGATCTTGGAAAAGTTATTTGACTTCTCTGAGCACCTGTTTCTTCATCTGTAAGATGAGGATACGAATGTTCCCGTATCACACGGGTGCTGTGAGCATGCCTTTATTTTTCACAGCTTCAGTTCATACTCAAAGGGAGTGTCCAGCGACTTGGTTTCCCACCGTCCTCTCCTGTCAGCGTCACTGTTCAGACTCAGGCAGCGTGAGATCGTGACGGGCCTTCCTCTGTGTAACTGGGCTTATGGGTATGCCCAGTTGAAGGAGCTCATCACAGTGCTTTGGTTTAAAATGCTTCCTGCAGGCACCATAAGGGACAGAAGTGAACACAACGCAGTGATTCAGGTCACTTCAGGACTCCATCCCCAACTCTGCTTAAATATGTTAATGAGAACCAGAAATAAAATTTCAAAGCTAGAAGTAGGAGGTGGCAAGCAGTGCCCAGGGCCAGTGAAATAATGGACTGCAAGCAGATGTGAGTGGGAGATGAGACTCAGACCTCTCCCGAGCACCAGGGGTGGTGGGAGGGAGAAGGTGCCGTTCTCCACCTCTCCATCTGCCCTGCATGTGGCACGTGTGCCGGCGACATGCCAAGCATCAGTCCAGGCCTCGCTGGGCCGGTGGTTGAGCTTCCTTCCTCCTTGTGCAGTTAGACGCTGCAGGAAGAGGGGACCAGAGCACCACAGCTTGGGGACCGGGACACCTGGGTTGGGTTCTGTCTCTCTTTCTTTTCCCCTTGTGCGTTTCGGTGGCCTGACCTGGATATCCAAAAAGGCGGCACATGGATGTGGAGAAAGAACCAGCCGAGAGGCAAAGCTGGCCGACTAGCTGATCCTCTGCCACCCAGTGCCCGGATTTTAACCAAAGTGTGACTTCCTGCCACCCCAGGATAGTGGGGGGGAAAAAACCCCAAGTCGCAGTGAATAGTACTTTTAAAGGACAGACTTGGTTCCTGTAAACTTTGGGAAGGAAGGACTCCACCAGATTCAGGGGCTGAGCAAGGACTACCCTGCCCTCCAACCCACGGCAGCTCATGCTTCTTTGCTGGCTGTTTTGGGGGGGCGAGCACCGGGTGCCCCTCTTTCCCCCCTTGCTCCCCACTTCTCCGTGCCACTCGGAGCTAGACCTCAGGCTGAGGCCTCTGCTGGGCTTCAGAGCTGAGCGTTTCGAGCCCACAGCGGAGCTCCTGAGAAGGGTTCTGGCAAAAGAGGGTACACGAGATGTTACTGCTGAGGGCCTGGCTGCTTCTAGTCTGTGGCGGCATGAAAAACACGTTCAGCTGATTTCTACCCTGAGAATGCCAGTCAGACATCGTGGATGCTGCAAAGATCTGGCACGTTTCAGAGACGGGGGCCCGCATTGTGGGTGTGGGCGGGGACGGTCAGGGCCGAGCCGCCCTTCTCCCAGGTGACAGGAGCTGCAGCAGGACTGGCTATAGAGTTGGAACAGCCCGGGCTAACTGCCACCCAGCAGTGCTTCATTTGTTTTTAAAAAATGAACTTAATCCACTTCAGGATAGAAAACAAGCATTAAACACACCGCTTTATATCCCTCTCAGTTCTCGTCCATGATTTGTCGATAATTATATACCTTTTTATATAGTTGTAATCACTGTGTACAGAGTGTTTTATGTTGCTTTCCCACTTAACATGATTTAAAATGCATGTTTTCTGTGTATTGACATAGTTTCAGTCTTGGATGTTGGTAGCTGTATGACACCCCGTTAAAGTGATACCCTTTAATTTGTTTAGCCAAGCTATTCCCCTATCGCTGGACATTTGGGTGGTTCCCAGTTTTTTGCCATTTGAAACAGGGCTGGCAGCAACATCTTAAGATGGTACAATGATGATAAAGAGCTGAAATGTTGCTGGCTTTGTTTTCACTGGCAACCAAATTTAGAGAGAGCCTCAACATTGCTCCTCCCAAAAGCGGGAGTAATTAAACAGCTGCCTTGAAGGATGGCTGGATGATTTATAGGCAGAGGGATGCATGCAGTGGGTTTGTCAGTATCCTGCGGCATTAAGGATATGCTTGTTAATTATCTGTGGTTAATATGATAATTTAGGAAAAACATCACCTATTAAGAGTTCTTCATTAGGCAAAAGGCTTCTCATTTTTGAACAAACAAAGCCTCCAAAATTCATGATCTTCACCTCTGATCTGTCACTGGGCAGGGATGGCAAAGGGTTCCTTTTCTTTTGAACATTTCCACAGTGCCCTGGGTAAATAGGGGCTCCCTTTTGGAAACTCCTACTAGGCCTTGCCCCTGTCATTATGTTTGCCTCTTTTCAGAGCCACCAAATTAACCATTGTGGGACCAGTTAGTTTTTCCAGGTGTCTCAGGAAACTTTTGCTCCATCAGCTGAATTGAGAAACTTTTACCTGTTAATTTCTGGGACTTCACTGAAACCAATAGTCAGTGTTCTTATTTTGTAGATGAGAAAAACTGAGGTCTCAGGCTCAATGGCTTGCCTGGGGTCCCAGAGCCAGGCAGGGGATGGGCAGGGAGACCCAGATCTCCTGCCTCCCCACCCAAGCCCATTCCAGCCTCCACCCTTTCCCGGCAATATGTTCTTGTTCAGGAGGATCACTCTGACAGGGACCAAGAGCTATAAGGAGATTCTTATTCATCCGGAAGCTTCAAGCTTGTTCCAGTCCCAGAGAGGCAGAGAGTGGGCAGAGAGAATGGGCAGCACATAAGGTGACGCGAGAGACAGTATCTGGAACACCTGAGGAGGAATAACCCGTCGGTACATATCCTCATCCTTAAGCTTCAATAAGTATTGAATGTAGCTCATGGGCTGTACTCAGTCACTGCTCCCCGGCATCACCCAGTCACCCTCCAGCGCCCAGTCTTCATATTTCATTTTTTTTTTTTTTTTTTTTTTGTGGTACGTGGGCCTCTCACTGTTGTGGCCTCTCCCGTTGCGGAGCACAGGCTCCGGACGCGCAGGCTCAGCGGCCATGGCTCACGGGCTCAGCCGCTCCGCGGCATGTGGGATCTTCCCGGACCAGGGCACGAACCCGTGTCCCCTGCATCGGCAGGCGGACCCTCAACCACCGTGCCACCAGGGAAGCCCCTTCATATTTCATTTTGGCCTGGACTGTGCAAACTCCATCCAAGCCATCAAGAATAATTTTTATATATGGGGCCTCTGCTGAGCCAGCACCTCGTGGCACAGAATCCCAATTATCCTGTTGGGTGTTGGGGGGAGGCAAGAATCGGGGGTAAGTTGGGAGGAGGCTTTCCTGAGCTGGAGCCCCCTTTGGGAGTCAGCAGCGTCCAGCACAGCGGCTCCCTGGCTCTGCCCTGTCGGGCAGCAGCAGTCCCTGCTTTAGGGAAACACCAAGGCATCCTCCATTGTGTCTTTTTGGAAGAATTAAGAGGAGGGGAGGGATGTAATGTTTACCTCTGTGTGTAGGGTTTTCACTGTCACATTTACCCCCTCGGAATAAACCTGAGAGGTCTGTGTTATAATCCGCATTGAGCTGATGGAGAAAGAGAGGCTGGAAGAGGTTAAATCCATGGTGAAGTTCACGCAGGGGTTAAGTTGCAGCGAGATGCATTTAAACGTAGATACTCCTTTCACATGCAACTCTTCCCTTCCCCCACACCCCTTGGTGACTCTGACACTAACCTGGGTCCTCTAGAGGGGGGCGGGCAGGGTGGCATGGTGTCAAGGCAGAAGCCAGAGGGCAGGGGCAACTTAGCGTGCCTGGAGGGACAGCACCTCATGCCCAAGGGGTGTCAGGGATGATGCTGGTTGTGGCCTCTGAGAACAAACGGGATACTGTCCTTCATAACTTTGCCTCCATGTGTGTCTGAGTACCCACTTGACCATCATGGGGGGCCCTAGTGAAGTCAGCAGAGAGATGGGTTGGTCTTGGTTTTGAATCCCGCCGCCCTTTAGCTAAATATGTGGCCCAGGCAACCACTTGACTTCTTTCAGAGCCTCAGTTTCCTCTTTGAAGGACCACGATGGTTAGCGTCCATCTGGGCGAAATCCCTGGGAGATCCAGTCAGCGCAGTTGCACAGTGGCTTGGAAGCAGAAGCGTCATTGTTATTAAAATGAAGTAATGCAGGCGCTGGGAGAGATGATTGCATTTTATCTCACAGCTTCCTCTTTCTTTCCAACAAGTTTGCCTTCGAGATTCCCTTAAATAATACTTTTGCCAGGGTGCTTCAAAGTGAGGGGCCAGCCTCATCAGAGATGACGGGACGGGGGGTTGCTGGACCTAGACCTCCCCATCCAGAATTGGCTGGGGGCAGGGGTGAGCCCAGGCACCTGCCTTGTAGCTTGCTCCTGGTGATTCTCATACCTGTGCATGTGCTGTTCTCTCCACTCACTCACAGAGCCCCGCTTCTCTTCTCTGGGACTCGGGGAAGAAGGGCTGAAGGGAGTGTGTGGGTGTTTGTGTTCACGTGTCTGCTTTCTGCAGGAGGCCGGGCCTGGCTCCCCAGCCACGGAGGTAATGATCCCCTGACCTCCTCCTTTTCCTTCAGTTCGACAAATCAGAAGCCTGTCAGCCCCCCGGCTCTCCCCTTTTAGAGGTTCGCTAAGCCTCTTCCTGGGGGCTGGCGTGCTGACTTGGAGAGCACTGACAGGGCCCAGTGCCTCCTCAGGCTTGCTGTGTGCCGTCGCCGCGTGCCCGGAGCTCTCTGTGTCTCTGAGCCTCGGCCCCGCAGTCAGAAGAGGGATGCGATCCCTCGAGCGAGGCCCAGCTGGTTTTGTCTGTCAGGCTTCCTGGGCTGTGATGCTGCTTTCATCAAGTCTGTACCTTTCTTCTAACGGCGAAGCTGTGTGTGGCTGTGTGGCTTGAGGGCACCCTTTGCGGGTCAGAAGTCCCCCATCCGGGAGGCAGGGCTGGGTGAGATTTTCACTTTCTGAAAAGTGTCTGCCCCAAAGTGGACACCTCGACTCCCAGTGCGGTGTATCCTGCTTCCTCGGAGTAAGATTCAGCATAAAGGAGGGTCTGTTCTCAGGCCCAGGCAGTGCAGGGGCGGGGAGGGGTGAGGAGGGAGGTTTGCACTACTGAAGGATCACCAGGACCTCACTCCAAGGCATTGGATCCTCAGGCCAGGGTGACGTGACCACACCTCTGTGTGGGATCAGAACACAGCTGGGGGAACTTCCCCAGTGTTCCAGTGGTAAAGAAACTGCCTTCCAATGCAGGGGATGCAGGTTTGATCCCTGGTCAGGTAACTAAGATCCCGCATGCCACAGGGCAACTAAGCCTGAGAGCCACAACTACTGAGCCTGGGCATCTCAACTAGAGAGCGTGAGCGCCACAAACTACAAAGCCCACGTACTCTGGAGCCCGCATGCCGCAACCAGAGAGAGAAAACCCGCACACCACAACTAGAGAGAGGGCCACACGCCACAGTGAAGATCCCGTGTGCTGCAACTAAGACCCAAGGCAGCCACAAATAATAAATAAATAAATAAAATTTTTTAAATGGTTAAAATGGTTAAAAAAAAAAAAACACAGTTGAGGAGGAGGTGGCTTTTGCCCTTGTTTCTTGATCTGGCCCTCAAACCCAGGACTCAGGGAGGCAAGAACTATGTCAGAGGAAGGAAACAGGGTGTGGCTGAAAAAGGCTCAGCAGAGAATGAAGAAGGGTAGACACTGTCCCATCCTGGCTGGTGGAGAAGAGACTCTGGCTCGTGCACTTAGCTGAGTTTCACCCCTTAGTCCCCAGGAGCCCCACTTCTTCCAGAAAGCCCTCATCCCCTGCAGACCCTCTGCTGCATGCTGGCCACACACAGGACCCCATCCCCATGCCACCCAACTCACCGCCAACCTTACCTCCCCTCCACCTGCAAGTGACAGGCATATTTAAAGGCTGCCCGGCGGTGTACAGCCCAAGGAGGGTTGATTTCATACTTCACTTATTTCATCTTCCTCTGTGGTTCTGTGCCCCATTCGTCTTTCATTCAGAATTCTCTCTTCACCCTTGACTGATCTGGCCCTCTCCTAATTCTAAAATCTATTTTTTCCTCTCCCCACCTGCACCCTGCCACTGAATTGCATCAGCATCACTGTCTGTTTCTATATTTCTTTTTAATTCAGCCTTTTCTTCCCGTTGTATCCTTTCAGGCACAGCGCTGGGCCTGTGAATGGGGGTGACTGCCCATGCCGGGCCCTCTCCCTCAGACACACCAGGACGAAGGTCCATCTCTAAAAGATGTGTGACCCACCCAGCCACTTTACTTCAGAGGTCCTGGTCTCATCATCTGTAAAATTAGATAATCCGATCATGTCTAAGCCCCCCTGTAGCTTTAATATTAGTCAATTCTATGGTTTGGGGGACTGGGCTGATGTCACATGTTCACTCTATTTTAATTCATGGGAAAATAATCAACTCAGAACCATCTACCTAGAAAGTCTTCGTATCTAATTTCATACCTCACGGTGACTCCCCCAGGTATCTAATCACCACCAGGTCAGTGTGGGCTTAGAGGATGTAAATTATTGGCCTGAACCTAAGAGAAGTCCAAGACAGGAATGACCAAAGACCCAGATGCTAAGTGTTTATTGATTCTTTTGTTTATGTCCCAAGTGTGTGCTCCTTGCTCCCTTTAGGTCTCCCTTGAATCTTAGAAGTAGAGCAGCACGTCCAGGCTCACTCAGCTTGTTCATTAGAGCAGGGACTGGAACTCAGGCCTCAGGCAGGTCAGACTGAATGCTGGTGAGGCAAAGCTTGGCCCTGTGGTGCTGGCAGAATGGACCCATTCTGGGGCTCTTGCTGGCCAATTGGCTGTTTTTGAGCAAATTAGAAAAGGCGTCCCCTCCGAATAGATGCAGCCCCTTCCATCGTTCATGACAAATCTCCGTGATGGCCCTGCCCAGGAGGCCTGCCCAAGCCAGGGACCATCGCCATTTTGTCACTGCTGAGAAGGCTGAGTCTTCTTACTTCCCAGAGGTCCAGTAGACCTGGGCTTGCCCTTACCCAGGGGACCGCCAGATGGCTCTATGTATCATGTCCAGCCTCCCTGCCATGAGGACTTCCAGTTTATGCCGGCCTTGGCCTTTGCCCTTTTCGGGGTCACAGGCTTTTATATCCCTTTTTGGAAATTGGTGGGATATTGAAAAAAATACTCTTATAAAAACATACTCTCACCTCGACAAGCACTCACATCTAGAGCCTGTACCCAGCTGTTATGCTAGTTTCCACATGACTTAGAGTTCCTAAGCCTGTTTCTTCCTTGAATCTTGACTCTCCTATTGGTTAAGGGCCTTGAAACACAGGCTTTTCCACTTGAAAAGCCAAATTCTCAAAATGTTGAGTACAGAGTTGAATTCCTGAATGTGCTTAAATGCACTTGGGTTTAGTTGAATGCAAGGTGATCATCCTCAGAGGAAAGGAGGAAGGACGGCCTCGACGTGGCCCTGACCAACCCGCCCGGGGCCCAGGAGAAGCAGGTGTCTTCCTTCTTCCCATCACCCCTGTTTTCTCCCCATCTTCCTCCCGTCTTGGCTCCAACAGTTGTTCTGGGTGTCTTCTGGGGAAACAGTCCTAGGTCTCACTGTCAGTGAAAGTGGAGAATGTGCTGAAAATGGACCCCTCAGACACCTGGCTGACTGCTTTCAGTGTTGAGGACATTTTCCTGATGGAAAAGAAGGAGGTGAATGACTGAGAAGTTTCATCCTGAAAGGGGCTCTGACAGCCTTTGGAAGCCGCTGGAACTTTCCTTCTTTGTCCTTTATCTTCCTGTCAAGAGCCTTTGGTGGGGAGAATGGGATGAGAAGATGGGCTCCAGAGCTGGTGGAGAAAGGCGGGCCGGTGGGGCTGTCTCTGTGTGAGTTGCGACCAGACCCTTGCTCTCACCTCTGCTCTGGGGACCTGGAGCTCCCTGGCTCTGTAAACGCCTTGCCTCTGGGGGGCCGCTGTAGTGGATCCGCTTTAGAGGCACCTTAGAATCACCGGAGACAGTGGTGTGCTGAGCCAGCTGTCTACTGGTTGCTTGAAGCAGGCCATGCTGAGAGCATTTACACCATTGGAAAATTGGAAAACGCCACAAATCAGAACTTTTTTCTCCCGAGAGCTGGTGTAGCAGCAAGCCACTGCCTAGAGAAAGGAAGGTAGTCGCAAGTCCAGACTGCACATCCAGACCAATGAGACTAGAATCTTTGTGTTTGGAGCCAAGGCTCAAAGCTTTTTCAAGCTTCCCAGGCTGCTTCCAACGTGCAGCCAAAGTTAGAATCACTATCCCCATCCAGTGCTCCCATTTTACACAGGATGAATTGAGATTAAAGAGGTAAAGTGACTTTCCCAATTCTAACAGCGTCCAGGGGGTTGGTAGCAATTCCTGGACTTTAGAAAAAGCACCGCTTCCTCTGGAATGAAAAGGGACCTCCAGATGGTAGAGACTCACTTCTGTGCCATTTTTGTCCTTTTTTTGGGCTGTCCTCTCTTCTCCCATATTTCCCTTTTTCTGCCCCTTCCTGCCGGGGACTGAGCTGTGCTCCCTAGTAACTGACACCTAAGATGTGGTTGTCCCCAAGTTATGTGTCTCTGGGGAGACAAGAAGACAGGAGGGGCAGTGCGTCCCCACGTGAGACATGCAGAGTCCCCATATGAGCAGAGTGGCCCAGGACTGAGGAGGACTGTCACTAGAGAAAGAATAGATCTTCCCTGCAAAGGACCTAAATGTCATTTGCATTCTGCGAACTCTGAAAAACCACCTGCCTGGGGTTCCTCAGAGTTAGGCCTGGGGCGTGCCCTTGAAAACTTCCTGGTCCCTCCGTCCCAGGGCAGCCCCCCTACCTCTGGGACAGAGGATGGCTGGAGAAGGCAGTGGGGGGGCCCTTCTCCCAAGAGGGAATGAGTAATAAAAATAGTTTACAGAGTGCTTTCACTTGCATGGTCTCATTTGGGTTGATGACCCCAGGCCCATGAATGGAGAGGGAAGTGAGAGACTTGGGAATTCAAATTGCAGCTTCATTGTCTTGGGAAACCCTTTCCGGCAAATAGGAGTCAACAAATCCCCACCTTGCCATCCCTCTTCTTAGGCCAGGAGCATTTAGAACTAATTGAATCACTAGATTAGCTAATGGAGCCTCCATTAGGACGGCAAGATCCCAGAGGAGAGGCCGTTGAAGAGAGCCGAAAGCTCCACGCCCACCCCGAGCATCTTCCCAGCCCCCAGCACCACCGCCTTGGTCCTTGCAGTCTGAGGAGGGTCCTCGTGGACCCCATGACTGACCCCTTTACCCTGCCTGTGTCTCTAGGATTGAGGACAGGACTGATTCATGCCCTCCACTCTGCCAGGTCTTTATCCTAAGGAACAGAAAGTATATAATAGAGGTTGTGTTATTTATCTCTGGATTTTCTTTTAGGGTCAGATCTTCCAGTTTGGGGGAAATGGAATCACAAAGTAAACAGCGACCTCCCAAAGGTCATGAGGTGGGTTGCTGGAAGGGCAGGGACAAAAACTCAGGTCTTGTGACTAATTTTCTTTGCATCTAACCCAAAAGTCTCTTCTGGGGTGAGGTGGGATGGTAGTTGGACTTCCTTGGTCATTCAGTCCATTTTGGGGGTGCCTGCCAGTCCCTGTGCTAACAGCTGGTGGGGGGAGGGTGCCAAGTGAGGCATCGTGGTCCCTGAACTCATGGAGCTTACAGCGTGATGGGGGGAACAGGGGCGCTCAGTCCAGATTTGTGGAGTGAATGAGCAAAGGCGAGTTAGCTGACTTGGGACAAATGCTGCTTTTCTCAGTATTCCAAGGTAAATGACAATCCCCCCAAAATGGGGTGGTGATGGATGTTGTCTAATGTATTTACTGTTGCGTGTGAAGGCTAAGATCTTGCCCATTCCCTCCAGAGCCCTTCATCGGCATCTTATTCAAATCCTTTCTATCCTCAAATCATCGTTGCACAACTGGTGGACACTGCCCCTACTACGGACAGTAAGTGGGGTTCCTATCTCTTCTTCAAGCCCCCTTCCCCACCCCAGGGCATCTCTGTGCCCCAGGGAAGGCGCTTTGTCTGGCTTTTAAATCCTCCCTTCCTCCACTTTTACCTTGTGTGTTTTCTCTGTCCTTGTCCCTCTGCACTGTGTGGGTTTCTGGGAAGTGACGAAACTTGTTGCTAGAAATGGAGTTTACCATGCCTCCTGGGGCCTTGCTATCAGTCAGTGTTTCAAGTTAACAGTAAGTTCCTTCAAAGAGGTTTGATCTTTTTTAAAAAAAAAAAATGCCTTTGCCTCTTTGTACAATATTTCATTGTGGAAAAAATTAGAAAAGACAGAAAAGCACACACAAAATAGAAATGTCATCTGCTACTATCCAGGAATAACTACTGATTTTGGTGAATTTCTTTCCAACCTTTTGACTGTGTGTATATATATTATAGATATATACACACACACACACACACACACACACACACATATATGTATATACCTATGTTTGTTAATATATTTATACACACATATTTACATATATATTTATATCCATATATATATATATATATATATATACACACACACACATATATAGATATACACAAAAGCAAAACAGAAATGAGGTCAAACATTGAGAGGTTTTCTTTCCAAAGAAAATAGTTCAAGGATAAACAGAGAGAACCATTGCCCATGGGGTGTTCTCTGTGTCCAAGGTGCCTCTTTTTGGGCCAGTTGACATTCCAGCTTGCAGGCATGATGCTGGCCCGGCCGTCTCAGTGAACGTGAGCTGTATCTCCAAGAACAACCATTCTTACGGGCAGTCTTGATAGGTAGACAATCACTCTTGAACTTGTCTAGCCCAAGTCAGGCAGACACAACCTCAGTTTCCTCATCTGCAAAATGGGGGTGTAAGTGGTACCCACCTCAGAGGGTTAGTGTTTCTCTTTGCAAAAAACAGTGCTTAGGACAGGAGTTGGACGCAAGTGGTTTCTTTGGAAGGTGATCCCCGGAAGCAGGAGGCAGCAGAGAGAAGGGAGGCCCTGGTGTTCTGTGCTGCTGGGGCCCCCTGAGCAGCTTCTTACACACTCCGGAGCTGTGTGCCTGAGGACTGGGAGGCTGGGGCATTTTCCCCAGAGCCTGTCCCATTGGTTGAGAGTTACCCCGGGGACATAAACTCCCCTGGGCTTCAGGCTGCTGCCGCTTCTGATCAAGGCCCTGGGGGCAGAAAGAGGCCAGCTGGACCGTTGTCCTGAGGTAGGACAGGTCAGTGTGGGGTGAGTCTGAGCTCACCCTGAACTCTCCACTGCTGCAGGCGCTGAAATCCGAGGCAGGCCAAGCATGTGACGTGGGGCCTGGGCTGCTGCGGCATCCCCCCTGTGGCCTCGGGGCGAAACGCCTAGCACCCATCAGAGGAGAGAAGAGCCTGGCTCTGAGACACACGCAACACCTCAGGAGGAAGATTTCAAGGCAGTGATTTTCTGAGGTCTCAAACTAGGAGGAGAGAGAAAAGAGCCAGGTAGAAGGGAAAAGAGAAAGCCTTCCCAGGCAGTCAGCGTCCTGAAAGAGAATCAGACTGCGCTGGGAGGACTCTCCGCCGTCCTCCCCTGCACCTGGCCCTGCCCCGGGAGAAGGCGCTTGAAACGTGGCCTGTGGGCCACGGGCAGGGAAGAGGCTAGGGCTGCCTGTCTGTCAAGTTCCTGAATCTGGCCTGTGCTGGACTCTTGGACTTTCCAGCATGACTTTCCACATGAGAGAGGCGTTGCATCCTTGGCATTCCGTGACCCGATGAGGGGGGCAAGGTGTTAGTTTCAGAACTAACGGGCCTCAGTGTGTTCAGTTGTAAAACGGGCGCAAATTCAGAATAACATCACGAGTCACTAGCACTGGTGTGGTTGAGCCCATCCACACCCACAGAGTCCATGGCGGACACCCCTTCCCATGTCTGCATTTGCTGATGTCTTGAAATTGGCATGGTGCGAGTATTGACACCAGGTGGAAGGGCAGATGGTGTGAACCAGGGCTTTTTTCTTTGGAGAGCCAGAGGGTAAGCATGTACCAGCACACTACTGCTCTCTAGGAACTTATCTATTCTGCAGGGATCCGGCAGCACCTGACCTCCCATTCACCCTCAGGTGGTCCCTAAGGAAGGAAGTGGGGAAAGAGCTCCCCTTTGAGTCAAGGGCAGAGAGGTGAGACTCAGTGAGTCACTGGGGGGAACCAAGGAATGGAGTCAAGGAAGCTGCTGCCCACTCTTGCATTTTTGCAATAATTTCCACTGTATCTTGAACCCTGCCCTCTCTTGGCCATCAGCACTTCCGTTCCCATCTCAGGCATCTGCTCCTCAGCCTTGGTTTTGTGTCTGCAGGACAGGGGTGATAGCATCCTCAGGAGTCAGCCTGAGAGTTCTTTGGGGGCTCAATGTAAAACCGAGATGACGCAGGAAAGCATTCTATGAATGGTGACGTGCCGTCGTGAGCACAGGGCGATGAGCATTGTGACTGAGATTTTTTTGGGTTTTTTTTTGCGGTACGCGGGCCTCTCATTGCTGTGGCCTCTCCCGTTGCGGAGCACAGGCTCCGGACGCGCAGGCTCAGCGGCCATGGCTCACGGGCCCAGCCGCTCCGCGGCATGTGGGATCTTCCCGGACCGGGGCACGAACCCGTGTCCCCTGCATCGGCAGGCGGACTCTCAACCACTGCGCCACCAGGGAAGCCCTGTGACTGATGTTGAGGGCAGCGCTGTGCCCATCAGAAGGAGGCACCATGGTGAAATCTCACCCAGTGGAGTCCCTCAGACACCCTGGTGGTTTTGTCTGTTCCTCTTCACTTTAAATGCAGGATTCCCAAACACTTACCTGCCTTTTACAGACACGGGCTGAAATGCCCCCTTGGTCTTTTGCTCCTTCCCCGCTTCCTCCAGCCCCACCCGCCAGGAGCCTGCCTGCCACCAAATTGCCATGCCAGCAATTTTCTCAGCCACTTAAAAGGCCATCAAGACAGCATCAAACTGCCTCTACATGCTAAACCCAAATGCGTATGGAGCCGGGCCCAGAGTGGATGCTAAATTGGATTCTATCAAATCAACATCAGCTGTGTGCAAGCCGCTGGTAATGAAAGGCCCCTAATGATGGCGTTCGTTGCAGTACGGAGATGACTGAGAGCTGAGGATGGGTGGCTGCTGGCTCTGGCTGGGCTGGGAAGGAAGCAGTGGGGAGAGGCCGTGGTGGTGGGACTGTCCCTGGGTGGATGCTGGAAGGAGGGAGGAGGCCAAGAAGGAAGGCTCTCCATTCCTAGAATAAGGATGGATGTATTGATAGACATTCATAGTCCCCTTTCAAGTTTACACACAAAAACCCAGAAACACATTGAGATCATGAAGGTAGGTCCAGCCCAGATGTGGATATAAATTCTAAATTCTGACCTGGAACCTACTTTCCCATCACTCCCTGCCCTCCGCCCCCACCTTCCTGAATTCTTCAAGATTGGATAGTGATGACTTAAAGAAAGGAGGAAGGATAGAAGAGGCAGGCTAAGGGTTTGTCTGGGACTCTCATTTCTATTCACTTCTCAACCTTTACTCCAGGTCACATGAGCCGCTTCTTCCATCTTCCTCTTGGCATGTGTACTAGTTTCCTGTTGCTGCTGTAACAAATTACTGCACACTTAGGGGCTTACAACTATACACATTTATTGTCTTACAGTTTTAAGCCACAAGTCTGACATGGGTCTCCCCAGACTAAGTTCAAGGTGTGGGCAGGGCTGCATTCCTTTCTGGAGGCTCTAGGTGGGGGAATCTACCTCCTTGCTTTCTCCAGCTTGAGAGGCACCCCCATTGCTTTACTCTTGGCCCCCTTCCTCCATCTTCAAAGCTGATGTCATTGCATCTCGCTGACCCTTATTATATGGTCACATCTCCGTCTGACCACAGCCAGGGAAGGTTCTCTACTTTTAAGGGCTTGGATGGTTAGACTGGGTCCACCTGGGTGATCTAGGTTACAGTCCCCATCCCAAGGGCCTTAACCTGAATTACATCTGCAAAGTCCCTTTTGCCATGTGAGGCGACATGTTCTCCAGTTCTGGTAGCATGTGGGCGTCTTTGGGAGGAGGACATCCTTTTGCCCACCACAGAATATGCATAAATTGAAGCGTTGCTCTTCAGCTTCCTTTCATTTGGCTGACATGCCTGGTGACAGGATGGAACCAGATGCAATCTGCACTCACAGCCTTGGGTGCCATGGCCACGGGCAGACAGCACTGTGGAAACCGTATCTGTGAGCGCCACTGCCAAGGTCTGTACCAGCTGGGATGGAGGGAGAGGCCTGTTGGATGGGAGTTATCTTGAGCTGTTTCCTCGAACTAGTAAGCCAGTGATAATGCTGTACATTTGTACGGTGTTTATGGGTTTCAAAGCATTTTCAAAGACGTTGAAACTGGGTAGTGGGTAGCTGGTTGGACTAGTAGAAATTAGACCCATATCACAGAGGGAAAAACTGGGGCTCAAGATGAGTCAGTGATTTGCCCTGTGTCATGACCAGGATCCAGGACTTTTCATTTGTGGTCCAGGGCTCATTGCAGCTGGAGGGAGCATCCAGAGATGGTGACGATGGCTTAGCTTGGATGAGAGCTCAGTAGGGAGCAGGGAGCAGGGAACAGCGTAAGCCTCGAACTCCCATTGCAGTTCTCTGCTTCCTGGGCTTCTGGCCCTCTGCCCCAAGACGGGGGTTCGGTTGCTGCCTTGCAGAGAAGGTTGGCGTACCCCCAGTCACACTGTGCTGCTGGGTCCTCATCCTACAATCACCCACATGCGTTTGTGGGCCACTGGCCAGCTGAGTGTCTGTGGGCTTGTGTTGTGACTGGCCTAGGAACTGAACCTGGAGCCTCAGGCTAACCTTTCCCGTCCTCCAACCAGCTGACTCTTGGTCACTGCTCGAAGGACAGCCTCCTCCCATGGCAGAGTGGACATCCTGAGCAGGTCCAGCCTCACCACTAGGAACCTTCCAGGTCAGAATGCACTGATATAGACTTATACGAGTGAACTGGAGGTATGTGTGTTCACAGGAAAGCACTTCGTTACTCCGGGCATCTCCTCCAGCAAGGAGCCAGCTCTGTCTCTGCTACCACATCTGCACTGTCTTGCCCCAGGTGCACTTATATTTTAGTTTGCATGTATTCATGAGCCAGCCCTCGCAGCACGCTCGCGTGTTGGGCGCCCTGCCTGCGTGTGTCCTGCCCTCCAGCTGTCTTGCTCCCCAGACTTACCCTCTGTCCTCACCCCTGTCCAGAGGCTGCAGCTGCTCATGACTAACTAATCCCAAGGAGCTGTGGGGAGGAAGGAAGGGGAAATTGGCTCTGGAGCCTGGCAGCGGTGGTCTTCGGCAAGTCACTTTACTTGTATGAGCCCTGATTTCCTCGTCTGTATAATAGGGCAATAATAATCGCACGTGTTTGCTGAGTGCTTGTTATTACATATCAGGAGCTGGCCTAACTGAAGTTAATGTAGTTTACAGGACTAGCTTATTTAATTCTCCCAGTACCATTGTAATGGTTCATTTTATGTGTCAGCTTGGCTAGGCTGTGGTGCTTAGCTGTTTGGTCAGACTCCAGTCTAGACGTTGCTGTGAAGGTGTTTTTTAGATAAGATGAACATTTAAATCAGTAGACTTTGCATAAAGCAGATTACCCTCCATGACATGGGTGGGCCTCATCCAGTCAGTTAAGAGGAAAGACTGAGATCCCTGAAGAGGAAGGGCCTGTGCCTCCAGGCTGCCCTCGGACTCAAGTCTGCAACGTCAACTCCGGCCGGAATTTCCAACTTGCCAGCCAGCCCTGCAGAATAAGACTTGCCTATAATCACATGAGCAATTCCTTAAAGTACCTGTCTGTCTGTCTGTCTGTCTGTCTATCTATCTATCTATCTATCAATCGCCTACATCTCTGTCTCTATCTATAATTAACCATCTATATCATCTCCTATTGGTTCTGTTTCTCAAGAACCCTGACTACTGCAGGAGATGTTATAATGTCAATGACACAGATGAGTAAGGGGGACAGACCATTTTCCACCTGTAACATGCTCCTTGATATTTCCCTGTCTCCTGTGTATTGAGATTGGTCATGTGACTAGAGTGTGGGCAGAGTGACATATGTCAGAACTGTACCTGCTTTGGAATTCCCCACCCTCTCTTTGTGCTTTCGTTGGCTGAATGGAGAAGACCCCGTGGAGGCCTCTGAGGAGGACCCCTAGACACCAGGAGCCTGGACCCCACACGACCCCATGGAAGGCCACCTATAGGATTGGACTGCAATGTGAGCAAGAAATAAACCTTTGGGACTTCCCTGGTGGTCCAGCTCCCAATGTAGGGGGCCCAGGTTCGATCCCTGGTCGGGGAACTAGATCCCACATGCATGCCGCAACTAAGACCCGGCACAGCCAAAATAAATAAATATTTTTTAAAAAAGAAAAAAGCCTTTATGGTGTTAAGCCATTGAGATTTTGGAGTAATTCATTGTAGCAGATGACCCACCCTGACTAATCCACTGTCTGAGATTGCCTGGCCAGCAGGTGCAGAGTCAGGACTCAAACCCGGACAGCCTGGCTTGCTTAGCCACTACCCTGCCCTGCACAACACTGCCTTGTGGCGTTGTTGTGAGGGTTAAATGAGATAGCTTGCAGTAGACATGGCACTAGGTAGCCCCCCCACTGTGATAGTTACTGATATACCAAGGGTTTTATTAGGGCCAGGGATTTGACAATGCCTCTTGTAGTGTCATTGTGAACAAAATAGAGTAATGTGGGCTGAACGGCGGCTTCCTCACTGGTTGAACGGTTGTCTCCAAGATGTGTTGATTGATGAACCCATGTCAACTGGGAAGTCCCCAGGGCTGGGTCATGGGAGGCTTGTCCATTTCCCTAAAGAACCATACAATGTGTCTGTCTTCTTTGACATTTTATCCTTAGATACATGAAGACATAAGAGACATGATTAACAAATTGATAGATGGAGAAAGCTAGATGGGAGAGCTAATATGTTGGAAGACAGAGGAGATTAAAAAAGAGTCTGGGCAGGCCAGAACAATGGACTGAACCTAACAAGATAAAAAGTAGGAGGGATAAATCAAAGTCCTGCCTTTAGTTCAAAAATGAACTAAAGGAGGGCAGGATGAGGGAGGCTCAATGTAATAGCAGCTTACGTGTGAACGTCCTGGGGTTCTCATTGTCTGTTAGCCTGATATGAGTCAAGAGAATGGCACAGATTCTTTTGAAATGCAGAACACCTTAGGTTGCATTGATAGAAGATTTATGCCCAGACTTCAGTCATTAACTCAGCAAGTATATATTGAGTGCTTACTGTGTGCTGGACATTGCTGGGGAGAGAGCAATGAACAAGACAGACAAACCCTACCCTCATGCAGCTGACATTTAGGGATGTAATTATCCTGAGCTCTGTTCTAATTAGCTCTGACACCCTCTTCCTTCACCTCCTATAGGCAACCAAATGGTAAAGGCTTTAGACACCGTGTGATGTGGGGAATGGTCCAAGGAACTAGGAATGATGGGATTTAAGAAAGCTTAAAAAATATGAAGGGTCATCCCCTCGAATGATTGCTACGTATTTCAGAGGGAGAGGGAAGACCAATGGCTAAGAAAAGATGTTTGATGCTTGTGGAGCTCTGGGCGAGGCACTGTACACTCACTCTTTCATGTAATCCTCCCAACAGCTCTATAAGGTAAACAGTATTTCACCATTTCACAGATGAGGAAACAAAAGCTTGGAGAGGTTACTGTAACTTGGATGTGCTCATAATGCTGGCAAGTGGCTAAGATAGGATGTGAATCTCATCTGTCTGAATTCAAAGCCCAGTGTTCTTTCCTATTCACCGCCATGATGCAGACTGAACCTTAATTTAAGGAAGAAGTTTCCACCAACTTCAGCTCTACGTAAGTGGACCACAGTGTACTTCCCTCACCGGGAGTGTTTTAGCAGAAGCTGGATGACAGTCTCCTGGGATGCCCCACAAGGGGCTTCTCCGTGGGTGCCTTTGAGGTGGGCAGGGCAGGGGAAGGGAGGTTGGGTAGCACAGCTTCTGTGCCTTCGTCTCTGGCCTCATCTGCTACATTCTCGCCTCACTGGGCCCTGGCAGTTCCTCTAACAGGCCATCTTCCTTCCCAGTCTGGGGCCTTTACACACATCAACCCCATCACCCACTTTCCGTAGCTAACTTTTGCCCATCTTTCTGATTTTAACCCAAACCTCACTTTCTGCAGGAAGCTGTCTCTGGTGCTTGACACTGGAGTAGGTGCCCCTACTAGAGCGTCTCCCGGCCCCCTACCCTCTCCATGGGAGCACTGAGCACCCTTGTGCTGGCTGCTCCACTGTCAGTCCTCCTTGGTAACCGGAGGCTCCCTGAGGACAGGGGCCGGGACAGGGACAGGGTCTGTCCTGTGTTCTGTTCTGTCCCCACTGCCCAGCGCACAGTAGGGACTCCATAATAGCATTTATGACATCTTCTAAGATCTGGTGATGATTCTGGAGCCATGGCAACAGCCAGCAGCCATTTGGTTTTCCATCTTGCGTCTGTCTTCTCAGCACTAAGCAGGCCTCGCGCTGGGTCGGGTGGGTTCCGGGTGCGTTGTGCTGTGGGAACGGGGTAGCAGAGAGCAGCAGCGGCCGCTGGCTGCAGCCCGGCAGTCTACTCCCTGGTGCTAGAATCCAGGCGAGGTGGTGGCCGTGGAGCCGGGCCTGGCAGAGGATGGGTAGTGAGCTACCCCAGTGACCTCAGCGATTCTCCGGGCCTCTCTGTAGATTCTGGGCTGTCCGGCGCACTTCCTCTGCCTTGAAGTGTGCCCTGAGCCCCGACCTCTCTGGACGTGGGAGCTGCACCTCCTATTACTCTGTTCATCTGTGTGATCCTGGCTTGGCTTTCTGACTTCCTGACTGGCAGCAGAGAGAGAAGGGGGTTAACCATGAGCTGGTCCACGGGGGAATGCAGGATGACGTCAGCCAGGGTGCCCAGCAGAGACAAAAGCCTCTAATTGCTCATTTCCTTCTTGTCAGAAGGCTGACTCCATAGTTACTGTAATAAAGGCCTGTGGATTGGGAGGAGGCCAACTAATGAGGGAACCAGTGTTCAGTGGTAAGAAGTGGGAGATGAGACACAGCCCGGCGGGGTGGGCCAGGAGATGCAGTCCCCTGAGGGAAGATGGAGAAAAGCCGTTGGATCACGTGACCTGGGTTGGTGGGGCGTGGTCAGCCGGACTCACGGTCAAGTTGCATCTGAAATGCCTTCACTGTGGGAGCAGCTGGTCCCCTCTGTACGGTGACAAACTTCCAGATCCTCTCTGGGCGAAGGCTCTGTGGGGAAGAAACCGAGCCTTGATGCTTGTGTGATTTTGTTAACAAGCAGAGGTGACTGCCTTCAAGGCGCAGGTTTGAGAAGCCGTTCTGTTTGCAGGGGATGGCCCTGGATACTGGGTCACTCTGTCTTCTCTTATAAACGTGTTGTGAGTGATTTCACTTGAGCAATTCTCCTTCTAGAACCTGCCTTAGACTCAAGGATTCCCAAGAGCAGGAGGGAGGTCTCTTCCTCCATTCACACGTAGTTGCTTTTTGGCGTAATCCAAAGGAACGGGTATCCTTGTCGGGCTGTAGTCCCTGAGGCCAAGGGACTCCACCACCTCCAGGTGCCAGCGGGTCCAGGCTCTTGTGGACACCATCGCATGCCTGTGCACAAGCTCCCTGCGTCTGCTCACCCCACGTGGAACCCGCACCGAGCCCTCCAGCTTCCCTACCCCCCACCATTCCTCTCCACATCTGGACTGTCCCCCTCTCTTCTTGGCCCTTGTAAACCTCACCTCTGGCCTCCGCAAGAAGGCCTCCTGTCTCCTCTGTCCTCTGAGCGCCTACAGAGCTTGCCCTGGATGCCCAACGTTTGCACCTACTGCTTCAACCACCCACGGACATCGAAGCTGCTGATTTGGGTTTGGAGCCTGGTCTGCTGCCCTAGACTGTGGTCCATCAGAGGCTCTGCTCTTGTAATTGCCGTGTGTCCACGCAGTGCTGAGAGCTTAGTCTTCAGGAGGTACTTGCTGCACTGAATTAAACTCAGTTCTGATCTGAACCCTCACCAGAAATCCAGACTTTTCACTTTGAGTCATCAGGGTGGCGTATGATTTGACAAAACAGGTCGAAACAATGTAACTCCTTATTAAGTGCCCTGGAACCCCAGTGCTCAGAGCCAGTGCAGAAAAGGCAGATGTCATGTCATTTCAGGAAGGAGGCCACTGAGGATGGGGGATGGGGGAGTTCCAGGGCTGGGTCAGGTCTGTAGGGAAGGGGCTCCGTGGTCAGGCGGCTTCGAGACACTGTATGAGCCAACTTAAACAGGTCTGTCTACAGCGGGGCTTCTCAGATCCTAAAATACAAGTGTGCACGTGGATCTCCAAGTGGCCCTTGTGGTACGTGCTGCTTCCCACACTGGTGTCACGTGCAGTCACTTTCGGGAGAATCCTCTCCCGGGAGCTGGGTTTATGGCTTGCTCGTGGGGAACCCCCACGTGCCGTGGGGCTCCACTGAGAGGATGGAAGGGTCCACGCCCTCACGTTGAGTCCCGGCCCCAGAGAATGAGAGTCCCTCCACCTACATTGCCAGGTGCCCTCTGGCAGTCCTGTGGCGCACACCGCGGGGGGCTGTGGGCTCTGCCTCTCCCAGGTCAGCCTCGTCTTCCTGGCACCCAGCCCCAGCCCTTCCCACCTGAAACCTCTTTATCTGGTCTTCTGTGCTCCCCCTGTTCCCTTTCTCCCCCTACCCTGGCCGGAGTGCTCTGAATATTCCCGGTTCTCCATCCCCCACCTGCGCTGCTCCCAGCCACCCATTCCATCCATATTCAGTCTTGCATTATTTAAATCTAGAAAATGTTCTGGGCTTGAAATGAAGAGACTCATTAATATGGGCTTTCTGTATTTATTTCTAACTCACTGGAACTTTAGAGAGCTTGGCAACCCTGATCCCGATGGCTCTTTCTTCAGTTAGAAGAGCCCAGTGGGCTGAGGTGGGTGGCCTTGGCTGTGGCGTTACCACCGAGCAGGGCTCCGCCGTGGTTTCAGAGGGCGCCCGTGAAGGTTGGATGATCTCAGATCCTAGCTTTGCTGCTCACCACCTGTGTTCTTCTAGTGGATCCCTTTCTCTCCCTGGCCCTGGTGTCCTCATCTGTAAAATGAGGGCAGTGGACCACGTGGCCTCTGAGGTCCCTTCAAGTGCACACACGCTACGATGTGCCGCCCTGCCCCTTGACGGCACCAAAGGGGAAAAGAGTTAAAGGCAAGCAAATCACACTTGTCGACTTGTATATATTTCAAACACATTTTAAAAGTCACAAAGAGCAGACTTATCACAAAATGGTTTCGTCGTTTGAAATCATTTTGTAGCCATAGGAAACATTAGAATGCCCAGTGCAGAGATTGTTTAAATCCTTTATATTTATATAGCAGCTTTATTTCCAAAGTGCCTGAATTACATGTTCCTATTTGGCTTTCACAATCTATTTCCAGAAGGTGTGTTGTAGAAAGTGAGTATTCCGGTTTACATATAGAGAAACTGAGGCACAAAGAGGTTAAATGCCTTCCCCTAAGTGACCAACAACGTGGTGATGGAGAACTGGGACTTGGACCTAATGTTTCCTGGACACTTCTCCACGAGGACACCCCCCCAAGCCCTTGGACTTCATGGGGCCAAATGGAACCCATGTTCTTTCCCAGGTCTTTTCTTCCTCCCGGTCATCCCCACCTAGTCTCACCCAGGACAGAAATCTGGTAGCCATCCTTGTTTTTGTGACTGTCATGACCTGCATCCAATCAAGCACCAGCTTACTCTCCTGAGGATTTCCCCAATCCTTCTCCTTCTCTCTACCCTAGAGCCGGCTCCTTGGGGTCAGATCTCCATCACATCTCATCCAGACGGGAATTTTGCCATAGCTTTGTAACTGGTCTCTTTGCGTCTGGTCTTTCTCCCTCAAATCCATTCTCCAAAAATTTAAAACTGGCTACATCCCACCTCTTACTGCCTCCCCCCTCCCCCCGGTTTGAAATGCTTGAGTGGTACTCATTATTTATTGGATAAAGTGTGTGTTTTCTAGCCTGGTGTCTGGAAACTGTTGACTTCACCTATTGAATGTATCTGCCCTGTACCTTATACCCTAATAATCCTGGGCCAACAGTTATTCTCCAGATGAGCCACAGAATTTCCCACCTCCATGCTTTTGCTTGTGTCGTTTTCTCTGCCCAGAACAATCAGTGCAGCCGTGTTCTTTTGTGGGCTAATTCCTGGACCTTGTCTTTCAAGACTTAACTCCCATTACACAATTCAGCCCCTACTTGTCCTGCGGCTGAATTAGGTGCCCCTCTTCTTTGTCTGTGTAACACCCCATACCTTCCTCCGACATGCTGTCTACATGCCATCTCTATTATAAGACTTGAAGTTCTTGAGGTGAGGAACCACATCGTACGCACTTGCATAGCTTCAGTGCCCCTACTACAAAGCAGTGAAAAGTGTGGGCTTGGTCTGGGTTTTAGAGGAAACACATCAAACTCCAGAGATGCCCTCAGTGTCACTGTCTCCTTCCCAGCTATGGTGGCAGAGGAAGGGGAACAGAGGGTAAATGCCATTTCAGGGAAGTGTGTGTGTGTCTGTGTGACACACTTGTTTTCCCTGCTGCTTAAGGAGAACGAATCAGTGTTAGAACAGAGTCCAACAGCAGACAAGGTCTCCCAGGAGTAGCAATCAGCTTTCCCTCCCATCCCTGTGTATCCATAGGCCTAACAAAGCAATCACTGCCTCTCACTGTTTTAGTCTTTTACTCAATCATTTAATTATTTCTCAGGTCTGGGTGGCATGGCCACCTCGCTGGTTTTAACCCAGAGTATAATTACCTGTCCTGTTCCTCCCCACCTCACCTCCGTTTAGAGCTCTTAACTGGACCAAATTTCACCTGACTTCTTGCTGTGGTCATAAAAAGGACCATGGGCCTCTAATCACTGCCTGGGGCCTCAGAGCAGCTGGCCCTAAAGTGCAGTATCTGCTCGTTTATTCGTTTTCCTTCAATTGACTCCAGATTGCTCTGAACGAATTCTTGGGCTCAGAAGAAGCTGTGCAGGCTTATTTTCATTAGCGTGGACGCCGAGCAGGGAGAGAGGGAGAGAAAAGAGGAAAAGAGAAGACTTTATGGCCAGAGTTTCCTTTGTTTCTCGCCCCCTACTGTACTCCCCAGCTCCTCTGCACACAGTCCCCCTCCCCGCCAGTGCAGGAAACAGGCCACTCCAGGTGCCTGAATCTTCCACTGAGGCCCTGGATCTTATTGGTATAGACCACTCAGCCCTGTTAAAGTTATGACTTAATGAGTCCATCATGGGAAAGAACGCTAAACCTGTGCTTCCCTCCAGTAAAGTCACGCTGGAAAGAGCAGATGCTCTGTCTGACGGTTGTTTTATCTCTTCAGGGCGGAGCTGGAGGACCTTGTTCAGGGGAGACATGGTCCCGGTGTGGTCATCTGAGCAGGACTGTAGAGTCAACTGCATGATGACCCTCAAACATTCATCACTTTCCCCTTCTTACCATCAGCACTGTCCTCATAGGACCAACTCATCTTGGCGCCCTTGACCTTTGAGGTCAAGGCAACTGATTTCCCCGCCCTGTGTCCTTCCTTGACTTCCTGCCTTACTGCTTGTACTGTCTGGAAGTTCTCAGGGATGTCTGATCTGAATCTTCCTTATATAAGAGAAGCCTATTTCCTTTTGGTTCATCTTCACCTGGCCATCTCTGTCTATAACTCTTCATAATCTTGAGGTCAGTTAGGAAAGTCTTATTTCACCTCCCTTGACCTCTGTTCTCCAGGCCAAGTCATCCCGATCCAAGAGTCATAGAATCATGAAACTTAAGAGCCAGAAGTCTTTCCTTTACTCAACTCTCCTCAGCTTGACTTTATTGCCCTTACGCATATGAGTGACTTCCTTGAGATCCTGTCCAGTTTCTCAGAAAGACTTTAAAAATGTGGGTGGTGAGCTTCTATTTCCAATGGCCCATCAGTTCTGGGCACTGAGCTGAATACTTTAAAGAGGGCTTCTTGTTCTCTCAAGCTTTCCTTCTAGAATCGTAGGATGGGCAAATATTCACCATCCTTCACTTTTTCTTAAGGACAGGGCAGAGGGGATGGCTTTGGTGGAAGTATGGGTTGTCAGAAGCCAGTGTCCCCATTTTCGTGTTATGAAGGAGGGCTTCGCAGAGGAGGTGGGGCTGTGGTGGAAAGAATACTGTTTGTATCCAGCATGCTTGGTTCTAGGTCTGATTCTCTCCAGTCTAGCTGGGTAACCACGGACAAGTCACTTTACCTCTCTGTCTATAATATGAGGAAATCAGAGCAAACAAATCCTGAGGTGCTCTCTAGTTCTGGCTTTTGTGAGTGAAGAGACTCGTAGAGGAAGGCTCAGAGAGCAGGACGTGGACCGGCTGATGAATGATGTGGGGTAGAGGACGCTGGTGATCCGGGACAGTGCTACTGAGGGAACGTGGACAGATGGGGCTCCAGTGAGACAACTGAGACACAGTGATGATGGGGAAAGCTAGGAGAGGCGCTGTCGATTTGGGAGGCTGCTGTGTGATGTGCGTGCAGGCTGGTCAGGCCCACATGTGCTGGGTTAGTGTAAATCTCCTCTTTGTTCTTCTAGAAGGTGCAGTCCACTTCCACAGTGCTGTTCACGGCACTGACCTCCAAAAGGTGACCCTCCTGTGCCAGCAGCCTGCGTTAGAAGGAGGTTGCTCAAGGCTGTCCAGACGATCTGGATACCCCTGTGTTTTGCAGGGTTCTTCTCCATCTGGTCAGCCAGCAGGAGATGAAACCTAAGGACTGTGTTCCTCTTGCTGATAGATGGTAAAACCTGGTCAGCTCTAAGGCAGCCTTTTCTAACAGAAGGATCCCCAAACCGTATTTTCTGCTGCTTTTTTGCTCCTAATGGCATAGAAATGGTGCATTAGATGCAGGAGCTGGAGTGATTTGAAGAAGGATCAACACCGTGTTTTCTGTGTGTGTAAAACCACTTTCCCCTAGTCTTCTTTGACATGGTTGGATGCTTTCATGTCTTGGACCCTGGTGAGAAGAGTGTCCACTGCAGTGGGCTCATCTTTCTGCCTCTCTTGGGATCAGCCCACTGCTTCCAGCTAACAGAGAAAGGCACCTTTCTTCTAGTCATGGAGGCTAGAGCGGGCTCAGAGCCCTGCAGCTTACCAGATAGTGCCGGGCGGTGCTGCAAATCTGAAACCTACCCCACGGGCAAAGGCAGGGGAGAGACCAGGTTGACTCATGGCTGGTTCCTCCCAGCTGAGCCAGATCTGCCTGGTAAGTCAGGAGCAAGGGCTGGCCAAAGGGCTGAGGTGGCATTCCTGTTCCCTGCTCTAAATAGAATGCTCTGGGCATTGGCACTCAGGACTCCTAGGGAAAGCTTCTCTGTCTCTGTCCTCAGTCGTACTTGCCTTCCCTCTCCTCTTCTCTTGGAACCTCTTGCTGTCTGCCAGCTCCTCGCCTCACGGTTGATAGTACCAGCTCCAACTTACTTACCGCCCTGCGTACATGATTGCTTTCTTCATGGTATCTCTTTGAGATGGTCGTTGTTAATTTCCCGCCTTACAGAAGAGGATGCTGAAGACCAGGAAACTTGTCATTTGTCCCAGTTCTCACAGAGAGCATATAGCAGAGCTAGGACTGAAACTCCATTTGGTCTGACTCCAAAGCCCATGTCTTTGCCTCCACAGTATAGCAAAGGTGGGAACCTACACTGCAAGAGACCAAGGCCCAATATCCCCCCGAAGATCCCTGGTATCCAGACTTGGGGCCCTCACTGATGTACATGTTCAGCTTCTCTAAGATGACTTTCCCTTTGAAGATGAGTTCCCATCTATCCTGGCAAGGCCAGGTGGTCACTGGGAAAGACCTGGACCACAGGTTCTGGAGACCTTGTATCTAATTCCGGTTCCACTGCAACTCCCATGATGTGTGACCTTGGACAAGTCACTAGATTCTTGTCTTTCTGTAAAATGAGAACAACATCTCACCCCTGGCTGCTGCCTCCATCCCCTCCCTGCATGACAGAGCAGAAAAGATCATGGACCCAGTGTCAGGCAGCTGGGCTCCAGTTTCAGCTCTGCCCCAGAACCACCTTGTGACCTCAAGCAACACTTTCAACCTCTATAACCTTCAATTTCTTCATCTGTAAGATGGGTTTAATAATATTTGCCATGACAGTAGGGTTTCGTTTGAATCACATGAGATAACAGTGCTTTGAAAGAGAAGTCTCAAAAGTCAGGTAGTGCTAATGGTGTGGACATGGGTAGGAAATTTCACATGAAATGTTTGAGTTCTTCATCAGAAAGGATGTGTATAAGGCTGTGGTCATTGGAAGCTCTGTGTTTAGCAAGGAAGTGAGCATGTTAGACCTTCTATGGTGCTCAGGGCTCCGTGCTCTCATTATCATCCTTTTCATTATCCAGCAGCATCTGGGAAACAATGAATCATCAGGACTGCCCAATCCCTTATCTAATTATTCTTCAAGCCATCCCCATGGAGGCATTTTGGGGAAGACAGAAGTGAGGAAAATAGAGTAAAGTGAAGATTATAAGAGCCATCCAAACTTCTGGTTCCTGGAGGTCACCTCCCTACCCTGGCAATCTTCTGAGTTCACCAGCAGCCTCCCCAGCCTGCCCCAGGGAGGATGCACTTGTTTAAGAACTGGTTCCTGAAAACCGGGTCATGGGTCCTAACTGAGTAATGGGAGTCATGGGGACTTTGTGCTAGGGTTGACCAACTCTGAGCTAATTCACTGGAGAAGGCTTCACATGTTGTGGATATTTCATATGGAAGAAGAACCAGGCTGAGAGTCTGTGCATGGACAGAGTTGCTTTTTAAGCCATTACTAGCATTATGAAGGCCATGCTGGTGCCTGCCTGTGCCTTGGCATTCACGTGTGTCTTGGCCTGACATATATCACATGGATAGATATCTAGACTATTCTTCAAGATCTTCTGGGAGAGGACAGTCCAAAATTGCCCTAAGCAAGCCATATAAGTATTAGCAAATTTAACAATCTAAAAGCCTGGATCCATGTTCTCTTTCCTTCAATTTAAGAGAATATTCTTTGGTTCTCAGGAAGGGAAAAATAAAGTTTGTTGACCTCTCTCTTTGAAGACACACCATTCTTTTTATTGAAACTTGTTCTCAAGTATATTAATGTCAAATATTGTGGAGGGGCTGAGATTTTACTCTACTGGCAACATAATAAGTTAGCCTGTTTTTGTTTCAAGTTGACAGAAGACATGAGATTCCTGGATCAGAGATGAAAGACTTTATTACTCACAGTAAAGGCAGTAGCCACATTGTTAGCATATGTTTGTTGGCTCCCTGAACCCTGATTCCCACAGGGTGGGAATGAAGATGGTCAGATGACACTGGTACACACAGGGAGTTCCACTGTAGGAGAGGAACCCTGAGCCTAGGGAACCCAAATCTTTTATAATAGGCAGTAAACATGCTGGCCCTTTGTTCTGGACTGAGACCCTGTATCTTCCAGGTCTGTTTGCTATGCAAACATTCTTGCAAAGGTGGTCTGGGACAAAGAACAGTCTGTACACTGCTTGCAAGACATGCAAAATTGTGGGAGCCCCGTGGAGAATTGTTTTCCAATGTTTATCAGTATTATTACATTTAGGTGAGCAAATTCCAGTTTCTTTAACCTTTTGGTCTGGGTTCTGTCTCCCAACCTCTTCAGCTGTTAGACAGTTATCCCCTTTAGGGCTCTGGCTCTCTTTGAGTTCTGTGTTTTCCCACCTTCCAGGGCAGACAGAGCTGATACTCTTCTGTAGGGGACTTCCTAGGGACTTCCACGCAAGAAGTTTACTTCCTCGTTTGGGGGGCTCCAAGGAAAATGCACCTGGAAGACATATTGCCGTCATCTCTTTGGTTCTTGAGAGATGAAGACAAATTGCAGGCAATTTAGAGACAAATTACTTAGGTGATTAGGGGTGATGTCGGGGGAAAGATGAAAAGAACTGCACATGCAAGCGTCTACTCAGATTGTGTTGCAGAAATTGGAGGAAGGGGATGTGGGGAAATTTCCCATGTCTGCGTGAGTAAGGCTATGAGCGTCTTTCTGGATACAGACCTCTGACCCTGCTCCTCCCTAGCTTGACCTCCCTATGTGTCAGTTTCCTCTTTAATAAAACTGGAATGAAAATGGTATGTTGTTGGGGATTAAAGGACATAATACATATTAATAGAAGGAGCTCAAGCAGCATGTGCTATTTTAATAACACAGAAAATGGAGCTAGAAAGAATCTCAGAGAGGCTTATATTGAACATCTCAGTCTACAGAGGAGGAAACTGAAGCTCAGAGGGAGAGGTGAACTAGTTATAGGCAGAGTAGGACTAACTAGAAGCCAGGTCTCCCCACATCCAATTTGGTGCTAGGCAGAGATCAACTTCTTTTCTGTTGTTTAGTTTCTCAAAGGAAGCTGTAATTTTTTTAGACCAACATTAATCCAAAACATCTAAGACATAAGAATATGTTATGATTGTCTGTTATCTTAACATGTTTTAATTGTTAATGTCCACGCCGAGAAGTAGTTACAAGTCCATTAGCTTTCAAGTTCTCCTTCTGAGTTCCTTAAAAGAGGGTAAGTGCATTTATGACCACCTTCATGAGATGAAACATCAAGTTCTTCTTTCAGAGACCTGCTAAGTTCATCGTCTTCCTTACTTTGGATGTTGACACCAATGGCTTTTCTTCTAGGGGCAAGGCAGGGGCAGCCATAAGTTCTCTATTTTCCAAAGTTCTCTTGTAGGTATCTGTAGATGTGGATGAGAAAATTTATTGCAACTTCCCACAAATAAATTGTTTCCTCTTACAGCATAGATTAAGGGTGCCGATGCTTTTCACTCACAAGACATTTTCTCAGTCAGGCTTTACATTGATTAAAGGATGATCATTTCCCAGTCTCATGTTAATTAAAATTAACTGCCAATCAGAGCTTCTGATCTGTATATGGCTATGGCTATCCCACTTGCTGAAATAATTCTAGGTTATAAATTGAAACATGATTTTTTAGGGGGCCTGGGCAGACTTATCTCCAACAAACAATTTCTGCTCCATTTTTGGAAATATTGAAAATAGTCTAAAGCTTCCCATTACTGTTTTCTAGAAGCACTAGGAATCACCACCGTTAACTACAGGATAAAGAAGCAGAAGGGATCCTAGGAGTAATAGAGTCCAACTTCTGAATTTACAGAAGGAATGGAGACCCAGGAGTTGGGTCACTTGCCCAAAGACTCTGGCAGAGGCCTCTGGGAATGACTCCTAGCTCTACTGATGTCCCTCTTTTTCTGGGAATGGCTGTAGTATAGGGGGAGGCCTGCAGGACCACGTCTGGCTTGCTATCCTATTCTGGTGGGTCCCTCCTGGGTTAGGCCTCGAAACAGCTACCTCTCAATCCTGGTCTAAAGCTGAGCTTATCAGTCTCTTTCTTCAAAGTCAGATATTTGAAACAGAGCCTGAGGGGTTCTTGAGATTAAGTCCATGAAGGGCAGCACAATTGGAAGGAATCCCACACTCTCCTGGTGCTGTCTGCCTGGGGCCCCTCTTGTGCCTTTTCTTCATGTGTCTTGTTCAATCCTTCCTTCCGTTTCATGAAATACCCCAATGTCCTTCCAATGAATTCTTTCTAAAAAATATAAAGATCATTTATATTTGATTTCTGTGCTGGCAACTGACAGAACTTTGACTGAAAGAGACACAGGATTAGTAAATAGCGATGCTGGCATTGAACTTTGGTCTCGGGACTTGATTCTAATGCTCTTTCTTGTACAACGTGCTACAACTCAAAAAATAATATGCATCCTTGATGTAACTCATGCTTTTGAGTAATACAATAATTATTAGACAATAGAAGTTCTAGGAAAAATAGCAACTTTTGGGGGGGAATCCTTCCTGAACGCTCTTTTTCAAATTGTGAGTTAGAGAAAACAAAAAAATCACACATATATCTGAATACTCTATTACGTTAAAGTAGAATAATGGATTCAGTTTACTTTAAACTGAGATATTATTATAATGCAATCTCTAGGGCAGATTTACCAAAGCATTAATATAGAAAATAGAAACACATTCTCTGAATTTTGAAATATCTTTCACTGGCGTCTTTAATAATACCACTTCGTTTTCTATGCGTTCCTATAGGGATGCAAATCATTGCACTATAGACAAATGAATGTGCTTCTCTTCAAGGTTGTGAAGAGAAAAAAAGGATTTTCAGATATCATATGATATCACTTATATGTGGAATCTAAAAAAATGATACAAGTGAACTTATTTACAAAACAGAAACAGACTCTCAGACATAGAAAACAATCTTATGGTTACCAAAGGGGAAGGCGGGGGAGGGATAAATTAGGAGTTTGGGATTTGCAGATACAAACTACTATATATAAAATAGATAAACAACAAGGACCTACTGTATAGCACAGGGAACTATATTCAATACCTCATACTAACCTATAATGGGAAAGAATATTTATACGTAAGTAAAACAGAATCACTTTGCTATATACCTAAAACTAACACAGTATTGTAAATCAGCTATACTTCAGTTAAAAAAGTGTGGGCTTAGCTTTTGAAGTGTAGTTTGAGAGGAGAAAGGTGGGAGGGAAGCTCTGTGTTATTAGTTTGCATGTTATTTATCTTTATTGTCCCAGTGCCTAGCATATAAACAGGTGCCTAATAAATACAGAAGGAGAGAAGAATGGAGGGAGGGATGCTGGAGAAGAAGGAAGGAAGGGAGGGAGGGAGGGAGGGAGGAAGGAAGTCAAGATGCTGCATGGAGGCTATGAAAGAAGCATAATTTGAAAATGGTCCAATGAAGTCCTTGGGACACATGTCCAGGTGAATGGATGAGGCAGACAAGTTGGGAAACCTGTAGCCACCATGACTGAAGTAGAGACTAATCCATGGAAAATGGAAAAGATGCAGAGCAGGAGAGGTGAGGAGGGAAAAAAAGAAATCAAAACAAATCAAAGAGGAAGAGGAAGCGGTTGAGGTTGATCCTGGGGAGAAAGAGGCTGGTGCACGGTGGGTTCTGGGCTACCTTCCTCAGTGCTGGACCTTTCTCTTCCATTGTGCTTTTCGGCCCTTCTCCTTGCCCAGGGTGCCCACTGTTTTCCTGTTCTAGATCAAAAACAGCCTCCCGGAAGTGGAGACACTTTCGTAGCTGAGTAAAACACTGACCTCTCTTAAGGTGTCACCAAGACCCTTGTGACTTAACAGATTTAAACCTTGCCCGCAGGACCGACTGTGTAGTGATGGGTTTAAGACCATCAGCCAGAGGATTGGTGCCCTGAAATGAGTCTCACAGAACGACTCTCACTGGGCTCTTCCTGCTTCTTCCCCACACGTCTGTCCTTTCCCTACTCTTGACTCAACCCTCCTCCATACACCTGGGCATGACTTGTCCATCTGTTCAGTTTCCTCCCTGCCACTACCTGGTTGGTGAGCCAAGCATTAAGGGGTCTAGTCCCAAGCACACACACAGAAGGAGTGTTCGCTCCATTCAAAAGCCGGTATGTACCGTTCATGCAGAATGTGAGGGGTTCCCCCTCCGGACCCCGACTGGGCTTGCTCCTGGAATAAGTGCATTGTGCTTTGGACCCAATGTGACGTATGTCCTTCCTCCTTGAGATGTAATTAGTGCTCATCAGTGTCACAGACAGACACAGGGCACAATAGGAAATTTTAGGAAAAAAGGGTTAAGAAGGGCAGTATGGGGCTAGATTGAAGTGGATGGGAATAAGAAGAAAGAGAGGAGAGTTAACAGGATGAGGAGAGATCCACCTGGCTACAGTGGTTAGATGTCCACCAGAGGCAGGCTCACCTAGTGGGTCCCCATTTTCGTGATCTGAGAGCAGGTGATTAGGATCCAATGGGAATAATTTGAATTCCACAGAAGGCAGTGATGCTGACTGGAGAGCTTTAAGGGCAAGCAGTGTAGTTTAAGGGTATGAATAAACTCTCTCTGTGTGTGTGTGTGTGTGTGTGTGTGTGTGTGTGTGTGTGTGTGTGTGTGTTTTCCAAATTGTTGAGAGAGCCTGCTATATCAAGAAACTGTGACATTTTTATAAATCCAGGTCGGCTCTGTTCCAACCATGCTGAGCACTCCTCTATGATTCTGAAATCAGACCCTTTAAGGGCTTGTTGTACTAATACCTTCCTCACTTGGTGCCTCAGTTTCCCTCCCAAATGAATATTCAATTTTTTATTTCAGTTTTACTTTGGCCATATTAAGCATATAGCACAAACAATTCAAATTCACACCTTAATAAAATTGCAAGTCACATTGGATGATGGACTTCCTGGGTCAAAATAGTGAATGTTCAATGTGTAAATGCCAAGGTTGTGTCTACAGTATGGAAGTAGTCTTTCCTGGGGAGTGCTCTGGTGGGGTTCCCGCTAGACTCAGGTCCGTTTAAAGCTCTGGACTGCTCTGTTTTGAGATGAAGGGAAGGAGATTCTTCACGAAGATGGGAATCTATCTGAGAATTCTCCTCTCTTAAGGCTCTGGGGTGCACCGTGGAGACTGGTAAGCCAGCTGCTATGCTTTCCTGCCCTCCTGGGACAGGTCAGTGCAGCTGCAGCGGAGCTTTGGCTGGCTCTAGGAGGGATGCTGGCTTCGGGATCCTAGCAGGGGGGATGCAGCAGACAGGGGGAGCCCAGCACAGGATACATGTGAGCCAAGCAGACGAGGCAGCAGCATCTGCGAAGCTGATAAAGAGGGTTGCCGCCAATCCTGAAATCGCTGGAAGTACAGAAGGAGGGGGTGGAGAGGAGAGGGAACCCAGTGTCCCAGTAGGGAAACTGCAGCACTTCCTTTCCTGTGAGATTCCCGTTAAGCATGGCAGACAGGATCATTCAGAGAAAGAGTGGGGGAGGGGAGAAGAAAATCAATTGTTCTTCATATTTATTGATCGCCTTCAATGAACCTCTGTGATCATGGGGTGGGACGGGGACGGAGGAGAAAGGCTTGGCCTCTGAGGGTGAGTGAGTGGCCATCCTCTGTGGCATGGGAGTGCCACGAGGCCACTGAGGTCGCTGGGCTGGAGCCTACCCACTGTGTCCTGCAGGGGACATAAGAGAGGATCACTCAAGTCTACCCAGGGTTGGGAGGAAGGGCCCTATGATGCTTGTTTCAGTGTTCGGGGCTGGAACCTCATCTAGATGATTGAGAGTTTTCCCCCCTATTTTAGAAAATAATACACATATAATTGCAGAAGACATGGCCACAGAGAAGAGTAATATAATATAAAAGTGCATATTTTCACCAGAGTGCTGTAACCATTCCAATCTGGTCTGTACACCTGGTTTATATAGTTTAAGTAGAACTACATGTCCTATATGATATCCTGCTTTTCTTTTGCTTATCTATAAAGTGCATTTTCCACATTAGTAAAAGCTCTTTAGAGCTGCTTTGAAAAAGAGCTTTTTTGGTATTAAATAATAAATAAACAAATAAATAATAAAATAAATAAAATTTGGAAAAATACAAAAAGTATAAAAAAGGAAGTAAAAATACTAATAATTTCACCACCCAGAAAATGACTCCTCTGGATATTTTAGTATATTTCATTCTAAGCTTTTTTCTATGCATATATATAGACACACACACACACACACACACACAATGTATTTTCCTCCATAAAATTTCAGTCATGAAGTGTGTATACTTTTTTATGTTCTGCTTTTTTCACTTACATTATGAAAATTATCTTAAATCATGATTTTTAATGTTTGTATAATATTCCATTCTATGTGTCCATCAGTCTTTATTCAGTTGATCTGCTATTATTTCCAATGTGTTGGTATTAGAAACAACACAACGATGGCTTTCTTTTTATCTGTCTTTAACCTCCTGTCTCTTGGTACCTAGAAAAGGAGATTGGTTTTTTGGAGGTGGATCTGGGTTTTTCCCTTAGCATCAGGGAGAAACTCCCATTATCATAGCCTGCTGAAGCTCTGCTCATACAGAGTCCCTGAACTTGGCTCAGAACTTGCTGGAAGCCCCCAGTGGTGCTGGTCTCCCTCCAAGACACCTCATCTTCTTAAATTAAAAAAAAAATTTTTTTTTAGTTTAGTTTTTAGAGCCTTGTTGTCTAATGCATTGATACATAGCCACTAACTAGATGTGGCTCTTCAAATTTAAATTAATTAAAATCAAATAAAATCAGAAACTTAGTTTCTTGGTCACAGCAGCTACATTTCAAGTGCTCCAGAGACACAAGGGGCTCATGGCTACCGTATTGGACGGTAAAGATACAGAACATTTCCGTGGTCACAGAAAGGCCTCTAGGACAGCACTAGAGGAAAGATCACCCCAGGCCCTTCACGCCTGGCTTCCTTGTCGTGGGGTCTCCCTGAGTTTGCCACCCCTTTCGAGCCCCTCTCCTCAGAGCATGGATCCTCTCCCACCCTCTTCTTGGGCACTCCCATACTTCAGCCTTCTCCTAGTCTGATTAATAACTCATCTTTTCAGGCAAAGGTGGAGCTTAGAGCAGGTTCTTTTTCTCTCTAGGTGAGTGGGAATTTATCCAGAGACCAGAATGATAAACACACAAGTAAGCTTTTCTAGCGCTACTCCTGGAAATCTTGAGACTCAGGAAGAAAATGGAGACTCCTGGTTGAAGAGGAAGTAATGGTCCTTAGAGAGTTGGCTGGACCCTTTCTCCTCAGCACAGAGGAGGGACTGTCCTGTCAGTGCATCTGGGGCATATCTGACAGCAGGGCTTGGGGTGGAGCGAAGTCCTCAGCCATCCCTCCCCTTCCTGTAGGACTAGCTCTAAGTCATCGGACTCCGACAGTGAGTGGCAGGCAAACAGGGACTGAGAGACCCAGTGCATCAAGGGAGACCAGGTGTTTAGGGGTGAGCTGCCTAAAGACACCAGGTAGTTGAGAGGAATAGGGCTGGGCACACAAGACGCACACCAACTCTTCTGAAAAACACAGCTCCCAGCCATTTACATTCACGTTTCAGCAGTAGCAGCAGCATCTGAATTCCAAGCAAATGACATCAGGCGGCTGTATAGAAAGGCCTACAGGCTTTAATTACTTTGGAGGACAGCCTGGTAGCCAAGGAAAGTCTTATTACACACTGTCTGGGAGGCGGATTCTAGACCCCAGAAGAGATTGTGTTAAAGACCCGTTTCAAGACTGGCCCCCCTCACTGTCCACTGCCTCTTCTCAGAAGACATTAGCTCAGTGAGGAAGAAAATGAGGCATCTCACCTCTGCAGGCCTCTGAGCAGCTGCTAGAATTTCAAGTCCAGAAGAACAAGAGCAAGGACCACGTTTGTCTCGCCCAGTGATGAGTCTCCAGTGCAGACACGGGGAAGCCTCCCTAATATCTGTTGAATGAATGAGCAGCCGTGATTTTGCCACCCAAGTCCATGTGGCCTTAATCAGTCTCAATCTGCTCCCAAAGGACAAATACATGTATTTTACAGGAGATTATGAGATTTCGGACCACAGATGGCTTTTCCTAGCCTTCTTTCTTAATATTTTAATTTTTTATTATATAATATTTAATATATACAAAAATATGTGTAGTGTCTATGTAATAAAGCAGTAAATAAAGCATGGCAATGAAACGCACACCGGTGAAGCCACCAGCAAAATTAAGAACCAATGTTTTACCAATACCATGGATGCACTCCCCCCTAAGAGTGCATGGCCCCTGCTGTCCCACAAAGATAACCACTATTTTCTTTTTTTTTTTTAATATTTATTTATTTGGCTGTGCTGAGTCTTAGTTGTGGCATGTGGGATCTTTAGTTGCGGCATGCAGGATCTTTAGTTGTGGCATGTGGGATCTTTAGTTGCGACATGCGGGCTGTTAGTTGTGGCATGCGGGATCTAGTTCCCTGACCAGGAATCGAACCTGGGATCCCCTGCATTGGGAACATGGAGTCTTAACCACTGGACCACCAGGGAAGTCCCAGATAACAACTATTTTCAATTTTATGTTTCCATTCCCTGGATTTTTAAAAATATCGTTTTACCCCCTCATCTTCGTGACTTATTAAACAATATGTTTCATTGTTTGCTTTTGAGTTTAAAAATATATTGATTATAGTCCTCTATGACTTGCCCTTTATTCAATATGTTTCTAAGATTATCCTCATGGCTATGAGTAGACGTATGGCATTCATTTTTCACTGCTACTTAATATCCCATTTGTGTGAATATACCAGAATTTATGTATTCACTTTCTTGCTAATGGACATTTGGGTTGTTTCAGGCTTTTGATTATAATATTACGGTTGCAAACACCTTGTACACATGCAAGAATTTCTCTAGGGTGTATACCTGGAGGAGAATCACTCGCTGATGGTGGGTACAGTTTTAACTTTCAAGATGTTTCCATATTGTTTCCCAAAATGATTGCATTAGTGTTTACTTCCCACAACAGCTTTCCCATTGCTCCACATCCTCCCCAACACCTGTTATCCTCAGGTTTCTTAATTTTTGCTAATCTGGTGAGTATTGTATGGCTTCTCATTGTGCTCCTCATTTACATTCTCCTGATCATTAATGACGTGGATTGTTTTGTCATATGTGTTTTGTTTTTTCATATTTCCCCTTTAGTGACATTCATGTCCTTGTTCTTTCTCTTTTGGGTTATTGTCTTTTTCTAAATAAACTTGTAAGACTTATTTCTGTGTTCTGGACACTAATCCTTGGCTGATTAAATATCTTTCAAATGTTTTCTCCCAGATAGTACTTACTTATTTAATGATATCTTTTGATAACTCAAAAATTTTTAAATTTTTGAACAGAAGGTCTTGATTTTATTTTATTATTTTTAAAAATTTATTTATTTTATTTATTTTTGGCTGCGCACGGGCTTTCTCTAGTTGCGGCGAGCGGGGGCTACTCTTCATTGCGGTGCGCAGGCTTCTCATTGCAGTGGCTTCTCTTGTTGCAGAGCACAGGCTCTAGGCATGCGGGCTTCGGTAGTTGTGGCACACAGACTCAGTAGTTGTGGCTCGCGGGCTCTAGAGAGCAGGCTGTGGCACACGGATTTAGTTGCTCCATGGTATGTGAGATCTTCCCAGACCAGGGCTCGAACCCGTGTCCCCTAGATTGGCAGGCAGATTCTTAACCACTGTGCCATCAGGGAAGCCCGGTCTTGACTTTAGAGTTGCTGACATTTATCAATCTTTTATTCTTGTTTCTCAAGAAATCCTTCTTATCTTGAGCTTATAAAGATACTCACCTATTTTATCTTCTAAATGTTTTACTGTTTGTCTTTCATATTTAAGTCTTTGATCCACTTGGGATTGCTTTTTATTTTGGATTGAGTAGGAATTCATATCTTTCCCTCCTCCTCCCTTTCCTTACCTTGGATTGTCACTTGACTAAACAACATTTATTGTACATTCATCCTTTTTCCAGTGACCTGAAATGCCACTTCTGTATCAAGGATATGGGTCGGCATAATAAATCTTGAAATCTGGTAAGGCAACTCCCTCTACTTTATTCTTCTTAAGGAATGTCTTTCTCTCATTCTTACTGATCTGAGCAAAGGTGGCAGTGCCAGTGTCCATGCCCTAGGTCATAAATACTAGGGACTTGGAACTCAACAATTTGTGTGTGAAGCCTGCTTATGAGGGCTGCACTGAGCAGACTAAGCCAAAAACATCTGTCTGTGATGCTGAGGTTCCCTGTTCAAGGTAGGAAATTCTGAATCTCTTTTAGCCTTGGGCTGTCCTTTCAATATCCTTCTAAGTCCGAAATTCCTAAGACAGAAGAACAATCTGACATGAATGTTAGAGTTTACCCAAGGACAAGAAAAATCTCAGCGTTTGGCTTGTAAACCAGGTGCAGTGGATGTGAAAGTCCCAGGTGGGAAGCTGCGTGGTCTCAGGGTGGGTTGTAGACTGTGGTTTGTGCTATCACGCATTAGGGGGAGAAAATGGAGCAGAAACACCCTGCCTAAGATACACGCAGCAAAGCATTTTTTAAATCAAAGCCTCTGCTTCTTGACAAACAGACTCTAAGATTCATCTAGGGAACATCTCTGATGTGGAAAAATCCAAGGGCAGAGACATGTCAGGTGAGGGAAGAATCCATACAGAAACTATTTATTGGGCAGCTACTGTATTCCAGGCCCTGTTCTAGGCACTGGAGATACAGCCCTGAACAGGACAGGTAAGGGGCTGACATTCTAAGACGGGGAGGCAGATAATACAAATAAGTAAACGTGATAATCTTCGACATGGATAACGTTCATCTAGAAATGAAAACTGCACGGTACTGAGAGAAGGCTTCTCCGTGGAAGTATGAACAGCAGGAAGGAGCAGCCGTGGGAAGATCTGGGGGAGGGGGGCTCATGCTCTAGTCGCAGACCAGCTAGTGAACAGCCTGGAGGTGCTGTCTGGGGACTTGAAGAAGACCTGTGAGGCTGGAGGATGAATAGAGGGAGGAAGCAGTATAAAAATGAGGTGAAGAAGGTAGGAAACAGCCAGATCCTTTGGGGACATGCAGGCCAGGGGCAGGAGCTTGGGTTTTATTTTAATTGAAGGGGAAACCACTAGAAGGTTTATAGGGAAGTGATGCGTTCTGGCTTAGAATTGGAAAGTGATGTCCTCCTTCAAAAGATGAGGATACAGGTATGTGGGGACTGTGAAAGACTGAACCGAGGTACTCGGCTAAAAAGCAGCAGAGACCCCAGAGCAGGGCCCCCCAGGCCCAGCAATCTTTCAGCGCCCACGTGCTGCATCCAGCATCATTCCCTGGCTGGTGATCTGGCTCTCTGACTGGAGGCTCAGAGCAGGAAGCTCTGAGGTTTGCTGAGTCGTCTGCCAGGAGGGGCTTGGGGCTGTAGGAACAGAACCGCTAAAGCTTAGATGGATATGGACTTTGAATGCCTGCGTGTATTATGTCATACTTAGCTCTTACAGAGGGTTTGCTTGGCTCAATTGGAGTATTTATCTAGGAATTGTTCAATTCTTTTAATAGAATTTGGAGTGTGGTTCCCCCTTGTCTGCCTGTCCCTGAACATCCTCTTACAGTGTCAGGGCCATCCTCCCATGGCCTCTGATGCTCCCTGAAAATCCAGCCTCCATGTTTTCCCCTTTCTCTGTGGAGGTAATATCATAGCTGATAACTCAGTCCTTCAACAAGGGCTCATCAGTGGGGCAGCTGGGCTCAGCTGTCAGCACCTCTGGCCCCTTGCCCCGGGGAGGGCTGGAGTTGTCTTCCGCACTCTCACAGGTGGGCCGTCATTCACCAGGGACATCACAACCTGTCCCCCACCATCTGATACCTTCCTGCTGACTGTGGTGGCCCGCTTAGGAAACTGTCTTCCCAACACTCCCTCTTCAGAGCTGCCCACTGTATCCTTCCAGACTCATGGTCCAGGCTGTCAGTGGACTCAGGGCTCCATCACTGGGCCTGCCCTTGAGCTGTCCGTGGTACAGAGAGCCCAGGACAGGAAACCAGGAGACCTGGGCTCCCATTCCAGCTTGTTGGTTGGCCTTGGTTAAGCCTGTCAGGACACACACCTATAAAATCAAACAATCGCCTCAGTGATTCTCAAACTGTTCTGTGGGGACCCAGGTCTCTCTCTGCAGAAGCAGTTTGAATTTTATTCAAAAACTATTTTTATAGCTGTAACAGAAAAACATAACCCCAATGGGTTATATGCCAAATAGCAACATATTAAAAACCAACATGTTAATTTGTTTTGCTAGACTAACTCATATTGCACAGACATTAGAATAGAGCTTTTTCTGCCATCAGCGTGTGTGTGTGTGTGTGTGTATGTATGTATATGCATATGTATATATACACACACACACTTTTTTTTAACATGTCATTGGTTTGGAAGGTTGTAACTCTGCACTGATTTATTTAAAATTCAGGCCTTGGCATGTGTGCCCCCAATAAATAGTACCAGCAAGTATATCACTGAAGCACATACCCTCCATCCCTCCATGAGCAGTTACCCACCAGGCGAGGCTCAGACGCATGGGCTCTAGGCATGCTCCTGTCACATGTAACCATCAGCTGTACGAGCCTGAGTGAACATACAACACTCTGCTTTGTGGTAACCTAGGCAGGGCCTGCCTTTTATTTAACAAACGTTTTATTTTGGAATACTTTTAGATTTACAGAAAACTTCCCATGATACTACAGAGAATTCCCATATACCCTTCGCCCAGCTTCCCCTAACATGATCCTCTTACATACGCATAGTACCCTTGTCAGAACGGGGAAATGAGCATTGGTACAGGGCTATGAGCTGAATTACAGACTCGATTCAGATTTCACCAGTTCTTCCCCTGCTGTCCTTTCCTGCTCCAGGAGCCAAGCGAGGATCCCACATGGCGCTGGGTTGTCCTGTCTCTTTAGGCTGCTCGGCTCTGTGATACCTTTTCAGACCTTCCTTGTTTTTCATGACCATGACACTTTAGAAGAGTACTGGTCACATAGTTTGTAGAATCTCCCTGAGTTTGGGTCTGTCTGATGCTTGCTCATGATTAGACTGAGGTTGTGGGATTGGGGGAGGCAGACCGCCTGGGCCGACTATTTTCATGCACCGGGGTCTTTCCCACGAGTAGCCAGATTAGTATTTCCTCTTCTTGAGCAGGATTGAGGAGCAGGGAACCACAGAGGCCCAAAACTTGCTTCTGTTTTTATTCCACCCAAAAGATAGGAAAAGGATTGTGTGGAGGAAGCTCCTCATCAAGAATCACTGGGAGCATTGAGCAGTGTTACTGTCAAGAGTGTGAAGACAGGGCTTCCCTGGTGGTGCAGTGGTTGAGAGTCCGCCTGCTGGTGCCGGGGACGCGGGTTCGTGCCCCGGTCCGGGAGGATCCCACGTGCCGCAGAGCGGCTGGGCCCGTGAGCCGTGGCCGCTGAACCTGCGTGTCTGGAGCCTGTGCTCCGCAATGGGAGAGGCCACAACAGTGAGAGGCCCGCGTACCGCAAAAAAAAAAAAAAAAGAGTGTGAAGACAGAGGGAAGCCTGAGAAGCAGCTCTTAGTAAAGTCCCTGAGACCTCGGCCAAGGCCCCATGAGAAACAGCTAGGTTCTATATTTTTTATCACTGAAAAGTTGGGGATAAGGAGAAGGATCTTTGAGTTCCTCACCTCAATAATTAGGAATTAATACTGTTGGAAAGTCTGATCAGAAGGACAGTCATGGTGTGTGTGTAATAGTGTGTGAGAGTGTGTTAAGTGTGAGAGAGTGTGAGTATATTTGTGAATGTGTATGATGTGTGTCAGTGTAAATGTGTGTGTGAGTGTGTGTGTGTGTGTGTGTGAGTGTGTGTGTGAGTGTGTGTGTGTGTGTGTGTGTGATTGTGGAACTGGAAATGGGTTGGAAATAAGGATTGAGATTTGGTCCTCGGCCTTGCCTGGATGCTAGTCCTAGTTTCATTGTGTTTAATAACTCTACGTCTCAACTTCTTCTACCCATAAGATGAGGATGAGAATACCTGCCCCTACCAACTCCGCAGAGTTACTCTGAAGAAGAAATACACATAAACATGCTTAGGGAAGATGTAAAGTGACATGCACGTGAAGGATGGTATTACCATCAAGGAAGATGAAAGGAGGAGCCGGCAGTTCTTGGTCAGAGAGCTGAGGAAGAGAGAACAGGGACCGAAAAGGGAATGAGGATCTAGAAACACAAGCTTGATTAAAAACTCAAGTCTAAATTTTGTACTTGAGCCAGTACCTTGAGTTCCAAAGTCAGAAGTGTTCTGTGTGGATCTGACCTGCTGTCTGTCTTCCTAATTGCTGGCCCGATTTCCATGTCTAACAGCGGCGCTTGCTGCCGAGGTACAGTATATTATAGACTTATTAAGGCTGTTAATGATAAGGGCAATCCAGTAGGTAATCTACGATCTCCTGATCTATCTCTGTCACCCACCTCTCATCAGGCCGTTAAGGTGACAAGCTTCATAGAACACAGTCATCTCCCCTCTGTCAGCCCCTTGGAGCTTTTCTCCCTGGAAGAACTAGGGACTCTCTAGGGCTGAGTCACGTGAAGATATCGCTAAGGAGCTCCTCTCCATCCAGAGTCTGTTCTACTCATGAGACCTGGGCACGTGGGGATTCTCTTTTTTGTGCTCTGCGCCCCTCCCCCAGTATTCCTGCCGAGGCTGGGAATGTGAAACAGGAGCAAAGGAAGCAATGTTTCATCAGTAAGGGACTGGCTAAATAAATGATGGTCCACGCAAACAATTTCTAGAGAGTTACAAGAAAAGAAGGTGGAACTCTTTATTTATGGATGTGCAGTCATCTTCAAGCTCTGTGAGTGCTAGATACAAGGCAGTGAGTATAATGTGGTACCTGGTCACGGTGTGGACCGTTATGGACATCCTTATGGGCCACATTCAGCTCTGCCAGCTAAGCCACCCATAACTGAGAGGGCATTTGGGTCCTCCCTGGTCCACAGGCATTGGGCGAGGTCCTGATTCAACAGGGAGCATCTGGTGGTTTCCCCACATCCTCAGGCTCTTGGCTGCTACAACGCCCTCTCCTTCCCTGTGCCCTGGGTGGGCACGCAGAGTTGGCAGCTGGTTTGGGAAGTGTGAGAGAAGGAAGGAAGTAGGCTTTGGGATTTTCACCAGAAGGAGGGACTCAGAACAAACCCTCCGCACTGTTCAAAGGCTGAAACTGGGAACCAGTAGAAGGAAAGTCTTTTCTTCAAAGGCCCTGGTATACAGCACTTTCTTTCACTCTCAGACATTGATTCATCATCCTTAATTTTGGACGGGGACATGCATATCATATATTCTTTCAAACCACAAATCAACTGCCGTCTTTCTCTTCATCGTCTTCCTCTTTAAATCTCCCAGGAAGGAATTATAGTGGCTGGGGACCATCTATTTCCCTGGCACCAAGGCCGAAAGGGGGCCAAGATAACAAATGTCCCCATTAGAGCAAAGTAATGTTCTCTGCTGAATTGAGATGTGCCTTTCCCATCACCTGGCTCCTCTGATGGTCAAGAAGCTGGGAGCTGTGGACCCAGCTGCTGCCTGGGTGGCCTGAGCGGGTAAGCTGAGGAGAAGTTGCTGGTCAGGAGCCCTCTGAGGGCAGCCAAGTCCATGGTCTGCTGGTGGGCCAGGAGGCTTGACAAGATGAAGGGACTATTTCTTGGTGGCGATAGTAATATTCTCAAATGATAGTAATTTCTAAATGTTGACCACTGCACTAAGCACCTTACAGCAATCCCATGATGCATTGCCACTCTCCACGTTTTACCCATGAGAGACAGTGGGGTGAGCATGCAGGGGACTGGAACTTGTAGAGGTCAGGTTGAACCACTCTTTGCTTGACTCCGCGGTCCTTGTGCTCACTTACTTCTCTAGACCACTGGTTTTCAAACGCTTTGGGCTGCAACCTGCAGTAAGAAATACATTCCACCGCATGACCCACTGTGCATATACATATTTGAAATTAAACATTTGCACAATGCAATACTTACCCTTACTAGTGTGTGATGCATTCTGAGTTTTTAAAAATTGTTCTTTTTTTTTTTTTTTTTTAAGGCTAGTTGGACCCACTAAATTGATTTCACAACTCACTGATGGATTGTGAATCCTCAGTTTGTAGATGCCTCCTCTGGGCGCCTGTGACAGTGATTTTAACCACAAAGAGCACTTCTCCTAAAGGCGTGCTTCTCTGACCCTGAGGGCAGTCTGGCACAACTAGGAGAAGAGCGGCTCCTCAGCTTGCTTCTGCCGCATTTGTGTTGGGGAGACTCCAGAGGCCATTATGAGGGGAGGGGGTGAACCAGCAAATCTGGTGGCTAGAATTAAGAGCCTCTTTGGTGTATCCAGCACGGGGTTAGGCTCTGTGGAGATTCGGAACCTGCATGTCCAGGTTCCTGGAAGTTTATAGTCTTCCTCAAGGAAAATCCCCATGTGAAATGACTGAAGAAAAATACCAGACAGAATCCTGAAGGAATCTGAAGGAACACGAAGGCCCTCCACCATTATTTGTCCTCACCCAAGCCTTTCCAAAACCAGAGCCGCAGACCCACGTGAGCTGCCCTTACACTTAAAACATCTTACTTCTCCTTTATCATCTTCCCTCTCCTCCTACCCCCATCTTTTTTTTTTTTTTTTTTTTTTGGCAGTGGCCGCGCAGCTTGCGGGACCTTAGTTCCCCGACCAGGGATCGCACCTGGGGCCCCGGCAGTGAGAACGTGGAGTCCTAACCACTGGACCGCCAGGGAATTCCCTCCTCCTCCTTCTTAATAGACACTACATTTGTAAGATTCAAGACTTCAGAGAGTCCAAAGGGCAGGCCGTTATAGTTCTCCATTCCATCCCTGTCATTAGCCACCTAATGCCCTATCTGTAGGCAACCAACTTTGCTAGTTTCTTGTGTGTCCTCCCGGAAATAGTCTCGTACCTATAAGCAAGTGTAAATTAATTTTTCTTTTTTAAAAACACAATTTATATTATATTATACTCACTGTCTTGCATCTAGCACTCAGTATATCTTGGAGATCACTGCATATCAATTGATAAAGAGTTCCATCTACTTTTTTTTGCAACTGTCTAGAAATTCTTCTTTGGGTGGACCATCAATTATTTAACCAGTCCCTAATTGATGAAACATGGAGATTGTTTCTAACCTTTTGCCATGACGAATACGGAGGCAATGAATGGCCTCCTTCCACTTGGTTATGTGTCTAGACATGGTCTAACGACATGGGACCCACAGGACCTCTACCTACATCTCCACCCTTGCATCCTGCCACTCCCTCCCTTGTTTGCTCTCTCAACTGCAAGTCTATCAGCCACCCTCTCGATTGTTCTCTCCAGCCTCTAGGCCCCTGCATGCTGCTCTTCTTGGAATATGTACTCCCTTCTCCCCTGCCAACATGCAATTCACCTCTTGGGTCAGTTTGAGAAATACTTTCTCAGGGCAGCTCTGCTCATCCTCAAAACACTGTGTAATCAATCACTTGATACTGTACAGAATGGCCCTAAAGTCCTTACACAGGTTGGAATTTTAATAAATTCACTTCTATATGTGATATAAACAATCCTCAAGATAAAGCAGAGAGGGAATGTAATCATCATTAACTACATTAATTACAGAAAGGTTGGCTTTCAGCATATTCATTTGGATATAGCCGTTCCTTATAGTAGAGGGTTTATTACCTGGAAAATTAGAGAAAGAAATGAGAACAAATGAATCATTAAAATGTTAATGGAAATCTTGAGTAAGTTCCTTCTCTGTTGCATTTTGTAAATTGTTTACATATTATATACAAGTGAATTTGTTAAAAACTCAAGCTGCACTAGAGCTTTATGGATATCCTAATTAAATTTGTTTTACCGTACTTCGTCTCACATATATGCGCTTTTGTCCACATTTAACATTTCTGAAATTGGAATATGCCTTACGGTTAATACTGTCTTGCAGTGTTGTGGACCGGGCAGCTGTTGGTGCTGTTATCATTGTCTGAGCAAGCACAGACTTGGTCATGATTGTTCATACTGCCCTCACTTCAGTTGAGTTAGATGTATTATTGATACTATACGTCTTGGCTTTAATTTATATTTAAAATATCTTCGAAAAGATCACACTCTGCTTTGGGACTGAAGCAAGCAGTTTATGCAGAGAGGCAAGGAAACAGAACAGCAGGTTGTCAATTTTATATTAGCAAGGCAACTTTTTATCATTGGAAAGATAATATTAATTTAATATATTCTTGCAGTGTAACAACTAAATGCTTTACAAGACTGTAATGGGCCGAACTGATTCCCTCCAAAATTCATATGTCGAAGCCCTCCAATGTGACTGTATTTGGAAATAGGGCCTTTAAAGAGGTAACTTAGGTTAAATGAGGTCATAAGGGTAGGGCCCTAATCCAATATGAACAGCAGCCTCATGAGAAGAGGAGGATATACCACGGACACACATGCATAGAGAAAAGGCCATGTGAAGACACAGGAAGAAGATGGTCATCGGCAAGCCAAGGAGAGAGAGAGGCCTCAGGAGAAACCAGCCCTGCTAGAAGCTTGACCTTGGACTTCCAGCCTCCAGAACTGTGAGAAAACAAATTTCTATTGTTTAAGTCGTATTTTGTTATGGCAGCCCTAGCAAAGTAATACAAGGACCTAAGTAAGAAAGACTCTCACAGGTAGATGAAGCTATGTTACATTTTGTTACTGACATGAGTGTGGAAGTATTGTCTATCACAGGGCAAGCACGAAAGCATCCAACATCCGTTTTGCGTAAGGGGTGTCAATGATCTAAAAGAGCCCTGCAGACAATAGTGGAGCACACTTTTTAAGAAATGCTGTCTCATCCGTCATCCATCCATGGGGCCATTTTCAACTCTGAGTTGAAAAGTGATTCAGAAGAGTTGGATTCTGAATAAGAAGTTTTAGGAACATTGTAACAATTTATCTTGATTATATTTCCCTTTTTGTCTGCATAAGAGCAACAACAACAAAAATCTATCTGAATGATTCTAAAAGTCTTCCAGTAAGTCTAAATGTTCCAAGTGATACTAAAGGGTTATATTTAATTGGCAGTGATTTTTTTTTTTCCCCCTAGTGGTACATGAAATATTGGAGTGTCACAAAGTCTGTGACATCCTGGATTTGAGGAAATATGCTGTATTAGTTTGCTCGGACTGCCATAACAAAATGCCACAGACTGGGTGGCTTAAACAACAAGAGATTTCTTTTTTCACAGTTCTGGAGGCTAGAAGTCTATGATCAAGGTCGCAGGAAATTTAGTTTCTGGTCCTTCTTACTGTGTCTTCACGTGGCCTTTCCTCTGTGCCCGAGCAGGGAAGAAAAACTCTCTCTTCCTCTTCTTACAAAGTTGCAGCTTAGGGCCCCACCCTTATGACTTCATTTAACCATACTTACCTCTTCCAAGGCCCTATCTCCAAACATTTGGGGTTAAGAATTCAACATATGAATTTTGGGGAACACAACTCAGTCCATAACACGTGGTGATATGTATTTATTTAGTGCAAGTCTCTCCTGCCAATCAAAAGATCTTCTTTGCTTGTTAGTTCCATGGTGACATTCAGATAGATCTTTTTCTTTGATCACCATTGTACCCCCAGCATCTGGCACATAGTCTGACACTCAGTAAATGCCCCGTGAATGTTTGTGGCCTCACTGAAAACTTTCTGTGATCCTCTCTAAGAACTGGGCATGTTTCTGCTTTGGGAAAGAAGACCAGAGGTCTCCCATACATGCTTCAGACACTGGTGTCAAGACCAGCTCCTGTGGGTCGTCATTGCTAATCGTGAATTACAGTGAGCACTAGAACATCAGAGCTTGGCAGCCTTAGAAATTGAGCCAAATCCTCTCAAATCACAGGTGAGGAAACTGAGCAAAATCCTTACCCAAAGCTAGTTAGAGGCTGGGCAGGGTGGGAGCTCAGGACTCCTCTGCAATGCCCTTTCCACCTCCTGACTCTGGTCATCAGCCTAAAAATTCACAAATGTCCTATGAAACTGGGTCCCTTGGCCCTAAGACTGTTGCAGTTTGATGTGTGGGAGCCAGGGAATTTGTCATTGGAAAATTGCATGCAGTTTTCTCACTTTTTTTTTAGCTGAAGATGAAAACTTTAATATAATATTCGGGAAGATTAGTCTTTTGTTCCGCAAGACCCCATGAGTGGCTCCTTTGGTTATGTGGAGCATCACCCACCCATGCTGGGGAAACTGGGCAGGGGGTGGGGGGGGGGTTGGAGGCAGTGTTGACTTAATGCAGATATAAAGCCTTAAAAGATAAATGTTCTTTTTTTTTTTTTTTTTTAAAGATTTTTTGTTTGGATATGGATCGTTTTTTAAAGCCTTTATTGAATTTGTTACAATAGTGCTTCTGTTTTATGTTTTTGGATTTTTGGCCCCGAGGCATGTGGGATCTTAGCTCCCTGACCAGAGATCGAACCCGCACCCCCTGCACTGGGATCTTAGCTCCCCGACCAGGGATCGAACCCGCACCCCCTGCATTGGAAGGTGGAGTCTTAACCACTGGACCGCCAGGGAAGTCCCAATAAATGTTCATTTTTAGGAACATTTTACTGTTGGTGATTGGGGTGTAGGGTTCGAGGGGCAGCAGCTGCTGAGAGGGGAGGCTGAAGGGCAACATTTTATTGTACTTTACCTGAGTTCTTGTGTTTTCTTGTACAAGTAAATGGTGTTAGAGTCTGTGTAGTTGTGATGGTGAGGAGGTAGGGGAGTTGAGGCTTGTTTTCAGGAAAATGCAACAGAGAGGAGAAGACTCAGGGGCATGAGGTTTGAGCTTCACCTCGGGTTGGAAATGGAAACTGAGGCACAGGCTACCCTTCTATAGAAAATGGACACAACAGGCCTCAGGAGCAGAAGACCGGTCACTGCCAGTTCAGAAGGGGGAGACTGCTCTGGGCCCCCAGGATTGGAGGTTGGGTCTCAGCATAGAGGCTCTATTCTGGGTTTACCGACGTCAGGGTAACGTCCGGGGTCCCCAGGACAGGGCCACGTGCTGCCCTCAGTTCTGATCTCACCATCCCTGGAGGTGAACTTTGATGTGGACCTGGATGCAGCAAGGTTGCTGCCGGGGAGGCCAACCCCATAGAACACGCGGGAGGGGTTCTCAGCAGAACCTGGAAGGACAGGACGCAGAGATGCGATTCCTGAGGACCTTAGGATGCCTGGCAACTTGGGAGAGATGAGATGACCTGCTTGTTAAGCAGGCGGGGCTCAGACTGCTGTTTGTGCACTGAATGTCAATGAGCATTTGTCCGCCTGGGCTGAGATATTCCAGTTACAGACACCAGAGCATCTCTTGTTCCCTCTTAGCTCAAAATGCTTCCCTCACATCATTCTTCTTTTGTATGATTTTTACCCAGATTGTTTTAGTTAATCTCCAACTGTCCCAGACCTAGACTTGCTATGATGAGTGTGATCTGCTTGTGACACCATGGGGCAGGCAGGAAGGGGGCCAGGGCTGTGCCTGGCATGAGAGCTCCCCCCGATCGAGGGCCAGACATGGGGGAACCGAGATGCAGTCTCTACCAAGTTTGGGGCCCGTCACTCAGGCAGCACTGCCGTGGATGACAGCGGAGCCCAGCTGGCCATGGGGGCTCTGGGCAGACTCCAGGACCAAAGGAGGCCAGGGGAACCCCTGCTTCGTATCCAGTCTGGGATTGAGGAGTAGGGACCAACGTAGAAACTATAGTGAAAGAAACAAGACAGAGGCACTGTAAGCTTCCAGGGATTGGCTTGGGATCTGGGTAGGGGGTAGTGGGGGGAGCCCCTGTACTCAGCCTATAGGAGAGGGGAAGACAGAGGCAGGGGAAGTGAGGGCAGGCCTGGCGCTCATGGTTTTGGGGAGTCCTTTTCTATTTCTGTGTATTTGCTTGCTTAGGTATTTGCGGCTAGAGTAATCACAACATAGCAGGGGTAGGGAAACTGAGGTACAGGCCAGGCCGGTGCTAATTCTGCCAAGGGTTTCTCACAGACTTGGAAGATAAGCCTGGCCTCTGTTTGTCGGCCTTCCAGAATCTTCTTAGGCAGAAGCAGGAGTGGAGGGTGAGAGGCAGCTGAAGCACGTCTGGGGGCACCTCTGCTAATTTTCTCCTCCCAGTTAAGGGGCACTTCCAGGGTCTCAGAACTCTGTGTGGCCTTCCCCTTGTGCACGGTGTGGAAAATTGCATTCTCGTGTGCTCAAGGCGGCCGAGGAGGGCATGGTTTGTGTGAGGCCCTGTTCACGTCTCTTTGTCAGTTCCTCCGTGACAACTGCAGCCTCAGAGCCCACACTTCAATTATGTACTCAGCAGGTGAGGGGTGCTTGGACAGGGGCCATCACGTGGAGATCAGGAGGTAATTCATCCTTTTTACACACCTGCAGGCTGAGGGAGGATAGTGCATACAGAGTGTGGCCTTGACCTGAGAGCAGGGGAGAAAAGAGGGAGGGAGAGGATGGAGAAAGAGGACAGAAAGGAGAGAGAGAGAAGAGAGAGGAAACAACAGGGAAACTAAGAGTCAGGGGAATGATCAAAGGGCTCTTAGGGGGCTTCCCTGGTGGCGCAGTGGTTGAGAGTCCGCCTGCCGATGCAGGGGACACGGGTTTGTGCCCCGGTCTGGGAAGATCCCACATGCCGCGGAGCGGCTGGGCCCGTGAGCCATGGCCGCTGAGCCTGCGCGTCCGGAGCCTGTGCTCCGCAACGGGAGAGGCCACAACAGTGAGAGGCCCGCATACTGCAAAAAAAAAAAAAAAAAAAAAAAAAAAAAAGGCTCTTAGGGCAGGGACTTGTCGAACATCTATCTCTGTATTCTCTCTTGTTCATCCCTGTCATTCTGGGCATTTCCACAAAGGACTGTTTGTGCATCAGACAGTACCAAGAAGGCTTGGGGCGACTGCTTCCTGGGAGGGTGGAAGTCCGCGTTGGGGCTGCTGAACGGAGCGGAATTCTTCCCACCTCACCACCAGCGCCATACTTTGGGTTCAGCTGGCTATGGTTTTTGTAACCTTCTTCAAATACCAGAGGTGAGGGCTGGCTTGGCTGCCCCCAAGGGAGACCTGAATGATTCAACACCCAAGGCCAGTTGCATTTTAGGAAGAGACTGAGTCACAAGATGCGACTAGGCTGAGAAGTCTGTTCTCTGCTCAGAGAAGGCCACCTCACCGGGGTGCAGTGGGGGATGGACGTGGGTGGCAGCTGTGGGAAATCTGACCCTTTCAGGCTTGAAGTCATCCAGGAGGGCAGCAGGCAGAGCAGGAATCTGGCAGGTGAGCTGCTGCTGCTTCCTGCGCTGCGATAGCCTTGCGTTGGAGCCCAGGTGCACCAGCGTGCTTGGACATTTGCACAGCGACTGTGGGTTGGAAGCAAGGGTGTGGGACCACTGGCTGCAGAGTTCTGTGATTGTTTGGTAGGGTCACTAAAGCTCACAGGTTCCTGGAAAAGTCATTCCCCAGAGGCTCCACGTCTAGAACACCAGACTCTAGGGGGACCTCCCCCAACCCATGAAGCCAGGAGTCCAGGCTGCCAGCACTTCAGCTCCCCTCCCCAACTTCAGGTGGCGCCTTCTCTCCTCTGCCCCAGCCCTGTTTCTCCTGGGCCCCCAGTTCCCAGGCCCCTGCCCTCACAGAAGACTCTCGGCTTACAGCTCCAGGGGAACCTTTCAGAAGAGCTCCCCGGCTTTCCGGCTCTGAAGCCCAGTGTGTTTAGAGTTCTTGTGCAAAGCTGAGCCAACCTGGGCCTTAGATCTAAGGCTCTGAGCTAGAGGGGTTTGCCGCCCTCATTTCCCATCCTTATCGCAGAGATGGTGGCTGCTTCTCCTCCCCACACCCCCTGACCTTTGCTCATCAGAGCTCTGCACCCTGAGTTCTGGTGAAAAGGCTGCTCCAGACAGAACCTTGGAGCCCCCTTCTCCCTCCCCCAGGCTCCTGGCAGAGTTGCATTCCATCCTCGCGGCCTGCAGATGAATACATGCCATTCTTCTCAGCTGTGACAGGGCGAGAGAGAGTCATGGACATATACACACTAACAAACGTAGTAAGGTAGATAGCTAGTGGGAAGCAGCTGCATGGCACAGGGATATCGGCTCCGTGCTTTGTGACCGCCTGGAGGGGTGGGATAGGGAGGGTGGGAGGGAGGGAGACGCAAGAGGGAGGAGATATGGGAACATATGTATATGTATAACTGATTCACTTTGTTATAAAGAAGAAAATAACACACCATTGTAAAGCAATTATACCCCAATAAAGATGTTAAAAAAAAAAAAAAAGTTGCCAGAAACAGGCATTCAACGACTCTTCATTTACCTATTTCAAGTTCAATAACCTGGCACTCAGAAAATTCTTGTGCTGTCAGATGGAAGTGCTGCAGGCTACGGATGCTGTTGCTGTGGTTTGGTGTTGCGGCTTCCTGAGCTGGTGGAGGATTTGGGGCCATCCTGGGGCGAGGTGCAGCTCAGGGGGGTCAGAAAGAGCCAGTCCTGAGGAATGGTCTAGGCATCCCTTCTTCCTCGATCCTCCATGCATGCTTTCTTAGCAATGTCAACACATGTTGTTTTCGTCTCTTTCCAGGTGCTGGGAACACACTGCACCATGTGTTCTAGCTCTTGGTTGTCTCGAATCCAGCACTCTATCTTGTCTTATGATGCTTCATGCCTGGGGTGGGGCGTCTCTCCAGCTAATTTACCAGCTTCTGACACAGGGACCATCTAGTTCTATGTACACGAATATATGGTTCAAAAAGCCTATTTTAACTTCCTGTTCCGCACCTGCACTGTGTTGGCATCAAGGGTGCAAAGGTAGGTATGACATGACCTCCATCCCCAAAGGGCAGACGTGATTTCTGAGAAGCAGAGTGACCCCCATGATGGAGCCATGCACACACATCCACGGGGCCCAGACTAAGCACGAGGTGATGGCCAGGGAGGATCCCTTGAGAAGCTGAGACGTCGGTGAGGTCGTAGAGGGCGAATAGGAATTTGGGGGCAGTCTGGCTAGGCAATCCAGCTAGAACATCCTGAACAAAGGCTCGACTGACTTGTCTGGCAATCTAGAGGGAAGTCTGTGTGCCTGAAGTACTGAGTATGAGTTAGGAAGCGGCGTAGGATGGCATGGATGAGTTGGTGTGTCTGTGTGAGTGTGTCTGTGTGTTGGGGCCCTGTTGCTGTGTGGGGATGGAATTGCTGTGTGTGCTATTCTCGGAAGTTCCGACTTGATTCTGTTGGTGGCAAATGAGAAGATATTGAAGGGAGGGATGAAGACAGGCAATGCTGCGGTCAGTTTTGCATTTCGGAAAGCCTGGTCTGGAGGAAGACAGGTGGGGATACTGGGAAAGGCAGTTGCCATGGGTGACCAAAGAAATGATGAGCTTGAGCCAGGGAAGCCTCTGGAAAAATGTGAAAAATACTTACCGGGTGAAATTAGTAGGACCAGAACCTCACCTTTAGTGACTCGGTTACAGAATGAGTACTTGTTGATGGCAGTCTCGAGCCGAGGAGGGAATAATACGCACAGGATGAGGACATCCAGGCCCGCTGTTTCTCAACCACCATGAGCATATCGTGTTTGTCCTCCTCTGTTTGGGACGATTAGCTGCCCCTGCCGTCCACTCAGAACACTGGCTGCCTTGATTTGGTTCCTCTCTCTCCATATCCTCGCCCACCTCCCCAGCACACTGGCTTTTCTTGGCCCAGGGGCGCTTGGGCTTGAAGGGAGCGTGGAAAGTCTGTGTAGGATGGAGGGAGCCTTGAACTGGACCAGGGACAGGCTTTCCTTCCTGTAATGTTCCCAGGCTTGAAGCTGAGGGTCTGTGTCCCCCATCAAGGCCCCGCACCAGGTGGGCCTGGACACTCGGCTCGGGGTCCTGAGGCAGTGGAGTCCCAGTGAGCTGGTCCTGGGCTCCACGTGCTGTAGAAGGGTCGCTGCGGTCCCTGGTAGTTTCCCCCGGTCTTCCTCAAAAATGGAGACAGCAAGGGGGATGTGGCATTTTTTATAAGTCTAATTTTATTTGGTTTAGATTTTTGCTTTTATCCTGTGATTATGTTCTTCCCATTTTATGGTATTTAAAAATGAAATGATAGTGATAATAGGATTTATTTTTAATGTGCTTATTTGGCAAAATATGAAGTTGGCAATCTTGTGTTGGTCTACCCTCCCCCAAATTATCTTGAAATTTTCTTGGCACGTGAAAAGCCAGAGTCTGGGAGCTGAGGAGACAGATGCTACGTCGCTCCTTTCGGAGCTAGTATAGTGGGTAAGAGCCTGACGGGGCTTGGGGTACTCCATCCCCAGTTCGGCACCGTGGCACAGTGAACATTTCAAGCTGAAGGAATTTGAGAAACAACAGGTGCAGGAAGGACTTTATGTCCTCCCCCGAAGCAGGTCATAAACCCTCATGTAAGAGGTGCCCTCCCTATATCTGTAGGACAAGGAGCATCCTTATCTCCAAAGACAGAGGGATGCCAAGAAGAACCCGAATGAGCAGGCCTCGCTGAGTCTCCCCCGGTTTCCTACTCTCAGCTCACACCCTTTATCCTATCACATCTTCCCATGACTTTCTTCTCTTCATCAAACCTAGCGTGAAAACACTGAGGCTTAACCACTTCTTTGGGGCTTTATTTCCCTATGACGTTTCCCATGTCATGTAACATTTATATTAAATATACTTATATGCATTTCTCTTGTTCATCTGTCTTGTTACAGAGACCCAGTTATGATCCTGGGTTGGGTAGAGGAGAGAGGGAGATTTTTTCTCCCCTACACACCTAACTCTGGAACCAGACAGTCTAGGCTCACACAAGGCTCCTGCATTTACTAGCTATGTGACCTCTGGGCTTTAAGTTCCTGATCTGTGAAATGGGAGTCATATAGTACCTACCTTATCAGGTCGTACGGATTAAATGAATTCATATGTTCTCTGTTATTATTACTTCTATAGGTTTCCATTAAAGATATGATTTCCTTGTCCACCAAGGACTTTAATTCCAGAAATTCTACTCAGGAGACTTGGAACGTTTTTCCCCAGCTGATTAATCCAATCTCTCTCATACTCCTTTGCCATTTAGGGCTTTGATGAAAGGAAGGGGTGAAAAGAAAAAGAGATGGAAAGGAGAAAAAGGCGAGAGGGTGATCTGGAGCTATTTGCATGGACTTAAAGTTATGGGGCCAACAGAAAAACCTCTTTGAAAGACAGTTTGGTGATATCAATCAAAACCATTTTCTTCCCATTTCACCCAGCAATTCACATCTTGGAAATTATCCTATGGATAAACTTACACATATGCTTAAAGATATACGAACAAGTACACTTATTGAATCTTTTTTTTTTTTTTGCCGTACGCGGGCCCCTCACCGCTGCGGCCCCCCCTGTTGCGGAGCACAGGCCCCGGACGCGCAGGCTCAGGGGCCATGGCTCACGGGCCCAGCCGCTTCGCGGCATGTGGGGTCTTCCTGGACCGGGGCACGAACCCGTGTTCCCCGCATCGGCAAGCGGACTCCCAACCACTGCGCCACCAGGGAAGCCCTGAATCATTTTTTTTTTTTACAGTAGCAAAATACTGGAAACGAATGTCCATCAAAAGTTCTCATTAAAATATTGGACATCGATGTGGTATGAAGTCCTGCAACTTAACAGTAATGAGGCATATCTGTATGGTGATATGGAACAGTCTCCGAGGTAATTAAGTTAGAAAATAAAAGGAAAGGAAACAGGATAAGAAGAGGATGATTTGTGTGCTGACAGTTCCTTTTGTCTTTTATGGGAAAGTATATACATATATTCTTGTCCATGCAAAAACTATCTCTGGAAGGATTCCCAAGAAACTGGTATTACTCGCTGCCTCTGGCGAAAAAGAAGGAATTTGGGAGAACCAAATGCAGGAATCTTACTTTCCACTGTTTTTATTTTTCATTTTATTTGATTTTTTACCATGTGCATATATGACACTTAAAATAATACCAAAACACTATTAAAAATAAAATAAAAAAATAAAGTTATGGGACCAAAATAAAAGACTCAGAAAGGAGAACCAAAAGGAGAGGAAATAGCTGCTTTCTCTTCCTAGAAGCTGTTTAGCACCCTTTTTTTTGGTACCCCCAGACCTGACTCTTGGCTGTATTGCAGAGTTGAAAACGTCTCTATTAACTCCAGCATGAATTCTTCCCCCCTCAGTGACCTCTAATGTCTCTTGTTGCTCCTAGAATATAGGTAGCTGCTTGTACATCTAGTCATTCTAGTATGTTACAGACCCCTTGTGGCACCCCTCCCAGGGCCCTTTGTGTGGTGAGAGGACAGGGATGCAGGGGAAGAATTTCTGACTTCGCAGGAGATTGCTTAAGTGAGCAAACTATCCCTGCCGTGCTTAAAAGTTGAAGGGTCTGTCCATGTCCCTCAGTGGAAGACCAGCCCTGCTTCCCAGAATATAGCTTCTGGCATTGGCTCGGCCATGTTGCATAGATTTAATCTTGCCAGGAGCTATGAGGAGGGGTGAGTGAGGAGCAGCTGAGAGCATGGGACAGGGAGAGGTTCGGTGGAGTTATATGTCAGAGTAAAGATACCTCACTGACACGGCTCATCCAGGGACACAGCTACCCTGAGACCTCAGGGCACGATATCAGATATAAGAACATTTGGAAAAGCTCCCAGCCTGGGGTACCACCCAGAGCATACACACTAGACTGTGTTCATTTCTCCCTCTAGAATTTTGCTGAGCTAAATGGTCTTCTTCATATGCCATATGCCCTTCTCCCCGTCCAAATGATACTCTTCCTTCAAGATCATTCAGTTCAGTTCATTCATCAAACGCTTGTCAAGTACCTTCTAAGAGCCAGATACTGTGCTACTGTGCTGGGTACTGGGGACACAGTAAGAATAAGGGCTGGGCCTCTGAAATTGAGGTCTGTGTCTCATGGATACACAAAGCCATGAGGTAAATGTGATGTCTTCCCAAAGCATCAGTTTTACTTGAAGACTGGGGAAAGTAAAGTAAAGCCATTTAAATGCCAATACTTTAAAAAAAATTATTATATTAAAACAAACAGATCTATTATGGAACAGGGGCAAATTTTGCATATATTTAAAAAATAAAATGAGATTTCAAAGTAATTGCATGTAAGTGATTGACTTCTTTGGACCACATCCCAGAAACTTGGGAGTTCACATGTTAATTCTCTTCTGCCACTATGAATGCATTGACTGAAAAGTTTCAAATTCCTTACTGCATGTCATGGGGAGAGATTGAAGGGTTTTATGGAAGAGTCAAAATAAAGATTGCAGGTTATTTTACTTTATTTTTTATTGAAGTACAGTTGATTTACAATGTTGTGTTAGTTTCTGGTGTACAGCAAAGTGATTCAGTTATATATATATATAATATATATATATATTTATAATATACATATACTCTTTTTCATATTCTTTTCCATTATGGTCTATTACAGGATATTGAATATAGTTCCCTGTGCTATACAGTAGGACCTTGTTGTTTATCTATTTTATATATAGTAGTTTGTATCTGCTAATCCCAAACTCCTAATTTGGGATTAGGAGTAACTGTAAATTTGTATTCTATATCTGTGAGTCTGTTTCTGCTTTGTAAATAAGTTCATTTGTGTCATATTTTAGATTCCAAATATAAGTGATATGATATTGTATTTGTCTTTCTCTTCCTGACTTACTTCACTTAGTATGATAATCTCTAGGTCCATCCATGTTGATGCAAATGGCAGTATTTCATTCTTCTTTATGTCTGGGTAGTATTCCATGGTATATATATACCACATCTTCTTTATCTATTCATTTGTCGATGGACATTTAGGTTACTTCTACGTCTTGACTATTGTAGATAGTGCTGCAATGAACATTGCAGTGCATGTATCTTTTTGAATTAGACTTTCCTCTGGATATATGCCCAGGAGTAGGATTGCTGTATCATATGGCAAATGTTGCAGTTTAGAAATGTCACTTTCAAGGAATGAGAGGTATACTTACAGATCAGACACTTGCATTTATTTCTACTCCCTCCCATCACAGAGTTCACATTCTCCCCACCCTCCCTCCATTCCCATCCCTGGCTTCCTCAGGCACCCAGAAGAAAGGCCATGTTAGGAGACACAATGAGAAGGCAGCCATGTGCAAGCCAGGAAGTGAGGTTTCACCAAGAACCATGATCTGGGACTTCCAGCCTTCAGAACTGTCAGAAAATATATTTCTATTGTTTACACCACCCAGTCTGTTATGGCAACCTGAGCTGACTAACACACACTGAGGCACATCATGAATTTTCAAAATGCCATAGAAAAACAGCCTAAAAGCTGAGAGAGACAGAGAGTAAGAGGAGAGGGAGGGAGAGAGGAGAGAATATAAAAGAGCAGGAGTCAACATGGTGGGGTCTTCTCATTGACAATATAAAAAGTTAGAAGACCATAGGCCGGTGACTTCAGAGTTCTGAGGGAAATTGTTTTTGAAACAAGAATTCTATACATAGCCAAACTACCTCTAGTATGAGGACATGTGATGGTTAATTTTATGTGTTAACTTGACTGAGCTAAGGGTGCCTAGATAGTTGGTAAAGCATTGCTTCTGGGTGTGTATGTGAGGGTGTTTCCAGAAGAGATTAGAATTTGAATCCGTAAACTGAGTAAAGAAGATTGCCATCACCAATGCAGGTGGGCATTGTCCCATCCATTGGGCAAGGTAAAGGAAGGGTGAATTTGCTCTCTTTCTTGAGCTGGAACATACATCTATTCCTGCCCTCAGACACCAGCATTTCTGGTTCTTGGGCTTTCAGGTTTGGACTGGAATTACACCACCAGCTTCCTTGGGCCCCAGCTTGCAGATAGCAGATCATGGGATTTCTCAGCTGCCATAATCATGCAAGTCAATCTTTCATTATATATATATATATATATATATATATATATATAAAATATGTATGTGTGTGTTTGTATATATATCCTATTGGTTCTGTTTCTCTGGAGAACCCTGAGTAATATAAGATAGAATAAATTTTTAGAAATGCAAGTCTTAGAAAATTATCTCATGTGTACCCTTTATCAGGAAGCTGTTAGAAAAAGTATTCCATAAAGATGAGGGGTAATTGAACAGGATTACAGAGTTTCAGTCCATATTAGAAAAAGAGGAGGGAGAATTTCAAGAGGGAAATCTCCTAGAAGAAAAATACTAAATGGATTGATTATCAGATATCTTTAAAGATATCCAGAAGAGATATTCTGGTAGAGAGTTTGGAGAGAAATTAGTGAGGGACACATAAAAAACTAAGCAAACAAGAAGACATGGCAATTACTTATTCAAGGAAAAACAAAAAACCTGTACAGGAAAATAAATGTAATCATAGTATACTACATGGATCAGTTTTGAATAATATTATAGTGTAAAAACAACAAAAGCAATGAAAATTGTGATATAACAATCTTGGGAGAATGAAGACTGGAAAAGTGTGTGCGTGAAATATGTGTGTGTGTGTGCGCGTGCACGCGTGCATGCATAAAAGACCTAAACCCTCATCTTCCATGGTAGGAAGTCAGTAAATATCTAAAAGTCAAAATCATCAACAAATAGAAGCATAAGCAGGTTATCTAGAGTATAAAAGTAGGGACCTCCCTGCCTGCCAATGCAGGGGACACGGGTTAGAGCTCTGGTCCAGGAAGATCCTACATGCCACAGAGCAACCAAGCCCGTGTGCCACAACTACTGAGCCTGCACTGTAGAGCCTGTGAGCCACAACTACTGAGCCTGCGTGCCACAGCTACTGAAGCCCACGTGCCTAGAACCCGTGCTCCGCAACAAGAGAAGCCACCGCAATGAGAAGCCCACACACTGCAACGAAGAGTAGCACCTGCTCTCCACAACTAGAGAAAGCCCGCGCCCAGCAATGAAGACCCAATGCAGCCAAAACTTAATTAATTAATTAATTATTTTTTAAAAAATGTAAATACCAGAAGGTGATGGTGCTGGGTGGGGAAAGGGAATATCATTCTTCATTATAAGCCTTGAGTAACATTTGATTTTGTAAACTTTGTAGTGCTTTGATAAAATTAAAGTTAAATTTAAAAAGTCAGAAATACCACTTCTCTAGGAGGTGGGTCAAAAAGGATCTTGCTGTGATTTATGTCATAGAGTGTTCTGCCTATGTTTCCTCTAAGAGTTGTATACTGTCTGACCATACATTTAGGTCTTTATTCCATTTTGAGCTTATTTTTGTGTATGGTGTTAGGGAGTGTTCTAATTTCATTCTTTTACATGTAGCTGTCCAGTTTTCCCAGCACCACTTATTGAAGAGCCTGTCTTTTCTCCATTGTATATTCTTGCCTTCTTTATCAAAAATAAAGTGACCATATGAGTGTGGGTTTATCTCTGGGCTTTCTATCCTGTTCCATTGATCTGTTTTTCTGTTTTTGTGCCAGTACCATACTGTCTTGATTACTGTAGCTTTGTAGTATAGTCTGAAGTCAGGGAGCCTGATTCCTCCAGCTCCGTTTTTCTTTCTCAAGATTGCTTTGGCTATTCGGGGTCTTTTGTGTTTCCATACAAATTGTGAAATTTTTTGTTCTACTTCTGTGAAAAATGCCGTTCTAAGAAACAGAAATGAAAACAAAAATAAACAAATGGGACCTAATGAAACTTAAAAGCTTTTGCACAGCAAAGGAAACCATAAACAAGATGAAAAGACAACCCTCAGAATGGGAGAAAATATTTGCAAATGAAGCAGCTGACAAAGGATTAATCTCCAAAATTTACAAGCAGCTCAATATCAGAAAAAGAAACAACCCAGTCCAAAAATGGGCAGAAGACCTAGACATTTCTCCAAAGAAGATATACAGATTGCCAACAAACACATGAAAAGAATGCTCAACGTCACTAATCATTAGAGAAATTCAAATCAAAACTACAATGAGGTATCACCTCACACCAGTCAGAATGGCCATCATCAAAAAATCTAGAAACAATAAATGCTGGAAAGGGTGTGGAGAAAAGGGGACCCTCTTGCACTGTTAGTGGGAATGTAAATTGATACAGCCACTATGGAAAACAGTATGGAGATTCCTTAAAAAACTAAAAGTAGAACTACCATACGACCCAGCAATCCCACTACTGGCATATACCCTGAGAAAACCATAATTCAAAAAGAGTCATGTACCACAATGTTCATTGCAGCACTATTTACAGTAGCCATGCCATGGAAGCATCCTAAGTGTCCATCATCAGATGAATGGATAAAGAAGATGTGGCACATATATACAACGGAATATTACTCATCCATAAAAAGAAACGAAATTGAGTTATTTGTAGTGAGGTGGATGGACCTAGAGTCTGTCATACAGAGTGAAGTAAGAAAGTGAAAAACAAATACCGTATTCTAACACATCTAAAAATCAAAAAATGGTTCTGAAGAACCTAGGGGCAGGACAGGAATAAAGACACAGACATAGAGAATGGACTTGAGGACAAGGGGAGGGGGAAGGGTAAGCTGGGACGAAGTAAGAGAGTGGTATGGACATATATACACTACCAAACGTAAAATAGATAGCTAGTGGGAAGCAGCCGCATAGCACAGGGAGATCAGCTCGGTGCTTTGTGACCACCTGGAGGGGTGGGATAGGGAGGGTTAGAGGGAGACACAAGAGGGAGGAGATGTGGGGATATATGTATATGTGTAGCTGATTTAATTTGTTATACAGAAGAAACTAACACACCATTGTGAAGCAATTATACTCCAATAAAGATGTTAAAAAAAAAAAAGAAATATCACTTTTGTAGATATTCGGAGATGAGATTGGTGAAGGATTAAGTGGAAGCAGAGAAGGTAGTCAGGAGCCAGTGCAATTACCTGAGCATGCAGGGCGTTTATTGAGGAGGACCCTTGGGATCAGCACCTGTGGAAGGGAGGGGCCAGAAGTGGGAATGGGCAGAGGAAAATGTCCTTCTGCGATGCAGGCCCAACAACAGCCTCAGCTGACCATGTGGGGAGCTCTGGAGCTAGAATAGCTCTTCAGATCTGTCCTGGGTTGGGGTCTGATAGGTGAGCCTTGGATAAGACAGCTCTCTGCAGCTGAAGCACCTCCTGTGGGCTGGGCACCACCAGCATTTCCCAGAGCTGGGGCTGAAAGACCTTCACAGAAAGAGAATCTAGACTGTGCATGACAATGTCCACTCCTTACGTTGCTACTGGAGATAAGCAATGACGAAGGCTCAGCTAGGTTGTGGCAGTGGAAATATGGAGGAGGGAACAGATTTCAGAGGTAATTAGGAGACAAAACCTACGTGACATGTGGATAGATTGGCTATGGTGAGTGAAACGAAGGAGAAGTGAATTAAGACCATCTGGTATACCACCAGGTTTCTTGCTGGGTGGATTGTGATGGTGACTGGATTCACAGAGACAGGGCCTCTTATGTAAGAGAAAAGATGATACATTCAGTTTGGGATAAGCTGATTAGGAGGCCTGTGGGGGAGAAGGCCTCCTTGAAGCTTCTGCATCAGCTCACCCAGATCTCTTCTCTTAATTACAGATGACTTTTATTTTCTGACCTCCACAATCAAACCCTGAATTATATTTCCTACTAGAAGGTCAACCGTCTAATACAAAGGTATTTTTGTATTTTTGTCTATATCCCAGTACCTAGAGCAGACCCTGGTATTGAGTATGCAACACATATAGATATTTGCTGTTGATCCAGTGTACTGTTCCTATGATTGCCTCTTTGTGTCTGGCCATCTCAATGAGAGTTCAAGTCTTTTGCTGCCTAACATCACAAATTATTTAACTTCTATACACCCCACAGCACCCAGCGTAGTGCTGGGCCCCAAGAACACACATGCCAAATGCAACTGATTGATGAGCAGCCAGGGGGTCTCAGGTCTCTGTTTAGGACTCCACACCCCCCACTCTGCCTCCCAACCTGTTCCCACCTTTTGTGATGTTCTCTCTGGTGCTTGGACATAACAGATGCTCTGCAGGATCCATGTGAATGGCATGAAAAGATGGTGTCCAGAGAGGGGAGAAAATCCATTTAAAATATTGTAGAGTTAGCCGGTTTTGTTGGAGATGAGCTCAGATTGTGTGCATTAGCAGGACAGGGAGGTGGTTTTTTTAGGGCCACAAAAATTGGAAAGGTAGAGTTGGACCCCCTGATCACCATAACTCTGCTTCTTCAAGCTTTAGTCTTGTGCTGGGATGGTGGGAAGGCAGAAGGGGAGGTCTTTTATTATGTGGTCGTATAACCCTCAACCCAGGGAAGCTTGATTAAGCGCCCTCCGCTTCTCCCGGGCGTCAGTCATTGGTCTGTACCCCATCAGGGAGGTTTAAGTTCTTGCAAGTTGCCTAGCCCTCACTTGTGAGACGGAAAAAGTCAATAGAGAAGGAACCTGAAGAACAAAAGAAGGAAGGATCTTAAAGGCCAAAAACACTGCTTTATGGTCAGACCTCAGTTTTCTGCAGGTTAAAATGCATTCATAGCATTGGCCATTCTTGGGAAGGAGTTATTTTACCTGTTTCATACAAGGAGAATAAACTGAGTGACCTAGAAGTAGAAGAAGGTCCCCTGGCTTGGGCAGTTTGTTCCTCTCCTACTCGGACCCCTCAGTATGCGTGCTTACTGCTCATGCTTGCTCGTGGAGTGACTTAGAGGTAGGTGAACATCTCAGGGTTTACGGTGAAGGTGATTCTAAGAGTAGTGGACAGGCTGTGGAGAGCTTCAGTAGAGCAGCCCTCGACGATTTGCTGGTGGGGACTGGTGTTTAATCTTTACATCACTAAACACCAGATCGGCAACCTGTCAGTTATCTGGCCCACGTTCATGACTTATACCAGGACATAAGAATTGCAGCTTCCAGTCTCATGCTTCCTTTACCAAGATTGAATAACTATCAGATGCGACTTGCCATGTGAAGTAGGGCTTGGAGTTTGAATTGGTTTCCAGGTCATGCAACCAAATCTGTATCCCATGTCCTTCATGCCCCTGGAGAGCCCTGGTATGAACATTTAGGACGACTATTTGGTGTGGGGTCTGTGATCTGTGCTCGTGGGGCAAGAATCGCCTTTCTCAGTGTAAAGAGACAGAAGCTGCAGCCATGTGAGCTAATCAGCAGGCTTTGCTTATGGTCAGGGACTGGAATCTTCACATGCTTTTGCATACTGCTGTGATCCTAATGACTACTCCACCAGCATCACCACCAATGGTTACTGCCATTATGGTGGGAGCATCTAAGAATCTCAGCAGTGAGGTAGTAGAAAGAGCATTGGCACTTGGAGCCTGAAGATGTGGGTCTAATCCTGCAACTGCCCTTGACTAGCTGTGTGACCTTGAGCATGTCACCTGACTTCTCTGAAATTCAGTTTTTATTGAAAGAATGGGAATCAGTCTTGATTACATCACAGTGGGTTCTGAGGATTGGATGAGACAGTATAAGGGAAAGTGCTTTGTAAACTGTAAATTGCTATGTGGCCAATATGCTTTAATGGCTGCTGATTGCAGTGCAAAGACGGAGCTTCCTTATTCTCTCATTCTCTGGATATTAACACATTCTCTGCTATGTGTCTGATGCTAAGCCAGGTACTGGGAAGACAACAGGCAAAAAGCTACGTAGTCTCCAACCTCATGTCCTTATGGCCCAAAGTTAGGATTCCCACATCCAGAAATGCTGGTCTCCCACCTTTGGACGTGCTGTTGCACACCCTGAGACTTGCTTCCTACGAGACCTTTGGATGGGTGGACCATGTGGAAGGGCCTTCAGAGAGGAGCTTTTCAAACTATGCTCTGGGAGCCCAAGGGCCCCAGGGAGAAATCACACGGGGGAGGGGCAGAGCAAGCAGGGGGCACCCTGAGCCTTCCTCGCTGCCTTCAGCCAGGTTTGTTCCTCTTTTCCTGGCGTATTTCATTGTTTGAAGACTGCTCCTTTGGTGGAAGAAGCTGGAAGCCTGGCTCCTGGATCTCTTCTAACTTTTACATCTGACTCATGGGTGAGCCTCTTTCCAAGTCTTTCTTTTCCCAGTGGTAGCAGAGGCAGAGATGGCTGGTTGCCATTATTGGGATGGAACCAGGATAGGATGACTTTAATCTAAATACTTATATAGAATGGGAAAGGGGCTGGGTGGGTGATAAGTCACCTGGAGGGGTGGGGAGGCTTCCTTTCATAGCCACAGCACAGCAACTGGGACGGCCATCCAGCTGGGACTGCCGTGCTTCACGAGAACTGCTGGGTCTGACTCTACCTAAGGCAATTTCTCTTCTCCACAGACAGGGATCCTCAACAGGTAACCTGGTAATCATGGGGTGGCTTCACCCCTGGCGCCTAGCTCATGGGCAGCGTTCTAACAGCAAATGGCATTCTGAGTCGTCTTTGACCTTGGACGAAACAATTCTGCAGTGTCTAGGCTCTCTGCGGTGATCGACCCTGAGAGCTGACAGGACATTTTAAGGGCGCAGAGCCCCCCAGGCCAAGTGCTGACCAACAGCCAGAGTTTCCCCAGTAAGTGGTCCTTCTCAGGCTACAGTGGGAGCCAGAAAATGGATGAAATCCTTTTGCTAGCCAAACTGCGCAATATTCCAGAGAGTTTTGAGGGGTTTTGTTTGTTTTTTGGTGTTTGTTTGTTTGTTTTTGCCTTCAGATAGCTCCTAATTATTTAGAGATTTTCCAAGATGGAATGTTCTGCCCTGGGAAATTGCCCCAAATGCTTAGGAAACTGTTCCCTGATTTTTAGCACCCACGATTGCTTTAATGAGTCAGTTCTTGCTACGTTGTATTAGCATACTGATGGCTGCTGTGATAAACCCCCAAATGCTCAAATATGCTAGAAATGTGTTTCTTGTTCACACTAAATCCAAAACAGGCTTGCATTGGTAGTTGCCTCTTCTCCAAGCAGTTTATTCAAGGACCCAGGCATCTTTCCTCCTGTGGTTCTGCCATTGTCAACATGAGACTGCTAGGCTCACCAGGCTTATTTGCATCCAGCCAGTGGAGGGGAAGAGAGCCTGGAAGATAGTGGGTAGAAAGTTTTTATAGGCCAGTCTGGGAAGTGGTACATATCCCTCCACTTATGTTTTCAAGGCTAAAACCCAGTAATAAGGCACTACCTGACTGCAAAGCAGTCTGGGAAATGTAGTCTAACTGTGTGCCCAGACAGAGAGATTTGGTGGATAGCTAGCAGTCCCTGCCACTGCCATCTGCTGAGGTTATGTCTCTCTTTACTGGGGAGGCAAGAAATAAAGCAGAGCGAGGAAAACCTGTCTTAAACAGCAGCAACGTGGTTGACCTTCCACATTCAAAACACTATAGGGCAAAATAAAACAACAGTAGGAAATTATTTTCACGCGTCTTGTCAGCAGTCATTTTAAAGTTTGGTGATGGCAGCGTTGTACAGAAGCTGGTTCTCTCATACAGTACTTGTGGGAGAGTAAATTGGTGAAACCACTTCGGAGAGTTATTGGTCAGTGTTTGTGAAAATTTAAGTGTTCATACTCTTTGGCCCAGCAATTCGATTTCTCACTGTCTTCTCTAGAGTAGGACTCTCATAAGTGTACAGTGAAGCATAAATAAGATGCTGATTGCCAGCGATGTACATAAACCAAAAGATTAAAACCATGTCAGTATCCAGCAGTAGGGGACTAGGTGAGTAAGCTATGGTATATTTGTGTTATGGAATACTATGAATGGTTAAAAATATAAGGTAGATTTATATGGACAGACACGGAAAGGGCTTTAAGACATATTCCAAAAGAAAAAAGTAAGTCACAGAGCACAAGTAACAAATTGTACCATTTATAGAAATAAAGACAAGATAAAACTATCAATGTCTCTAGGTACATATACATTTATATGTAAAAGTATAGAAAAAGATCTGGAAGGATACAAACCAGGGAAAAGTTTTTGCCTTGCAGGAGAGGATTGGGTTTGAGGTGGTAATCAAGGGGATTATGGTTTTTATTGGTGGGATTTTAAGCACTGTAAAGCATCATTCATATACTACTTACGTAATTAACAATAAATTAATAAAAATAAGGAAATGAATACATAAACTAAGAAAACAAATTTAAAAACCTAAGTATATTGGACTTCGCAAATATAAATAACAATGTCATTTATTATATTTTTCATTGTTATTATAATGTTTTAAGGTCTTGAACAAAGAAACAAAAACTAAACAAAAGAACAAGAATCCTCTCACGAATCCTACTCAGAATCAGGCCACTTATCCGGGGTCACTTCCAAAATCACAGGAGTTCTTGGGATTAGGACCTCGTGCATACCGAGTGTGTCATTCAGTTTTTCAGGACCAGCAGGAGTGGCGTGGCCCTGGAGCCTTGAACACATTTCCCAACAAAAAAGAGCTTATCAAGGAAACCTGGTGACAAGGAGCATTGCAGTTATCCAGCAGTTGTCAAATTAGCTCCAGTTGGAGTGAGAGGTTCCGTGGTTAAGATGAAAGAGCTGGTCACACATATTTGTTTCATTTCTAGAAGATGTCAGATACTGTCCTAGGAACTGAAACAGAACAAAAATCAGACAGTCATTGACACTTCCCCTATGGAGTTTATGGTCTAGAGATATCCTCCTAAATTACAGAAAACATTAAGGCATAGAATTTTCTCCATGTTCAGTTTTGCTCCCGTAAACTTTCCCTTTGATTTTTGATATTGCTAATGTAACCAGCAAGCACAGACAATCGCAGTAAGGATGAGCCAGTAGCAAATGAGTATTAACGGGGAAATTCAGAAACAGGTTTTTAATGTTTAATTTGGCAACTAATCTTTTTGGACATGTATACCTGGATGTGATATTATATTTCATACACAGGCTGTACATCACATTGTCTCCTACTAAAATTGTTGATTTGTAAAATAGAATTAAAAATATAAGTATCTTACGGGCCTATACAGAGAGCATCATAATTTCTAGGCTTGGTACTACCTGAAAATGTTTGAAGACCACTGATATACGCTTGGGTCTTTTGTAGAGTTGTTTATGTTTCCTCAGGATCCAAAGCAGGCAGAAATCATTGTGAAGGAGGCTTTCTGGGATTTACACTTCCCTGACATTTTCCTGTTGTTCTGAGTCATTTGCTTCTGAGCCACAGCTTTCCTAGTCACCAGGCAGTGTCTGGGTCATAGAAACACAGTCTAACAAATTTAAAAATGTTCCAAATGGATTCTGTCCTGTCCTTGCATTTCTTAATGCCATGATGCCCGCAGTGATACTCCTTAAATCTACTTTTCTTTCCTGGCCACTTTGCTCATGCAAGACAGTTACTCAAAAACTGTCCTCCCAACCTCAGGCTTCTGCTTCTTTTCTTCCTCCTCCATTCCTCACAACGGAGCATCACAAAAGCTCAAAGCACTGGTCTTGCCAGAGTGAGCCGGGCCTAGAGGAGAGGAAGCAGAGACCAGGAGGCAGGCAGAGGTAGGCAGAACTAGAAGGGCAGTAGGGAGGGAAAGGTAGAGAACAGTAGTAGCTTAATAATTACTGTCCTATCGTATGATCATCTGTTTATTTACTTGATCAATACTTACTGAGCACTAAGTGCCAGGATGTGGGGATATGAGGGTAAACCGGAGGAATGCAGCCTCTGCTTTCATGAAGCTGTGCCTAGTGGGACACAGAGAAGAGAACCTGGGCATCTGCAGCACACTGGGATGAGTGCTGTGGCCAGCAGTGCAGGGTGGTATGGGAGCTCATGGGCTAGGGCAGAGGTGGGAGGAAAAGCTTCCCACATAGCACAGCAAGAAGCCTGGGGCTGCTAGTTGTCCACTAATATTCATTTTCCTCCTCTTCCTTTGATAAAAGCACGTCTGAAAGCATGCTATTTAGCTGGTCGATGCCTGCCCAGCTAGAGACTACCTTTCCCAGGGTTCCTTGCAGCTAAGTTCAGCCATGTGACTAAATTCGGGTCATGAGATCCGAGCAGCAGTGATGTGTGCAACTTCTGGTTTATGCCCCTAAGATGAAGGGTGTGGCTTCCTCCTTGTATTCCTATTGTCTGAAAAGTGGTGGTAACTGGAACAGCCATCTTAGACCATGAGATGGAAGCTCAATGGTGAAGGTGGTGGAGGAGAAAAGTAAAATGAACCGGAAACAATGTTGGGCAGCAGAGTTGCCCTACCAGCCCAAGACCTGTAGACTACTATGTGGGAAAGAATTAAAAAAATATATCTGGTGTAAGTTACTGTTATTTAGTCTCTGTTAGGACAGCTGGACCAATATATTAAGCCATATATCAGGTTTAAAAGTTTAAAAGGTTTAAAGGTTTGAAAGAGTTCCAAATTCCTAATCTCCTCTTCTTAACCACTTGGGATCCCATGGTGTAATTCAAGAGCAGTCCTTGCATCAGCCAATCTGGGAGACATTTGGGAAATGGGCTGTTTAGATCCAATGGAGAGGCAGCTTCAGTGATATAAGTACTTTTCCAATTTAATTCCCCAGAAATTTTCTTAAAGACAAAGATCCACTGCCTTAGGAGCTGAAAGAGTTACTTCAAGGAGGATTTATGTATTTGGCCCCAAACTGAACTCCTTTTATTAGGAAGACACAGGACGTGCAGAAACCAGGAACACAGAGTCATTTTCACTGCCTGGCTTGGAGGTCTTCAGGCCAGAGTTCAGGGAGGGATTTTGGGTTAGAGGGGAGACTGCCCCTCAATTCCTGCGCAGTCTGCCCAGATGGCACCTTGTTGGTCTCCAGGTGTGCTTGTCACACTCTGGGCCATTTCTTGTGTCTTGACCCCTTCTTAGTCCAGTTCCCTATTCTTCCTTCCTCCACGGCCCTATGTCTGGCTGTCACTACCAAGGAGAACCCTCTCAGCAGTGCAAGTTGGGAGACACCAGCCCTTAGAGAGAAACTCAGGACCATGATGGCATCTGGTTCTTTACAGAGAGTATCAGTCAAGATAAGTTAGGTTGTGCTGCAGTAACAAACAAACTCCCAAATCTCAAATCCAACATGGCTCAGCAGTGTCTGTAATTTAACCAGTTGAGGGTTCCTGGATGACCATCCATGACACCACATTTCAACATGAGGCCTCAGGCTTTTGGGGGGCAAGAGAAGGGAGGACATGGAGAATCATAGCTCCTGATGCTCCCAAGCAGAAGTGAGCCATTTTTTGGATACACAAGTCACATAGCCACTCCTACCTTCAAGGGCTGGGGGGCTGCCATCCTCCTGTGTGTGTGTGAAGGGGAACTGGAAATATTGGTGAGCAGCAGCAATGCCCACCACAGACATCACACTATGAGAAGGCTGATGGGTGAACAGGGAGTCTGCAAAGTGGGCGTGCACCCTAGGAGGTGCACACGATGATCCACTGGGTGAAGGAAGAACATAGTGGAGCTTCCAGTTATATTTATCCTTTATGCTCTCCTTTTTAAATGTCTGTTTGTTGAGTATGTCTGTTATACCTCTTAGAACGAGTATGTCTATTTATAAGGTGCATGATGTATATGTGGTGGTACGTGATTATAATTTATGACTAAATAACGATGCGTACACTGGAGGTGGGTGCTCAGAAATGCTTTATGGATGGGCGAGCAATCGAAAACATTCGGCGACTACTGGACTAGAAGATAGGACCCAAAGACCCTTAGGCTGTGAGTACCAGAGGCTCTTGGAAAATGGGGCCTGGAGCCCTTAACCCCAAAGTGACTCGGTTTCCTTGGCTGTGACAGTTCAATTATGATTATCTTTTCAGAAGCTTCTAGGATTGATACCCAAAAGGTCCTTAAAGAACAGAGGCTGAGGCAGGGTAGAATTAGATTGAATACCTTTTCACCTCTCTTGCCGGTAGCCAGCAAATGCAAAAACAGCCGCAGTGCTTTGCAGAAGGACTGCAGAGAGGCAGTGTGCATTCATGACGAGCGGGGTGCACAGTGCCTGAGGTGGGCGCGCTGGGTGTGTGGTGGTGATTGGTGTCGGGTAGAGAGTGCTGCCTACGTCGGGAGAGCCGGGGAAAAAAATTCCAGGGGACTCCACACGTTAGCTGCCATCGCTTTCCCTGGAGAGGCTGAAAATCTTTGAGAGGCTCACTCTAGGGGGAAAGTGTTACTGGATAAGTCTGGCTGATGGAGACAGAGAGAGAGCGAAAGAGAGAAAATAAATGCATGTATGTGTGTGCGTTTGTATGTGTGCGCATGTGTGTGTACATGTGTGCATGTGTGTTCTGTGTGTGTGTGTGTGTTTGCTCACGTGTGCGTGTTTATATATCTGTCAGTTTTTCTTCCTCTGGTTAAAATAGGGTACCCCAGCTCTGGGACATGAAAAGAAGGAAGAAAGACCACGGTGGGCGAGATTGGCACAGGGAATAAGGGGCAGGTGCCAGTGGGAGAGGTGTGGAGAGAAAGCGTCAGAAGACAGATCTGAAAGTAAACAGCAGAAATGACTATCTGTTACAGCCAAAGCTGGCAGCAGACCAGGAGATGAAAGCCTGTAATCCGGACGCCTCAGGAGACTTTTGAGATCAGGGTATCCCTGGCAGCCTGCCGGTGGACAGGAGCAGCCCCAGCCCCTGAGTCTCACACAGCCGGGGGCACAGGCTGTCCCATGTCTCCACATGCCCAGCAGGGGCAGGGAGGCTGAGAACTTGGTGTCTGTGCATAATGTTGCATCACTTCCCCTTGGATAACTGCTTCCCCTCCCATCCCCCTCCCACCTGTGGGAAGGACACCAGCAATTTTCCAATCGTCCAAGGTCAAACCCTCAGCCGGCTCCCCAACACCCACTTCTCATTCAATCTGTTGTCGATCCTGGCAATTTCACCTCCCACGTGGATCCCCTTCACTTCCCCCCTGTGCCTTCTCCCCAGGTCAGGAGGGGAAAAAAAAAACCGCAAAACATTACATGTTCTAAAACTCTGTACTAATAGTATTTCTCAGGACTTCTAAAGCTTTAGTTGCATGGAACAGAAACCAGCATTCTACAGGAGAAGGAAGGGAGAGGAAGAGAGAGATTTTAGTTTGGGAGTAAGGGACACGCTGAGGGCAGGATTTCAGGGGAGTCTCAGAAGAGTCTTGAAGCTAGAACCTGAAAGCCAGTGGGACCCAGGCGCCCTTCTCATAGCCGCTTGACTCAGTCTCTCCCTGCACATCTGCTTCTCTCTTCTCTCTGCAGCTTGCTTTTCTCTGCTGCTCAGCTTGTGGTGGGAGGTACCTGCCCGCATCTCCCCAGTGTTTACATCTCCTCCATTCAAGAGGTCAGAATGAACTAACTAGTCTCAGATTCCCTTGGAAATTTCTTATTAGCCAAGTCGGGCCAGTTGCCTCTGTCCCATAAGTGTGGCCAGGCAGACGGGTCATTATGTACAGTCGTGGCTGCATACCTGTACAGTCACAGGGCCATACCTGTGACCTCCAGTCTCGCCTTGGTGCTGTCCCTGTGGGTCTCACATTTATAACCTCTGCCTTTGACCATGTTCCCGCAGTCTTCTCTACCTCCCACTTTCAGGCTTATCTTGGTAACTCACGTTATGAAAACCCTAGTATTAAATATTCCCGTTCGAACTTCACACTCTGTCTGCCACATCCTGTTATCTTCCCTGGGTGTGTCTGCCCAAGCCTGCCCCACCTGAGTGCACTAGACCTGTCCGATACTGTGGCCTCTGGCTACCCATCACTACTGAGCACTTGAAATGCGGCCAGTCCAAATTGAGATGTGCAGTAAATGTCAAAGACACTTACTAAGGAAAAAAGTAATGTGAAATATCTCATCAATAATCATTCATATTGATCATATCTCAGAACGGTAATATTTTGGATATACTGAGTTAGATAAAATATAATATTAAAATTAATGTCACCTGTTTCTTTTCACTTTTTAAATATGGTTACTAGAAAATTTAATATTACCTATGTGACTCACATGTCATTTCTGCTGGACAGCGCTGGGCTAAATCACAGTCTCGGGAAAGGCCTGGGCTTTCTCACTCGCTGCCTTTATTCAAGTTGTTTCTCCCTCCAGGAAGGTTTTTCCATCTTCCACTACCCAGCTCCTACCCATCCTGCAAAACCTTCCTCCAGTGCTGCCCTGTGAAGCTCCATGTCTACAGATACTTCTATCTGTAGCTATTTACCTTCAGAACTGTTGAACTTTTTCTTTCTTTTAGTTTTACTTTTTTGTATTTTAAAATACACTTTGGGCACATTTAACTTCCATTATAATCATTAGTCTGTGTGCCTTATCTCCTATATTCTGTTGTAGGTCCTTGTGGCCATGCTTCATTTATTTGTCTATTCCAGGTATACACACTCAACAAATGCCTGTAACTGACTGGAAATACGAAGTCTGTGAAAGAAAATCACTCTTGCTACAGATCGGTTATTGTGAGCTCAGGTGAGGCTTTGGTCCTGGTCTGTGTTCCATTTCTCCCCATCACTCCCTCCCCCACTCCCTAAGGCACCTCCGTTACCATCTTCATTCAGTCGCTCGTTTATTCATCACATATTTAATGGCACTTTACTGCGCCAGGTGCTGGTAAGCACAGGTGAATAAAGAGACATGGTCCCTGCCTTAATGGAAGTTCCAGTCTAATGGGAGAGTGATAAAAGTGAACAAGAATGCACTTATGAGCTGTGATATGGGGGATTCAGAAGAGGAACCAGGCAGTGGGGAGGGCAGGTTGACTTTGATTTGTGGTCAGTTTAAGGCAATGACGTTTAAGCAGAGGAGTCAGCTGTGCCCAGAGCAGCAGGATGGGGAGGGAGCCCAGGCAGAGGGAATGTGGTGGCGGCAGACTCAGGGTCAGAGGAGAGAGCTGCCTGAGGCCAAGGGACAATACCTCCACAGTTCCAAGCTCTGGACAAGGGACATCACCTCCACAGTTCCAAGCTCTGGACAAGGGACATCACCTCCACAGTTCCAAGCTCTGGATGGCAAGAGGAATCACTGGTAGGTCGGTTTCCTCTCTGTGTTCTGAGTTTACTCTTTAGAGCACTGTGAGCTTCATAGGGTGCACTTGACTCTTAAAATCTCTCAAGCTTTTCAACAAAGCATAAAGGTTAATTCCATTTCTTCTCATAGTGTTACCCCTAGGTGAACAGGGTTCAAATTCATACTCTTTCTGTATGGAAGTCATGCCTATCATCTCATTTTAATGCCCCTCCCTTTTTTTTTTAAGCTTGAAACAACATAATCTTTAATCTTGTCAGGTGCATTGAATGATGCACATATTCCTTATTTCTCTCTTTGTTGAAGACAGAGTTTAATGCCCTTTTGATATACTTCGGTGGTTCTCACCCAGGGGTGAGTTTGTCCCCCTGGGGAATCTAGTGATGTTTTGGAGACATTTTTGGTTATCATGACTGCTGAGGGTGGCGGTGGTGCTGTTGGCATCTAGTGAGTAGAGGACAGGGATGCTGCCAACATCTTTTAATACACAGGACGCCTCCCATAACAAAGAGTTTCTGGCTCAAAATGTCAAGAATGCTGAGGCTGAGATATTCTAATGTAAATATAGGCAAGATAGACATATTCTTTTGAGAGAGGGACAGCTGAGTCTATGGCCGAGGCTGCCAGTTGCCACCTCATATTCAGTGTTCCCTCTGTCCTTAGCAGAAGAAGCCCATTTTTTCCAAGATCACAATGCACCCAGCTAAAGGGCACTATTTCCCAGTGTCCCATGAAGTTAGGTGTGGCCATTATTCAAGCTGTTTCTCCCTCCAGGAAGGTTTTTCCCTTCAGGAAAAACCACCTCCTCCAGGGTGGCACCCTGGGTTGTTTAAGGAGTTCTCCACATTTGAGTGTATGTTATCCTGTGGGCTCAGTGCAGTAGCCCTTCTTGTCCTCTGATCCCTCACATGAGATGCTCAGAAGTAGTTAGTGAGCAGGGACTGAGGGATGGGCATGGGGCCGGCCCTACGTTGTCACTTTTGAAGTCTGCAGTTCTGTGCCAAAGTTTGGATTTGGAAGTGCTGAGACATGCTTGCCAAAGGCTGGAGTTTTGATGTGGGGTGGAGAAATAGATGTTACTTTGAGGGGGAGAAAAACACCTTTCATTTCTTTAGGGAAAGATGATAAGTGATGCAACTTTGTGGTTTCTCACTTTGGATCTTCTGGAGAGCAGATGTTCCTTGAGGAATGGCTGGTCCAGAGGCGACGTATTTAAGTTCGCAAACACCACACATTCAGATGTTAGACATTTCAGTGTTGCTAAAGAAAACCACCAAATTAAACAGCCAACTTTCCCTCTTCGTTTTGTCAAAGAGACTTTTTAAAGTGAACTTGGCTGCTGGCGGAGAGAGGCTCATTTGGCAGTCTCCAAGATGGGGGATGAGGTGACCGTGTGACTGGGGCGGGGGGAGAAGCAACAGGAGGAGGTGAGGGTGAGGGAGGTGCCTGGACGCACAGAGATGCCTCGTGCCCTTGTGGGGCGGGCAGGGAACCGCTCCCATGGGCCATGCGTACCCTTGCTCGCCTGCCTCTCAAGTGGCAAACCTCTGCTCTTCCAAGAGGTGGTATCATCACACTGAAGGGGAAAACCTCCCCTTTGCCATGTGGGTGGTTATCTCCCAAAAGATCCAAAAGGGAGGGAGAAAGTGGCAGGAGAAGACAGCCTTGGGTAAATGCATGGAAAGTATTGCTTCGGAGGAGAATGAATGATGCCGGGGTTTAAATGGTGTGCTTTGGGCTGGGTAACTTGCTTCCCTTAGCTTGCGACCCTCATCATTTCTGCCCACTTTAGTTTTTAAGACATGGTGGGGGCTGGATGTTGGGAGAGGCGGTTGCAGAGAGCAGGGAAGTGGAGCCTCGAGCAGCTGGATCTATCCTAGCCATGGCATGAATACGATGAAACGCAGCCTTTTATTTTTAGCGGGGGTGGCGAGGCAGGGGGAATCTTTGATGCGGGGATTGAAGAGCTGCTTCTGGAGGATGAGAATGAGAAGGTTGGGACAGTCCCTCCAAACGCCCACCCGAAGCACCAGAAGTAGCAGCAGCAGGGGCAGGCCTGCCACACAAACAGCAAAGCACTTCTTCCTCTTCCTGAGGGCTCCAGATGCCCGTGTCCTGGAGGAGAAACTGAGGCCCAGAGAGTTGCAGTGGCTGGTCTCCAAGTGCCCAGCAATTCCCTGGGAGGAGCAGGGCCGGCCCGGGTCCCCTGGCATCTAATCTAAGGGTTTTGTTTGTGTGATTGCTTCGGCTTCATAATATCACTTTCTTCTGTGGTACTTGGATGTGTTCCATAAATGCTCTGCCATGTGAAGCTCTTTCTTAAAATAGGAAAAGGATAAGCTCATCTGAAGGGATGGAAGGACCTTGTGAAGAGAACTGGGCATAATTACAAGTCACCCGGGTTTCACTAGTTCAAGCAGGCAGATGGTGGATAGAACCGAAGCCAGACAATTTGCACTTTACCAAATTAGCACCCGTCTGTTAGTCTGCAGAAATGGGGAAAAAAATGGGCATCTCTCTTTTCACCATATAAGGTAAATAAAAGCCAGTGCTCACAGAGTGTTGGTGCTACAGGATGCAGAGGCAGTGTTACCCAAGCTGCCCCTCTATCAGCCGCGAGTTCCTCACTTCCACTGTGAGTGGGAGGCAGCCCAGAGTGATGGAAAGAACTCAGACTGTGGAGTCAGACAGCCATGGGTTCAAATCCCAGCTCTGGTACTTACCATAGCTAGTGTGGCCTTGGGCAGCTTAACCCCAGAGAGGCTGTTGTTTGCTCACCTATAAAATAAGAATAATACCTATTAATTCAATTAAGTAAATGAAAGTAAAATGAGCAGTGCAGAGTAGGCCTTCTATAGTCATAGCCCGTTAGTGATGGCCTCCAACCACACTCCGACCCCAGCTAGTCTTCACCTATATATGACAATGGACACAAGGCTAGTGGCCGAGGGGACCAAGAAGTGTGTCTGGACCAGAGTAGATTCCCTCTCACTCCAAGACACACCCACAAACCACATGCCCTGACCTGGCACCGGGGAGACTGACCCTGCCCTCAAGGAATTCAGAGTCTAGGAGGGAAGAGAAGTATTCAAGCAAATAATGATGATAGAACTTTAAAAATGCTATAATCTAAGTGGGATGAATCCTACCTGGCATGAGGAGGAAGGTGTCAGGAGAGGACACTCATGTGGACACGGAGCCAGACCATTGGAAGGCTGGGGCTTTCGTCAGGTAACCAAGGGGGCAGAAGGGACAACATGTGAGCAAGGCTTTGGGCTGTGGCTGTGCCTGGCTCTCCTGGGGAGCAGTGAGCCCTGCAGGGTGATAAGTGCCAGGCCACCCCAGGGTGTTGGATGTGAGCTGCTGAGTGAGGCCCCATCCCACCCTGAACATGGGCCTGAGATAAGGCGGGGGGCGGGGGGTCTTTAGTCAGTGGAGTAAGTGACACCTTCGGGTTTGCCTTTGGAAGATGAGTTTGCCTGGGCTGGGGAGGGTGGACCGTGAGAGCAAGAGTGGAGGCAGGGAGGCTAGTTTGGGGATTATTGCAGGAGCCTGGAGGGCCAGAGCCAAGGCAGCGGCAGAGGGACTGGGAGGAGAGAGACTGGCGGCCTTAGTGCTGAGTTGGACGTGGGGGATGAGTGACGGGAGGCTGAGAATGATTCCCTATTGTTTTCTTGGGTAATTAGAATTTGGGGCCAACTTTCTCTATGACACTTAACTTATAATGCTTGCATTTATTTTTCTCCTTTGCCCTTCGACTGGGTGTTCCTTGAGTGCAGACATTTTCCTGTTCATTCCAACTGTACCCCTCATGCTAATATGGAATAGAAGCCCAATGCTGCTGAATGAATGAATGGATGAATGAATGAATGACCTCTTCACTCTGCCTTGTACTGCACACCTCTGTGGGGGAGAGCATGTGCCAAACTGGCTTATTACAGCTCCCGGCCTGGGGTCTCACAGATGCCTGTCATACCCCGTGGGATGATGATGGTGATGACGCCATTTTGCTCACCTTCCCCTTTCCAGACACAATGCTTCCGAGCTTCCCTGGGAAACGCAGGAGGCCTAATTAATCATGTGAGCGAAGTGTCCTGATTGGAACCTCGTGGCTGGAAGAAACCACAGGCTCAGGGGACATTTCCATTATAGAGTGATCACTGCTCTCTTAGCTTGCAAGGGGTCCCGTTAAGGCTCTTCTATGAAAGGAAGATAAAACTCCAACCCCCTAGCCTGGTTATCACACTTCGGAACTATCCACCTCTCCATCTATAACATTTTCCCTTGATTCCTTATCTGCTCAATATAGATTTGCAGCTGCTGCTCTGCTGCGCTCTGTGCTGCTGCTGGCTGGGTAGGGGAGCTCCCAGGTGAAGCAGGAAGAGATGAAGGCTTGGTGGAGGAGGGAAAGGTGGAGAGAGGCCGCTTCACCCTAGACAACTGGAACCACCTGAGCAATATCCCCAGCATTTTAAGCTGTGATACATCTTATAAGCTCGAAGGGCACGTCTCCTGTGGGCATGCGCAGGTCAACCTCTGCGAACTGGCATGCTTGGAGCACAGCTTTTCTGGTTAACTGAGGATTATAAAAAATCCTGTTTTGGTTAGCCTTCTTAAACTCTTTTTCAGAGACTTCGGTCCATTTTCCTTCCTTAAGCTGTTTGAGCACGGCACACTGTTTACTCTTGATTTCGTGATTCAGAACACACTCAGGATCAGTATTCAGAATCCCTGCGCTGAAATGCCAATTTTTATTACGTGTAACCATGAGTGTGGGAGGCTCAGGGACTGGGTGAATCTCATTCTGGGACGCATTCTGGATTTTACTTGGCTAACTTCCAGACATCAGTTTGTTTCTTGCGATTGGGAAGACAGATAATTCTAAATGTATGAGGGTTCCAGTTGCTTTCTATCTTTTTGTTTAACATCTTTATTGGAGTATAATTGCTTTACGATGGTGTGTTAGTTTCTGCTTTGTAACAGAGTGAATCAGCTATACATACACATATATCCCCATATCTCTTCCCTCTTGCGTCTCCCTCCCTCCCACCCTCCCTATCCCACCCCTCTAGGTGGTCACAAACCACCTAGCTGATCTCCCTGTGCTATGCAGCTGCTTCCCACTAGCTATCTATTTTACGTTTGGTAGTGTATATATGTCCATGCCACTTGTTGCTTTCTGGTTAATGAAAGTTTTACCACGTGTCAGAGACTCCCTATTTTTTTTCTCAGGCTAAAAGTGAGATGTGTCCCTGCCAAGTCAGGAGAATTTAGTATAAATTGTGTCCGGCCCTATTGTTAACTCCCTATGGGAGTTTGGATATACAGTGAGTTCTGCTATGATGCTTGTTTTGGAAATGCAAATTTGTTCCAACGCAGTTGATGTCTTAGGGAACAGTTTGAGCATGACACAAATTTCACATTTACCCGTGTGCCATTCAGCCTGCGAGAAACACTAGGCGGATCCAGAAAACTGCACACAGCTGAACTGGACAGCATAAGAATGTATGGAGTGCACACACATGCCCCGAACATCTACTGGCCACCTCAGTTCACCGCATCTTAGCATCTTGGAAGGCACGCCATCCACATCTGTTGTTACAACTCTCTGTTGACTTCATGTTATAATAACTCACAAGCTGTAAGCTTTCTGGTGCCCATTTCCGTAAGCAGACATCAGAACTTTTTCGGGGTAAAGTATCATAATTATTGTAGTATTTGTAGAGTTCTTAACCATTTTACACTTGTCAAACTGTGCTACCATTTTTATTAGATTCCTCTTCCTTTTTTTTTCATGTGTCCTTGATGAAGTATTTGAGTGTTCGGCCTCTCGCCTTATTTTTTCCGTAAGCCCTGTGGTTTTTATCGAGCAATTTTGCACATTGTGGTGGTTTCGCATATGTTACATTATAGCAAACCCAGCTGTAACTGGGGGGCTCTGAGCTTCACTCTAACCAGCTGGGAAAGGAAGATAGTGTTCATCTTGGAGAGGAGGGACCTTATTAGATATGTGAGTAATATTTGATCTCCTTACCACAGGCCACTTCCTTTGCTCACCAAAGATACATAACTTACAAGGAACATATCTAAAAGGTTGAGGATATCTTCCAGTTTACAGAAATGGAAAACTGAGCAAAACTGAAACATAGATCTATAAGGTGGTATCACTTCAACGTTACTTTCATGGTATCCAAAGTATAGAACACATGTCCTCCCAGTTATAGAATTACACATGAAATTACTTTGTGAAATGAAAGAAGTGTTCAGGGACATACAAGGAGCAGAACTGGCACACACTGAGGCTTTCCTATGGAATAGACGCACTATGTACATCATCTCATTTAATCTTCATACCACCCTGTTTCCATATTGAACCCCTGCCACGTATTGGGTGCTAATCCGGCCATGGGGTTGTATCAGTGGACAGAACCCATTGCTGCCCTCCAGGGGCTGAACTTGTAGTGGAGAGCCATAGACAGTAAGCCAACAAACCAACATACCCTTGGCCGTGGGGTGGTGAGTGCTATGGAGAAAGAGTGCGAGGAGAAGTATTCGGGGCAGGGGGAACAGAAGGGACATCTGAGGTGGCACAGCAGCACTGCCATCTTCATCCTACAGGTGAAGAAACTGAGCTAATAGAGAAAGAATGGCCAAGTGGCTCTGAGCCTTCAATAGGACAGTGGGGAGTTGAGGAGAGGGAGGAGAGGGTGGAATGTATTCCTGGTCTACAGGTAGAGGTAGAAAGTCCAGAGAGGACTGGGCTGGGTCTAATTTTACTTCAAAGTCTATTTTCTTTCTCTGCCTTGGAGCAGTTTCCACTGTTTAAGCTTGATCTTCCTGAAACATGGCTTCCTCGTGTTACCCAAGTCTTGTTCAAGGACCTGGGAGGTTTCTCTGATGATGCCTGTGTTAGTTTCCTAGGACTGTGTCTGGGAAAAACTCAGTGCATTTTTCTTGACTCTCACTGTTCACTTCTGACACCAGATGTGTGGGTTTTCCACACATCAGGCAATTCTCTGACACCGGCTGGGTGTCCCACAATTCAGTTCAGGTCTGACACTGTCTACCGGGAGTTAGCATCAGATCCTGCAAGTTAAGGGCTCAGTCCCACAAGTGACCCCACTTCAGATGCCAATCGCAAGTCCCAGCTGTCACTTATACTTCTGACCAACCCACTGTAAATCGGGGTTCCTATGACCCCCCTCCCGGGCTTCAGTAATTTGCTAGAATGGCTCACAGGGCTCAGTGAAACACACCTACCAGTTTATTATAAAGGACAAAATAAAAGATACAGATGAGCAGCTGGGTGAGGTACGGGGAAGGGACACAAAGCTTCTATACGCTCCTTGGGTGTGCCATTGCCCCAGCACCTCTGCGTGTTCAGCAATCCGAAAGCTCTCTATACCCCATCCCATTGGGATTCTTATGGAGGCTTCATCATGCAGGCAGCATGGGTTATGAACTCAGTCTCCAGCCCCTCTCCCCTTCCTGAGGGATGGGGAGTCAGGCTGAAAGTTCCAAGCTTCTAATCATGATTTGGTCTTTCTGGTGACCAGCCCCACATCCTCATGCTACCCAGGAGCCCACCTTCATTAGAACAAAAGACACTCTTATCACCTAGGAAATTCCAACAGATTTAGGAGCTCTGTGTCAGGAAGTGGGGTTAAAAACTAAACATTAGGGGCTTCCCTGGTGGCGCAGTGGTTGAGAGTCCGCCTGCCAATGCAGGGGACACGGGTTCGTGCCCCGGTCTGGGAAGATCCCACATGCCGCGGAGCGGCTGGGCCCGTGAGCCATGGCCGCTGAGCCTGCGCGTCCGGAGCCTGTGCTCGGCAACGGGAGGGGCCCCAACAGTGAGAGGCCCGCGTACCACAAAAAAACAAAGAACAAAAAACTAAACATTAGAACATAAGATGCTCCCAGTATTCCTGTAAGTTAGGAAATGACAAGGGTTTTAAGAGCTCTGTGCCAGGAACCAGGGCTAGAGATCAACATATATGTTTCTATCATTTCATAGGCTGATATAACAAAGCTTCACAAATGAGGTGGCTTAAAACTACAGAAATTTATTGTCTCACAGTTCTGGAGGACAGAAGTCAGAAATGAAGGTGTGAGCAGGGCCATGCTGCCCCTGAAGGCTTTAGAGGAGGATCCTCCCTGCGTCTTCCCACTGTCTGGTGGTGGCCAGCAGTCCCTGGTGTTCCTTGGCTTTTTGCAGCTGCATCTTTCCAGTCCCTGCCTCCGTCTTCACGTGGCATTCTTCCTATGTGTCTCTCTGTGTTCCAATGTCCCTCCTCTTATAAGGACGCCAGTCATATTGGATTAGGGCCCACCCTAGTCAAGTATGACCTCATCTTAACTTGAGTATATCTGAAAAGATCCTATTTCCAAATAAGGTCAAACATTCACAAGTGCTGGGAGTTAGGAATTGGAGATATCTTTTGGGGGGGCTACAATTCAACTTATGAACAATGACCAAACCAAATCCTAACTCTCTGCCTGGCTTCCTGTGTCACCAGAATTGACCCAGATCTACCAACGTCACCTGCCTACTTCCTAAGAAGCCCACCATACACAGTCACACCTCTGGGCCTTTGACCTTTCCACCATCTATCATGTCCCCTACCCATTCTCCAGGGTCAAAGTGTAGTGCCTTATCCCCAGACCCTCTTTGATGATTCTGTCACCGTATCAGCCCACACTGAATTCCTTCTCTGAATTCTTGCAGCCATCGTTCAAACATAACATTATCTGTAGTACATTAAAAAAAAAAAAAATCAAAGGCTAGCTTGAAAGTTCTAGTCTAGTGCAGTTAAGAGGTACAGTGCACAGACCTTGGGGACACAGTGTAGATTTGAATTTAGCTCTGCCACTTCCTAACTGTGTGACCTGGAATAAATTACTCCCCCTCTCTGTGCCTCAACTTCTTTGTCATTAAAATGTGGATAATAACAGTGCCAATCTCATGGGTTGTTGTGGGAGTTAGATGAGATGATTCCTGTGGACTGCTCAGTGTGAGGACCTCACATTAGCTCTTTTTATCGTGAGCACGGGGAAGCTTGCCTTTGAAAAATGCCTCTTTCTCGCCGGGTGCTGAGGCTGGGCTGCTGTCAACAAAGGAAGGGCCGTCAAAGGCTGGGACAGGAGGGAAGTACGGGACCACACGGGCTGGGCCCCGGGAAGTCGCCATGGCCAGGCAGGGTGCAGGTGGGAGTGGGCAGAGTCTGATGTGAACAAGGTCATGCTCAGGGGACAGGAATGAGAGATGTGGCCATCTGCACACGGACACAGAGGCAGGTCATGGTCCCTGCCCTTGTATGGAGAAACAGCTTAGCAAATGGACAGATTATTGAATAATGATAAGTGTGGGTCAAAGTTGTTATAGAAAGAGATATAAATAGGGTGGGGCTCCCAGTAAATAATTATTTCAAGGCAGAGAGTGGGAGCATGGGGGAGAAACTGTGGCATCATTTGGCCAATTCTGTCATTTTCTATAAGTTGGTATTTACTGCTTATTGGATAACAACTGTTTACCAGATTGTTAAGACTCTATTGCAGGTAACAAAAACCAGCCAAGCTAACTTAATAAGAAAAGAATTTTATCATGAGGTTGCAGAGGTGTGTGTTTCATGGAGCCCAAGGGCAGAGATGAGCTAGAGGCTGGGAATGGAGCGTTGCCTGCATTTCGTCTTTTTTCTCCGCTCTGTGTATGTGTCCATCGTCTCTGTTTCCATTTGAAGACGAGCTTCTCTGGCTGTTCCAGGCTGCCTGGCAGAGCACCAGCTCCCCATCAGCTCCTGAGCTCGTGGGTGCTTGTATTCCTCTGTCTGTCTCAGTACCTATCCAATGCCACATTTGGGGGGAGGGGCTTGTATTGAGCTGCCTTGGGTTAGGTGCCCACCCTGGACCACAGAGTGGCAGTGGAGTGAGGTATCCTAACACCCGTCCCTGGGACTGTGCCGACTGGAGACACAGGGGGATTTCTCCAAAGAGGGCGGTGCACAGTGACGGACACAGCTGTGCAAGTAACCCACACAGAGCCTAATACAACCAGATAGTCTCCTGTGCACTTTATGTGTGTTATCTTTTACAGTATTTTTTGTTGTTGTTGTTGGGGGGTAGGAGTTTATTAATTAATTAATTTATTTTTGCTGTGTTGCTGGGGGTAGGATTTTATTAATTAATTAATTTATTTTTGCTGTGTTGCCTCTTTGTTTCTGTACGAGGGCTTTCTCTAGTTGTGGCAAGTGGGGCACTCTTCATCGCGGTGCGCGGGCCTCTCATTATCGCGGCCTCTCTTGTTGTGGAGCGCAGACTCCAGACGCACAGGCTCAGTAGTTGTGGCTCACAGGCCTAGTTGCTCCATGGCGTATGGGATCCTCCCAGACCAGGGCTCGGACCCGTGTTCCCTGCATTGGCAGGCAGATTCTCAACCACTGCGCCACCAGGGAAGCCCCTATATGTGTTATCTTTTAAATCCTCATCACAACCTTGCAAACTATGCATTAACGCTCCCAATATACTGGTGTAGAAACTGAGGCTCGGAGTGATCATGTAATTTGCTCAAAGTCATCAATAATATGTAATGGATGCAGGGTTTTAATTTAGATCTGTGTGAAACTAAGGCTCAAAAGTAAGTGATCTGCCCAAGGCCAGAATTAGTTGGTAGCCAAAGATGAACTCAGTGGTGTCATATAGTCTAAAAAATACAAAACCCAACCCAAGGGAAACGTACAGACACCAGCCTCGCAGCTGGGAGTCTAGTGAACTTGATGCCAGTTGGCTACCCCATCTCCCAAGTCCTAGTGTGGGCTCTGCCCTCCTACATGCTGTAGGAGCTGGGCCCTAGGGTGTGGGGCCTCTCCTGGAGCAGACGCTATGCTTTCAGCAGGGACTTCCCTACCCAAGATGTTTACCTACAAGGTTGAATCCTGGCTCGCAGGTGGTCACGGAGCTGGTGTGTATTGGGGCTGGGCTCCCCCACTTCTTCCTGCAGCCAAAGCTGGTACCAGAATCCTCTTAGGGGAGGTCAGTGAAGCTTCTGCTCAGAGACCAGACACAATCACTGTCTGGATTGTCTGCAACTCAAGGCTGAAGAGTAGCTGGGCAGAAGTGATTTACAGAGGAATAATTCCCGACAAGGGATTCTGGTGACCTTATAAACCAAGAGACTGAAACTGCTTGGCTTCTCTCTTCCCAGGGTGGAATTAATTCCACCTAACTCACTGCAGTCCATTTGAATTTTGGTTTTTCAAGAAAGAGAATACAGATCCCAGTGGTCTGTGCTGTTTCTTTGAGACATTTAAAGCACCAATTGCATTGGTGTGGGAACTACTTGAAAGAAGAGTGAAACCAGAAAACTGGCTATGAGAAGAATAAAAACATGGCATAAAAAGAAAGGAAAAAAATAAAATTTTATTTCAAGGCTAACAGCTCTTTTCTGGGTAGTTGTGGGATTTTTTTTTTCTAGTTTTGACTGATTGACTCTAAGTGGTTGATGGGCTTATGTATCAGGAATTTGGGGTTACGGTAAAGGGAGAGATTCTCTTACTTTCTCCATGTTTCTTTTGGTTTGTAGAATTGTACCAACACTCCCTGATAGTATCAGGAAGAAGCTTCTATCTACCTCTCACCAACTCCTCCAAGGGTGGAGGGAGATGCCACTGACAGGTGAGATGGTGAGAGTCTGACATTTTTTGTCCACGTGTCCCCATGGGGCAGGATCTGTATCAGAGACTGATTCCCATGTCTCTGGTCTCTCTTGGACTCTCTTCCACTGTCTTTCATGATAACCATCCTGGTGCTGGGTACATGTCTCCTCTGCCTATTCTGCCTCCTCAGCGCCCCCTCCCCCCTGCCTAGTGTGCACGCCAAGGTTGGGGCTTGGGAAGAAAGGGTAGGAAACTTGTCTTTGTCTTGGGTCTAAACCGTGTCCTCTACTTTTGCCAGTAGAAAACCCCCAATATTTTTATTCCTATTTAACTCCTGTTTCACTCTATATCTCAGCTGATTATGAAGGCAGAGGAGAGAGGGTTATGATCAAGTGGTCACGTCCTTAAAGGACAATAGTCCACTCACAGTCAGTGCCCTAACTACTAACCATATCAGTGACCCAGATGGTAAGTACTCTTTTCATGAGGAGTGCTAAATTGTGTCTAGAACAATCAGCTAGGGAAGGGTCGGCTTTCTGGAAAATGTCTGGGGCAAAGAGCAAGGAGGTTGGAGTTAGATGAACCTGGATTTGAATCCTGGTTCCTCCACTTATTAGCAGTTGAATTGGGGAAAGCTATTTTAAGTCTCTGACTCTAATATTCTGTAACTTTGTTCCATAACTTTATTAGGGGGCATAATAAAGCCCATTTCGAAGTGTCATGGTGATGATTAACAATAATAGCCTAGAAGCTGTTATTGAGAGCTTATTATGTGATGGGCACTGTTCTAAATACCTTGATTATATCAACCTTATGAGGTAAGAACTACTTTACCTCCCTTTTGCCTGAATCCCAGAGAAGTTAGTCACTCACGCAAGATCACATAGCTACTAATTATGCTTAACCATTGCACTATATTGCCTTTTACCTGAACAAGAGATTCAGTGAGAGATGTATGTGAAAGTACCTGCTACAGTGCCTGGCACATAGAGAGCACTCTTAGTAAATAATATGTCTTCTTTTCCTCTTTGCTGGTGAGATGTGTGGGTCAGAGGCTGCCCTCCATCCAGCTCACTTTTGAGAGCATGAAGCCATCCTAAGTCTTTTGAACTTCCCTCTTCCCCGTCAATCCCCAAGGGCAGAGTTGAGCTAAGACTTTGGATTCTTTGCCCTACATACCCAGGCCATGGTGTCCAGGAGCTATAACCCCTTCTCTGAACCTAGAGCCGTCTGTTTCTTTTCTGTAGAATTCTGGGATCGATCCAGGGCTGATGTTGACGGTGGCCATTGATAATGATGCCACTTAAGAGAGAACCCTCCAAGAATCCCCTCGTCACCACAAGGAGACCATATAGACATAACGAAGTTGGCAGTGAGACAGAGGCGACATGGCCATTTGATTTTATAGATTACAGAGCATGTAGGTGTCACCCATGAAGCTTGCTCTGGAGTGTGCAAAGCCATGCTGAGTGTGCACCCCAAACCACAACTCATGGAGAAACACACAGAGCAGCACTCTGAGAGTCAAGGTCATTCGCCATGTAGAGGGGACAAGGCTTTCATATTTTGATTTAGTTGTGTTTAACCTTCCTGAAGGGGACTGGGAACCTGATTACCTAGTAAGCCAGGGAGTCAAGCCTGAGAAAAATCATACCAGAGTCTGAGAAATGGAGGTTTAACTGGAGTTTACCCAGGGAATCACTAGGGCAGAAAATTATTGGGAGTTCATGTGAGAAACCCTAGATTCTTCTGTGATTAGGACCTTTGGAACCAGCCCTCTTCTAATTGATTTAGTTTAGAAGAGTACATTTCACCAGAAAATTGAGATCTGAGTAAGAATGAGAGGTGAGTCTAATTCTCAGCTCCCCCATTGCTTTTCCCAGGTGGGAAATGGGGATTTTATCATCACCGTCTTTCTGAGGTCTTCGTTGCGTGAGGAGAGACGTGCTTTAGAAAAGGACTGACATGTACCCACTGAATCAGTTACTAATCTAATTCTGTTCTAATTAGTTAATACGTTCAGCTACATGTGACAGAACTCCCCCTCCCCCCTCCCCCAAGAAAAGGCCCCAAACAGCGTCTTAAACAAGATAGGAGTTCTCTCTCTTGTAAAGGAGTCCAAAAGCATTCATCTGGGGCCGCCACAGAAGCTTCCTGGTATGAGGAGGCCAGACACTTTATCTTGTTCCTCTGTCTTGTGGGCTTCTGTTCCCAAGGTCACCTCCTGATCCATTATAGCTCCTTGAACGGCAGCCATTGTATCCATGTTCCAGAAAGCACAGGGAAAGAGAAAGATACATCTCCTCCCTTGAAGTACACTTCCTCAAGTTGTACCCGCCATTTTCACTTATATCCCATCGGCCAGAATGTAATCACTTGGTCTTTATTCCAGATGGTTCTGTGCTTAGCTAAAATTAGGGGTTCTATCACTAAAGAAGAAAAGAATAGAGGATCACTAAAGTCACTAATGGTTGTCTTTTCTTTTTTTAAATTAGAAAACTCAGTTAGATGACCTCCAGAGGTTCCTTTAGGGAGGAGTATATTTCTTTATATTAACAATTCCCTCAGTAGATATTCTCTCAATACTTACTGAGGCCTCCCATGTGCTAGGTGATGTCGTAGGTGCTTTCAGGACTGTGAAGATGGATAAGACATATTATCTGATCTCAAGGTATTTACAGTTCATTCAGTTATTCAGTAAACATTTGATAAAAAGCTTCTGTGTACTAAGTATGTGCTCACCTCTGGAGATGTAAAGCAAAAAAGCAGTAAGCCACTAACCCAAAGAAACAAGAATAAATGAAATAATAAATATAAAAGAAGAAGTTAGAAATTGAGAACAAAAAAATAGAAAAGATTAACAAAATCAAAAGCCAATTCTTTGACATCATTAGTTCAATAGTTAGACCTCTGAAAGGACTGATCAAGACAAAAGAGAGAAAATACAAATAAATAAAATGTGGAATGAAAAGACAAATAACTACAGACAAAGCAGAGATTAGAATAATAAGCAAATTATGAATAGATGTAATAATGTAATGGATACATTTTTAGGAGCTATAAATGCCAAAATTGGTACAAGAAAAAAATTAGAGAACCTACTTAGAACATAAGTATTAAAAAAATTGGAATGATAACCAAAGACCTCTTATCCCCTCAAAATCCAGGCTCAGATAGTTTTAAAGTTTCATCCCATCAAACTTATAAAGAACAGTGAATTTCTACCACACAGATGAATATATATATGTATATTATTCTAGAAAACAACATGAAGCCTATGACATTACATATTTATGTAAATAAAAATTCCATGTACATAAAAATATACAAATTTTATAAGAATGCATAAAAACAAAAGAACTTCATTAACTTCACTAGAATGGTAGTCAATGATCAAGGTAACAGCATTGGGAAAGGGGAATTAAGGGAATACGTAAGTACAAGAATGAATGAATGAATGGAGAGAGGCCATACAGGAATGAATGTGTCATGAGCTAGGAGTATGGTTGATTCAATTCTCTGACCTAAGATCTAGTAGAATAGAAAAGAAAAAAGATGATAAATTCTGGTCATTAGGGCTTACAGTTGAGTAGAAGGAGATAGACATATTTCATTTGAAAAGTGGAATAAAGTGATTAAGATATTTTGGAACAATTCTGCTCATGGTAGAGTGGGGATACAAATCATGGTGTTGTAACTTCTACCTGGGTGGGAGCTGGGGAGGTGAGATTGTAGCAGCTAAATGGCACACCAGAGGAAGAGACAGGCATGGCATAAATAATGTAATTCAAAGAATAATGGAGGAAAAATTAAAAGTGAATGTTAAAAATAAATCCAAGGGGAATGCAAAGGCAAGGGGTGATAATCCTGTATAAGGAATAGAAGAAGGTGTCTTGATACCTGAGCTGAGCCCACAGAACTGTGCAAATGACTCAGGCAGTCTGCCAGTCTAGGGTTGCATCTAGCTTCAGAAGCGGATTCTTATGTTGGCTCCAGACTCTGCATGGAGCCCAGATTAAAACTCTGCACAATCATATACCACACATAATTAGTGTGACCTGAGAACCTATCAAACAATTAGTAATAAAACATCAACTCTGACTCTGCTTCCTCAACTACGAAGTAAATCCCTTTAAACCAGGTCCCAGTGCTTTTTTTTTTTTTTTTTTTGGCATTTAGATTCTGCCTCTAAATTTGCAGATGCAATAGGATGATTTATCATGGAAAATTATTGCATGATCATCAAAAAGTAATGAAAGTTGTCACAGCCTCTCTTCTTAATGGTATTTCTCACTGACCTCCTTCCCCCTACCCTGAAAATGAGCTCTAGGGGTCTAGCATGGAGCCAGCCTGGGGATCTGATGCTGTTTAGGCATCAGATTCAGGCAGGCAGTCAACCATGGACACTTTTTTTTTTTTTTTCAGAAGTAAAGACAACTTCTGTAACTTTTTAATTAAAAAGCTTAAAAGCCCTTAATTAAAGAGACATAAATCACCGAGAAACCTTTAAATCTTTGTAATCTTTTGTGGCACTGCTTGTTTGTTTCCAGCTGTGTCCAGGGACCTCCGAGGCAATAGGGTGTGGAGAAGGGAGAGCACTGCTGTGCAGTGGTCCTGGAGCAGTGGCTTGGCAGGACTGAGCATTCCGTGGCAGTGCCATGGTGGAGATGCTGGTGTGGAGCCTGCCCTTGGTGGAAAGAGAGATCAGGGGACTGTAGAACAGGACCATCCAGCCTTGTTTCCATCTTAGCTTAAATTCACAATCAGAGTTTTTGGTAGGTCAAGATGGCGGCCGCCTCTAGGGGATAGAGGGACAAGTCACACAACACCAGGAGGAAACAGACAGTGTGAGAACGGAAAACATTTCATTTTTGAGCCCAGCATCCTCAAAAAGTCAGTGTCGGCTTCCCTGGTGGCGCAGTGGTTGAGAGTCCGCCTGCTGATGCAGGGGACACTGGTTCGTGCCCCGGTCTGGGAGGATCCCACATGCCGCGGAGCGGCTGGGCCCGTGAGCCATGGCCGCTGAGCCTGCACGTCCGGAGCCTGTGCTCCGCAACGGGAGAGGCCACGACAGTGAGAGGCCCGCGTACTGGGGAAAAAAAAAAAAAAAAAGTCAGTGTCATGAAAGAAAGGAATTAGAGGACTCTGCTGAATTAAAGGAGGCTCAAAAGACACAGCAAGCAAATGCAGCGTGTGAACTCTGATTGGATCCTGATTAGAAACCAACAAAACTGTGAAAGACATTCCTTAGGGTGATGGAAAAAATTGAATGTAGACTTGATATTTGATAATATTATGGAATTATTATTAATTTTATTACGTGTGATAATGGTATGGCAGTTAAGTAAGATACCGTTTTATTCCCAAGAGAGATACGCTAAGTATCTAGAAGTGACATTTCACGATGCCTACGAATGTGCCTGAGGGATAATGACCATTGGGCAGAGAGTGGAGGGTATCTGTGTGTTCACTTCAGTAATTTTTAAACTGTTCATGTATGTATGAAACAATTTTGTGACAAAACTTGCAGGAAGAAAGAACGGCAGCCTCTGTTTCTTTGTCTCTTGGAGATTTCCCTCTGCGTAGGAGTCACAGATCTACTGATGCAGGAGCAGAGTCAGGTTGGGCGAGCGGAGCTGGGCAAGTCTTCCTCTCTGCTGTGACGTGGAGTCTGGATGTTGTGAATGCACCCCTTTTTCCCAGGTTTTAAAATACCATAGGCTTCAGGAAGGAGATAGCTCTTTGGATCTTCAGCTGTGGCACTTAACGGTTTGTCTACCTGGATCTGAGGATTCAAACCCAAGTGGCACAGTGGCTCCCATTTGCATGGAGCTTTCAGTCTAGCCTGGGAGACAGATAGTCGGTCAGTCCCCACAGCATCATGACGTCACGTAGAGCCTTCTAACGTGTGTGCGATCAGGTCTGGCATGGTGCCTGGTACCCCCAAATATTTGTGACATCATGATCTTTCTTCCTCTGTTTAAAGATAGAAACAAAGACATCACATACATCTCAAAGGGGTATATATTGTTCTATGAGGCGTGGGACATGGCCTCTGGGGATTGATGTAGGGAGAAGAGGGAGTGGTAGGTCACAGAACCTGCCGACTGGCTGGATCAGGGTCTAGAATGGGATGGAGTCTCCAGGATCCAAGCCCAGCAAAGATGTATGTGTCTGAGTGGACATGTCACTGGACTAGACCAAGAAATCTGCAAACTGGATGAAGTCGCCTCATTTTCCTAGGGCTCAGTGGCTGATAAAGCAGGGCGGGTGTGTGTGGAATGGAGACTGGCATGGGGCCAATTAAGGCACTAGCTTATCCACACAGCTAGAGAAAAAAAATGCCCCTGGAACATCCTTTCCAAAAATTTGAACACTGCTTTGTCCAAACTTAAAAGGGCTTTAATTTAGAGAGCGCTGGAGGGGGTTTGGAGATCACCTGGCCTCTTAGTTTTCAAAGGATGCTGCCAAGAACTCCTAGGACTCTGAGGAAGTTCAAACTCAAGTCAAGACTCAGTTTGAAAGTCACAAACCAGATCCAACCCACTCCCCTTACAGAAACTGAGTGCATTAGCTTCCTAGGGCTGCTGTAACAAAGTTAAGCCACAAACTGTGTGGCTTAACAGAGATTCATTGTCTCACAGTTCTGGAGGCTAGAAGTCTGAGATCAAGGTGTCGGCAGGGCCAGGCTCCCTCTGAAGGCACTAGAGAAAGATCTATTCCAGGCTTCTCTCTTAGCTTCTAGTAGTTCCTTGGCTTGTGGCAACATAACTCCAGTTATGGAGAGCATGGCATTTTCCCCATGTGTCTGTGTCCAAATTTCCCCTTTGTATAAATTATTATGCATTAGGGGCCCACTCTACTCCAGTGTGATCTCATTTTAATGAATTACACCTGCAATGACCGTATTTTCAATTAAGATCAATTCTGAGGTACGGGTGGTTAGGATTTTAACTTACGTATTTTGGCAGGGGCATAATTCAACCCATAAGAGTGAGCTAGAGGGAAGTGGACTTGCCTCAGCTCAAACAGATCTGTCTTAGCACCCAAGGCTAGGTCTGGGACTCTAATTCATCCTTAAGAGCTCTTTTCATTACTGCAAGCTGTCTCCTACTTGACGTCAGACTAAACAAGGGGTCCCAAGCATGTTTTTCTCAGCCCTAGTAAAGGAGTCACTTGCCAGTTTGGGGGTGCCCATCATTCCACCTCTTTTCATGAGCACCTGATCTCCCTCTTGGAGAGTTTCCTATTGTGTGGTACTTCCTTGGAAGATAGTATGTGTATCCCATTCTCCGATCTGAAAGGGCAGACCCTCCTTCTATCTCCAGGTAGCCAGATAGACACACGCCTTAGACTCAGCCCGTCAGACCCATTCTCCTGGGCCTTGTCCCCTGAGTAAGTGATGCCATGACGCAGAGGCCGCAGCAACACTCAAACTAGCCTGTTTCTGTAGACTGGCCTCTCCGGGCCTCTTCCTGGTCATCCTCCAGAAGCCCCTGGCATCCCACTCCTATGAGTCCCTGATATTCTTCCTGTAAGCCCCCTGTTTGTGTAAGAGAAGCAGAATCCACTTCTGTTACTTACAAAAATAAGCTCTGGATGTCACGGGTTCCTTAGAGAGGTGTCGCTAAATTCATTTTAATCTTAGAATGAATCAGGACACATCATGAGACCCCAAAGAGGACAGATTACCATTATATGGAGTTATTTGTTTTTTGGACCCAGGTCCGAGCTGGGACGTCAGACCCATGCTCTGTGAGCGTCACTAATGCCACTCGAGGGGAGCAGGGGTGAGCAGGAAGGAGGCGACCACCAGCCGCTGCCACTTGCTAATCTATATTCGTAACAGCCCCCGTTGCATGTCAGTTACGTGGTAAACAGCTTCACCAGGCAGATCACAGGGCCCAACAATTTTATCTTATTTAAAATTGAGCCTAAACAAAACAGATAAGCGCCATATCATCTCCAGGAATTAATCCACATACAGTTTATCTTCTGAGAGGTTTGCCACGGTGTCATTTACGTCACTGTAAACACATGTTGGGTGGGTGGCTCTTACTAATTTAATTTGCTTCCAAATGTGTGTGTATGTGGGACCTCCCCTAAACCAAATAATTTGGAATAATAGCAGAAAGGGAGTGAAGTACTATATGTGGCAAATCAAGGCCTTGGGTTTTTGTGTTTTGTTTTGTTTTTGTTTTTTTAACTCTGAAGGAAAAAAAGGGGACATGCAGGGGGTTTATTTTTGATTAAATGCCTTAGCCTTGCTTTGGTATTTATCTTCCCGTGGCAGCCCCTGATCCAGTCACAATGTGTAATTCCATTAGCATTATCTCTCCATTCATTTGAGAGGGCCTTCAGCCTGGACAGCGGCAGCATAAAGGACTACAGTGTTCAGGGGGCTTACTGCTTATTTCTTCAGCAAGTTTATTCCTTTATCGGCAGCTCGTTTAAAGGGAGCTAAAGGGGAGCTGGTCAAATCGTTAAGTGAGAGCTTAGCGTGGGTTTTTAAAGGCAAACCCAGAAGCTTAGAGGGGAAGAAAAGGTTAAATTAAATAAACAAACAATGCCTGCACTGCCAGCAGAACTGATGGCCACAGATAATATTTAAGGACCTCGTATTTATAAAGGAGGCTTTATCTTTGTACTTTTAATGAGAAAAGTGATTTCAATCGGCTGTCACGACTCCTGGGTGTATTCTAGCTGAACCACTCAGTGACCTTGTGACTTTATTTCTCTACCCATGCCCACCGCAGAGGTGATGTTCAGGGCAGGAAAGAGATGTTCTTCCTAAAGTGCCCGGAGTCCCTGCAAAGAAAGATGAGGGTGGATGAAAAGGAGATACGGGCATTTCTCATTCGTCCATGCTAATGGGAGGCAGGGTTCACAGGGAGAGAGGAATTGCACAGAATATTCGCAAACCCCATTTGAGTGTTAATTGTCCCCTCCCACAGGGGCCTTTTCCTTTTCCTTCCCCTGCCGGCAGGTCTCATCCCCTGGCTGGCTTGGCTTCCCCTCCTCCTTGCCTTTGTTCACCCCTTCACAGAAGTGCCCACCTGGCCAAAGAGAAGATGCCAGGGGTTGGGGAAGCTACACGATAATGGCTCCTGGGAGCCACTGGCGTGGTGCGTGGCTTGTAATCCTGTTTTCTGGGAGAGGGATTTGAGGTGGCAGAAGAATACATGATGTGCAGCATTTTGAGAGCGGAGTTGGGAGGGACTGTCACAGATGCCTGCTCGTGCCAGTAAAAATCGCAATCCCACTACCTCTGAAAGGCAGCTTGGCCACCAGCCTTCTCTGAAGGCTCCATACATGCCCAGTCCTGTGCTAAGTACCTTATACGCATTGTGTACTTTAAAGAAGTGTTTCCAAACTGTTTATTTTAAAACATTGGAGGCTTATCAGTGAGTTTTTTGAGTGGTCCCAACATATGTACATTTATTGTAGTGTAGTATGTATATTATATGCATATATTATGATATATTATTTATATAGTATGATATTTATATATTATGTACTATTATATAATATATAACAGTATATATTGATATGCTTAAGGGCTGAGAAGAATAAATAGAAATGGAAATTACTCTAATACTTTCTCCCTGCATCCCCATAGAGTCTTGGGAACACGCTAAGTACTTAACAACCCACTCTGACAATTTCTGTTCCTCACAGCCTGCCTGACAGGTAGGTGCTGTTGTCACTTCCATTTTATAGATGAAGGAACTCTGGCTGAAATTGGTTTGGGTAATATTCCCAGAGCGGGGATTGTAACCCATGTCTTCTGATTCCAGATCTTGGGGTCTTTCCATTACTCTATACTCCCTCCTTCTCCCCTCTTACCCTGACAAGGGACCCCAGTGAATAGCCCTGCGTTCCTATGACCCGCTATTCCCTCCTTCGTCTGTTCCAAGGCTCTCCACGTTGATCCAATCTGCAGGGGGTGACTCTTGGGATCTCGATTAGTCCAAATCAGTGTTAGTAATCCTGTTCTTTGCCAGACACTCATTTCACAACCTCCCTTGCAGCTTGGAGTGGCTATGTGACCCAGTTCTTGCCAGTCAGGTATATGGAAGCATTCTGAAATGCTCTACTTGCTGTTAGAAGGGAGAGCAACACCAGAAGAGCTTTCTGGCACTGCTTCTTTGCCTTTCTTTGGGGCTTAAGTTAAGTCTAAGGGCAAAAATGCGACTTGCCAAGGATGAGACACAGATGAAATAGAAAGAGGCTGGATCCTTGGTAACCTCAGGGGGTCCCTGCACTAGACCAGGAACCACCTAACTCCAGGCTACTCATGTGAGATATTAAATGTCTTTTAAGCAGCTGGATGCGTATGCTGTTCTGTTTGCTCGTGTGTTTCTAAGGGCTTTTGCTCCATTTCTTTCCCTTGCAAAGTTCTGCCCACACTGACTCTCGCGTGGTTCCCAAAGCTTGCCTTCTTTGGAAGTGAGGATTATTCTTCCTCTACATTCCACCTCAGGGCCCCTGTACTGACTCCTTCCTCTCCCCACGTCTTCCCCTGGCTGGTTGCTTCTTGTCTTTCAAGCCTCAGCTCAGAGGTTACCACCTGAGAGAAACCTTTCCTCACCTCACAGCACCATATTCTCTTATTATTCATAGAACAAACCACTACCTGAAATTACCCTGTTCATTCATTTAACTGGTTCATTCTTGCCTTCTTCCGCAGTGCACACTGTACAAGATCAGGGACCTACTGTCCTGGGCTCTATCTTATTCCCAGCACTAGAACTTGGCACCTAGGAGGAACTAGGAATATATTCATATAAGAAATGAATCAGAGAAAGAATGTATAGGGAGCTCCTTTTTATCTGTTAAATTGGGTGCTGTCTGATTCATAAATCACTGAATAAAGCCAATAAGATCTTCAACATTAAAAAAAAAAAATGAATGGATATGAACTACCTGCCCATGTGAGTCCTTGGTTTTATTCCCTGGGGGAATTGTTCAGTATTTATGAAACAGGGATATTAAAAGGTAAGGTGATCAGCACGTCTATGCAAGTGCTAGGTAAATATTGTACCATCATCAAATGTCTATAATTTAAAATTCTGACATTGAAGAACATACACTTATTTTTTCTTTCACCTGCATCCTTTGCAACCCGTCTTGCTTGCTGACCCTTATTGTTCATTCCTACCCTCCCCCTGCCCACGCCTCAAATGTAGCTTCTTACTCCAAATCCTTCTGATTAGAACGTATATTAATGTTGTTATTATTTCTCACTGAGATGAGCCTTATTTTAAAAATATTATAACAGCAGAGGCACTATTAATAAGAAAATGAATAGTTATAATTTCAATGTGGTGTTATGATCAGAATCAAGAAGAATTGCTTTCTGAATTGACACTCTCTTCCTAATTCCCCTGTTACTTGGCGAATACTTCTATCTTAGCATCGATAACATATTGCTGCACTGATTTGCTTACTATGTTGTCTCCCATTCACCTGAAAACCCCTAAGGTAGGGACTATGCCTGAAGCAGCTTTGATCCGTAGTGCAGTGACATATGGCAGGCACTTCATAAATGTTTATTGAATGGATGATCCTAAACATGATATGAGCTGCAGAGTATCCCCTTGGCCTATTTCACTCTACAGTCAACATGAAATCTTACAGAACCTTTACAGTCTCATGAAAACCTGTGATATCTGGCTTTGGTCTTTGGACGAAATCCTTATCATTGTCACCATCATTATCACTCACTCCTTCTTTCTTTCTTAAGATATAGTCTCTCTTACTGTAGCTTTATGCCTGATTAAGCATGACGAATCAGGAAGGGAAATTATGACCAGGCCCGAAAGGCGCTGATGAAATCACTGGAGCAGAAGCGATAGGATGCTTTAGTTTTATTTACAGAACAAAACGATGAGGTGTCAATAATCCTGTTAGTATGGGAGGAAGCGTAATTAGGAATGACAAAGGGAACAGACTGAAGGTTTGGAACTCCTGCAGAAGAAGCCCACAACACTCCTTTACAGAGAGGCGCTTTCGACAGTGGAATAATTTCCCCCTGGGGGTCGGGGGCGGTGATGAGAATGCCATTGTTCGGATCATTTAAGACAAACTAGAGGATGAAGGAGCAGTCATTACAGGCTGTTGAACGTCCACAGTGTAGTCAGATGTAGGACAAAAACCTGTCCAGTCCTCAGGTTACAGTCCCTGCGACCAGATGACACAAGCTGACCCTGAGCCCATTACCTGTGACTTCTCTGAGACACTAGGATCCCTGGGCTGGTAGTCAGGCCCTTGGTAGCCATAGAAAGCTTCTGAGGTTAAAGGGGTAGGAATAGAAGAATGATAAGAATCCCCCACTGGAGTAGGAAGAAACTAAGGGAAAGGGGGAGAAAAGCAATGTGGGCGCCCAAAAAGAAAGACTGGGGACCTGGGGAGGAAGGAATGGAGTGGGGGGTAGTTTGAAAGCCAAAGGAAAAAAATAAAAATTCAGAACTCTGGATTTTATGAGTGTTCAGTGAGTGAATGATGGAAAATGGTTCCATACAGGCCTGTACCGGGCAAAAGACGGTCTACCTGGTGAATGAGGTGTACAGCTGCAGAGCGAGGAAGAGGCAGGGTTTAACGTAGCTGTGTGTCTACTCATGCCCTTCATCTCACTCTCTGACCGACTTCACCCTTGATTCCTCTCCTCGGTGATGGTTGGAGCTGGATTTGGTTATCTTCCCTAGATGTTACCCTCAAATCATTGCAGTTTAATTCAGTAAACATTTACTGAGTCAAAGCAAAGCCCGTGGCACTGTGGAGGATACAACAATAAACACAAAACAACTAAAACCTCAGACCCTTAGAGACATCAGAGGTTATTTCATCCAAACTCCAGTCTTCACCTAAGCAGCCCCTTCTTCCTGTCTGAATACATCCAGTGATGGAGAACTCACTACCACCCAAGAAAATCTGTTCTGTCTTTAGAGAGCTCTATTAGAAAGGCATTCCTTATATTGGGCCAAAATATCTCTACATAAGATAAATTCTATTCATTGATCCTACTTCAATATCTTGAAGTTATAGAGCTAATTCAGCAACCCTTCCCAAATATTTGAATCTGTCATGTTTCCTTGATCCTTACTTTCTTGAAGCTGGACATCACCAGCATCTTTGATTGTTCCCAATATAATAGGATTTTAAGTCCCTTTTGGGCTTGACCACTCTTTTAGCTGCTTCGCGGCATGTGGGATCTTCCTGGACCGGGGCACGAAACCATGTCCCCTGCATCGGCAGGCAGACTCTCAACCACTGCGCCACCAGGGAAGCCCGGGCTTGACCACTCTTGAAGCGTGGGGCCTGGAGCAGTAATTCAGGTGTGGTCTAACTGTCTCAAAGCAGAGCAGGGCTGTCACCGTCCCCTTTGGAACTCCATTCTCTAATAATATAGCTTGTGATTCCATCGACTTTGGCAGCCTCTCACTGTTGAGTCGCATAGAGAGCTTATTGTCGACGTTAGCTTATACTTTAAAAAAAAATGTGGTCCCATCTCCCTGATCCTGTATTTGCAGAGTTGTTTCCTATGCGCACATATAGAACCTCGGTCGTATCTATATTACATTTCATTTTGTTAAAAATTGCCCCATAATTTCAGCATGCAAAATTATCTTCGAATTCAGAAAGTCTATTTTATGCTGAGGGGCTTTGATCATGCACTTGTAGCCTGAATAAAACGGGGTCTTCTTGATTCTGCCTTAAGATCCATCCCAACTTGACGATATATCCAAAAGAAATGCAAAATCAACCTTTTCAAAGCATTGACAAATTGCAGAGTTTTCTACTGATAGTCTCTTGAGGAGGCATCAAAAGAAGGAATTACATCATGTACTCTGAAAGGCTTCCTAAAAACCCCTTTCTGTGACCGATGCTCACGTCCCTCCGGGGTCCCCGTGCTCACAGCCTTCCTCCCACCTTCTTGCCACCCATCCTCATGCCCCCTTCCCCCCCAGGGTGCTGCTCCATTCTTTCCCCCTGGCCACATCCTTTTTCTTTCTGGAGAGCTCCATATATTTTCAAATGTAGGTCAGTTCAGCTTCTCTCACTTTTTCATTCCTCAGCATGGTGCCCCCAGGTCAACATCAAAATGCCTTATTAACACCAAAAACGCCCAGTGTTAAGCAAAGGTTTCTTTCTCCTTAGCCAGGGGAGGATTGTAAATACTTATATTTATTGTTTTTTCATTGCAGTCATAGGCAAATTTGATGATTGTGTCTCTTCCATCTTTATCCAAGTTATTAGTACATTTGTAGAACAGGATTAGTTTGAGAACAGAGCTCTGATACAGATCCCAAGAAAACCTTCCTCCACGCTGTCTTGATGCGTTGAGGACCCTCTTTGGGGTCTCACCATTCAATCAGCTAATCCTTCCAGCCCACATAACCCCATGCGCTACAAGGGTCTTATTAAAGAGTCCTTGATGCAATTCAGATATTCTCTCTTATACTTCCTTGATGTGAAAGCATCACCACTTCGTTGAATTAGAAAACAAGACCAACCTGGTAGGGTTTGTTCTTGGCAATGCCAGGCCTTTTCTTAGTGCTCACCATATCATTTTCTAAATAATCATATGTCTGCCCTTTACTGAGCCAGTGGTCAATATCTGGACCCAGCTCATTTGTTTGTAGTTTTCAGAACTTATCAATACATTATTCTCACCCTTTCCAAAGTAGAATGAGGTTTGCCTGTCTCTAGTCCTTTACCTGCCCCTACACTGTTCCTGCTGAGATTAACAACTCAGTGTGGAGCTTTTTACCTGTGAATATCTAAACGCCTCCTGGCACCATCATATGTTCAGCCTGTACCATTTCTGGGTATTAGTGTCCATGAGTTTACTGACCACGGTGGAGAAGAAAACTGCCTTTGACTTGCTCTAAAGTTACTTGCTTTAGCATGGAAAGGATGTTCTGCATCATTCCTGGAATCTCCTTCTAATCAGCTAGTGCCAAACAGAAGTCCTCAGGCCAAGTAGAACGCTGGCTGGTCTTTAGGAAATGAGAGATGAGAACTTCTCTGGGATGTTTACCCCATCGTGCTGGGCAGACAGGCTGCTCTGTACCTTCATGGCAGCCCAGAGAAGCGTGGGGCCTGGAGCAAGATGGAGCAGATAGTTGGAAAGTAGAACAAAAAGCAAGCTTGGATATGATACAGATGGGATGGAGGAGTGGTTGGCTGGATTCGAGGAGAGAGAGTGGTATGATGAAGATGCTTTTAGCGGCAGTATTTTTTTGTTCCTTTTAAACTAGCTTTTTTAAAAAATGGAGAATGTAATACTTGCACAGGGTAAAATGTCAAAAAGAACAAAAGATATACAATGAAACAATAAAATATATGTCACCCTGGCTCCCACTCTGAGGTTTCTGCTGGTAAGTGTTTTTTGTATCCTTCCAAAATGTTCTGTGTATATATAAAACTATATAGATATGTATGCACTATTCTCTACATTCAAAAATATGCAAACATATACACAAATACCTTTCTGCATTTTTTTTCAGAGCATCGATTACATAGATTTACTTCATTTGCTTGAGATCTATACTGTGTTCTATTGCATGGGTGTAACGTAATTTTAACAGCAGTGCTTTGAGGGAATGAAAATAGAATTGTTGCCAAACCCAAGGTATTCATCTTAAGTTTGAAGTGGAGAGAGTAACTGACCGGTGCACAGGTTTACATTTCAGATTCCTGTGTAACCTGAGATGTGTCACTTCAACATCCCTTGCCTCAGTTTGCCTAGCAGGGAAAGGACATCACTTTCTTTCTTGATTCTAGTGTCAAAAAATATGAGACAAGGCTCCTTAGACACAGGACTTGGGAAAAACAACTACTAGAAAAGGTATGTAGTAACATTTTCTCACGATCTAGGGGTGGGGCATGGGCGGAAGGGAACCCTCTCTGCCCAGAGCGACACTGAATTGCGCTGATGTGGGTGCTGCGTTTGCTGGGCACCCATGAACAGTCATCTGAGCAGATCAGCAGGCCTTGTCTGCACTCACCTGCTTTATCTTGGCCCGTCGCTAGCCCTGCCCAGTGCTGTGTTGGGAAAGGTTTAAGAACTGGCTCTCCACAAAGATAAGAGCCCTGGTTTGCAGTGTATGCTGATCCCCCTGGTGTAAATATTTCCACCATGGCTGGTTTCCAGCTATCAGCATAGTGTCACTGAATGCAGGGTTGGGGACAGATGCACACAGTGGGGTCTTTCTGGCTTTTTTTAAAATCTTGTTTATTTATTTATTTATGGCTGCACTGGGTCTTCCTTGCTGCGCGCCGGCTTTCTCTAGTTGTGGCGAGCGGGGGCTACTCTTTGTTGCAGTGCGCGGGCTTCTCATTGCGGTGGCTTCTCTTGTTGCGGAGCATGGGCTCTAGGCACATGGGCTTCAGTAGTTGTGGTGCACGGGCTCAGCAGCTGTGGCACACAGGCTTGGTTGCTCTGCGGCATGTGGGGTCTTCCTGGAGCAGGGCTCGAACCCCTGTCCCCTGCTTTGGCAGACGGATTCTCTACCACTGTGCCACCAGGGAAACCCATCTCCCTGGCTCTTAACTATCAAGCACCACTGTGGCCTTGGGGCTGTGACCATGGGGGGTCCACAAGGGACACCCAGCGTTTGCAAAGCCTGCAGACAGGAGTGCTTTGGGAGGAAGCCCTTTCAAGCCTGAGGAAGGAGAATAGGGGGGAGATGTTAAGGAGGAGAGAAGTCACCTTGGGTCTCTGCATGGTCCCCGGAAACTCCCAGAGGCGTGGTCTGTGGCTCCTTCTGCGCCGACTCAGTACAGGCACCTCTTCCCTTCTTACTCTTCCTCGTGGCTTCTTTCCTCCCTCACTTTCCTTCTACCCATTGTGGGTACCTTGGCCCCCCTGACGACCCTTAGGCACTGCTTGGGTCTGCAGAAGCTGCTGAGGGCTGAGGAGATTTCTCGAAGCTGGTGCCAGGGGGATGGAAGGTAGTCCTCACAGGACACTGAGCAGCGGGGAAACAGTGGCCTCCTGTTTCCGGTCTCTTCTTGCTGTGCCTTCTCTTGAGTCCTGGGACCTCCCCCCTGCCCTGCAGCGTGGGGAGGGTCAGGTTCAGGAGGACGGAACTTTATCAGCACCACAGCACCACTTTATCAGGTCCACTCAGTCTGACCTCCAGCGGGCTCCCCGTGAGGGCAGGTGCCAGGCAGCTCGTTAAAACGAACAAGCTCCAGCCCTGCTCTGCGCCTCCGTGTGGGGTGTTCCTGAGGCTGACACGCCAGAACTGCGCACATCCGCTTCAGGTGAGCACGACTCTACATTCTGTGTGTTGTGCCTTCCAGCCCCCGGCTGGGTTTTCTCATTTTCACTTCACGTATTGAGATATGCTAAGGGGCTCTGTAGGGAGTTCCTGGCAGGGCACATCCTGGTGCCCATTCCTGCCCAGTATAGTCAGTATCATGCATCCAGCATGCCCCCCTCTGTCCTTCTTATTCTAAAGCCAAGTGGGCTCAAAGAATAAGAGTTAGAGGCTACTGAGGCCAAGGTCAGGGGAACGATTCCCTCTGTAAGTCACTGTATTTTAAATTATCTCTGGCTGTGTAACCAGTCACCTCCAGCAACATCTTGTCTCTGCTCCACAATGTCTGGGACCTCAGTTAAAAACACCCAAAGCTGGAATCATCTGAAGATTTGACTGGGCCTGGAGGACCCACTTCCAAGGCGGCTCCCCCGTGGGATGCCAAGTTGTGCCAGCTCTTGGTGAGAAGCCTCAGTTCCTCTCCTCAAGGCTGCCTGAGGGTCCTCACCACATGGCCGAATACCCCAGAGCGAGTGATCTAAGAGACCAAGCTGGGAGCTGACACGTCTTGGATGACCTGGCCTTGGAAGTCACACCCTGTCTCGGCCGAGTCAGCTCTGATTCTGTGGGCGGGGACTGCAGGACGGCATGAATACCGGTTGGCAAGGATCACTAGGTTTATTTTGGATCCTGGTTATCACAGTCTCTTAGCAGATTATACTCAGACAACCTGGCAATCATCTTGGAAATGTGTGCTACCAGATAAGGCTTTTAACCCATTAGCACAAATCCATCTTCAGTACAAGGAAAACAACTGAGGCCTTTGTGCTCTTTGTACCCCAGTCATAGAGGCCAAGTGACTAGCTTAAGCTGCTTGGCAGGTGAGTGGGGCAGAGGCAAGACGGAGCCTTCACGTGGAGGCCATGAATGGCATCTGGTTCTTGGAGTTCAGGCGTGCTATAGGACCTCACGCCTCCTGGGACTGAACCCCCAAAAAGGGTCACACGGAAGTGTTTACATTTTCTTGTTGTAGCCAGATATGGAGTTGGCCAGAGCTGGGACTCTGCTGTTTCTGGCCAGTTGAGTTAGGTCACATGCCTACCCCACCCCTTGCATCCTCCCATTTCTGATTCCTGCAGTTGAAAAGACAAGTTTGCTCATTAGTTGGAGGAGAAGGAAGAATGCTGGAGAGAGGTGGTAGGTGAAGGCGTCTGGGGAGGAAGGGGATTAAGACTTAGACCCCGGGAGGTGTGGGAGCTGCTTCGGGGCCCAGATGACCAAGATCCACACGGTGTGTGAGTGGGGGAAGGGAGCGAGCATCCCCCCCCAACCTTGGCACCAGACCCCTGGTGTGGCCTGGGAAGCCACAGCAGAGCGGCGGGGCTGGCCTTGCCCAGCGGTATAGGTGGGCAGAGGTGATGCAGAGGTGTCCTTCCATCACGTGGCTTGTGGCAGTGGACTTCCATGACGAGGCCTGTGAAGAATAACATGATCACACTTGCCGCTCAGCACAGCCACCCTTGGGGGTCTCTGTCACATGGGAGGAGACAGGGAGGGGGCTATCAGTGGAGGCCAAGTCTGCATGAGCAGGAGAAGGCTGAGAGGTGAGATTCAGATGCGACCATCACTGTGTCCTCGCTAGCACCCACAGGCTGGAGAAGCCTGAGATGGTTTGGGTCTACTAACAATACCCAGCCACCAAGGTCAAGTACAATCAGGAAGTGGGGTGACATAGGGACGCTCCTCCTCCACCCTCCTCCAAGGGCAGTCGTTTCTCCGTCCTGTTTTTACTATTTTATGGCCTGGAGTCTTGGAAATAGAACGCTTGGGTTAGAGGCTGACTTAACCCCTTAGGAAACAGGAAAGAATAAGTTTGTTTCAATAGACTGAGAATCTTGAGAGCAGCTGCGCGTACCACGAAATGGCAGCTTTCAGAAGGCTGCAGCCCGCTGGAGTGTGTGGTGGACATCTGGTGACACACCTGGAAATCAGGGGTCAGTGGGGAGTTGGGCCCTTCTCGCTGTCTGGAACCCTGGCCTTCTGTTTCCAGCGCAGGGTCGTGGAGGAAGGCTCTTTCCTCCCAGTCTCTGCTGAGTTGGGATAATGTTGATATTTCTACTCTCCTGCAGGTGGCGCCACAATTTAGGTTTTTAAGCCGCGGACTGCCTGTCGTTTTTCATCCAGCACCGGGTGCTCCGTCTGAAACCCAGCCATGGGGCCAGCTATTGGGGGGGGGGGGGGGAATTCTCTATAGTACCACCAGGCTCTGGTGATTTATTTAATGAGCAAATCTGGCTTTTAATCAACTTAAATAGAAGTTCTGTTCCTAGACTAATCAAACAGTGGTGGCTAAGTGAAGGAAAACGTAAGGATTTCTTCTCTCTCCTATTAAATCTGGCCTTTTATTCAGCCTGAAAGATGAGCCAAAACTCTACTCCTCAAACCCCTCAATAAACTACCACCAAATTGCCACAAAAGTAGCCTCCTTAGAACACAGGACTTTATGAAGCAATGCGCCATTTAGCTTCTCCCTCTTGTGGCCGTAAGCCAGCCAACGACCTACTCAGCGTCGGGGGGGGGGGGGGAGTGGGTGACTTACAGACCCACTGTCAGCAGGAGAAAAGCTCGTGTCTCTCTTTGCCGCTCCACAGCCGGTGGGATTGGGGGACGTGTGGGAGCTAGGAGGGTTTGTACCTACTGCAGAAACCTGCTTTGAACCAGTATGGAGGCTGCCTTTCCTAGTGTGTCTGACCACCGAGAATGGTCAAGATGACAGAGGACCTTCCAGCCCTCACTGTGTGGTGCTATTTAAAAAAGACGTGGTCTTTGAAAAGCAATGCTGATCCCTTACGTGTGTATCGCACTTACCTTAGAGTTTCCAAGCGCATGAATAGATAGTGTCTCCCTTGAATGTCACTATCTCCAAGGGGTAAATGGGGCAGGTGAGAAGATAGAGTGTCACTGAGAAAGTCTGATCTACCCCCAAATTATGGAGTTGGCGGATGTCAGAGCCAGCTCAAGGACCCAGGTCTTCTAACTTCCGGTCTAGAGCACTACTCATCCCAACCCATCTCCCATCTCCCCAGCCTTGAGAGAGCAAATCCAAGGGGCCATCATTAATTAAAAAAAATCAGGTCCCACACTGTTGCTAATTTGACTGCTCTGTTCTTCCTTACGGAGACATTATAACTGCCCCATTCAGCACACCTTTCACCTGGTTGTTAAGTGGAAGGGGAAGGAAGGAAAAGACCGTTGGCCATTCAGCCCCACTGGCGCCCCTCACCTGCCCACTGTCGGGCCAACTCTTCGCCTCACTTCTTCTCTGTCATTTGGCTATGCCAGGCACCACATGGCATTCATTTCTCTGAATGAAAATAAATGACGCCACACACTAGGCAGGAGATAAAGAATAATAAATACATTTTATCTGCTACCGCTAAAAAAAAAGATCTTTGACTTCCCATCCATCCATCAGAAAATGGACCTGTGTCTTACCAGCAATAGTCACACACACACACACACACACACACACACACACAAGCTACAAGTGAAAAAATCAAGTTGTATTAAAAATACATGCTAGATGGCTGAGAATGGAAGCAGAGCTGTTTTTCTCACTCCCTCTCCCCCTCTTCCAGCATTTTTATGGCATGCCCTGAAAGCTGAGTGGCAAACAGACATTTGAAAGGATCCCCCCCTCCCTCCCACTTTTATGGAACTGTATTCCATAAGTAACCCATTAGGGTTTTTCATGGGGCTGTCTGGGCTGTCACCTCTGAGAAAGGCCTGAGATGGTCCCGTGTAGCAATTTTACAGAAGATACCTCGAAGTGGGACCACGACCAGGGTGAGGACAGCCTGACAAGAAGGAGCCCTGAGTGTGAGTGCCTCCTGGGCGCCTGGCTTGTCTGTCCCTAGTCTCAGTCCTGCCTGGAGAAACATTTGGCCCTGGGCTTCCTCAACTCCGGATGGAGGTCCAAGAAGCAGCAGCATCGAGTTATTTCGTTATGTTTCTCTGGACTTCTGAAACTAACCTGATATCGCATGCCTTATCTAGAGTCTGGCATCTGGGGTTTCTGAGAAGAGAGGAGCCGGATCAATGTATTAACGCAAGCTAATAAGATCACTCCTTGCTTCTTTCTGTGCCCTGCGATACTCAGCAGAGGACCAGAGGCTCTCAAGGCTCCACTCTGTCTCCTGGAATACCCTTCCGCCAAACAACCCAACGTCTGGTTTCATCCTCAGTCTGGCTTGGCTCTCTCCTTCTCATCCAGGCAGCCACCTCTCCAAAGCAAAGCTTCAGCAAGGCCTGTCTAGGTGGGCCCGGCCTGACCCGAGTGTGCCGTCCACCTTGGGGCTTGTATACCCTGTCAGCACACAGCTGGTTTCAGTCTCCCTGGTTTACAACTCTGATCTCTGAAAATAGAAGCCCTACAGGAAGGCATAGAAATGTATGCTGTTGTCAGTCATTTCCACCTAATAAGATTCCCTTAAGGTGTCTTGATGGGAGGACAGGAATGGACAGGAAGTTGCTGGCTGTGGGGAAAAAGGAAAGTGGACAGCCACGAGGGAGGAAGCCAGAAACCATGGGCTCCTTTCGAGGGTCATCCTTGGTGGTTGCCCATGGGGTGGGCACAGTTGATGGTGCCATTTTGGGGGGTTGTGGTGTTGCGGGGATGAGTGAGGAATCCGTGGAAGTCTGGGGCTAAATAAGTGTGGGAATCCCTTCAGTTTCTCTTGGAGGATGGGGCACAGTGCTGCCTAGGATCTAGGGTTTTGGAGAAGAGAGGAGCCGGTCGGCCTCTTAGTAGAAACAGGACTAGACGAGTCAGGTTACCCAGCGAGCTCTAGCGCCCTTGGCCACCCATGCTGTCTCACCCAGCCTCCCCGTCCTCAGGTCCTGTGTGAGGGTTCTGGGGCGGGGTTCTGATTCGGCATGGGTGCCTGTGTCGGTGTCGGCTCTGAGCACCTGCGGGTCCCTCCGACCGTCGGCGCCCACATCCGGACCTTCCGAGGCGGCTGTGTGCCTCATCCCCCGTACGGGCCCCTCTGCCCCACACAGCCGCAGGCAGGGTCGCCCGGCGGGTGTCCGCAAACGTGGGAGCGGAGAGCGGGGGCTAGGCGGGCGGCGGCGGGCGCGGGGTGCGGGGAGGCGTCCCCTGCCCCCTGCCCCCTCTGCCGGCAGCTCTCGGGCGGTCTAGCTGTCAGCCGAGCTCCAAGCCAGCCAGCACGAGCCAGGGAGAGAGCGGCGGCGGTTGGCGGGCGGCGGGCGGCGGGGAGGGGCGGGGGCGAGGCGAGGGAGGGAGGGAGGCTGGGAAGCGGGGAGGGCGGGAGGGAGGAGAGGAGGACCCAGAGAGCGCCAGGCAGCTGGAGTTTTTGCAGCGCTTGGCCGGGCTTCAATGCACAGCAGCAGCGAGCCGCGGCGGCAGCAGGCAGCCCGGGAGCTCCGGCGGCGGCCGAGCCAGCGGCGGCCCCGCTCCCTGCCCCCTGCAAACTTTGCAAGCAGCCCGCCCGGGGGGCCGGGGGACGCGCCCGGGAGGCCCGGCTCGGCCCGCGGCCGCGCTCTCCGCTGCCGCAGCGCCGGCGGCCGCCGCCGCCCCGCGCCTCCCCGGGGAGCAGCCAGCGGCTCCAGCGGCCCCCCAGCTCCGGCCCCTCGGCCCGGCCCGGCCCGGCCCCGGGTGGAGGCGGGGGCAGCTGCGGCGCGGCCGGCCGCGTGTGGCCGGGGGGCGGCCGCCGCTACCCAGGGAGGCGCGCCGAGGCGCCAACAGCGCTCCCCGGCGGGTCCCCCGCGCACTCGCCTCGCCCGGGCAGCGGCCCGACCTGGCGAGCATGGGCGGCGCGGAGTGACGCCGCCGTGCCCGCTTGGCATCAAGGACATTCAGCCCGCGGGGGTGGGGACGAAGGGGGCGGCCCCGCGTCGCCACCGCAGCCCCCGAGAGCCGCCGCTACTGCTCGGGCTCCAGGGCTGGGTGGGTGGGGAAAGGGGTGCTTGGAAGCGAGCCGCATTTCCCGACCTTTTTGTTGGACATTCTGCCCACCTTGGACGCCGCCAGAGGAGCTGTCAAGCCCCGTAGGCTCTGATTTCGCCCTCCGTTTCCCTGGCCTCCCCCCGGGTTCCCCGTGCCTCGGTGGAGTATTCGCGTTCGTTGGTTCGGGGCTGGGGCTGGAGGAGGCAGCCACACGCGCGCACACGCACACGTTCAGAGGAGGGCGAGAGGCAGCGGCACCGGCACCATCTGCAGTGTCAATGCGGCGCTCCCGCTGAAGCAGGCAAAGCGGCGCTTGCAGGTAAGGAGCCGGCCGGGCGGCCAGGCGGGCGGACGAGGGCAGCGCGGGAGGAGATGCCGGCTCGGTCCGGAGTCCTCGAATGCCCCGGAGCCAGCCCCCTGCACGCACGCACACACACACGGGCGCACACACATATACACACGGGCACACGCCATGCACACGCACCTGCCCACGTCCCACCTGGACACCCACGTAGGTGCCGCGCGGCCGGATCAGGTATTTCCCACGTTCTTTCTCCTCTGACGCTCCCGAACTCAGACTTCTCTAACCAGGACTTTCGGGGTGGGATTCTGTGTATTACTGCCTCTCCCTCCCACCTGGCTAGGTTGAGGGAGCGATTTTTTTCAGTTCCCAGCCGCTGGCATCCCTGGCTGGTTTAAAAAACAGGAGAAGTAATGGTCTTGGGAGACCCGCCCAATGTAATCTCTGCTCCGTGGCCTTTGCGCACCGTGGGATTTTAACGCGAGACAGACCGACAGATACTCAGACAGATCTTTGGAGAGCGTGGTGGCCCAGCGCGCGGGGAGGAGGCCACAGAGGCGGATGGGGCGGCAGTTCTGTAGGGCGGTGCATATGGAACAGACACTGCGTTTCCCCAGTAAGAGGCAGCACAAACGCCTTTCTGAAGCGAGGCACTGCTTTCCCGGCAATGCGCCTGGATTTCAGGCAGGAAGGGGCTTAAGCATGGCTTTGGGTGTGTTGTTTGTCTAGGGAGAGTGTGTGGGGTCGGATCCTCCGTAAAACGTCTAACCTACTCACGTCTCCAGTCTGTGGACAGCAGCAATCTTACACGCACTTGGGTGTCCCTAGCCTCTCTGCACTGTGCAGGGAAGCGTGGGGCTGCTTCCCCTGTGCCCGCGCCTAACACCTGCCACATGCCTTTCCGAGCGAGCGGTGTGTCTGAGAAATAGAACTAGAAGGGGGATGGAGGGGGGTGCAGTGCAGGAAGGGAGGAGGGTTCCCCCCTCTCATGACCACCTCAGCAGTGTCCACCCTACAAGAAGGCCAGGCATTCCTGGGTCTGGCAGCATCTCCCAGAGCCAGGCTGCTCTTGACGTGGAGAATCACTCTCCAGAAGCCTGTGGTTCAAGGTTCTATTTCCCTAAAGCTCGTCCTTTCTTTTTCTCCCCGGCTGGAGTTTCACAGGCTGCTCATTTTCAAACTTTTTCTGTAGGAGGTGGGAGGGGGTGGGGTTCCAAAAGGGGTTTTTCATAGTTCCCACTTTGCGGGGGGGTGGCCAAAGGCCAGTTCATTCAGGGCTCAATTGTAGGGAGGAGAATGTGAGACCCAGGTACAACATTATTTTGGAGTTGAATATAGATATAGCCAAGTTCTGCGTTTCTATAGCTGTCCCTTTTGGCGTAGCTTGTTGGGCAGCTTGGCAAGAAATGGAATCAGCTTGTGCTCTCTATACAAGATCATGTGTTCAGAGTGTCCTACAAACCCACCAGTGGGAAAAATATGTTGGGAGTTTTCCAGAACATGAGGAGAAAGGAGGCAACATTCTTTTGAACAAGTGGGCCTCAGTGCTGGGCACAGGATTTGGTTAATTCTGTAAATCCTGAAGATGGGTGCTGAACTAAAGGGCCCTCTTCGTACCCGCATCTCTGCTATTTCCAAACTTTTTTCAGCTCCTGAAAAGGTCTTCGGCTAGGCTGGGGAGGAAAGAACCAGACGTCCCCGGGAGGGAGATTGTGTTCCCCGCTGTGCGCTGTGTGAGCTGCCCTTTGATTGATTGAAAAAGGGTAGATGGAATAAAGCAAAGCTCTCACAATGGGGAGAACCCAGTCAGGGGAACAGACATTATTTTCTTTTTAAGAATGGTGGTTGTGTGTACACATACCCAGATATGCACACGCCTTCTCAAAGAGCCTTGCTGTATGTGGTCAGCTCGTCCATCCACATGTGACAACAGGACCCAGCTCTGTCTTTCGGGCTGTGGAAGAACCGGAACACTTTGCTCGCATGCCCTTTGGGTGAGTGGCCAGGGAGATTCCACATACGCGTGGGGCAGCACACGGTTTTCTACAGAAATAGGGAACTCCAGCGACAGTGGGTGGCTCCCAGGTAGACGTTTCCTCACGGGACCTTGAAGGGGCAAAAAGGTGCGGTCCAGAGCGGCCTGAAATGGCTGTGCGTCTTCCTCGTAGACCTCTGCCCCTTTCTCTGCTTCCTTCCCCTACCTTCTTTCCTTTCTCGGATGTTTGCAGGCTCAGGACCCATCACATTCACGCTAAGCCAGCAGTCATTATGCCGGTGATAAGCTGAACGTTTTTTAGCGTGGGTCAAAAAATCCCCACACTTTCCGAACTTAGTGTTAGGTACCAGTTTGGTTTCTAGGACAAAGCAGGCGTTAATTAACATCTATGTAAAGCTGGCTGTACATCTCATTTTTTCCGGGTTCTCTGGCCCAGCCCCGGAGCATGTCACGTTGCCACTCTCCCTCTCCACCACTCCTCTGTGACCTTCCTTTTAAGTTCTCTGGGGTCTTCCTCACTGCTCGGAAGGGAATCAAACTGGAAAAACCCAAACCGCGAAAGCTTCTTTTCAGCAGACCCTCCCTGCTGCCGGGCTGTGCTCCAGGCGCCTCTGCTGTGAGAGCGCGGGCTGGGTTGCCCACGAGCCGTTCTTTTTGCCCTATTTGGTACTCCCGTGCTCTCCTCTGTCCTCCCAGCACTTCATTCTGGATGCCCACCGACGCGCTCTGCAAACGTTTCCGGAGGAATCTGAGGCCACCAACTTGTTTCCTTTTTGCTTCTCTGCACCTCTCCCTCGCCCGCTGCTTCTGCCGCAGCCGCTGCTCCCCGCAGACAGGGAAATCTGCAGGGCAGAGTCTGCCTACACCTGGCCTCGGATCCTTTTAATCACAATGAGGGCTGCTGGGAATTAAGTGGGGGCTTTCTAGGGAGGCAGCAGTCCTGAAGTGGAGAGAGAGCTAAGGGGGTGGGGAAATCACCCCCGCTTAACTCCTAGTTATCACCAAGCTTTGATGCAAAGAAACGGCTGCCGATCTCTCTCCTCCTAGCCAGCGAGGGGGCATTTTTTCAGTTGTTTCTCCCCCCTGCTCACCCGGAGAAACCACTGCACAGACAATGCCACCTCGGAGACCTGTTGCGGTGGCTTCAGCAATGGGCTGTGACAACAGAAAACCGACCCGCGCTCTAGGCTGTGATGAGTCTGTGCAACAGATGCGCCAGTCCTTCTGGGCTCTCTTCTCCTCTTCTTACTTGTGTCCAGCGCTGCCCAATGTGAAACTGGCTCAGACCCTCCGGCAGTTGAGCAGGGCTCATTTCTCTCCCTTGACATCCCCTCCTCCTTCCCACCTCCCTTTCCTCCCATCCCTCCTCCACCCCCTTGCTAATCCACCTCGTGGCTTTGTGCATACATCCACTGGCCCATTCGCCCTCAAATTTGTGGCACTCCAAGAAATCAATATAACATGAATTTAACGACAGCTGGATGATTAAGTGTTATTTATATTTAAGAGCGGCATTTAAAGAAGATGGCGCACTAATAAATCAAACGACTGTTGGGGAGATGCACGTGATTAGGGTAATTGCCCGATAGGTTCTGTTGATCGAGGCTGGGTCCACGTGCAGCCCTGCGGACACTAGCTTCCTCTTTAGTGGCTGTGAGTCCCACTGCTCCCTACCATGCACCGCCACCTGATCCCCTCCCTCGGTCTGGACTTGACCCCCTCTTCCTTCTTCCCTCCTTACTGTCCAGACTGGAGCCTTTTAGTTGTGGCAGGAACGTGGAGTCAGCAGGGAGACGGAAGGGGGCTCTGCTGCGAAGTGGTAAGAGATGGATCTTGAAAGTGGAGAAAGGCAAGGGGTCCTAATTCCCAGAACAGAGGCCTTGTTCCAGAAGGAGGAGGCTGCTTCCCTGCTTGGTATGAAGCAGCTTGGAAGAAAAGCTTCCCGAGGCCCAGGGTGAGTCTGCGTGAGCCCCAGGATCCCCGTGCTTATGGTCAGGTGGCATCAGCCTCCCCAGGGAAGAGGTGGTGAGGACGTTGGTATTTGTCCTTGTGAAAACAACAGAGTGGAAAATAATAATAATTAATGATGACGACGCTGGCTAGTATTTATTGAGCGCTTACTTGGGGGAGGCATCATTTAAGGGTTTGCACAGGTTGGCCCCACGTCTTCCTTGTAACAGCCCAGAGAGGCGCTCACTGTTACTATCCCCATTTCCTGGCGAGGAAACTGAGATGGGGGGAGGTGGGGGGTAGGTGAGGATATTGTCCAAGGTCACACAGCTGGTAGCGGGTGGAGCCAGGTCTCAGCCTAGGCAGACGGACCTCCCTCCTTGTTACTATGCAGTTTGCATCCTTAGCAAACCCTGGGGAGGTTTGTGGGAGAGTGGGCTGGGGTGAAGTTTAGAAGATCTGGTTTCTCCCTTGGACCGCCTCTGTGACGCCAGGCAAATCTATTCATGTTTTGAACCTCGACTTCCCCCTTCATCACATGGGGCCGAGCCTTATCCTTGACTGTCGTTGGTTGTGAAATTGCGAGGATCATTCTGGCAGAGTGCTCGGTTTCTGAGGGTGACTCTCACCTCATTTGTCAGCTCCTGTTTCATCCTGGGAAAAAACGGAGGAGGAGTGAATGAGTGTGTCCCGCTCTCTGCTTTTCATCCTGTGAGGCTCTGAGTCTTGTGCTGGTAGGAGTCTAGTTCTCCCAGTGGCTACTTCCAATTTGCTGGCGCTGTAGAAACGGCACTCTCTCACTTAATCCTTCAAATCACCCTGTAAGGTGGGGATTGTTTATTCTCATTTTGCTGGTCTGGGAACTAAGATGGAATGAATGCCCCGGGCTGCTACGCGGTACCTAGTCTCTTCGTTCTTGGGGAAAGATGCTCAGAGTAGGTGCTCAATAATTGCTGGCTCATTCATTGATTAGCCCTAGGGTTCCAGATTTTGGAAGACAGAGGCAGGGAAGGAATCTTTGTCTGTGGATGTCATGCTGTGCTGGTTGCCTGGACCATATGGTGTTGGAGCAGAGATTCACTGGAAATCGGTGGAAACGGGCTGTGGGTGAGGAAGGTCTTTGTGCACACTTAGTGCAAGCGTAGCGCTTAGTTAGGAATGACATCCCGATTCTGAGAGGTATGGGCAGTGAGGCCCTGCTGGAGCCCGTGCGCCTGGATGGGTGCTGTCCCACCTGAACGTCGGGCCTACTGAGCTGCCTGACCTGACCTCTCTGGCCTGAACACGTCAGGGAGCATCGGCAGGTGCTGCAGTTAGTTTGGTTTTTCCCTCTGGACCACAACCTTTTATTCTGCACGTTATTTATTTGGCTTCTCCTCTACGCTGAAGTGAATGAAGCTTCTGCCAAACTTGAGGTGGCTGGAAGGGTGCACTCGGATTTCATCACCACCCCTCTGGGCAGCAGCAGGAACGGCTGCCACCGTTGGCCTGCTCAGACTCGTGCCAACAGGTGTGTGCGAGACCTCAGGCATCCTCTCTTTGCCAGCTAAGCTTGGCTACCCCCCGCCCTCTCCACGGCGCGTTCTCCGTGAACCAGGATTCGCAACAGCAAATTGGATTTTGGAATGTTTTGTCAATCCAACACAAAACAGATCACTAGCTAAGAGGATATCGTCTCTGCAGTCGATGTGCTGAACTCAGACTAGCCGAATCAATTCCCAAGGTCTTCCAGGGACAAGGATTTTCATTAGGAACCATGAGGAGAGGAGCTGTGGAGGAAGAGGTCAGTGGAACCAGAGGAAAGGAAAACCGGAGCTGGTCAAAGGCTTTCCTGGTCTTCACTCAGGATCGGGTTCCCACTTCACATCCTCATTGAACTTGTCTGCTACGAGCCCAACTCATGGATTTCCTTCTGGGTAGAGTGGGGTCGGGCACCAGGGCGTGAACAAACCATTCTTTGGCTTTGGCCCAGAGGTCAAGAGGAGGGACAGGAAGCCGAGGAGAGCTGGACGATCGCTTCTCCTCTCGTGGAGGGAATAGACAATGAGAGGAGGGCCTGGCAGGGCGGCAGCCCCTGGGATGTGTGATTGAACCAGCCTGCGTGGAACGTCAGCTAACTTTGCAGAGAAGGTTAGCGTGGATTTTCTTCCTCTCCATCTCAGTCCTGCTGCCCGAAGGTGATACCTACAGTAGAGCAGAATTTCACAGAGCATATTCTGTGAATAGGTGGTACATATACACAGTTTTCACGGTCAGAGAAGTTTGAGAGGGCTTCCCTGGTGGCGCAGTGGTTGAGAGTCCGCCTGCCGATACGGGGGGCGCGGGTTCGTGCTCCGGTCCGGGAAGATCCCACATGCTGCGGAGCGGCTGGGCCCGTGAGCCATGGCGGCTGAGCCTGCGCATCCGGAGCCTGTGCTCCGCAACGGGAGAGGCCACAACAGTGAGAGGCCCTCATACCACAAAAAAAAAAAAAAAAAAAAAAAAGAAGTTTGAGAAATCCTGAGTGTAAACCAGAGAGAAAGAGGTTCTTTGTTGCAGGACTTCTCAGAGCCTTTAAGCACTAGAATGTGGATTGGTTAAAACTACAAGAATTAGATATACTGTGCAGTGGCCCTGGGAACCCCCCAAGAAATGCTGGACTAAAACAAGCACTTTCATTTGCCTGCTCCCGACTGTGAGTGAAGGGGTGGAGTCTATAATAAAAGTTTCAGTTGAATTTTCACACTAAGTACTAGGTTCTGGTGATTATATAGATACTGGCGTTCCAAGAAGAATTTTGCCAGGTGGGTAGACAGTTCAACTCCACATTCAGTGTTTGCCCCTTGTCCTTCCAAGGCAGCCGAGAGGTTCTCAGACAGGAATGAGATCCAGGAGGTGTATATTTTCTCAGGTTCCTACATGATGCTGGTATGTCCCCCTGGTGAAACAGCACTGGTGTTGTGGGAAAAGCTAGCTTTTGGGGACAGATGTAGATGATTCCAGCTCTGTCACTTACCAGCAAAGGGGTCTTGGGAAAAAAATCACCTTATGTTTCAGTATTACCATTTATAAAATGAGGGGATTGGTCAAGATGAGTGATTTAAAAAATATTTATGCAGTGGAATTCTCTATTCAAATTCAATTTTACGTGGAATTCTAATACACAGAACAGAGGCAAGATGGACTGTTCTGGTGAAAGTGATGGAGGAGCCCAGGGCCTGACACCCTTGCCTGTCCCCTCACCCCCAGTCTTGGCCTGGGTTTCCTAGAAAGCAGAGCCCAAGGCAAAAGCTGATGTGGTAGCACTTTGCTGAGGGGTGGAATCCCAGGGCAGCAAGACTGCAGGAAGGAGGGAGGAGAGGGAGGGAAGGAATGCACAAAGAATGACGTATCACCAAGCTAGCCACAGCTTCCCGAGGAAACACAGCTGGTCGCTCAGGTGCTCAGGACGTACCGGGAGAAGCCTGATGGGAACACGGTCTCAGAAAAGTCTGGAGGATGGGTATGGCCGGCATCCATCCTCCTGCTGGGTTCTTCCTGCTGCAGCTCCCTGGGCACCTTTTACCCCACGAGGCAGAAACTCCCCCGCCCCTTGGGGTCGTGATGCCAGGTCAAACTAGAGCCTATGGGGTCAGGCCCGGGGGCTGGGGCTTCCGTGGGGCTCCCCCCGAGTGGGCCTGAAGGTGTTGCACCTGCAGGACCCTGACCTTTGCCCCTGAGGGAAGAAAGGGAGCAGGAACTTTAGGAGCAGAGGAGTGAATGGGGTGCGGTGTCCCAGGGGCCGCTCCAGCTGGGAGCAGGGCAGGGGGTTGAAGCCCAGAATTGGGGGTGGGGTGGGATGTTTGGTGGGGTTGAGCGATCTGGGCAGGTACGTAAATTGAGGGTCTGTGATAATGGGTTCCATATAAGGAAGATATGGTTCTTCAGAACAGAGTCAGCGAACCACAGCAGGATGCTCCAGTAAGGCCTCCTTCAGCCCCCAGCATTCACGACTCTGGCCAAAATAGCCAACTACACTATGGATCGCCCAGTTTAAACCCCAGAGGAACCAGGTGAAGCATGCGTTCCAGCCAGGTTTCCTATCTTGTAGGGCTCATTGACTAAAGGCATGCCTTCCACGTGGTGGTATGTGAACATCTCAGACACTTCTGTTTGTGATGGCAGAGGGGCACAGCTGCTGGGAAGCTGGGGACAGATGCAAATGACCTTTGCCCCCTTTCAGTTTTAAAAAATTATTGTAAGCGTTGAAATACAAGGCAACAGGGGACATTTCTGCATAAAAATTTTCCATAGGTCATTGCCTGGAGTCAGCACCCCTCCTTTTTTTGTTTTTTTTTTTTAAACAACTCTTGTACTTTGAAGCTCCTCTAGGGTCAGGTGGGGCAAAGGACTGATGGTCCCACTCTGCTTGTGACCCCTTTCCCTGCTCTCTTTGTCATTAGATACTGACCCCTGTCTTCTTCCCCTAAATGCACTTGCCCTTAACTGGTGATTGTTGCCAGCCACTCACTGACTTTGAGACGTGTCTGCATTAGCAGGGCTGCCTAAGGTTTCCTGCTCCCAGAGGGTCAGGGACCAGCCCCTGCTTGAAGCAGTCTATTGTGTAATCAGGAACTTAATTCATACTTTTTAATGGTGCTAAAGAAGCTGCTGCTGGCCATGATGCCAATAGCATTGAAATTACTTATTTATTTATGCCTTTAGACGACAGGGACCGTTTCTTCCTTCTCTTGTATCCTTGGTACCCAGCGTAGGGCCTGTCTTACTGGAAGCAATCAGTAAATATGTGCTGAGTAAAAAGAATGAATGAGTGGAGGAGAAGGAGAGGAGATGAACAGTCTGTAAAGGAGAGAACTAGGAAAGAGTGAACCAGCTGTCTGGCAGGGGCTGGCTTCGAACCACATCAAGGCTGTGGCTGTTTCAGAAGATTAAGATGAACCAAGACAAGCGCAGGCTGAACCCATCAATCACCCTAGAGTGTCCTGGGTGATGGTGGTTGGGGGGCAGGTAGGGGCCGTGGTCTCTTCATGCTGATGCACACGGAAATGAATTCTTGCTCTTCATGTAAAGCTCACTATGGGTTTAGATGCCGATAGATTGGGAGGGATGACCAAACTGCATTTCCCAGAGGATCCCAAAGATGAGCCCCCCCCCCCCCAGAAAAGGCGTTTGTGGCTAAGTAAATCTTGCAAACACTTTATGCCGTGTCCTCCTTTGGAGATTCAAGATGCACATTAAAGGCAAAGAAGTTTGGCTACAGAGAATTCTGGTTAATTATTTTTAGCAAACCATTTTTTTCAGTGGAGGGATCCCTTTGCGTGGGTGTATTTAAACCTGTTGACATTTCTTGGAACAAGTGTTCCCCAGAAAGCATTTTAGGAGATGCTGGCCTTCATCTGGAAGCTTTCAGGTTTGAATGTAGTTTGGAGGAGAAGAAAACAGGAGAACAAATGTACTGTGCTCTTAAAATAGGGACTGGTGAGGTGCAGCTTCCAGAGGAGCTCAGCTTCCTCTTGTCCTTGTCATTTGCTTTAGAGAATCTCAGAAATGGCTGTGAATTGCTATGAGATGTTGGCGACCCTGGTGCCTTCAGATGTGTATTTTCTAAAGGGACCATTTTAAGGAGTGTGATTGCAGTTCTGACAGGTTTGTGGAAACGTTTCCAACAAGTATAGCACTTTTCGGTCGCACGTAATAGATCGAGATGGATGTTTGCAAGATACGTGAGTAATGACATTCACCTTCTCAATATATTTTTTCAGCTACACTTACTGAATAAGAGACTTCAGTGTAACTGGCAAAGATAAATGTTCTGAATTAACAAAAAAGGCGTGAGTTATTAAGATACAGCTCCCCAAATGTTGGATGGTTTAAACAAATTTTCTCTCAGGGAAGAAACTTTGCTACCCTAGAGAGGTCAAACGTTTCTAATTAGACTGTAAATTCATGGTTTCTACCGTTGGGTAGTGATCCAGAGAGCAGAGCTAGGCATTTCCCATGGGAAGCTTTTCACTGCCCGGTGTTCCTCCTGCCTAGGTAATGATGTGTGTGGGCATGCACATCTGTGTGTGTGTGTGTGTGTGTGTGTGAGCTGGGGTGGGATATCACCCCCATAGCACTTGGATTTGGATCACCTGGGGACCCACGTGCCTAATTATATCGCCTCACCATGCTTTGCCCAAGCCCTGCGTTCCTTTTCCAAAGTGAATAACAGTTGCTAATACACACTTACTAAGAAAGTTCCCCTGACGCCCATTCATAAAGCATAGCACTGGTGATTCTAGCAGCATTAAACTGTTTGGCGACTGAGTTTAGAATTATAGGAATCGGAGACATGAATTAGCAGTAAATCAAGTCCCGGCTGAGTTTGAACCCAACTGCAGTGAGTTTTAAATTTAAAATATCTTGCTCTGATGAAGCAGTTGTAAGTCAAGCACTGGAGCTCTGTCACTCTTGACTCTGGTGGAGTGTAGCGGTCACCCTTTGAAAGGAAGGCCCTGACGACAGCTTGTATGGTTCCTAGGCATGCTGGGAAATTGCCACTTCATTTCTTCTTCATAAACTGTTGGCTTTCATTAAAAAAAAAAAAAAGAATCCTATTTGCGGGGACACAGCAGAACTCTGGGAACAGGGCAGGTGGGAGAGGGCTCAGGCCCAGGGGGGACCATTCAGAGCCTTTTCTTTGGTCCTTCTCAGGAGGAGTCATGCAGAAGGGGAATCTGGGTCTGCAGGTGCCGTGTGGTTTGTTTTCCTATCGGACCATATTTGATTCTTCTTTCCGGGGGATCTGTACAGAAAAACAACAAAGAGAACACTTCAAGAAGGCTGCAGCACTGTCATGTTGCAGTGACAATGGCGGTGTAATAGGAAATCATTTATGTAAGTTATGGTGCCCTCTGAGTGGAGCTTGTCAGAAATGTGGCAACAGCTTCTTGAGGCTTATTTTTTTCTCTCCTGCAAAATAATCCTGAGGTTTTCATTTTCGGAGCAATTGAAGAAGTATTATGTGCTGGCCAGGGAATCAGGAGACCCAGCTTCTAATCCTAGGTTTGCTGAATCTCTTTCAGCCAAGTTCCTTCTCTGGGCTAGGCCTCAATTTCTCTTTCTTTCAAGTCAGAATAAGCCCTTGCTGTTCCTGACCTGAAGCTCAGGAGGTGAGGATGAACGTAGCTATGCATATTAAAGGACCAGGTGAGCGTCAGAAGGAAGGTTCTATTTACACGCAAGGTTAGAGAAAATCAAGTAAGAGAGAATAATGTTTCAGCTTAGGCCTCTCACCATTGCACCTTTACCAGCTCCTGTGTTTGCTGATCTGGTGAAGAGCTGTAAGTGATAAAAGCAGCTTGCGGAGGGTCAGAAGGGAGAATGCACATGGGATAGCAGGAAACCGTTGGAGGAAATGGTGAGTGCAGGAGTCCAGAGGCCGGGGCAGGAGGGGGAGTCCCGATCCTGGCAGTAGTAGGTTAATGGGGGCCTGCGGGGAAAGGAAAAAGGTCTTGATTTCCTTCCGTATCTACCATTCACTTTGCTCCATACATATATTTTACATAGTTTAGTTAGGTAGATGTGAGCTAAGGAATATTTAGCCAATGAATTGATCGATCCATCAATTAGTCAATAGTTATTGAGGGCCTACTATGTGCTAGGCACGATGCAAGAGTTTGGCTGTACAGGGATGAAAGCCCCAGTTCCTGCCATGGGAGAGCCCACAGCTTGGTGTGGCCACAGCGCACACGTTTATAGATAATTAAACACGGGGTGGTAAGACGTGGGCTCTGTGCAGGCAGAGGGCCTCCTGAGAAGGTGTAAGAAGGGGCGCCTGTCCAGATACGAAAGGCAGGATGTGGCGAAGTTCTTCTTCTGGAGGAGGGGCCATCACTCGGAGGTTTGAAGGGTGTTTTGAAGGGTGAGTGGGACTGGCCTTGTGAACACATGGGGAAGAGGTGCCTGGGGGAGGAAGCGGCATAGGCAAGGCATGGAGAGGTGAGCGCCCACAGCAGAGGTGGGAAGTGGGACCAGGCGCAAACACCCCTGGGGGCTGGGCCAGGACCAGGACCAGGAGAAGCGTCCAGATAAGCGTTTCATTCGGCAGGCAGTGGCGAGGCCTGGGGATCTCCAAATGAGGAATCAACGAGACCAGCTTTGCATTGTGGAGGAAGAATCAGAAGTGAGGCTATTATGGTAATCCAGGAGACATGGACGAGGGCTGCCCAAAGTGGTCGCAAAGCAGAGAAAGGGACAGATTTGACAGGTCCCTGGGAGTTAGAGCTGACAGATGGTGGATATGGTGGGGAAGGTGGTAGGAGGGAGGGGCGGGGGACTTGGGGATGTCTTGCAGGTGTCCAGCTTGGGCAGCTGGTGGAAGGCGACACCCTTCACTGAGCTATAGATTTCTAGACCGAGACTGGGTTGAGGGGCGGGGATGTGGTCTTTCTGGACGTGGTGAATTGAGGTGCACGTGGGATGATGTGTGGGTGGAGGTGAGGCCAGCGCGTGTGGGGCGCTTGTGCTGTTGGCAGCAGCCTCTCTGTGCTTGTACTCTGCTGTTTACTTCTGGCCCCGTTGGTAGACAGAGGAGCTCCTTTTGGGATCTGGCAGAAGCTTGGTAAAGAAGCAAGAAAACCCACATATAGATTTTACATTTTTCAAGTGCTTCATGTTTTGAATTAAACATACTATCTTGAACATTTTGCTTGAGATTATTCTGAAAACATCCAGACATTCACCTTGCCTTAGGAGATCTCTGTTATTTTCCAATGGAAAAAGCATGGTTCCGGAAGGTTGAGTCATTCACAGACGATTACGGAGTAAGACCGGAATAAAGGCAGAATAGAATTCAGCAAAGGAGAATGACCAGGTCTGTTCTGGGCATTAGCTTGTTCCCTTTCTTGGTGTGTTCACCCCATTTTCAATGTGGACACACTCAAAACAGTGTGGTTTGGGGAAATGAGCTCCACCCTGAGCTGAGAGATGGGGATTAACATTTTGATCCCACCCTTTAGAAATGTAACATCTCGTTTGTCTAATTTTGTGTCCTGGAGTAGGGACCAGTCTGTGCAATCCAGGCCTGCAGGTAGGATCTGGCCACTTGGGAGGTTTTGCTTGGTCCAGAGAGCCTTCAAGAAAAATCTGTATGATTCCCACGATGGGACGCGGTGGGACGGTCCGTCTCCAGGGGGCCGCAGGTTCCATTCGCTGTAGTCACACTTTGCTTCACACATTTATGGTGAAAGTATTTGAATTAAAATACGAGCAGCCTAGCACCTAGTAGCTACTCAAGCAGGGTTCCTTCCCGCCTCTTTGCAATATGTGGGGAAAAAATGAGTCAGCATCTCAGTGTCCAGTGCTTTGCATTCTGCAGGGACGCTTTTGTCATGTGGTGGTCCCCGTTAAGCCCAGGAGATGTAGAAGTGGCTGGTGGCAAAACTTGTAGCCTCTTGTGCTTATACTGTGGGAACTTTAGAAAATAGGCCATTTGTCTTGAGCAGAGTTTGGAGAGAAAAATATCTAACTCCTTCAAGTCCACCCCCAGCCCCGCTGTGCTGCTGTGGAAGGTCACCAGGCTCACGTGGGGCTGGGGGTCTGCCGACGGGTCGAGGTATCCAGCTGGCATGGACGCAGCTCACAGCGGCCCTCTCGAATGAGGGATTCTGGTAGTTCAGCCCCAAAGGGTCTCTTCAGCTGCAAAATTGCAGTTCAATTTCAAGGGAAACAATGGGGCTACTCTCTTCTCTGGGTTGCTCCTGGGTGTCTCAGAGCAGCTAATCAAAATGGCTTGTACTGTGGTCTCTCTTGTGGAGGGGGAACAGTGGGCAGGGTAGGTATTCTTTATTTATTTTTTATTTATTTATTTATTTATTTTGCGCGGGCCTCTCACTGTCGTGGCCTCTCCCGTTGCGGAGCGCAGGCTCCGGACACGCAGGCTCAGCAGTTGTGGCTCACGGGCCCAGCTGCTCTGTGGCATGTGGGATCCTCCCAGACCAGGGCATGAACCCATGTCCCCCGCATTGGCAGGCAGATTCTCAACCACTGCGCCACCAGGGAATCCCCCAGGGTAGGTATTTTTGAGCTCTAACCTTCTCAGAGCCGTACAGAGATGACAGGGTTTCTGCTCTTCCCGCGCCACGCCTCTGTACCCAGCCCTTGTACATGTTATCAGCTGCACTCAGTACATAATGTATTTATGTAGCTGTGCTGCTGGTCTCAGGGAGCTCAGTAGTTTTCCCAGTTTATCTGGTGGCAACTTGTTTCCCTAGTAGGGGGCAGAGGGCAGGGCCCGGGGTCCTAAGAAGGGAAGTAATTTAACCACAGTGATGTGTGGTTAGGACCAAAATAGACCAGTTGACGTCGCCCGGGGCTGTGCTGGTGGCATCCTCTACGCCTGACTCTGCATGCTGGGAGATGGGGTGGGGGGCGGCTTGCTGAGCCCATTCCTCTCCAAGGCTGCCTCTGAGTCTGGGATAGAGGCAGGGAATCCCCACTGCTCCTGCCTTTCTACCTCGCTGCCCCCTAAGTGTCACTGTAGAGACTTCCCACTGACCTGTGCTTATCAGATGTCAAAGCGGCTTCTGGTTCTGTGGTCAGATGAGAAGATCCAAGAAAGGTGCACATACTTGAGCTGCCAACTGTGTGCAGTGTCGAATTGGACAGCGGGTCTGGCTGTGGCTGGGCCCTGGGCTGGGTGCTGGGGGCAGTGGGGGAGAGCAAGCTTTGCTAAACCCAGGCCCGATTTCACGAGGACGTTGCTGCTGTTCATTGTAACCTCCTCATTCCTTCTTTTAGGACTCGATACTAGCAAGACCCAATGCTTCGTGGCAAATACTTCAAAACAGATGAATTAAGTATTTTTTAAAACCTGTAATTATATGTGTGGCTGCCCTTATTAGGCGAAATGGTATATTCTTGGCCTCTAGGATTGGGGATGCAATAGAAGTTCTCTTGCTTTAATTTGAAGATGCCCATGTTTGGAGTGTTCCAGAGAGCTTGAGTGTAAAGCTTGAGGAATATCATGTGGCCAGAGAGAGAAAAGCAACTCCTAAAAATATCAAGCAACATTTCCCCAGCACATATTGTTTTGAAAGAATGGCATTTATATTTGCAAATTTTAAAAAATCTTTAGGCCTGGAAGAGTTTTTCCCAGCTAACAAATTTTGCACGTAGCCTTGTCTGCGTTCCAGACGTGAGCCAGCCCCAGGAACTTTTGTGTCAAGATAGCAGCCGTATAGCCAGAAACTCTCTGCAGATTCAAGCTGCCAAGAATTTATTTGTAATATACAATCTATTGACTTGTATTTTTAGCATTTACCTCTCATATTTCCCCTTAATTGAAAGCTTCTTGAAAGCAGGCAACTGTCTCATACCTATTTGCAGTTCTGTTGGCCTCCAATAATAGGGTGGCTTAGTTTCTTTCTTGATATCCTGAGCTTAAAAAGAGGGGTGCTAGAATGGTCAGACGGTAGAGGGCATCACACGTAATGAAACAACTGCGAGTCCACAGGAAGTGGGAAGTAGCGTCACAGGAAAGTCAGCACGCAGTGGTGGCTGTGTGCTGGTGTGTAGTCTTCTATTTAATCGTCATTGCTCAGTGATTGTGAATAAAGCATCTACTGAGTTGGAGTCTTGATCACAGACTTACTGTATTGCCTGGGAGGACATAGGAACTGCTGTTACTTCCTTTCTGAAATGAAGACCCCATTAAACTTGGCTGCCTTCCTGTGGTCTTAGGCCAGAAGGTTCTGAGGTTTCACAAAAGTGAAAAAAGAAAAAAGATGACATCAAAGTGAAATTCAAGGAAATAAAGAGATTTTTATTCAGGGGACAAATGATTGCCCCTTGGTAGTTAATTGCCTGCTTTTATGTTCCCCCTTTCCCCCTATTCCTTCCATCTTGTGTGAAGAAGATCTTAAATTCCAGGCTCTTATCAACTCTCCTTCCACTCTTTTCTCTGAGCCACACATCTAGGCTGTGCTGGCAAGTTGGGCGTCTTTGCGGGGGATGCAAGCAACCCCGTTTTGGTGGCACACAATGGGTTCTTTCTCTTCTAATGACCTTGCCAGGCAGATTGAGAGCTCATTGCCGCCATGCGTGGTTAGGTCTGACTCCACGTCTGACTTTGAGACTGATGTGTGGAGAAGGTGGGAGTCTGGGAGGCGGGGCGCCAGATCCCAGTGTCAGGACTCCCCGGTGGCAGGGTTGTTTGCCAAAGGCTTCCTTACAATCTAGGGGCAGCTCCATCCCACTGCTGGTCCATAACCGGTGGATCTGTATACGCCTCCCACACTCGTATTTTATGTCAAATTCTGCCATCTGGTACTTCATCCAGGCATATTTTTTTGAAATGGTTATGGTTATCACATTCCATTTCATTTCGGAGTCCAGTTTGGACCCTGTTCCAGCCTGATAAGATAGTTTTGAATTGTGTGTCATTATCACCAATAGGGACCACATGACTTCTCCCGTAGTATCTCATTTGACCTTCACAAGTCCTAGAGTTTGTCATCTGCAAATCTGATAAGTGTCTTCATTCAAATTACTTATAAAAATGTGAAACTGCAGAGCACCAAGGACAGAACCCTTTGGCATGGCGTTCCCTGGAGAGCTCCCCTTGTAGGTTTGACAAATAACCATTGATTAAGCTTCTTTGGGCCCGAGAAACAATGGAGCCACGAGCACCCAGCAAAGACTTTGGAAGCAGACAGACCTGGCGTTGCAACCCGGCTTACGCCAACTTGGCCATTCCCAATGAACAGATTATTTGGGGGTTCAGTTTCCAACGATTACAAATAGATGAGAGCTATAGGCCTCCTCCCCCTACAACCTCCCAACAAAGCAGGTATCAGACTGGATTCCACCACACGTGCCCATCTTTGTTGGTGAGGAGACACAAAAGCAGTCACCTGTTCTTGAAGCGCAGGGAAGACCCTGCATTCTTCCCAGCTAGTATGCCAGGGATGGCGAGTTCCTTCAGCCCTGCTGGCGGATGCATGGAGTGTGCAGCTGGCAGAGCACCCAAGCCAGCCTCTCTAGCTCCAGGCTGTAGTACAAATATTATCATTTGCTGTGTGTGTGTCAGGAAGTGAGAAAGTTTGGGAAACGCTGACTTAGTGACTGTCTTGGTCAGTTTAGGCTGCTGTAACACCATACCATAGACAGGGTAGCTGAAGCAGCAGACATTTCTCACAGTTCTGGGACTGGAAGTCCAAGATTAGGGTGCCAGTATGGTTCAGTTCTTGGTGAAGATTTTCTTTCTGGTGTACAGATGACTGTCTTCTCCTTGTATGAGAGAAAGAGCGGGGGGTGGGGGGTGGGGTGGGGGGGGCGGGGGGGCACTTGTTCTCTTCTAATCCTACTCAGGAGGGCTCCACCCTCATGACCTAATTACCTTGTAAAGGCCCCACCTCCTAATACCATCACATTGGGGATTAGGATCTCAACATAGGAGTTTTGGGAGGACACAAACATTTAGTCCCTAACATGACTCTGAGAGGTTTATTTAAAGGAAGGTTTACTTGAGGCAGATGCAACAATGTTTTGGTTACAGGTTTCAGCTCACCTTCTAGTGGGATCAGAGGACAGAATCTTTTGAAAGATGAAACAAAATGGGAGCCCTGAGCCAAGACGCAAATGCTCTGGGCTTGCCAGATTCTTGTACCATAGGGCGGAGGTGCCTGGACAGTATTCTATCCAGTCGTCTGTCTTTGACACTGCTTAATTTCCCACTGCAAAATTGTTTCTAACATCTCTTATGCTTTTTAACAAACCCAATGGTGCTGATCAAGATAGTGTAGTTGAAAGACTCAGGGTAGACTCTGATGTGAGTCTTTCAAAAGCCAAGTCAGCAGCCCTGGAGAGTGTATGCATTTTTCATGTCAGTACTTCAGATGTTGACTAACCATCCTTGGGCGTAGATTAAAACTAACTTCCGTACATTATACCACACTGTTTACTGTTTTATTTAAAGTAAGTTACAGGCGTCATCAAAGCCTGGCTCCTTGGCTATGTGACATTGGGCATGTTACCTATCCTTTCTGATGTTCAGGTTTCTTATCATTAAACAGGTAAAGTAATACATGACAGGATTACTGGGACAATCAAGTGACATAATACACACTGCTCAGCACATATTAAATGCTCACAATGTTGCTGAAAATTATTGCCTCCTCTTCAGATACCTAAAACTTGTTAGTTATGCTTCTTGCTACTCTGCTGGGTTAAAGCACTTCAATTTTCTTGGTTTATAGATAGTCACGTCTGTTTCTAACACTGGGCTCCAGTGTGCCTGCCGCCTTGAGGTTCCGCATGCACATGGGAAGAACAGAGGGGCGGGTGGCTGGTCCCATGGATCCTGGCTCTCCTTCTAAGTATGGCCTCTTAAAAAAAGATTTAAAAGCATATGTAGGGATTCCTTCGTTTTTGGAAGATCCAGCATTTGCCTGGAGTTTAAATTTAACACCCATGTTTATATATTCAATCTGTGCTCAGTTCAGCCATCCGTTTTGCCAATGCACACCTGTAAACATACGTTGTTTTTATGTATGTTTTACCTTCAGTGGTATCTTAGATAATGTGCTTTTCTTGCCAGGCGGTGGCGATGGTTGCTCTTTTTTCAGGTTTACCACCCAGGCCCCTAGATTTGGTTTAAGGGAGAGCAAGTAGGAGACTCTTGGCTTTAACTCAAGGCAGTGACTAACCGTTAATGGGTAATTATTGCCTGGAGCCTACCTGATAATTACGTCAAGCACTGCAGGATGGGGCATCTGCTAACGTCTGCCTGCTACAAAGTCATAAAGCTGACATGGTCCATTGGAGACCAGAGAGGTGGGTCCAGTGTACATGGAATTGACATACCTGGATATATTCACCTGTGTCCAATGGGAGATACTTACGGAAACAGCCCATCTCAGTTGTCTTCAGTTCCAGGCCCTGATTTCCTGGTAAGATAGCCTTAAACTAGACAGTAAGGGCCTCTGGGATTTTCCTGCATGGTTTTCACTGCGTGTGTCCAATGATCCAGTCAGAATCCATTGCCCTGTGACACCCTGGTTGCCAGAGCACACCCAATTCCTCCCGGCCCCTCAGCTCTGAGAGCAGTAGAACCTCTGCGTGTTGACGAACTATTAAGCTTGAAACATTGCATTATTCCCAGCAACACTCTAGCTGAGGGAGGAAGGAGCCACTGGTTGACTGTGGAGAAAGGTGATTAGCCACTGTGGAGAGGGAACAGACGCTTGGGGAGTCTGGTAACTTTCAGTGTGTTGGTGGATTTGAAAGATGTGGGGCCTCTGTGAACAGAGGCCAGCTCTGAATGAGACAGTCCTTCTACTGCACACACACCACGGAAAGTCCTGCCACTTCTCCTGTGTCCCTGAAGGAAAGGAGGCACCCACTGGCACAGTGTCACCCCAGGAACCTTGTCACAGCCATGCTCCACTCTTTAGCCTATCAGTAGTGACCACGGGCCCCAGATTTACTAGAAACAGACTTCACTTCAGGTATTCTATACCATTGCCAGAGCTTGTGTCCTGGTATTTTTGGTTTGAAAATAGTCAGTATGTAGATATAGATATAGATACAGAGACAGATATAGGTATGGGATATGGATATATCTGTATGTGCACACACACACACACACACACACACACACACACACATATACATATGTCTATTTGTCTATCCCTATATCTCCGAAGGGTATCCTTGGACAAAACTGGGAAGTAATTGCACTTTTCCCTAAGAACTCCAGTCCGAGTGAAGCTGCTTCCTTTCTGCCTCTCCTTCTCTTTCTTCAGACAGGGCCTCTGGGGCTCTAGTGTGTCCATGACTCAGGGGGGAGTGAGAGCTGCCATTTTGCCCATGTCCCACTGGCCAAGCTTTGTTGCATCTCCTTGCTCAGGAAAGACTTGTCTTTTTCTTCCACCAAGATGCCATCTGCCCACCAAGCTGGGGCTGACCAGAGAGGATGCTTTCCCTCATTCTCACCAAGTAGCCTTATAGACCAGTGGGACCCTGCTGTGTGAACCCTCTCCACTCCCCTCTTCTGCCTAGTCCTGAGTCCCCTTGGCCACAGGGAAAGGGAGATGACGGAGGAGCCACGGTAAGGAGTGGATTGTTGGAAGAGAGAATGTAGTGCTTGACCCAAAGAAACAAAGTTCCAATGGCGGCATTACAGGCATTTCAGTGGAGGGGGTAAGATGCTGGCTGGCACAGGGGAACCTTTCTAGAACCTCTCATACCAGACAGAGAGGCCCCTGACCACCAGCTTTAGGTGTCTGTGTTTGAGATCGGGCCTGGGGACAGTTGTCTCTGGCCCCTCCTTCTGCATTTTCATGGCCCTGTCGGGAAGCGCTGCCCCTGAGCTGATGGCTGTCACCCTTTGGCTTTTCTGATGGGTCTGGGGAGGAGATCCTTCCAGCAGTGTTATGAGCCTCCTGGGACGAAACACCGTGAGTAGTCATGTGGAAAATAGCTTAAGAACGGCTGCGAGCTGCCTCCCCGCATGTCCCCACACTTCCTTTTTATCTGTCTCCTCTCTGTCACTCCAGGAAGTGCTGACCTCAGGGTGAGCAGGTCACGGGCCACACCTGGGGCTGGCAGAAACAGACCTCAGGATGTAGCCTCTGCCTCTAGATCGTCCGGTGTGGATGTGGGTGCTAGAGATAGGTGTTCAGAGCCGCAGGATTTCTGCCTGTGAGGTAGCTCAGAGGGATGGGCTTCTTCAGGAACCACAATCAGGGGGCTCCTCATCTTCACGGCATGGGGGGGCCCTGTGGCGCCCCGGAATCCTGGGCCACGCACTCCATCCGGGGCTAACAAGCCGACCCCCAACTCCTGTCACCACCTCTAGAGGGGCTTGTCGTGGGCCACGCCAGACCCAAGGCAAGATTTCTTCTTTTTGAGTCTCTTTCATCTGAACACAATTTCCGCTTCGCCTAGTATCCCTTAGTCGGTGTTGGGGAAGGAGCTTCAGGCGCTGAAGTGATTTTGTACAGAAGGGTCTGACTCCTGTTATTAACCTCCACGGAAATGAAAACCTGGGTTTCTTTATTTCAGAGTTTGGGGGCCCAAAGACGTGTGTCTGCAGATGGAGGGAATGCAACTAGGGTATCGGTGCTAACTGGAGCTCCAACGAGGTGGGGTGGGGTTTGTAGGTAATCAGATCACCACGTCAGCTGGAAACCTCATACCTGTGAAAGAATTTTCCCTTCTCACCTTCCTGAGCCTTCCTGCTATGAGGTGTGCTCCAGGAAATTGAGGGCTGACGAAGGGGCAGGGTCTGCCCCATTCCACCCCCAAGGCTGTCTCGAGCCCTCCAGACCCTTGGCCTCCCAGTGCCCATCTCCAGGGGCAGAGGTACTTCTAGCTCCTCCTTATGGACCAGGAATTTGGAAGGGGAGCAAGATAACTCCCATCATGGCTTCTTTTTTAGAGCAAGTGTTTGCTGAGACAAAATCAACCCTTCTAGCTTGTTATTTTTCAGTATTTTAAATAAGGGTCTAAGAGTCAGATCTCCCTCCCTGAGGTTCTGGGTAACTTTGCCAGCTGTGATCTGGACATGATCTCTGAATGGCTTTTCCAGCTCCAATTAACGTCCACCTTGCTAGTCCCATTAACTCTCACCAGGAGCTTTCTTGTCAAAGCGGGGAGGTGGGCAAGCACTTAGCTTTACGCACACCGGCCACTTGGGCTGCATCTCAGTTGCATGTGGGACATTGATTTTACACGTTCCCCTCCTCAGCAAACCTGCTAATAAGATTCCTTTCCCTCCCTCTCCCTCCCTCCAACCCCTTTCAACCTGGCCCAACTCCTGGTCAGACCTTGATTACATGTCTCATTGATTCCATTCAGCTATTTATTAATACACTAATTAGTATGTTCATTTAAGGGAGAGTGACACCGCTTTTTAAAAATAAATGTACAGAGGTGCAGGTTAATGGAAATTTCTGTTTATTTAACATTGATGTCTGGTGTGAAGAGGATTAGTTTTGGATGTTAAAAGGACACGGAGGTTTTTCCAGGGCTTAAATCACTTTTGCTGACAGTCTTTGAAAGGTGACACCTAGAATCATATTGCACTTGCCTTAGGTGATCACAGGCTCTCTCCACTACTTGGGTAGGGAAACTCGAGGGTGGCCGTGAGGGTGCGGGGCTGGCTGTGCACAGTCTTTCACAGGAGGCTCTGATTGTGTATGAGGATGGCTGGCACATCCTCATGCACAAGGGTGAGTCACACCCACTGCTCTGCCTGTAGGGCTGTCAGGAGTTTTGTAATTCGAGGTGATGAACGGATGGACATTGCTTTTCTATTGTAGGCTTGTTCTGTTTGTTCCTGAGTTGCTCGTGAATGGTATATTAGTCAGGGTCGGTGATTTCTGTAACAAACAACCCCAAAGATCAATGGGTTTACACATGGCAGTCCAACATTTGTTTGTACGTGGGGGGGATTTTGCTCTGTGCAGTCATTCAGAGACCCAGGTTCCTACCATCTTGTGGCTCCACCATCCCTAGGGCTTCTCAGTTCCCCCTGGCACTTCTGCTGAGGAGAGGAGGAAAGAGGAAGTCACCGAGCTGGTACGGGAACCCAGAGGCACCCGGGCTACGGTCTTCAAGCCCAGCAGTACTGGGACTGGCACTGAGAGCATCTCTCTATGTACAGGAGCCAAGCAGACCAGCCCAGAAACAAAGCAGGGCTAAGAAAGCCTCAGGACACTGCCCATCCAAGAGAGAGCGTGTGCAATGTGACGTACTTTAGATCAAGATGGACTTTTCTTAAGAAATCTTTTCTAAACTGGGTGGACAACAAAAAGGAGTTGGAAATTGAAAAAAGGAAAAAAGAAAGCAAGCCGAAGAGAAGTTCATGAGATTCCCAAAGGGAGCTGACCTGTGTTTCAGAAGCCTCTGGGGAGACATTTTTCCCTTTGGTTGGCAGGTGCTGGGCTTCTTGCACTGAGGCTAAATGGTGTCTTTATGTTACAGAGAGGAAAGCAGAGTGATGCATATGGGATGCTGGGAGCTGCTGGGAAAGCTCGTTATTATGGGATGGATTGGTTTGGAAAGAGAGGAATTTTGAGAAGATTCAGCATTATTCATTTTTCATGCCCCTGATGTTAAGGACTGAGGCTTGGCCAAGGGCACCATTTTTATGGCATGGGGGCCCTCCCTTCTGCTTTTCTCCAGTGACCTCGTCCTTCTACTTTTCTCCATAGCCCGTGGCAACTCAGTATATAGTTCTGGCGTCCTCTGTCTCACTCCCAGGTCATACATGCCATATACACCCGGGCTGCCTCTGATAGCCTCCCTTAGTAAGAGGGCATACCTACTGGACCACTGTCAAGGGTTAAGGCCACTTAGGAAGGTGGCACTAATCGTGCTGGGAGTCAACTGGACTTCCATGAAGAAGGCTACAAAAATGCACACTGTGATCTGCCAACATCTAATAAAACAAAATCAATTCCTGCTTCTGAGAATATACCTCTTGGAAATAACAGTACTAATATGTAAAGACGTATGTACAAGGATGTTTATAATGGCATCAATCTTTGTGCCAAAAGCGGGGGGAAGGGCTAGAGAATGCCCATTGATAGGAGAATGGCTGAATAAATTATGGTACCTCCACACCATGGAATAACAGCCGTCCCAAAATTAAATCACAGCTAAACCAGGTGACTTGGAGCGTTTCCAAGGGAGGGAGAAAAGCATGTGTAATATAGCTCCGAGAGTGTGTTTGATTCTATGAGTGTGGAGAAACTCATGGATGAATACTTGGATGTTAGCATTCTCCTGGAGAAGGGAGGTGGGAGAAGTGGGGGAAAGGGGAAGGGGGAAGCCAAAATAAAATAGGAGTTTCGACTTCTTTCTTGCTCTAGGATGTGGATAGCTATGGAAGGGGTTGGACAGGGAAGAAGCCTAATTCAATTTTTTTTAGAAAGGTCCGTCTTAGGGGTATGGCGGGTGGCCTGGAGGTGGATGAATCTGGAATCGGGGAGTCAGTTAGGGGCTATTCCTGCCTTCTGGGGAAGAGGTGATGAGGGCACTGGGCTGAGGGTCAATGGGAGGGTGGGGGGGGCAGAAGTGGGTCAGAGGTTAATGAGCAGGCCTTGATGGTCATTGGATGAGGCAGCTGAGGGGCTTGGAGGACCACCTGGGTGGCACTCCTCCCTCAAAGGCAGGAGAAGGAGTAGGTTTAGAAGAAACGAAGGGGCTGGCTCTTGATGAGCTGAGTTTGAGGTGCCTGTGACACACTGAATGGAGACGTACAGGATGTGGTGTGCAGGTGATGTGGTGTGCAGGTGACCTGGAGGCCAGTGGGGAAGAGGACTGAGGTCCAGATGAGAGATGGGATGAGGGGCTGGGGTCAAAGATGTGGTCCTTGCCGCCCAGCAGGAGTGTGTGAATTTGAGCCTTGGGCCGAGGTGGATTGCTGGGGTCCCATCTCCTTCCTCCTCTCAGTGAGTCTCAGACAGAAACACTGGGGGCAGGAGGAAGTAATTGTGCACAGCAGAACTCGGTGCCTTTCGATACAAAATAAAGTCACATTCTGGATAAAACCCAAACTATGATGTTTTTGAAACTAGTCAGCTGCACTCAGGTCTCCTTTAAGTGTCCACTGGTTGCCTCCTGCAGCTCAGGAAATGCCAGCTGATTTCTCATTGCTGTGCGCCCCGTGAATCAGGCCCGGACGAGGCCCGTCCCCCAGCCCCTCCCGGGAGGAGAGATGAGGCCGGAACTCTGAGTGAAACCTGTCTGATGGGTCAAGGTTAATGATGGGAACAGGAAAGTAACACAGAGAGGAACTTACACTGTTTCTCAGTGGAAGGGTGGACCCCTTACTTACGAGGTGCCTCAGGCCTCATTCCCGGGCAGCCTGACACCCACCCCGCCCTGCCCCCGCCGCCAAAAGAAGGGCAGGGTCTCCTTATGCTGTGGGATCGGGTACTCGGAGCGCCAGTGGAAGACCCACCCTCACATTCTAGGGAATGTGCACTCCCTTCAGGGGACACCCCCTTGGGTACAGGGGTGGGGTGTGGCCTAAAAGCACCAACAGGGCCACAAGAGAAGAGCAAGGTTGTCTAGCATCGGTCTGGTTCCCAGAGTCTGGGTCAGTGCTTCAAGCTGCACCTGGATCCGGACTCAGCTGCCTACCTGTTCTGTCTTCCCTTGCTCCTCCTTTCTCCGCCTAACGCTTAAGCTGTAACTCACATGCTTTGCCACGAAAATGAGCCGAGCGTTCAAAAATCATTTTAGGAAGAAAATCCCAGCCCCCATGCTGCTCAACAAACAAACAAACAGAAAACCAGGGTATGTTAGAGATGTAGCAGGGACTCAACCCAAATTGCAGTTTACGTGCCTGCTCAGGACACCTTCCTGCAGTTAACGTCCTTTACCATTTTCCAGAACGCCGAAGGGGGTATTGGTTCAGGCAAATTCCTCCCAGAATCAAGGAAATCGGCCCCCAGGGTCACTCACTTTTAAGGTTTTTTAAGAGTCTGTGGTTCCAGGTTTCCAAATCTTAGGAGGGACCAAATGTACCAGAGTCACTGGGGCTGGGACCCAGGCATCCCGTGTTTTAAAGTTCCCCAGGTGATTCTCATGTGCATGCAAGTTTAGAGTTCTGCTCTGCCTGAGACGGAGGGAGTAAGTAGTTACTAAATAGTCTGTGAAAGGGAAGATTAGGTTTTCTGAGATTCCACTTTTCCTGGGTGTGGTAGTGAGGAGGGTGCATTTTACTCACGCAAATTAGGGAGAAACAGATGGGTGGTTTTGCGCCCCATATCTAGCTTGGAACAAAGCTAGGTTGGGTATTTATTGGAAAGCACTGTAGAATTCTTGGTCTTGGTGTTTGGCGAGAGCACGCCCAACGCTGAGTCAGAATAGGCGTTTCTGGGATGGGTGGTGGGAACAGAGCCCAGACCGCCCAGCGTCCGTTCCCCTTCAGGCTCGCCCACTGTTGGCAATGTTGTCTATTTCCAGGCTGTCCCCCCTCTTCTGGACTCTCCCCGTTAAGCAAAACCCCCAAAGGTATACAAAATGATGGGACATTACAAAAACAAATAAATAAGAACCTCCCATGCCCTTGACATGGCCCTAGGCTCATCAGCTTATCAAAAAATCCTTTCTCAGTCATCTTGAAGTTAGAATTACACTCTACCCTGAGTTAATTTTGCATTAGACTTTAATTTGATGAAAGACGAGGGCCAGGCGAGCCTAGAACTCCACTTTCTACTCTGACAACGAAGTGCTGTTCAACGCCCGGGGCTCTCCAAACCCCTCGTAAACCCCACCGGATTTGGGACGTGGCATTCCTAGAAACTCTTCTGAGCCTTTCCAAAGCGAGGCTTTGTCTTCACGCTCTTCCCATCCACGATTCTGGAGCGAAGCCACCAATTCAAAGGGCTCTGTTTGGCTGGGTGTTTTCTTCGGTTTCACGTTTTGTTCGACAGCATTAGATGTGTTCACGCTCAGACTCCCTGGGGCCCCTGTGTGCGTCAGTGACGGCTTTCTGTCCTCATTTGGTCATGGCGATCTTGGGATCTGTACTTGTGGCTACAGAGAGAGGCGCTCTCCAGTTTCTTGTCATCCCCAGGGCTCATTTGCAAGCCACTGCATAGGCTGAGATACAGAGCAGCCCAAAGAATAGAAATCCAGGCGACCAACAGACTCTCTTGTTATCTTCACCTCTGATTTGATGCTCCTGGTGGGTGTCTGTAGGGTCCTGATGGCTTTTACCCCTTCCCTGTCTCCTCTGTGGTTCAAGAATGCCTGTCCTTTGGTTCTTCTGCAGGGTAGACACATGAGTCAGAATCCCCGAAACAGCTCATCAAGCAATCCCAGGAGGAGCCCTATATATAGCTCCCAGACTCTCCTCTTGACCTCTGTCACCCGCTGCGCCTGCAACCGTGACGGCCTGCCTTCAGGAGGGCCCTGACAAAGCGACTGAAGGAACTGTATTGGCGTGGAGGGGATGTTTGTTAAGTGACGTTCAAAGATCTAGGAACAAGCAGAGATGTAGATGTGGGAAGGATGAAGGAAGGAACAGCTTGCAGACTTAAAGGTAAAGGCTCTGGGGTCAGATATAGGTACAATTCAGTCTTCCCACTTCCTAGCTTGGGCAAGTTACTTAAGCCTCTCTGAGGCCACGTCTTCATCTGTAAAATGGGGTCATGATCATTTCCTTACAGGGTTAAGTGAGGTGATGCATGTAAAGTGCTCAGCACCAATGCCTGTCCCAGAGCAAGCAATGCCAAAGAACGTGGCCTGGGGCTTCCCTGGTGGCGCAGTGGTTGAGAGTCCGCCTGCCGATGCAGGGGACACGGGTTCGTGCCCTGGTCTGGGAAGATCCCACATGCCGAGGAGCGGCTGGGCCCGTGAGCCATGGCCGCTGAGCCTGCGCGTCCGGAGCCTGTGCTCCACAACGGGAGAGGCCACAACAGTGAGAGGCCCGCGTACCACAAAAAAAAAAAAAAAAAAAAAAGTATTTTTCAGGCCCCTTGTAACGAGTTGGCAAGTTGGGGAATCCCTTTCCTTGAATAGTAGAACCAGATGGCTGGTTTGGTAGTTGAGCTGCACATTTTCATTTTGTGAATCTCATGGGTTGACCCCTTGGTTCCCAAGCCCTGCTTATCCTAGCATTCACCTAAGGAGTTTTGAAAGATTATAGATTCCCTGGCCTAATCCCAGGCTGATTGAATCAGAGCATCCAAGCGTGTTGGGAGCGAGAGGGTGAGGATGGAGAACCTTCTGGAAAGGGTTTCGAGAAGGACCTGATGATCAGTCAGTTTAGGAGGCCCAAGGTGAGCTCACTGTCCCTGGAGTGCAGGGCACTGGAGGGGGATGTGCTGTAGCCATTCCCTTCGACGGGGTTCTGTCTCCCCCCTGCTCTCCAGTGTCTCCTTAGACAGCTCAGCACTCAAGGGGTTATCAGTGTCTGCCTGCTTCTGTTCCTGATCTAGGTGAGTGACTGGCCCTGAATCAACATTTGCCCTTTTGGGTGACAGTGATACCAAATTCTGGAGATAAGCTTACAAACGGCTTCCACTGGCGTTGGGCTTTCATTTGGGCATTTGAATCTGACCTACGTGTTGGATTCCTTTCTCTTTCTGTTCCTACACCCAGCAGCGTTGTGTGGTGAACCCACTCGGGCTGACAGAGGGAGATGAAAGATTAAGACCACCTCAAGCAAATCCATGTCAGTGTGATGTCCTGTTTCCTCTTCCCTCCCTCTCTCTTGTCTTCAGACCTCCTTGTAAGGACCCTCCCCAGCTGTGGCCCCGGGGAGGTGTGAGGGGAAGAGGAAGAAAAGCACGAGATTGGGTGCGGGTGTGGGTGTCCCACCTTGACCCTTCCTCGCTTCTCTTCATTGTTCTGCTCGGGCCCTGGTGCCCAGGTCTCCCGCTAAAGCCAGAGCAATTGCTCTCAGCTGATCCTCCCAGGAAGACGCTTCTGGAGGGTTTCACTGATGCCTCTCAGAGCCGCTGCAGGGAGGATGAACTCTAGGAAATACACTGGGTTATTTTGTTCCTATTACCTTTCCTGCTTCTCAAGGATAGGTTTTAGGTGTTGTGAGGGACCATATTTCAGAATCACGTCAGTTTTATTCCTCTTATAGAGTCTGGGAGCTCAAGGGAGGGATCTAGGAGCCTGAAATCTGTGAATTTCCAAGGATCTGATGGCCTCTGGCAGAACAGAGAGGACCTCAACGAGGCAGTGAGTGCTCTGAGCCAGGAGGTATGCCTCCTGTGATGGGAGCTGTGAACCTGCCCCAGGCCTGACGGTGGGAAAGTGAGACTGCGTGCCCTTGAAGGGTCTTGGAAATGGGGATCTTCTTCCTCCTCCCTGGAAGGGACCAGAGGATACACTCTAGCGGACTAGATGGCCACCAGCTCCTTCTGCATCTGAGGGTCGATTAAGATAGGAAGCGGAAGGTCTTTCTAGGCATGGGTGAGAAACGTCCTAAAGTTTAGTGATTCTCAGATTGGTTCTAGACCAGTGGTTCTCAACTGTGGCTGTTACCCGGAAACCCGTGAGCCAAAGCACATTTGTGTTCCATTTAGGTGCATGGAATATTTTGCTGTGGCCAACATTTAAAGATCGAGAGATTTCACGTAAAATATAGTTTTTACGCGTCTGTAGAAATACAGGCATATCTGAGAACACAGAGCCTCTCTTCCCACATGGCAACCATGGGAGGTGGCTAGAGGCTGCTTCCTAGAGGACACACTCTCCAGCTTGCAGAGCTGCGAGCTCTCCACCCAGCTCACTATAGTCTTTGTGTTATTTGCCTCACTTTCCTGGGGCTCAGGTTGTCGCTTGAGTTTGGGAGCCCCGCCAGTGCCTTAAGAACCACCTAAAGATCTATGATGTACATTTCTGGTTCCCTGCACCCTCGGAGGTTCTGATTCCATGGGTGTGATTCTGCTGCAGGAAACTACACTTGGAGAAACATTGGCCTAGAGTTCAAGGCACAATTTCCCATGAGGCTGAGTGGTGACCACAGAGAAATCCAGGCAAATCCCACCAAGGAAGGTGGCCTCAAATCTCCCCATCTATTCAAAGTTAGAAGCAGATGCAAAGGCATTTCATTCCTTTTTCTCCCCTGGATCCCAGGGGTCTTGGGTGGGGATGGAGCATCTGTCACACAGCTGAGTTCTGTTTTTGCACCTGTAGGTGTGGGCTTGAGACAGCTGCCTTCTTTGTGGCTCTGCTTAGTAAACAGAACTTGCCTCACTGAGGCTTCTAGGAGAAACAGAACAGCCACTCATTCCCCACTAACTGTTCAAAATGGAAGCCCAGCTTCCCAGACAGCTGGAGAGTGATTTCTGAAGAATCCGAGAGGTGAATCCGGAATGTAGTCCAGCTTGGACCAGAAGCAAGCAATGGAGGGTTGAACAACACATAGAGATTCACTGCTTCCTTCATTGGCCAGGAACTTCCAGAGGAAATCCTAAACTCTGTCTGGGGTAGACGGATGAAAACAGAGAGAATTTCAGGGCCCAGAGGTGGGAGGAGCTGAGAGAATAAACCGTACTATGGGGCTCTCTAATGCTTACGCGCTCCTGGATGCTATAATTTTTGTGGTCCTGGAAGCATCCGTTTCCACATATCTGCCTTCAAACCTTTTCTTTGCTGTGCCACCATTGCTTTTTATTCCAAAGATCAGCTTTGGAAGTAGGCAAGGTACTAGTCCTAGAGTTGTAGCTATAGAGAACAGGCACCCCGGTCCTTGGATGGTGGCCAGAACATCACAGGGAAACTGGACATAGTTCTGGCTCAGCCAGGTGAACCCTTCTGGAGGGCCTTGTCTACTGGGGACAGTTGTTAAAGCCACCGTTGGACTAGCTAGTGATGACTGGGGTTATTAGAGATGATTGGCCACTCAACACTATTCAGTTTCCAGGGTTGCTGGATTACTGGTGGCCTCCTTCCCATGTCTCCCACCTTAGCTCTGAATAGGCAAAGTTATTCCATCAGTTAGCAGGAATATACCCAGCTACCTCCTGCTGGGTCCTTACCCACAAGTGCTGATAGCTTTGTGGTGGATGGTGTCAGCCACTCAGCCAGCGTTTCCCCACCGCAGCCACACTCTTGACTTTTCTTAGCCTAGTCTGTCCTGTTACACTTCTTAGCACCTTCATCCCAACTTAATCTTATCCTCACCTTCTTTCCTTTCCTGCAAAAAAACACAGGAAAGTCACGTAACCCTCCCTTTCTCAGGAGTCTGGAAATCCAACTGCTTTTTTGCTTTCTAATGGAATGAGACCTTTGAGAGGAAAAAGAACACATTTGCAGGGGGAGGGAGACCCTCCTTGGAACTATGTAACGAAGGAGTTAGAAAAACATTGCGTCAATCCATTGCCTTGCTCTCAGTTGGCAAAATATTCAAGAATTATTTGAAGAGAAGTGATGCCTGGCTTGCTTTCCTCATCCCAGCAATCTCAGTTCAACAATTCTGGTATTTATTGAGCGTCTCCTTATAAGCCAGGTATGGTGCCAGGGGCTGGGGTTCAGTGGCGAGTCAGCAAATACGGCCCCAACCTCGGGGAGCTTATGATCCATCCCTGGGGCATCTTTGCTCAGGCCTCACTCTGCCTCAATCGGTTTTCCAACACTCTAGCACACCTACATTCTGACTTTCACTGGGTTAAGTTAAAGCTGCCCACAGGAGCCAAAGTTGTGATTGCAGGAGGTGGGGTCCTTTTGGGAGAATTAGTGGGAATTTTTTGAGCCCAGAGGATATTGGGAGAGAGATCAGCATGCTCTTAACTCCCAGATCTGAAGAGGGAAAGGAATCCTGGGCCAGGACAGGAAGAGGAAAGTACATTTGCTTTCTGCAGGTCTCATTGATTTGATGCAGACAATTAATAAAAAAGGCAGGAACAGACAGGTTACGTATGCGTGGTGAGCTTTGCCTATGTGGCTGTCCTGCTCTCCTCCATCTGTAGCACAAGTTCAGCTTAGATGGATGCCAAGCTCGGTCACTTATTTATGAAATTATATAGCCCTTCCTGAAGTAACATTTTATTTTTATTTTATCTCCCAGATCCCCACAGTGGAAGCAGAAGTTATTTCCTCACAGATGGCTACCTTTTTGACACTCATTCATATAAATGGAAGGGAAGATGAGGAAAAGTATCTGTAGTACGTGGCAGACATGTAGGCCAAGAAAGACATGATGATAGTTTAAAGGTTAACATTTCCATTGGATTCAGTCTCTACCTGGGAACCTGGGAAGTTAACCCTAGTGGGCACTTTTTATCACTCAGTGGAACCATGATGACAGTCCTAGGAGTCTCTGAGGACCACCTGTCACATAGTGATAGGTCTGCACCTCTCACCCTCTGCACACTTAAATCCATTTCTGTGCTGTTTATTTACTATGGAACTTCCTGGCTTGTGTTCCGATGTTCCTGTTAACAAAGGGCCCTGAGAGCTTTCTCCTTGCTCCAAACAAGAATTGTGCTGTCATCTAACATCACTTAGAGAATCTCTGAAATCACAAAATGGGCTGACCTCCCTCTTGCCACGAGCTTGTCCCCCCTGCCTGATCACATGCTGCCCTGAGTGGATGTATTCCAGTGGCAGGTTCTGTAGTCTCACCTGAAGTTCTCTCTCCTCTGGGAGTTTTCTGGGTTGGAGGGTGGCCACCGTCACTAACTTCAAAAATCTTTCTTGGAGCTGTCTCAGGACTACAGGGAGGATGGGAGAGTTGTGGCTTAGATCCCCTATTCTCTATTCCTCTATATTTGTTTTCTTTTAAAATTTTTATTGGAGTAGAGTTGATGTACGATGTTGTATTAGTTTCAGGTGTATAGCAAAGTGAATCAGTTATACATATACATATAGCCACTCTTTTTTTTTTTTTTTTTTTTAAGATTCTTTCCCCATATAGGCCATTACAGAGTATGGGGTCGAGTTCCCTGTGCTATACAGCAGGTTCTTATCAGTTACCTATTTTATATACAGTAGTGTGTATATGTCAATCTCAGTCTCCCAATTTATCCCTCCTCCCCTTATCCTCTGGTAACCATAAGTTTGTTTTCTAAATCCATGACTCTGTTTTGTAAATAAGTTCATTTGTACCTTTTTTTTTTTAGATTCCGCATATAAGTGATATCATATGATATTTGTCTTTCTGTGTCTGACTTACTTCACTCAGTATAACAGTCTCTAGGTCCAGCCATGTTGCTGCGAATGGCATTATTTTGTTCTTTTTTATGGCCGAGTAATACTCCATTGTATATATGCCACATCTTCTTTATGCATTCCTCTGTTGATGGACAATTAGGCTGCTTCCATGTCCTGGCTATTGTAAATAGTGCTGCTGTGAACGTTGGGGTGCATGTATCTTTTCGAATTATGCTTTCCTCTGGGTATATGCCCAGGAGTAGGATTGCTGGGTCATATGGTAGTTCTATTCTTAGTTTTCTTAAGGAACCTCCATACTGTTCTCCATAGTGGCTGTACCAGTTTAACTATTCCATTATATTTGAGTTCTTGTGTTCAAAACCCCAGTGGCATCTTTGGTTCTTCCTTCTCCTTTAACCCCAGTCTCAGTTAATGACTAATCATATTCTATGTTCCTCCTAATTTCTTTCATCTGATGTGTTCTGCATATTCTAATTCCTATCTGTGGCTTCTGGTCGGTGTGCCCCACTCACACGGGCTTTCCACCTGCCCTCTCTTCCAAGTCTCACCACCTCAACCCTGTGCAGATATGTTTACCTCTTCTCTACGAGTTTGATAAAGCCCGTTCACTTTCTTTCCTGATTTTGGTCTCATTCCCTCCGATCTGTTTGGCACTTAAGTGCCCAATCTATCTTCTTCAAGTATAGCTTTCAGGTTCCCCCTCCTCTGCTCAAGAATCTTCAGTGGCTCCTTAGTATTGAGTATTTTTCCTCTTAAACCTAGCACTCAGGGTTATCCGTGTTTTGGAATCAGCCTATGATTTGGCTGTATCTTTTACTTCCATCCTAACATAAATCCAATGTTCTAGCCAAATCACGTACTATTTATGGGAACTTTGCTTCTAGTAATGGCAGACTAGGCAATGCACACTGACCCACCTACTGAGGAAAATTTACAAAGTAGGAAAGATATTTTCAAAAGTATCCTTGAAGACATACAAAAGCTAACACAGTGATGAATTTTACAGGGTCAAATTTTAGAAGAAGATGGAAATCAGGAGGTGAGTTACCAGCAGGGGTAATACTTTTTGCTGGTTTCTAGAGAGGCAGCTGGGGGTCTAAAAATTTTATTTCATAGCCTCATGGGATTAGGGGACAAAAGCTGGAGTTTAAGGCCTATCAAGGTGGGAGTATTTGGGGTTGAGACTATAAGTAAACCAGCTCTTGCAAGTTCTGAAGTCCAGCTTTGAACCACTTGAGTAGCTGAGAAGAATCTCAGTTCCGGAAATGGGATTAATGTTATACTGTATTGCAAGATAGTCACCTGGCAAAGCATTAGAATACTGTCTCAAGGAAGATAACATTATCCTAGTTATCAAATTATGCCTACAAACAAATCTTTGAGTACAATGTTCAGCATACAATCAAAGATAAGCTAGCACACAAGGAAATGTGTAAACATGAACAAGAGCCAGCAGAAACGGTAGACTTACAGGTTTTCTGGATACTGCAATTATCAGGCGCTAGCTTTAAAATAACCTTGCTTACTATTTTCAAGTAGAAATAAGACAAGATTAAAAAACCTGGCAGCAAGCTAAAAACTATAAAGCATATATAGTAGATTTGAAACAAGAACCAAAAAGATATTCCAGAGCTGCAAAATACAGCAACTGAAATTAAGAACTCAACGGATGGGTTTTAAAAGAACTTAGACACAGCTGAAGAGATAATTTATGAAGTAGGGGACGGGGAAAAAGAAACTATCCAAAATGAAAGATAAAAAGTACAGAAAAGGGGGTAAGAGACATAGTGGATACAATGAGAAGGTCTTACCTATTTAATTGGATTTCTACAAAGAAAGAGATAGAATGGGAAAACACAGATTCAAGGAGACCTACAAACTCCAATCAGGATGAATAAAAAGAAATGTACATACAGACATGTCATAACATATGTGCAAAATATTGAAGACACATTGTTTTATTTATGATTTCCCAAGCAAGTCTCCAACTTTCTTGTACCTGTACCTTATTTTACATACTGTTCCCTACTCCTTCATCTTTGTCTGTCCACATGTTACCTATTATTTATCAAGCTTTATCTGATAATCCTCCTTTTCTTACCACCCAACAGATTAAAATTATAAAAAATTATTTAATGTCAGCAATGTCACTTCTACTTTCTTGACGACTGCTGTCATTATGGCACTGTTCCAGGCACTGTTCTTGGTGCCCATCATACACGAGCTCATTTAATCCTCCTAAAACTCACCAGGGGTTTCTACACAAGAAAAAACTGAGGCCACCCAGCCCTCCTCTGAACCGATAGCATTTTACCTATACCATTTTTCCTTGAACTACTGTAATTTCTATGCAAAGCCCATCTCATCTAGGGGAGGATTCTCCTCTTCTTTTTGTGTCTCCCACCGTGCCTAGCACCTAGCTTTGCACGTGCATAGCAAGTGCCCATTTACTCGTTGAATGAGTCTTGCATTTGGCTTGTCCCGGAAATGCCTTAAGTGCCTGTAGATTTGTTAGAAGTCTGAGCAGATGCACCAATGGAAGCTGCGAGCCTGTCCCCACACCTTATCATCTCTGCCTGCCTCAGCGGCTGCCGTTCACATGTTAAATTGAAAGCAGCGACCGATGTTCTATTTAAAGTGTCCTCAAAAATGGTACTCAAGTGTGTAACACAGCTATTTCACTGACGTGGGCAAGGTATTTATGGAGAGGTTGTTTTTCCTTTGTATAGGGAGGAGGGTTTGTAACCAGAAGCCATTATAGGATAGGATATCTATGTGGATGTCAAAAGGAAAATAATGAAAAAAAGCCCCCAAACTCTTCTACTTGTTACCTTCATCTCTATCAAGACAGCATCTCCCTGGTTATTTTCTACATCAAGTCATGTCTCTTCCGTCAGCATCCAGAGATCACAAAATGTGACCTGGGGCCACTAAAGTTGAAGCAGGAATTGTCCAGAGCAGGAAGAGAAATTGCAGTGTTTGCTCTTAGCATTCCAGCTCTAGTTCTCTCTGGATTTGCTCGCCACCTGGCTTGACAGCTTAATGGTTTGCGGGAGAAGAAACGTTTTAGTACAATCAGTCTCTGCCCCTTGGGGGGAGGGGTAACTGGTGAAAGCACTGGGTGAAGCCTCTCAAGGAAGGGGGCGGTGTAGGGGAAAAGCGGTGTTAAGTTAGGGGCAGCGGCCCACTTCATGAGAGTCACACACTGTTCCTGCTTCAGGCAAACCAGTGATTTGTGCGCGCTGCTGCTGCTACCCTTTCCCTCCCCCGCCCTCTGTCTGAGCACCTGTTCACTGGGCATCCTTTAAAATAAACCTTGATTGATTCTACTGATTAAATCCACTGCTTGCATTTCTGACAGCCAGGAGTTTTTACAGACATTCTACTCCCTTTCTCTCCTCCTTCTCCCTTCCTTTGCGGCAAATAGTAAACAGCACAAAGTTTTTAAGACAAGTCCCCCCCATACCATCTAGTCTCTGGACTCAACATCTGTTTCCGGTACGAGCTTCTGGAGAATCTGCAGTACCCCAGCGCTGGACAGTGTCTGCCTGGGTCCTGGAGGTGGAGGCTCACGGAGGTTCGGTGGGAGGCTTTGATTATTGCGTGTCAAAGTGAGAACAAAATGTCAGAGAGTAAAACCGAGCTCTCACCACACCCGAGGTGGGAGTCCTGGGGGCTCCAGCAGGAGTCACGTCCCCTGAACCTTCCAGCCCTTCACTGCAATGACTGGGATTTCGTCGCTGGGTTCTCCAGGCAGCCTCTGACACTGAGTCCTGCTCTGTGTAGCTGTGAACCCCTGGGGCAGCCGATGTTTCCTGATGGAGGTGCTGACGGGCCTTTGGTCAGGACGGTTCTTCGTTATGGACAACCATCTTGCTAAATGCAGGGTTTGCGTCCCTGTCCCTCTGGGTGCTACAAGCCGGGAGCACTCAGTCAGCCAAAAAAGCCTCTATGTATTTCTGGATGCCCCTGGGGAGGGGGCGCCGCTCCAGACTGAGAACTTCTGCAAGTCTGAGAGGAAGAAGAGCGTGCGTGGTTCATACCGTACCTGCCCTTGACACCTGTGCCTCTTGCCCGGGAGACGGTCTCTTAAGATATCTGACAGCTGAGGGACCTTGAGCACATCACTTCAGAAACTCTCTGAGACCCCAGAGAGTGATTGTAGCAGAACCCACCTCTTAGATTTGGGAGGAAAATCAATATTAATGAACATTTAGGGGTGCTTACAATGTGCTAGGCAATTTGCTAAGTATGTTACATACAGGATCCCATCTAATCTTTGTAACCAACAGCCCAATGAAGTGGTACCCTTAGTATTCCCATTTTACAGATGATGAAACTGTCTTTAGTCCCACCTTAGAGATGCAAAGACTCAAGATTATGCAGCTAGATAGACTATAACTTCGGCCAGTGGTTCTGAAACCTCAGCGTGCTTCAGAATCTCTTGGAGCGCTTGTGAAAATCACAGATGCTGGGGACCTACCACCAGAGTTTCTGATTCAGTAGGTCTGGGATGGGCCTGAGGAACTGCTGGTTCTACTGCTCCGGGGACCACATGCTGAGAACCACTGACTTAAGTCTTCCAGTTTATAACTCCCAATAATTTGCAGTGTATTGTAAGCTCTGAGAAGGCGGGTGGAGAGTATGTCCCCTACCCCTCTACACACACAGAACACCCATCCACACATCAAGGGATTTTGTATGTTCCATGCAGCCTTGGAAGGGCTCAGTCCCTAGGGCAGGAGACAGAATCTTACTTGGGTTGTGTCTTCACTGTCAACATACTGAGGCTCCCCGTGTCCCTGAGCCCTGGATGGAGAGGCAGGGTCCTAAGAAGGCTGTAATGGGGTCCTTGAGCCTTGCAGTAGGAGAGAGAAGGGGAAAGTGGGTGATGGGGTGGCAGCGGAGACAGGCAGGGGCTAGGAGCTTGGGAAGCCCTCTAGGATGTGTCACTGCAGATTCTGAGACCTGTGCTCAGGAACATTAATTATTTCTATTGTGTTTTCTGTGACTCTTGGGTTGTGTTTTTTTTTTTTTTTTTTTTTAAAGATTAGAAAGAGGGAGTGTTCTTTTTATTTATTTATTTTTAAAATAAATTTATTTTTTTTTTAATTTTTATTTTTGGCCACGTTGGGTCTTCGTTGCTGCACGTGGGCTTTCTCTACTTGCGGCGAGCGGGGGCTACTCTTTGTTGCGGTCACGGGCTCTAGGCGCGTGGGCTTCAGTAGTTGTGGCTCTCAGTAGTATGGCACACGGGGTTAGTTGGTCCGTGGTATGTGGGATCTTCCTTGACCAGGGCTCGAACCTGTGTCCCCTGCATTGGCAGGCAGATTCTTAACCACTGCGCCACCAGGGAAGTCCTGACTATTTGATCTTTATTCTCCTCTCCTCACAATGTCAACCTGTGCACAGAGAAAACAAGGAAAGCGATTTTCTTTCCTCCACCCTTAGGCCAGGGTGTTAGGAGGGGAGCAGCATCTCCCCGTGGCCTGTCATGATGGTGGCAAAGCGAGGGAAACCCGAAGAGAGGCGGACACTGGCGGGGCAGCTGCCAGCAGCATCCAGGCTTGCCCTCCCTATCTGGGGTCCTTCCAATAATAATATTATAACACCACTCATCGTTGCTGACTGTTTACTGTGTGCCAGAGCTTATGCTGAGCACTTTATAATAGTTGTGGGGTTGGATCCTATTTTCGACTTCATTGTGTGGATAAAGAAAGTAAGTTTGCAGATTCAGAAGTGTGCTTAGGTTCGCGTAATGAGCAAGAAGCAGAGTAAGACCTGGGGCCCAGGGCTACCTGAGGTAAAGCCCATGCCCTTAACCCCTTCACACCGATGCTCAGTTAAAACCCCGGGGGCTTCCCCGGTGGCGCAGTGGTTGGGAGTCCGCCTGCCAATGCAGGGGACACGGGTTCGTGCCCCGGTCCGGGAAGATCCCACATGCCGCGGAGCGGCTGGGCCCGTGAGCCGTGGTCGCTGGGCCTGCGCGTCCGGAGCCTGTGCTCCGCGACGGGAGAGGCCACAGCAGTGAGAGGCTCACGTACCGCAAAAAAAAAAAAAAAAAAAAAACCCGGCACTTGCTTTGTCTGAATTAGGGAAGACTTCCCTCACTGCAGGGACGCTTCTATTCCACTCACCTTACCCAGAAGCACGTACTCCGTAAGTCTTGTGGAGTTGGTGATGCCTCGGGCTTCAGACCAGGTCCTGCCTGTGAACCTGAGCTGGTCCTACAACCTCACTGGCCTGAGTGTCTCCCCTGTGTGAGCGGAAGGGCCCCTCTCCTCTCTCGTGGGGCTGCTGGATGGATGGCTGATACGTCCGGGCTGCTGGGAGGAGAGGTGGTGGCGGTGTCCTCCATGCACAGCTGTGCAGGGGCTGTCTGTCCCAGGGGGCTCCGGCTGCCACTCCTCGTGGCCACCAGCCTCCCACACATTGCCTGCTTCTCCGTGTGACAATCGCACTGGGAGAGCTGGAGAAGGGAAGTGAGAGGGGACGAGACTGTCTGATGTCTTTTCTAGGAGGAATTGAAATGCAAGCAGGTCCAGGGTCAGGGCGGGATCCCGCAGAGGAGTTGCTCTGTGCTGGGGGATTTTCCCCTCTGCTGATTTGATAAATGATCCAGGGCTGGGTGTCCAGGCCGAACATGTGGGTCGTGGTGGCCCCCACTGCCCGTGCACCTCCCCATGAAATTGACAACAGAAGCTCCTGGCTTGATCAAGATAAAGACTCTTTTTTTTTTTTTAAGCTATCATTCTTTCCAGAGGTTTTCCTGTCATTGTGGACTTGACGCCTCACTCTCTGAGGGCCTTGGGCCCTTGTTTCTTTCTTCCCCAATGTGCCTGCCCCTCCCACACGTGCCCCTTGGTCCTTGGGTACCCTGGCATTCTCTTCCAAGCCGTCTGTCCCAAACTGGGGAATCTCAGTGAAAATCCTTAAAAAGGGTCTTAACTTTCTTGAAGTAGTACTTTGGGTGCTGAAAATGGTCTCATTCAGGGCAATAGTGGACTTGAAGGATTAAGATCCCTTCCAGAAAGGCTGATTTTTTTAGTTTTGGCCGAAAAGAACCATAATATCTTATCACTGGATTCACAATTACTATAAAAGCTCTCCTAGGCTGAGTGCTTAGCAGGTGCTGGATGCTGCTAAGTGCTTGTTTCAGCATCACTTCGTCCAGCCTTCTGCCTCTGTGCACAACATCCCTGCCAAATGGACACCTGGCTTCTGCCTGAGCATGTCTGGGTGGCCAGTCCATTGCTGGACTGGTCCCTTGGACTCAGAGAGGATCGAAATCTCTCTCTGCCTTACGACCTCTGCTCCCAAGGTCCTATTTCTGCCCTTTGGAGTCATCCTGAAAGCTCACTCTCTCCTCCCAGTGGCAGCCCCCAAGTTCAGCTTAAACATCCCCAGTCCCTTCAAGACTTCCTGGTCCTCTGTAGCTGCTTGTTTTCCTTTTCATCTTTTTAAGCAGCCTGATACCTCTGAGAGTACAGTCAACTTAGTAACTCACCTTTGCAAGAAGCAGTGTCTGAGACACAGAGTGGGAACTCCGCAGTTCATTCTCAAAAAATGTGCTTTTCTTCAGAAACACTCCTCTCATGAGTATCTTCCACCCCCAGCCCCCTGCCTCCCTGGCTAACTTCTTGGAACTAGGACCTCCGGCTCGTCAAAGTCCCCCATCTCCGTAGGGCAGCTTCTCCTCATTTCGGGGATGGCTTATGAGTCCTGGTGCTGCCGCCACAGCTGCTGGACGAGGCCACTCCTTGGAAAGGCTCTGGGATTGCAGCCTTCCAGCATCTTTCAGCATCTGCCTCATGTTGGGTCCTCTGGGCTGATTTGCCCAAGGACTGGCTGCCTAATTAGTCTCCTGGTGGCTAGAGCCCCGGTGCAGCAGCCTGTATTGGGTGGACTTTCTCGGAGGAGAAGGCTGGCCGTGCCAGGTGGGGACCCTGCAGGGGCTGAAGGAGGCCTGGTCCAGAAGCCCTCTCCTTTCTTCTGCTCTGTCCACATCCTGGTTCCTTTGGTCAAGACCTGGCTGTGGCAGGGGGTGTGTGAGGGGTGAAGGTAGGAGGGGAGAGTGGTGGTTTGGTCTTTCCCCTCTGTGATCTGCAGCTGCTCCTCAGGCCTGGCGCAAGAGTCAGGAGTGGGATAAAATGCTAAGGATTAGTTTCTCATTGGGAATGAAAAGAGGAGGGACTGAGCTTCCTGGGAGAGCAATATAACCCAAGAATTGTGGCAGTAAAAATGGTGAACACGGATACGACAGCTGTGTGTGCCCAGCACTTTTCAAGGCATTTATACCTATTCACTCATTTAATCCTCACAAAAGCCCCATGTGGTATGTGCTATTAGGACCCCATTCTATACATGGGAGCCTGAGGTTCAGAGAGCGACTTGTCCAAGGTCACAAGACAGATGCAAGTTTTTCTCCAGGCTTGGCACTCCTGATCTTGAGAAGCAGGGACAGGTGGGGAGCAGAGGTTCCGAGCCTGGGGTGGAGTCTGGGCTCCAGTGCTGAAAACTGCCTGTCTTCTGTGAACCCCAGTTTCTCCCCTTGTCAAAGGGCAAGAGTAAGACCTACCTCGAGGGGCTGTGGTGAGGCCTACCAGAGGTGACAGGGTCAAGCATACAGCCCAGTGCTGGGCATATGGCGAGGGCTCGGTAATTTTCTCTTAATATGAAGGGGAAGATGCTTTGATTTTCAATCACAGAGAAAATCTCCTGGCTGTGAGGCCTTCAGAGAGGCTTCCATCAAGTAATAAAGCAGAGGCAGGGAGCAAAGGGACCTGGGTCCTCATTCTCAACATCACACTTTGTCTGGCTCTCTTGGGTGAACCGCTGGCACAGTGGGGTGTGGGCCACAGGGTAGCTGCCCTTAAGGTAAATGAGATGAATGAAGTGCTTGAATAGGAAGGGACCCCTTCCCTTTTCCTTCACGGCCCCAGCTCTGCGGATGATATGAGGAAGAGGGTGGGAGGAGAAGTGAGTCAACTGGTTGGTCTCAGCCCAAAGGCCTTTACAAAGAGCTGGCTCTTGAGATCCATGAGAGTGTAGCCCCACTCCTTCCTCGTTCTCCCACTGAAGCCCACCAGCCAGATCACGGGCCCTCCCTGCCCTGGCCCACCCAGGGCCCCCCTCTGCAGAGCGGGGCATGGACTATGGTCTGCCATGTTTCGGCGCACGTTGCCATCCATAATGCAGTATCTCAAAGTAAATCAGCACTTATGGGGAGGGTTAGCATTCATGATGCCTTCATGACGGTGAATATAAACCCAGGTATCAAAATAGTCTTCCTAATAATTTTGATTTTTTTTTTTTTTTTTTTTTTTTTTTTGAGAAGAGAATGACTTCCAGTCTGGTTAGTTGACCCTGTGGCTTATAATGTGGATGACGAAGGGTTGGTGCTGGGAGTAGAAGGATCATCTCTTCATTCTCTTATTGCTTGCTAGCGCTTGCATTATTTGCATTATTTTCTAGCTATATTCTTCTTATAGGAATCTTTTAAAGTCACTTGCCCATTTTAAAAAACACTGGGTGGTTAAAAAGAAATAATGCAGTACATCATAAAACCCCTTAGTTAGCACAGATAAGCGGCAGCATCTTGCACATACTGCTGGCAAATTAAGGTGTGACGGGACCACCTCAGTCCTTTGGCATTATGAGAGACCTACTCTGCCCTCAGGACACCTGCTGTCCCCTGCAGGACATAGGCCTGTTGATATATCAACCCCAGGGGCATGCCAGTTCTATATATCGAATATTAGTAGAGCCCTTAACTTTCATTCTTTTGAGATAAAAATATATTTAAATAGAAATTCTAGTATTTTCTTCCCATATCTCCTTATTTTAGAGACCACTAAAATAAAAGACCTCCCACGCCAGCCAACCCGGTATCTGTCCCATTTGCTCTGACTCCTGACTGTCCTGGAAGATGAGATGCTCCTTCCTTACTGGGACCCCTACAGCAGGAGTGAGTCTAATGGTGGGAGGAATCAGTAGGACAGGTGACCCTGTGGCAGGTCAGCTGAGGAGCCCTAGGTTAGGGTCAGGGAGGACTAAGCTTGCTGATGGATCTCGCTAGGTGTCCCTGTTCCAGCCAAGCAGAGGGAAGTATTGCCTCCTTTCTTTGTTTATGCTGCCCAGTTATCCATTTCATCGTGAGTGCCTGCTCCCCTTTCCTTTTCACACCGCCCACCCCCCCAAAACACACATCAAGCTGTGGCTTCCTCTTTACCGGCCATGTCTTCTGAGTCAGCTCAGCCCTGGGAGTCACCACTGAGTGGCCATTTTGTTTCCCAGGCTCCCTTTCCTCAACCTTTCCCCTCCCCCAGCAAAGGAATGTCCTTCAGTCTCATTGCTTCTGTTGTTTGGTGAGTTGCCAAAACAAACAGGTCCCCTCAATCTGTCCTTTAGAACAACCCCACAGGGGTTTGGTTCTGCAGGCAGTGGGACCAAATCAGAGTTCTGGGGTCCCAAGATGATGTGGCTTTGTTCAAGGAGCTGGTTGCTCTGGGGTGTTGCTACCAGGGCTGTGAGGCAGGCAGCGAGCGGAGGAGAGGCGAGGTACTGACAGCGGGCGGGGAAGGGAGCCTGCTGGGCCTGCCACCTGTGTGCAGAGGAAGCTCGCAGACTCCACTGAGTCTGAACCCCCCTAGGTGGGCAGGGCAACTACAGCTTCATAGACTAGCAGAGCACAGGGAGAACAGAGGCCGAGGAGCATCAAATGAGAGAACAATGGTTTTCTTGTGAAGCCAAGGGTTTTTTGTGTTAAGTAAGCACGAGGGACTCCTGATGTGGAAGGGAATCTTTGAATTATTGGAAGATGCTTTGGGGGTAGAAAACTGGGCTGAGGCTGGCCTCTGTGGAGTTGGGGGAACTCTTTGAACAGGGGTGTCTGGAGACTCTTCTCCAAAGCTCAGCGACTGGTTCACAGGACAAGTTAAATCTTTTCATGTTGGAGGCCTTGCACCCATTTGATTCCTGAAGTTATGTCCTGCCCAAGGATTTGACTACCTCTGATGGGGCTGAGAGCACTGGGAGGGGCATTCTAGGGTCCATTTAAGGTCTCATGAAACTGATCGTATGTCCTTCCAACTCCTGAGGGCACTTGCACTGGGCTGAGTGCTGAGCCCTGTGCGTTGAACTATACATAAGAAGCATATCTTCACCTCAATAGGGCTTATTTAGCTGCCGGGTGAATACAGGATAAACATAGCGGCAAATGCAAAGTAGAAAGTGATAAGTTCTGATATTTGCACCCATTGTTTTGGAAATTCAGGGAAGGCGAGAGATTCCTTTGGCTTGGAGGTTAAGAGAGGTTTGTGATGGTTCTAACCAGTTACACAGACTGCTTCGTTGCTTCCTCACCACAACCTAGAAGGCAGGTCCTACTCTCATCCCCATTTTATGGTTGAGGAAACTGAAGCCTAAAGGGAATAAGTAATTTGTCCAAGGTCGAATTTGTTAAGTGTAGTGCTAGAGGAGGGAGGAGGAGAGGGGAATCTCAGGCAAAGGGAACAACTTGATGAAGACATGAAAGCAGGAAAGCACAGGACACGTATGGGCAGTGAAGAGGAGTTCTATTTGAGTGGAAATGATGAAAGCCAGATGGAGGAGGTCTTTGAATACAAAGCTGAGTCTATCCTTTCTGTAGTCAATAGGGAGCCACTGAAATTTCCTGAGTAGGAGAGTGTCATCGTCAGAGCAGATAAGCTTTTAGGAAAGAAGAGAATCAGATGTGTAGAGCATTAAGCAGTGACTCTTATAGAACGTGTGACAGGTGATTCACTGTGCCCAGAGGCATATTACTTTGGACAATGCAAGGAGAGAACATTTCTTTTCATTTTGTTAAGAGGTAATTCATTTCATAAGAATGAAGGAAAAATGGTCCGTATTTCAGTTCTTTCCAACTCCATCTACACATTTGTGCCTATTACCTTGACCCCCAAACTAGACTCTAGTCATTACTGCTCCATCCTCTTTCTGTCTCCTTACTGGATTTCTTTGATACCAGTGCCAGTTATTTTCTAGATCCCCCTTACACCATTTTATTGGAATGAATCCAAACATCTTTTATGCCTTCAGACACTTATTGACTTTGAGGGAGGTGGTAGGTGACTGCAAAGAGCACTGAACTCAGGTTCTAGGTCCAGCCAGTAACTCCTTGTGTGGTTCTAGGATGTGTGATCTTTGATGTTGAGTTTCTGTAGCTGCAAGATGGGGATTATAATACCGAAGCAAGTGAGAAACATGAGATGGTGGTGAGGGAAACCAGAGTCTGTGTATCGGTGGTCCTCAAAGTGTGGTCTCCAGGCAGCAGCTGCATTGTCACCTGGGAACTTGTTAGAAATGCATGTTACTGAGCCCTGCCCCAGACCCACCCAATCAGAAGCTCGGCGTGTCTTCTCCAGGGGATCCTGTGATGTGGAGTCAAGTTTCACTTGGGCTGTTCCCACCTTTTGGCCCTTGAACACTGGCTAAAATGAACATTGGTGTATGTATATCTGCTCGGGTCCCTGTTTTCAGTTCTTTTGGGTATATACCTAGGAGTGGAATTGCCGGATTGCATGGTAATTCTATTTTTAGCTTTTTGAGGACCCACCCGTTTTCCACAGCAGCTACACCATTTTACATTCTTACCAACAGTATTCAAGGATTCCAGTTTTTTCACACTATTGATAACACTTGTTATTTTACATTTGATTTTAGCCATCCCAGTAGGTGTGAAGTGGTAACGCATTGTGGTTTTGATTTGCATTTCCCTCATGACGTCTTTTCATGGGCTTCTTGGTAATCTGTATATCTTCTTTGGAGACATGTCTCAGCAAGTCATTTGTCCATTTTTTAAATTGGGTGGTTTGTCTTTTTGTTGTTGAGTTGTCGAACTTCTCGATATTTTCTAGACTTACCAGAAGTATGATAATTGCAAATATTTTCTCCCACATTGTAGGTTGTCTTTTTTAGTCTATTTGTTTAAAAATTCAGTTCATTGAGGTATAATTGCTATAGCATAAACTGCATATTTAAAGTATACAATGTAATGAGTTTTGACATAGGTAAACACCTGTGAAACCATATATTCACAAACAATATATTCAATAATAAACATACCTATCACCCCCAAAAGTTTCCTAATGACCTTTATAATTCCTTCTTCCTGCCTTTGCTTTCTCTGTTAATAATAGTGCTCTAAATACCCTGCTGTTGACACTGAAGCATAATGGGAAGATACCTAATCTGGGATTCAGGAGTCCAAACTGCTTGTGTTCTGGCTCTGTGGGTGGTGGACGGTGATGTCCAGTGGCCCGTTCCATTCCTTGGGCTTGCTTCCTCACCTGCACAGGATCAGCTGTCAGCAGTTCTCATCCATTCTGGCTGCATATTAAAATAATCACTTAGGAAGCAAGTGATTATTGCTTTTATAAAAAAAACAATATTTTAATAATAATTTTATAATTAATTTTAAATAATTGTTGCTATTTAAAAAATACCGATGTCTATCCCGCATCTTTTGTTTCTTTTTTTTTTTTTTTAACATCTTTATTGGAGTATAATTGCTTTACAATGGTGTGTTAGTTTCTGCTTTATAACAAAGTGAATCAGTTATACATATGTTCCCATATCTCTTCCCTATTGTGTCTCCCTCCCTCCCACCCTCCCTATCCCACCCCACCAGGCGGTCACAAAGCACCGAGCTGATCTCCCTGTGCTATGCGGCTGCTTCCCACTAGCTATCTACCTTACGTTTGGTAGTGTATATATGTCCATGCCTCTCTCTCGCTTTGTCACACCTTACCCTTCCCCCTCCCCATATCCTCAAGTCCATTCTCTAGTAGGTCTAGTAGGACACAGTCTTTATTCCTGTCTTACCCCTAGGTTCTTCATGACAGTTTTTTTTTTTTCCTTAAATTCCATATATATGTGTTAGCATACGGTATTTGTCTCTCTCCTTCTGACTTACTTCACTCTGTATGACACACTCTAGGTCTATCAGCATCATTACAAATAGCTCAATTTCGTTTCTTTTTATGGCTGAGTAATATTCCTTTGTATATATGTGCCACATCTTCTTTATCCATTCATCTGATGATGGACACTTAGGTTGTTTCCATCTCCGGGCTATTGTAAATAGAGCTGCAATGAACATTTTGGTACATGACTCTTTTTGAATTATGGTTTTCTCAGGGTATATGCCCAGTAGTGGGATTGCTGGGTCATATGGTAGTTCAATTTGTAGTTTTTTAAGGAACCTCCATACTGTTCTCCACAGTGGCTGTATCAATTTACATTCCCACCAACAGTGCAAGAGGGTTCCCTTTTCTCCACACCCTCTCCAGCATTTATTGTTTCTAGATTTTTTGATGATGGCCATTCTGACTGGTGTGAGATGATATCTCATTGTAGTTTTGATTTGCATTTCTCTAATGATTAGTGATGTTGAGTATTCTTTCATGTGTTTGTTGGCAGTCTGTATATCTTCTTTGGAGAAATGTCTATTTAGGTCTTCTGCCCATTTTTGGATTGGGCTGTTTGTTATTAAGCTGAATGAGCTGCTTATAAATTTTGGAGATTAATCCTTTGTCAGTTGCTTCATTTGCAAATATTTTGTCCCATTCTGAGGGTTGTCTTTTTATCTTGTTTATGGTTTCCTTTGCTGTGCAAAAGCTTTGACGTTTCATTGGGTCCCATTTGTTTATTTTTGTTTTTATTTCCATTTCTCTAGGAGGTGGGTCAAAAAGGATCTTGCTGTGATTTATGTCATAGAGTGTCCTCCCTGTGTTTTCCTCTAAGAGTTTGATAGTTTCTGGCCTTACATTTAGGTCTTTAATCCATTTTGAGCTTATTTTTGTGTATGGTGTTAGGGAGTGATCTAATCTCATACTTTTACATGTACCTGTCCAGTTTTCCCAGCACCACTTATTGAAGAGGCTGTCTTTTCTCTACTGTACATTCCTGGTTCCTTTATCAAATATAAGGTGACCATATGTGCGTGGGTTTATCTCTGGGCTTTCTATCCTGTTCCATTGATCTATCTTTCTGTTTTTGTGCCAGTACCATACTGTCTTGATTACTGTAGCTTTGTAGTATAGTCTGAAGTCAGGGAGCCTGATTCCTCCAGCTCCGGTTTTCGTTCTCAAGATTGCTTTGGCTATTCGGGGTCTTTTGTGTTTCCATACAAATTGTGAAATTTTTTGTTCTAGTTCTGTGAAAAATGCCACTGGTAGTTTGATAGGCATTGCATTGAATCTGTAGATTGCTTTGGGTAGTATAGTCATTTTCACAGTGTTGATTCTTCCAATCCAAGAACATGGTATATCCCTCCATCTACTTGTATCATCTTTAATTTCTTTCATCAGTGTCTTACAATTTTCTGCATACAGGTCTTTTGTCTCCTTAGGTAGGTTTATTCCTAGATATTTTATTCTTTTTGTTGCATTGGTAAATGGGAATGTTTTCTTGATTTCACTGTCAGAATTTTCATTATTAGTGTATAGGAATGCCAGAGATTTCTGTGCATTAATTTTGTATACTACTACTTTACCAAATTCATTGATTAGCTCTAGTAGTTTTCTGGTAGCATCTTTAGGATTCTCTATGTATAGTATGATGTCATCTGCAAACAGTGACAGCTTTACTTCTTCTTTTCCAATTTGGATTCCTTTTACTTCCTTTTCTTCTCTGATTGCTGTGGCTAAAACTTCCAAAACTATGTTGAATAAGAGTGGTGAGAGCGGGCAACCTTGTCTTTTTCCTGATCTTAGTGGAAATGCTTTCAGTTTTTCACCATTGAGGACGATGTTGGCTGTAGGTTTGTCATATATGGCCTTTATTATGTTGAGGAAAGTTCCCTCTATGCCTACTTTCTGCAGGGTTTTTATCATAAATGTGTGTTGAATTTTGTCGAAAGCTTTCTCTGCATCTATTGATATGATCGTATGGTTTTTCTCCTTCAATTTGTTAATATGGTGTATCACGTTGATTGATTTGCATATATTGAAGAATTCTTGCATTCCTGGAATAAACCCCACTTGATCATGGTGTATGATCCGTTTAATGTGCTGTTGGATTCTGTTTGCTAGTATTTTGTTGAGGATTTTTGCATCTATGTTCATCAGTGATATTGGCCTGTAGTTTTCTTTCTTTGTGACATCCTTGTCTGGTTTTGGTATCAAGGTGATGGTGGCCTCGTAGAATGAGTTTGGGAGTATTCTGCCCTCTGCTATATTTTGGAAGAGTTTGAGAAGGATAGGTGTTAGCCGTTCTCTAAATGTTTCATAGAATTCGCCTGTGAAGCCATCTGGTCCTGGGATTTTCTTTGTTGGAAGATGTTTAATCACAGTTTCAATTTCAGTGCTTGTGATTGGCCTGTTCATATTTTCTATTTCTTCCTGATTCAGTCTTGGCAGGTTGTGCATTTCTAAGAATTTGTCCATTTCTTCCAGGTTGTCCATTTTATTGGCATACAGTTGCCTGTAGTAATCTCTCATGATCTTTTGTATTTCTGCAGTGTCAGTTGTTACTTCTCCTTTTTCATTTCTAATTCTATTGATTTGAGTCTTCTCCCTTTTTTTCTTGATGAGTCTGGCTAATGGTTTATCAATTTTATTTATCTTCTCAAAAAACCAGCTTTTAGTTTTATTGAACTTTGCTATCGTTTCCTTCATTTCTTTTCCATTTATTTCTGATCTGATTTTTATGATTTCTTTCCTTCTGCTAACTTTGGGTTTTTTTTGTTCTTCTTTCTCTAATTGCTTTAGGTGCAAGGTTAGGTGGTTTATTCAAGATGTTTCCTGTTTCTTAAGGTAGGATTGTATTGCTATAAACGTCCCTCTTAGAACTGCTTTTGCTGAATCCCATAGATTTTGGGTTGTCGTGTCTCCATTGTCATTTGTTTCTAGGTATTTTTTGATTTCTTCTTTGATTTCTTCAGTGATCACTTCGTTATTAAGTAGTGTATTGTTTAGCCTCCATGTGTTTGTAATTTTTACAGATCTTTTCCTGTAATTGATATCTAGTCTCATAGCATTGTGATCAGAAAAGATACTTGATACTATTTCAATTTTCTTAAATTTACCAAGGCTTGATTTGTGACCCAAGATATGATCTCTCCTGGAGAATGTTCCATGAGCACTTTAGAAAAATATGTATTCTGTTGTTTTTGGATGGAATGTCCTATAAATGTCAATTAAGTCCATCTTGTTTAATGTATCATTTAAAGCTTGTGTTTCCTTATTTATTTTCATTTTGGATGATCTGTCCATTGGTGAAAGTGGGGTGTTAAAGTCCCCTACTATGAATGTGTTACTGTCGATTTTTCCTTTTATGGCTGTTAGTATTTGCCTTATATATTGAGGTGCTCCTATGTTGGGTGCATAAATATTTACAATTGTTATATCTTCTTCTTGGATCGATCCCTTGATCATTATGTAGTGTCCTTCTTTGCCTCTTGTAATAGTCTTTATTTTAAAGTCTATTTTGTCTGACATGAGAATTGCTACTCCAGCTTTCTTTTGATTTCCATTTGCATGGAATATCTTTTTCCATCCCCTCACTTTCAGTCTGTATGTGTCCCTAGGTCTGAAGTGGGTCTCTTGTAGACAGGATATATACAGCTCTTGTTTTTGTATCCATTCAGCCTGTCTGTGTCTTTTAGTGGGAGCATCTAATCCATCTACATTTAAGGTAGTTATCAATATGTATATCCCTATTACCATTTTCTTAATTGTTTGGGGTTTGTTATTGTAGTTCTTTTCCTTCTCTTGTGTTTCCTGCCTAGAAAAGTTCCTTTAGCAGTTGTTGTAGAGCTGGTTTGGTGGTGCTGAACTCTCTCAGCTTTTGCTTGTCTTTAAAGGTTTTAATTTCTGCATCAAATCTGAATGAGATCCTTGCTGGGTAGAGTAATCTTGGTTGCAGGTTTTTCTCCTTCATCAGTTTAAATATGTCCTGCCAGTCCCTTCTGGCTTGCAGAGTTTCTGCTGAAAGATCAGCTGTTAACCTTATGGGGATTCCCTTGTGTGTTGTTTTTCCCTTGCTGCTTTTAATATGTTTTCTTTGTATTTAATTTTTGACAGTTTGATTAATATGTGTCTTGGCGTATTTCTCCTCGGATTTATCCTGTATGGGACTCTCTGTGTTTCCTGGACTTGATTAACTATTTCATTGCCCATATTAGGGAAGTTTTCAACTATAATCTCTTCAAATATTTTCTCAGTCCCTTTCTTTTTCTCTTCTTCTGGAACCCCTATAATTCGAATGTTGGTGCATTTAATGTTGTCCCAGAGGTCTCTGAGACTGTCCTCAGTTCTTTTCATTCTTTTTTCTTTATTCTGCTCTGCAGTAGTTATTTCCACTATTTTATCTTCCAGGTCACTTATCCGTTCTTCTGCCTCAGTTATTCTGCTATTGATCCCATCTAGAGTATTTTTAATTTCATTTATTGTGGTGTTCATCGTTGCTTGTTTCATCTTTAGTTCTTCTAGGTCCTTGTTAAATGTTTCTTGCATTTTGTCTATTCTATTTCCAAGATTTTGGATCATCTTTACTGTCATTATTCTAAATTCTTTTGCAGGTAGACTGCCTATTTCCTCTCCATTTTTTAGGTCTGGTGGCTTTTTATCTTGCTCCTTCATCTGCTGTGTGTTTTTTTGTCTTCTCATTTTGCTTATCTTACTGTGTTTGGGGTCTCCTTTTTGCAGGCTGCAGGTTCGTAGTTCCCGTTGTTTTTGGTGTCTGTCCCCAGTGGCTAAGGTTGGTTCAGTGGGTTCTGTAGGCTTCCTGGTGGAGGGGACTAGTGCCTGTGTTCAGGTGGATGAGGCTGGATCTTGTCTTTCTGGTGGGCAGGTTCACGTCTGGTGGTGTGTTTTGGGGTGTCTTTGGACTTATTATGATTTTAGGCAGCCTCTCTGCTAATGGGTGGGGTTGTGTTCCTGTCTTGCTAGTTGTTTGGCATAGGATGTCCAGCACTGTAGCTTGCTGGTCGTTGAGTGAAGCTGGGTGCTGGTGTTGAGATGGAGATCTCTTGGAGATTTTCGCCATTTGATATTATGTGGAGCTGGGAGGTCTCTTGTGGACCAGTGTCCTGAAGTTGGCTCTCCCACCTCAGAGGCACAGCACTGACTCCTGGCTGCAGCACCAAGAGCCTTCCATCCACACGGCTCAGAATAAAAGGGAGCAAAAGTAGAAAGAAAGAATTAGTAGAAGTAGAAAGAAAGAAAGAAGGAAGGGATGGAGGGAGGGAGGGAGGGAGGAAGGAACGAAGGAAGGAGGGAAGGAAGGAAAAAAGAAAGAAAGAAGATAAAGTAAAATAAATTAAGATAAAATATAATAAAGTTATTAAAATATAAAAATAATTATTAAGAGAAAAAAATGGACAGATGGAACCCTAGGACAAATGGTGGAAGCAAAGCTATACAGACAAAATCTCACACAGAAGCATACATACTCACAAAAAGAGGAAATGGGGAAAAAAAATCATAAATCTTGCTCTCAAAGGCCACCTCCTCAATTTGGGATGATTCGTTGTCTAAAGAAGGGAAGGAAGGAAAGGAAGAACGAAGATAAAGTAAAATAAAATAAAGTTATTAAAATAAAAAGTAATTATTAAGAAAAATTTAAAAAAAAACAAAAACGGACGGATAGAACCCTCGGACAAATGGTGGAAGCAAAGCTATACAGTCAAAATCTCACACAGAAGCATACACATACACACTCACAAAAAGAGGAACAGGGGAAAAAATCATAAATCTTGCTCTCCAAGTCCACTTCCTCAATTTGGGATAATTCGTTGTCGATTCAGGTATTCCACAGATGCAGGATATATCAAGTTGATTGTGGAGCTTTAATCCGCTGCTCCTGAGGCTGCTGGGAGGTGTTTCCCTTTCTCTTCTTTGTTCTCACAGCTCCCAGGGGCTCAGCTTTGGATTTGGCCCCGCCTCTGCGTGTAGGTCGCTGGAGGGCGTCTGTTTTTCGCTCAGACAGGACGGGGTTAAAGGAGCAGCTGATTCGGGGGCTCTGGCGCACTCAGGCGGGGGGGGGGGGGGGGGGGGAGGGGCACGGAGCGCGGGGCGGGCCTGCGGCGGCAGACGCAGGCGTGACGTTGCACCCGCCTGAGGCGCGCCGTGCGTTTTCCCGGGGAAGCTGTTCCTGGATCCCGGGACCCTGGCAGTGGCGGCCTGCACAGGCTCCCCGGAAGGGAGGTGTGGAGAGTGACCTGTGCTCGCACACAGGCTCCTTGGTGGCGGCAGCAGCAGCCTTAGCGTCTCATGCCCGTCTGTGGGGTCCGCGCTGTTAGCCGCGGCTCACGCCCGTTTCTGGAGCTCCTTTAAGCAGCGTTCTTAATCCCGTCTCCTCGCGCACCAGGAAACAAAGAGGGAAGAAAATGTCTCCTGCCTCTTCGGCAGGTCCAGACTTTTCCCAGGACTCCCTCCCGGCTAGCCGTGGTGCACTAACCCCGTTCAGGCTGTGTTCACGCCGCCAACCCCAGTCCTCTCCCTGCCTCCGACCGAATCCCGAGCCTCAGCTCCCAGCCCCGCCCGGCCCGGCAGGTGAGCAGACAAGCCTCTCAGCCTGGTGAGTGCTGGTCGACCCTGATCCTCTGTGCGGGAATCTCTCCGCTTTTCCCTCTGCACCCCTGTTGCTGTGCTTTCCTCCGCGGCTCCGAAGCTTTCCCCCTCAGCCACCTGCAGTCTCCGCCCGCGAAGGGGCTTCCTAGTGTGTGGAAATCTTTCCTCCTTCACAGCTCCCTCCTAGAAGTGCAGGTCCCGTCCCTATCCTTTTGTCTCTTTTTATTCTTTTTTCTTTTGCCCTACCCAGGTACGTGGGGGGTTTCTTGCCTTTAGGGAGGTCTGAGGTCTTCTGCGAGCGTTCGGTAGGTGTTCTGCAGGAGTTGCTCCACGTGTAGATGTATTTCTGGTGTATCTGTGGGGAGGAAGGCGATCTCCACGTCCTACTCCTCCGCCATCTTCCCGGAAGCCTTATCCCACATCTTTTGGATGATAGTTTCTGGAGGTGGGATCCTGGTGTCTGTGCTTTATAAAAATCTCCCCTAGTGATTCTGATATACAGGAAGTTGAGCTGATTTCCCACACAGCCTTCTTATCCAAAGTACCATGGTTTATATATCACTTTGTTTTCATATTGATTTCATTTTACTCTCAAAAACACCGTGAGGTAGGTAAGATGTAGCTTGTTGAAAGACAAGGACACAAATACATCGAGTGGATAAAGGACTTGAGTGGATGTGAGGTAGGTGGGGCTGGAAGGAAGCATGTGTTTCCCATCATTCCCTTCAATTGCCATTAAACAAGGTGACACCAACATGCAGGCAGCCAATGGCTTCCAGGTGGGGTCTCCCTGGGTGGGGTTACCATGGACCAGGGTCTGCCTTGCCTGTGTATCCAGAGATGGACAGATTCTCAGGACTAACTCACTCTAATTCTCTGGGATATTGATATTGAATGTAAAACGCCATTTATTGATTGTAGTGGAGTCTGTTCCTATCTAGTTAATGGAAGAATGGTGCTTGCTCTCCTAGACACCCTTCTTGGCTTCATGGTAGCAGGGTATCTGGAGATCACCTTTGTAACCTGAAGGTTTACTGGGTGAGTCAATGAGATGCCTTCAGCTGCTGTTACAGAACCCAAGAATAATGTGAATAAGTGAATGGTCATCTCACATGAGAAGACCACAGGTTGGTGCCTCCAGGATTGGATCGTTCAGTCACTCAACAGCATCCTCATCCCCCAGGGGCCTTCTTCTCTCTGCTCAGCCGTGGTGGCTGTGTTGGTAATGTCTCCCCTCATGGTCAGGAGGAGCCTGCAACAGTTGATGACATGAAGGGTAGTGGGCAAGTGAGGCAGAGTGGTACTCCTCCACATGAAGTCCCCAGCAGGCTTCCCATTTGGTCCAGTGGGCCAGGCTTGAGTCTCATGGCTGTTCCAAAACTTACCACTGGCAGGGGGAAGGAGACCCCCATGATTGGCTTAATCCAATCATGATTACCCACTGGGGCTGGGATTCACTGGCTTATTCCAGTTGTGATTGGCCCCCTTCTGAGGTGGGGCTGCATATGGAGGGTGTCCTCCTGAATAAAGTTGGGGGATATCCCAGCAAGAAAGAATCGGAGGGGGTGTCAGCTGGCTCACTGGGGGAACGTGGAATTGCAACCGAGAGTCTGGTGGTTTTGAGAACCACGTCATCTGTGCCGTGGAGAAGCCTGGTGACCAACTGCTGTCCCTCCTCTGAGCACGCCTCCTGGTGGGCGAGCCGCATACTCATGTCTGGCAGCCACCACCGTGCTCTCTGTCTCCCTGGTTGGGGTGAGATTAAGACTCAGCTGTTGCTGCCGTTTTGCTCCAGGCCAACCACCCCGAGTTGGCTAATGCCTTTTTTATTCAGACTGTTTAGATTACAGCCTTCTTGACTTACATTCTCGTCTAGTGGAAGAAACCATGTCACCCTGAGTAGGCTTTGGTTCCCTGCTCTTTCAGTAGTGATTTGGGGACACTTTGCCCTTGTAAGGTGGCTTCTGCAGATATCTGGTGCTTCCGTGAGGATGTCTTGATTGGTACTAAATTAACTCTCAGAAGGTGACCTTACTTCCTTGTTTCAGGGGCTTCTTTCTGTAGCCTGTGTGTGCAGACTCCATCAGCTACCATTCAAGGGCTGTTTGAAGATGCTGTTCAGATCAGTGCAGGGGAGGTGCCTAGGTGGAGGTTAAATCTGGTACCCAGGCAATACGCTGGCAGGTGGCATGGGGGTTGGTTTGGGCAAATACAGACATGACTGTGATGTGGTCGGGTGTCAATTCAGGTGGGAATACGGGTCACTGGTCGGTTGCTTCATCGATCTTTACAGGCTGAGCATTTTGCCTCATTGATTTTTCACTGTAGACTGAATCTTGTTCATTGTTCACTTAGAGATTGCTTCATTTCTTTTCAATTCATTTTTCTGTGCCCGTTTGACACTTTACCACATTGCGTTATCCTTCCTCGATGTGGCTGCTGATCACCCCTTTCCTGGAACAATCTCTGTGACCTTGGGAAAGGCCTTTAACCTCTCTGAACCTGTTTCCTCATCTGCTAAATGGAGATGATAATTCTTGCCCAAAGCATCTAGAAGTCGGGGAGGCAGGCATGTGGGTGTCCGGGAGAGTAGCTCCTGAGAGGTGATGGCAGGGTTTGCTTGGTCAGGGAACGATGGCCTTGCTCAGACTTGGCACTGGAGGAAGACCCTCCACTTGAGGAGGGGCGCTGAGATCCTGCAGCCTCAACCCTCACCCAGAGATTGGGATTTCTCCTGCTAATAACTGCAGCTTCGGCCACATTGGCTCCCGAGGACGGAATGCATCTTCCTTAGAACCTCAGTCCGAGAGTGCGTTTACAACTGCCCATTAATATCTAATAGCACAGTTGAGACAAAGCTGGACATTTTAGTAGGACTTTGCCTGGGGCCTGGAGGTCATAAAAGGAAAATAAATAGAGTTACTATAACAAGTCAGTGTGATGTCCAAGTTATAGTTTATTTCACTTCATCGATAGATGAAGCTCCAGTTTAACACCAGCTGTGCTGCCAGGACCACTGTCCTTTTTTGACCCCTGGCTAGACTCTAGAGACCCTTTAAAGTTTAGGCATAAAGACTGAGGCCCAGAGAGTGATGGGAGTCCCTCCTCCCACCTGTGAAATTGTGTCATCTGTCGACCTGTTTGGGGGGCCACCTGTTACCCAGATGACTGACGCAATGATGGTCACCCCTTTGTGAGCATAGCCTTACACCGTAGACCAGGACGGAGGCTCATTATCCCTCAGTAAAGCAGCAGCTCCCACGGGGCACCAGAAACACCTGCATTACAGACAGTGAGGAAATGAGACAGCCGGGCAAGGTGCCTTGAAGTTGAACCCGCTCTTTGGGTGTGAGGGTGGAGGGGCCTTTGAGCCTGGGATTGAGTTAGGAGTGGATGAAGCAGAAACCCCTGTTTGTTCAGAGAGGCACATTTTATGCATCTTCCTTTGTCTATGTTTATTCAGTTTTCCCGTCAGATTTCATATAATCATAGAGAAAATTGCAGCCTCTCTCAGCTATGGTAAGAGGAAGCAGGAGAAGGGGGTTACAACAGGCGGGCAGTCTTCTGCCAGGAGGTTAAAAGGAGGGATGCTGTGTGTTCTGGGGCTGTGGCGATGGTGGACAAAATGTGTTACGTGAGTGGGCCTTTAGCAGAAAGAGGACATCAGGGGGACAAAGTTTAGACCACTTGTTGCAGATGCTTCTCTCACCTGGAGATTCTCCTTCCAGACATAAATCTTGATAGCTTTGGGGTTTTTTGTTTGTTTGTTTGTTTGTTTTAGTAAGTGAAGCAAATTACCTTAAATTTCTCAATCTACTTGACAGAATTTTTATAAAGACTAAGTGAGAAAATAGATGTAAAAGAATTTTGAGGAATGAAAGCCAGCATACCAACATTTCCCAAAGTGTGTATCATGGAACAGTGTTCCTAGAGATATTAATAGGTGTTAAGCAGTGGAAGGGTTCTTTAGTCAAACATGTTTGAGAAACCCTTGTTAATAATCCTTCAACAGGTGTCTTTATCAAAAGAATTCTCTGGACTTCCATTTTTTATTTTTTTTTAATTTATTTATTTTTGGCTGCATTGGGTCTTTGTTGCTGTGAGCAGGCTTTCTCTAGTTGCGGTGAGCGGGGGCCACCCTTCGTTGCGGTGCGCAGGCTTCTTATTGAGGTGGCTTCTCTTGTTGTGGAGCACGGGCTCTAGACGTGTGGGCTTCAGTAGTAGTGGCACGCAGGCTCAGTAGTTGCGGTGCACAGGCTCTAGAGCGCAGGCTCAGTAGTTGCGGCGCACAGGTTCTAGAGTGCAGGCTCAGTAGTTGCAGTGCACAGGCTTAGTTGCTCCATGGCATGTGGGATCTTCCCGGACCAGGGCTCGAACCTGTGACCCCTTCGTTGGCAGGTGGATTCTTAACCACTGCGCCACCAGGGAAGTTCCAGGACTTTTAATAATAAGCTAATGTGCATCTTGGCTGTCCAGGAGGGTGACTGGTGTTTCCCAAACTTGCTTCATCAGGAACCCTTTTCGGACACAGCTTTGGGAGGCACTGATGTTCTTCTCGGTGCTCTGACGTTATAATTGTGTGGGTTGAAGTTGCAGGTGGTAGAAAGGGGTGTGCTTTCATTCAGTAAGCTTTGATAGGCATCTGTCCATCACCTTTTCTCATTTCAACATTTCTTCCCCTTCTCACCAGCGTCCATGCCATGGCAACTGTGAGCAGGAGTTCCTCAGAATCCAGAACAGTTTGTGGGGGAGGGAGTCCACTTTTCAAAATTAAATACTGTCTTACTCTACATTCTACAGCATGGATGAACCTTAGAGACATCATGCTAAGTGAGATAAGCTGGACCCACAAGGACAAGTACTGTATGATTCCACCTATATGAGGTCCCTAGTCAAATTCATAGAGACAGAGAGTAGAGTGTTAGTGGCCAGGGACCTGGGGGGAGAGAGGTTTGGGGAATTAGTGTTTCAGTTTGGGATGATGGAAGAGTTCTGGTGATGGATGACAGTGACGGCTGTACAACGATACAAATGTGTGCTTAGTGGTGTTGAACTGGACACTTAAAAATGGTTAAAATGGTTATATCACTTATATGTGGAACCCAAAAAATGATGCAAATGAACTTGTTTACAAAACAGAAACAGACTCCCAGACATAGAAAACAAATTTATGGTTACCAAAAGGGAAGTGGTAGGGATAGATTAGGAGTTTGGGATTAACAGATACAAACTACTATATGTAAAATAGATAAACAACAAGGGTTTACTGAACAGCACAGGGAACTATATTCAATATCTTGTAATAACCTATAATGGAAAAGAATATGAAAAAGAATATACATATGTATGTATGTATGTATATATATATGTATATATAAAAAAATGAATCACTTTGCTGTACACCTAAATCTAACATAATATTGTAAATCAACTATAGTTCAATTAAAAAAGAAGAAAAATGGTTAAGATGGTAAATTTTTACCTTATATAGATTTTACCACAATTTTCTTAAAAGTTAATATTAAAAAGTCTTGTCCTTAGCCTGAGTTCTTTTGATTTTGGTCTAATTTCTTTCAGACGCCTACTTTTAGACCTTCACTGGTTTGCATAACTGGGTGCCCAAGATTCTCTTTGTAACCTGAGTGAAGAGAGGGCTCCTTGCTGAGAACTAAATAACTGATGCTGAATATCCTTTGCCATTTCCGCTCTTTTAGTATTATTAATTTTGGCTCTACATTTATGAGGTTTACAAACTAGCCTGTACTTCATAAGCATTTGCAATTTCCCTTTAGTAAAATTGAAACTTTGATGTGATAGTTTTGCTTTCGCAAAAAATAAGTGTAAAATGCTGGGTCCCTTAGGAAAATATTTTAGTTGGCGTCCCCTTCTTCCAGCCAAGGTCCCCTGGTGCAGCCTCTGCCTCTCCCGAGGGCTGGCACAAGCAGAGGGCCCTGATGCCTCTGGGGCTTTCTGCAGGCTTAGGTTCAGATCTTAGCTTCACTTCATGTTAGGTACTGAGAATCAGTTTCTCATCTAGAAAGTAAGGATACCATCAGCATCCTCTTGGAGCATTTAAACGAGATGCTTTCTGCAGACCACACAGCTAGCTTCTCTGTAAGCCACTTCCCTCCATGATTCCCTCCCGTACCAACCCTGGCAGACTCTGCAGACAGCCCTGCCCTTGATGTCCCAAACTGGACTCTTGACTTCTTTGTTCCCCTGCCCTGTTCCTCCCTAGCCTCCCCCATATCAGTAAAATGACACGACCATCCACCCAGGTGCTCAAGCCAAAATCAAGGAGGTGTTATGAATGTTCCTCTCATTTCCATATTCACCAGCAAGCCCTACTAGAGCAGTGATGACCTGTTTTCACCTGCGTCACGTGAGCCAGGCCGCCATCACCCCTCAAGGAACTCCTGCAGGTCTCCTGTTCCACCCACAAATCATTCTCCACCTGGAACCACACTGAGTTTGTCAATGATAAACTGATCGTGTTACTTCCTTGCTTAAAACCTTTTCATGGCTTCCCATACCGTTTGGAATGAAATTCCCGTTCCTTCCCCTGGATTTGAACGCCCTCTGTCATCTACCCCCCACCTTTCCCTCAGACCCCATTATTCACACTTCCCTGCTCGCCCAGTGTCTTCCGGCTGCTCAGCCTTCTGCCTTTTCCGTGCCAAGTCTGCCCCCTCCTCAGAGTTTCTGCACTCACTCTGCCTTTGCCCTAGAATGCTCTTTCCCCAAATCGCTGCGTAGTTGGCTTCCTCCTTGTTTAGCCTCCCTGCGAGCCTCAAGACACCTCTACTGGCCACTACAGCTAGGGAGTGCCCTGTCCCCGCAGTTACTCTGTATGAAATGAATATCCTTTTTTTTTTTTTTAAAAGGACTTACCCTATCTGAAAATAACTTTTTCCTGTTTACTGTCTGTCTTCTCCCTATTAAATGTAAGCTCTGTGACATCAAAATCTTTTTGTCTTAGTCACTGTGCACCCTTGGAACATGGGTTCCTGATATTGTAGGAGCTGAACACGTGCTGTTGAACGAATGAAGGGATGAACTTGGGTCACCCTCCCCGCTTGCTACTTTGCCCCTTATGTCATCCCTTGGCCACCGAGAACTTGTCCAGTTGTGCCACCTCCTTGGGCTGAAGGAAAGGGTCCTCTCCCAACACATGCAAAACATCAAGGTAAATGGAGGTGATGACAGTCCAAAATTGTTTAGTTTTTATACTGTAATAGGCTAGGAGGCCTTCCTTTCCTCCCAGTTAACCACTGCATTGGTCATGGGGTCTTCTAGACTTATCCCCCCATCCCGCTTTGACATACGATCTTCAGTGATGACTCCGATGGGTGGCCTTGTGGTTTACAAGAAAGTGTTGGGTTCATCAGAAGACCTGAGTTGTGGACATATGAAGAGCAGAGCTTTGGACAACTTAATGAAATTCTCTTGAGTCTTGGTGTCCCGATCTGAACAGTAATAATAATGGGTTGGATGGGGATAGATATATTTTTGGAGTCATGAGTGTTGACTGCATATGAAGGAGCACGTGGAAGGCAAGATATAACCCACAAACAAGAGGTGGTGGTGGTGGAATTTCAGGCCGTGTAAGAGGCTGAGGTGGCCAGAGTTGGCAGGTGTTTTCCCCTCTGTGTGGAGCATTGCGTGTTTCCGTCCACTGAGTAATGTGCAGAGCAGACTCATAAGAGCTGCAGAGTCTACTTCAACGTCTCCTGGGTCTCGCAATGGATTCGACACTCTGTCACGCCTGAGATTCATCTCTTGGACTCTTGTGCCCCCAGTGACACAGCTTCTGAGCAGGTCCTGAAAGGAGGTGTCAGCAGCGTCCAACAGGATTCCTTCCTCTGCCTGGCCTTGCCCCGGGCCCTCCAGCATTAGCACCGGCTCTGTATTCTTGTCACCTGGAGAAGGAGGACGGCATGGCCAATTCATAGGGTTGCTATAGGAGGGACTTAGTCCCGGCAGGAGTGCTGGCGAGAGGCCCCGGCATTGATGTGGGGCAGAGGTTGTCTTGTTGAGGACTGTGCTGTGTGGTCTCTTTACAGTGACGGGCACCTTGGAGAATGGTCTTGGAGGGCCTTCACCATTCTGTGCCTCACTTGAGAAATGGTGGCAGGATGGGGGTTAAGATTTCCTGCTCCCTGCTCGTATGTTGCTGGCACAAATACGGAAATAGAGTGAGGTCTCAGCAGAATGGAGTGGGTTGGGCAGGGGCAAAGGAGTTGGGAGATTGGAATGTGTTAGTTAATTGAGATTCATTGCCAGAAACCACACGTCTCCTTGGTCCTTTGATTCATAGGTGTGTGCCCAGCAAGTGGGAAAGGTAGGATGACAGGGTGGCACAGGTCCCCACTGGTAGGGACCCAAACACTTAAAGCCCATGGGAATAAGGAGGGGATGGGGAGCCTAGAACCACCTCCTTAGGAGGAATGACGCGTTATACTAGTGTTACTTGATCAATACTAAGTGTTTTTAAAATTCAGTGTTGCCACGGTGATGGAGATTATTTCCAAACTTTAAGATATAAAATACCCTATTCTGCTAGCTCCTTGCATATTTCCAGGTAGTAGTGCCTGGCCCCCAAACTTTGTTGCAGTCGATTCTGAACCTTTTTTTTAAAGGAGTGAATATAGCTCTGTTCTGCTTCCGGCTGCAGGGAAGATTTCTGCCAAGATTCGCGGCATGCAGCTGAAATATGTTTTGTATTTTCTGAGCTTTGGCTCATCATGGAATTAAATAGCACTAATTGCATGAATATAGACCAGCAAGGGAGACAACTGTTCACTTCCTGATTTTCCCAGGAATTGAAAACGAAAGGGAGGGGGTAGAGGACAAGTAGGGGACAGGGGAGAGGAAGAGCCTTCCCACCGCACATCAGATGACAGCAGAAGTGCGATTATTTGGCCCAGACGTGCCCCAGATAGCCTGTTCCCTCATGGTGTTGCCATTTGGTGGCATCACCAGCTTCCCTCAGGAAGACCCTGTGGGCTGGAAGGCAGGAGGCCGGGCTGTGGGAAGCAGGTCTGCTCTGCTGGGGGTGGCAGTGATGGCCTGGGGTGGGGAGGCATTTTGGGAGCAGAGTGGTACCCGGGAGAGATGCTGAGTGCAAGGATCTGAGTGCAGTGGGCTCCCAGCTGGGTCCGCCTATCAACCTGCTTCTAGCATCCTTTCCAAACCTGTTGACCTTTTTTAGTCAGAAAAGTTTACTTAGAGATTTCTACCAATCTAAAGAAGGGAATTTCCATTCCTTTTAAAATTCCTTCTCCTGCTAAAGATAGGAGGTGGAATAGGCAGGATCACCTTATCATGGGTTATCAGTTAAGCCCTTCAGTGGGTGGGATGGCTTCAGAGCTTGGAGGCCTCCTGCTGATTCTTCACTCAACTGTCGAGTGTTGGGGGCCTCAGAGGCCGGAAGCAGCGAGGGCCCCTCCTTGAAAGGTTAACTTGCTCCCCAGGCTCTGACTCAGTGAATGGGCCAACGCCTGAGCGGACCAAGTGTGTCGTGCTCCAGCAGTCCTTGCTGAGAGAGAGAAAACAGGTCCAAGGAGTGTGGTGGAGGCTCGCTTAACAGCTGCATGCCCCACGTTCTCTGGGGGCAGGTCGTGGAACTAGACCGCAGTGGGCTCTCCCGAGGCTCTTCACAACTTAGATTTCAGCCGCTACAAAGCCAGTTGAGGGGAGGATGCAAAGAGACTGGAAAGAGAGGCTTCAGCACCAGCCTTGTGTTTTGCAGTGAACACACCCTCCCCGGGTGTTGTCATCCTCACCATTTCATGGCAAAGGCCATTAGTGGAACCCTCCCCACACCAGCGTCAGCCTGTGCTCCATGAAGCCTGAAATGCTTCACTCTCACTCCTCCTAGATTTAAGCCCAAAAAGAAACATAATGATCTCCCTTGACTCATCACCCTATTTCCAGAAATGCCATTTTACAGATGGGGAAACTGAGGCATCAAGCAAGCAGGACCCTTCCTGATACCCGTAGCATCCTTGCTGCTGTGATTCAGAGAGGGGAGGCTCTTATGGGTGCCTGCGGCCGACACGTTAACCACTGTGCACGAAGGATATCCTCACTCTTCCCACGACCGTGGCAGGAGAGAAGGGCCTCGAGAGAGAGGAGCTCATTAGCCTGAAGCCCACGTGACGTGGCTTTGCTTTCTGGTGCCATGCTGGGAGTCCAGGGAGAGAAGATGGAAAGGCCCAGGGGAGTGGTGGATTGGGTGGCTGGGAGAGCGGCAGAGGGCCTCCTTTCCATATGAAGATCAGTTAGCAAAGCAAGTCTTCCATCCACTTCACCCTGGGCCATACACCTGAGACGGGGCTGCACGGATAGATGACTGTCCCAGCACACGGTGGACCCCAAGCCCCTTCTCTGTGACGCGAATGTCCACCCAGGTCTTGGGGCAGCAAAAGTGACAACAGATGCTGCCTTTGCCACAGCTTTGGGGTGTCTTGAGCGTCTTCCCATGATGTGCCTCCATTTCTGCACCTGCAGAGGCCAGTGGGGACCCTCAGAAGATACTGGGAGCCAATCCCCTGGATAGGGCATTTCTCACCGGCCGGGCCAAGGGCTAGGGTGGAAGAGAGTGACCACACTGACGCCAAGACGGCTGGTACATCTGCCCCCCGGTTCCTGGCTGGCTGGTTTCTTTAAATGAGACGCTGGAAGGAAGCTGACGATTCTGTCCTCCCAGCCCAGGCTGCTATTGAGAGCGTTGTGTTTTCAAAGCCTCACAGCCAGACTTGGAGGCTTAGCGACTCCCCTGCCCGAGCACAGTGCCTGGAGTATAAAGGGCTGCCGCAGTGTAATAATAGAGTTCCTTCCTGGGCTTCCTGGGCTCGCTGGGGCTCCCACTCGGTCTCTGCTGGGAACAGCAGACTTGGCCAGGGAAAGGTGGTTCTGCACCCTGGGGGGCTCCCTCAAGGCCAAGGGTAGGGAGGCCTGGGGGAGGGGAAACCATAGATGGGGGCCTCAGGGGTCCGGCGTGGACCTAATCTCTGAATGGCAGTGGCTCACTGACTCACCCTCCTGCAGAAGCTCCTTCCAGGCTGATTGCAAAAGCTCTGTCCGTGGTAATCACGTCCCCCCAGCCCTCTCCAATAAACTGGAAGGTAAGGATTAAGTAGCTGAGCTTGGTGCTGAGTTTCCCAGGGCCCAGGCTGGTTGCCTGGCGGCTGGACGCTAAGCCTGTGCCCGGCTCCCCACGGCTCCCTTTTCCCCATCCTTTATGCCCTTCTCCAGCCCTTCCTCCGACCACCAATGTCACATTTCTCATTGCTCCAAAGAGCAGAAGCAGAGGGAAAGCAGACTGGAGGGATTGACTCCTGGGCTTATGGACCTGCCCCGGCTGTGGCCACCTTCTGCTTTTGTGCTGGGTTACGGCCAGGCTGACCCTTCTGGGTCCCCGCTCCTGCACGTAAGACTGTCCAGTCACAGTGCTGTGGCCTCCTCTTGGGAGGACAGTTACTTTGACTTGATGTTTCCCCTAGTGGTAGTGATGGGTGGCACTGTGACACCCACACCCTGGGGCACTTTTCCTCTTATGAATGTGGCAGTCATTTCTGAGACCTCAACAGGGAGGAGGGTGGCAGCCAAGGCCAGGACTAGGTAGTGAAGCACACGTGGGGCTGCATGCCCGTCGTGGCTTCAGAAGGCAGGCACAGATGTTCCGTGTAAATATAATCCTCCAGGAAAAGAAAGAAAGTCACAATTCATGGCTCTTACTTCTAGAAACCAAGAGTTTCAAGTGAGAAATGCAGACAAGAAGAAATACTGGTTACTTGCGGAGGGTGCTCTTCTGAATACGTAGGTTTCCCATTGGAGTGGGGAGCCCGCAGAGGCCTCTCTCCATTTTGCCGGCTTGGATCAATAGCTGGCTGGCGTTTCCTGGATGAAATAGAAAGGAGACCTGGGCTGTGTCCCCAGTCCCCTCACTGCCCTTAGCTGCACACACACAGTGCCTCCCTGGTTCCAAACTTCAGAAGGACCCCTTCGGAGGAACATGAAGATATTTCTCCCCTGCAGACATCGGCATGGCCACCTCCCACCTCTCTGGGCTTGGCAACTTGCGGTCTGGCTTTGGGAACAAGGAGGGAGCTACTGACGCCTGAAGAGGACTTTCCCTGGGGTCAGCCTGAGGCATTGCAGGAGTGGAGCCCCACTGTGCCCGGCCTCGGGTTAGAATCCGGCTCTGATAGGCGGCGTGCTGGCTGCGTTTCTGCCTGTGTTCGTTAGGGTGGTGCCAACTGCTGGGACACACAAGTTCACCATTTCAGAGCCTTGTCCCAGAACTGGTTTATTTCTTGTCTGACCTGGATGTCTGTGGTTAGTGGGTGGGTCCTTCCATCTTGAGGCTCCACCATCTTGCAGGGCCTCAGAATTCTGTTTATCCAGCTGGTAAAAGGATCTGTAGAGAAGACATATCTATTTCTTACCTGCTTTGGGATGGAAGCGTCACCATGACACTCCTTCACCAATCATGCGGTCACACCTGGAGACTGTGTGGAAACGGAGAGGCTGAGAAGCGTAGGCCATAGCTGGTAGCCATCTCTTATCAACATCTTTACACCAGCAGCTGCATGGGTGGGGAAGCACACAGTTTTGGTGGATAGCTAGCTTCCTGTCCCCTGGCCTCACCTGCGTAAGAAATGAATTACCTCTAGTGCAGCCCAGTCAGGGGGACTAAGGGGAATGAGGCTCCTGGTTTCTAGGAAACCAGGAGGGGTTGGGAGGTGGAGCTCGGAAGAGCTTGCCAGTGACTATGGCTGACCTCAGAGGGGAAGCTACAGGACCCAGTAAGAGACCTCAGCCATTGGAGGGCAGGGCTACTGTCCTCTGCTTTGGAGTGTCTGTAGCCCTTGCACCCAGCTGAGAACCCCTCTCGTGGTACGTGATCCATCAACACTCATTGGCCGGATGAACAAATGCATCCTGACTTCCAGCAACTGGGTCTCCTGCGCTGTTTTCCTTGCTGCAGTTTTGTTTCCAGGCCCACCTTCTTCTCCTCAACGTAGGCTGCGCTGATGTGCTCTGCTGAGTAGGGCCGTGGTTCTCAAGTCTAATTTGTGGATGCAAGGCAACCTGTTATGCTATTCCAGCTGGAGGACCGGCAGTTCTCATTGTAAATTGTGTCTGAAAGATGTAGTTTCCCAGTTGCCTTTGAAGTCATGCTTTTAATGGGCAAAAGTGGCTATTTTAAGTAGCTACAAGCCCTGATTAGAGCAGGGTAAAATCAGCATTGTGTGCTTGGGCTCAGTGGCTCAGCACCAAGGTTTACTTGGTACTTCAGCTGTGGGTGATCCCAGCTGCCACCTCATCCACTCTTCTGTGAGGTCGTCATCCGTTCCTCGTTTAGTCATTCTTCATTCATTCATTCATTCATTCATAATTCATCCATCCGTTCCTTCACGTATTCCCAACATACCGACCATATATCAAGCTCTGGGCTTGGAACTGAAGAGAATAGTGGTGAAAAATACATAGTAATTTCTGACCTCCAGAAGCTCACATTTTTTTAGATGGCAGGGAGCATCAGTGGGCAAATATAGCAGCGTTTGTGGAATGTGAGACGCTTGTGGTTGTAGAATGTGAGACTAACTCGAGTTCCTGGACTGACACGCAGTGGGGGCTGTCCTAGACCAGGGCCAGGGTCAGACATGCTTCATTGGAAGGGTGAGGCCCTAGGTGAGGGAGTGGGGTGGTCATCGTGGGCAGGGGAAACCACCTGTGCCGAGGACACGGAGGCATGGCCAGGTGGAGAGCATCCCAGGAGACTTGGCAGCACAGCCCTCGAGGCAAAGGCCCAGCAGACAGGGGAGCATCGTGATGGATTATGAAAGTCAGCACACACACGCACACACACGCACACGCGCGCACGCACGCACACACACCCAAACTCACCTGGAAAAAGCTGCACTATTTGCAAAATTCTAGTTTATCTCTGGGGCAGTGGGACACTGAGATCTCTTTGGCATGCTTCTTCTTGTGAAAGAACAGTCTATTAGGGAGGATGTGGTGAGAGACACCTTACTCTTTTGGCTGGAAGGCTGGATTTTTCTGTGTATGGGTCAGGATTCTTTCATTAACACATGCCAGAGCCCTCACTGGCTTATGCAAAAGGGGAATTTTTGGCTCACGTAGCCAGGAAGTATAAGCAGAGAGGTGGCTTCAGTGCACGTGATCTAGACATCTGTGTGATGTCACCAGGACCTGGGACTCAGGACTTTCTATGCCCTGGCTCAGCTCTGCTCTCTTCGTACTTAACTTCCTTCTCTTCAGGCTCCCCTCCCCCACTCCCACTCCCCTGGTTACAAGACGGTGTCCGCAGTTCTTAAGCCCACCCCTCTCCAAGGCCACAGCCAATGGGAGACCTAAGACTTTTTCCTCAGCACTCATCCAAAGTCTGTTGCCTCCCAGAGATTCTGATCCAACCAGGTACCCATCCCTAAACTAGTCACTGTGACCTGCACTTGCTCTGTGCTGATTGGTTTGGGCCCAGGTCATGTGTCCTCCCTTGAACCAGGGGTGGAGTCAATTTCCCCAGACGCTTTTGGGCTGAAAGGGGGTGAAAGGGTGGATTCCCAGAGGATAAATGAATGGTAGCAAAAACAACATCAAAAACAACAGGTGTCTACTATCTCTAACAGTGTCTTCCTTTTTAAAAAAAAAATTTTTTTTTTTTGCGGTGCGCGGGCCTCTCACTGTTGTGGCCTCTCCTGTTGTGGAGCACAGGCTCCAGACGCGCAGGCTCAGCGGCCATGGCTCACGGGCCCAGCCGCTCCGCGGCTTGTGGGATCTTCCCAGCCCGGGGCACAAACCCGTATCCCCTGCATCGGCAGGCGGACTCTCAACCACTGCGCCACCAGGGAAGCCCCCATTTTTTTTTTTTTAAATCATGACTGTATTAGAGTTTTCCAGAGAAGCAGAAACTACACATATATATTGAGAGAGAGAGAGAGAGAGAGAGATTGATTTTAAGGAATTAGGTCATGCAATTATGGAGGCTCCAAGTCCAAAATCAGAGTAGGACCGCAGACTTGAGACTCAGAGGAGATCCCATGTCATAGTTCAAGTCCAAGGGCTTCTGCTACAGAATTCCCTCTCCCTTGGGGAGGTCAGGCTTTTGTTCTATGCAGTCTTCACCTGATCTGGTAGCCACACACTTATATTTTAGGGGAGAGTCTGCTTCACTCAAAGTCCACTGATTTAAATGTTAATCTCATCCAAAAACACACTCACAGAAACATCCAGAATAATATTTGACCACATATCTGGGCACGATGGCCCAGCCAAGTGGACACATCAAATTCACCATCACAGTGACCGACAGTAAGAAGTACACTGACATCACACTCGTGCATACACATACGTGGCTGAAACAAAAGCCTCACAAAAGTCTCATCCTTCCTAAATGTGACCTACTCTCATTTTTCTCTTCTATTTTATTTCATTAAAAAAGTACCTGTAACCTGCGCAGGTTACTAGACTGATGCTGGATTATGACTTATCTTTTGAAACATCATCCTAGAAGACATTTTCTGGGTGTTCTGTTATCCCATGGCAAACGTCCTGAGGAAAACAGGATTCTGTCCAGAGGGTCAGGGAAGGTACCGTGTGCCACCGAGGGAGACCCGAACAGATTGCCAAGTCACGCTCTCACTGGATGTGACCCCAGCCAGGACCTGTCCCTGCTCATGCCTCCGTTTCCTTATCGGTAGAGGCCGTATACTTACAAATGCCTCTTCTACCTAACAGCATTGCCACGTACAGTACAGTCAGAATGAGATAATATATATGAAAACACTTTGTAAACTCTAAAGTAATTTCGTGAGGTCATTGCTATTTTTAAACTACTGTATAATAACTTTCTTCTCTGCCACTCAGGAGTCTGAGAAGATGATGCTATTTCACGAAAATTAGTTTGAGCTCTTCACCACTTGCCACACAAAACAAAGCCCCAATTTCTCTAATCAAAATGATGATCAGCTTCTAAAAATGAGTCCCATGTCCCCTGAGATGATTCAGAATTAAAATTTGATTTCAAAGAGGGTTTGGGTTTGATTCAGAGACTTTCAGTTCTGTCTTGCCGTCCCTTTCCCACCCTACCTAGTTCAGTGAGTCCTTCCGGGCCCTCTTGGGGTGACTCGGTTACATTACGTGCCTTGAAGAGTCAGAATTGGGCTGAATGCTACCTCTGATACTTTTGTTTTAAAACCAGATGAGGGACTTCCCTGGCGGTACAGTGGTTAAGACTTTGTCTTCCAGGGCAGGGTGTGCGGGTTCGATCCCTGGTCGGCGGGTTAAGATCCCACATGCCTCGCGGCCAAAATACCAAAACATAAAACAGAAGCAGTATTGTAACAAATTCGATAAGGACTTTAAAAATAGTCCACATCAAAAAAATCTTAAAAAAAAAAAAACAAAACACAAAAACAGCTGAATGATGACCTGAGAGAGAGATGGTGGATGGCATCTGGAATCTCAGTGAGGGTTTCCTAGGTTGAGTCATCACTTACATGGATAGATGGAACGGACACCACTGGAGAAGTCCAGCTTTGCCAGGACGGAGAGCCTCAGGCCGCCCTGGAGGGCAGGGGCAGGCAGCTCTGCTCACCTGTGGGTCCCGTGCTGGGGTAGGAGGGCTGCAGCTGGCTCACCATTGTGGCAGTGCCCGGTGGGGTCTCTGGTGAGGCAAGCTGAATCCCACATCCCTGCTAGCTCCCCCTTCTCTTCCATTTGTCTTGTTTGTTTGCTAATCCGTCTCTCTCGTGGTGTGTAGAATGAGAGGCTGGTTATTCCTATCACACGTCATCGTTTTCTGTGGGCTCCCCCCCTCCAGGCACAGTAATTTCGCCGTCCCCAGATGAGGGTGACGAGTGTTTGAGATGCATAACTGTGTCTCCTTTCAGTGCCTAGTACAGGATGGAGAATGAGGCCTGGCACCTTTCTGCTCAGTAAATTTATAATTACAGGCTTCCTCGTCTCGCCTCTTGCAAAGCAGAGAGCTGTTGATTGGCTTGTGGGTCCGTGAGTGTGTACAGTGAGGCGGGGTGTGGCAGGCACACTTTCCCGGGGCTCGGCAGGTTCCAGTACAGGGACGGCCGTAAGTTCCCTCCAGAGGGTCGGTGGCTGAGGCCTGACGCGCACCTGCCTGTCTGGAGTGAGGATGACCAGCCCTGCTGGAGTGCGGTTGCTGGCAGTGGTGTTCTGAGAGCTGTGTTAGGCAGCAGAGAATATGGCACCCAAAGAGTGGGCTCCTCCCGACGAAGGCCAGGGAGCAGGTGCTGAAGCGGGTTCAGGTAAAGTCAGGAGACATGGGAAGAGCCCGGGATTAGGAGTCCAGGGACCTGAGCTTAATCCCATCCCCACCATGAACTCACTCTGCGACCTCCTGCAAGTCCTTTAACTTCTGTGGATCACAGCTCCCTCGTCACTAAAATCAGGGACTGGGAATCATCAAACTGGACCATCTCTTTCAGCTCAAAAACTTCTAGATTCTTCTCTGATATTTAGATTTGCACAGGCAATTCATGATGAACCAGCCCGACCTCCTGACCCCTCATAACTCTAATGGAGATGATGCCATCGGGCATTTCTTTTTTTTTTTTTTGCGGTACGCGGGCCTCTCACTGTTGTGGCCTCTCCCGTTGTGGAGCACAGGCTCCGGACGCACAGGCTCAGTGGCCATGGCTCACGGGCCCAGCCGCTCCGCGGCATGTGGGAACTTCCCAGACCGGGGCAAGAACCCGTGTCCCCTGCATCGGCAGGCGGACTCTCAACCACTGCGCCACCAGGGAAGCCCCATCGGGCATTTTTTGATCCTAATCCTTTCATCTTCTTTCACTCTTGTCAACACCAACAACTCTCACTTAAGAAGCACTTACTTCAGGCCAGGAGAAGCCCTGTGCCAGGCACTTTCCAGCCCTTTATGCTTTCAGAGGGAAATAGTTGTGCCCGTTGTGATGGGCATGACCTGTGAGGTTATGCCCTGGGAGTCCCCAGGGGCTTTGCTGTCCTCCTGTAGAGCTGGTATTGCCGGGTGATGTCCCGGGATTTCTGTGTGTGTGGGAACTTACATGGGTTAAACTGGACTTCTGAGGGCTCTGGAATTGTGCTTTCCTAGAAATAGGACGGGCTTTGCAATGATACAAAGCTGGGTTTCAACCCCAGCTCTGCCACTTACGAGCCATATGCTCTTGCAGAGCTAGTTTCCTCACCTGAAAAGCAGGTCAGACACTCCTGACCCCAGCGAACAGTTGTCTGAGGAGTGAGGTAATGGGTGTGCCAGCATTTGCCTTGGGGCCCGGGGTCCCCTGAGTGATGCACAGGTGCTGATGCTTCTCCTCGCCTCCAGCCCCTCTTCCTGCCACTCAGGAAAGAGTTCTTGAGTCTCTCCTCCATGTCAGGTGTGGGTCTAGCACTGTGGACACACTAGCAGGCAAGGCAGCCCCCCCCGCCACTACCCCCACGGAGCTCACAGGCCTCAGCTCCAAACTCAGCTCTTTAGGCAAAGGCTAAATCGACAGGAGCGCGGAGGCTCCTCCCTGGGAGCGGGGGCTGAGCTCTTTGCCTTTAAGTTTCTTCCCTCAGCACTGTGCATTTTAGTCTCGACCTCCCAGGGGCACCCTGACGAGGTCCTGGCTCCCTCTCCAGCCCTATCTCCTCCTGCTTTCCAGACAGAGTCTTCCTGGCGTGCACCCTGGTTGAAATGCCCTTGCCGTGGCTCCATGGACCCCTGCCCTTCCTTTCCAGCTCTGCGGGTCCTCTCGAAGTTCACGGCTCAGCCCAAGTGCCATCGCCTCTCCAAGGCCTCCCACAGCCTTCTCCTTGCTCCCTAGCCCGGGGTTAGAGGTCAGCTGTCTTCACCCGAGCTCTCAAAGGCCGTCATGTAACGTTTCACCGTCTGAGTAATTAGGTTCTGGCAGTGTCTGCCCCCCTGACTCTGGGTTTTTCAAGGGCCTGGTCCAGCCTCGGCCATCCTTGGATCCATGGTGTGTTGCTCATTTGGAATGTGCCCTAAGCCTACGTTTGCCATGTCGGGGAAGAGATGAAGGCCCTCCACTCACAAGACTGCTGTCGGTCCGTGGGTGTGCCAGTTTCCCTCCTCTGATGTCTTCTTGAGAACGTTTGTGGTTTTCATTGGGAATGAAAACGTCAATGTCAATGTCAATGTCATTGTTAGCTGACAATGTCAAGTGTTTGTTTTGCTTTCCTTCTTTCTTCTCTTGGTTTCCATCTAACTTTGTACTCTCTCTGCTTGTGGGAGGGGCAGATAGGTTTCTTTGACTCAGCCATCTGCCTCTTTCCATCACCTTGTTTCTGAGTTGTTTGGGAGGGGGAAATGAGAGAAATTCCACAGAGCTGAGATGTCTCCGAATAAGATGTAGGCCATTCCTGCCCAGATTTCTCCCAAACTGGAAGAAATATGAAGCCATCCTCTGGAAACACACGCAGAAAAGCATCTTGCATAGAAATGAATGAGACCATTAGGATGGAAAGCTATTTTGTTCCACGGGGAGTTATTTATTTATGTATTTATTTACTTGACCACTTTTCTTAAAGCATTTGTTCTTTGCCTTTAATGAAAACCTCTCAGAGGAGGCCTCACCCTGGGCAGCGGCCAAGACCTGCCTCATTCAAATGATGTCGGGGGACTTCCCTGGTGGTCCAGTGGTTAAGAATTTGCCTTCCGATGCGGGGGGTGCGGGTTTGATCCCTGGTCGGGGAACTAAGATCCCACATGCCTCACAGCCAAAAAACCAAAACATAAAAAAAACCAAGAGCAATATTGTAATAAATTCAATAAAGACTTTAAAAAAATGAAAAAAAACAAAATGGGGCTTCCCTGGTGGCGCAGTGGTTGGGAGTCCGCCTGCCGATGCAGGGGACACGGGTTCGTGCCCCAGTCCGGGAAGATCCCACATGCCGCGGAGCAGCTGGGCCCGTGAGCCATGGCCTCTGAGCCTGCGCGTCCGGAGCCTGTGCTCCGCAATGGGAGAGGCCACAACAGTGAGAGGCCCGCGTACTGGAAAACAAAACAAAACAAACAAACAAAACAAAACAAAAAAACCCAAAATGACATCAGGGCTCAGACCTGGGCAGTGCACCCAGAGGACCTGGTGGCTGCCTCCGAGTAAAGGGATCCGGGATGTGGGTTGTTAATTTGGCCTCATGCGCCGTCCAGCAGCGGGGAGGTGCAAAGGAGAAGCTTCCCCTGCAGTAGGTGCAGACCCAGAGGGCCAGGGCTGTAATGGACAGCCCCCAAAAAAGGGTTGTTTGAACTAGTCTTCTGTGCGTAAACAGTCACTGGTGGACGTCCCCGTCTGTGCCTGGCTGGGGTAAACTGAGATGTTTTAGCAGGACGGCATGAGAGTCTGCCATGGACTTGGACAGTCCTGGTCCTGGTTTCAGTTGGTCTCTAGGGCTTTTAGCTGTGCAAACTGGATTACTCCCCTCAGCTGGAAGGTGGGAGTGTCAGTAGTACTTATATCACGAGGCTGCTAGTCAGGGTCCCAGCAGGAAGCATTGTACATACAAATCAGGTCATTTGCGCAAAGGTTAATAGAGGGGGTCTTGACACGTGCCTCCTTAGAGGCAGGGCAGTGTTTGGGGGCGAGAACGTTGAGGCCCGTTCCCTCCCCTAGGACCAAAGGGAGGCAGGCAGGAGGTGGTTCACAGGACCTGCAGCCCCCCTCCCCTCCTCCTAGCCTCTCCCGGTCCCACTGGGCTTCGGCTGATTCTCCCCACTGGCTGCACCTAACCAGGCCCCAGGGCAAGGAGCCTGCAGAGGTATAGTCCCTACAGGTCAGCCTCCTGGGCATGGAGAAGGGTGGAGAGCAGATCTGGAGGGGCAGGTGGAAGATGCCCCGCACTGAAGGGTTTGTTGAGATGAAATGAGGGTCTCTGGGAGGTGCTGGACAGCGGCTGATGCAAAGTCAGCCATTCTGGGGGCATCATCATCATCATCACCGTTACCATTGTCGTTACTGTTGCTAATATTATTACTAGTACTATTACTGAAGTGCCCTCCTGCTGCCCCCCAGCTTGGGCACTCATACCCACACACTGGGGACTGGCTCCCTTGGCCCCAGCGTCCCCCATTGCAGGTCTGTTTCAGCGTATGCAGGATGCTTTGAGGGCCCAGCTAGACAAGCTGTGGGGTGAAACTAAGCCTCTGCCTTTGTCAACCAGCATCACGTCTTTCCTTCCCCCCCCCCGTAGGGAGCCTGTACTCCTCCCTCGACACTGCTGTGCTGAGTGTGACTGTGACCCGAGGACACATCTCTGAAATGAAAGCCATGCCTTGGAATTGGACCTGCCTGCTCTCCCACCTCCTAATGGTGGGGATGGGCTCCTCCACTCTACTCCCCCAGCAGCCACCCCTGCTGCCCCAGAAGCGGTCTTTTGTCACGTTCCGCGGGGAGCCCGCCGAGAGCTTCAACCACCTGGTGGTGGACGAGAGGACAGGGCACATTTATGTGGGGGCCGTCAATCGGATCTACAAGCTCTCCAGCGACTTGAAGGTCCTGGTGACCCACCAGACTGGGCCGGACGAGGACAACCCCAAGTGCTACCCTCCCCGCATTGTCCAGACGTGCAACGAGCCCCTGACCACCACCAACAATGTCAACAAGATGCTCCTGATAGACTACAAGGAGAACAGGCTGATTGCTTGCGGGAGCCTGTACCAAGGCATCTGCAAGCTCCTCAGGCTGGAGGACCTCTTCAAGCTGGGGGAGCCTTTTCACAAGAAGGAGCACTACCTGTCGGGGGTCAACGAGAGTGGCTCTGTCTTTGGGGTGATCGTCTCCTACAACAACCTGGATGACAAGCTCTTCATTGCCACGGCTGTGGACGGGAAGCCGGAGTATTTCCCCACCATCTCCAGCCGGAAACTGACCAAGAACTCAGAGGCGGATGGCATGTTCGCATATGTCTTCCACGATGAGTTTGTGGCCTCGATGATCAAGATTCCTTCGGACACTTTCACCGTCATCCCCGACTTTGATATCTACTACGTCTACGGCTTCAGCAGCGGCAACTTTGTCTACTTTTTGACGCTTCAGCCTGAGATGGTGTCTCCCCCTGGCTCCACCACAAAGGAGCAGGTTTATACGTCCAAGCTCGTGAGGCTTTGTAAGGAGGACACGGCCTTCAACTCCTACGTGGAGGTCCCCATTGGCTGTGAGCATGGCGGGGTGGAGTACCGCCTGCTGCAGGCCGCCTACCTGTCCAAAGCTGGGGCCGTGCTCGCCCGGACCCTCGGGGTTCGCCCAGAGGACGACCTCCTCTTCACCGTCTTCTCCAAAGGCCAGAAGCGGAAAATGAAATCCCTGGACGAGTCGGCCCTGTGCATCTTCGTCCTGAAGCAGATCAATGACCGCATTAAGGAACGGCTGCAGTCCTGCTATCGGGGCGAGGGCACGCTGGACCTGGCCTGGCTCAAGGTGAAGGACATTCCCTGCAGCAGCGCGGTGAGTCCGGGGAGGGCCTGTGGGCCGGGGTGGCACGGTGTCGAGACCTAGGCTGTGGCCTCCATGGGGTGTGAATCAACTGTCCCATTTTGTAGATGAGACAAGTATATCCCACCTCTGGGTCTCACTGGACTCGGATGATCACCAGCTCAAGCATGCTGTGACCATGGCACTGAGCTTATAAGAGTCAGAGCTGGAGCTAAATGTAGATTTCCTGTCGGCACTTTCCTCTCTTCTGGTTGGCTCACTGGCTGTAAGAGGAGGGGCTGGAATAGGCGGAACTGTGTGCCATAGATGCCACGTGCACCAGCCGTTCTTGAAGGCTGCGCTGTCGTATGCGGTGACTTGAGAGGCGTACCCACCTTCTTACCAACCATGCTGCAAATCGCTCTCCTGGGAGCTTAGGATAAAAACAATAGGTGGTGGAGGCAGAGCTTAGAGTAAAACCAGTACTGGGAGTAGGGAGGCAGTCATTTTACACTTGGGGTAGATGTAGAACTTCAGGAGAGGTACGTTTCTGGCCCCTTGCGTATCCTTAGGTAATGGGAAAATAAGATCAGAAGAAGTAGGGTGAGAGTCCAGTGAACAGAGAGGGGAAAACAGTTTTCTAAGCTTGCTTAGAAAACTATTTATCAAGTATCTTCTGTGTGCACAGTCTCATGGAAGAAACGTGTCCAGAGCAGCCATGGAGCAGTGCTGGGTGACAGAGGGCTGAAGGAAACCAGGGGGCGGGGAGAATGAAGGGTTGGTTTAGGAGGCCTGCCCAGGGCCCGTGAGCCCTGAGGGACAGACCGGACCTCAGAACTGCTGGGCAACCACCAGTGCCACGGGAGACACAGCCTCCTGCCTCTCCCAACATAACTCACTTGTGACCCAATGTGAAAAGCACCTGCCTTTCTGTGGCTTGACTTCTGTTCATCTTCATTGTTTTTTTCTCAACCATTCTTAACGTGACTTGGAAGGTTCAGCTCTTGGCATCTTCTATGCCCTGTGTCACTTTCCTTTCCCTTTTTCTTTTTTATTGTCCAGTTGAAAAATTATGAACCTAGTTGGAGAAAATCTATCCTATAGTCTCAATGTAGGGAGAAGAAAGGATAATTCAGTCATCAGGTAGAGGTATGCACGTGCATGGATGTGATTCTTGACTCCTAGTCAAACTTTGGTGGAATTCCATATTAGGAAAATGTACTTGGATTGATTTAAGAAGTGCAAGTTTCTTTTCATGCCAAGCAGACCTCAGAGGGCACTGGCACCCACACCTCCAGCACGCGGTGAGGCCATTCCTCCGGGCAGTGGGATTTGGGGGAGGGGAGAGGGAGGAGAAAGAAGGAACTCACTTGTGCCCCAAGGTTTCTCTTTGGTGCCCTAGCATTTAGGCTCAGGCTGTTTTCTAGTGATGAGTTTTCCAGTTACCTGGGCTGATACTAAAAGATGCCATTTCTTCTTGGGGGTTCTGGAAAGCCAGGAGACCCCTAGTGTCACAAAGGAAATGGGAGAGGCACCCGGCGCCAAAGAAGGAAGCAACACGTTGACCATCATTTCCAGGCCAGGGAATTGAGGGGAGTCCCCTGATTCTGCTGAGCCCTAGCAGGTGACATATCTTTTGGAGGCTTTGGTTTGGGCAGTAGGTGATCCACTCAGGAGAGTCTGTGAGACTAGTTTATGAACTTGGGGGTCATGCACTGCTCCCACATGAAGGCAGTGAATGACAGGCCAGGTGCTGTGCTTTGTGTATGTATATTACACACTCAGACGTAGGTCCCTGGGGAGATGCCCTAAGAGTGTTGGCATGGGGAAGGTGCCCAGAGATCCCTTGGTCTTTACCTTCATTCTGAGGCCCAACAACTTGAATGAGTTGCCCCAGGTCATAGAATTTGTGAGTGAAGAGCAGAGACCGCATTTGAAGAGAACCACCACCCCCCTTGCCTCTCACCACCACGCTTGCACACATGCACATACATACACACTCCTACACACATGCATGTGCACGTACACAAGAAATACCCTCACAAGCACTCACATATACACCTGTGTTAGAAAATAGCAAGTTGATGCTGTGTGCTTACTAAACAGCTAGTTCTTTTGAGACCAGAGAGATTGGCTATTTTTGCTGCAGAAAACTTGCTCCAATCCTGTCTTTTCGGGCAATGCTTTTGGGAGTAAAATCAGCTGCGGAGATCAGCCTGGCTGCCCATGGGCAAGCATTTGCTCCCTGCCACAGTACAAAAAGCAAAGTTCATCACGGGAGTCTGCAGAGCTGCAGGTCCTAACATCCGCCTGGCGGCCTTGGAGAGAACAGAGGGAAGGCAGCTTTGCAAGACAGGCTAATGCCAGGACTGGGAGTAATGGAGCCAGATAACAAGCTTTTGATTTTTCTTTGGGCTTTAATTAGCCTTTTCAAGTTCGAGGCAAGTTCAGGGCTGAGAGCAGAAAGGAGGAGGCCAGAAACTCCGCACAGGGCTGGGGCTGTCTCCCCAGCCAGTCTAAAAGGCCACACCAGCTTTTAATGCACAGTATCAGTTTCCTTTGATTCAGCCCACACTCGAGTTAGTTTGCTCTGGGGCTCGGCTACGGTTCTTTTGGCCTCAGCTCAGACCACGCAGGCCAGGCTCCTGGGTGTCCCCGTTGAGGAGCCCTCACAGGCACAGTGTTTGCAAACCCAGCTTTTCCTGCACTCATTCATTCACAAGACCGTTGGTTTCCTTTCCTTCTTGCCTTCTTACCTTGAGGCAGGGAGGGGTGAGATGAATTCTAGAGTTCTTTTCTGCCCCTGAGTCCAGGATTCCCTTGAGGCCTGGGAAGGGGAACCGATTCTCAGGTGGCCTCTGTCCTGCGGCGTTTCAGCTGCAGGAGAGTGGGGGAGGGGAGCATGAGGCCCAGGAGGCTGACTTTAGGACTTGTTTTTTGTAGGGTTGGGTGTCCCTTGTGGGTTTTGTCATAGTTACAACCCAAAGAGCTTGAAAAGTGGTTCGTTTTAAAACTGAGATATAATTGACATGTAACACTATATTAGTTTCAGGTGTACGGCATAATGGTTCAATATTTGTATATATTGCAAAATGATCACCAGAAGAGCCTGTAGTTAACATCCATCACCATACATAGTAACACATTCTTTTGCTTATGATCGGAACTTTCGAGATCTACTCCCTTAGCAACTTTCAAATATACAATACAGTACTATCAACTATGTCACCATGCTGTACATTACATCTCCAGGACTTATTTTGTATCCGGTATTTTGTACCTTTTGCCCAGTGACTCATTTTTATTGTGCTCCTGTTGTCCTAGTTCCCTAAGCTAGAATGCTTGTTCCATGGTGCTCTTCAGGCCTTTCTGGTCTCTTCATTTCCTGGGATTCACATTCCTTCCCCTGAACTCATGCCTCCAGGACTCCGAGCAGGTAGTAGTATGAGCCCTGAGGCTCCACCCCCTCACCAGGTCCCAGCTGTGTTTGGCTGTGTTCAGGGAAAATGGGGTCGGAGCCTGCCATGCATGGGGCGTTGGTGGAGCCACGTGGTGGCCCACAGCCTGGTGACCAGCTGCGGGGAGAAGCTTTGGGCTGGGAACCTGGAGCCTCGATCTGCAGGCCCCCAGGGAGCAACCTGTTGTCTTTATTCCAGGAGAACCAGAGAGGCTGGCTGAGCCCCTATCACAGATAAGGGCCAGCCGGCCAGGAGTGTCTTCCTCTTGGGACTGTGTCCCTGTGAACATCAGCGCATGTTGCAAAGGAAAATCCTGGAGTGGGCGTTGGGTGTAGAGGCTGGGGAAGCAGCCCAGGTGTTTGCTGGTTCTTGGGGGAGGGGGGGATGGAAGCAACTTCTAGTTTTGCCTTCTGGGCCTCTGCCGTCGCGGAGCGCAGGCTCCGGACGCGCAGGCTCAGCAGCCATGGCTCACGGGCCCAGCCACTCCGCGGCATGTGGGATCTTCCCGGACCAGGGCACGAACCCGTGTTCCCTGCACCTGCAGGTGGACTCTCAACCACTGCGCCACCAGGGAAGCCCTACCATTCTTTCTTGTGTTCTGTTTTTTCCCAGCTTGGATGGAAAGAGGTATCCAAGAACAAATGGGCTGGCGTCTGAAAATTACTCTAAGGACCTCAGGAGGGCCTGTGCAGAAGGAGGGTCCTAGAGGGATCAGCCAGGGCTCCTCCAAGTGTGTCTTAGGACTTGGGAGACTGTAGATCAACCTAAGGCCTTTTGCTGGTGAGCATCCAGGGTGGGCATAAGAATAATGATGTAATTTCTTTGTTTCTGCTGCTCAACCCTGAGATGGTCTCTATCTTTGGTGCCTTGGAAGGCTGCTATCCGGGGTCCCCAAACCCTCTGTCTGCAGAGCAGTGACAATTGAGACAAGGAGCTCACAGCCTGAGGCTCTTGTCGTGTGCCACGGCCCTGAGCAGGCCAGGGCGACAGCTCTCAGCCCTTTTCTGGGAGCCCCGACACTCCTGACCTGCAGTGGGACTGCTGGGCTGGAGGCTGTGCTGTTGAGGCCCAAGGCTCTTGTGTTCTATGCGGGCTGAGAGGCCCGGTGTCCTGGAGGCCCCCGGGCATGGCTATCTATATCTCCTCACCCTTTCTTCAGCCTTTGGGGTCACCTCACAGGACACTAGCCCTTCTGCCTCCAAATGAGTTAATGAATGGATGAAACTCTCATTAGGCCCTTGGCAATGTACCCTCTCCTGGTTGGTGCCAAGAATCATGACATGACATCAGTCTCCAGGAGCCTAGGAGTCCAGGAGAGGGACGCATCCAAGTGGGTCATTACAGCCTGTGTGACGGGAACGAGGGCTGTGGCCATGAGAGTGGCTGTCACTCACGCCACTTAAGTCTTCCCTAAGTTTGGAACCAGTTGAGAAACGGATGTAGGAGTCAGGCAGCATCAGCTTTAGCGCTGAGAAGCCTGGATGAGCAAAAATCAGCTGCTTAATCGCCCCCTCAAGACTCGAACTTGGAACTTAGAAGATGTCGGTCCGTGGGACGGAGACTGTCACCTGAGTGACCGCCTCACCCCTGTCCAGCCTCGGTAGCGGGGACAGAGGGTGGTGGCCTCCGAGCCGCCCCACAGTCCCCCTGGGCAGTCCGTGTGGTGCCTGACAGTTGACAAAGGGCTTCATTGCCTCCTCTTCTCTCAGCAGCTCTCAGGGTAATAGGAAAGGCAGACATCCTGTCCAGTTGAGGAGGTGGAGAGACGGAAAAGTCAGGTATTTCACTGAAGGTCATGTAGTTGGTGGACTAGAGCCTTCTCTGCATCCTAATTCTCAGCCAGGTGCTCTTCCCGCTGGTGTTTCTGCATGACGCAGCGGTGGCACCTGGGCTGGGATGACTCACGGCGCGGGGCCGTCTGGCATTGCAGGGCGTTTGCCTTGCTGGGCCCTGCAGCACGAAGTACCAGCGGCACTGGGCTCCGCAGTCACTGCGGGAACTAGGAAACCCCTCACATTTCCAGAAGCCCCTGACGGAGAGCCATTGCCAGGCCAGGGGCCTGCCTGAGTTCAGGGTTTACTCACCGGCCCTGCTCAGTCTCGCAGGGTTCACAGAGGCACCCGGGACCGAGCTTTTTGTCGGGGAGTGGGAAAGGAGAACCCCGTTTGTGTGTGCTGTTGCTGTGACTCATACCCATGGCTCTCCGGCAGGGCAGCCCTGGGAGGAGACAGGGTCACCCCCTGGACGCGGGCTGGCCTCCCAGCCCAGCCTGGATGGTCACGCCGTTCGGTCTGGCGCCTGGGATCCTGAAACTCCACCAGAGTGCGTATCCGGAATGGCCAGGCAGCCACCCCAGGCTCCGGGTGCCGGTTTCTGCCCATCTGCTCGGGCTGTTTTCTTTTCCTGTCAGCAGGAAGTGCAGCTCTGACTGGATGGGTATGTCCTGTTGTTTGTGGCGCGAGGCAGGCCTTTCTCTTTCTGCTCAGCGGCAGTCCTCTCTCGGACCAGGAACTTCTGCTCCTGTCTCCCCCATCCCTCCTTCCTCAACTCCAGTTCACTTCACACACCACGCACACACGCGCGCGCACACACACACACACACACACACACACACACGGCGGCCATTAAACATGCACCGCATACACCACACTCAAGTCCCAGTGACAGCACACATCACAAATCTCCTTCCACATCAGCCCAAGCCCTCACCCCTCACAGCCCATTGACCCCACACTCCAGACTTGTGTTTTAGCGGTGGGTTGGGAGGTGCTGCCGTATCACAGACCCTGTCTTTATTCAAGTTCCCCCCTCCCCTTGAGATGGCTCCTGTTCCAGGTATTCAGGTGGAAAGGACACCCACCTCTTTCTCTTTGGCCCGCAGAATTTGCGATTAAAGTTGCATCTCAGCCACACGTGGTGCTTTGGGGTCCAGGATGGTGGCTGAGCCCTGGGTGATGTGCTGGGCCTGATGAGAGGAAGGGCTTGAGGCTGGCCTCCTAGGCTGGGCGTGACCTCCCAGGACACCACCCTGGAGCCCACTGGGCCAGCAGGGAGGGTGATGAGACCCAGGAATCACATCTGCAGACCATTAACACAGACAGCTGCCACGACCTCAGAGCGGGGTTTACCAAGCAGCGCTTAGGATGTGAGGCCGGTGATGCCGTGTCCTAACACCGAGAGAACAACTTCATGAAGCCCTGCACAGAGGCGTGCACCCCTATACACGCACCCACGTGTGCACACGCATCCTCTCTGCTCTGGATATATGAATCACTTTCTCATGGTGTCTGTTCCCTGTCATTTCTGTCTGTCTGTCGCTCTCTCTGCTGTGTTTCACTCTCTCACTTACACTCACACTCTGTGCACAGTCATCCCTGAGGCTCCCTCTTTCTGTGATTTATCCTCCCTCACTACACACAGCAGCTAACACAGCGAGATTTCTCTCCCGTGTACACACACGCTCGCGCACACACACACACACCCCGCCCCCGCCCCCCCCCCCCCCGCCCCAGATGGTGTGCGACAGCCCAGCCCAGATTGGCAGCCAGGCCTCTCATTCAGTCAGCACACAGACTGGCCTGACTTATCCATCCAGATCTTCATTTCTGGGCCTTTCCTTTAATTCCCGTCATCCTCACAGGGTGGCGTCTTGGCTGGGATGCTGGCCTGGGAGCTTGGGCCTCTGAGTCTCAGCCAGGTCCAGCTCGTGAGAGATCACTGAGCTGGTGAGCGGTTTCCTTTTTGCTTTAAATTATACATTTCACCTTCTAGAAGGAGGTGATAAAACAATATCCCTTTAATAAAGTCTGCTGAGACTCCTAGGGAAAGAGAAATGCAGAGACATTAATAAATGATGATTGTCACAGAGCACCTTATATTTGTAGAACACTGAAACATCTCATAGCATCATCAATGTGGTCTCCTTTGGTTACAGTAACCACCTGATGAGACAGAAAGAGACTTAATAATATTGCTGTGATTTCATACTGATATTTTTTCTTCACCAATACCTGCTTTTGAGAGATTTGGGCTGTACCTAACCCAGATGTTATGTTCAGAATCCCAGGCCTGGAGCGTGCCCCATCCGCCTTCTCTGCCATCCAGCACGTGTTATGAATGCTAAGTTAAGGCCTTTGAAGGAGAGGATACATCTCCAGCCAGATCCTCCCTGCTGTCACCTTCACGTGCCCCTTAGTTTTTGTGAGACAGAAGGGAATGACTACACGTTGGCACACGGCGCTTGCTTCATTTCATTAACAGAGTTAGTGGAGAGCAGGAAAAAAGACAACTCGCGGAGTTCTCCACTCGGCCTCTCAATTTACATTTTTTTCCTGGTGGATGGGGCCCCGCATGCTGTCCATGTGTTTGAAACGGGATCAGCGGGGGAGAAGAAAGCCCACATCTTTTCCCAGTCTCGGTGTCATTACTGTGTCTCTGTCAGCGTTCCAAAATATAATGGGATTTGTTCAGTTGATTTATCCTGCGTGCAGGCAACATTATCCAGACCCACACTCGGGCCTGAGGAGCAAAGAGGGGAAGATGCACAGCAACGAGAGTGGGGCTAATAAAATTTATTCCTGCTAACAAGGGAATGACCTACCCCATAATTCAGCCTGGCCATCGGGACCACTGTTTCCCAGTGCCCGCTAGAAAACACACAGACTTAATCATTGTGGTGTGCCCTGCTCCAATTACAGTCCTGGTGGCAGCTGAGTTTGTCTGCAGTAGACAGGGAGAGAAGTGGGAACGTGGGATTGATGGGCTGGGTGGGATTTCTTTGCCCTTGACAGGCAGCCACTGGGGACCTCTGAAGCTTAAGGTACAAAAGGAAAGGGACAGCACCCGAGTGGGTTTTGCTTGGAACCATTCCAAGGCCTTCCCTGGTCTTTTCCAGGGGCCCAGCTTTGGCTTCTGGACTAGTCCCATCACGGAGGTCACCTGCAGAACTGGGCTAGGGAATTTTCATTCCTGTTTCTTTTGCTTGGCCTGCCTGTATCTCCAGTCATGGTGTCGTGGCCCTCAGTCCTCACCAGAGGGAGGAACGCAGGGCTCTCGGCAGCTGAGCTAATGAGGAGCAGGTCAGGGGTTCAGTCCCTGGGATCCTGTGCCCGCTATGCTCAGCATCTCCTAGGAGCGGTGCATGGCTACGGCTCGCTACTGGTTACACTCTGGACTGCAGAGAGGGTGCTGGGCTTAATGCCCGTCTCTTGGGAAAACAGCTCAAATTAGTGGCATTAGTTTCCTATTAGAAGGATAGGTTGTTATCATGATGAGTGAGTGACCACGTAGATGACCTGTATTTTGGTACCCACCCTTTTGAGTTGCTTAGAAACAGGGCGCGTGGCTCTTGGGAATCTTGGGTGCGATTTGTCGCGTTCTTTCTCCAACCCCGAGGCAATTTTCATGAAGCCCCTTCAATAACATGTTGGTCTAACTAGGTTACTGTGGCTGTGGTCTGCTGGCTTCCCCTCTCTGTCTCTGCACACTCATTCCCCCTACAATCTCATTGAAAAAGACACAATAAAGAACCGTTCTGAGATAATGCATTAGTGATTAAGTGGAGGAGGCCTCCTTCCCGCTCATTTCCTGACGTCTGGGCTCACAGCCGAGGTGTAGGGCCGACCTTCACCTCTGTCGGGGCTTCTCCATCTTTGAAGAGAGTTTAACCACCTGGGGTCAGCACGGGCCATGGGCAGAGCTTCGGGGAGGGTTAGAAATCATAAGAGCGGGAGGAAAGTTTATGCAGGACAGTGAAGCAGTCAGAGGGTGGTACCGTCCAAGTTTTGGGATCTCTTTCTCTGTTACAGAAACGAGCACTCAGGCACGTGGGACTATTTTATGGAGTAACAGGCTTTCTGATGAGAGTAACCTCAAGCCAACCAGGGCCTCCCCACGGGGTTCCTCCCTCCCTGAAGGCTCTCTCTGCTTCCCTCCTGCCCTGCCGTCAGACGGCACACAGAGCCATACACAGTGGGCATCAGACCCTGGTGCGTTGATGAACACCTTGGGGTCAGCGGTTCTATTTGACATCTGGCCCCAATAAGTGGGAGATCATTATCTTCCTGTACCGCAGAGATTTACATCTGGGGTCTGTATGTAGACATGAGCTACTACACTTACCTGATCAATATCTCCCTTTATAAAGAAATCCCACATGTGAAATTCACTGCGGAGGTCTGCTCTGGTCAGCTCCCGGGGTGTGTGTGTGTGTGTGTGTGTGTGTGTGTGTGTGTGTGTGTGTGTGTGTGTGTGTGTGTGTGTGTGTGTGTGTGTGTGTGTGTGTGTGTGTGTGTGTGTGTGTGTGTGTGTGTGTGTGTGTGTGTAATTAATTAGTGGGAAGATGTTTGGGACATGAATCTAAGGACTGCTGAGCATGAATCTAAAGACATTTTCTTTTCCACGTCAGCAGGCACCTCATGGGCTTCCACCTTCTTTTTCACCTAGCTTGTATTTCTTTTCTAAACTTCAGCTCTCACTTTGCTTTGGGATAGGTCAGCCCAGGAAAGGAGGAATCCCACTCTGATGACTAGCCAAGGGCCTCCTCGGGATGGGAGAGGTAGTTCCTCCCAGAGATCACAGAAGGGTGGAGGGCTTATCCTGGACAGAAGAAAAGGAAGCAGGCACTGTCCCAGAGCAGCCTCTCATCCTGACAGTAGGTTCCCTGATCCTGGAATTGGTTCCTTTGGGGCCACCCTCTAGCAACTTGGAGGAAGCCTCCATGTAATGCCAGTTTTTCCATCTAGTCTGGGAATGTGATAGGTCATGAGGGGTCATTTTACTCTCTAAGCCTCAATTTTTCTCTTCTGTAAAATGGGGCTGTTGAATTCTAAGATCTTAAGTCATTTTCCTCTGAAATAGCACAATGTGTGAAAGCTTGGCCATGCACTGTCCTGGACAGAGAACCCAGAATTGAGCCCCAGTGTCACTTCTTCCTCGAAACCCTGCTGCTCCCCTCTGCAGTTGTGGCCCTGCCCTCTGTCCCCACAGCGCCAGGTGCATAACTGAAGCTGGGCATACACGGCCTCGTCTCGTCATGGACCCGGTCTGTCTCCCCCACTGAGAAAGGGACAGAAACGGAGATGTTTTCATCTTTATACTGTTGGGTTCTCACCTGGTGCTTGGTACCTAGTAGGTCCTTCTAAACATTCTTAAGCGAAGTAATAAATGAAGAACAGTAAGTAGCGTTGTCTTCATTTAGTGCTTCAGTTTCCCCTGATGGAAGCAGGGAGTTCCAGTAGCCTAAGAGACCAAAAGTTTGATGGAAAAAGGCCCAACTGAAGGCCCCACAGTGGGTGAGCTCGGAAGGTCTCTGATGCCTTCTCCCCCCATAATGGTATGACCTCCCAGCTTCAGGGGTGGGCGCAGGGGTGCTCAGGATCCTCTGCATGAGGCTGGATGCCACTTTTGCCTTCAGGGAGGGCTGGAGAGCCTGTTTGCTCCCTGATGGAAGGACTCCTCTCTCTTCAGGAGCTGCCCATGAGCAGTGGGAGGACCAGGTCTGACTTCGTATTTTCCATCCTGGGCTCAGAGGCTGCAGCTGCCGGCCCAGAGCAGTCGGCGGCTGCAACCCCTGTTGGAGGAGTCGGCTGCACTTGTCCATCCCTGCAGGCTCATCTGGTTAGCCTCCTTTGGATCAGTTTGGGATATTTGCAAACAGTGGATGCCGTGGGTGAGAGGGGCAGCCTGTGGCTATGGAAGAGACCGGGTCCCGGAGCTGAGCTAATTGGCCCACAGGGGGATGGACCTGGTGACCTTTACCTCATTAGCGCTGCTCTTGGACCACTGAGCCTGGCCAAGTTCTGATCTTTCCATAATAAGGACTCCATGTGGGGTTTCTGCAAAGGTGGGGCAATGAAGGGCAGGGCTACAACAGCTCCACCTGGCACGGCGGGTGCATCAGGAACCAGGCTGGGGGCCACGCTAGATGGGAGGAGGAGTAATCTCAGAATCAGTTTCCTGCCCCACCTCATCACCCAAGGCCTACAGGATGGGTTGGCACAGGGTCGGAGGGTGGTGCCCTCATTGTCTCCCAGGTCTGCCCCCTTCTTCAGCCCTTCTCAGAGGGTCTCCACAGAGACCACCAGACACTGCGGGGGCCCTCGGGTGGCTGCTTTGCAGCTCTGCCCTGGAGCCCGTGGAGACTGCGGAGGAAGGATGCTGGCAGCATTTAAAATCCCCTTTCCGTGGAGATGATAGAGTTTTTCAGAGTGCCAGTCTCTCTGCAGAGTGGGAGCAATTTCCCTGTAATTGGTAAAGTAACCGTAACTGCTCTGTCATTTGAATGTAGCGACACGTAATTGCATGGTAACCTTTGCCGCGAGGGAAGCACGGTGAGCTGTGAGATCGTAATCCGGGGTGTCAGCTCCGGCTCCCCACGCCACCTCCACCACGACTGCTCGGCTCGGGGGGCTGCCGTGGGCTCCTCCCCCCAGATCCAGTGGGTCCTGCTCCAGTGGTTACGCTTGTCACGTGCCGTTCTCTCCTGGGCCGGTCTGTGGCACCCTCAGCAAGGAAGGGACGCCTGTGGTGATCTAGGAGGGTGCTTCTTACTAAAGCGCTGGGAAGGGGTTAAGGTACAGATCTCTGAGCCCCACATCCAGAGTTTCTGATCCAGTAGATCTGGGGCGGGGCCCGAGAATTCGCATTTCTGATGAGTAGCGCAACTCTTCTGGATCTTAAGAGTATTTCTCTGCTCCTTCATTCAGCCTCATTGGCCTGATAGATCTCTAGGAAGTACCACCTTTGCTATTTCATCTTGGTAACATTAGCCCCTTTAATCTTGATCACACCTCTACGAGGTGGATATCATGAATTTCCCCAAAGACGCTAAGACTCACAAAAGTTATCTGAATTGTCTAAGGATGTGACCGACAGTAATAAGAGCTAACACTCTCTTAGCACTTACCAAGTGCTAGACATTGTTCTACATGTATTAGTCATTTGCTCCTCGCCACAGCACCAGGAAGTATATGCTATTATTATTATCCCTATACTACCCATGATAAACTGGGGCACAGAGAAGTTAAATACCTTGCCCAAGGTCACACAGCATTAAATGGTGGAGCTGGAATTCCAACCTAGGCATTCTGACTCTAGTTCCACAGTGCTAGCCACTGTGGGACTCAAGCCTTTATTTAGTCATCCATCCATCCATCCATCCATCCATTATCCATTTAACGTGTATGTCTTAACCTACTGTGAACCAGGAACCAAGCTAAGGATTCAGACATGGGTAAAACATAGTCCCATCCTTGAGCTTATGGTCCCTGGAATCCAGTGGATCACCAATCTTAATTTATGAGCCAGGTTCCCCATGAGGACATTTATGGAAAGCAGATTTGGGATCTTCTCGATGGGGCAGAAGGGACCCCAGAGGGTGTGGCCCTGTCTAAGGCCTTGAGGTCTATTCACAGGGTTGCCTACCACATATATTCCCATGCAGCAGACCCTAATTTCTTTCCTTGGTAAGAATGAAGCTGCTGTCTAATGAGTAAGCACTGTAGCAGTGGCCATAGCTCATCCGTGGGTATTTGTGGAGTGGCAGGGGAGAGGTGCAATCTGGGCCTGTGGGCCTGGTGGGCCCCTGCTTACAGCGGAGCAGCTCCTGGCTCCTCTGGCTGCCGCTCTAATCTTGCCGTTAAGGGGCCCAGGGGAGGGCTCGGCCAGGGCCAGACTCCCCCGTTGCCCAGGGTGGTCAGGAATCTGCACCAACCCTTACCCGTGGAAGGCTTTCGTCCATTAGCCTTCCCTTCCAGGGGCCTGGCATCTGCTCCCTACACCCCAGCCCCCGAGGTCTGCGGGCCCTGCGGGACTCTCCCTCCTCTCTCCTCTGCTCCCAGTGCGGTTATTACTCTGTGGCTTCAGCTCAAACTCAGCGGGTGGTGTCCTTAGAGAGCTGGGCTCTGGCCGGGGGGGTGTGCAAGGGCCACTCCCTGCCGCCATCCTACTTCTGTTCTGGGCAGGATTTCCATTAAAAAAATTAACATGAAATCCCACCTTACCTTAATGAAGGGCTCTCCGGTTCAGCCGGTGTCTTCACACCTGATATCTCACCTAGGCCTCGGGATGGGCCCGTCTTGCTATTTTACCGTCAAGGAAGGTGAGGCCCAGAGGACAGGAGCAGCTTGTGCCAAGATGTGCGGCTGGGAAGCAGCTCAGCTGCCTGTGAACGCGAGACCTGTGCTTTCCCCGACTTCAATGTTAAAACTCCCTCCCCTATGACCCCCGCTTTGAGGAAACGAGGAGTAAGCCCCTTCCCACCCCAGGCCATAGCCAGGGGACCTCAGCATCCACGCAGACCCGGGCTGCTCCTGGTCAAAGGCCTCCATCACGCTTTCATCACCTGGGGCCCCGCTCAGAGGGAGAAAATGAGGTACAGATGAGGCTGGGCGAGAAGCCATCGTCCCTGGAATCTCGGCCCCATGGTAGGAGCCCCAGTTGTCCCCTTTGCCTCATCTGAGCCTGATGACAATACCACGAGGTAGGCAATGCGGGGTGTACCTGTCAGGTACAGGTGAGGAACCCGAGACCTGCCTCCTGATGGGGCCTCGCAGGGAGCTGTCATGAGCTGAAACCAGCCGAGCCCTAGCTGCCAGGCCACCAGGCTGAGCTGTCCTCACTTCCTAACGATGAAAACATTCCTTACTTGGCCCCTTGACATGCAAGATGCCGCAGTGGCAGAGACTTGCAAGTCCCTGACTTTCTGCCTCTGAGCAAGCAGGGATTTAATGTGGCAACTGGCTGAATGCACACTCTCTTTTTGTACGTAGTTGTTTTTTATCTCGTGTTCTGCTCAGTGAAGAAGAATGGTATTTGGAAACTGACCACTCAGAAATGTAGTTTCGGGGGGCTGAGCGGCCTGAGCCTTATCAGGTCAATGAGGCGTGTATTTGTGCCTCGCTCCCTGCCTCAGTATCCCCTTGTGCGGAGCAAACAATCATTCGGTCTCACCTACTTGGAAAATGGGTTGTAATGGGTGAGGTCCTTTTGCTAATGGCAGAAGTCCCAGCAGCACAGTTTAGGGCCCAGAAAGTCCAGGATGAGGACTTCTTCTGAACCAGAGGCAGGAACATGCAAGGCCATGAAGATTCCTCAGCTGCCGTCTGAATGCTTGGCAGGTCACGGCAGTTACGTCCAGCAGGGAGAAAACACTGTCTGCCCTTGATCTGGATTTTTCCTTCCTCTCTTCTGTCCATCTCTTTCTCTCTCCACTCTGTCTCCCCCTAGCCCCATTTCCTCATTTTAGGAAAGAACCGTAAAGATCAGACTAGACCTTGAAAGTTTCCTCCCACCTTTGACTCCTATAGTTGTTTTTGAAGGGGTGGGGTGCGTTTGGTCCGGGTTATGGGGCCAGACCCTGCAATAGAGGCCAGAGGCAGTGCCAGCCGTGGCGCAGTCGTCTGCTCTGCACGTGGCCTGCACGAGCCCGCCCATGCTCTCTCCCTCCCTGCCCTGGCTGCTCCCACCACGATAAGAGGGAGGGTGTCGGTGCTCAGCACATTGTCTTCCCTGAGATGGACAGCACTGCTGGGAGAGAGCTGAGGGAACCCCCGCATCCCTGGAAAGCGCAGAGTTGGCCGGTTTCACGCAGCTCCACTGGCAAGAGCCTGCCTGCTGGTTCTCCAGATGCCTCTTCCTTTGGCTGGATTGAAGCCTTTAAAAAATGACACCTTGTATTTTATTTCACTCCTTTCTCTGCAAAGTCCTAAGATGTTTACAGGCATGAGCTCTATAGGCTTTATGGAAGCTCATCAAAAGGCAGAGGTTGTTTCCTTCATCTTTATAGAGTGGAAAATAAAAGCCCAGGGAGATGGAATGAGTCTTCTAAGAGCACACAGTTCTTCTGAGAAAAAAGGGGAAACCCAGTGCAGGATCCTAGCACCTCGGGGAGATCTGTGCCCACCCAAAGCTGCTCAGTGGAGGGCTCTGGAGGCCCCTCCCCAGCCATTGTCAAGGTCTTCTACACTCCCCAGTAGGACTCCCTAGCTGTGACCCTCTGCTTACATGGGGGTCCGGGAGCCTGGAATAAAACAGGGAGAATTTCAGCTAAAACACTGGGGGGTGGGGGTGGGCAGGGAAATGGGCCAGAGGTTTTTCTTGTTTCTTCCCTGACTGCTGAAATTGTCCCAGAGTCAGAAGCAAGAGTTGGGTCAGTGTGTCCCACAGGGTACCTGGGAAAACAGTCTCTTTAAGGGATGCTAAGAGGTGTTCCGGTCAAAAAAGTGGTTTAGGGAATAAAATGCTGAGAGAACTTTAAACACATTTCTTCCTAAGAAGACTTTACAGACCCTTCTTGTAACAATTAGGAATGTCTTACATGGTGTTAGAATGCACTGCGTTTCACTACGTCTCCCAAAGTTATTTGCCCAAAGAGCCCGTTTATGGTAGAATATCTTGTGGGACTGGGGTTCCGGTGGAAGACACTTTGGGAAATGCTAGTGAAGGTATGACAAGGTCAGGCTGCCTGCCCTCCTTTGCCGTGTTCTAAAAGAAGCAGAGAGCCTGAAATGGGACACAGTGAGGCACCTGCGGCCTGCTGAGTTCATCCACAAACCTTCCACTCCTCCTTTCCCCAACCGATTGTCTGTACGTGTCTCTGCCATGGTGTTGTCGCACATGTGTTAACATTTCTAGTTCTCTGTTCCACACGTTCGAGTCCTCGTCTGTGTGTCTGCTCAACAGTAAGTGTGTGGATGTGAAGACCTCGCCCCTCTCACTCCCCAGCAAGGCTGTCTGGAGCCCATGCTCATGGGTGCTGGCCCAGTGCTTTCCCAAGGGATGGTGATGATGGGCCATCTAAACTACCAAGATGGTGCCTGGAGGGGTTGGAGGAGGGGCAGAGAGACCACGGCGCATGGTGTAAAGAGACTCCAGGGATCTGTGACTTTTTGCCATGGTCCTGCAACCTACTTAGATGACTGTTGACAGGTTACCTAGTTTCTCTGGAGCTGAGTTTCTCATGTAATAAAGGAGGGATTTATAACAGGTGATCCATCTGTAAGGATTCTTCTAGCTCCAGAGTTCTCTGACTCAGTACCTCCACCCATTGCCCTGGTGCTCGCTTCTAATTTTTCTCCTCCTTCATTTTCAGCTCCTAACCATTGATGACAACTTCTGTGGCCTGGATATGAATGCCCCCCTGGGTGTGTCTGAGATGGTGCGTGGCATCCCCGTCTTCACGGAGGACAGGGACCGCATGACTTCTGTCATCGCATACGTCTACAAGAATCATTCTCTGGCCTTCGTGGGCACCAAGAGTGGCAAGCTGAAGAAGGTAGGACAAGGTGTAGTCATTTTGGTTCTTGTGGAGACAGCCTGTCCCCACCAGGATGGATGTTCTCTTGCATTCTTTTACTACCTTGGGCCTGGTTGGCAATGATACAGGTTTGAGCTAAGGGCTGTGTTGCTGTTGAGGTCGTCAGTGCTACTCTTGTCCTTCACGTGCAGGGTTGTTGTGGGACTCACAGCGGGTGAGTGTGTGGACCCATCTCTTGCGTTGGGCTGGTGTGCTCCTGAGAGGTGCGCGTCTCCAGGTTGCCAGGCCATTCTAAATATGGTGTATTCTGTCCAACTTGGGCTCATGCCCCAAGGCAATAGCTTTATGAGGCCTGGGTGGTTGTGGAGGATGGACAGGGGCAAGGGATATGCCTGTTCCTCCTGCTTCAGCCTTTCTGGCTGGTGCTCCATCTGGAATCCCTTCAGGGAAGCCGACAGAGGAAAGTGTCGTACCTGCTGGAGTCGCTGTTAGGGCTAAGAGCCAAGTCACGGGAGGGGAAACCCTGGGTGTTTTGGGGGCACAGAACTGCCCTAGGGGGAGTAGAACCGTGTGATCTGGGGACGTGAGTTTTCCTCCTCGTTCTCCAGAAGCTTGCTGGCTTCAGGGGCACTGGGTGGCCTTGGCCCGTCCGCCGTGTTGGGGGCCCCTATCTATCCAGAACTATTTTCTCGCCCACCTCTGCTTGGGTTCTCGTCTCAGTGAGTTGGTGCTGGCCCCATAGGGTGCCCTCCTTGTTGGAATAAAAGCCTTTCCAAGACTCTAGGCAGTAGGTCCTGTTTTCTGTTGGCTGATAATCATACTTGAGTCTTTTCCCTGGGAAATATTGATGACTCCGTGTGGAGGTCCTGCTTGTTTTAATTGGGCTTCCCTTGGAATTCACTGGACATTGTGTGATTCACATGGATAAAGTGGCGCTGCCTGATCTGAGGCTGAAGTTTGATGGCTGCTCTTCTCTTTGCTGTATTTGTGGGTGTTCGCTGGATGGTCAAGGGGAAGTGCTCTCTGCAAATCTAGGGACTGTGCCTGTTCTCCCATCCTACTGTGTGACAGCCCATTTCAGCACTTGTTTTTTTCTTTAGAGTGTACGTCTCTGTGGAACAGGCAGTGGGGCTGGATGGGGAGAGGTGGGGAGCAGAGGGTGTGGGGGTTGGGAATGTGCGTGGAACAGTTACATGCATAGCAGCTGGAAGAAGAAACATGTGTTGGGGAAACGCCGTGGCACGCTGCAAGGGTGATGCAGGCAACATGCCACGTGTCTGGGATTGCCCACCTCATCGTAGTGTGCTGCCTTCTGTGTCAAGTTAACAAACAATTTAACCATCATCCACATAGCTTTAAGAATTACATTTTATGGTCTGCCTTCTGTGAAGAATATATTAAACACAATTGAATGTTTTCTTGCCGCCTTGATCTTCTCGTTTAGATTATTACTCACATGTTGAACGGGGTTCGCGGACGCCCGGGGAAGATGCTGGGAGGTGTAGGTGTGTTGTGTTTGATCGCTGTAGCCTTCCCGGCTCTTCTTCTAGTGTACCGTGTCACTCAGCACTTCCAGATGCTGCCAGGAAGTACTGGTCCACATCAGCGCCTTTCTTCCTCCCTCAGTCTGCGGCTTCCAGCTTTCAGTGAGCTAGGAAATCAGATAACCAAGCTTGCTGAAATTGTGTCTGATAAGCCTCAGTATAAATCGAGGAGGGAAGTCCACGGGCTGTAGAGCAGGGACCGCGGGGACGTTTCCGTTAGCTGCTCAGATGACTTCATTCTTCACTAAGAGTCAAGGAATTTGATTTGCTGGCAAAGCGAAGTCTGAATACCGAAAGCCTTCCCACATGCAGTTCACACAGTGAAATGTCTTGACCTGCTTTGCTTGCCCTGATGGGTGAATAAGTCCTGTTGAGGGTAAATACGTAAGAAGGAAATTTGGGGTGCTTTAGCTCTTGTCTCTACGGAGCCCAATCTCAGTGCAAGGGAGAGGTGACTTCCTGCAATGTGCTGAAACATGCCCACCCCCTAAACTTCCTACCAGGTGCAGAGGATCCTTCACTTTCTGGCCAGACCGAGTAGACCCTGTAGGTTTTTTTTTTTTTCCCTGCTATTGTCTGAGCAGGTTGGTATATGGTGTCAGTGAAATAAACTTTGAAAATTCAGTGCACACAACAGAACAGAAAGTTGTTTTCTCTTGGCGACGGGGGGGAAGATGTTTCTTGGCCGTGGCTGCATCGTAAACCCAAGACGGTCGACTGGCAAATGTGTGCTCTTGGTCAGAGAGTGGACAGAGGCTCATGGGGGCTGGCTCCCTCTCCCCTGTGGAAGCCGGCCTCCTGATGGGAGGTGAGAGTGCAGCCCATCTCCATGAGTGTGGCCTGAGGACACCTCCGGGAGCTTGGGCAGGCCAAGTGCACACAGACATCCCTCATGGGGCAGGCTGTGGGCAAAGCCTTGCCTTGAAGTGTCCCCAGAGGTCAGCCAGGCCAGCAATGACAGGCAACCCCTGAGCGGGAGCCTTGGGACTTTATAAACCGTGGGCTGGCCTTTCTCATCTTTTACTTTGCGGGGGTGGGAGGGCTTATATAAGAACAGTTCTGTTTCAGCCACCTGGGACATTACATTTAATTTCCAGAACTATAGTGGGACTGGTGAAGCATAAACATTTGAGAGGTAAGACCAGAGGGTCACGTGGGGGCGGAATGAGCCAGTGGCCCTCCCGGGGAAAGCCAGGCCATCAGGGCAGCCAAACTTTCTGCTCCACGAGCTCTGAGCGGGAGCCTTTTTAATAGTTTAGCTGAAGCTCAGCTACCCTCCTGCAGACTCAGCACAGCTGGCCCAGGGGGACAGTCTGAGTTGGTAAAGGAAAGCCGGGCCGCCGAGTCTGTTGTTTGAAATAATAAAAAGCGAAACTGGCCAGTTTATTTATTTTTTCTAAACAATAGAATTTCCCAGCACCCTTGCTCGCTGAGCACCACTCCCCTTTCCTTGTAATAACTCTGCCTTGCTTTTCCAAGAGGTTATCAGGACCCCATTCACCTTTTGGGCAGAGGCCCAGCCATGAAAAGCTCTGGGACTGCAGGAGGACTTAGCAGGAAGTTTTGTGAGCTGCTGCAACCAGGGGGCGAGAATAATGGAAATCACACTGTCGCCGTAATTACAGAGCTGGTTTCTCTGAGCCCTGTAATAATCTCCCGTGTGTATCAAGGGCCTCGCGGAAGTTCTCTGCAAAATGACAAGGGACTCAAGGTGGGAAGGCTGGGTGGGAGGGGGTTGGGAGGTTTGCTAAGAGTAAGGGAGTTTACTGTGAGTTTCAGGGGTCCAGGAGCTAGACTGTAGCTATCCATGGGCTGCCTTCAAAATTACTGCCTTTTCATTTTGTTTGAAAGGTGTGGGTCCCCATCGTTTGCGACCTTGTCTCTGATGACCATAATTTCACTCCTTTAGTGCACACATCACATGAGGCAGGGGGAAAGGAGGTGAGGAAAGTACCAATTTGGACGTCTTATTTTTTCTGATGTGTGTGTGCCGCAGCTGGCATTGGCATCCTTTTCCATGGGCTGTTAAGAAATGTGGCACATAAATGCTCCAGTCATCAGGAGGTGCCTAGGAAGTTAGGAATAAGTCACAGACTATTGCAATTTCAACTATAGGGAAAACTCTTAAGGCAAACACCATCCTGATTTGCTTTAAGATGTCCGTTTAAATCTGGAAAACTTTGAACCGGCTTGGGCTAACGAGGTCAGTGTTGCCTCAGAAGGACGAGACCTCTTTGCTTGAATATTCCAGCCAGAAGTCCACCCTGCTTTCTCTGTCTCTGTTACATTTTTACCACTGAGTGATCATATTTTATGGCTGCTGTTCAGCAGTGAATTACTGCCTGACGTTAGGGGGAGAGTAATGTTCATTGTGAACCAAAACATCATAAACTTCTACTTGAGGTGTGCTTGCTCCTTTCATTTTGTGATTGCGTCTTTCCTGGGTGTTTGGTTAGGTTGAACTGCTCACACGAAGGGGCAGAACACTTGATGGATGTTGGTTAAGCGGAACCCTGGCTGGCCCTGCTAGTGGCTTGTCGTAGGATGCGCGTGTGTGCACATGTGAGCACACACATGGGCAAACCATGCCATACCAGCCCCTCTGGATAGGAATTGGGTGTGTGTCAGCATGGAGGGTCAACAGCAGTAGATGACACAAAGTCATTCTTCTTGGGACTTGTCATGCAGATTAATTCAGTCTTCCTAATTTTTTTCTCTTGAGCCTCTTTGAATTATTTTTACGTTTTGTTTTATTTTATTTTATTTAAATATAGTGGATTTACAGTGTTGTGTTAGCTTCAGGTGTACAGCAAAGTGATTCAGTTATACATATCTATCTTTTCTTTTTTCAGATTCTTTTCCCTTACAGATTATTACAAAATATTGAGCGTAGTTCCCTGTGCTATGCCAGTAAGTAGCTCCTTATTGGTTATCTATTTTATATATAGACGTATGTATACACTAATCTCAAACTCTTAATTTATTCCTCCCCCGCCTTTCCCCTTTGGTAATAATAAGTTGTCTATGTCTGTGGGTCTATTTCTGTTTTGTATATAAGTTCATTTGTATCCTATTTTTAAAAGATTCCACACATAAGTGATACATATGATATTTGTCTTTCTCTGTCTGAGCCTGTTTGAAATGGATCTGCTCATGTTCTGTAGGCCCTGACTGTGGGTCCAGAAAGGCAACCAGCCAGAGGTGGAGGGAGACCCACCTGAAGCTGTGTCGTTCTGAACATAAGTTCTCAGGAATGGGTGCTGTGTGTATGTGTCTCCGTAATGCTTGAGTCACAGAGCAATACCAGATCAGAGATGCGTGGCCCCTGCCCTGCAACGTCCTCAGTGTATCTGAGAATTCTCCTTAACATTCACCTGGAAATTTAAATCAACTTTAACTAAAAAGAAATTCATGCCCCATAAGGCTCTCCAGATGGCTGGAGGCATCACAAAATCCAATAGAGATACAGCTGGAACTCCAGCTTGCCCAGGGCCCTGCCATCAGAGCAGAGGCCGAGTGTACCTGGTGTAGGGTTTGGTCAGTTTGCTCTGACATGTTAGGAGTTTCTCAAACCAGAGCTGCTGGCCAGTTTGCATGTGTTTAGATACCCAAGCAGAAGAGAAATATGGAAGAATCAATGCTGAACAATTTCCATTATGGGAGGAGTCCATCAAAGCTTCTTTTTCTTTTCTTTTTTTTTTTTTTGATTATTTTCATCGTGTTCTGTTTTTGCATTTCCCACCCCTGGTTTTGCAAGTAGTAAGCCTGTATAGATCTTAACCTGTGAGTTAAGTGAGTTAAGCCTCAGCTGAGGCTGAGGGTGTCGTAGACAGAAGAGCACAGCAGATGTTCCAGGGGGCCCCCCTCCTTCCTCTGACTTCACATCTGAGCAGGGACAGAGAGACAGCTGTTGGGTCCTCAGTCCTTCAAGCCTGGGGATCCTGGGACTGGCCTTCAGACCAGCTTCACCTTGTGCCTACCCGTCCACATCTCACGGTCCTCCTCCCACCTCGTTTCAATCTCCTCCGCTAGGTCGTAGGCCTTTTTGTCCGTGTTGTACCCAGGAGATACGGAAACCAGCTAAGCTTGACAGTATCCTCTTGGGTATATCTTATATTCTTGAACAATGTCAAGCCCTCACTCAACCATCCTTTTTGCGTAAATGTGTCCTCACTGGCACTATTTTCTTATCCTATCCTACTTTTCACTACTTGGCCCTGAGGCTCACCCACTGTCCCTGCAGGTCCCTGGTAGGGATCCTAAGTGGTCACCAGTGCTGACCTGAGTGGGGTTGGGGTGGTGTCCTCCCAATTCCACATCTGCTGCAGACCCTCCCAAGGCAGTTCGATGCCAAGAGCTGGGGCTTAGACTCATTCTCCTCCTGGTGTCCTCTTGAGACACACTTTGAGATCCCCAGAAAATGCTACCCTGGGAACATTTGTCATCCTATTTTCCAAACGATCATTGCTACTGCACATGATTTAAGGAGATGGTTTTAGGTGAGCTTTGCCAGTTCAAGATTAATTGATACATGTGTGCCATTTTTTTTGAATCATATGTGCGTGTGTATATATATATATACATTTGTGTAGAATGATCCTGATCATAAATTAAAACGCAGACATGAAAATTGAAGAAGGTGCTGCAGGAACACCCCAAATCATAGAGCGCACTCAGTCAGCTGATGCTCAAATGCCAGACGCGCTGGAGGAATTCATCCAGTCACACATGCGACTGAAGTAAAATATTGTGCTTTACAAGAACGTATCATTAAAATGAAAACTAGCGGCATATCAGGAGTCTGGCCATGTAACCAAGACAACAAATATGGGAAAGGATAAAAGACATGATGTACCAGAGGAAGAGGGAGGAAGCAGAAAGCAAGAGGAGGAGGTGGGCCCCCAGCTGTAAATGGTCCCCTCACTGTTGGGCTCATAGCTGATAGACTCTGGATGGGAAGAGAATAGAATCCAGATGGTGATACCAGTGGCAGCTCTCAGCAAGGACAGGACCACAGATGGGGAAGGCAGTGGTAGCCAGATTGACTCAGAGCCCACCAGCTGAAGCTCTGATTAGGGGTCTTCTTATAGTTCCTACTTGTTCTCAAGTGACTTCCTGTGAATGTGGCCACTGGGCTTACTTCCTGGTGGTGTCCTGGTGCTCTTTCCGGCAGCTTTGGTTTCTCATAGAGACGTTCACAGTGACTTCTAAAAGAGCTCCTCGAGTCTCCTGCATTCACTCCATGCCTTCTATCCTGTCCCCAGGGGACACAAATGTATTGGTTATGGATTGATGTGTCACAGATGACTCTGAAACCTAGAGGCTTAAAACAACACTTACCTCACAGGGTCTGTGGGGCAGGATTCCAGGCCCGGCTTAGCTAGGTCCTCTGGCTCAGGGTTGCGCACAGACTATAGTCAAGGTGTTGGCTGGGGCAGCCACCATCTCCAGGCTCAAGGACGGACTGGGAGAGGATCCTCTTCCAAGATCAAGCACGTGGCAGTACAAGGCCTCAGGTCCTCACTGGAGACATCAGTCCCTTGCCATGTGGGCCTCTCCGTCGTGACGGCCGCTCGCACCACATGGCAGCTGACATAGAGAGAACCAAGAGACGGCGAGCATGATGACAGCCAGTCTTCTTGCTAATTTCAGAAGTGTCATCCTATCACTTTTGCATCATCCTGTTCACTAGAAGCTAGTCACATGGTCCAGCCCACACTCAGGGGAGGGGCGTCCACAAAGCAGGAATACCAGGAGGCAGGGGTCATTGAGGTCATCTTAGAGGCTGCCTGCCACACGAGGGCTTTGTTTCTGGACCATCAGGGATACCGGAACCAATATTTTTAAAGTTCAAGTTGAGTTTTAGTGATATAGGAAGGGGCACAGCTCTGCTCAGGAGCCAAAGTGGCCCCAGCACTGAATCCTGACTGCTGGCTCCCAGACGTTTTGGTTGACATAGTAGAGAACCCAGAGGATGAGCAGGAAGGAGCGAAGTGGCCTGCCACTCCCACAGGGCCAGAGAGGGCGCCGCACCATCCTCAGCAGGAGGTCTGGGAGCACGCGGGGACCGTCCTGGGGGCTCTGCTGATCTTATGGAAACAGTGGTGGTTTATAAGGGTGGATGAGAGAGACTTACGTTTCAAGTCGGGAACTGATGAGAGCTCTGTGTGCGTGGAGAATCCATGCCTCCTGACTGATCTCTTTGAAGGATCACCTATTTAGGAAAGGGTCATTTTCCTGTGAATTAGAGCTGGCAGGAAAGACGATGAGAAGGGAACTCTTCTCTTGTTGCAGAGCACGGGCTCTAGGCACGTGGGCTTCAGTAGTTGTGGCTCGCGGGCTCTAGAGTGCAGTCTTTGTAGTTGTGGCACGTGGGCTCAGTAGTTGTGGCTCACGGGCTCTAGAGCACAGGCTCAGTAGCTGTGGCACATGGGCTTAGTTGCTCCGCAGCATGTGGGATCTTCCCAGACCAGGGATCAAACCCATGTCCCCTGCATTGGCAGGTGGATTCTTAACTACTGCGCCACCAAGGAAGTCCCGCCCCTCACATTTTGAGTCACAAGGGTCCCGGCTAAATTGAAATACTAAGGAAGAGGCTCCCACCTGAGAGACTGTGGAGTTCCCATCTACACAGCAGCTCTCGCATCACCAACCTCCCTCCAAGGACAACTTCCCTCCGAAGGGGCAATTATGCTGGAGCCCATCCCGCAGCAGAGCGGGCAGTGGCCTTGGGGAAGGGCCCGAAGTTTTCCGGGAAACAAGCTGTGCTTTTCCACTTACCACTGACCTGCCACCCAGGACTCATTTGGGGTGTTTGTCTTTGGGGTTCTCACTAGAATTCTCTCTCCGAACAGCCTGTGGGACTGTGTGTAGTGGTTCTTGATTCCTTTTCCTGTTGCTGCTCGGCCAACATCCCTGTCTTTTCTCATTTGCTAGACAGCTGCAAACTGAGTCATATCCCATAACTGCTTAGCAAGTCCTCTGCAGCTGAGGACCTAACTATACCATCTCCTTGGACCCCTGGTCATTTTAGCACCTACCTCCACCAGCCCCTCCAACCTTCCTTTTCTTTCTAAATGCTGGTCTCCTCCACCCGAGCCTCCTGGCTTTTCTCTGTCCTGGACCTACTCACCCCACATTTACTCTCTCAGCTCTTAACCTTTGCTGCCTGTCGCTGTGCAGCATTGGACTCTTAACACAGGCAGGTCCACTCTCAGATGTTATCTTGACCAATTACCCCGGATGACTGTGGGGTAGTAAGTCACGAGGCAGCTCTGGCTCCGTGATTTCTTTATAGATTTGGTGGCTTGAGGGACACTGTGATCAGTTGGTTTACTCTGTTGACCTGCTTTGCCCTGTTGGTGCCCGTGTGAGTCTCATTAGGAAAAGTGGGCCAACGAGTGGATCCATGAGCAGTGGGTGTTGGCTCAGGGGTCCTCCCCCCTCCACAGGCTCTCCCTTCCTTAGGACCACTCTCTGGCATCCCCAGTGCCTCCCTCATCCTAGTTTTTCTGCTGGGACCTCCTTTGAGTCCCCTTCCAGAAGGTTCCTCCCCCCTCTCCCCCAAGGCTCCAGAGGCCTTGGAAGCAAGCAGGGTGGAAGGGAAGACATACAGGAAGAGGCTCCCCCATTCCGCTCTCGCCAGGGAGATGGACTGTCTTTCTGCTTAACCACTCACTTCTCCCACCAGATTGAGAGTGTGCCGGGGCTGGGGGAGCCGAACTTGAGAGTGCCCTCAATGAATGGTTGGACTTGAGAGACCAGAACGATGCTGAAGCCACCTTATGACCCGCTCTCATCACTGCATCCACAAGCTACACCAAATCTTGCTGCTTTCCAGGTCTTCCCAGTGGGAATCTCAGTTGCCAAGTGTTGTTTCAGGCAGGATTATACCTAAGATCACATGGGTATCTTACAGGCTTGGTGGTTTCTGATAACAGTGAAGGTGGTTAGAGATGTTTGGTTCATTCTTAAAGATCTGTGAGTGGATAAATTCTTTAACTTGGTCCTTCTGCTAACTTGCCAGCATTCCCCGCAGTGTTCACTCAGCTCCTTCCCTTTCGTCCTACCTTCCCCAAAAGAGCACAGCATTTATCCATGCTTTTCTACCAGATACAGGATCCCTTTACAGATATTTTCCATGATGGGTGCACAGGCTTTTGAGAAGTTGTATGTACTTATAACCATATTTTAAATGCTTTAGATGAGCATGCATAGAATGTCTTATATAATCTTTATGATTAAAGCTCTTCTGGGTCTTCCCCCAGACATACCAGGCTCGGGAGAGGAAATTAACATTTTAAACCTCATTCACAGAATCCATCTTTCTTAGATCCCATGAGGTTTAATCAGGCAAGATCAGCTGAGGCCCTGTATGGACCTGAACTTGCACGCTGTTGGCCTCAAGTGCCGCTGTGGCAGCTGGGGTGCTAGACTCCTCCATGAGCTGGGCAGGGTCAAGGCCACCTTGATGCAGGTAGACTGACTGCTTCATTGCCTCAACTAGGTTGTGGGCTTCTTAACCCGATGGAAAGGTCACGGGCTTAAGAGATACGAGTTCATCAAAGGAACCAATAAATCCTTTTCTAAACTGAAGAATCCTTTTCTAAAATTAATAGCCTCCGAATGTATCTATTTTACCAACTTGAGTTTTTATTCAGTCACATTTTGATTACCCAGAAATCATAGGCAATAGAAGGTTTCAAAATCTGAGACTTCTTCCTGAGAGGAATTTGTTCATTTTCTTCACATAAAAAATACATTTATTAACACATCTGGATCTTTCCCCCAGCGTGTCTAAGCCTTTTCCAGTTAGGGATAGGTGCCCAGCACAGCGCTTTCCTGAAGGTAACAAACGCTAAGTAAAAAATGTATTTGAAGATTGACTCTTGGGTCTAAGGGTCTTATAGTACGTGTGTGTGTGTGTGTGTGTGTGTGTGTGTAAGTGTAGGTGTATCAGCTAGCTTAGGCTAAGTCATGCTGCAGTAACAAATGACCCCCAGATTTAAGTGGCTACAGCAACAGCATGAGCTCGTTTCCAGCTCATGTCCATGTCCACTCTGGTTTGGCAGCAGCTATGCTCTATGTCATTTATTTGGGACAGACGCTGAAGACATGCCAATCTCCTTCCTGGCAGAAGGAAAAGAGAGATGGCTGTTAATGCTGCTGCTTGGAAGTGGCACATGTCATTGTCCCTCACATTTTATTGGCTAAGCCAAAGGGAATGGTGTGGAGAGTGTATCCTCGCCACAGGAAGAGGCCTGGTGCGTATATGTGTAGGGAGGTGGGAGGGAGGGGCAGAGAATATTTTGTCAATAATACAGTCTACTCTAAGGATTCTTATTGTGAACATCGCACTGAATCCAGACATATCGACTTGGCCCATCCATAATGTGTTAGGTGTTTCTTGAGTTAATGAGCACATGGTGTCTTCTTACTTAATATTGGAGAAGAGGTATGAAAAATACAGGATATGGCTGATTTTATGTCATCAAGCCCAGACATAGTGTTGGAGATTTTTTAAAAAATGAAATCCTCTATCAGCTTGTTTTCCTGTGATTTGCTTTTTCTTCTGAAACTGAAATTAGAATTGTTCAGATCGTTCCATTTGTTAGGCTCTGGATGTTTGTGTTTCCCTGCATCCAGTTTTCCTACAGAGTGAGGGTACTTTTCTACTTAAATACAAAGATTAGATTGTGTTCAGCAGATGTCTCTTGGGATAATTAAATTATCCAAATTTGTTACATCATTTCTCTTAACTACAATTAAATGGAGCCTTCCAAATGAATTTTCCCCATTTCTTCCAAATTAATTTAACCCCCCAAAATTCTCCTACTTCCCCTCTGAATTCTGCTTTTCTGACTGTGAATTCCAAAACATTCACCCTGGACATAGGCAGGACCCCTGGCCCTTGAAATTCATCCTCCAGGCAAGAAACCCAATCTGGGAATTCCGGTTCCAAAGCTGACTACTGACTCAGGACCAGCTCACAGACCTCCTTGTCAGGGTTCCCCGCCATCTGCTCCTCTCTGGAAAAGGCAGAAGTGCAGAGCTGGAATCCTGAATGGAGGAAGCCGTCCTGCAGATTGGTTTGAAAAACATTGATTTTTAGCCCTCAACCTCATTCTGTAGATTGCCAGTTTTTTGGCTGACATGTCTTAAATTTACATCACATTGATGATGTCTGAGGAGTCATTGAGCATCCATAACTGGGTAAAATGATATGTATTTTCCTGGCTGAGCTAGTGACAGCGATTGGAAGGGCCTTGGCAATCACAGAAAGCAGTTGCCCTGCTGCAGCTATGCTAGGAGGAGCCCTCTGATCCTTTCCAAGCTCGTCACCTTCTATTTTCAGGTGGGTAAGAGATATACCCACATATGCGTGACTGTGAGCCCTCTCCCACATGTGCATATACATTCATGTCATAAACATGCACATGTACTTAATCCCATGCATGCTGATGTGTGCACACACTTAGGATCCAGACCCTTCTCTTTTAAAAAAAAAATTTTTATTGAATTACAGTTGATTTACAGTGTTGTGCTAATTTCTGCTGTACAGCACAGTGACTCAGTTATACACATATATACGTTCTTTTTCTTATATTTTTTTCCATTATGGTCTATCCCAGGAGATTGGCTACAGTTCCCTGTACTACACAGTAGGACCTTATTGTTTATCGATTCTAAATGTAATACTTTGCATCGACTAACCCCAAACTCCCAGTCCATCCCACTCCCTAACCCCCCGGCCCACCCACCTGGCAACCGCAAGTCTCTATGTCTGTGAGTCTGTTTTTGTTTTGTAGGTACTTTCCTCTGTGCCATAGTTCAGATTCCAGACCCTTCTCTTTGCGCTCAAGCCCGGGGCTGGTCCTCCCTGGGATCTGCTCTCTTGGACTGAGCCCCACCCACCTCCCTCACGTTCTCTCTGGGAAATTAGCAGCACGCCATCTAATCAGTTTACCTCTGACTCGCCCACTTTGGCTTCGAGATGATGACAGAGTGGAGCTATTTAGCTATCAAATGCTGTGACTATCGCCCAGATGGACAGCGCCTCAAATATCAGAGTGGTTTCATTCTCCCCCGTGTGTGTGTGTGTGTGTGTGTGTGTGTGTGTGTGTGTGTGTGTGTGTGTGTGTGTGTGTGTGTGTGTGTGTTTGGGAGATGGGTGGGTAATGAGTCTCCCAGTTGCTTTTTGAAGTGCTTCATGCATCTGCCTTTAATTTTAATGCCTCTTGCCTGCTGACCTCGCTTCCCGGCAGCCAGCCCCAGCCTAAGTGTGATTCCCATAATTAGCTTAGTGATAATTTAATCTCCATGCTTTAAATCTGATTGTTTTTGAGGGACTTGGGTCTGAGGACAGGGGAAAGGGGAACTTTGCTCCTTGTTTGACCTTTGTTTTTGTCTGGACTCTTTCTCTGACCAGGGCAGGATCAGAGGGAAATAGCTGGGTTGGGTGAGGGGACACAGGGAGAGAGAGGCTCATGGCATTGTGGGTAGATTCTAGAAGGGAAGCTAAAACAAAACTCTCTCTTCATTCCCTTTCTTATAAGGGGTCCCCTTTCTTTGTCCTCATTTCTCCCCAGAATATGAAGGCATGTGAGTGAGGGTGCACAAATGCTTTAAGATGCTTTGGTGAGGAGTAGCTTGAAAATGAAAAAGTGATAAACTCCCTCCGTGGTCATGGCAGCCATCCTCTTAAGCCAGAGGAAGGCAAGAAGCGGCAAAAGGTGCCATTGGATGCTACCCTACTGCTTCCCTCGTTCGCTCCCAGGCATCCCCACAGGCTTTGTGCCCAAGCATCTGCCCAGGTCTGTATCAGGGGTTGTCCATGCCTCTTAACTGCTAAAACCAGACCGGCATGTCACATGAAGAGTTGGAAGTGACAGCTGGGAAATCTCGACTTTGTTGCTGGCTGCACTCCTGGTTTTGGACAAATTGTTTGCCTACACATATTTCACCTTTTGAGCAACTAGCATATTAATGTATGCACCCTCCATCTCTCGTATGAATGAGCTGAGGATAATAGTACTTCACATCTGGAGAGCATTCCTTGATTCAGTAGGATGAAAAAACAAGTAGAAAAGATGGTGAGGATCAAATGATTTTCTGTGCTTGGTAAACTTCTAAGGAGAGTCTTCAAACTCCATGGATGTCACTCATGTGAACCCAGGCGTGGTAGAAGAGCAGAGGGTAGAAGATCTCCAGGGGAACCTCGGAGGCTCCAAATAGATGCACTAACCAGTCCTTGTGGGATTTAATTGTGTGTGTGTGTGTGTGTGTGTCTGGTGTGTGTGTGCACATATACGCTCAAGATCTCTTTGGAAGAACTTCAGGAAGCCACCCCTGGCTCCTCCCTGGGCTGCTACTACACTGAAGTGCTGTAACGGGCGGGGTGCCTAATGTGGGTGAGGGAAGGGGGCACAGGGCATGCTCAGATCTGAAAAGCTTGGGATTCCTCCTACCACCTCCTGCAGCCTGGAAACAAGGTATTTGATTTATGAGCTAACTTTTAATTAAAAGAACAGCAGGAAAAAAATCTCATTTTTCCTCTACAGGATAAATGGTTCACAGTCTGAACTAATTTTGTTTCTTCTCCGAACGCCCCAGTGCTGTAGGGACGTGTGCCTATGTGTGTGTGTGTGCATACGTGTGTGTGATGGGATGCTGGCGCGGTGCTCTGGGTCAGACCCTCTCTAAGGATTCTTTGCTCCTGCGGCGGACCCTGCCTCTACCCTCTGGGTCTTGCTATGTAGCCCCAACGCCGGCTTCTTGCCCTGTATCACAGTTTCTCTTTGCAGCTTTTTCTGACGTCTTTACTTGAAGAGATGCTGTCAGTTCCATTTTAAATTGCTTGTAGAACTTTCCTTCCTTCAGCCACAATGGTTGTCTATGCTGTGTTTGGCAGAAGGAATTTTGTTTTGGTGGTCACCCCGAATTCTCAGTATGTTTTGATTTATTTCTCTGACAGACCCTCATTACATCCCATTGGCACTTCCCAATATGGAATTTATCAGACTCACAGCCCTTCTTCTCTGGGAGTTGATGGTCTCTAATATGACTAAATCCGACATGGAACTCACCTCTGGTGGGTTTGGATATAAACCTGGCCTTTCTTATCTGACAACTTTTATTTTCTGTCACTATCCATCACCTTTAGCAGTGTGAGAGGGACCACTGTCTTCTGTGTGTCCTACCTTCTAGAAGTACCAACGTTTATTTGATATTTAGAAATGTATTTCTTTCTATTTGCGAGGTATCCAGACCATTCTCTTAGAATTTTCATACCTCCCTTCATCAGGAAGGACCATGGAGCCCTGTCCCGTGGCTGCAGAAGCAGGAGCCAGGGGTCCTCATCCCAGACAAAGGGCCTGCCCACCACTGCCCTCCTGGGACTTTTGGGGCAGCATTGGAGAGGAGCCACTGTGGCTTCTCTGCTCTTGAGGGAGAATCTGCCTGAGAAACACACTGAAAAACCTCAGGAGAACGGACCAGCGGAAGTCCCCAGCTAAGATAAGCTAGGAAACCAACTGGGGGACCACAGAGAGGGAGAAATTTGGGTTTGCCCTCAGTGACAGATTCTCATCCTTCTGCTGCTGGCTCACTTCGAGGGACACGGGACAGTCATCCCTGCACCCCCTGCCCCACCTGGCCCTTTGCAGGGCTTTGGTCTTATTTGCAGCAAACAACAGAGGGAATGAGCTCCAGCCCTCCCCCACCTTCTGCCGCTGCTGCATTTATAAATCCCCTATCACAGCATGTCCTGGTATAAGCACGAGTGGAGGTTTGCAGGGATGTGAGCCACCGGCTTACAGTCAGGATGTCTCTTACTGCTCGCTGCTCACCACAAGGCGCCTGGTATTTGTGGACTCACCGTAAAGCACCAGCTCACAGCACCTGGGCTGTCCAGGCTGGGGTGGAGCAGGGTGGCAGTGCTCTAGGCCTCACCCAGCCTGCCCTCTGCTCCCACGCCCTGGCGTCATCTGCTCCTGCTCCTCTTGGGTGAGCCGAGGGAGGGACCCTTGTGCCCTCCACCTACGTTATGGGACCAGCAGTGACGTCCACTTTCCAGCTTGTCAAAGTGATGTTTCCCAGAGCACTTGGAGGCCCTGGGGGTGTTCTGCAAGATGAGATCATTGGTGCTAAATCTGTCTTTGCTGACAGCCCAGAACCTGGTTCTAGGGCCCCTGGCAGGCTTGGGAGGTAGTCGGCTGCGGGCGAGTCCCACATGTGCCCCGGCTCCCGCCACCACCTCTGTCTGGTGAGAGGTGCTTCCTTCTCCTCTGACAGTTCTCACCTCTGCTTTTCCGGATTCCCTGTTCTAAAGATTTGCTTTTGTGCGTATGACCCCACCTTTGTCCTGAGCTGAAAGATTCTGCATAAAAACCAGCTTAGAGAGTGTGCCCAGACTCAGGAGAGATGGCATGCCGCTTCCTCGTTTGTCCTCGTGTGTGGACAGTTGTCTTGCATCGCAAGCACTGATGGTTGAAGTTTTCCAAGTCCACCTCTGGGGACGTGAGCTGAATTGGGTCCCAGAGCATCCTCACCCTCCCGCACGTCTGTGATCTATCGTTCTGACAAATGAGCTTGGAACTCGAAGGGTTCCAGGGACTATTGTTTAGAAACAAGGCTTGGGAGTCCCGTTAAGGAAGCAGGCCCATCTGAAATTGGAGGAGAGGACAGACTACTGCTCTCCTGGCGAGGAGTCTGGGCCAGAGCTCCACAGAAGTAACAGGAGACACACAAGCTTCCCTGCTGGGAGGACTCAGCAGCACCTTCAGAGGAATCAAGCCCTGGGGGAATGTAGGGGAGGGAGCAGCAGATACGTCACCAGGTATTAGAAACAACACAGACTTATTGTCTTACAATTCTGTAGCTCAGAAGTCCCACACTCACTGGGCTAAAATCATGATGCCAGCAGGGCTTTGCTCCTTTCTGGAAGTTCTAGGGGAGAAGCAGTTCCCTCACCCTTTCCAGCTTCCAGCGGCTGCCCATATTCCTTGGCTCACGGCCCCCTTCCTCCATGTTCAAAGTCAGCAATGTGGCATCTCTCTGACCTTTCCTCTAGTGCATCTCCTACTGACCACAGCTGGGAAAGGGTCTCTACTCTTAAGAATCCGTGTGATTGGATTGGGTCCGTGTGGATACTCCCGGATAATCTCCCCAGGTCCTTAACTTCATGAGACCTGCCAAATCCCCTTTTCCATGAGAAGTAACATAGTCTCTAATCCTGGAGATTAAGATGTGGACGTCTTTGGAGGGGCTATGATTCTGTCTACCACAGTAGAGATAGCTCTAACACATCTGCAAGATTGTTGGGGAAAGAAGTGTGAGGTTGAAAAGTTAGGGAAGCATACTGGGACCAGATAGGACCAATGGGAGGCCCATATCCAAAGAGAAGATAGGGAAAGTATTTAAAAAGATTGAAAATCCCATCAGACTTTGCCATGGCTCCCAGGCAGAGTACTTCAGCTTCTCCCATCCCAGCCAGATGGGGTGAGGACAGTCCTCCATGTTCCTGAGCCCAGGAAGCCCCACTGGTCAAGACAGCTTTGGGCTTTCCCTCTTGGACATTGGAATGAGAGGGGCCCTCTGTGAACTTATCAGTTTCAGTGACTTTATTTGGGGTCTCATTATGTGTAGGTTTGCTTTCCCTTGGTTTCAGAAGAGCTTTTGGAAGAAAAAAAAAAAAAGGAAGCTTCTGGAAAGCTCATCTGTGTCTTAACTGTACGAGGTAAAGAAGCCTTTGTCTCCTGCAGCATGTGCAGCAGCTACCAAAGCCCAGTGGGAAGATCTGGAACGAAACCTGTCAGCACGCAGGGCCAGTTGTAACAGCTGCGAACAGCGTCCCCGCCCCCAGGGGGAGTCACCATCGACCTTGATTATTTACTGGTTGGGAAACCGTGATTGGCCAGGCCCATGTTTGTGTGTCTGTTTTTGTGTCCTTCCTGTAATTTCCCAGCACCACGGCCAGCTTCTACTAAGGTTTATTGTTGAACAAGATATGATTTTGGCATTATGAGATGATCAAACAAGAGAAGAAAAGGGCCTTTATGTCCTTGGTGATTTTAGGTGGGCAGAGCAAGTTAGAGTGGGCTAATGGATTCGTTAGAACAGAGTGAAGTTCGTCTTCAATCTTGTGTGTACAAAATAGAACTAACTTCCAGCCACTGGGTGAATCGTCGGTGAAAGCTGGTTCTGCTTCGAAGGTGGAAACCACTGCTTCATCAGTCAGGGTTGGGGAGGGAAGACAGAGGCTGGAAGATGAGAAAAAAGTGAGCAGCTACTGTGTGCTGTGTCCTTTGCTACCCATACCTTACAGTGAACGTCTAGGGCTCTCACAGCAACCCTGCATGGTGGGGATTTTTGCTGCAATTTTACCCATGAAGAAACTCGTATTCAGAAAGGTAGGGTGCTTGTCGGCACACAGACTCCCAAACCCATGCCCTTATAATACATTGTTATCTCCGCCTTTATGGATATAAATGACTTTTTTTGTTCCTTTTGCCTGTGTGCATTTTAGAGCTCAATTTGGCTTCCCCGTCAAGTATCCAGTTCTGTGTAGGGGTGAGGCGGGGGCATGTGGGGAGTTTGAGGCTCCAGAAAATAACACTTGGTACTAACATTTCCGGGTAGCTCTCCATGCTGGAAGCTTCTAGGCATTCCAGGGCGTGAGTTCTGAGCCTCAGAGAGAGTGGGCCTTTTCTCTCACTGCCTGTAGAAGTCCCTGGACTCTCACCACAGGCTTCTATATTGCAGGATTGATCTCAACTGGGTTTGTGAAAATGAACAGCTGATGTGTTATATAATTCCTTTTCTCTTCATATGTGTGTGTAACAGTACGTACATAAATATAGTGTGTGTGTGTGTTCCTGGAAAAGAGGAAGAGGACCTGTTTGCCATTTTTGATGATTTATTCTAAAGCTTGGCTCGGCCTTACTTATCATTCTGCTTCACCTAGTCCTGCAGGAAGAGGGAGAGAAGTAATAGGACAGCAGGCATAGAAAGGGACCCTGGAACATTGTGTGGGCCTGTGACTGCCACTTCTACTTTCTCACCACGAGGCCAGGACTTTCCTGTCTGACCTCTGCTCTTTGGGTTCCAGAAATGAGGCTTTTTTTCCCTTCACAGTTCACTGGGACTGAGTATGCCCACTAATAACACTGTTAGGAAAAATTATTTGTGTAGAGTATGTGGGGAGTATGCATAAACATTCATTTACAAAATGATTAATGGGGACTGTTTCTAAATAGAGTCTTGTTAATGTGAATTATAAGTTTTCAACAATACCCTGTGTATGGGTGTGTGTATCAGTCATTTAAAGCCTTACAGTTTGATGCTCTGTGGTGACCTAAATGGGAGAGAAATCCAAAAGAGAGGGGATATATGTATAGGTATAGCTGATTCACTTTGCTGTACGGTAGAAACTCACACAACATTATAAAGCAACTATACTCCAATAAAATTTAAAATAAATAAATAAAGCTTTACAGTTTGAAAGTAAAAACTTTCCTAACTCCGTCGTAATTACTTCAAACTTATCTAAGCCCGGTTGATACCAGACTACAGAGTTTTGTGCCAGTCCTTCCAGAGAATTTAGAAGGAGGGGCTCTTCCAACTCAGTCCCGCCAGGGTTGATTGGGGAGCACACCCAGGTATACCCAGGGAGGCAGCCAGAGAGCCAGTTGGAGGCTGGGTGTATATGAGCATGTGAGAGCCGTGTGTAATTACCTCTGATGGCGTTAGAGGGGACAGGTGTTTCATTAAGTTTGAGAGATTTGGAACATTTTAACCCTACCGTGGTGGGATGCTGGCATTCCAAAGTGAGCTAGCAAGGATCCCACTGCCAAGAAGCTGTGTTTCTCAGCAGCGCTGTCATCCAGGGATGGCATATTTGGCCACTTGGACACCACTGTCCTAGATGATGAGCTTATTTAAAATATTAGAAAGACTCGGAAACAATATACGCCCCCACCACTTATGAATGCTCCTGTGGGCCGTCACGGGAATAGACTGGAAGTCTGGTCCCTGGTTCACCGCTTTGACATTCTGTGATCTTGGGCAGTAACCTTGGCCTCCGTGTGTGTTAATTTCCCCAGTGTCTTTTGAAAGCCAGAAAACGAGCGAGTGAAGCAGACCTTTGAGGAAGCCCTCGATGAGAGCAGCCTGGGAGTGGACCAGTTTTCCGAGCCCAGGATTGGTGGGCCAGGTTGGCCAAAGCAGGGTAGTAATGAGGCCAAGGTCTTTCACGTGCCCCCCTACAGGGGGACAGCAAACAACTCTGGCTGGTGGCCTCAGGCAGAACCCTGAGCTCTTGCCTAATGGGTCACCTTGACCACAAAAGTGTGTGACTGATGCAGCTCTGGAAAAATAATGCAAGCCCCATGCCCTCCCCATTGTAGGCCGTGAGCCTCACACCTCTTTTGGCCCAAGACCAGCCACTCTGCAAAGCTAGGGGAACGGCTCCAGGGAGTGAGGCTGGGAGCTCCTTCTCTTGTGTGGTTACTTATGAATCAGGAGACAAGCGAGCAGGCAGGAGAATCAGGGCCTGTGGGACCCCGACCCTTTCCCCACGAGGATCTTCCCCCACCAGGAACTTCTCGGGCTGTCTTGCAGCTTTCCCATGTGTGAAACGTGGTAGGTGGTATTACCTGATGGGGCTCTTTAGGGAGTTGCTAATGGCTACTATGGCCAGCTCAGGAGGCCGGGGGTGACAGTGCAAGTTTCTCTAAGAGGCTACAACGCATTCCAGGCAGGTGACATCCCCGCCCTCCCCGGAAGTCTCCTACTCAGAAAACTGAGAATTTGTGAGCAGATGACGGCATCCAGGACCATACTCTTAGGCTTCTTGAGAATTGGCTTGGCAGTTTGACTTTATGAAAAGAGTACAGAAAATGTTTACGAAACTACTGAAGGAGGGAAATGGAGGGGTCGGGGAAAGGAAAAGATGGAAGAGATGGCAGTGGGGTGAATGCCCCACAGGAGGGCGTTGCGCCTAGAGAAGATTGCCGTTCAGGTGCTGTTCACATCCTGCTGCCATGCTGGGAGCCTGAGTTACGCACCCCATGCTCCTCAGTTAGTGGGGCTGAACCCAGCACAGGGGGGATTTATCGTCTGGCCAACATTTAGTGCGTGCTTGCTAAGCGTGGACATTGCTCTGGTAACGTGCACCTATTCATTAATTCAGTCCTCAGGACTGCCCTACAGAGCAGACATGCTTGTTATTGCCAAGGACATGAGGAAACTGAGGCCCAGAGAGGCTCAGTGGCTAACCCAAGACAACGCGATTAAAGCCGTGGAGGCAGGATCCCAATGCAGACTCCTCAGAGCCCATGCTCGTGCCCATCACGCTTATTGATCTCAGGCTGAGCACACCGTGGTCATCCATGCTGCCTGCAGCCTCCCAGAAACATCAGATGGTACCCTCTGCTTCGTATCTGTCCCTCAGACTGAAACAGGCCCTCTCTCTTGCATCCTCCTTGCCCTGAGATCTTTGGTAGCTAAGCAGTGATGGATGACTTCTCCCTGCCTATCTGGTTGATGGCTTCAGTATTTCCATGTCCCAGGGAGAGAGGCGGAGCCACGTGGCTCCCACTGGCTGACCTCCTGATGTTTCCCAAGTTGAAGCCCAGCCCCCGGCCGTGGGGGCACCCGGGACGGTGGCCTGTCATTGCTCGTGTGCTTTCTACTCCCTTTGAAAGGGATGCTCTCTGGCTCTAAGCTGGCATCTTTGCTTCCCGAGCCTCCTCTTTTTCCAAAAATGTGCATTTCTAAGGAAGCAGATGGGCTTACGGGGGCTCTTCCAGCCCCTCTCTCCTCCAGCTCCACAGGGAGTTTTCTCCTCCTGGTTCTTCTGCTTTCTTTCCTTCCCCCAAACCTTCTGCCCATGTCCCTTTCAAGTCTGTGAGAGCACTTTGCTCATTTGGGCTCATTGGCCTGAGCTGACACCCCCGGTGGCCATGGTCCTGGTACCACAGCACAGGAGAGAGGAAGAAGGGCTTTTTCTGTGAATGAGACAATTCCTTGTCCTCAGGCTCAGTAGCCACAGGTCCAGGGAAATTCTGGATGGTGTTACTGTTGGACTACGTTTTCTCACTTAGAAAACATTGTCATTATTTGGGTGGGGGAAGAGGCCCTTAGGTGACTTTGCTCCAGTCCAAGCACCAAGATCCTCTTTCCTAGACTCCTTACGAGACTTTAGAGCAAAGGTTTTGAAGCATTTTAGAGAACTTTTTCTGTTGTTGTTTGTTTTTTTGCGGTACGCAGGCCTCTCACTGTTGGGGCCCCTCCCGTTGTGGAGCACAGGCTCCGGACGCGCAGGCTCAGCGGCCATGGCTCACGGGCCCAGCCGCTGCACGGCATGTGGGATCCTCCCAGACCGGGACACGAACCCGTGTCCCCTTCATCGGCAGGCGGACTCCCAACCACTGCACCACCAGGGAAGCCCAGAACTTTTTCTTTGAATAAAACCTCATAAGGAAGTCAAACATAAAATATAAAAGTCAGGTCAGGTTGAAGTTGGCAGGGTAGGTGAGGGGAAGGGGGACATGCATTCAGAGCTTGCCTCTTTGTCTTCCCACTGGCCCCCAAGACTCCTAGGATACCTCATGGATTGCAGGAAGCCCTACGGAGTACAACAGGGCACCCCCATCCTACACAGTTGCCTTGTGGGTGGTCTGGACTGAATGATGAAATTGTCCTGGTGTCTGGGCTGTGTCCTGTGTCCCCTGGGTGGACCTCCGGAGAATGGGGGAGGCATGTGTGCGAGGGGATGAAAAGAGGGAGGAGAACTTCCACTGATTCACTGTCACACCCTCACAGTAGATGGTACCTGGGCTCCCTGGGGCTGCATCAGGCTCTGAGTGACTTACAGGGAAGCCAGCCCTCGAGAAATGTCTTGAATGTGATTGGGCATCGTCTCTCTCAGCTGCATACCTCAGGGTTATGAGGACAATGGCTGTTGGCCAGGCCACCTTTGTCTTGAGGATGAGATGTTTCCATCTGAGAAACGTCCTTGAAGACAGGTGCTGGCCCGCATGCCAGGTCAGGAATGGTGTCTGCTGAGCTTGTGCGACAGAGTATCTGAGCTACTAGTGTTCTTTTAACCCTGTTGAGAACGGTGGGGCTAACTCGGGGCAATTTTCATTTTGTTAAGCAGTAAGAGTTGTGTTGGCAAGTGTCACCTGCATCACTACCACCACCAGATACTTAGGGACCTCCTCTAAAATTTGTGTCCCGTGTTATAATTTGCAAAGCCCTTTCATATGTTACCACATTTAAGTGGTGCACACATACCTGTTAGCGGCAGGGTGGGGACTCAACCATCACATCTCCGATTCCGAGTCCAATGCCATTTTCACTCTTCCACACGTGCCTTCAGTGGGCACACCTGGCGGCTCAGGTCAGAAGAGGAGCAAGGTGCAGAAAGGCGAGATGAATTAAGGAATTCTAGCAGGTTCTCTGCAATCCCCTCCAACATCTCCCCTCATATTCCTGCCTGCCTCCCCCTCCTTCCTAGGTGAGACGGACCTGGGCTCTTCCCAAGCACATCCCCATTGTTATTTTCCGCATCTCACACCACGTGTATTGCTATTTTTATCCTGTACTAGAAACTATCGAGTGGGGGAGAAATGTTAATTGGTACTATTACAGCAAACTGTGTCCTAGTAACATCGCAATTCAGAGGTAAGCTCTCCCCTCCCCTCCCCTGCCTTTTGGGCAAAGATAGGGGATTTTATTCATTTGGCTAACAGCCAGCATGGTTTCTGTAGCTGCTGCTGAGCTTGTGTGGGGACGGATTCAGGACTCTGGCATCTATCGGCCAGGCTGCCGGGCCTCCGCGGTGTGGTTAGTTTATGCGGGAAGGACTCGAGGGTGGGTGGAGTTGTGATGAATTTGGTTCTGTTTTGTCCCCCGAAACTAGACTGGAGGGATAGTCTGTCTGCTCAGGAAGCTCTCATGGGGTGTGGCTTGCAGGGTCTGGGGGCAAGAATCCGGGACATTTGTATTCGAGGTCCAGCTGAATGTAAGTTGTGTCCTCCTAAGCCAAAGCGAAGAAGGAACCGATTAGAAAAGAATGGCAATGAAGTCAGACAAGTTTTGCTCAGCTTCCAGAAGAAAGGAAAGAAAGGGCATTCAAAAAACAGGCTGTCCGCTGGCTGCCAGGGTTCAAACCCTGACAGCTTTCCTTCCCAGCCATATATCCTCAAGCGAGTCTCTCCTCCTTTCTGGCCTCAGTTTTCTCATCTGTAAAAGAGGGGGGGGGGCGCTAGTGAAGTGTGCCCCGCTGGGCTGCTGTGGGATTAAAGCACATGGCACAAAACACATAGTAAGGACTCTGAAAAGTAAAGCTTTCATGGTGAATTTTTTTCTCAGGTGCCCTGAAACTCCTGAGGGCTAAGAGTGCAGGAAGGCCGTGGGAGATGGAAAACCCAGATTCGAGCCCAGTGGTGTCCGCTGATTGCTCAAACCCACCCACGTGGATAATATCTTCCAACTCCTCTTGGCCCCCCCCTTCTCTGCGGTGGGAAGAATAATCAGTTTGATTTCATGGTACCCTAAAACTTACTTTTTATAGTCCTCATTGCTTTTTAAAAATTATTACAGCAGTCTATATTGTTTGTGGAAAATGTAGAAAAAGAATAAACAAGAAAAATGAAAAATCACCTGAAATCTTACCACCTTCAGAAAATGACTACTGACACAAGAGTGGATTCTTGTGTGTTTTTTTCTGTAAACATGTACCTTAAATATACGCATAGTTGAGATAACATAACATATATAATACATACACATTTTTATATCGTGCTTTTTCCCCACTTTTCATTGTGAAGATATCCCCAGGTGATTAAATATCTTTCAAACGTGATTTTTAATGACAGCCTAATATTTTGTAATGCAGTCTTTGCTCTTCTGTTCTGTATCTTTAGGCTTTCTGGCTTCCTTTTTAATGCATTTATTTCCTGTTTCCTTTTTATCTGTTAATTTTTGCTCTGTGGATTGGATTTTCTCCGCCTTCCTTCCCTCTGGTGATTTGGAAAATATTCACCCTATTTGAACTTAATAGCGATTACCCTTAGGCTTTTGAAAGCGTATTTAAAGCCCATAAGCATCAAAGTTAAGAATTAAACAGTATGGTTTTATGTCCTTCCCCTCCCCCAACTTTCCAGTTTTCACTAATATGACCTAGGTTTTGAGACTCATACTAATATTTTTACATTATGATCATTTCAGTATTCATTCATCCCTTTCAAACATTGTTTTTGGCATTTCCACTATTGAATCATTGAAATTACACTAAGTATTTAGATAACTTGAACAGCTATTCATTGCTCAAGGGTGTGTCACCCTGCAAATTCCCCACCTATGGGTTCTTAATTTTGATAGGTCTTTTGGTAGATCAGCATTAGCCTTTAAGACATGTTTTTTTTTCATGAAGGAAATACTGGTAATGTGATTTTTAAGCCCTTGAATGTCTGAGAGTGTCATTCTGTTGACCTTACGTGTAAATGGCAACTTGGTTGAGTATTTTTCTTTCCTCAAAGTTGTTGAAATTACTTCATTGTCTCTGAGCAATGAACACAGGAGAGAAGCCCAAGGCCAATTGGATTTTGATTGCTTTGTAGGTTTTTTCCTTTTACTTGTCTAAAGGTTTATAGAATGTTCTCTAGATACCAAAGAAGTGTTTCAGGATGTGTATACATGTTGATCTGATTTCTTTTGCCTTATATTTCAATATACTCTTTCAACTTGCAGCCTTAAATTTTCAGCTCAGGAAAGTTGGTAATGATAATTGTCTGCATATATATGTTAGGTCTCCTGGTTGTGTTGTCCAGGTCTCATTTTTTTCCCCTTACTATCATCCAGGTTCCGGGAAAGCTTTTCAAGTGTGTCTCTACTTCTTTAACTTGATTGTTTGCAATATGCCTTCTGCTGCTTTCAGTGAGGTTTTAACTTGGGCCCTGCATCTAAACTTGCCTGACCTGAGCTCTTCCCTTCTAGACCAGAAGTGGAGGACAAAGTACAGCTGAAGTCTAGATCTGTGCCCTGCATATTGTCTACTGGTTTTGGGAGTCAGCTTGAGTAGTTGCGGAAGTTGGATGGTTGCCAAGGAGACCGTGTGGCCCTCAAAGCCATCACTATTTACTCTCTGGTCCTTTAAAGGAAAAGTTTGCTGACCCCTGCTCTAGATACTACTTACTTTGATTTTTTTCAGACCAAAGTCCTCTTGAATCTTCCTGAAAATCAAATAAGAAAATTTCCCAAGCATTCTCTTTCTCTCTTTTCTCTCATAGCAAATCTCTCTCATAGGAAGATATTTCTTATCAGTCATTGTTTTTTATTTTTATTTTGATTTTATATCCTTTCTGTGTATTTTTTCTGTTTGTCCAGCCTTACAAAGGGAGGTTGTGTGGGCAGGTATGATGGGTCTACAGGAGAGCGATGTAGGCTTTGTTCTGAAATGTTTAGGTTTCCAATACCTCTCTCTCTCTCTTTCTCAATCTCTCTCTCTCTGTGTTTGTTTTTCGCTGAAAAACCAAATTCACCCTCATAGTGAGTGATATGTGAGATTAGCAGAGGGTAGGATTCATTCTTCCCATTTTATGCAGTAAAGGAAGGAAAGAGAGAAACCCAGGCACAGGGAAGCTTTGACAAGATATATACAATTTTGAGTTTAAACACTGCCTTCTTGCTTTGAAGCCCCCAATCTACTGCTAAGGTGGCAGCCCACCTCCAGGTGTCCTGACTTCATTTGGCTCCACCTTGGTGAAACCTCACCCAGGGCCCTTTGACACCTGAAGCTCTCAAAGGCTACAAAGCTGTCATGCCAGGGGTGGACTTGATGGAGACCCAGGAGGGCGGGGTGGCCATGCAGCTATTTTTGAAAATATTTGGCCAATTCACGATTTGAATTCTTTTTATGTTGTACATGAACTGTACATAGTCATAAGTATTCTTGCCATTGGCTGCCATCTTGGAAGTCCCACACCTGGACTTTCAGAAGCAGAAGGTGAGAATGTTTACCTGCACAAAGCTGGGTATATTTGCTAACTAACATAAAATATTGTGTGAGAGTGGTACCCCTCCACCGTGCGTATCCTCAGAGGCTGGCAGAGTGACTGTATTGCGTGCGTGTGTGACCCTCAGAGGGGGAAGGGGGCAGAGAAGGGGCAGGGTGTGGGCGCACTTCTTTGTACAAACGTGAGTTTGAAAACCAGGCATATTTGCAATTTAGTCAACTCTAATTCTCTGTACTTCTGGAAGGGAGACGTGATGCGGATAACTGCAGCCAGCAAATAATTGAAAAATGATTCCCACTTTGTTCTGGGATAGTTTATATTAACTGTGGAGGAGCCTCCCACGTCACGTCAGGCTCCCCACCACCCTACTCCCACGGGTCTACCCTCTGCTCTGTGCTAGCTTGGGCTGGTGGTAAAACAAGCCCAGATTTTCCAACACGCTGACCATTGGCCCGAATGTCTGGGGGGAGTGGAACTATGAATTGAAAATTGCCAAGGGGAATAAGGCCACACAAAACCTCGGGACTGGACCCCCATCCATCTTCTTCCCGTGGCATCACTAACACCCTCTTGGGCCTCACCTGAAAGAATCTTACAAAATCAAATTTACTATAGCCCACTTACTGCTCTTCACTCTGTCCCTGGCTTTCCTCTCCGTACTGCCAAGGAAATATGATTGGTCCACTTCACATTTGCTGCCCTTCAGTTTGTTTCCAGTGTCTCTCTCTTTTTTTTTTTTTTTTTTTGCGGTACATGGGCCTCTCACTGTTGTGGCCTCTCCCATTGTGGAGCACAGGCTCCGGGCGTGTAGGCTCAGCGGCCATGGCTCACGGGCCCAGCCACTCCGTGGCATGTGGGATCCTCCCGGACTGGGGCACGAACCCGCGTCCCCTGCATCGGTAGGTGGACTCTCAACCACTGCGCCACCAGGGAAGCCCCTAGTGTCTCTTGAATGATAGATTATAACCAAGGAGGTTGAATTTCAAATAGGAAAAGAAGGTGGGGAATCTCTTCCTAAACAAAAAGTCATATTGGTGTTAAAAACAAGATCTTAACTTAAATTCTTGCCCTGTGCTTTTCCATGCAATGTTTAAATTCGGGATTCTGTCCCAGAAGGCTGGGAATTTGCTCCCAAAGTCACTATCTTTGTTCAGATGAACAGCCCAAAGGGTCCAAGAGCCTCGTGGCTGGATGGCAGGAGGCAGGTAGAAGCTGGGCTGTGCTCTGGCTTGGTTATACCGTGTGAGTGGACCTGCCTCCCCCAGGCCCACGGAGACGTATGCGTTCATGCTTACTAAGCTGCATGTTTCGGGGCTGTAAGTGCATCCCATGTCCCCACAATATATGGACATGAAGGGAAAATGAGGGCTTTGCACGTTGCAGAGATGTAATTATGGTAATAAGCAGACCTTGTTGGCTGTGTGTCCTGTTCGGCATTTAACCCAGCTCTCTGCTGCAGCAGCCTGGGGAGTGGAGGGGCTTGGTGGGGGAACCATTTCCCAACTTGGGTTTCTTGGGTGACTTTTTACTGAACTGTCATATTCATACAGGAAAGGGCGAACCTCCTAAGTGTATGCCTCGATGAGCTTTCACTCACAGGACTCCTCCATGTACCCAAATCAAGAAACAAAACAGTCCCCATTTCCCATAACCCCGTAACCCCATTCCGGTCACCACCCCTACCCTCTCGAGGGCAGCTACCCGCTGAACCTCTCACAGCGCAGATTAGCTTCTCTGGTTTTGTACTTTATACAAATGGAATCACGCGGCACCCACTGTCTCGTGTCTGTTCATTTTGCTCTCTTTCATGTTTATGACATTGATCCCTATCACTGCATGCAGTTGCAGTTTGTTCATTTTTGTGTTTGTGTAACATTCCTTTGTGGGACTATACTAAAATTTATTTTTCTGTTTTATCATTGATGAGCATTTGAATGGTTTCCCATTTTTGCCTTTTATGAAGAGTGCTGTTCTTAAAGCTCTTGTGTATGTCTTCTGGAAACCATACATCCACACTTCTGCTGATGTACCTGGGAGGGAAATTGCTGGGCCATTGCCTGTATGAATTCAGCTTTAGTAGAAAATGCCAAAGATAGACTAGATATTTTTAAAGGGCTTTTCAGTTGTGGGAGGCTGGTTAACATCCTCACCAGAGAATGGCAGAAAGGAGGTAGCTTTGCTTTTTCAGACGGCACAGTGTAGTGGTTTTGGAGGGAGATAGACCTGGGTATATCAGTTCAACATTGAGTGTCCACTGTGTTAAGTGACAGTCTGTATTAGTTTCCGAGGGCTGCTGTAACAAGTTACCGCAAAGTTGGTGCTTAAAACAACACAGACTTATTCTCTTGCAGTTCTGGAGGTCAGAAGTCCAAAATGGGTCTCAGTGAGTAGAAATCAAGGTGTCAGCAAGACTGTGCTCCCTCCAGAGGCTCTAAAGGAGAGTCCATTTCCATCTCCTTGCCTTTTCCGGGTTCTAGAGCTGCATTTCTTGGCTCACAGCTCCTCCTTCCACCTTCAAGGCCAGCAGTGTAGCAGCTTTAAATCTCTGTTCTGTCTTCACATTGCCTGCTCCTCTCTGTAGCCAAAGCTCCCTCCACCAGCCTCTTATAAGGACACTTGGTATTGCATTTAGGACCCACCCACCCACATAACCCAGGAGAGTCTCCCCATCTCAAGATCCTTAACTTAATCACATCTGCAAAGTCTCTTCTGCTATGTAAGGTAAGTCCCAGGTTCTAGGGATAAGGGCCTGGATGTTTCTGGGAGCCGTGACTCAGCCTTGTCTCTTGATTTTCACCATGTCATCCATAACCCCCACCTTCATAAAGCATCGTCACCCTACCTCACAGGGTTGCCGAATTGTTCTGCTGCTCTCTGTGATTCTTGTTGTGTTGTGGGAAAAGATCACTGGATGGGACCAGAGAAGTGTATTTAAAGGATAGATGATGATTTGTTTCATCAGATTGTTAATTTATCTCCAGTGGTAACAAAGACTGTCAAACGGATAGGAAGGAAACTATCAAAATACAAGACACCCGAAGTGCAATGTGGGATCTTGGATCGGGTCCTGGAACAGAAAATGCACATTCGTAGAAAAACTGGTGAAATCCAAATATAAGCCTATAGTTTAGCCAATTTTGTCTAAGGAATTGTGCCGTGGTTCTGTAAGATATTAACGTTAGGGGAAGCAAGGTGAAGGATATACAGGAACTCTCTGCATGATCTTTACAGCTCTTCTGTAAATCTAGAATGACTTCAAAGTAGAAAGTTAAAAAAAAGAAATGGGGGGCACTCAGGTACCAGTGGAAAAGCTCCAGATTCCATCTGTTTATGTGACATGAGAGCCAGGGGCCATTGTTGGCGGAATGAATGTAGAGATCCAAACAGTAGTGATGAAGTTTAAAACATATATAACCATTTAAGTGTAAATGGAGATTGGCGGGGTGTGCGACGAATAAGATGCGTTTGTTATTCTGGTGGGAGCATATGGGTCATCTCCAGTCCCACCCAGGGCTCCCTGGGAGAGCGGGGCTGAGGGTGGTCCTCGGGTGTGAATGGAGAGGAAGTCCTGCCCTCGGTCTCTGATTGATTCATCAGCTCCTCTCGGCCCTCCCCCCGGCCCTTCTCCCCTCTCTTCCTGGCCCCATCACGAGCTCAGTCTAAGGGCTCCCCAGTGGCCAGCCGCCTCACAGCTGAGTTGTTATCTTGCCGTCACACACTTATCTGGGCACGGTTAGAGCTTCCTAATAAAATTTGTCACTGACTGTAATCCCATCACTGTCCAGACCCGGTTGATTAGCCCCTCTGGTTGTTTTGGCTTTGCTCTGCACCTCCAGCCTCTTCCGAGGAAGCTGGCAGAGAGAGGAGTTCAGAGAGAGCTCTTGGCCCTATAAAAAGAGAACAGAGAAGAAGCAAACCAGGGCCACCAACTACTTCTACAATAATTAGATGCAAATGGCTCAGCCCCGCTCCTGCCACCCGGTCAGCCCTACTTCAGGCCGCCAGGGCCAGAAGCGGGAGAGGGGCTGCCTTCTCTCGTGGTGCCGGAAGCTGCAGACTGGCCTCGCCTCCGCGCTCCTGACCGCTCCGCGTGCTGCCCGCACTCGTCCTCCGTCTCCTGAGATGGGGAGAGGGGATGATGAGGCGGGGCGGAGGCGGAAGCTTCTAGTCCGCTTCCTGGGAGCCACGCCACCACACCCCACACTGGCTGTGGACTGTCTGGGCCACACCCCCGCCCCCTCCGCCAGGCTGCGCGGAGTGTCCTAGCAGGCTCCTGTGACTGTATAACTCTCTCCACAGCTGCGTGCACACTGGCTGTGGACTGTCTGGGCCACACCCCCGTCCCCTCCGCGAGGCTCCGCGGAGTGTCCTAGCAGGGGCTCCTGTGACTGTATAACTCTCTGCACAGCTGCGTGCACACTGGCTGTGGACTGTCTGGGCCACACCCCCGCCCCCTCCGCCAGGCTCCGCGGAGTGTCCTAGCAGGGGCTCCTGTGACTGTATAACTCTCTGCACAGCTGCGTGCACACTGGCTGTGGACTGTCTGGGCCACACCCCCGCCCCCTCCGCCAGGCTGCGCGGAGTGTCCTAGCAGGCTCCTGTGACTGTATAACTCTCTCCACAGCTGCGTGCTTGATGCACAGCCCGGAAGCCCAGAAAGAGAGAGTATGTGGAGAATGCAAAGGGGGGCTCCTCTGAGGCGCACCTTCACTCAGCAGCTAGCTTGCGGTGCCCCCCAAAGCTGTACAGACTGTGACTGGTGCGGGTGTGCAGGTGTCTGCGGGAGTGCGCTGGGATTTGCCGCGACTCTAAGTGTCCATACAAACGGCCACCCCCCTCAGCTGTGTGTGTGTGTGTGTGTGGTGTACACACCGGCACGCTTGGCTCTGCGCTGGCCCTTTCTCCCTTCTCTCCAGCTCTGCTTTGCCGCACAGCTGCCACCTGCCTCCCTTCCGCTCCCTCTGCGCCATCCTGGGAGCCAGCTGCCCCTCCCGGCTCCTGACGCGACCCTGTTCTCTGTGAGTCTCCCTTTATCTCTGGATGTCTCCTTCCTCAGCCGTCAGGGCTTCGTGCTCTCTCTTCGGGCACCTGCCGGGCAGGAGGTAAACACCAGAACGACCGGAGTAGGTCCCGGACGCGCAGGCACGGGGAGCCCAGGCGAGGCCGGAGGCTGGAGGCGGTGCTGCCCCTCGGAGCCCCCCGTCCCCCTGCGGTCGTGGCCCCTCCGTGGTTGGGAGGTGGCACCCCTGCAGCCTCCAGCCCCCGCCCAGGGCCAGGGTGCGGGGCCCCCTCTCTGCCGGCCAGCATCAGGCCCAGCAGGGCCGCGGCAGGCACTGTGGGAAGGCAGACAGCTCACGGTGGGGACAGAAGGGGGGGCCATAACACAGGACTATAAACTCCATGGCTTCCACAACAGAGGTTTATTGTCGCGTGATTCTGGAGGCTGGAAGTCCAAGGTTAAGGGGTCGGCAGGGTTGGATCCTTCTGAGACTTGTCTCCTTGGCAGGTGGATCTCTGTCTGTCTTCTCATGGCCTTCCCTACGCACCTGTCTGTGACCATATTTCCTCTTCTTATAGGGATGTCAGCCATACTGGATTAAGGCCCACCCTAATGACCTCATTTTAATTTAATTACCTTCTAAAGACCTTATCTCCAAATACAGCCTGAGGTGCTGTGGTGAGGACGTCAACATACGAATTTTAGGGGACACCGTTCAGCCCATAACAAGGTCCTCTCTGCCTGATCTCTGTAGGGCCGTTTCCCAGCGGCTCTGACTAGAGCCAGGACATGCCCTTCACAGAACCCGAGCTCTTTCTCTTGCGTGGCAGCTGAGACGGCTTTTGGTTTTGTGGCTTGCAAATTCATTGCAGAGAAAATGGAGGGTTTGGGGGGGGCTATGCTTTTAATAATTTTGGAGGAGGAGAAGGCAGTGCAACGTAGTGGCACGAACAGGAACTTTGGGAGGAGACGGTAGTCGTGTGGCCTCGATCAAATACCTTCGCCCCTCTGTGCCTGTTTTCCCATCCACACCACGGGGCTGTGTGAGGATGAAGTAGGATCCCGTGTGTGACATGCCCAGGCACACAGTAGGTGCTCAACACCTTCCTTCACTTTCAGTTTCAGTACTGATGCCACTGCCACGCTGCAGACAGGACAGTGTGGTGATGACAGACACCCTGCACCCCGTGGGCTACTTGTCACATACCTGCTGTTCACACAGAGGAGCTGGGACAAGGGTCTGCTGAGTGCTCGGGGCAAACCAAATTCCGCTGCTTCTGAAAAAACCACAGTCGAATGTCATTTCTGCGGATGTGGTCAAAGACAAAAATCTCTGTACGTAAAGTGGTTATATTTTCATTGAAAGCAATGTCCAGCCTCAAGGGGTGGTTTGAACACAAACTCTGAAAAAACTCACTGGGGGCAAAGGATGGAACCCAAAAACACGCAGGCTCAGCGGCCATGGCTCATGGGCCCAGCCGCTCCACGGCATGTGGGATCTTCCTGGACTGGGGCACGAACCCGTGTCCCCTGCATTGGCAGGCAGACTCTCAACCACTGCGCCACCAGGGAAGCCCAGAGTGGTTCTTAAACTTGAATGTAATTCAGAATCACCCGGGAGGCTGGTCAACACACAGCTTGCCGGGCCCCAGTTTCTGATTCAGTAGACCCAGAGTAGGGCCTGAGAAGTTGAATTTCTAGCAAGTGTCCAGGAAATGCTGACGCTGCTGGTCTGGGGACTGCACGCAGAGGAGCAGTACCCCACAGCATTAGTCCCTGTTAAGGTCTGTATCACCTTTTTCCCTCCAGCCTGTCCTGTCTTTGCTGACGTCCTATCTGCCTGATCTGATTTTCCTGCTCTTATCCTGGGCATAGGGCAGGTTCGTTGAAACTGCTCCATCCTCTGATTTACATAGGCTTTTCACCTGTTAGTGGGCAACTGTTTCTTTGGCCTTCTTCTCTTTTTTCCTCTTTTTTTGTATTTGGGCCTCCAGGTACGTCATCATGACCAAAGAGTAGACCTGACCCGGGGCACAGCTCCCTCAGTGATGCCTGTGCTGACCTCAGTTAGGAGGAGTCAGATGCAAAAAGAGCATCATTCCCATTGCCATTCCTCATCTTCTGTACCCCCGTGTGCCCCTACCCCAGCACACCAATTCCCTGGCCCCAATTCCCTAATCACTTTGCCAGAGTAAATAATTGCTGGTGTGTGGTGACCCCAGGTCATAGCCAATGGAGGAATGTAATTAAGGCCTTCATTTCCGACCGTCTTGGGAGCTGTCTCCCAGCTGATACTTGTTCCTCTGGTCCCCTGCGCTGGTGCTTGTATCCTCCCGACCCTTCCCCTCCTGAGGCCAGAGAGCTTGGGTTGGAATAGAGTTGCTCATGTGCAGATGGCGGGTGTTGCCTTCCATTGTGTCCTCCCTCGCACGGAGGGAGAGGGCAGAACATCCTCTTCCCGGGGGCTGGGAGCACAGCCTCTCACGCGACACCTCATAGTGTGTGCGTGCTCTTTCATGACCGTTTCTGGGAGGGATCTGAGCCCAGAAACTTGCTCTGTGCCGCATCTTTTTGGACTCCTCAGCACCACATGGCCACCATTGCTTTTCCAGCGTTAGACCATCTGATGACATTTTCCGCTTGTGTCTGGAGCCTTACTAATTCGTGCTTGCTGTGGATGGGCCTGGGTGAGCTGCCCTGGGTTGAGAAGGCCTGAAGGACTTGGAATGTGTCACGGTGGGTGGGACCCTAACATGGGAGGCAGAAGCCTTACCTTTCGCTCGTGCCTCTTCCATCTCTCGATCCACACTGATTTCCCTTTGTCTTAAATGCATGGTGCCTGGGTGCTTTGTTGGGGGAGATGATGACAGATAACTGCTTTTGACTTCTTTTGGAAACATTCCCCCTGGTCAAAGCAGGGGAAGAAAACATTTTCTTGCCTTTACGCTGATTCCTAAAGCTTAACCAGATTTGAGACAAAAATAAACCCATGACGACTCCAAGAGAAAGGCCAAGAATCACTTGTGTGTCCTTCCAGCGTGCCTTTTTTGGAATGGCAGTGGGGGGAACTACTGGGGAAGAAAGAGGGCAGTCAATGTTATGTAATGTTTTGGTGTCTGATGCCTGGAGCCTCATTTTGGAAGAAGGTCCAGTCTAACCCTGAGGGAAGCAGAAATTTTACTGATTTAAGAAAAAGAGGCTCATTGGCCGTCATCTCTAGGAAGGTCATTGCTGCAGTAAACTTGCACAGCCCACACGTTCTACCCCCGTGCCTGTGTGGACCCCAGCCTGGTATGCCTGGTCAGTTCCGGGCCACTGAGGCAGCTGAGGGGTGCAAGATTGCTCTCTCTGAGTGGGCCTGGCATGGCCTTCCCTTCCTGGCATCCCATTGGGCCCAGGAATCGAGCTCTCAGCTCCTTCTCCTCCTAGAAAGCTCTCCACGGGCAAAGATGTGTTCTTGACAGCTCACAGCCCACTGCCCTTTCCCCGCTGGACACATCAGGCACAGTTAACAACAAAATGCAAGGGGGCCCAAAAAAGGAACGTCCTTTACTTGCTGGAGATCAGTGCAAGAGAGCCCTCTTTAAAAATTTTTGCTTGGGGGTAGGCTTCTCTGTGGCTTAATGTTTGTGTTTAATGTCTACTCCCATGTGTCGGTAGATCCCCCACCTGTCGGAGGACCGGAACGGTCTGCCTTTTTAGACTCTCCACTTCAGCCACCTCCTGAGCTGTTTAGCACGTCAGTTCAGGTTGGTGGAGGTGATGCTGACGGGGAAAGCACTGCCACTGCATCCAACTCCCTCCCTGTGGAAACCCCCGGAAACCTCAGGGTGGGGACACAAGGAGCCCAAGCAGACCTCAGCCGAAGGACGCGGAGGTAGGAGACAGCTGTCCTCCTCGCTGCTCACCAGGCGAGCACTTCCGGGCCAGTGTGGGCAAGGCGCTGGCTGTGAAGGGTCAGCCCTGATTCCCTGTGGTCTGGGCTTCCTCCACCTGGCCTGTCACTTTCCTTCTGTACATGGTCTCCTGTAGGTATAGGAGCCAATCACCATTTAAAAGGAAGGGGGTGGGGGCTTCCCTGGTGGCGCCGTGGTTGAGAGTCGGCCTGCCAATGCAGGGGACACGGGTTTGTGCCCCGGTCTAGGAAGTTCCCACATGCCGCAGAGCGGCTGGGCCCGTGAGCCATGGCTGCTGAGCCTGCGCGTCCGGAGCCTGTGCTCCGCAATGGGAGAGGCCACAACAGTGAGAGGCCCGTATAACGCAAAAAAAAAAAAAAAAAAAAAAAAAGGAAGGGGATGGGTCTTGCTAATAAGGGCCTGCCCTAAATTAGCAACCAGGACCTTTGAGTTTGTACAATCCCTATTTGGAGGGATGGATACAGAAGAGAGTGTAATCCAGGAATAGTCCTCAGGCTTGAATCATCTTCTGTCTGAGGCCTCTAAGATTTGGCTCCTGCTGGGGTCCTGAGCCATGAAACAAGAGGCCCAGGGACACATTTACCCACTTGGGCCTCTTTGGACCTCCAAATTGCCCAGAGCAGCTCCAGGTCAGAATGGAACAGAGTCCTTACTCATGGACGTGCGAGAGTACTCTGGAGGGGCGGGAAGGGTCCTAGCCTTTCTGGCCTCCCCAGTCGACTCCCATCCCTGCAGCTGCTGGTGGGGAACAGCCCTCCTCAGGAGCCAAGTGGTTGGAAGAGTTGGGGAGGGGGAGTGAGGTGAACGTGTCCACTTGTTGCTGATGGAGCAGGACTGAAATTAATGGGCTCTTATTGCTCCCCCATTGATGCTGGCATCGGCGGTGTGTCCGGTTTCAGTCCTCTAGATGTCAGCCCACGACGGACAGAGCTGCTCTCTTGTCCCGCCTAATCTGTGCGGAGACCTACCTGCTCCCCAGGAGGGGCACTTCCTTCCTTTTTGAAACCCTTTGGTGGGAACTCCTAGATAAGGAGAAGTATACAGAAGGCCCGGGTTTTGATGTGGTTGTTTCTGAGATCTACGGACACTGTATTACATAACAGCATCATGTAGCTGCTTTGAGCACCAGGGAGAGCCTCTCGGACCTGCGTCCCAGTCCCATCCCTCTTAGTAACTTACGGTGTGAGCCCGGGCCTCTTCCGTAGCCTCTATGATGTCAACATGTTCATCTGTAATTTGGAGGGATCTCATGAAACAGTCCTCTTCCTTCCTGGAGGGGGCAAGGGATTTGAGAGATGAAAAAGAGGAGCTGGTGTCCAGGAAGGAAATGGACGATGTGAGTAGGAGAGCCATTTCACCTGGTGTCCTCAACCTGCAGTCACTGGCCTGGGGCCCCCAGCCGAGCTTCTGGAGGCTTATGCACCCTCTGAAGTCATCTGTGAGCACAGTGAGTGAGTGAGCACTTATCAGAGCCTTTGAGAAGATTCTCAGAGCACTCTTGGCACCCACAGGGTGAACACCCACTGGCAGCTGTGGGTGGCAGCAGCCACTAGGTGGGAGGGATGGGCCTCCCCTTAGAGGCAGCGTCTTGATCAGCAACTTAGCCCCTTGTCCTGGGGACCGAGGTTCACCTTGCTCCTGATTCTGGGTGAAGTTTGGGAAAGGCAGAGAAGCATGAGAAGTGGAGGCCCTCAGGTGTGACAGGGGAGTCAGAGAAGGACAGATTCCCAGCGAGGTGCATCCACACCCTTTGTGGGTACAGAGCTGGGGCTTGGAGACCAGGATATGTCCCTTCAGATCCCTGGGTACTCATTTCCCTGAAATGCATCAACTGTGGGAAAAACACTGATCAAGCAGGACGTTTTCGGGAAATGGCTTCTCTAGCTTCTGAACCACTTTGGATGTGGACCTTTGTTCCCTTGGCCTGACTGGACTTTGGGTTGCTCTTATCTGGGGATGTTCCCGGTACCTAGTTGAATATTATCAGGGACCAAGGTGGTAGCTTACTGAGAACCACAACCTCAAACTGAATGGCTCTTAACAAGAGACCAGAAGCCCAGGAAATGGTGAAGAAGGAAGACAGTCAACTGGGAAAATGGAAATGAGGTGGAGCCCCAGGCATGGGCTCAAGTGAAGCTCCAAGTTCAAGATCATGTATGACCTAGTGTCTGTCTGTCTAGCCAGCAGCTAATTTTCACCTCATTAGAAAAAAGGGCTCCGATAATAAGCCAGTGAGTGGTTTGTCACGAACTCAGTTCAATTCAAAGCAATTCAGTTAATAAACCAAATATTTGTGAGTTACCTGTTGTGTCTTTAGTACCTTACCAGGCACCGTCAAGGACATGTAAGAAATAAAAGACACAGTCTCTGCTTTCGATGAGCTCATCAGTTCGCTGGGTAGAATAAACATTTATACAAGAAGAGCTGGAGAGAACCACGGCTAGGCTTCGTATAAACGTGCATCTAGAATTCCGTCTCTGGTCAAGTGCTGTTTGCTGGTTCTTGTATCTCCAGCTCGTGGCTTTTGAGAAATGATAGAATCCAGGGTCTCATCTGTCTCTTCCGCTTTTCCCATTTTAGGTCTGAGAGCTTGACCAGTGATAGTTTTCCTGGGAAGAAGTAACATCGATGCAGAGGGAATGAGCTTGTACCTGGTTAGGAGATGAGAAGGAGGGATGATTGTTAGATTAAAGGTTGTTCTTTCCAAGAGGGAGTATGGATTCCTTGACTTGCCTCCATCCCTTCCATCCTACTCACCCTTTCTTTGACTTCGGCCTCTGTGTAAGCTGACCACATGACTGGGCACTCTCTTCAATAAACTCCTAGTTCTTCAGGGGGAAAAATGCCCTGATTTATAGCATATGCCAATTTCTGTGATGTAACTGTTCCCACCATAATGAGCTCAAGCCACCAATGGTTTAACAACCAGAACACAGAATCCCTAAAATTTAACAGTCGGCTGTCCTGAGCTTGTGCACCACTGCGAGTCCCCTCCCTGTTGAGCTGGTCACCACTGACCACTTCACAGAGCACTGGGTCCAGATCTTATTGGCAGAGTGGTGGCTTCCATAAAATACCAGGTTGGGTACCCACTGGGTAGCATCCCCTGGGGATGGGAATTTCAAGAAAGAAAATGTAGCTCCATTTAGTACCTAGTATCCCAACAGAATGATCAGAGATAGAAACTGAAAGTTGAGAGAGAGAGAGAGAGAGAGAGAGAGAGAGGGAGTCTTTGTGGCTGTTGGAGTTCTTAAACTTAGGAGAGAAGCTCATCTTTCTGAGCTATGCTGTGTGGCCTGGAAGGAAGACTGACTTAGATGACCTCTGAAGATTATTAAATCCATTTGTAGAAAACTTACATGAAGCCTTCTGATGGGTTAGGGATCAGGACCCCTCTGTTTTGTGTGTGTGTGTGTTTGGTTGGTTGGTTGGTTTTTGCGGTATGCGGGCCTCTCACTGTTGTGGCCTCTCCCGTTGCGGAGCACAGGCTCCGGATGTGCAGGCTCAGCGGCCATGGCTCACGAGCCCAGCCGCTCCGTGGCATGTGGGATCCTCCCGGACCGGGACACGAACCCGTGTCCCCTGCATCGGCAGGCAGACTCTCAACCACTGAGCCACCAGGGAAGCCCAGGACCCCCTCTGTTTTCAAGATGGTATCCCGTCACCTTTGCACCCTTTTCACTGAGCCCATCTTCCTCATACCTTCTGATCCATTTTGCTCCAGGGTAATCCCCTTCATCATCGACAAGATGTCAGATTACCCAGGTCTGGTTGAAAACATCAGTACTTAAGAGGTCAAGGCTTACCTGGTCCTACATCTCAGGGATGTGCACTTCCTACAGTTTCCCCCCGCCTCCCCTCCACGTTGAGATCCCTGATGGGATCCCTAATGGGGTCTGAGAGGAGTGTGTGCCCATCCACTAGGAACGATGGGAACAGAGTCCAGGCGGCGCTGAGTCTTGGTGCCTGTGAGCAGGGAAGTGGGTGGGGGGAGAGGAGGTTCACGTCAGCTTCTCCAGGTGATGTGCCGTTCCATCCAGGCTCCCGTGGGAACCTGGCGAGCCAGCTGAAGGTCTCTAAGGCGAAATCAACCAGAAATGTCAGTCAGGCAGTGGAGCGGGGCTAGAAAAATCAATGCTGAATTCCAGATGCCAGGAGGGCAGGAGAGGGGGGACGAGAGGACAGAATGAGAGCATTTGTTTGCAATTCTAATATAACAAATCAACAGATCACTGGGCAAAGATGCCTAATGAAAATGCACATGGTGGATGTGGGCAGGCAGAGACAGGAAGAGAGGGATGGAAAGTCCAGGCACGGGGCCTGCTGAGGAATTCAAAGGTATTGTGACCATGGCAGTCCTGCTGCCAAGGGCAAGGGTGCCCAGACCAGCTAGCCTTGGGCTGGAATCCTAAGTCTGCCACTTATTCATTGTGTGGCCTTGGGCCCGGTACCTCACCTTCTTGGTCCTCCATTTCTATAAAACACAGACCATGTAGGGGTTTTGTGAGGATGAAAGGAGATAACCAGGATAGCTGATCCCTGCTTTATGGAAACAGCTTTTTTCTGTTTTTAAAACACATTTTTTTCTTATTTAAAACACATATTATAGTGACTGGGCATAAAGTTAATTTCCTTTCCCTTCTGGAGGCAGTTTGAAGGCCTTCACCAGGTTTCCTGCCTGGGCCCCTCTGGTGGAACTGGCAAATCCCACTCTTCCCTAATTCTGCTTTCAAATCTTTTTCTAGCTGTGCAACGTGGGGCAGATTTTAATGGCACGGGGTCTGCCCTTCCTCATGTGTAAAGTGACGGTTACAGTGCCCAGCTGTCTGGGCTGCTGTGAGGCTGAAATGCAGGGGATGTTGGTTGTTCTTACCTCACCTTTACTTCTGAGCATGAAGCGCAGTCTCTGGTCTAAGGATGCTACATGTAGTATCTCATTTAACCACAAACAGCTGTAAGCACCTAGTCCTGTTATTCATTTACGGCTTAGGGAGAGGGGAAGTCCGTCTGACTGATTATGCCCAAGACCACACCTGGCTACCTCGGCCTCAGCCCACTGGCCTCCCTGCCTCCATCTGAGCTCTCGCTAACATGATGCAGAGCTGAGCTGGACCTGTCAGGGAGACGTCAGCTCAGCTTTTGGAGTGGGGCTAATGATCCCCTTCATCAAGAACTTGTGAGTTTTACCCTTTAACTATGGCCTTGATTTTACCATCTGTCATGTGAGCCCGAGAGGCTGTGAAAAACGTGGGTGTGAAAAATGCCATTATCTATTCAGAAGTGAGTGTCATAATCGTGCAGGGGTGACCGTGTGCTATAGACTGAATGTGGGTGTCCCCCTAAATTCATATGTTGAAACCTAATCCCCAGTGTGATGGTATTAGGAGGTGGGGCCTTTGGGAGGTACTTAGGTCACTAGGGTGGAGCCCCCATGAATGGGATTAGTGTCCTTATAAAAGAGACCCCAGAGAGTTCCCTCTCCTCTTCTGCCATGTGAGGACACAGTGAGAAGACGGCCGTCTGTGAACCAGGAAGAGGGCTCTCACCAGACACGGAATCTGCCGGCACCTTGATTTTGGACTTCTCGGCCTCCAGGGCTGTGAGAAATAAATTGCTGTTGTCTACAAGCCAGCCAGTCTGTGGTATTCTGTCACTGCAACCCAGAGGACGAAGATAATGCAATAATTTCTGGTCTGCACCAAGGAGATAGTCGCTCGTGCACCATCCCCCTAGGCAGCTGGGTGCGTCTGTGTGTCTGTGACATGCGGTCTGTGGGCACGACCCCACAGTGGCACCGACAAGGGTTGAATGAGTGGACACCCCACCAGGCACGCCCACCCAGCTCCAGTGAGAAGGCTGTGAAGACATCAGGCTGCTACGGATGGGAGTTACCTGAGACAAAACTCTGCTCTTCTGCTTCGTAGATGATGTGGAAGAAGGAACAGGTGGCAGGTGTGGGAGAGTGGCTGCCGGTGTAAGGGTGGCAGTGGGGAGGTGGTTTTTCTGGCCAGATCAGGAAGTTAATGGGAACCCAGCTTAAGGAGATACTTCTGGAAGGGCCCAGTGGAGCTGCTGTTCGCCCTGTGGGAGTGGGAATGGCCACTGTCAGCTGCTTCTGCACTTCCAGAAAAATGATGTAGCGTGTGTGCGCTGCAGGTGTGGTCGGCGGAGTCCTCGATGTATGTGGCTGGGGGCTGCACACCCCTGGATAGGCACACCCTCAGACCGCCCAGTCCCTCCCACCCCACACCAACACCCACCTCAGCACAGCTGTGCACCAGGCTGCCCGTTGGTGGGGGCGGGGCTGGAACTTACAGCCCTGTAGTTGCCACCGCTCGTCAGCATACTCCAAGCATAGAACGTGGTCCGCTGTGTCCAGAAGGGAGGTGATTCCTGATGACGACACTGGAGGAAAAGGCATGGTTAAGGGGGTGAGAAGGGGTGTGTTTGGTTTGGTTGCCTAATTTGAAGGAGAGAAGTAAATGGGGGAGAGGATTTCAAAACAAAACTGTCAGATTCTAGAAAGGACTATTAAGAATAGTAAGGCTAAAAAAAAAAATGAATAGTAAGGCTTAAATTTAGCAAGATGATGCTCTTAAGGTCATCTGAATGTTTTAGGTCTGGCTCAGCGTATAAGCGGGGTGTTTGGAGAGGAAGAACAAAGTACCCCCAAGGTCACAGAGCGGTGCGTGGCCCCGTTGGCAACTGATTTAGTACGCTGACCTATACTGAAGCCGATCGGTTCCCTGGTCCTCTCTGCTTATTGATAGGATCGACCTATTATCGTGTTTCCTGGATTGGAAGCCCACATTTTTAAAAAGAAGCCATGCCAGAGACGTTTTAATTTGAGAGAAGGGCCAGTTTAGAAAATGTAGGGGAACCCTGGAGATACCGGTCTTGGGAAGTTTTCTCCGCTGAGTCCTTCTGTGACCATATTTTCCCTTCCATGTAACAAAGAAAGGATACAGACATGAGGTTAATTAAGAGGGGTGTATCTAAAGGAGAGCTGAGTGCAGAGCAATCCAGGGGGAACGCGGCCGTGACCACCCGCGGCATCGTCGTCACTGCCCTTGATCCCTATCGACTCGGGACGTGCATGGAGACAGACCGAGGGCCCACTGGCAGCTGCTCATTGACTCTAGAAATGTGCAGGGTGAGAGGGCCTGGAAGCATGGTCATGAAACCACCAGTTTCTCTTATCATCGTTCAGAGGGAAGAAACAGTATGCAGGGTGTCAGCAGAACTGCGTCCTGGAAAGAAAACGCCTTGGTTGACTTTACCTCCAGGGAGCACGACTCCTCTTTGCTAAGTCTTGGGACTTGAAGATGCAATTGCGAGCAGCCCAGAAGACGGAAGACTCCCTCCAAAGAGAACAGGGTGTAAAAAAAGGATGATGCCACTGATGGGATTTGCCTTTGCCGTAGGAAGAAAGCTACAGAGAAGGGAGAGGCTCTGAGCATCAGTGAAGGACTATCTTCCAGTTGGGCAAAACGTCCGGTTCCTGCACAGAACTTGAGGGCGCTGGGCCTCGGGGGGCGCCAGGCGTGTGAAATGCAGTGGAGAGGCCCGCTTCCCTCGGGACCTCGGCCTCCTGTGTGATGAAGCCCAGGTCGGCAGTCAGGTGCACAGCTGGGACAGCATAGACCCTGCCAGTCAGAACCAACACTGCTTGCAAACAGCCCATCTGACCCTACTAGTGCCACCCCGCTCGGTGTTGCCAGCCTTGGGCTCACGTAGGGGTTTGACTTCTTAGAGCCATGCCAGTCCCAACAACCCATAACCTTATGTCTGTCAGACCAGGGCAAGGGGAGGCAAAGGGACTCCAAGAAGAAGCCATACAGAAAGTCAGGAGGCAGAAGGCATTGCTTTTGGGGACAACCTGATTCCTTGCTTAATACCCTCTTTCATACTAAATTGTAAGCTCCAGGAAGCCTGGGACCATTTTTTGTCTTAGCCACTCTTCCACGCACACTTGCTGCTTAGCCCAGGGCCTGGGGCACAGTGTGTGCTTCATAAGTGCTAATTAAGTGCATGAAATGAGTCTGCAGAGGGCGAGCTTCTCTGAGTGACAACTTGGGGAGGACAAAGTTCAGCATCTAAAAGAAAAATGGAAAACAGCAGGACGAGTCCTCTGGAGAAGCAGCAGGGTGGAATCCAGAAAGCAAGCGTAGGTAGTGGGGAAAGCTGCCCACTGGGGAGAAGTAAGGTCTTGAGGCATTCCCAAGAGAGAGGGGGCGGGAAGGACATCTGCTAGAACTTCTGAATATGGGTTGGGTGCTGGGAGGATGCTTCGTTTCAATCTTTCCAGGTTTTTTCCCCTTTGTTTCCTGTTTCTCTGCTTACTTACCTGCAATCTTACGTACAACCTGCAGGCTCACCCCAGCTGCTGGCATCTGGGACCTCTGTGGCCCTAAGATCCAGGCTGGTGACACCAAACATGTTCCTTCCATCACCAACTCTTTGCTCCCGACCGATAACTTTTCTCCACCTCTTCAGATGTGTCTTGGACGTGCCCTTGCTTTTGCCCCTGGGTCTCCCAGGCCAGCCCCGAAGGCAAGTGTGACCATTCAGGGCTGAAGCTCCTCCCCAGACAGGATGAGCTGATGGTCCCCGAGCCTCGGCAGATCTGGGGCCTCCTTTCAGCTGACGCAGTAGTGACTTGAGGCCAGGAATGTCATTCTTGTGTGCGATTTTCACCGAGAGTTTTGGAGACGTGCTACTTTGCAAAATGATTGGCCCTCCTTGCCCTGAAGGTCCCCTTTCCAAACACAGCCCCGTTAAACCTCTAGCCTCATTAAGCTGGGTCTACCTTTGGGATCTCCCACCTCTGACATTCAACCTTTGCGGGCCTGGGGCAAATAAATCATTCTTTGAGAGACCTTCATTTTCCCAACTGGTGGCCTAGCAATAGTATTATTATATGACTGAATAGGTTGTTTAAATGTGGTAGATTCAGGATATCTTTATCTTTATATATATATAGAGAGAGAGAGAGCTTAAAAAGTAATTCCATTCATTACTACCTAGAAAGGTAGAGCTTAGTAGAATAAGCATATGGACACACTGTCGTTTTATAGTCTTGGGATCCGCGGGCAGTGTCCCGTGCTTGGAGACATCAGTGGGAGATAAGCAAATTCTACTGTTCTCAATTCAGTTCAGTGAGTAGGTATGGAGGATGCAGTCTAGCCCAGGCACTGTGCAGGGTACTGCAGACCCTGAAAGAATTAACCGTGGCCTGAGGAGCTCCCAGCCCCACTTACAGCTCAGTCTTCCAAAATGCTGTAAAAGGAAGCATTTTGTCCAAGATCTCCTATCAAGTTCAATGACAGCCAAGTTTAGAAATCACTTCTGGAATTTGCATTTTGTTGCAATTCAGGCGAGATGCAGTCTCACGGGGCAGAAGCTAGCCGGGGAGAGCGTCTGGGACCAAGTCAGGAGCTCTGTCCCTGATGGAAACTCACCATGTGATTGTAGACAAGCCACAGTGTTGTGATTTACGTTGGAAGGAACCCAGGGTCCACTATTCCTAGGATATGTTTAAGGAGGCTGAGTGAGTCTTTACTGCTCCAAGCCTTAGATTTTTCTGTATACTGTATAAAATAGAAATAATAATGGGATACTTACCTTCCATGCTACCTTACATGGGTTTTAGGAAATAAAATGTGAAAACAGCTGTCAGAATATATTTGAAAAATAAGAGGTCCGTAAGGCATCTGGATTCTGCCTCTAGAAGCAAGCGTCATCCTGCTAGGCAACCTTCTTTGCTCTTCTTTCCCTTTTCTACCAGGTGCCCCAGTGAAACCCTGCCCAGCACGGTTGCAGCAAAGAGAGTCAGATACAATTTTTAAAAACTTTCTACTTATGGGCAAAAATCCCTTAGCAGCATCTGGGCCCTAACCTATGCAGAGTTGGCTCTTTCTACAAACAAGTTCCTGATAATCACCCTTCATGGTGAAATATTTGATTTATTCGATGGAGGTTCACTGGAGGGCCTTTCGAAGAGGAAATTGTGTAATAAAATTTACTAGGAGCTTCAGGGACAGGGAGGAAGGAGCAGAGAGCATTATGACCACACACCCCTGGAATTGTTACATATTAAACCTGTGTTCCATGAGTGGATGGATTTTCTGATGCAGTTGGGTATCTTGCCTCTGGACAGTGAAATTGCTATCCTCTGCCACAGAATAAATTACCTGTCAGGCTCTTTTAAGTAGTTTCAGGATGGTTAGTTTGAAGACAGCAGCACATGCCGGGGAAGGCAGGCGGGGCTCGGGGTGGGGAGAGCTTACTTTCAAAAGTTGCCGGTTGCGTGTCATAGTGTTATTTGCTGTGTCGTGTTGATCTGGTGTGATGTGACAGCTGCACGTGAGAGGCAGAACCTCAAAGACTTGCGAACTGCCTGCCAGCTGTTTGCGCACCTTACATCTGTGGAAGGCAGTGGAGAAGGTAAACCAAGGCTCCCTTTTTTAAACATAGGGATCCTGGCATTTTCCTGTAGTTTGAAGCTTAAAACTTTTAGAGTGGCCTTGTTGTGGGGAAATGGGAGGATGTAAACTAACTGACTCCTGTAAAAATAAAAGTGTGTTCTATGGCAGCAATGCACAACCCCACACAGACCCATGCACACCTGCATGCGTGCGCGGGCACGCGCGCACACACACACACACACACACACAAAATAAGGTTTTCCAAGTAGCTAGCCAGAGCGTGTTATCCTAATCCCATAAAGCTTCAGAAAGTACGTACTGTTTACTTAATGTTAGGACATTTTCTGGGGTCAGGAACCAGATGCTTTTCACCCTGGTAATCCCCCGGCCAGCAGGGCCTCTAGGATCATAGGTAAAAAAGGCAACTGTATTAAAACATTTGCTAGTGGCTTTAGGGAAAGGGAAGGGAGGAGAGAGCAGAAAGAATTACTACCACGGACTTTGGTCGATCATCTATCACCTGATCTGAGTTCAGGGCTTGCCCCCTTAACCAGTGGTTTGCAAATGTTTTGGTTCCAGAAGCTGCTTGAGCTGCAGAAAATGCCTTTCCTTCTCCCACAAACATCCCTGGCAACTGTGTCACCTGAGGTGAATAGGAAGTGTAGTTATGCACTGATATATGCATATGCATGGATTTATGCATATGTATGTATACGTATTATATATGTATGTATTATGTTCATATGTGTATGTATGTGTTTGGACGTGTATATGTGTGTGTGTGTATACACATATTATATGGATACCCACTTATTCATGTATTCTCAAGTGCAGATGGTCACCCCTTCTGGGGTACCTGTCTGCAGACAGCCTGGAGCATTTTGTGAGGCTCCCAGAGATGATTTCTTTCTCCAGGGCTGGCCTCCATGACTGCCGAGCCCGGGCGAGGTGGGCTGCAGCATCTGTGGTCCATGTGTCTGAAGCCCCGGCATCTGCCAGCTGAGGTGCAAGTGTCAGGGCAGCTGGATCTGGCAGAGACTATTTTCTGCTTCTCAGTTCCCTCCAGGCCAGAGATAAAGCAAGAAGTGCGGTTTCTGAATGAACCAGGGACGTTTAACGTTCTGGCTGATAGTATAGCACGTTATACATTATACGTGGTAACAACAGTGAGTTGATACTTGCTGCCTGGGATAGAAGGTTTAAAAGGGGCATGACAGTTTGTCTCAATGCTGGTTGAAGAATTAATACATCCACGTGCTTCATAGAGTCATGGCCTGTTAAACCTTCGACACCATCATGTAAAAGCCTTTTAACAACTTATTTTCCAGCAATAACCAGTTGATTTGAACAAAACTTTTTGTCTTGATATGCTGACAGTCATAAAGGAGATTGAAAAAAAAAACAACCATGAGGTCAAGAAGAGAATTGTCAATATAAAACACATTTAAAACCATGCGAAATTATAGTTTTTTAAAACATCTATTGGGGGCTTCCCTGGTGGCGCAGTGGTTGAGAGTCCGCCTGCCGATGCAGGGGACACAGGCTCGTGCCCCAGTCCGGGAAGATCCCACATGCCACGGAGCGGCTGGGCCCGTGAGCCATGGCCGCTGAGCCTGCACGTCCGGAGCCTGTGCTCCGCAACGGGAGAGGCCACAACAGTGAGAGGCCCGCGTACCAAAAAAAAAAAAATCTATTGGGCTCTTAGTAGGTGCTGGAAAATGGGCTAAGCCAGGCCAATTGCTAGCAAGTGGTAAATATGGGATACTACCACAGTCTCCTATCAGAGTCCTTGCTTTACCATGATGCTATATGACACCTTTAAATGTGTTAGGCTAATACTGAGATTATCTGGCTAGAATTATCATCTTAGGCTAATATTCACTGTGTGGTTAGGAGGTGAGCCGTTCCATGTGGGTAACGTGAACAGTAGCTGTGCTGCAAATAACACCATTATGCATCTAACACCCCTTTATTTTTGCTGTGTCATTTTGGACCTTTGACAATGGAAGCCTAGAAAGTAGCAATAAAAGAGATGAATGTTTATTGAGTGCCTACGACATGCCAGGCACTGTGCCCAGTGCTTTATCCGTGGATTATGTGATAAAAGCAACCGACCATCACTTAATATTATCTACGTCTCATAGATGAGGAAATTGAAGCTCCAAGTGGTCGCATTTCAACCAGAGTCTCACCCTTTAACCTCACGTTACCACCATGTGCTTTTGGCGTATTGTGTGCAAACCCGTTTACGTGCTTTCATATCCATAAGTTATGCTGAGACTTTCCCGCAGGGAGTGTACCCAAGACAAGCTTCTCAAAGCCACGGCCAGTTTCCGCCAGAGTCAGGACGGACTCTTTGTCAAAGAGATGGGAGCCATCCTCCTACCACTACAGCCACGTGCTGAATGCGGCTCCTGCCACTTCTCACTCCCACCCTGCCCTTCACCTCCTGTCCTCAGCCTGCTGACACTGCTTGGGTGACGGTGTGCACCCTCATCATCGTGGTCCCTACCTCTGGGTCTTCCTGTGTTTTCAGGTTATGGGCACTTAGTGGTTTGCGTCAACCTGGGGAGGGAGAAATGAGGGAGATCTCTGCTTACTTTGCACTGGGTGAGCCAACAGAGGGAGGAGCTGGAAGAATCAATCAGGGCGCAGGGGGCAAAGGATCTCGTGGTTCAGATCCGGCAGCTTTGTTTTGCATCAGGTGCAGCTCTCCTCTCATTCCTGGTCCTGAGCTATGCACGGTCACAACTCTGACACCCACACACCACCAATTTTTGCGGCTTCATTTGTAAGAAAGTGTGCGTCTGTGTTCGCACACACACGCACTGTGGCCACATCTCTCCCTGCTAGACTTCTGCCCCTCGAGATCCAGTTTCATCAGGGCCTTTAACAACTTCAGCTCCGGACCGTGAAGGGGAGGGGCAGGGGGCCGCCTTCTGACAGTTGGCAAAGACCTGGATGTTTCAGGACCTGACTTTGGATGCTCTGTGTCCTGACCGTTGTGTTTCTGGAGAGGCTCTTTTGAGAGTGAAACAGACACCCAGTGCTAGCTAGTGGGTCCCCTGGATTGGATTCTCTCCTCCACAGAGTCAGCTAGTAGCCTTCCTCATCTGAGGATTCAGGGAACCCAGGAAGGGGACCTAGAATGGAATTCCCCAAGCTTGGTCTTCGGTACCCATAACGTCAGATCCAAAGTCAAGAACAAGTCATGCTTGTGTGACGTGGAACGTCCCTGGGGCACTGGAGCCAGGAAGCCCAGTCAAATCCAAGCCAGGTGGCCCCGCACAGCACCTGCAGTGGTGGAGTCCGAGTGTCCTCAGCCCTGAAATGCCTGTCTCCTTCGGTGGAGTATGGCGGCTGGGGAGCCACTGCGTGGACCCCATCCCAGCTTGCGGGGGGGGGGGCGCGGGATTTCAACAGTCATTCCTAGTGTGTGGCAGACACCCTTTAGCCTCTCCCTTCTCTCTCCTGTTCAGTGACCTTCTCACTAATTTCTGTCCTTGTACTGATTTCAGATCTCCCAATGTCTTTGGATGGTCAGCCATCAACTAAAATTCAGTGCCCCGATTCTCCTTGTAGCAACTTGGAGAAGGTTGGAATGGGAACTTTTCTCTGGGACTCTCCTAGGATTGGAAATTTAGGGGAAGACAGCCTTGCTTTGACTGGGACCTTCCACCCCTCTGGCTCCTTCTGCTGTGTTTCCAGTGGTGGTGGCAGCCCTTGCAGCTAAGGTGCAGGTGGAGAGCTGGCACTCCTGGAGCGACTGGCTTTGTCCCCATTGCTCATAATCTATGGGACAGGCCTTTCCCTGTGTCCCTCTCCCCCGGCTCCAGGACGGCAAGGCGGCATAATTATCTTGGACAGCTGCACCGTGTTCATTGCCATGGCCTTACCTCATCAGTCCCCTGTTTTTCCCTCTAGCTGCTTAAAATATAAACCAGATCCCTTGTCCCCCGAGTCCGACTCCCTTCAGAGCGGGACGGAGTGCAGTGTGTCATATGTCCTCTGATTTGCAGCGTGTTTGGGTGATGATGCCAGATGGGCACGGGGGAGGGAGAGGGCGGCTCGGAGCGTGCAGAGGGAAGGGAATTCAGTTTTTCTGGGGCACCAGGCCCAGTGGGTGACTTCAGCGAGCTGTTTGCCTCTGAGGCCCCATCTGTGGATCAGAGGGAAACCTGTAAGTCACCGGTCATTTTCTGGGAACTTGAGGAGCCTGGAGTCTGTGCGGAGTCCCTAAGCCATAAACACTTCACTGCAGTGTAACTCTGGAGAACGTTGGGGCCACTGCTGTTTCCATCCCCAACACCATGGAGCTAGGGTTGGAGGCTGCAGTGCCTGTTTCCTGCTGGGCACCGACCCAACCCTCGCCTCTGCGTCACAGGAGTTATCCCTGGACTTCGGGGCTTTGCGAGAGACGAGAGAGAAGAGAGAAGAGAATATCCCAGGGCACCGGAAAGGGGGAGGGGGGTGTGCGCAGGCTCAGCTGACGTGCCCACAGGCAGCCACGCTGGTACACTGGCCAGTGCCCTCACGTGTCCCGCGGGCGCCCGGGGGTTGGGTGACCAGATCCCAGATAAGCATTCCCGACACAGGCAGTCCCAGCACATACTCGGACACAGATGACTCCCACACTTCTGTCAGACTGTGACTCTTAAGTCTTCCTGCCACTTTCCACTTTCTTGGATGCCCCTCATCTTCCTTCCCCCAACAACAAACCTCACCCTGTAAGCTCCAGCCTCCCTTCCCTTATAGGATTTGGGGTAATGGGAGGGTGTTAGTGGTCCTCTTGCGGGGGAAGAGCCGGCCCGAGTGGGGGCCACCACGGATGGGATTGACGGCTCCATCAAGAGCACTGATTAGAACAGGCTGCGGTAAGATGGAGCGTTGTCATGGAAACCAGCTCTTGATGTTGTCCAGATTTCAGAATCTCTCTCCTCTCCCCACCTTGGTTTTTACCGCAAGGCTATGGCTACATGTTTGGCAGGAGTTTGTGGGCCCACAGCCTCCTCGGATGAGGACCTCGGATGTCAGCCAGCCTCTGCCACAAAGCTGCCCTTCTAAATGGGGACGTGGCCCTGCGTGGCCAGGAAGCCTGAGGCAGGGCCCACGTACTTCCTGCTGTGATCCTGAAGATACAGCTGGCGTATTCGGATGCCAGAAGCAGAGTCTGAGGCCCTGAGATGTGCCCTCTGTGCGTGGAGAGGGGCGGGGGAGAGGTGGGGAGGGCTGGGAAGGTGGACCCTAGCTCCACCTGCCCCGCAGTGTGGCCCCAGAGCAGAGAAGCTGGGAGGAGGAGGCGGGCATGGGGTGCACGTTGCAGGTGAAAAACCAGAGTGTGGACTTGGGTTATCACGCGGGCCAGAATTCAGGCGTGGCTCAAGTGTTCCGCCTGCACGGGGGGCTCATCCTCTAACTCCTCCACACCTACACCCACCCAGGGTCACGCTCGCGGAGCCAAGGGTGGTGAGAGCGGAGCAAAGTGTGACATTCTGACTCAGCACATCATCATTCAAACCTGTGTGCCTCAGTGTCTCCAGACAGCAAAATGAGGGTCACGTCCTTAGGCCTGACCGCATCCATCCAAGGATGGTATCACTCTAAAAACAGACAGCAGAGGGCAAGCTCTTGGGAGAGGAACAAGTCTTATACAAAGTAAAGAAGTCATCGTTGTCGGGAATTTACCGTGAGATGGACTTGGAACCACAGGACTTAACCGAGAGCCCCAGGCTGGCCTTTGTCTTGGAGAACCTGCATGTCTAAGTTTGAGTTTTGCTAAATTTCTGGGAGAGACACTGCATAGTGCCTACAGCACGTTCACCCACCTGTCCTCCCTCTTTGCCTCCCCACCGTGGGCAGCAGGCATGGGCATGGCAGGGAAGCCACCAGGCTGGTTAATGTGGGCTGGGCCCCAGCTACAAGTGAGGTGGGCACCCAACTGTGCCAGAAAACCGTGCAGCTAGGGGTTGGGTGCACACTGTGGCCAAAGGGAGCATTGAAATTCGACGCTGGAAGTGCCAGGTCTGGTGCCAGTGAGGGGGCTGGGGTTGAGGACCGGGAGACAAGGGCACAACGTCAGGAGCCGAGGAAACGTGGGAACAAGGCGAGGAGAGACCAAAGGCAGACAGTGTCCTGGAGTCGGGAGGGGCCGTGAGGTGGGCGGCCAGCTGGGGTTAATGGCAGTTACCGTCATTGCACTAACAGGTGCCGAACCTTCGTTGATTCATTGGCATGGGCCGTTGTCAATCCCTAGGGATCTGGATCCCCAGTGTTTCTCTCAGTGAGAAATGTAGCTCCTAAATTTGTCAAGCCAGTCGAATACTTTAACCTTGTCGTTTTGTCCCTGTTGCCGATCGAGTACTGGTATCAACCAGAGCTCGAGAGAATTACCTACATAAGAGCAAGTAGAACGATTAGCATTTACAGTGGTATGATGGCAACACGTAGAAGAGACATGATAACTCTTAAGAGCGTATTATAATTCTTTGCAGAGATGTTATGGGGGAAAAAAAAAACCAAAACACTGACACGGAACTCAAAAGCCCCAATTCGAGTTTCAGCAATGCCATTTCTAGCTGTATGACTTTGGACAAATCGTTTAATCTTCCCGGCCTCATCTGTAAGAGGATGAAATGAGCCTGCCTCCCAGGGATGGATGGTGTGAGAAGTAGATGCAGCAGATACGTGAAAGCACCATCACCTGCCAATCACTGTTGACAATCCTCTTTGCTCATGGGCAGTACTTTACAGCCTGCCGCTTCTTATGCCTTCCCTCAGTTTTTCCATCTGTTAAATAGAGGCAGCAGTTTAGTCCTTGCCCACCCCTCCCCCTGCATGCACACTTCCTCCCCACGTCTCCCCCATGTTAGTGAAGAAAGAATAATAGATGTGAAAAGCTTTGAGTTCCTTGAAACCAAAGAGTGGGATAAATACTCTGTATTGATTACGATGATTATATCTGGGACCAGAAAAGTAGGATTGCCTGGTTGCCAGTGGCAACCGGCTGGCAATGCTGCCGAGCTGGGCTGTGTGGAGAGGTGCCCTGGGAACTGAAGGATGTTTTTTTTCTTCTCTTTTTTAAAAATCCCCATTCCTCCTGCCTTGGTCTGGCATTCCTGGTCTTAGGAGACGTGGTCAGTCATCAATGGGATTTGAAGGGAGTGGCAAAGGGGGCTGACTCCGGGCGTCTCTGGGAACGGCTCACGAGTGGCTGGCAGGCGAGTCTTCCGTCAGAGTTACGTTTCCTTCAGATGCAGAGATGGGAGATCCAGCTAGTTGGAAGGGAGGGGGTGGACAGAAATTGGACCAGGGCAGAGAAGAGGCTGGACCATGTGCAGAAACACAGAGCCCCCAGGAGGATAAGGGGCCATCTGAGAGTGGGTGGGGTGGAACCCACAACTGAGGCCCTGGGTTGGGTACGGTGCGGGGAGGCTTGGTCTGAGGCATGTGTTCACTGAGGGAGGAGAGGCCTCATCCCCATCTCGGGTGCCGAGCAAATCCTCAGTCTCGGCCCTGAATTCCAGACTCCTCTGCCTTTACGCCAGAGGTCCCAGTGCTGCACTACAGTGTGTGCTGAACGCGTATCACCTCATGGACCCTCACTTAACGGCTGCCCTTGTTTATATAGTTTACACGGCAGGGAGTGGTGACATCCAGATCCCGGCTGCGGCCGCCAGCGTTGTGCACACCTGTGCTCTGTCTGCCATGATGCCGGTCATTTTCCCAGCAGCTCGGAGCCTAACAAGTAGCTGGTCACTAATCTTGAGGCATGCGAAAGACAGGCCTGGCATATTAGAGAGCCCCTAGACGCGCCTGCTAGCCAGAGGCTTTGGCTCGAATCCCTTTGTGACGCCTCTGTGTTCTAAGACAAAAGGCCTGTGGCCTGTGGGTCAAGACTCCCTCCCTCCCCCAGTGGTGGGGTCTGGGAGCTTTCTGTCGAGCACGACTTTCCTGACCCAAGTCCTGTGAGGGGCCGTACCTTTCTGGCTGCTGGCTGCCACTAGCTGACTCTGGGGGGTGACCAGGGAGGTATGTCAGCTTCCTGAGGGTGTGGTGAGAGCCCCACGGTCCAGGGTTTGGAGGGTGAGAGAGAAGCAGTGGGGACTGTAGAACGCTCTCGGCTACCCGCCCCTCTGCTGAAAAGAAGCTGCCCTGGTCCAAATGTGACTCCTGAGCAATGGACACAATTTGACCGCGGGTCACATAGGAGTATGTAGTGTATATCACCGCCCTCAGAGAGCGTGTTTATGGGTTATGAATTTACCTAGCGTTGTGGAGTCATTCTGGTGTAAAAGTAGCAGGCAGCTAATGTGTACTGAGCGTATGTAAGCACTTCACATGTGTAACTTCATCTCCACGCCACAACGATCCTACGAGGTGACTGCTCCATTTTCTTACATTTATTCCATTTTACAGATGCGGAAGCTGGGTCCCAGTGAGGACTGACCATTTACAGTGAGTCAGCGCTGGGGCTGGACTTGAGCCCAGCTTCTCTGACTCCGGGGTGTGTACTCGTAACCACTAATCACGTTACGAGCACCGCCCCCCCCCCCCCCCCCCGCCGTCATCCCAGGCCACTCTTCTGCTCCTCCCACGAGTGGCGCAACCCGCCTGCTTCTTCTGTCTCCCTTGTTTATTCCCGTCCTTATGTACTTGGCTGCCATATTAATTTTCCTAATCTCACTGCCACCCAGGCACCTCTGTTTGGAAGACTCAACACCTGTACAAGTTTAAGCTCCTTTGCCTGCCATTCTGGGGCCTCGGGCGATCTAAAGAAAGCTCACCTCTGGGCTCCTAACCCTCATTGTCATTCCTCTCGCTGCATGCAGGAATCAGCAGGCTGAACTGTTGGGACTCTTAGATGCCAGCACGCCTGAGGCCCTTGCTGGTTATTCCTTCTGGCTGGAATTTCTTCTCTCCTCTCTCTCTAGACCCCAACTGTACACACCCAGATCTCACCCATCTTGTCAGGCTTAGCTCAGCTGCCTCCATTGTCATTGGGCCTTTCTTGATTTCCTCAGCCGGGCACAAATTCTCCCTCCTCTCAACGGGCATAGGGTTCGACGTGTCTTACGCCACTCACCATTTCCCTCTTGCGCATCCATTCATTTACTCATTCGTTCAGCTTTTTCTGAGCCTCTCCCATGCAGTGCTGGGTGCTGGGGATGAAAGAGGAATAATAGGTCCCAGCCCTTCAGGTACTAACTGCATGGAGACTTGGTACCAGTGTGTGCCTGACATCCTGTGCCCGATTTTCACCTGGCATAGTACCGTGGAGGACATTCAACACAATTGCTTTGAATGAATGAAGGTGCTTGATATTCTCTGATGCTAAAGGGAGAGGCGGCAGGAGGACACAGTGTTAGGTTGGGATGTGCTGCACAGAAAGCCAGGAGGTTGGTCCTTAAAGATCTTATATGCCAGGAGACCTTCTCTGTCTTATCTAGAGAGGGGCACATTGGAACACAGCCCCTCTTCGGTCCTCTTCTGAGGAGGAACTGCTTGTCTGGCAAGGGAAACCTCTCCTCCGCTTGCCCAGCTTACTCCTGGGGACCGGGTGTTCACAGATGGCAGGGATGTCTTGACCAAGACTAGTAGGGTGATTTCCTGAGGGCTTCCTGTGGTTAACATGTCAGTGTGACCCAACAAAGACTGACCACCATGACCTTCCAGACGCCGTGCTGAGTCCACAGAGTCATGTTTAGGCTCTGGGTGTGGAGCAATTAGAGCAATACCAACTTTTCTGGCAATGTTTTGGAGCAGGGGTCAGCAAACTCCAGTCCACGATCTGGCCGGCCACCTGTTTTTGTATAGGCCTCAAGCGAAGAATGGTTCTTCCATTTTTAAATGGTTGGGGAAAAATATCAAAAGAAGAATAATATTTCATGCCATGTGAAAATGATATGAAATTCAAATTGCCGTGTCCATAAATAAAGTTTTGCTGGAACACAGCCCTGCTCATTTGTTTATATCTTGTCTGTGGTTGCTTATGTGCTGTAACGGCAGAGTCGAGGAGTTACAACAGAGATGACTTCGCCCACAAAGCCTAAATATTTATTCTCTGGCCCTTTACAGGATAAGTTTATGAGCCTTATGCTAGAGGATGAAGTTCTTTCTATACCCATCCTCTTTGGTTAAGAATAAAGGACTTCCCGGTCTGCAGGGCCAGTCAACTGCTGGCCTGGGGATCAAAGGCAGGTGTTCAGGGTCCTGCAGATGGACAAAGCCTTGGATTGGGGTTTGGTATCTTGAGTTCTTGGGGGTGAGACCTTTTCTTCTCTAGGTCTTTGGTCCTCATAAGTTTGGGCTGCATGGCACTATGAAGAACAGTAGGGAGGTTCCTTAAAAAGCTAAAAATAGAGCTACCATAAGACCTAGCAATCCCACTACTGGGCATATACCCTGAGAAAATCGTAATTCAAAAAGACCCATGTACCACAATGTTCGCTGCAGCACTATTTACAATAGCCAGGACACGGAAGCAACCTAAGTGCCCGTCGACAGATGAATGGATACAGAAGATGTGGCACATATATACAATGGAATATTACTCAGGCGTAAAAAGAAACGAAATTGAGTTATTTGTAGTGAGGTGGATGGACCTAGAGTCTGTCATACAGAGTGAAGTAAGTCAGAAAGAGAAAAACAAATACCGTACGCTAACACACATATATATATGGAATCTTAAAAGGTTCTGATGAACCTAGGGGCAGGATGGGAATAAAGACACAGACGTAGAGAATGGACTTGAGGACATGGGGAGGGGGAAGGGTAAGCTGGGACAAAGTGAGAGAGTGGCATGGACATATATACACTACCAAATGTAAAATAGCTAGCTAGTGGGAAGCAGCCGCATAGCACAAGGAGATCAGCTCCGTGCTTTGTGCCCACCTAGAGGGGTGGGGTAGCGAGGGTGGGAGGGAGACACAAGAGGGAGGGGATATGGGGATATACATATGCATATAGCTGATTCACTTTGTTATACAGCAGAAATTAACACAACATTGTAAAGCGATTATACTCCCATAAACATGTGTTAAAAAAAAAAAAAAGTTTGGGCTGCATGTTCTCTGAGGGCCCATCGTCCTCACAGGTGGCTACACTTCTTTGGTCTACGGGCCCTTTTCTGTCTGCACTGCATGAGGGTGGCTCTGAGCCTCCCAGACTTGTCTTCTGAGGCTTTAGCCTGGGGAGCCATAAGGGCCCCAGCTTGGCTAGCAGGCGGACACAGGAGCTCCCTGGCTGCTCCCCCGCCCAGGGTCCCAGTCCTTGCGCGCCCACCGCTCACCAGGACCACCATCTTTTTCCTCACATTGATCCCTGTTTGGACTCAGTGTAGCCTTTTTATGAAGCATCCGAGATCTAGGCGGACTGTAATTATGTAATTCATCCTCGTTATCTTTTCTAATTGTTCTCTGAAGCCGTTTCCTAAACTGGCTGGAAACAATTGCAGACCGGAATGGTGTGGGGAAGCAGGCAAGGAGCTGGCGGCCGGCCGGGGCCAGGCTCTGCGCTGGAGGCCTCATCTGAAGGGGTGGGCCCAGGGTGGGGGCAGAGAGGGCCGCCCCTCACGGGCCCCTGTGTCTGGGGGTGGGAATGGCAAGAAGAAGCGTTCGCTGAGGGGCTGGGAGCTTTGGTTTAATCATTCACAAATGACAACCCTCCCTGCTGCTCCCGGCTCCACAGACCGGCTGTTTGCCCTTTCTCGGCTGCCTCTGTGATGCTGGTAGGGCTCCCTGGGGATTCTGCCAGTCAGCAGGGAGCAGGGCCCTTCCCTTGCGGCTTCGAATTGTTTGTGCTTTATTGACAAAAAAAAAAAAAAAGCAACTTGAGCCATCCATCACCCCCAGAAAGCCAGCGAGGGCCTGTGGAGGGAGAATGGGGGGCTTCCTGCTGATTTGGGCCCGGGTGGGTGAGTTGGGGCTCTTGGTAGTGTCTCCTGGGGGGGAGCAGCCGGGGTGCCCCCTTCTTTGGGCCAGAACTCCAGGAAAGGGACCCAAATAAATGCTTCCTGCAGGACCTGCTGTTAAGAATGTGTTCCCCGGGGGCACAGTGCCTTGTGGGACCAGGCAGAGGACAGCACATATTGGTGGGGGAGCATCTGGGCCATCTCTCCGCCCCCCGGTCTTCCTTAAGGTGTGCGACCCAGTCTGCGACCGTGACCTCCTCCCCTCCCCGATTCCTCTCCTCACCTGCCTGCAGAAACAGAATGAGACTGCTTCCAGTAAAAGCGCTGAGTTTCTAGAAAGGGCAGATGAGCTGGATGCGGCAGAGCCGCCTGCCCTGCCTGGTGCTTGAAGAGACGCCCGCCCTGGCAGGTCATCAGCGCCATGTCTGTTAACGTTCACAGAGCCCCTCTGAGCGAGGGGAGACCGCGATGCCCCTTTTCCTATTGGGAAAAGAAGGAGTAAATGATGTCACAAGCGGTCGAAGCACCCATGTGTGACAGGTAATAGAGGAGGCATTGGGCACAGAAGATGGAGACAGGTAGAGCCCATCCCCGGGACCCTGACTTTCCAGGTGCCATGATGTCAACACCATGCTTGAAGCCATGTATGTCTGATTCCAAGCTCTTCCCACCAGACCGAAGCTGCCCACTGAGGCGGAGACCGGTCAGGCGGAAGCTGTACCACTTGCTTGGAGGATTCAGCCCAGGGTCACTTTGGGTGGGGTTGGGACCCAAGGAACCATCACTGGTGCGTGTGGGGTGGGGGGGAGGCACAGGTGTCCTTCCTTTGGCTGACACTCTCTCTCTCTCTCTCTCCCCCCCCTTCTTTTCCAGCCTCTGGAGCCAGAGAGAGGGGAAAGGGTGTGTGTGAGGGGTGCCCATGGAGTGCTGGGAACCCAAAGTCCTTCCCTCCCCCTCGGTCCTTCACCCCGAGCACCTAGGCTCCACTGGCCATGTTCAAGGCCCCGAATCCTCTTAGCCCCACGCTCCATTCCTGCCCCAGCAGGCCACCTGGCCAGTCCAGCTACTACCCCATCTCTCTTAAGGCTTAAGGTCTGGGGCAAGGGGTGGGAAGAGGCCCCAGGGTGTTCTGTGTTCTGGAAGCTCTTTCCTCTGACCTGGCAGAACACGTAGCGTTGCGGCATCTCCCACAGTTGGCCCACCTGGTACTGCTTCAATCCCTAAGACTGCTCGCACCTCTAAAGCTTGGGATTGCCTTTGTCGGGACATCTAGGGTTCCCTGATGTGTCTCCGAGCAGAGCCCGCTCCTGTGCCCCGTTTCTCGTTCAGCCAGCTGAGGTTGATCCCCGGGGGGCTGGGTGGGCATCGGTGGATCCAGCCTGGGTGGCCCCTGCCTAGGCCAGCATTTCTCAACCTTTTTCTCCTTATCACCTTCCTCCACTAGGAGAAAAAGTAAACTAATTTAAAATTCTTCCAAATGCGAAGGTATACTAAGGTGTGAGAATTTGCGCTTCGGAGGGCCACAGACGGTTGTGATATCCAAGAGGGTTGTTTGCCCTCCATTTTCACCCTCCTGGGGACGCTCTTGCCCCCTTGAGAACGCATGCTGTAGGCTTTGCAGAACACAGTTCCAAGCTGGGTGTCATTTCTCTGTGATCTCCTTTAACATATAGAAGCAAGGGTGCTCACGAGGGAAGAATAGCGTTTCAAGGACTGAGGCAGACCTACGGATCTGCCACTGGAGCAAATGGTTTCTCATGTCCGAGCCTCACTTTTTCCATTAATAAAACTCAGACACCTGCTTCTGCTCCACCAGTGAGGAGGTCACACCCAGGGTCAGGCACACATGACACTGGCCACACGTGTGGACCTCACCATGGGGTCAGGGGTCGGGGAGCCCCATTCTTCCCTTAGCTTCTGCCCCACGGCCCAGCCCGAGGAGCGGTGCCCCGGGCGAGGGGGGCCCCGCTCTCACCCCCTTGGCTGGCAGCTCTCCTGGGTATCACTGCGGGACAGCGGAAGGCTGGCGATGGGCTGGCGCTGGCGGGTGGCGCTGCAGGAGAATTGGGGACACTGGGGGGGGGTCACTCTTCTCCTTGGCCTCCCTTCTTTCTTCAACCCCGTTTGTACATGGCCTCCCCTCTGGTGGGGAGGCCTTCTTGCCCCTCCCCCAGGAACCAGAACCCCATTGTCCTGCCTTCCCCCTGAAAGAGGCACCTCAGAACCTCTCGCCTGCATGTTATGAAGTGTGTTCTCAGATTCAGGGCCAGGCAGTTGGGGGCCACCGGGCAGGATTTGCCTGCAGGGAGCCAAAGGGCTGCAGAAGCCCCATCGGCCTCCAGTTTGGAACAGGCTGAGCAGGTCACCACGTTCACGTGCTGCCCGGGTCCCACCCGGCACACGACGCGGTGTTTAATGGGAGGGCGCAAGTGAGAAACAGGCTCCTGGAACCTGCCCGTGGCTCCTGTCTTTTCTGTTCCTTCCAGCATCCCTCTCCTCTCCCTTTTTCTCTTCCCTTTGTACCTCCTTGTATCCATGCCTGGCTGGGTGTCCGCCTGCTGGCCTGCCTCTCATTCAGCTGAAAGGCAGGTACCCCTGACCAAGGCAGGAGTTGAGGTGGGGATGTTGAGGAGGAGGGAGAGGGGGAATGAAGAGAGACCCACGCATTCCAATAAATAGAAATTAACCCTCCCGGCCCGGGTCAGACATCTGTGTCCCTCCTCTTTCCCACCCAGGTCATAAAATCCGCTTCTAACTTACCAGTTCCCCTGTTAGTACCAGAAACACACAATTAGCTTTAAAAGTATGGCTCCAAGCCGTGGCCAGTTAGAAATTTATGACTTTTTTTTTTTAAAAAAGCTTTCCTTTAAAGTGGCTAATTAGGTGTAGTTCTCCAATGGTAATTTTAAAAAATGCGAATTGGTCTGCACTTTGGAAGGAGGAGAAGAACTCTCCCACTTTATTTTCTTGGCACTGGGGAGGCACAGAAGAGACCAACACAACCCGAGCGTGTGCGCAGCCTACAAGGACAGGGGCCCGGCGCCGGCCCTTTTATGGGTTTGGCAGCAAGGGGCGGGGGAGTCAGGGAGAAAGGTTTTCTGTGTTCCGGACGGCTCCCTTGGGAAGGGGATGTGGCACAGTGCGTCTGGAGAGGGTGGCCAGGGAAGGGCAGGGGCCGTAGTGGTTCACTCACCTGGTGCAAGACACCGGGCCCTAAGGTGGGCCTGAGAGATGCCTTCACAGTGGCTTCCAAGGAGGATGGCTGGGTGGGGCGGGTACGTGGAGGGCTAACCCCGAGCAGGACTCGCACCCGGGCCAGGCCACAGCCCCAGCACAGAGCTTGGCAACCACACGCTGGCAGAATGCGCCATTTGCGGGTAGGCTGTTTATTCCAAGAACAATTCCAAGTTGAACCCAAAGGGGGCAGAGCCCAGGCGTGTGGTGTCCTCACAAACGCTTGGCTCCTTGGCTAAAGGGCGTGCTCAGGAGACGGTCCGGGGCAGTGCAGCCCAGGGGGTCGCCATGGATGTTGCTCCCCGTGGCCTGGGGGGTCCAGGGGAGAGCGGTGCACCCTCCTGGAGGGACGTCCCGTTATCCCCTTGGTGCAGGCGCTGCTGGCTCTAGTCCTTCCATCCCCGTGCGTTGCTATGTGAATAACACAATTACGAAGACACAGAACCGGGATAAACAGAAAACATCCAGCAGCCGAGAAGGCGGGAGGGGGGACCCGTCACAATCAGATATTTTGTTACTGGATCATTTCAGGGAGGAGTAGAATTGTTTAAAATGCTGTGCTATTGCAGAAGGGAGGAGTGATGAACAATTAAATAGATTACTCAGTTTTATTTTTCAACATTAGCTTTTATCAAGGCTTTCTCCCAGCTCACCTCCTCTCTTTGGCTCCATTACCATCTCTAGGAAAGCCAGATAGAAGTGTGACTGGGACTGTCCAGCCCCGAGTCTGCAACCACTGCCCTGCTCTGCTGATGGACTCAGTTTTACCCATCAGTCAAATGGAAGGTGGGGCTGCCCCTGCAGTATGTTTGTGGCAGAGGACAGATTGGATAGGGTGGGTGAGCAGGGTCTGAATCCTGGCTTTACACTTCCCAACTGGGTGAGCTTGGGAGGATCGCTTTATAAGCTTTGGTCTGTTGGCAGCAATCAAATGAAATAATACACAAATTGTGCAAAGTGGAAATAAAGACTTGGTATTACTGCTATAAAAATGATTCCCTGGTGGTGCAGTGGTTGAGAGTCCGCCTGCCGATGAAGGGGACACGGGTTCGTGCCCCGGTCCGGGAGGATCCCACATGCCGCAGAGTGGCTGGGCCCGTGAGCCATGGCCGCTGAGCCTGCGCGTCCAGAGCCTGTGCTCCGCAGCGGGAGAGGCCACAACAGTGAGAGGCCCGCGTACCGCAAAAAAACCCAAAAAAAAACAATTGAGATCATGGATGCAAAGTATCTAGTACAGTGCTGGAAACGTGCAGCCCTCTGGAGGGCAGCTTCTACCATCTGACTTACCCTTCTTGGATAATTCCGTCATGCCCACTTGGGAGGCGAGAGAGGATGAGCGCAGCTCAGGCCTCGTGTAACCAATCCGAGCCCCCTCAAGGGGCTGGAGGGACAGGAATGATAAATGACCCACTTTCCTTTTCCCTGGGTCTCCGAGGCTGACGAGGCAGGCAGGCTTGGTGCCCTCGGCTATGGGAGGGTTTGCCTGAGGGTCTCACCTTCAGAGATTTCCCGCGGTGCTGGACCACCTTGTCTGTCCGTCCCCCTTCTGGGTTGTCTAGAGTTACTTAACCTTTCTGACCCTCTGTCCAGTGGGGTAATTACCCACTTTACAGGGTTATTATGAAGATTAAGAGAGCTAATGTGTGGCCAGGAGTTCCTGGAACAGGGCCGGGGTCTTGGAAAGCACTCAATGAATGCTACTTCCCTTCCCTCTGCGAACCCAGTGGCCCATAAATTGGCCACTGGATGTTGGACTGAGCACATCACTAATTAGCTTGAGCCATAAAGGAGACAGAAAGGGAACAAGAGCCAGGCCATTAGATAGCACCAGTGTGAATCCATCTCTGGATGGATTTATGATGGACATTTAGGATTGGTTCTCATTAGAATGGCTGCTTGGAAGAGTGGAAACTTCATAGCTTTTGGAGGCAGACAAACCTGTTTCTGATCTCAGCTTTACGAGATACCAGATGTGTGAATTTGGGCTAATTGCATATCCTCACTGTGCTTCTTTCTATGTGCTCGTAGATGAGAAGGATTAAATTGTCATTGTGGGTGTAGAATACCTGGTAGAACACAACAGATCCCCAAGAGATGTTAACTTTCTCCCCTTCCTCCTCTCTGAGGTGGGTGATCAGTTTGGTCTGGATAAGGCACCCGTTGTTCTACATAAGTCACAGTCTCTGGATCACACACGTGCACAGCCATGCATGTCGACGGGTACTGGGGTCACTAGTTCATCCTTGTTTCCCAGCCCCTTGGATGGGTCGTGGCATAGAGTGAAGACTCAAAGCATTCAGGGACCAACTGGGTGAATTAGTTCCCAAAGTATTAGCATCTGTTGTAACCACAGGTATACATTTGACAATGACCTCCCTAGGAAAAGCTCAGAGCCCTTTGAAGACATTGCCTCATTGTGAGCAAGATTTTAGAGGCTTTATTTGTTAAACTTCACAGAGAAGGAGGCTGGGGGATAGAAAGACGATGGCTTGCCCAGGTCACAGGAAAGCAGTGGCGTATTTGACATCTGAGTCCCAGGCTCCGACTGTGGTACTTTTTGTAGCAACTCACTTGGCATCTCAAAAAAGAGGTTCTGGGCTTCCCTGGTGGCACAGTGGTTGAGAGTCCGCCTGCCGATGCAGGGGACGCGGGTTCGTGCCCCGGTCCGGGAAGATCCCACATGCCGCGGAGCGGCTGGGCCCGTGAGCCATGGCCGCTGAGCCTGCGCGTCCGGAACCTGTGCTCCGCAACGGGAGAGGCCACAACAGTGAGAGGCCCGCGTACTGCAAAAAAAAAAAAAAAAAGAAAAGCCATTACGGTACAATGTGCCTTGTTGGAAGCAGACTATTCCAGGTGTTAAGGGCTAAGCTGAGTTTTGTCCATCTTGGTTCTGGAACTTTGGGAAGGTCAAGGGGGCATGTTCAGCAGGAAGCTTTGACCCTCACATCATAGTAGAGAACAGATTGCACGATCCTGTAAGGAAGAGCAGTTCCTAGTTAAGGATTCCAAGAATTTGAGGTGAATATGCCTTTGCAGTCCAAGGGACTGGGGTAGACACCTAGGATGGAGAACCCTGGGGCAGGATGAACGAACCTTGATAGACTGTGAGGAGAACCTTTCTTAGGTTCAAGTCACTTTAGGACCTGAGAACAGGTGTGATCATAAAATAAAATAAGATAGTAAAATAAAGTAAAATAAAAATAATAAAAGAAAACCGACGGCAGCAGGATGGTTCTGTATGGGTGACGGGGCTGCAGAGGAGTCCAGGAGGACCAGCCAACCAGAGGGCAGAGTTGGCTGGGTGCTTGATGATGGATGATCACCAAGACCCTTTCAGTGCCCAGAATCTCTCATAAATCAGCTCAAAAAGTCTTAAACACAAGGGACACTGGATTAGGGGAATTTGATCCCAGTAAACCAAAATGACCTAGGAAGAGAGACTTTAGAGGATGAGAATCAGGCAGTTACAGAGAAAGCAGCTTCACCACAGAACTGAAGGAGGTAGATAGGGGACCCAGCAAGAGACAACGACCAAGGAGCAGGCTAGCCTTGCTGGGGATGGAACAGTAGCTGACCGGGTACCAGCCAGAGGACCAGGGTCAGTGCTGACTGGGGTCTCTCTCAGCCTCTCTCCCTGTCTCTCATTTATTCATTCATCCATTATATTGGTGGTTTATTATATGCCAAGCATTTTCCTGCATGTTGGGAATGCAGATTTAAAAGATACAGAAATAAAATCTCTGCCCTCAAGGAATTTGTGAGCTAAAGCATTACCTCATTCCTTATCTACCAGACAGAGTCTGTATCCTGAGATTTCTCATTTTGTTTCAAAACAGTTTACTCATTTAAATGGCTGAATATGTAGTTTGAGGGAACACCATGGAACGTGGGTCTGGAGAGACAAAGGAGGCAGCCCTGATCCCGAGCGCAGGCCCTGTGAAGAGGGGATCAAATGCGGTTCTCTGAGGAGTGGAGAAAACAGTGCCCAAGAGCCTTCAGGCGAGGGGCCCCTTCTGCCACTTCATCTCTGGCTGTCAGAGGCTCCCCGACAGACCTGGTCGGTAAGTGAGGTGTCAGGAGGATGGATTGGCCTCCCACAGTGAGATAGGTAATGATCTTCGAGGCCGGAAGGGAAGCAGGGGTCCCCGTAGAGTGGTCATGCACTTAGCCTGGAGAGAGTCTGTGGATTCCTAGTGCAGGCAAAACGGCATCCGGCAGCATTCCTTTGCAGAGACATAAACCCCTTCTTTGTCCTGATATCATCAGTAGGATTACACCCACTGTTTAATATTGGGCTCGGCGTTGCAGTTGCATTTGTTCTACGTTCTGAGGCTTGTGGAGAAGGACCCGTGCTTGGATGAATAGCGGTGGGGTGCGGTGGGGGGGGCTATGGCGCCGGCCTATAAAGTGGCCAAAGGACTTTTACACAGGTGTCGTCCATCCATTCATCCACCCACCCCGCCAGCCACTGGTTTGCTTGAGAAGTGTTCACTGACTTCTCCCAATGCGCCCTGACCCACACCCTAGGGACAGAGCAGAGAACAGAGTCCTGCTTGGCAGCTCCCCAAGCTCCAGGTTTGCCGTTTATCTTTCCAATGGCTTCCCTTTTACAAAGGCCCAACTTTTTCATTCTTGAACAGCCCTGTGTCATCACAGGAAGGGAAGGTGCAGCCATAGGGATAATGGCAGTTATTGCTCCCAAACAAAACTGACCTGTTGGGGGCTTCCCTGGTGGCGCAGTGGTTGAGAGTCCGCCTGCCGATGCAGGGGACACGGGTTCGTGCCCCGGTCCGGGAAGATCCCACGTGCCGTGGAGCGGCTGGGCCCGTGAGCCATGGCTGCTGAGCCTGCGCGTCCGGAGCCTGTGCTCCGCAATGGGAGAGGCCACAACAGTGAGAGGCCCACGTACCGCAAAAAAAACCAAAAAAACAAAACTTACCTGTTGGGAGTCAGAATAGTGTGAGATCGTTATGAAAATCGCCTCTTGTGTACATGTCTCCAGAGGGATCAAGAATGAGGACGATGGAAAGGACCCGGGGTAACAGGCTGGGTGGGATGGGAAGAGCCCTGGACTTAATAGACTGTGTGCCCCAGGGGAGTGGCTTCCCGAGTGGTCACTGGGCTTATTTGTAATGGGAAGGGGTTGGGCATGTGAATCCTCGAGATCCCTTCCTTCTGTGATGTTGAATGAAGTCTGTTGATCTGTGTCTCACTCCCTCTGCTCTCTTCTTTCCTGTTGCCCTGTTTCTTGTCCTTTCTGGATCTGACCAGCTCACAAGTCGATGTAATCCTTTCTCCAGATGTTTTTCCTGCAGGGCATTCCATTCCACCAACATCTTGAATTACCCTCTCACCCTCTATTGTCCAGTAGAACTTCCAGTCATGGTGGCCGTAGTCATATCTGCACTGGCCATCACAGTATCCACAAGCCACATTGACGATGAGGGCTCGAAATGTGGCTGGTGTGACCTGGACCTCAAATTTTATTTAATTTTGATACATGTATCTAGTACACACAGCACAGCTCTAACCTCGTTTCCCAATGCTCTTTGGTAGTTATTGTGTTTATCTATTTATTTCTTCTGAAGTCACTGGTTGAGAGCTCTGTATCTGTAGTCACACTTCCTTAGCTTGAGCCCTGTATGACCTCTCATTAGCCGCGGGACCTTGGGCAACTTACTTAACCTTTCCAAGCGTCAGTTTCCTCACCTGTAAAATGAACGTATTGATACTAATAATCCTACCTGCTGGGATCGTTGTGGGTATTAACCAGGATAATGAACGTAGAGCATGGAGGAGAAGGGGGAGGAGAAGGGATATATTTCATCTTTTCTCTTCTGTTAGAGTGAAGTCTTGGGGACCAAGACAGCATAACCTTTATTTATTACCAATTAGCATATGGAGACCATACTGTCTCCTGGGGCTCACATAGGTGTCCTTTTTATTTGATTCCCATTCTCTTTGCTCAGCTACCAGCTCTCCTGGGTAGATGCCCAGGTACCTCTGTGCTCTGCACCAGGGCAGATACAAGCCTACTACAGTGCCCACCCTGATGTGAGCTGAGTGACTGTCACCCTGTCCTCACACATGCATGCATGTGCACACACACTCAAACTTCTCAGAAAGCAGGTGGACCTAGGATTTCATTCCTTCAGACACATATGTGTCTCCTGTGCCTCGCTCCTCTCCTCTGGGCGATGGGGAACAGGGTGATAAACCCATTAATTCCAGGCAGGCCCTTGTCGCTCTGCAGGTCCCCAACCCCCTTCAGACCTTCCCTCTGGCCAACTTGATCTCCCAAGTGACAGCTCTCAGTCCTGCCCCAGGAATCAGATGTCTAAATAGCAAATGAAAGATTAATGCCAGTGGCCAAGATTGGAGTGTGAATAATTTAAAGGGCAGAATAAGAGCCAGCTCCATTTACCAACGGGGCTGCCTGGGCAGAGGTCAGGGAGAGGGAAAGGGCCATCTCTGGGCCAAGGATAGGAGGTTGTGGATTCTAATGAATTGACCTGGGAGAGGATTTCTTGTCGTTGGCGTTGGGAGGAATTTGTAGTTACAACCAGAAAATGGGTCCTTTGGCCTTCTTATCAACCCAGCGATTGTGGGTTTCACGAGTGTGGGCAGTTTTCAGCTGGGTGCCATGTTTCCGTGGGTATTATAAGGCCAGGGACTGCCCATTGGATGAGCATCCGGTGCCCCTCACGTCGAGGACCACCTCTCGCCAGGATCTGTGTCCTTGTGGCCACCTTGAACCTGTTGGGCTCCAGGAGTCCACGTGACTGGGTTATTCGGTGGAAGGCTTCCTGGGGGTGTGGGATTCGATGCGACGAGGGGAGAGCAGCCTGATGTTTGTGAACTGAGCAGATATTTTAGTCAGTGCGGCTCTTGTCCAGGCAGGAAACCTCTGTGTGGATATTCTCTTCCACTCTTCCCACCACCTTGGTCACCTCCCTGCTACCCCAGCTTCCTGTTAGGTTTACCACAGACTCTCCTCTGATGGTTTGGGGTTCGATAAATATTTTCCCCTCCGGAAGTCTTTAGCAGTGCGGCAAGAAGGTTACATGATGGATTCTCCCCATCACTTAATTGAAGCCATAAAAAATGAAAGGAGAGTCTCCAATAAACCAAAGCATTACTCACTGGTGGATAGAGAGGGGATCCCAGAACCGGTCCCGGGAGGCACAGCTGGGAAGCCCTCCAGCTGACTGTCTATTATGATTATTAATCACAAAGGCAACAGGGCTCATCTGCACAGAGCTTCTTAACGAACTTGGACCCATGTCCTTACAAGGTTGTAGCCATTATAGCAACCAGGGCCTTTTGGTTTCAAATCCCTGAAGGCTTAGTTGACTGGGATGGATATCCGAGTGTGTGCATTTGTCCTGGTGCTCCCCCAAATTTTAAGATACGTGTGGTTGTGTCTAAGCCCGAACAGTGGAGGGGAGGAAGCTCCATTTGCTGTGATTGGGAGACTCAGGTGGTGAGTTAGGAGTATAAGAGCATAGCTGGTGGCTGGTGCATACTCTTATGTGTGCGTAATATTTATGTGTTTGTATAATGCAACCGTGGCAGGTTAATGGTTGCATGTTGTGTATGGGGTAGCGAGAGTTCTGTGTGGTGGCTCGTCAATATGGGGGTGGGAATGAGGCATTTTAACAGTAGTGGGTGTATATACTCTAAAATAGCATCATCTCTATGGGGATTCCATAACATTTGGGTTTCCAGGTGCATTACAAGTAGGAAGACCCTAGAATTTGTTGTCCAAATGAAAAGAGTTTTAAAGTAAAAGGGGGCATTATTAATATTTTGCCTAGACGACTCACGTAAACCAGGGTTGTTCCAGGCTACCAGAGACGTGTGGGAACTCCACTTATAAGCCACCATTGACTGGCTTAGATGTTTTTTTCCATTGTGTTTGAGTTTACATTGAGGGTGAGTTTATGCTGAGGCTGAGTCTGGCCAAGTTAGAACTTAGAGGCATGGGCAGAGGGTTGCCTCTTGGTGGCATCTGCCCTGATTTCTGCCGTATGGTGGGAAAAACAGCCCCCTGGACCCTTCCCAGGCTCACTGCTCCTGTTTCACAGATGTCCTGGTGGGGTGCCCAGGTCTTGATACCTGACGGACTTTGGCACACACTCTAGGACCCCTGATTCACTCGACATGGAAAGCACGGCCGGTGAGCCTGTGAGCTGCAACCTCACTGCTCTGGGAGAAAGTGAACCAGCCCCTGTCCGGGGACTCTTCAGAGTCATGATCTGGGGGTTTGCCGTGTGTGCCCTGGGTCACGGTGCTGTGAGCCAGGAACCAGACTCTGCTCTATTGTGGTTGGGTCTGTCCTTGACTGTGCCTGGGCCTCAGTTTATCTCCGTGTGAAACTCAGGGAAGAAGAATATCTATTAACAAGAGTACTGATGTTTGAGACAGCGTTTAAGACGAGCTGTGTAAGAGAAAAACACCCTTCTCTGTTTCCCTCCTTCCTTCTTTCCCTACCCCTCAGCCCTGCGATTCTTTTGTGTGTCAGGTGACTTTGCCTCTAAAACCCCAGAGTTTTGTTCCAGGGAGTTTCTCCACCTCAGCAACGGCACCCTTGAGGTTTGGGAGGGAAGGAGAGGGGAGCTCCACCCAAATTTGGGCCAGTGTTTCCCAAGTGGAGGTCCCTCCCCAGTGCCCCTGGTTTTCTTTCTGGCTCACCCTATGACCAACAGCAGGTGATGTGCTCCCTAGAATATCACCTAAAGGATTCTGTCCGGGCTGCTTTCTCCAGAGGCCCTCTCTCCCACCTTCTCCCTGAAAACCAAGAACTCCATGCCACAAGCAACTAGATGTAAACAGAAATTAATCCATCTGCAAAACCTCAACATGTCACCTGATCCCTATCAGGGCCTCATAATCGCCTCCAAGGAAGATCTTATTATATTAGAAAGCAATTGCCCTCCAAGCTGGCAGCACTAATAGATTTTCTGTGATATTTAGACTGGATTTAGCTTTCAGCTTACGAGATGCCATTCCCTTCCTTCTGCCTCTAAGCCTCTTCGTTTTTGCATAAGCCTCCCACAATTTCAGTTTCCCACAGGGCCTCTGTGTGCAAGATGATAAGCTCCATGAGGGCATCTGTCTCGTTGAATGCTGCATCACCAGTGTAGGAAGAGTGCCTGGCATGTGGCAGGCGTGCAGTTTCATCCATCCATCCAATTCATTCATTCATTTGTTCATTCAACAGTTGGAGCCAAGGTCTAGAGAGGGAGACAAGACAAAAAACAAACAATAAAATAATAAGTAATAAGGGCTTTGAGAGAAACAAATAGGGTGTTGAAATAGAGGATAATCAGGTGGGGGGCTCTACTCTGAATGACAGGAAGAAACACCCACCCTGAGATCTACAGGATGACAAGGAGCCAGCCATGAGCAGAGCAGAGGGAAGCGCTTTCTAAGCAGCCGGAGCAGCTCTATTGGGGGTATTAGGTGGGGGGAAAGCTGAGCAACTCTGAAGGCTTGGGAGAGGCCCCCTGAGGATAGAACTTTGTAAAAGAAGTTGTTTATTGGATTTGGGGAGGTCAGGAGGAGCTAGACCATTTCAGAAATGTCTGGGGTGGTCAAGACACTCAGGGATGTGACTGGTGGAGGAATTTGGAATCCCTCACACTCTAAGCATAAGGACCTACATGATCTAGAGAAGAGGGCCCTGGGAAGTCTGGGGTGTGCAACTGAGAAGTGGAGGTGGTGAGGGGTGTGCTTTGAACAAGGGGTGCTGCTCGGCAGTGGGTTGGATGCCAGAACTTCTGGGTCTCCTTTTCTGCTCACACTTCAATGGACACATTGTTTGCCTGTGTCTTCCGTTCCTCTGTGTTTATAAAGATCATGTAACTCTAAACAGCACGTCTGGACTCACGTGGCTCTTGCTTAGATTGGAACAGAACTTGAAAGCAGGGCCTTGCTAAAGCCTTGTGATGAGTTGACAAGACCCAAATTTCCAAAAATACCTATGAATGTAACAATGGCAGTAACAGCCCGTTCTTACCTTCCGGGCCCTTTGGTGTCAGTAACTTGAAAGCAGTTCCAGTTTGAGAAAGATTTGGTGGCAAGAGGCAAAGCCTGTAAAATACCCTTCACAGGTTCTGGTCTTGTCAGTTAAGCATCAGAACTAGTTGTTGATGAGGGATTTCAGGGCTGAGGCTCAAGCAGGGCAGGGAGACGACCGCACACGATTCGATTGGTGGGAGTTGCCTAACGGAGACCAGGGAAATAGAACCTGTGCAGAGCATCACCCGCTCGAGGTGACAGGGCCTTCATCTGCGGGGAGGGGAGAGAAGGGAGAGCTGTTTGGACAAATGGAGCAGCTCATTAATTAGAAGTTAAACGTCCCTCTTCCTCTGCCAGATCGCAATACATTCAAGTGAAAACATATGAGCGCAAGCTTGTTCCTTTCATTCTCTCTGTTTCTAAACATTTCCTTGCATTAAACCCCCCCAAGTTCCTTTCATCCTTGACAGCCAGATCATAGCATGGGGCGAACATAATTGGGATGACGGCCAAGACACCAGAACTTCTTCTACAAGACACTGCTGAGGACTGGGGTTTGCCTCGGGGCTGTTATCTCCTGGGGCTCACATCTGAGGTTTTGGCTGTCAGTGGCATCCCTGCCCAGGAGGGATGCTAACCTGCAGTGAGGGGATGGACGGACGGGCAGAAAGGGCAATACCTGCAGTTCAGAGAGGTCCCTGGCATCTTCTACATCTCCCAGTGGAGATTCTGTGAAAGTATAACATGATGGTGGCCTTTCCCACCAGGACCTGGGGGTGGGGTGAGTGCTGGGGGAGGGCAGCCCAGAAAGACAAAGGCTTTATTATCAAAAGGCAGCACTTTGGCCCCTCCTCCCTCCATGAAACCAGTCCCTCTGGCCTCCATCTCGTAACCACATCTCCCACTTATAGAGAACAGAATGCAGTCCCACCAGAGATCTCCTCTGCCGATCGGAATGGAGGTGGTAATCCCACGATCCTCCTGTGGAGGGGAAAGGGCTAGGCTGGGTCTGTTCCCAACTGTCCGTATGATAGACGAGGTGACCTGAGGCCACCTGCTCAGCATCTCCATGCTTCCCCTCCCCTTAGAGCCAGGAAAAGCATCTCTGCTTCCTTCTGCCTTCTCAAGGTGCCAGGTGGGAAAGGCAGGGACTGCTCAGTAGCTGCCTGAAGAGCCCAGGAGGGAGGACCGTGATGCCCATGTGATACTACAGTGTCTCCTCACTCAGTAGGACCTTCAACCCTGTCTGTAAGGAGGAAATGTGAGCCCTACAAAGCAAGCAGGAGCGCGGGGCAGATGAACACAGCCCACGTTCCCTCACCTGTTTGCCTACCACTGTGCCCCCTTCCCCAGCTCCCACAAGCAGTAGGGACAGCTAGGCGATCCAAACCAAAACTTGTCCTTACTACTTTTAAACCATCCCGGTTATCACATACAACTCTCCCCTCAAGGACTTACAGTCTTAGCTTCTCTCAACCCAATAGACTCAATTCAGGAAGAGGGAGCTGGAGAGGCGAGACTCAAAACATTTCACCACCAAGGGCATAAAGCTTACTGCTGGGTCAAGATCCCAGAGGTCCCCTGCAGGGCCAGGCAGGCCTCCTTAGGGAGGTCCTTGAGCAGTATCCTAGGAGAAGAGGCTGGGCTTCTGGGGCAACAGGGAGTGTCAGAAGGCAGTGGCTACTTAACAACCAGTGTGGAAATATTTCACTATTTTATCTTCCACCCTTCCTGGTACATACTGGTCAGGTATCAGGTCTAGAAGCAGGTCCTTATTTTCTTTGAACTGTGAGGAAGATGGCCAAGGTCCAGAGGAGAGATGCAGTCTCCCGGCCCTCTGTATCTGTGGATGTGGACCTGTGGATACAGGAGGTCCACTGTACTATGCCATTGTATATAAGGGACTTGAGCGTCCATGGATTTTGGTACCTATGGGGGTCCTGGAACCAACCCCTTGCAAATCCCAGGGGATGACTGTACAATCACATGAAATTATCCAATTGTGGAATTGCACCTTGGAAGAGACCTGAGAGATTCATTCATCCTCTTGTCCAGGGTAGGAGGCTAGTTTAGTATGTGGATTCTCCTCATTTCTCCTCCCCTGTGAACCATCCAGGTGAAGTGGGATTATCAAGAGAGGGGCAGACCTCAAGGGATGCCAGATAAGACCACTGAGGAACTGGGACTCAGAGACATGAGACAGTCACACACTGTGAGGAGGTGCCCCGTGCTCAAAACAGACAAAAACATCCCTGGTGTTTGGTCAAGGGGGGATGCTGGGGGCTGGAGCCACCAGAGGAGGTTGTAGGATGTGAGATTTGTCCTGCTGTCCCAGCATGCGTCATCATGCCGTCTGCCCTGGGCCCAGGAGATTAGCTATAGCCGGGCTGGTGGATGGAGACTCGGGGCTGAGGCTCCAGCTCCCCCAACCGCCATTCCTGGCTTCACAGCACAGCTGCCAGCAAACCCCTTCTTTCGGGTGTTTGGCTCCAGATGTCCAAACCCAAGGACATCGTGTCAGCATGTTTCTCTGCTGACTGTAAAAGAACAGCTGCATCTTCTAGAAGACCCTTCCAAGTCCATCGCTCGTTAGGATGATTATAGTATTTTACTCGTAAGCTGGTTACGCCTCTTGGGCCCCTTTTTGAGATTCCACTCTCAAACACAGGGGGATGATATTTTGAGACACAGAATGTGAGAGCAGGATGGATTCTAGAGATCATGTGATCCTACACACTCATTACAGAGATTGGAGGGAGGGGTGATGGGTGGGGGAGGGAGGGAGGCAAAAAGGTCACGTAACTTCCCTGAGGTCACCTGCACATGTGGTGGCAGAGATGTGACTGGTCTTTTCCCTCTATAACGTACTTTTCTGTTCAAAGTTTTAAAAAGAATGAATTTAAAATGAAAAGTTTTAGTTTTCTTTGGAAAATACAGAAATGGATAAGAAAGATAAAAGGAAATACATACCCAGAGTGCTACCTCCATAGCCATGGTTAATATTGATATTTCCTTCCCATTTTTATGTCAATTATTTTCCATAATTAAGGTTCTTATGTATATATGTCTATATATATATATATATATATTCACTGAATGGGCTGGAAAGGAAATCATATATAGATATATACATGAAACCTTGTAACTCTAGTAATTTCCCCACTTGTAAACCCTTCATAAACGTAATTTTAAACATGTGCTTAATATTCTATTACATGCATATATCATAATTTACTTACCCACTCCCTTACTGTTTATAAAATTTAAGTTATTTCTCATTTTCAAGTGATAAATAATGCTAATATGAAAATGATTGTGCATAAAGGTTTTGCCTTGCTTTTTTTTAATCTCTGTATTTCAGGCTATTTCCTTTGGCTAGATTCCCAGAAGTGGTGTTTCTAGGTCAGAGGTATAAACACGTTCAAGTTTGGCTATCTATTACTAAATTGTTTTCTAAAAGTATTGTTCCAATTTATGTTCTCACTAGAAAGCTATGAAATTTATTAAGTCTTTGCTAATGTGGTAGACAGTCCTCATTTCCGATGTGAAAAATCTCAGTGTTCTAAGTTTAAGGGTGGCTGTGAGACAGCCAGGGATTGTGATATGAATAAACTGTTTCATTGAGCATTTTTGAAAATTCAACAAAGCCCTGGATCCACCCTAGAAAGCAAAGAATTGGCCCCACTTAGCTCAGTTGGCTATGACCTGCCCCACAAACAGAGGCCTGCACCTCAGACCAGGAGAGAGGTATTGATATAGCCCCAGGAATTTTTTTTAAAGTAGATTGGTCCCTAGGAGACATGCTGGAACATAGGACCTGAACAGTCCGTGTGCCTGTGTGCATGCGTGTGAGTGTGTGTGTGCGTGTGCACCACCAAGAAGCATCTCCATTCCTGAAAGAAACCAGAGAGCTGGATCAACGGACTCGTAAACATGTCTCACAATAGAAAACTGGATTGATGCACTGTCCTGTGGAAATCACCAGGGCGGCTGTGATCCACGCCAGTCCATCTCAGCCCTGCTGTTCAGAGAACGGCCCAGTCCTGGGGGTGGGGTATCCCAGCAAGGGTCAGGCCACCTCAGCCAGGCTCGGGGAGGGGAAGGCCAGCTGAGATAATGAGCCCCTGCTCATCGCAGGGAGGTCTGACGGGGAGGGACCACTCAGAACAAACGAGAGTGTCAATATCTGTCTCTCTAGATCCACAAACCCAGGTCTGTTAGCGCGGGTATGGCTAGAGCGCCCAGCCCCCCAACTTCACATGAAACATAAGGATGCTGAGCTGATTGGTCCTTACAGAAGCAGATATCCCACTTGGGCGTGCTTTCCTTCTCTTTAGAAAAGGGGGAAATGAGGCCTGGAAGGTTGGGTTTCCCCCGCAAATCATCACCCACTCCATTTCAGTTCTCTTGAGACGCCCTCAGCCCTCTCTGCTAATACAGCAGAGGGTAAACCCAGGAGTATCGGAGACTTGGCCCTTCTTACTTCCGTTCGTGGAGAGCTGTGTGGGGTGCTGGGGCCGGGGGACAGGTCATCTGAACTCTAGCCCTGACTCCAGTCATCCATGTGACTCCAGGCAGGTCACCACCTTCTCTGCGTCACGCCCTTCTCGCCTGAAAATAGGAGTCTGGGCCTTTTGGAAAGTTTCATGAGTTTGTCGTATGATAAAAAATCGAGTGTGCCTAAATAAGTGACATCTTGGCAAGAAGGAAGCAGCAGCTGTGAATCGAAGAGGCCAGAGGAGCAGTCCTTTGCCCCATCTCATGTGGTCAGGTGGCTCCTGGGGGTCCTTTAACATCAAAAGGCAGAAAGAAGAATTAAAGGTGAACAGCGGGTGAATTAGAAAGGGCCTGAGATACTGCATTCCTGAAAGTCTCAGAAACAAGGGAAAGTCTCAGGTGGAGTAGCTTAGTAACTGCAATTTCTAAGAAGTTCTTGGAGAGCGCGTGACTTACCTAACGCAGCTTCCTTCACGGCCCACAAGGACAGCGCGTGGAGTCCCATGGCAGGAGGAGTGTGCCGTCCTTTCCGAATGAGCCAGCTGAGGTCTGTGCTGAGAGCTAGTCATTGGGGTGATACGGAAGTCCTTCTCCAAAGTGGCCCAGGCCTCCGGAAAGTCCTTGTCACCCTGCAGTTTAGCCCTGGGGCTCTTCAGTCACTGAATTTGTCAGGCATTCTGTGCTTCCAAAAAAATGGGGTCTTGGTGGCCTACACTGCGGCCATGCGGAATCACGTTCCTGCCTCTCAAACGGTGCTTTCCAACCAGGGTCACAACCTCTTAGTGGGCCATTAAGTCAATTCCGTGGGCTGGGACTGATATTCTTAAAAACGGAATGGGATTAGAAAATATCAGAGTGCATTGCGGGAAGCAAGAGTAAGACTTGTTTTCCAGAAAAGTATTGTTTGATCCTGGGTTTCGATGTGAGTGAGATCTCCTGAGTAGGTCTCAATCAAAACCGGTAAAACTGCTCTAAAGAATGGGGAATCTGAGGAATAAGGAATTCAGAGGCTCTCTGTACATCCTCATAGTGTATATTTCATGCCAAGTGGGCATGTGTGGCTAGAGTCCAGAATCGCACCCGGGCCGTGCTAGGGATGGGCTGTGTGCCGCCTGGGTGCCTCCACTCAGCCCATTGGCTCCTGGCTTTGTGGCCTGGGCTCTGGACCCTGGAGACCTGCCTCCTCTCCCGGAAGGACAAACACCTGTCACCAGTCCTTTCAGGCGGGCAGGGAGCTCTCCATCTCCCTTTGTCCCTGCTCCTCTGGCTGCTTTCAAGACTAAGGAGGTTGAATGAAGCAGGAGTAAAGTCAGAGAGAAAAAGGAGTGAGCCGGGCATCTCACGGTGAGTCAAATGTGGCAGGAAGGAGCCGCAGAAACAGCCTGGTTCTGCCCATCCTTTTGCAAAGGAACCTGATACTCAATGAAGCTGTGGGCAAGCAACGTGTAGTAGGCAGTTTAAAACCCGGGTTTTCAATCAGCAAAGCTCACACTCTGTCCCCTCTGTGTGCTGTCCTCATCCTGGCTGGAAAGCCCACATTTTTGCAAATGGCTTCTGAGAGCTTTGGGGTGAAACATACACCCCTCGGAGGGGAATGTAACACCACCCCCCCCCCCACACACACGCACGTGCACCTCCAGCTGCCCTACTCTTACCTTCTCCAGAAACATCTATCTTCTGAGGTTCTCAGAGCAGAATGAGCTCCCACCCCAACAAGGAGGGGCCCAGCACCGGGGTAGCCAGTGGGGGAGAGCGAGGGTGACAGGAAGGCCTCTAGCATCCCTCCACGTGCATTGCTCCCTCACACAGCCTCTGGAGCCCCATCATCCCATGCCTCCAAGCTTCTAGTCTCAGACACAAGAGAGGATAATAATAATGATAATGAATAACAACAACAATTGTGGCGATCGGAATAGTAATCATAGCCTGCACCAGGCACTCCCCAGGCTTGGCGCCGTTCCAAGCACTTTACGTGAATTATATCAATTAATCTTGTACCTCTATGATGTGGCGCTCACCCTTTGAACAGTAGACGAAACAGGGCACAGGGACGTTAAAGAAGTCGCTGTCACACAGCTCGTTGGATCCCAACCCAGCGGACTGGCTCTGCAGCCCCATCCGTAGCCATTGCCCTATATCATGTGGCCTCCCTGTTGCCAGGTTCACGCCGGATGCAGCGTGACAGGGCCTAAGCGGCCTCAGCTGAAACCGCGCACAAGCCACGCTGGCCAGGCAGCATCCTAGTTCTGTCACCCGGCCAGTGACACCTGCCCAGTGCCTCCCTGGCTTGGAGGCCTGTGAGAGTGGGTTTGCAGCAAACGGGGAGTGGATTGGATGCAAGCGCACTGCTCCCATCCAGCCTCTTCCTCTGCGCCAGGAGGCTGGGGGGCCAGCACCTCGTCCCCCAGGGGTTCAGTGGCGAGGTCACTGGGATGCCTGTCTCATGGCTCAAGGGAGAACTTTCAGAAGGGTTTCAGGGACGTTACCTGGGGTTTTCTGTAGCAGGACATCACATGCAGCATCCGTCAGCCTGCGGGAGGGTTACGTAAGGCATGGCTTCCTGGGGAACTATTTAGGGTCAGGCCCCCAGGTGAATTCCCCAAGGAGATCTGACCCATACTGCGTCACAGAGGTGCTTGGGGACCCGTGGACACAAAAGAAGTGAAAGATCTTCTCTCCCAGCCGCCCTCAGAGCCCGGGCCATCCTTGCCCCAAGGAGTGACAGGGATGACTCCGGGCCCCTCTGCCAGCTTATCGGGGGCGTGAGATCTGTTCTCCCCATCGCGCTGCTTGAGGCCAGCCCCGCGGGAAAGGAAGTGTCTCTGAAGCACACTCACTTGGCCGCCCCGGGAACTGAGAGGGGGTTTGCCTTGGAAGGGACACTGGCCAGTGAGAGTCTGCAGGGTGGGTCCAGGTGGCCACCTTCTCCCTCCTGGTCACTCAGCTTCTGTCCCCCTCCATCGGCGCCCAAACACCCTCTTCCTTTTCTCTCTGCACACACCCGCCCCCCGCCTGCAGAGTGAAGCTAGAAACCTATCTTTTGGAGTTTGCTCTCCTCTGTCATCGCTTTCGGTAGGGATGAGGGTGGGGGAGGAGGTCGGAGAGAAAGAAGAGAAAAACCTAGGAGGGAACCGAAGTCCCCGTTTAACCCCGGGCCAGTGCGGGAATCCGGCTGACACAGCAGGAGAGCAAGATTAGTAACAAGTGAGGGGAGATGATTTATGTTTGCGCCTGAGGATCCACGGAAGACTTCCAGGTGTCACCCAGGCTGCCTGGCGATCTTTAGCAGCAATTAGAGCTGCAGACTGTGCCTGGGCCCCCTCGCCTTAGCCGCTGCCTGGTTTTAGGCTAATATTTTCGCCTACTCCTGTGTGCACGGGGCTTCTAAAAGCCTCTCGTCCCCACCTAATTTCTCTTTCTCAACTTGCACCTTTGGATGAAAGCAGGACATGGCATCCTGAGAGAGCACGTGACTGGGGGCTGGGCTCTGGAGGAGGACAGTGCGTGGCTACACGTCAGGATGCCTGCGTCTGGAGCCTCCGTACCCCTTCCCTGCCACCCCTGGGGCTATGTGCTTGCGTCCAGGCCTCGCAGTCCAAGGCAGTTTGGCAGGAAAGACCCGTCTTCTCTTCTGTCTCCACTCTGAGTGCTACTTTCTGGGATGGGGATGTGAAGGGGGCACTGCCCAGCCTGCCTTGCCTCACACGAAGAGCAAAGGTGATGCCGCTAACCTAGGAGATACTCAGCATCAGCACCGAGGGGAGGAGAGTGCTGGTTACACATCTGCACGTTGGCGTGGTGGCACTGGGTCAACCAAGTGGTTTGTGTTTTGCTAACAAGCTCGTCTATACTAGTCCCCGGATGGTGGGTCAGTGGGTGGCAGTGTGCAGCACAAGAAAGGAAGCAGCTAGGACACAGTGTTTCCGACCAAGCCGGCGTTGGAGTTCACAGCCAGACCATCTCATGCAAAGGGATGGTTCCCCAGTCATGATGTGAGAGGGGCTCCTCCTGGCCCTCTGCTGCCTTCCTGTTGAGCCCAATTGACCTAATAGACTGAACAGTTTGAGAGCAGCCTGCCCTTTGCTCTGCGTGCCCTGGGAGGGCAGCGGTGGGTGCTCCAGGGAAGAAAACAAGCTTCAGGGTGGGCACTAGTATTTTGGGCAGAGGGCGTTCTCTAGAATCAGGAAGGCTAGCCAGCTGCCCCTCACCAACTGGCATCCTGCAAGCAGGGCACAGCCAGTCACCTTTGTATATACACTGGACAGATGAATAACGGGCACAAGGAAAAAGCAAGGAGAGGCTCTACAGGGCTTTTAGAACTTGGGCTTGAGCATCTTAAAGCTCTTTCTTTACCTCTACAAACAGAGCCCCTCAGCCTTGCTGAGGTGGCCTTCCTCTGTCAGATGAGCGCCTCAGGTTACTTTATCTAAATTTCTGTCTCCCCTCTGCTGTTGGGGTGTCTGTCACTTATCACTTGTCACAGTTGCCAGTGATTGCTCATGTGTTACCCGTTTCATTTTGTTTTGAAATTTTCTGTGCACTTGGAAAGAGATCATCAAATTTAGACTTGTTTGCAAAATAAGAATAAAAAGGCACTGAGTGAGTACTCCAGGGACCTGCTGTGTCAAGCGCATTAGCTTTGGTGTGTAGGCACTGAGGTGTTTATTTTAGCCACTCTCAGGCCATCTCTGGTATTTTCTGGCACTCGGCTGTGTTCTGTGCTGGGGATATCTAAGGCCAGCTGAAGGGCAGGTAGATAAGGTGTTTTGAGCCACGATGAGGACTGCTTACGTTTCCATCCATTGGTACTACATTCCGAAGCCCCTCCAGGTTCTCTACGTTGCGGTTACCCAAGAGAGGCTGTGTGTCTTCTGGAGAATTGTCTCTGCTGACAGTTGCTCTTGGCAATTTGCAAGGACTTAAAGCTGGTTCAAGTGGTCGAGAGAGCCACCTGTCCGAAGGCAGGGAGAGAGCCAGCTTATTATTACCACCTTCATCCACCCTCACTCCTCCCTGTGCCAGATTCAATCCCCCTCCCCCTCTTCCTCTGCCTCCCCCTCCCCTCACGCCATCTCCAAACCTTTCCTTGCCCACCCGCAGTGCCCTTGCCCGGGTCCTCCATCTGAATTCTCCACCTCTGTCAAATCCTGGTTGAATCCCACGGCTCCGCAAAGCCTTCCCTCATACTGCACCTCGCTCTTTCTCTGAACGCCTGTAACACTTTACGCAGCTGTTGAGCAGTTCATTTATTTATTCAGCAGGTATCCGTGAAGGCTTCGGTACAGAAGCACATGTGGATGGTTTCCCAATTTCACGTGTTCGTCTTACCTTCCCAGTCAGCATCTCCACTTCTGGAGCAGCGGTTCTCAACCTTGGCGGCACACGGAATCGCCTGGAGAGCTTTGAGAACTCTGGAGCAGAGGCTGCACCCTAGACTCATTAAATCAGACCCCAGCAGCACGTTCTAAAAACTTTCTATTTTGAAATAATTGTGAATATGCACGCACTTGCAAGAAATTATACAGAGGTCCCTTGTACCCTCCATTCAGTTTCCCCCCACAATAACATTTTTAGGTAACTGTGGTACAACATCACAAGCAGGAAATCGACACAAGGTGCCATCCACCAGAATTCCCCATTCGGATTTTGCCGGCCGCTGTGTATACTCGTGTGTGTGTTTATGTGTGCGCACATACTCAGTTCTACGCAATTTTATCCACGCGTAGATGCGTGTAACTACCTTTTGATAGCATTATGTTTCAAAACTCCCAGGTGATGATCTCAGTGTGTGACCGAGGTTGAGAACCACGGCTCTGTGAGCTACACCCCGTCTGCATCCGACAGTGCCCAGCAGCTGACGCTCTCCATCATTTTTGATTCGGTGTTTCTTCTCCTCAGCGGACTCACCCGACCCTCTGTGGCCCGTCAGGCTGCTCCCACCCTCCCAACTGCACCCTTTACCTCTGCACCCAGACCCCGAGCTGGGATCCGTGTGTCAGGTTGCCAGAGTCCTCCTCTGGCCTCCTCGCGTGGATAGCTATTTCCAGGGCTCGGGAATGAAATTGAAAATAGAGCAAACAATGTGACAGTTTTCTGCTGCTATTTTTTCTCCCATGAACAGAATGTTCAGCATTATTTTTTTCTCTTTTGTGCAATACTTCAAGTAAGAAATAATCTGATTGGAATGCTGGCTTATGCTGTTTCGAAGCCCGCAGTCTCCAGCAAGCTGTGCAGAGGGAGCTTTCCCAGGGACCCTGACGGTGAGCGTATTGGCGAGTAGTCAGCTCCGGGCCCCGTCCAGGTGCTGATTAGGCCAGGAAGTAAATGGGCCACATGCATATGGATGGTCCTTCCTGAAGCTTCTCTTTGCCCTGGAAGCCTTGTTACGCTTTTGCCTGAAAGCTATTAAGGAGTGGCCTGGCTCTTCCACACGGGGAAGGATCTGGGGAAAAAGCGTGAGGGTGTCTGAGGTGGGAGCACATTTTGTCTCAGACGTTGTCGCCTGAATAGCTTAGGGGACAGATGGGCATTCTTTGTGCCCCAAGTCTGCTTTTCTCAAGACCCTGGAATTTGAAGCCTGCGATGGCCTGGCTGTGGAAAACGCAGTTGAGTTCAGGGCTGGGGGTGGATAACAGGAAAATGCTCTTTTGCATTTTGCTGGGGCCTCCCCTCCAGTCCCAAGAGAGGGGACAGGAAGTTTTCATGATTGTCAGTGTCATATGGGAGCTTAGGGAAAGCGGAGTTCATCATTTCCATGAAACATTAGTCTGAGTGTGTTCGTTCTTTCCCTAATTTAAGAAACACGAATGGACATCTGCTCTGCGCCATGTAACAGGCTTGGTTCTGGGGACATGAAGATGAGTAACACAAACCCTCACTAGGCATTTGTCTCTCTAGATATGGTTTAATTTTATTTTTTCTCCTGGGATGGGAGAGTGGATCAGAGTTGGGCATGAGAGGAAGTTGATCATTTTGAGTTCTTCCCATCCACAAATGCCCAGAAGATGTAGGAACAGAACAATTTAAATGTTAAATTCCTTATTCTTCAGGCCCCATGGAAGTGTCCAGATCTTGATTAGGATGTTAGTTACACCAGTGAATGCATTTGTCAAAAGCTCATCGAGGGGCTTCCCTGGTGGCACAGTGGTTAAGAATCCTCCTGCCAGTGCAGGGGACACAGGTTCGAGCCCTGGTCCAGGAAGATCCCACATGCCACGGAACAAGTAAGCCCACAAGCCACAACTACTGAGCTTGTGTGCCTAGAGCCCATGCTCTGCAACAAGAGAAGCCACTGCAACGAGAAGTCCGTGCACCACAACGAAGAGTAGCCCACGCACAGCAACGAAGACCCAATGCAGCCAAAAATAAATAAATACATTTATTTTTTTTTAAAAAAGCTTATCAAAGTGTACACTTAAGACCTATACATTTCCCTGTGTGTAAATTTTACCTTAAAAAAATCAAAAAAAAATCACATTCTAGAAAGAAATGGAAAGGAAGCAGTGAAGCCACAGTTAAGAGAAGACAACTTTCATGAGGAATAAAACCCTGCTTTTGAAATGTCACCCTAATAACATTTTCAGAGGCAGGAGTCCACTGCACATCGTGGCCCCAACCTCTGCCCGCTGAAGCGCAGACACGCGCTCTTCAGGGGACTCACTCTACCTCGGCCCAGGTGTGCCTGCTGCTGCTTCTGGAACATTCCTCCCACACTCCAGCAGGGCCAGGTTGGTCCTGCCTCCTCCATGAAGCCTTTCTCCATCTCTCCAGCCAGTTTAAGTGATCTTTCCCATTTCTGTTTCACCTGCATTGACTGCCTTAATGTAATTCGACATTGATTACTCAGTGTCTTTCATTTTTAGTTACTAAGTTAGTACATTTAAGGAGCTTAGAACAGTGCCTGGCACATAATAGGTTCTCAATAAATGATCACCATTACTGTTGTTGTTGTTGTTATATTTTATGCTTCTGAACCATCTCCCTAGGGCCTGTGCTCCTGAGTGACAGACAAGTCCTGCAGGGGCTGGACTGTGCCTCCTGGGTGGTCAGCACGATGCTGGGCGCTCGTGCTCATTGAAACCTGCACAGATGTATGTGAACTCTGGGCAAACTCCAAGCCCATGTATTTGGGAAATCTGACTATACCAGAGACGTGACTGAGGAACTTTCTAGCAGACTTCTACACTTAGATGCAGCACCAACCAGGTGGTGTGGGGAGGGAGGGCATGCCAGGATTCTCAAACCTCTCTCCAGCTCCAAGGTTGAGAAACCTTGAAAAAAAAAAAAAAGCCAGGTCCCCAACACAGCCCAGGGGCAGAGGGTGTGGCCTCAGAGTACCTGCTCTTTGTGGATGGTCACTTGAGTCTCCCATGGCACCCCAGGGTGGGGTAATGAGATGCCACTTGATGACAACAGTCCTGCCTTTCAAAATGACACTCAGCAAAGGGGCAGCATGACAATGACACCTGCTCATCAGCCCCGCTCACCTGGAGTCTGCTAGGGCTGGGCCACCCTGCCCGTTAGGTCGGCATCTGTCCCCATCGGCCTGCCTGCAGCTGATGCTCATTAATCCTGGAGCCCCGAGCCTGGAGGGTGGACACGGCTGAGCTTTTAGAGCCATTTATGACAATGGGCTTGACGAGGGCTGCTAGACTGATTTATAATTGGGCTGAGGGCCCCCTGCGTCCCTGGAGCCCAAGCTCCCAAGCTGGGCCAGTCCAGGAGGGTGGTTTGTGCTCATTGGTTTCAGGCAAAGGACCAAGACAGGGTCCTGCCAGACCAGCAGAGCAGATTCCAGCACACCCTGGGGCCTCCTGGTTTGAGGGTCCTTGTTTGGGAAACTTAACAGAACCTGCCCTGGTCCCCTCAGGAGGGCAGGACACTCGTCAGGGTCTTCACAGGCCAACTTTGGGATCAGCCTTCTGAACTCACATGAGTTTTGCAGGAAAATAACGATAATGAAAACATCACGTGATATGTATTGACTGCCTACTATCTCCTTAGCCTTGAGCGAAAGGCTTCAAATGTACTGTCTCATTCAATGAGGTGTAAGAACCGTTATCAGGCCTATTTTGCAGATGAGGAAACTGAAGCACAGAAGGTTAAATAACCTGCTCAAGGACACCCCTTAGAAGAGGCCGAGCTCAGCTCTGGACCAGGTGGCCTGGCTCAGGGATTTGGTGCCTCTGCCTTCTGTTGCACAGGACTTGGCACAGGACTTGGCATTGCCACCTAAGCCTAAGCAATGGGTCTGATGGGTGTCAGAGATGCTGGGAGCCTCCGCCATGAGATGCGAAGCCTGGGCCGATGGAAGGGAAGGTGGCTGGGAGTCAGGAAACTGGGATGCCACCTTCACTCCAGCCACTCAGCTACCGTGTGACTTAGGTGTGTTATCTCTCTGCTCAGTGCCGTCAGGCACGCTGTCATTATTTGTTGTTTTTAAATAAAGATCCCAGGGTGCAATACATGTGAAAACACTTGGAAAAGAAGTTAATAATGGCAGCAGTAACCATCCTTGGCCCAGCAGGAAGGGCCCCACCATCGGGAACCCCTACTTGGAGCAGGGCAGCGCACTTCCGTGGTAATGCTGTCTCATCCTTCCCCTGGGCAAATCCCCCCATCTGTCTTCCTTCTCTTCCGAGTGCTGTGATGTGGCCAGGCTTCCAGGAAGCTCCCGTGTGCCCACCTTCCCTCTGGGTCTCTCCCTCTGGGAGTGGCTTTCCTGAGCGTGTTGGATGGAAGGCGTCTTATCTCACTCCTGTCCCCCCAGTTCTTCCTGCTACCTTGTCTCCCTTCTCCTGGCCTCTCTCTTGTTCTGCTGGTTCACGATCATCAAAGACGGATCTCAGTTTCCAGACTGTGAACCCAACTGTCTCCATTGCTGCAGGTTTCAGAGCAGCTGTGTGACGGTGGGTTGTTTTGTTTTTTTCATTTTTTTTTTGTTTTTTTTTTACGGCACCAGAAGATGCTGATGCATAATTCAGCAAACAATCCAGAAACGCGTCCGCATTCAAATTACTCACATCAGAGGGATCTGGATGTGATGCAGTGTCTCTTAAAAACCCACTCCATTCATGACGGTCCCTGTGCTTTTATCTTCCAGTATTTGTAAAATTTTCAGGAAGACTGGGCTACAGATGGGAGTTTCAGCCAAAAACTGATGGCTGCGTAGCCCTGTGGAGAACGTGGTGGTGTGAGATCCCAGCCCCCAGCCCTGGCCAGCTGTCTGAGTGGCAGGTGCTGGGTCTTGGGGTTGATTCCCCCAGGCCCCAGGCGGGTGTGGGCCAGGGCTAGCCCTGGAGTCCCTAGTCTTTCTAGCAGGTTCACCCCGACAGAGGCAGGCCCCTGCCCTGAAGAAGGCAGCAGCCTACTTCTCTGTGGAGAGGCTGTGCTGCGTAGCAGTTAAGAACACAGGCTTTGGAAGGAGACTTCCGTGATTCAAAGTCTGGCTCTGGCACTAATCAGCTGTTTGCCCTTGAACATGTTACTTAACCTCTCTGTGCCTTCCTTCCCTTATCTATAAAGTGTGGAAAATAATAGTGCTTATCTTACAGTGCTGTTGCGAAAACTAGAGTTAATGCACGTGAGTGCTACGTAAACGTTGGTTATCATTATTATTCCAGAAACTTCCATGGATATCTAGGGAACCCCTGGGTCTCCCCATTCCTTTATGGGATCTCCAAATTTCAAGGCACTCTGCTGCCCCAGGAGCACAGCAGGGGCCGCACAACCAGACATGAACTGTATAGGTTGGAAATGCCTAGCCGCCTGCAGTACTGTGTAAACGACCCCGTGCCCCAGCCCACTGCTGCGTTCCTCAGATTTCTCATGGCCCACCCACTTCATCAGCGGGACTCTCTCTGGGGTCTTCTCTTCCAAGGTTTTTATTTATTCCCCCCTTTCATAGGGCCTCAGAGTCTGAAGAAACTTCCCATCCATCTTGCCCCTCACCCCATATCCCCCTCTGCCTGGATGGCCACCCACCAGCCCCAGTTCTCAGCCATGCCCACTAGCCTCCACGGACCCCACTGCCCAGTCCTCTGGCAGCAGACACACCTGTGCATTTGCTAAGAGGCTGGAGGGGCTGCTGTGGCCAGCCTGACCTCAAGTCCAGACCTGAATGCCTAATTGCTGTTTCTCTGCTCTTTCCGTGAGTGAAAAGTGGGGTCATCTGATCATTAGCCCTCGTGGATGCTTCTAAGCCCCTGTGGCTGTTATCCATGTGTTGTGGGGCTGGGGACAGGCCCAGCTTCACCTCTACCGAGTGTGCAGCCAGCTCCGCCTGCCCCTCAAAGGCGGGACCCTCTTTGCACGGGGTGAGAACTCGGGTCCCTGAAGGTGAGACTTCCCAGAGCTGGTCCCAGAGCTCCCTGGGCCGGCACATCTGAGCCACAGATGGCCACAGAGGTTGCTGGCTAAGTGGAGGGAGATGTGTAAGTGGCGAGGAAGGGCGGGGGTTCAGAGCAGGACCGAAAACGCGGCAGGTGGACCAGCTCCTTCCTTGTGACTGGAAGCCCAGGGCAGGGGCGGTGGCAGAAGGTGGGGAAAAGCACTTCACGGATCCGGATGGTCTCTTCCTGGGTTCAGTGGGACCCTTGCTTTATGCCAGCTCAGTTTTAATCCCATGCTGTATGCCATGTGGCTCATGGCTGTCTTGAGCACAGAGAAATGAGGGAATTTACCCAACATCATACGGTAGGTTAACGGTGGAGGAGGAATGAGGACCCAGTTCTCTTTTCTTTCAGAACAGCATATGCCGCCGTCCTGATGGCTAGAATCTCGGATTCAGACAACAGGAACACCGAGGCTCAGAGAGGTGAAGCGACTTGCCCAGTGTCACACAGCTCATTAGTGGCAGAGTTAGGACTAGAACCCAGGGTTCCTAATTCTTAATCTAGTGTTTGTTCCACTTCCCACCCCTGATCACTTTCTCCGGTCTCTTCGCCTGCTCCCCTCATTAGCTAGGGAGGAGAGGTTCTCCCAGGGACTGGCATCTGCTGGTACCATCTGCACAGAAATCGGCCTGGGTGTCTCAAGGGACTAGGACAGAGGCAGCCCTGGTGCCTGGGCAACACTTCAGAGGGAAGCCGTCCCCATCCCGGCACAGGGATTGAATGGAAGAATCGGCTTTGCACAAGCACAAACTGCTCGGTCCCCCTCCTCCCCTGCCCCGCCCCCATGTGTTGTGGGTGTCAGCCAGGACTTGGAAAAAAATAAATTCTGGATGGCGGCTAGCCAGGCAGACACCCAGGTTGTCAGGGGACTGGGGAAGGTCAGACAGGGATGCCAGTTAGCATGAAGGAAAAGAAAAAAAAGGGTGGGTGTAAATTAGTGGCCTGTGTCTCAACAGCTCTGTGCCTGGAATCTGTAACAGGCCTCCCCACACGTTGGCTGGGGACTCTGGTTCCTAACGCAGCCCTCCTTCCGACGCGAGCCTGTCTGTGCTGCCTCACGCACGCTGAAGACAGCATGGCTCAGCTTCCACCCGCCCTCCCAGATTTATCCGTACTGAGCTTGCTGTAGCCTCTACTGCCTCCAGGCGCTCTCTGCTCCCACAGGCAGCCAGGTGCCTCTTCTGTGGATCTGACAGCCCCTCTGCTTCCCCTACCACGTCTGTTTCCTTTTCCGTCTCTCCCCCTGGTCTCAGGGTCTCAGAGGATCAAGGCTGTACCTTGTTCCCCTCTGAACTCCTCGCGCTGAGCACACATAGCAGATGCTCAATAAACATTTCTCAGCTGGATGGATGAGTGAGTGTCTAGCTAACAAGACCCGGTCCTGAGAGATGAGCTAGTTGGGGCCTCCAGCAGCAAGCAGCCCTGTCCCAGCTGATATGTGGTACTGTGTGCTCTCCACATGTTGGGCTGACATCCGGGGCAGAGGCAAATACACCACCTCGAAGCAGCCGCATAGCACAGGGAGATCGGCTCGGTGCTTTGTGACCACCTAGAGGGATGGGATAGGGAGAGTGGGAGGGAGACCCAAGAGGGAGGGGTTATGGGGATATATGTGTACGTATAGTTGATTCACTTTGTTACACAGCAGAAACTAACACACCACTGTAAAGCAATTATACTCCAATAAAGATGTTTAAAAAAAAAAAAAAACAAATACACCACCTCTGACCTGTGGGCCCCTGAGGCTAAAACCCATCCAATAAACTCCTAAGTGCCAGGTGCCGTCTCAGGTGCTGGGCTGATAATGAGATGAAAAAGATGTTTTTCCTGACCTTGAGGGGATCACAGTCTAGTGGGGAGTACAGCACAGAAACCACAAAGCTACAATGGAGGGACTCACCACCTGCTGTGGGCGCCTGGAATGGGGAATGAAGCTTTTTCTGGGGAGGGGGCGCTGCGTGAGGCTCTGGGGTCAGTGGTGATGGAAAGGGGTGCTGAGAGAGAAGGGGGGCCGTGATCCAGACCCGGAAGGGTAAGTGAAACTTTCCAAATGAAAAGTGGGGGACGGGCGGGGAGCAGCCCAAGGCAAGTAGGAGAGTAAAGGGACAGCCTGTGCGGGGAGCTCTAATGGCTTTATTTGGCTGGCGTGTGGGCTCAGGAGGGATGGGTCTCAGGGCCTGGCTGGAGAGGGCCTTGTGAAGTGGCTCCGTGCCAGCCCAGCAGGAGCACCTTCCCCGGACCGGACCGCTGGGCTGGGTGCTCAGACAGATGCAGAGAGGCAGCGTGTCCCCGGGCTGTAGGGTTTGGGGAATGACTGTGTCTCGCCTGCTGACCAATCCGGGCTCAGCGGGAGGCTAGCGTCTGGGTCCACGCCCTGGTTTGAGGCACCTGGACCTCTGCCGTAGGTGAGGTCCTACGACCCTGGTTTACAGGATCACCGCAGCCTCTGCCAGCAGGGCTCCCTCCGTGGGACAGTCTAGAGGAGGCTGAGTGCTGGCTGTGGCCACAGTAACTGCCGAGCAGGGCACATGGCAACACGCGCCGCCTGGCTCCCCACCTCCCCGCAGAAGGGTGCTGAGGCCGGACAGTGGCTGCCAGGGCCTCTGGGGCACCTGCCGCCTGTCCGGCGCGTCGGCTTCCCAGGTGAGGCTCTTTCCAGCTTGGAGTATCATAACTCTGCTCTGCGAGAGACCTGGGAGGCTCAGGGAGTGTTTTCCCTGGGAGGAGTCTCAAGAAAGGCCAGGAGAAACAGCTTCATCCATGTACGGGAGAGGTTGTACCCTAATGACAACCAGGTTCACATTTAGGTACGGTATGAGGGCTGGTCCGGTTTGTTTCCACCCTTGGTGCCATTCCTTCCTGCCCTCATACATCTACTTGTTAGTGTAATAAATATTTACTGAGTGTTCATCGTGCCCTGGGCACATAGACCCTGCCCTCAAGGAACCTGGGGTCTAAAAGGAAGACAGAAATGTAAGAACGTAGTTCCCCCGTGTCCTGTGGTGTGTCCCTGTCCCCTGTCTTTTGTTCATGCTCCATCCCCTGCATCCTCTATGAACTGTAGGGATACCTCCGTGGCTCCTTTGCCTCTGACTTCCGGTTGTAATTTGGACAGTAAGGACCAGAGGAAGGAGACTGGGGTGGAAGAGAGAGAGAGTCCTCTCATGTTCCTGGCTGCGGACAGACTCACCTTTCTGGGATGCTGACTCTGTTTTGAATGGGAGCAGAAACAAGACCTGTCATCCCCTTGCTTGGGTCAGAAGAAGGCTAGGGCAAAAGGGAAACCGGTCACCTAAGGCTGACCAGTGATTCTTGGAACAAACGACTCAGCCCCACTCTCCACGTTCCTTCCCACTCCAAGGCCTTCTCTTTTCCCTGGCTTTTAAGTCATCAGAAAAGAATCTCCCTTCTTATTATAAGCATCGTTTTCCAAGATTCAAAGCACAGAAGGAGAAAGAGCGAGGCTTTGCCAGTGCCCAACCAATGTGAGGGAGTAAAAGCTGAACTCAACTTTCGAGGAATCCCAGGCACGTGCTGACATGCTGGGTGTGGACAGGCATTTCTCAGAAGACACTGAGGATGGCGTGTTGCTGGCGAGAAAGGGGGTGAGACCGCATGGGGCAAAACGCTGGGGTTGAGCTGCGGCATGTCCTGGAGTGCACTCTATCGAAGGGAAAAGTTAGCGATAGCCGCATTTACAGCTGCCCTTTCCTTCTGCAAATACTGCCACTTGCAGCCCGAGCTCGGGGAAAGCCATTACCTCTGCTCCGAGCTGCTTGTCACTGCTTCTGTGACTCTGGTTCCTCTTATAAGACTTGACAGGAAGAAACCTGGCTTTGAAGCATGTAATAATAAGGCTGATGCTCCCTAGAATCTCGCAGAACTGGAAGGGATGAGAGAAGGGGGAGTGATCTGGCTGGAGCGGGTCCTAAATCCCACAGCCCAGAGCTCCACACCGTTCCTGCTTTGGCCGCCCTTAAAGCCAGCGTGGCGCCAGCTTGGGCCCTGAGGCCTCTGGGGAGCCCCTTAGAGGAGTAATTGGGTGAAACTCCTCGTGAGATATTCTCCAAAGGGTTGGATGGCTGTACCCTTTAGTTGGGTAGGTGAAAAATAAATGGTCAGGACCAGAGGAGATACGTGAATAAGGATACCATTTTTTTCTGCACGCAAATTGAAGGTTGGGGTGGATTATTATGACATAATATTGAGTACAAAAATTGTCACTGTGGTGGAATATCTGGGGGCTGGGATTAATATGAGTGATTGACTCACAGATCACCAGTTTTCTTACATTATCTTAGGCAGCAACACAAACTAGCTGGGTAACTCTGGGCAAGACACTTAGCCACTTGGGACCTCGGTTTCGAGGGTCTCCCAGCTCCATGTGTTGATGATTTTTGCTGGAGGAGGAGAAAACTTATGAGGGTCAGATAGAAGGAGAGTCACAGTGCAGGTGGGCCACAGAGGGGTAGGGTGGCACTCAGGAAAGGAAACCCAGTCTGCGCCCAGAGATGGGGTCCCCGGTGAGTCAGTGCATATCCCTTGCGATTTCCTTGGGCTGGACTAATAGGGCTGTGGCTTCTCCCGCCCTCGTGTGCAGGTTCGCTGTTTTAATTAAGGACCCAGGCTGCTTCTCAGTGAGAATTGATGGAAAGGGGTCTGCAGCCCCAGATAGAGGCATAGCCACGCTGGAGGAGGGGTACAGGGAGCAGAGGCTGCCAGCCTCTCTGGCACTCTGCGGCAGACAGAGCAGGGCACAGAGAGCCCTTAATGGTCACGCAGATTAGGAACACGGTTCCGGCTGAGGGCACGGAGCCCTGGAGAATGATAAACTCCTTGCAGCCACTCAAGCAGCTAAGCAGACAAGATCTAAATAAACACGCTTCTGTCTCCAGTCGGGCGGGCCCCCCTGTCGGTGGTGGAATCAGGTTGTCTGCTCTGACATCCTGACCTTGGACTCCCTGCTTGACCCTGGTGAAGTGCCAGATCTCCCGACAGCAGATGCACAAACCTCTCTCCTCCTCTGTGCTCACTCTGGGCTCGTTTTAGATCTGGCGAACGCGTGCCGTCCTCCTTAGGTGGCTCCTGAGCCATCGAGAGCTACCCAGCCACAGATGGGCGGCTCCGCTCCCATGAAGTATTTCAGCCTGAAGACTGTTGAGTGTTTCATCCCCCTCCCACTCTCCTGCATGGTCGAGACGCTTCAACATTGAGTATCTGCTTTATTCAGAGGCATTGTAAGGGTTGAATAAGGAGAAAACATTTGTGATCTGTTAACGTGCGAGTCTGGTCGGTCCCAGCGCTTCTCAAACTTGAACGTGCGCACAAATCGTTTGAGGATTTTATGCAAATGCAGGTTGCAATTCAAGAGGTCTGGGGAGGGGCTCGATACCCCGCGTTTCTAATGAGTCTCCAGGTGAGGCTGATACTCTTGGTCCTTGAACCGTAATTTGAGTAGCAAGGTCTAGGTCACTGCTGTTCAAAATGTGGTCTGTGAATTGTTTGTTAACCGTCTGCAACAAGATACGTCGTACAGACACCGAGAATGAGCTTTTAGAAATTTGGATAGTAATTTGACATTGCTGCAACATCGCAGAGCCTGGTTGGTGAATTTGCATTTTGTGTTTTTAAATTTCACTTTTCTGGTAATTTGTTTTTATGGTATTTGACAAAAGCGTCCATCTACAACGGACTGGAACTTTTACAAAATGGCTCTTCCCCACGGATAGAGTGAGCAGCGAGAGACTAGGTGACTTGCGGCATGCTTTGCAGGCTCTGAGATTCTCTGATTCTCTGAAACTCATGTACAGAGGTGTCCTGTCCGTGGAGGACAGACCCTGGTGGTGTGGCACGTGATCCCTGCGGAGGATCCCCGGCCAGGTCCTTGGCATTTCCTCATGTCGCCTGTTTTCCAAGCTCAGCGCAGTGTTTCTTTCCCAGGCAGCATTCTGGGTATTTCAGGCAAAGGTTGAACGTATCAGGGGGAGTTCAGCCTCTGCTGATGCCAGGAAGTGCCAGCTAACAAGAGAGATTGCCAGATGGAGAGCCTTTGAGCGCACAGCCTCGAAGGCATCCACACTGGGTTTAGGCAGCCGTCTCCCTCCGTCCCTGGTCCCTGAGCAGGATTTGACTCCACTGAGGCAGCCACCTGTCCCACTGCTGAGAAGGAATAAGCCAGGCTGCAAAACAGGCCAGTGAGAAGGCTTCCTGCCTCGCGTGCCCCACGGGGGAGGGCTGGGTGATAATGAACCAAGTGCAGTCACAACAGGAATGGGGCCAGCTGGAGCCCGCCCACGTTTGACCCACAGTAGTTTGGCAGGACCCAGACTGCTGGGGGAGTGGTCAGAGATGAAAACAAGTCCAGCCTTCCCCCTGCAGTGGCGGTCTCTGTTGTTCTTGGCCCCCGGAGGGCTGTCACACATGCTGGACAGGGCTGGTGGGGATGACCCTGGGCATGCAGAGTGGCAGGACCCATTTCAAATCTTGCCTTCTTTCTTCTACCCCCTGCCCTTGGTGCCTGGTCCAACCCTGGGCAGCTGTGGGTCCCCTTCCATCAATGCCTTTTCACAGGTTGATTGTAAATGTCCCCTGTTCTGAGCTAGAGGTATTCCCTTAATGATAGAAGCTCTATAGAACACCTCGTCATCTATACTAAATGCTAATTAGGTTGGAAAAATCACAGAGAAAAGGGCTTGATATTGAGTAACCGTGTGTTAAACGATCTTCATACATCCTTTGGAAATCAGCCACTCCAGTGTTCAAAAAGGATATGATTTCAGCTAAGCCGGATTTAATTGAGTGGTTAGATTTTGATTTGTGCCTGTGATTTACTGGATGACCTGAAGCCGCTTTACCTTTCAACTGGGGTAATTCGTTAACGAGGTTCTAGTTTGGCTGCAGGAGGACTTGTGATTGAGAATGTATCTAAGTGTGTGCGTGCTCACCTTTGTGTAAAAGGGGCTGCTTGATCAGGCGGGACTTTGGAGTTGTTCTTCTAGGGATGGAGATGAGCCAACCTGCCCTGGTTGTTCTCCCTTGCTGTCTAAGACAGAGGCCACCGCACACCTTCCCGAGACAGGTGTCTGGGGCTGGGGGTGGTGTCCGTGGCCAAGGAACCAAAGCAAAGCTATTTGGTCAATCCAGCATTTGGATCCCTGACTGACCTTGTTAGCCCTGTTCCATAGCTGTTGGGCCTCTTGACACATTTCGTGAAACTGAACTTGAGTACAGGTGTTTACTGACAATGGGAAGGAAAAGAAGGTCTTTTGTGGCTACATCTGTGTACCATGGTCCAAGTCTATTAAGACACTAAAAGGATTCACCTTGATTAGATGCCTGGTACTAGCCTCTTCCCTACCCACCAGCCACAGATGGCCCCCCAGATTGCCTAGAACCACAATTACTCTGCAAGTCCTGCTTTCTAGCTACAGCCAAACTGAGATAAATTTCAGAGCGGCAGGGACCTGTTTAGTGTATAGTCTGCCTCGGATATTGGAAAACAGAAACAGAGGAGCCGGCATCTACTCAGTGTGACGCAGCCGGACATCACAGCTCAGAGCTTGCCACCCCAAGTCCCTAGGGAAAAAAGACTTCCGAGAATGTCTCCCCGCTTAGCTTCGTTGGGTAGTTGGTCTTTTTCCCCTTCCCCAGGCACCCTGTGGGCACCCCTGGACACTGGATTTCAGGGAAATCCACTCCTGTCCACTCTTATTGTGTTATCACTTGTGAAGTTTAGCAAAATTGACTCTGCGGTCAGAGCACAGCTGTCTCTTAGACCTGGTTCATATCTTCCCTGATAGGGTAGGATAATTTAATTCTCATTTGTCCACTTTTGCAGCTTGAGTCACCTGGACACTGTGTGTGTGTGTGTGTGTGTGTGTGTGTACACAGGACAGAGAGGACACCTTATTGTAACCTCACGTAATTAACTCACTGCTCAGAACCACAGCAGCATCTGCGGTAGGAAAGAAAGGGGAAGCTGGAAGTGCTCACTGTGGCCGATCATATGTGCTAAAGCCCTGTTAGCATCTGAGCAGGAAGGCCCTCCAGGAAGAGTCAGTGTTGTCCCCCCTTCTTTCCTTAACACAAGGGGCGATGGCTGGGCATGGCGGCTGTGTCTCCTGCATGACCAGTATCTGGTCCAATTCCATAATGCTCAACAGGAAAGCCTGAGAGGAGGAAGGTAGCAGGGTAGGAGTTGAGAACACTTGGCCTCATGTGCTCCCATATTTTTTACTAGTTCACTAGGAAATAAAATGTGGTAAAGAATGCATGAAGGCAGAGCGTAAGGTTCGAGACTGATGTAGTGACCTGATTATCTGAAGACAAGTGAAAATGCTCCGTATTCATTCTGTTGCACCTACGACCCCTCAGATGATTCCTGTGGGATGTGCATCAGTGCAGTTCTTGTTAAGGTGGTCTGTAGGTTTCTGTCCCATGAGAGGTGATGGGCCAGGGGGTGCTTATGAACCTTGGTCTGGGTGGTTGCTCCAGAGTCGGGGCTGGAAATTAGTTCCCAAACTGGAGATTTTATTGGAGGGACTACCCGCTCTGTGCCAGACTGTCTATATCTGGCGGGGGTGGGGCGGGGTGGCGGTCCGTAATGGGCCATCTGAGCTGCACAGGGACAGGTAAACAAGGACTCTGAAAGAGTCGAAATGCATTGTAAATAGTTCTTCAGAAATGAGTCCCAGGAGTGTGCTATGAAGCTGGCTCTGTTTGCATTTGAAGCGTGGCTGCTGGGAATTCTAACTAGTACAACACTTTGGGAAGACAATTTGTAACTATTTAGCAAGAACCTTTAAAAGATTCAGGTCCTTTGAACTAGAGATAATTTTTTTATAGGAATCAATTCAAAGTTCAAAAAATGATGCTAATCACCAAGTTATATATTTCAGCATTATTTAGCTGAAGTGGAATTAATTTAAATACCCATTTGCAGAGGGATAGGGAGATAAATTTGGCATATTATGCAGCCATTTAAAATTTAGTTTATATGGGACTTCCCTGGTGGCGCAGTGGTTAAGAATCCGCCTGCCAGTGCAGTGGACACAGGTTCGAGCCCTGGTCCGGGAAGATCCCACATGCCGCGGAGCAACTAAGCCCATGTGCCACAACTACTGAGCCTGCGCTCTAGAGCCCATGACCCACAACTACTGAAGCCCGCACGCCTAGAGCCCGTGCTCCGCAACAAGAGAAGCCACCGGCATGAGAAGCCCGCGCACCGCAACAAAGTGTAGCCCCCACTCGTCGCAACTAGAGAAAGCCCACGCACAGCAACGAAGACCCAAGGCAGCCAAAATAAATAAATTAATTAAAAAATAATAATAATAAAATAAAATTTAGTTTATAAAGGCCAATATTCTAACCAATTCTTGTATAGTAACATTAAGTGAAAAAGCATGATACCGTTGAAACTTTTTACAATGCATAAAAAAAGAAATCCACCAAAAGGCTAATAATAGCCATACTTGGAAAAAGGGACTAGATGCGATTTATTTATTTTTCTATTTAGCTACCTTTTTCTAATTTTTTTAAATGAGCATTCATTGCTTTTATAGTGGAAAAAATAAACTTTTGAAAATAGAAAGAACCCCAGAGAATTGTTTAGATAGCACTGAGGTCAGAGAACAGAGAGAGAATACCAGTAGTCAACCCCAAGGTCTTCAGCCAGCCAACCAATTAACTCAGCAGTGAGGGGGTCTTTCTCCGAGTGTGTTAATGGGTTTGCTTGGTGGCTGGACCATTTCATGACACATGCTGTGAGTGGGCCTCAGAGAGATGGCGTGTGAGTGGAGGGACCGACCAGCATGAGCCTTCCCTCACTGCTGGGATAAACCAGAAATTATTAAGAGCTTCTTACGAAGGATGTACCCTGTTTTGAACTAAGGATGATACAGAAGTGCAAAAGAAAAAAGTTGCCCCAAAGAACTTGCATTCTTATCTAGGGATAAAACACTACTCAGACATATACACATGAAACAGTTCATGAATGTAACTACATTTATATACATATACTACATTATATATTATGTACATATAACTACATTTGCTTGTGTATATATTTGTGTGTGTGTATATGTGTATATATAAATATACACCCACATATGCACATTCACACACACCTACATACCACTCTGTCTCAAATATATTGGTAGCTCGGACAATATATGGTACTTGTGTGGTGGAAAATAAGCACTTACTGTACCGTGTTAGTAGCATTGTCTCTGAATACAAAGGACGGCATATCATTGCAGATCATTTCAGTGGCAATGACAATGATTCCAGACCATGCCCATCTTCTCTCTTACTCATGAGCGGATGCTGTAGCGATCTGCATTTGCAAAATGCCACGCATAGCAATTTAAAAATCTTGATCATTTTGCCAAAACTGACTAGGCACGCTTAGGGTGAAAAGCTCGTGGTGGGCTTAGGAGACCCTGACACAGGTGTCTCATGTTTGGTTCTCACCTGGGTTCCTCCAGGTGCGTTGGAACAGCCCTCTTTGGGTTCCCGGGGAAGGCCCAGAGCAGGGAGCAGGCTGTGTGACAGACGGGAACCAGCAGCAACATGAATTTTGCTTCTATGCTGTGCTTCTCAGCTGGTCAAATATCACCCAGGCAAACAACCGCCGAGAGGCTCTCGCTCAAGCCGAGGACAGCATTGTTCTGACCCCTGAAATCCGGCCATGGTCTGAGCTCTCCTGCTTCCTCTTCTTGGGGCTTTAGGGAATGAAGGAACCTCCAGCCTGTTTGCTCAGTCCGAGAGGACAAATGCAGGCAGCTCCTTAGAAGGTGCATCTAGGGGTCCTCCCCCTACACCCTGCACAGGAAAGAAACCCCGGCGTCCTTTTCCCCTTCTCCGTCGGCTTTTCAAATCCCCGTGACTTTTTTCTTTTTTCTCCCTCAAAGCAAGCCAACAGATAGAAGTGTGAATAATTGATTGAGAGAAGCTGCAGTGACTAACAGTTCTGGTTAGAACCTCTCTCTCAGGAAGCCTGGGGAGGTGCAAGGGGAGGTGATCTGAATGACAAGCAGGCCCCTCTGTCTCCTGCCCTGGAGGCGCTGCAAGGGGGCGCCTGGAGCCTGTGACCGCCTGGCTGGGTCTGGGTCCTCAAATAGAGGCCTGTGCACTGGGTGGAAGGTGCAGGATCGCGGTAAGTTCTTCTCTGTGCTAATCTGATTTGGATCACACCAGGCGTGGTCTACGTGTTTACTCCAATATGTGAGTGTGTGCAAAGTAGAATATGGGCTAGTGCTGTAAATTCTTTGCCTTATTAATATTGACGCCAGATGTTACCAGACTGTGTTCTACACAACTGTAATATCACTTGAAATTTCAATAGTTGTTTTTGAATAAAAGGTTCTCTGGTCGGGGCTTCCCTGGTGGCGCAAGTGGTTGAGAGTCCGCCTGCCGATGCAGGGGACATGGGTTCGAGCCCCGGTCCGGGAAGATCCCACATGCCGCGGAGCAGCTGGGCCCGTGAGTCATGGCCGCTGAGTCTGCGCGTTCGGAGCCTGTGCTCCGCAACGGGAGAGGCCACAACAGTGAGGGGCCCGCGTACCGCAAAAAAAAGAAAAAAAAAAGATTCTCTGGTCAAATTGGGGAAATGCCCTCTAGCCTTCTCTCTGAGATTCACTATATATGTAAGTATATTCAAACACCCTAGAAGTCTGGCAGTACATTCTTTGTCTGCATTTGCTTTCTCCAGACTTATTTGACCTTGATCACATTTTGGGTCGCTCTTTTTTTTTTTAACCATCCTGTAAGGCACTGACCCGTAGTATACAGTTTAGGAAAATACTGGTAGGTGCAGCTCTGCCCTCACCTCATTGCTAAGAGACATGGTGGGACTAGAGTTGTGCGTTTGAATCCTGTTTCTGCCTCATACCAGCTGAGAGGCTTGGCGGGAGTCTCTGAGCCTCAGTTGCCCCATCTAAAACAGGGATAAAAACCAACCAAGCCCCCAGTTTCATGTACTATTTTCTGTATATACATACAGTACATAAAATAGGTGCTGTTACCGTGCTCGGAGTGTAGGAGATGCTCTGTAATCTAGTAACGGAACTGAATATAAATATAGCTGGTGGTAGGTAAAATTACCTTGTAGCTAAGCAGAGCTGATCCAGATCTGTTGTGGAAACATGAGTATCCAGCTCAAGAGACTTCTGCACTGTCCCCAGTAACCTGATCTCCCGCCTTATTCCAAACCTTCACTGTGGGAAGTTCTTCCCGGTATCTTGCCTAGTTCATGCTAGTTGGAATTAAAGCCATTTCCCCGTGTCAGCGGCTCCCATGCCAGCAGCGTTAGCATCACCTGGGAACTTGTTAGACATATACATCCCAGACTCAGATTTACAGAGTCAGGGACTCCGGAGTTGAGGACCAGTCATGGGGTTTTAGGAAGCTCTCCAGGTGATGCTGATGCTTGCTAAGCTTTGAAAAACACTGCCTTAAAGGATTGTCTCTATTGACTTAATCAAGAACTCTCAGAGTTCCCTCCCACATGGCCCTTCTCCTGATGCTTTAAATCTGTCCTATCTCCCTATGTCCTATCTCCTCCCCACAAAGGACAGCTGTCTATTTCCCGGGTTCTTGGAACGTTGGCAGGTTTCTGAAAGTCAAGCTTATGAAATTCTTCAAGGCTCGCAACCCTCTATGCTTAGGCAACAGACTAAGGGATGCAGGGCCACATCACCTCATCTGCTCCTTCTACGCCTCCCTCCGCATCTCTGGGCAGGTCCTCAGATCCACCCATCTTGCTTCTAAGTGCTGCGTTCCTGCCAGGGACTGGGTGGGTTGAGCCAAGAGGGCCGCAGTGTTGCAGCGGAGGAAGAACAAGCTCTCGGGGGAGAAGTGCTAGCTGAGTGTGCCTCCCGGTCATTACTGTGGGGCCTGGTGCTGCCCTGTGCACGTGACTACGTCGCTGCAAATTCCACAGGCTGCTGTCTGCGGGGAGCTGGGCACTAGATGACAACTGTCCAGAGGGTTATTTCTTGGGCATTTTTGTTCATTAAAAAAGTTGTCTGTCGTTCCCAGAAGCCCCAAGGGGAGGGGCTGCTTCTACTCCTGGAATCCCATATGGGGCCAGTTTCAGCAACTCTCAACCAATTCTCAAGCCATAAGTAAGTCAACACCTTATATTATGTGGTGAGCCTGCCTCGGGGGTACGTATATAGAGGAGATAGTGGTGGCTGGCTCCAGGATCATGTGTGCAAGTAGCAAAGGTCAGGCAAGAATTAATTTAAAAACTGGGCTCCAACCCAAAGCCTTGAGATCCAGTGTGTAGGCTAAGAAGGACGATCTACTGGAGGCTATCTTGCATTGCTTGGGAAATTCTCAGAGTTAATATGAAGAGCTATATACCCTAGGTTTCAGGAAGCCTGGGTTCTAATGTTGACTTTGTCACTGATGGTTTGTGACCTTGGGCAAGATTGTTTCTTCATTCATTCTTTTATTTGTTCCTTCAACATTGGATTAACACTAATTGTGTTCTTTGCACTATGCTGGTCGCCTGGGGATACATCAAAGAGTAAAGTACATCCCTTTTCAAAAGTAGCCCACGGTCTGAGGAGGGATACAGAGCCAGGGCTTCCACGGAGGTACTCGCAAAGTCCAGTGGGAAGCTGGAGGACAGAGCCATGGGTGCTTTTGGAGAGAGGAATGCTTCTCTGACAAAGCTTTGAGATGCTCCCTCCATTTCTTCCTCTCCTCCAGTGATTTTTTTTGTTTTTTGGCCACACCAAGCGACATGTGGGATCTTAGTTCCCCAACCAAGGATTGAACCCATACCGCCTGCAGTGGGAGCGCAGAGTCCTAGCCACTGGACCGCCAGGGAAGTTCCTCCTCCAGTGATTTTATAAAAGCCAGGTCTCGTCAGTGGAGTCCAAGTTCTGTCTTGTGTATCACAGGCTCCCAGCGTGAGAAGGGAGATGAAAAATTGCCTAGTTTAACCACCTTTGGATGCTTCCATACCTCCTCCTGCAATATACCCCCTTCCTTGCCCACACACAACCACTCAGCCAGGTTTCTGTCCAGGCTACATTTGAAGATCTGCACCAAATTTTATGGACATCTGTTACTAACAACAGAACTAATGGCCATGTCAGAACTTTTAAACAAGAGGACAGATACCCATTTCAGAATTGTGTCGGCTGCCATGTTGGTTTAAAGGAGACTCAATCCACCTAGAGGTATATCCTGATACCCTTGAGTGGAATTCCAAATTTCAGTGGCTCCAAGAAAATCAGAGGTGGGAGGGAATTTTGAATATTCTAAGTCATTCTCATTCTCTCTTTCCTTAAACCCCATTTTACAAATGAGAGATCTGGGGCCAAGAGAAGAGAAATGACTGGCCCACGATTGCAGTTTGTCGTGGTTGCTATTCATGGAACTTCTTGGAATGTCTGGTAGTTTCTCAGGGAATGGGGAACTTGTAAGGGCACTGCTCTGGCCGCTGGTAGTCGGGGATGGGCAGAGTCTACAGCAATCCGCCAGTGTAGGGGAGTCAGGATAGCCCGACAGCGCTGCATGCTTCATGCCTTCTCTTCAGACCACCTGATGTCCAGTGGTTGCGCTATATTAGAGAGGGTTTGCGTTAACCAGGAAGTCAGAACTTATCACCCAGAACATGCCACACCCCAGCCATATGCCACAAGTGGTAAGAAGCTGGAACTCCGAATTAAGTACTCCTCCTCTTGGCTCTAAAGCACATCTCCAATCCTACATGGGAAGAATAACCATTCCCCTGACTTGAGAGCGTTCGACCTCTGACACGTAAGAGAAAAATCACTTCTGCGAGGTAAGATGACGCTGAGCTCTGACAATTAGTGCCTACACGCAGAGACTGTCGTGACTCCTGAGAATAACTTAGGTGCTTCTGACAGAAACAAGATAATTGGAGAACTTTAGGCATGGCATAGATGGTTGTACCGGGAGCACATGGTGTTGGGGCCAGGGATGGAGTCACCTGGGTGTTGCCCCGACCTTCCAGCCTGCCATGCAGACAAGCAGGGCTGTGTTGGCAAAAGTTGGTGGATTGCTCTGAAGGCCCCGTGAGCCCCTCACAGGGTCTCAGCTCCCTCCTCTCAGTACCCAACATGCAGTCCTGAAGCCTGAGTGTTTCCCCTTTCTTTTCTGTCTTCCCAGACAGTGTTGGGAGAAACAGTGCTTTGGCACGCCAGTCACCTCGGCCCTTCCATCTACTTGGCCCGGGTCTCTCGCATTCTAATCATTACCACCAGCCCGCTCACAGATGTCTCCTGGAAAGCGAGGAGTGATTTTCAAGCAGAAAGCAGAACGTACTCTGCTGGTTCTGTGCTGGTGGCCGTGAGGGGCATGAGTAAATCAAATGGTCTCTCCAAGCAGCGAAGCGCTGAGGCGAGGAGGGGGGGTGTGATGGGCAGAAAGAGCGCAGAGGCTGGCTCTGCGGATGCCATGAGGATGGAGTGCTGGGCCTTGGGTGAGATGCGTGGCGCCGCTGTCTCATGTGCTGTGTGGGTACCACAGGTGGGGAAGAAGTCACATCTTGTGCCTCAGTTTTCCTCCCCACGCAGGGCAGGACCGATCCTGTGTCTGGAAAAGCTCTGTGCTTATCAGAGAAACGCATTCTTTAAGTGCCATCCTATGAGAGTCTATAAACAGGAAGCAGAGGGCGTTCAGCTTGGGAAAAAATGATCTTTAGGACTGAAAGTTTTTGAAACGATTTCGGTAAGAAGAGGAGAGAACTTATGTATTTTTGGACCTGGCTCTTTTCCAAGTGGGTCCCAGTAAGCAAGGCTACTGGGTGCTGTTTAATAACATAAGCATGTCATATTCACCAGCTCTTCCTAAATGGCCTCTCCTAGCCAGGGGAGAGAGAGAGAGGTATTCTCTCATTGTCTCATACAGAGCATCTGGGGAATACTGTGTAGAATTTCTTTCCTGTGTTTTGTTTTTTTTACAAAATTCATGAGGCCGGGAGTGGAGTTTTTGCTGGCATTCATGTTTGGTGAAGAGAGAGCAGTGCAGGCAAGATAAGTTTCTCCATAAGCAAACATTGCTCAGGGCGGGATTCAGCTCCCCCCACGGAAAGCAGGGAGGTGATTAACCCTGCTTCACACCCGAAAGCCAAAGGTTGACCTGGGGGAACAGAGGCGCAAGGAAGCTGGGGTGCAGGTGGGGCCTGGCTGGGGTGACGGTCAGCCTGTGTTCTTTCTAGGATAGCCACAGGGACAATGTCTTCTGATCCCAAACCCAGACCCGAGTCACGGGTGGGGACCAGTGGGGGAGATCCGAGGCGAGGGGTGCTGTCTCCACCGCAGGATGGAGATGTTAGGGGGCTGGACGCCGGCACAGAGACTGATCCGGGCTCCTCACAAATGGTTATCGCTGAGCAAATCGCTTCCTGGGGGCGGAGATCTCACAGCTGTAATTTCGTTTCCTTATGGTTGCTTCTTGCTGAGAGCGCCTTGCCTAACATCACTGTTGATAGTCATGGAGTTTGAAGGGCCTTCAAAAAAAGTACCGTACGGGAAGGTATTTGGGAGAGCAGGGTCGAGTGTAAATGAGGAGAAACAGCCACTAAGTTGGGATGCGGTGGGCGTGGGACTCCGCGGCAGGGCCCTGCGCAGAGCAGCCGCAGAGCCTGGGATGCCCTCCTCCCTCCCCTCCCTGTGTCCGCCTTTGCTTGTGCTCTGCCTTGTGGTGCAGTGGATCCTTTCCCCCCCGACCCCGGCTGTAAACCCCAAGGGCTTTTGCAGGGACTTTGAACAATCCCTGGGCTGAGGTTCTGTAAGTGTCAGGCACTTGTCTGAGGTCATGCCCGCAGACCTGCTATCCACGCCTTTCTACCACATGAACTGGAAGGAAATATCGCTCCCTGCCTCCCTTGGTTCCTGTTAACCTTTTTCTTTTCTAAACTGCATGCAAGGTCCCCCCCCACTGCATACACGTATATTCCAGCAATTCTAGTTGTGTTTTGCTCTGTTTCCCTGCCTCCCTGCTAAGTACATCTTGTCTTTTCTGTCTTCAGCATCTTTCCCACCCTTTTGACTGTTCTGGGAGCTCCTTCGCAGCTCAGATGTCGCCTCCTCTCTGAAGCCTTCTCTGATCTGCCCCTCCCTCCCGCGTCGCCCTGGAGCAGGACAAATCACCCCGTTTCATGGACTGCTGCTGGGCTCCTCAATATTCCCAGGTTTTCATAGCTCACCTTGTTACGGTCATTTGATCAAGTGTCTGTCTGCTTTTCTTCCTGGGCCCTGTGTGAGATGCTGTCAGGCAGGGGCATTGACACCTGTGTGGTCCCCAGTGCACACAACAGGAGTGCACACAGCATTTGTTTTTGGTGAATGGAGTTGAGGGCTGGGGAGCCCTGTCCACATGGCATTTTTCTCGAGCCTCCAGAGACTTCACCACTTCCTGGGGGACCACCAGACTTCTGAACCCTCAGGAAGATGTCTCTGTGAGTTTAATGATGTTGTTCTATAAATTTATTTATTTTTTTTAATTTTTAATGGCGTTGGGTCTTTGTTGCTGCATGTGGGCTTTCTCTAGTTGCGGCGAGCGGGGGCTACTCTTCATTGTGGTGCAGGGGCCTCTCATTGCGGTGGCTTCTCTCGTTGCGGAGCACGGGCTCTAGGCGCGTGAGCTTCAGTAGTTGTGGCACGGGGGCTCAGTAGTTGTGGCTCGCGGGCCCTAGAGCGCATGCTCAGTACTTGTGGCGCACGGGCTTAGTTGCTCCGTGGCATGTGGGATCTTCCCAGACCAGGGATCGAACCCATGGCCCCTGCATTGGCAGGTGGATTCTTAACCACTGCACCACCAGGGAAGTCCGGTGATGTTGTCCTAAATCCTTCTTAGGGCTGGGCCAGGTCAGAGCTGGGGAGTGTTTGAGTCCCTGGAGGATGCTCAAAGGCAACGACCAAGATGACGTGGATCTAGATGAGTGAGTCTAGTCAGCACCTGCCTAGAGAAGTCTCTGCCTGACCAGGCGCCTTTCCTACCATGGCCCCACCCAGGCCTCCACCAGGACTCAAAATCCCAGCTACACTCTCTGCTTTGGAATAAGGAACACAGACAGGATGGGGGCATCGACATCAGAGGCCTTGCTAAAGGGAGCTTGTGCTGTCCAGGAAGGAAATGGGGAGGGCAGGGAGCAGGTCTGCCTCTGTCGGTCTTTTCCCGTGAACTCTTTTTTTTTTTTGGAGTATAATTGCTTTACAATGTTGTGTTAGCTTCTGGAGTGTTTCTCTGATACCTTGAAAAGGACAGAGAGTTCGTTCTGGGCAGAAATTAACTCGTCAGGTAATGGCCGGAACTGACTCTTGGTGCCTTGCCACCTCATGTGTTTTTTCCCTGGAGAAAGCCGGAGCACTTTTGTGGATTTAAGAGCAAGCGTGCCTATTTGAATGGATATAATAAAATTGCTAGATGGAAGTGATATACTCCCTGTTGGTGCAAGTGCTTCATACAGATTTGTCTAGGAGTGGAAACCGTGTTGCTAGGCATGATATTTCTGTTCGTCTTGGGGCTAGGGTTCAAGTGCTTAACAAGCAGTGCTCCTTTTGCAATAGTGGAATAAAAACCCAGAACCAACAGCAGCTCCCATCACTCACAGAGACGCTGGGCGTGTTCGTCTCTGCGGATTTCTGATGGATGCGTTCTGATACCCACCGGTGACTTCTAATTACCAGCTGCTCACGCTTCCCCTCCCTCCAGCCTCTGCTGGCTCAGGCCTGGCATCTCCCAACAGCTTCACCGTTGGCATCCTGCTTGTCTTGTGAAGGAGTCTGTCGGGTGGTATTAGGCGTCATGGATCAGCCCCTCAGAACCGAGGGTGAGACACCCCCCCCCCCCGATGGAATTGCACGTGACAGGAGAGATGAATTCACCACCACGCACAGGTCCGAATGAACACAGTCACCCAGCGCTGATGGGAACCTTAAGGAATCAGGCATAGATTAAAGCCACGGAGCCTTTCAAATGCAGATGCCCCCTAATGAATCACATGTTGGAACTGGTCGACTTACTCTTTGGGTCCCTTCTTAATAAAGACCGGCATGAGCTTCTCCCTCCTCAAAGCAGGAATGCACAGGAGCCAGGCTGCCATCTTCGTTTGGCCCAGGTCAGCATCAAATGGCCCGTGATTATTGTCTGATGTGCAGCGGCTCGCATGTGGCTGGACCAGCAGCTCTGCAATCAATCCCAGCTGCTGGGCTGGAGGGTGGCCCCAGCCACCTGAGCCTCAGGTTGGAATCATCTCTTATATCCCCATTAAACTCTGGGCCCCTACCACATGGGAGAGTTTAAGGGGAAAATGAGATTTTATTAAAGCCAGGGGACCTCCCTGACTGAGCCGAAAGCCTAATAAGAGCCGTAAGGGTTTCTTATCGCAGATGAAAAGTTTCCCATTTTCCCAGATTCCTCCCGTTTGTTGCTGCTGTGTGGCCTCTCCCCGACCCTGCATTTCCATGGGTGCCTCATTATTTAAAGCCATGGCTAAAATGCCAAACAGCAGTTAGTAACCAAACCATCCAGCAAACCCTTTTTCTCCCCCTGGTGAAGGCCAGCGGTTTTGTGTGTACGTGGTTTATAGTCTGAACACAATGACTTCAAAAGGCTCCTGAGTTTCAGAGCGATAAGGTGATCAGGATTTCCAGGGAAAAATAAGACAAGCCAGAAAGGTGTGTGTGCCTCTGGAGCTCTTGCTCCTGGAGGTGTCCGTGACCCAGACACGGCAAAACTGCCACCGTGGTCTCAGCGACTCACTCTGAGTGCATCTAGAACTCGGTGGCCTGGCTCCAATCGTAGAATCCTAGTGTGTAAGGAATGGTTGCCTTTTCTTTCCCATCCTCTAGACTTCTCCTCCAGACCTTGGGGAGGACATTATAAGACTGAGCATGGCCAATGGCTGGGTCACCGGTTGCTGGGTCTGGGGATGAAGTTGGCAGTGAAGTTCAGCAGGACTCGCGGGTAGCCAGGGCTGGTCCACCTGCCCTACAGGCTTTTCATTGCTTCCACTGTCAGGGCACGTCATGCCCCAGCTGCTTTCAAAACTTGGAATTGCTGTTGCCCGTTTAAAATGGGGATGATGATACTTACCCACCCGCATAGCGTGTGGAAGATTAAAAGGGATAATGGATGCTGAGCCAGTAGAAAAGTGCCCAGCAATAGTAAGTACTCAGTAAGTGTTTAGTATTTTATAATGGCATTGCATCAAAGCATTGTATGAGTAGACGCTTATGAAATGTCAGTTTCCTTAGCACTTTCCTCCTCTCCATGCCAAGCCCTCTACTGAGCCCACAGACATAGATTATTTTCTTTAAGCCTCCCAACTTCCCCTATTTATAGATAAGAAAGACAGGCCTTCAAGAACTTATACAAGATGTACCGCTGGTGAGTAGCAGAGCCAGAATTTCATTTATCAGATATTTATCAAGAGCCTGCTGTGTGTCAGAGACTCTTGTAGGATCTTGGACTTGAGCCTTTGTGGGTTTGATTCTAAAAGCCTCCATCTTTCCTACTCATCAGGCTGGTCTGTGAGCTCTGGGAGGTGATGAGTAACATCTCCCGACCTAGGAAGTATTTAAAGATAGAGAAGACACGGAGGTAGGCTTAGGAGCTTCTACGCCCGCTGAAGGCGGGGGTGGAGTGGCTGAGCTGATGTCATTGGGAGGAGGGATCTGCCATGGGCCCGTCTCACCTCTTTCAGAAGAGCAGCGTCTACACGTGCTCACGGAAAAGGAGCCGCACAGGTGTCAAGAGACCCCTTCAGTGAGGAAGAAACTGCTTGCAGACACAAACACAGACTGTACCTGTGTGATCAGTGTGGTGATGCTGAATGCCATTTGTTACGGGGAAGCATACAGCTCAGAATGGCAGAACCGCTCAAGGTGATCATCTCTGACCCAGCTTAGCCATTCCGTTCTGCTTCTTTTGGACTGGAAAAGTTAAGCTCTTGGCTGGCAGGAACTGTGTGCTTGCTCAACTCCTGGCCCTGCAGCCCCTAACGCGGTGCCACGCGTCATGGCCCATGGATGTAGGCTTTTTCCAAAGCGTTTGCCTGTGTCTGGTCACATGGGCTCACGGTGAGTTGATGGATAGGAGGTAAGAACCAGGCCGGGGCAAAAATAATATGAGTGTTAATCTAGCGGCAACGATCCACATTAATTAAACAGAGTGGTGACACGGATAATCAAAAGATGGTGTCTTTTTTGGCTCCGGAATGCACAAGGAATTGCTGGAATTGCTCCAGGTTGAACTTTTCACCTTCCCGATCGTGTCTCCCCAGGGTTATTCCTCAGGCTGTTTACATGGACTCAAGCACTCTTCAGTGGCTGAGTGTGTCCCAGACCTTGTGCGAGCAGGGGTCAGGGCGTGGGGGGGTGTTGGAGGGAGCAGATCAGGAGGCCGCAACCATGGGCTGTGATCAGGGCTCACTGTCCTGGTGCCTGCTCTTGACTCCTCCATTTCAAGGACCTCTGTGACAATCCCTCACCCCCCCCACCCCACCCCGATCTGAGGCTCCCTCCCGGGGGTCTGCTCCGCTCCCCTCACCGCCACTTTGGTTCCGGCCTTCAGAGCTCTCAGTGCTTTGGTTTTGTGAAATCCTCAAGGAGGACTAACTCCCCATCCCAACACAAATAGGCTGTCCCATCTGAGAGGTGCTGAGGTCTTCAGAGAGAAATGTCCCAAGAAGTGATTCAAGACCCCACAGCTTAGTAACCGGCAGCTGATGATGATGGCCCCCTTTTCCTTTGAGGGTCCCGGGCCATCCCTGAGGGGCTCCTGGGGCAGGTTTCAGTACATTTGTTTTTCTCATCCATTCAGATGGCCCTTGTCTTAACTTCATCCTTTCCTTCTCTTGTCTTCCCTGCATCCCTTCCTTCCCTCATCTTTGTGCCTACTGTAGACATAGCATGCAGCCAAGGAACATATGACCTGGTTCATCGTTCCCTGTCCCCCAGCCCCCCGTTCCCTCTCTACCCCAGCCTGCCTCTCTGCCCCGACCCCAGAGGCACATTCCTTTGCAGCCGAATCCTAAGCCCAAGGCATGCCCTCCCCCACCCCGTGTTCTCCTCCCCTGGGATTTCCTCTCCACCCTCCTGATCCACTCCCACGCCTCCCTCTGCCCACCGGTGTCCACACGTAGCCGACACTCATTAGGGGGCCCCTGCAAACCAGCCAGCAGCTCTCACTACCTGCCACGGGCATGGTGCATCCTCACTGGGGACCCTCAGGGCAAAAGTGAGCTGTCAGCTCCCTGGACAGTTACGTTCTTTTGGGAATGTGCTTCTCCCTAAATGCAGGGGGTGGCTTAGCTCAGTCATAGCACCCAGGGGCTGGGGCGGGTAGGGAGAAAGGCTCTAAAAATGAGTCATCAGAACCCGAGGAAGGCATCTGCTCACGGCTCCACTGAGTGAATTTGCTTCCTGCAGGCATTTATTTATGTTCTCTTGTATTAGTGTTATGAGAGGAATAGAAATGGGCAACACACACACACACACACACACACACGAGTCCAGGACAGTTGGCACTGCCAAAGAGAGGCAGAGCAACACAAGTTTTATTATCTAAATACAGACTTTTTTTTTTTTCAAACAAATGGATGATTTTATAAAAGTTACTTAAGGCCGGGGAGCATCACTGAAGGCCGTGGGCTGGACGTCCTTCAGTATTTGAGAGGTGCGTCCAAGCTGAGAACCCACGGTGTCTCCGGCCTCTGAGGAGGCCTGTGGGTACTGGGGTGACCCCCCCCCCCCAGCTGGCTGTCCCTGGAGTCTCACACCAGGGCACAGCCTGTGACAGAAAGATATGGGGTCTCTCTGAACCCACCCACCAAAAGAGCACTTTGGGCAGAACATGTCTGGATTTTCCCCAAACAGGGTTGAGGTTGGGAAGCAAGGACACCCAAGCTGACCCTTGTCGCTTCAGTATGAAAAGCTTGGGCTCTCCTGCAAGGGAGCCACGCCACAAACTAGCTTCCGGGCCACACTGCAGTCACCTCTTTGTACCTACTTCTCAGGAGGCCTGTAATGGACATATTAGGCATCAGAATCAACAGAGAGTCTATAAAAATCCCCTTCCTTTGATGAGCTCGTTGTTCCAGGTGATGGTTGGGGGCAGACACGAAGTGCCTGCTTTTCAGCTGAGGCTTCGGTGGAACGCTTTTCCCTGTTGACACCAGTGGCGGTGCTCTGTCTTGGTGGTGAATGTTGCACCCACCAGGACTTCTCCCAGTAGCAGAGCCAGTGGACTCATTAGCCTGACCCCCTCGGCAGGCTCCTCGGGATGACGGCTGAGAAGTAGGAGCTATCCACCCGTTTCTGTGTCCTCGCCGGGCTCAGGGAGCTCTCTGCCCCCCTCCGGGCTGGAAGCCATGTCCTGTCAGTTTCTCTGAGAAGGGGGAAAACCGCGTATGATACCAGCAAAGGGTCTGGTGGCTGCGTCTTAGCTGGTTGCTGGTGCCTGGGTGGCCCCTGGGGCCTGAGAATCAAAGGAAGGGGCTGAGGGCACTCAGCTTTGCGCCGTCTTTGCTGCTGATTTTGCCCGAGGGGAAGACAATTGAAAGCGGCTGTCTTGGTCCAGTGGCAGAGGCGCTGGGGATCTTGTCTCACGTTAAAGGGCTGGGGGAGGCTCCAGGCTCCCCTGAGCCTCCAGGCTCATCAGGCCCTGGCAGATCTAAGCAGGTCACCCAGATTAAGAGCCGGGTCCTCGACGTGGATAATCGGAATGATCTGAATTAGGGCTGGGGAAGGGACTGCCCCTCGGGTGGTGCTGTGAGCTGCAGACATTCACAGGGTACGTGTGAGGTGGAAGCAGACCCCGCTGCAGATAGGCGGTAGGGCCCAAGGTCAGTGCTTGAAGTCCGGGGTCACCATGTGGCTCGAGGCTGGCGACTTGCGAATTCCACTCTGGAGACCATGCCATTTGGGGTCCTGGGCCAAGATCTTTTAGGGCTGTGCCCGGCTCCTCAGCAGATGCCTGTGTGTCAGCTTCCCTCAGCCCGGGCCTTGTCTGCAGCTGGGTACAGTGCCCAGAGCGGAGTGAGGTGTCATTGAGCCAGGCAGGATGAGCCACACCTGTGCACAGGTGTCTGGGCCCTCATGGCCGGGCAGGAGCTGCTGAGGGCCCAGTCCTGGCCCCCTCCACATGCCAACTGGTGCAGGGGCAGGGGTGACAGGAGAGAGCAGGACCCTGGCTCCTCTCTGGTCCCCAGGTCAGTGGGGCATCCCACCAGTTGGACTTGGGCTCATACAGACACTCCTCTGGATGCCCGACAGGCCCACGGAGCTGCTGGCGGGAAGGAGAGTGACAGGGGAGCGAAGGCTGTGTGGCCCCAGCCTCTTCTCTCCGTCCTCCCCTCCCCTCTGCTCTTTCCACCCTACAGTGTTCTCTCCTTGCTGCTCTTTTCTCTCAGATCTTAATAATTGATCAATAGTTTTTGCCTAACTAGCATAGAATAGCCCAAAATGCTCCCATTTTACTCCCCTCCTCCCAAGGCGACCCCGCCCCACCTTTGATCGTGCTCTCAGGATTTACTTTGGCTCAATCATCATCCCTCTCTACAGCCCATTTTCCAAGTCATCCTCCGCTTGCCCATCCTCCTTAGTCTGTGTGCATGTTTTCTACGTTATCACAGAAAACTCCTTGCTGCACCCCTTTTGTGGTCTCTGGCTTCCATCAAGCCTGGAGCATTAAGAGAAAAGTAAGCCGGTGGAAAGAGCAGGCTTTGGCCAGTGGACCCGGGTGGGGATTGCAGATCTACCGCTCACTGCTGGGGGGCCACTTCCCAGCTACTCAGCCTTCCAGCTCTCAGCTTTCTTACCTACTGCAGACCCGTACTGCCCGTCTGTTGTGAGCACTCAAGTCTATTCCTGGCTCCCAGTGGCCATTCAGCTCCTGCCAATGCCCTTTGCTGGTTCCATCCTCCCCTCTTTCTGCTGTTCCGTGGACATTTGTTCTCCATGGACAAGCTGCCTCCATATGTGTTCATCTGGCCCAGCCACATGGGTTCTTCATCTGGACCGAGTCATTTGTGATATTGCCTGAAGATGGGGGGTCATTACTGATCCCCACCCTTCCTTCCTCAGGTACTGAACGATGTCTTCTCATCTTCCCAGTGAGCGAGTGTCGAGGGGTCAGACCCGCCATTGCCTCCAGGGTCACTCCCGGATTACATATTTCTTCCAGTTTTTCTCAGTGCACAGCTCCCTGTAACCAGTCATATTAGAGACAAGTTTACACCTCTTAGCTAATCTCACTGCTGCTCGACAGGAGTTACCAAGCTCCTTGAGAGATGGGGAGGTACCCAGAGGACTGGGAGGTGACAGCGTCCCATGTCCTGTGGTTAGTGATGTGAAAGGAGGGGGCAGGGCCACCCAGCTTTCTTCCTTGCAGCGTGCTCTGCTAGCTCAGTTTTTAGTTCTTAGAGGAACTGAGCTTCCACAATGTCCTTAGGGATACAGGTTTCTGTCTGGAGGACTGGGCAGAGTAATTATTTCCTTGCTGATGCCTGTTCTCTCTTTGAATCTCCTTCTCCTCTGTGGCCTGAGTATCAGGAGTCCTGGGTTTGGGACCACCTTTACCTTCTGCCTCACGTAAGTAGCCTTCCCTTCCCTTCCCTTCCCATCCCTTCCCTTCCCTTCCCTTCCCTTCCCTACCATTCCTATCCCTTCCTCTTCCTTTCCTTTCCTTTCCTTTCCTTATATTCCTATCCATCAGCCACAGTCCCAGAATCATGGATCCATTAAAGTATAAACATTCTAGAAATGAATTTGTGCAAGCCCTTGTTTCAGAGATGAGGAAACTGAGCCTCAAAGTGGGGTGGCTTCCTCTAGACAGAGGTGTGCCCAGAATCCATCAGCCCCCTAAGGGCCCCCTGGAAAGATAAGGGGCAGGACATGGAAACACTTGGAAGGAGGCCTTCCTTCCCCTATGCACCCAGGGGCCATCGTAAGTTAGCATTTTTATTAACTCACTACTGAGTGCTCTCAGCTTATCGATGGAGCAATTAAACAAGCCAGGTGCAAACCTGGATGAGATGAAGCTTCTGGTTTGATTCCTAGACCTTCAAGTTTGGTGAGAAGCCATTGCCATCCTGCAAATGCCCAAATCCAGCTCTTGGGAGCGCTGTGGGGAGGGCATCCACCCAGGTGGACATCTGTCAAAGGGGCTTTGGGCATATACCCCAAGGAGGATGCCTCCACTGGTAGAGATGTAACCCTGATAGCTTACATTGTGCTCTTAGGTGCCAGGCACCCTGTATCCCCAATGAGATAAGGTAGGCGTTCTTGTTTATCTCCAGTTTACAGATGAAGAATGTGAGGATTAAGCAATGTAGTAACTGGAGTAGTTTCCCTAAATTCACAGACTAGTAAATGTGTGCCGGGGGGGGGGGGGCAGCCTGAGTGTCACGTCCCAGAGCCTACCTGCTCACCAACAGCGTTAGACTGTTGATGGTGTGGAAAAGGGACCATCATTCTCCACATCCCCAGAGCAAGGCCACAGAATGAGAATTTTGGTAGTAAGAAAAATTCCTGCTGGTTTGGAATGGTTTTGCTAGTGTCCACTCTAGGCAGGAGTATGGGCTGAATGACCCTCCGCAGGCCCTTTTTTTTTTTTTTTTTTTTTTTGCGGTACGCGGGCCTCTCACTGTTGTGGCCTCTCCCGTTGCGGAGCACAGGCTCTGGACGCGCAGGCTCAGCGGCCATGGCTCACGGGCCCGTCCGCTCCGCAGCATGTGGGATCTTCCCGGACCGGGGCACGAACCCGCGTCCCCTGCCTCGGCAGGCGGACTCTCAACCACTGCGCCACCAGGGAAGCCCCGCAGGTCCTCTTAAGTCCAGTGACTTGGAGACAGCTTTATGGAGAAAGAGCCCCCTGGGCTAGTTGCCACTCCCAGATGCCAGTGGTGCCCTGGCATGGGAGGCGTCCAGGGAGCTCAGCCACTTAATGGCTGTGAGCTGGCATTAGCCCACTGCCCCATCATCGGGAGGACAAGCACTCTAACGCTTCGTATTCTGGCAGGCTAGCCCTGGCCTTGCCAGCTGCCAGGCCTTTGTGGAACAAAGAAGGGCAGTGCAGTCTTTCTTTTCAGCCTGTTATTTGAAAGCTGAGTCTCTATCAGAATATCCTGTTATTTGAAACACATGACAAAGCCTGAGCATAAATATGTCACAACCAAAATGCTAATGGCTTCCTCCCTCCATGGCCATCCATCCTTCTCCATCGTTCCCTCCCCCTCCCCCTTCCCATGGAGGGATCTGCATTCCAGGAGGCAGCATCTGAGCCATCGCCCTGCCAAGGGAAACATTGCTGCCCCTGAGCGGATGTTCTTTCCCACTAGAGAGCTGGTTCTGGCCCAGGGACCATGTGCTCCTTGCACATCAGCAGGTGGCAGAGCAGACAGGCTCAAGCTGTCGCTCCTCCGGCCTGGTGCCCTGCTGGAGCAAGATGGCGGCCACTGCAGCCTGGGAAGCAGCAGAGGAGGGATGGGAATTCATCACCTCCTCTTGGCCAGGCCCAGGCTGACTTCAATTTGAGTTGCATCAACCTTGATCTCTTTGTGATCCTTTAACTTCTCCAGGAAGTATTCCAAACAGGCATTACTAATCGAAATTTTAAGAGATGGTAACAGTACAGTGGTTCCTCAAAAAATTAAAGAGAATTGTCATGATTCAGCAATTCCTCTTCTGGGGTATATACCCAAAAGAATTTAAAGCAGGAACTTGAACAGATATCTGCCCACTAAGGTTTATAGCAGCATTATTCACGCTAGCCAAAAGTTGAAAACAGCCCAAGTGTCCATTGACAGATGAATGGATAAACAAAATGTGGTCTATACGTACGATGGAATAGTGTTCAGCCTTAAAGAAGAAGAAGATTCTTATACATGCTACAACATGGATGACACGGATGAACCTTGGAGACACGCTAAGTGAAATATTTACAAGAGTAAATACCGTGTGATTCCACTTTTATAAGGTCCTAGAGTAGTCAAATTCATAGACGCAGAAAGTGCAGTGGTGGTTGCCAGGGACCGGAGGAGGGGAGAACGGGGAGTTACTGTTTAATGGATGTAGAATTTCAGTTTGGGAAGATGAAAAAGTTCTGGAGATGAATGGTGGTGATGATTGCACAGCAATGTGAATGTACTTAATGTCACTGAACTGTACCCTTAAAGTTTTGTTAAAATGGTCGATTTTACGTTATATATATATTTTACCACAATGTTAGAAAAGGAATAACATGTATAAACGTGTTTCACAAATTGCAGAGTCCATTTAGGTATATCAATTTTCCTGTCATTAGTGTTAGTCCTAATGATAGAGCACCCGTGACTCAGAGAGGTTGGTCTTTTCTAAGGTCATAGATCATGGTGTTTTGACTTCATATCCAGTGCTCTTTTCAGTTACCAGGGATGGCATATACATGACATATGGTACTAGTGCTTTCTTCTACCCCTATAGCAGACATCAGTCAATTGAGCATTACGCTTTTTCTGATGAAATTCAAGCATATCCTCGGAATCATTCTTTTATATATATATATATATATATATATTTTTTTTTTTTTTTTTTGGTGGGGGGCTGTGTTGGGTCTTCATTGCTGCACGTGTGCTTTCTCTAGTTGCAGCAAGCGGGGGCTACTCTTTCTTGCAGTGCGTGGGCTTCTCATTGCGGTGGCTTCTCTTGTTGTGGAGCATGGGCTCAGTAGTTGTGGCTCGTGGGCTCTAGAGTGCAGGCTCAGTAGTTGTGGCACACGGGCCTAGTTGCTCCGCGGCATGTGGGATCTTCCCGGACCAGGGCTCGAACCCGTGTCCCCCGCATTGGCAGGTGGATTATTAACCAGTACGTCTCCAGGGAAACCCTCTCAGAATCATTCTCAACACAGGTAGTCGCTGTCAGTCAGCCAGAATTACATACCAGGTGCAGGTCACTTCCCATCTCTGCACTTCTAGCATTGGCATCAGTTTTTTAGTTTAGGTGCCCCTGATTTACCACTATTTCCTCGTGAAATTTCAAAGATTCATGAGACTGGTGTAGAAAGGGCATGACCCTCTTTGGGGAGCAGTGAGCCTAGTTACACAGATTCCCGGCCTAGAAATGAGTCAAGTGCTTGCAGACTTGTCTTATTTGAATATTGCTGCCCTCTGCCACCTCTCTGAGGTTGGTGTAGCAGCCCTGTCTCATGGAGGGAACCCCTTACTGCAGGTGGATCTGCAGAAAATCCACTCACAATGGAAATATGAATTGAAGGCCTCTCGTCGCTTCCCTCCCATCTTGGTCTACTTGACCAAGCTACCAAGTCCTCTAAATTGTCTCAGGCCTTATGAGGGTAGAGGATCTGTGACTGGGAGTGGGTCCCTGGTGACCTAGTGGCCTTTTGAACTCCCTCTAGTTACATACTCCTGGTTTTTATTTGTGGGTGTCCTGGGCTCAATAGCTGGTCATACCTCACTTCAAATCTAGTTGAGTTATTGATGCAAGTAAAGAAAAGAAAGGAAACAAGATTGGTATCAATTTCTATTCTTTTTCTTTTTCAAATGTTCTTCTTTACTTTGAAAGATCAAAGGAGGGTCAAAGAGAACTTTTTTTTACCACCACCCCCCATCATAATATAATACAGGAGGGAAAATTCCAGCAAGTGGAATTGTTCTCAGACATCTTTTTATTTTCCTTTCAGTGGCTTTGATTTAGGTCCCATGGCTTTAATCAAAGTGTTTAAGGGGCACAGAAATGATTCCGTTAAACAAATTCCTTGCCTCACTCGGGCTTCCTACTCTAACCCTTCCTCCTTTCACATTTTTTGTTATGGTTTTTTATTAATGTGGGTTGGAAAAAATAGTCTCCCAACGAAGGATTAGGTGAGGCCTGGAGAGAAATGTTATTTTCCAAGCTAATAACGGGATGCTGGCTCAGCCACTCTGCAGCTGACAGATCATCCTGCAAACTCGATTGTCCCTTCTCTCCTTCTCTCTTTGCTGAATTCATCCATCACTCTGGGCAAAATAAATAAAAGGCCCAATAAACAAATCAATCAATCCATCTTTTTCTCTGAGCTCATGAGGCACCTACAGTGGCCACACAGTGGGTTTCTGTTCTCACAGCGGTGAGTCTGACACCAGGCATCTCAGGGCCATGGGACCCTTTGGAGATGTTGGCTTCTGTCACTGGATGGCACAGTGAATGGCCCCCATGGTTGCCATCTCTGCCTTGTGCCCTCTTGGGACACCTCTCTCTCCCAGCTCCTCCCAGTTTTCCCTGGAAGGTGCTCTGTGAGTTCACATCTAGCATGCAGCAGCAGCCTGCCCCTCGGGCTCATTACGGCTGACTCCTTGGGGAGAGGGGATGGCATTGAGGACCATCCGTATCAAGGCCAGCATCTTGGAACAGGCTGGCAGGCAGCTTGCAGTAATACAATACATTTTACTGTCTCTGTGCGCCATTTAGCATTCTGCAGAAATTTACTGAGCATCTCTGCAGGGTTAAGAACAGGGCCAGCCACCAGGGATAAAAGGTGCATATGGCAGTTGTGGCCCGTGTCTTCAAGTCGTATGCATTCAGTAGGCTGATATAGAGGGGCAGGGGCTAGACAAGGTTGGGTGTCCAGGACTGTGCATATTCAATCAGCCAATGAGGAGGGCAACACCCACCAGCTACTTCTTCAAGCAGACCTCTGTGCCATAGTCTAAGCTCCAGTGTGGACAGAGGCACTGGCCTCTCTGCAACAGTCCTGGGTTTGGGCTTCCTCTTCCAGATCTGTGTGAGTGTGTGTGTGTGTGTGTGTGTGTGCGCGTGCGCGCGCGTGCGTTTGTGTGTCTCTGTGTGTGTGTTTGGTTGAGGGACGCCTCATTGAGCTCTGAGGGCTAAGCCTGTAAAAAATACCCAGTACGCCTGCTAAAGAAAGGAAATCTCAGAGCCCGTATTTCTCGTAGTCCCCTAGTCTGCAGAGTTGCTGAGTATCTTTGATCTGTATTTTAAGGGCAAGCCCCTCCTTTGCTCTGATCTTCATAGTCGTCTATCTTGGTGTAGTGGGGAAGGGTTGGTGCCTGGGACCTGGGGCGGTGGTGGTGGGGGGGAATAAATAATTGACAAAGCACATTCTCCCAAGCTGTTTTGGAGTTCATTAGGGGGGCCTGAGGGGCAGTGGGAGCTCTCAAGGCTATTTGGAGGTGAGGGGCAGACTGTGCGGTTCTGAGCAGCTGAACTGGCAGAAAGGTGAGCTTAGGAGGAGAACGTGCCCATGCTTCTGGGGTGTGTAGCCATGGTCCTGAAAGCTGGGTAATTCGGTAAAATGAGAAAAGGGATGTTGTGTCTTTAACAGCAGGTCCCTAAAGGGAATATATTTGTTAAACATTATAATTACCCTTCAGCAACTGAATTCCATGGCAAATGAGAACTCAATAGCAATTGTGAACTATATAGCAATTGAAGCCACACCGAAGCCCATTACTGTTTCTCAAATGATGCTTTCATTTAGATGAGGCAGATAATTATACATTTTGATTAGGTCACTGCTCTCAAGGGGATACGGCAGTTTGCAGGATTGCCTCCCTCCCTGTAAATAATGTCCTGGAATGGCAGCCGTCTCCCAGCTCTCTTTCCTCCTTTCTTTCTAGATCTAGATAACGAGATAAAGATACAGATGCACAGACACAGACATAGACATATACGTATGCAGGTACAGCTCCATTTTTCTGTCTCTGCCTTAACACTTAGGGACACTGAGATGTGTGAATCTGTGGCCAGGGTGGAAGAGATCAGAACTAATATAATAATACCTTAGGTGTTACACTTCGTTTTACAAAATGTATTTACATGCATTGTTTCTTTTGATCACTGCAAGGTTTCTTTAGAAACCTTGATTTTTTTTTTTTTTCTTCTGAATTAGGAGGGGGCTGGACTAAAACCAAACAAAATAAAACAAATCTCTCAGGTGCCCTCCAGCTCTGGTCTTGAGCCTATTCATATTGTCCTTTCACAGATGAGAGGACGGAGTCTGGGGAGGTCAAATGACCGTCCCAGGGCCACCTGGCTCTTTAAGATGTCAACCTGAGTACAGAGCCCCAAGTCTTCTGATTCTGGTATTTTTTCCTCTACACGATGCTCTACCCTCCAGTGGATTCTAATTGCATTCATGATAAAACTAAATGCAGCGTATGTGGCCTGCGGGGTCCCGGCTGCTCCCAGGCCTGCCTTGCTGGTCCTGCGCCTCTTCCCCCTTGAGTTGCCCCGTACCTGCTCTGTCCTGGAAGAACCCCGCCCCTTCCCCGGGAGCAACACCGATGAGAACAAGACTTCAGTACCCCTTTCACGTTTTCTTCACAGAAGTTGCCACAATTGTAACAACTCATTTGCAAAAGTTAAAAAAAAAAGAGAGAGAAAAAAAAAGCGTGTTTCACCCCTTTATCTCTAGCACCTGCCAGAGTTGCTGTCATATAGCAAGCGTCGAATTAATATTTGTTGAATGAACTTGTGCGTTAAGGAATTAACTGTGAATAAATAATGGCCGGGAACCTCTGAAATCACTGTCTCTGAAGATCCTGTAGAGCTGATTACTTCCAGAAAATTTAATAAAACACAATCATTTCCTCACTCCGTTTTTCTTCTCCACCAGCACTCTTCCTCCAAATTCTTTGGCCAATTTCTGCTATATTTAGAGACCCTGCCGCTATCCAGTTAGACCAACAGTACCTATTCTTCGAGTTTTTTTCTTCCTGAAGCATGAGGGTGCATTGCTCCAGGATCAGTTTTTCGTATAAAGGACATTCCTTTGAGACAGTGGGCTTGAAGCCCCCCTGGTTTTCAGATGAGAAACCTGAGTCGTAGACGCTCTCTACAGATGACAAACATCTGGGTTAAAAGGTTTCATATATTTCAAAGTATCTGGATAATTAAATAAACTTCTCAGTTCCCTTCCAGACGGTTGATGCCACATAGATGGAGCCACAGAAAGACTTTGTTTCACAGTCTGAAAAATAAGCTAGGGGCGGTAGTGGAATTTGAATCTTGTTCACAAATCTTCATGTCCATTGAGGTGCGTTGCCTCGGAGAATAAATATATATAGAGTTGTCCTTCCCTCTGAGTGGACTGCTCTGTGTCCAACCACCTGCTTTCTGGCAGGGGTCTCCCTGTAATTCCTCTCTCTACCTTTGGCCTAACAAAATCCTTCACTCTAACGTGGGCTCAGCCCAGCACTGTTATTTATTTATTAGCGTTGCCTGCAGAGTTCGAAGACCACCGGGCCTACGCACAAATCTATAAAAACACACGATGCAATTTCCAAACAGTGCAGTAAACTCCCCCCGAAGAGTCCGCCGTCACTGGGGATCTTAGACTAAAAAGGTTTGTGTTGGAGGTGAAGAGAAGGCCGGCTTTCTACGAATTGAATGAAGAGGGAGATGTGAAGCCCTTGATTCTTTCTTGGGAAACGTTCTCAGCCCCCCACCTGCCTGAGATGAAACGTCAGAGGCTCTGGCTGATCATGGCAAACTGGGTAGAGAGACAACAAATGAATTTTGGTGTCTTGGTATCTTACGATTCCCCAAGGTGGACATGGATTCAGAGCCTACCTATTGCACAACTCCTGGGGGCATCATTTACAAAGAACGTATGATTTGTGTCCCTAAGAGCTATGCCACATGGTAGCCTTGGGGGGACTCCCATTTGGCTGGAATCCTGGCTCTGAGCAGCTTTTCTTGAGTCGCACACTCCCGACCACCAGAGGAAGGTGAAGGAAGCCCCTTGCAGAGGAGGATCACAAAGGTGAGAGGATGTGGAGCAGAGGAGGACAGGGAAACACAGGGCACAGAGCTTTGCACTCAGCACAGTGTGGTGGGCCACACCTTGGCTGAGCAGATCTGACTTACCAGCCGCCTCCTCTGTTTACCCCTGTGGGCTCTGCAAAGATCATCATTTCCTGTGGATGCATTTAAAAATGTTGGGGAGTTCTGCTGGGTTTAGATGGAGGTGTCTCTGGACGCAAGTAAAATTTCAAGGCTCTTATGTCTGGAAGAGACTTCTGGCTGAGAAACATCCCTTCCCTGCTACCAGTCTGTCCATTTGGATGCTGCCGCCTGTGTAAGCAGGGATGTTGCTATAATGTTGAAGCCCTTGGAAACAGGTGGATTCACAACCTCTGCTTGGGAATCCTCCTTCCCTATGTCCCTGTCTTCTTTGTTCTTGAATGTGAATCCCTCCAGGAGCATTTTTCACTCTCTAACACATGTTTGAAGGAAGAAGAAGGTTGGTTACTATCATTCCTATGAGAGCCCCACACATAAAGGAACAGTCCTAATTTGATCCGGCCTCCAATTTTTTGTTTGGGTTAAAGCTTTGATACGTTCTCTGTTTGACCTTTAGAAATCCCCTTTGCTTGCCTCTGGACTTCTCAGGACTTGCTGAGGATGTGGAACCCAATATTTCCTGAGCCAGAATAATTTTCCAGCCATGTCCTTGTTCCTGGATGATTGGTTCTATGATACCGCCACCTGGGTCTCACTTCCGTTATGGTAGCCAACAGCAGTGGACTTAGATCTGTCCTAGCCAAACAGCCAAAACAGCTACGGGTGATAAAGAAAAGAACAGGGCTGCTCCCTTGCGAGAGTCTGCCATTCTGTGTTGTTCTTGGTTCAGAGTAGAAGTGAGAATATAGGACTATTTAAAACATGAACCCCTCTACTTTTGTTTTCTAAAAACAGCATTGACCAAACACAGGAAGTTCATCTTTAATATCACTGTTTATAAGCTGTGCGGCAATGTTTGCCGTGGTTATAATTGGTATCATTAAGCCTAGGTGACATTATTAATGCTGCTGATTAAATTGCTATAAACCTAACTTCACCATTTATACAAACAGCTGCATCTGAGCTGCCAATGTTCACACTGGAGCACGGGGGCAAGAATACAGGCCCGCTGGCAGGCGCAGTCGGGAAGAAAAAGGAACCCCAGTTTGTTACCTACCTGTCAGAGCTTCTAAGAAGATCCAGTTCCAAACATCTTCACTCACTATTAGTAAAGTGTTTTCACTTTCTAAAACAGTTCTTTTGAGAACGGGACATCCTGATTCTGTGAGAGCGCTTTATGAAGGGATGTCAGATATCCCCCTTCTTGCCCTCCTGTCCCCGAGTCTCTCCTTCCTCCTCCCTTCAAACCTCCCATCAGTTATCTGCTGCTGTGTTGTGGTCATTTCTCAGTCTTTACCTGTCTGCGATTCTACCACTTAACAAGATGAATACCTGCCCCCCTTTTTCTAAATTTAATTCTTTATCGCGGTAAAGAAACACGAGATGAGATCTACCCTATTAAGAAATTCTTGTGTATAGTACATTGTTAACTACAAGCACAATGTTACCAGCAGGTCTCTAGAACTTTCTCGTCTTGCATAATTGCAGTTCTATACCCACTGAACAGCAACTCCCCATTTCCCCCTCCCCGCTGCTTCTGGCAACCACCATTCTACTTTCTGCTTTTATGAGTTTGACTATGTCGTATGAGCAGACTCATGCAGCATTTGTCCTGTGACTGATTTATTTCACTGAGCAGAATGTCCTCAGGGTTCCCCCATGTTGTAGCATATGATAGGTTTTCCTGCCTTTTTACAGCTGAATAATATTCCATTCTATGTATATACCACATTTCCTTTATCCATTCATACACTGATGGACATTTAGATTGTTTCTACCTAAATTGTGAATAATGCTGCAATGAACATAGGAGTGAAAATATCTCTTCAAGATATTGTTTTTAATTCATTTGGATAAATCCCCAGAAGATGGATTGCAGGCTCATAGGGTAGCTCTGTTTTTAATTTTTGACCTCCGTACTGTTTTCAGCAGTGGCTGCACCGGTTTACAGTCCAACCAACACAGCACAAGGGCTCTCCTCCACATCATCACCAACACTTGTTATTTTATGTTTTTGTTTTGTTTTTTTTCTTTTTTGGCTGCACCACGCAGCTTGCGGGATCTCAGTTACCCTGACCTGAGATTAAACCCGAACCACAGCAGTGATATCCCAGTATCCTAACCACTAGGCCACCAGGGAACTCCCTATTTTCTGTTTTTTTGTTTTGTTCTGTTTTGTTTTATAATGGCCACCCTATCAGGTATGAGGTGACTTTCTCATTGTGATTTTGATTTGCATTTCCCTGATGATTAGTGACGTTGAGCATCTTTTCATGTGCTGGTTGACCATTTGTATGTCTTTTTTGAGAAATGTATGTTCAAGTCCTTTGCCCATTTTTAAATTGGGTTATTTGGGGGGTTTTTTGGTTACTGAGTTCCTTATGTATTTTGGATTAGTTCCTTATATATTAACCCCTTATCAGATATGTGGTTTGCAAATATTTTTGTCATACTTTAGATTGCCTTTTCACTTTATTGTTTCCTTCACTGCACAGAAGCTTTTAGCTTGATATAGTCCTACTTGTCTATTTTTGCTTTTGTTTCCTGTGCTTTGGTGTCATATCAGGAAGTCATTGCCAGGACCAATGATATGAAGTTTTTCCCTTATGTTTTCTTCGAGTGTTTTATAATTTCAGGTTAACATTTAGGTCTTTAATCCATTTTCAGCTGATTATTTTTAAATTTTTTATTTATTTTTATTTATTTTTGGCTGCCTTGGGTCTTTGTTGCTGCGTGCGGGCTTTCTCTAGTTGCGGAAAGCGGGGGCTGCTCTTCGTTGCGGTGCACGGGCTTCTCATTGCAGTGGCTTCTCTTGTTGCAGAGCACGGGCTCTAGGCGCGCGGGCTTCAGTAGTTGTGTGTGGGCTCTAGAGCGCAGGCTCCATAGTTATGGTGCACGGGCTTATTTGCTCCATGGCATGTGGGATCTTCCCGGACCAGGGATCGAACCCATGTCCCTGCGTTGGCAGATGGATTCCCAACCACTGAGCCACTAAGGAAGTCCCTTCAGTTGATTTTTGTGTATGGTGTAAGATAAGGGTCCAATTTCATTCTTTTGCTTGTGGAGATCCAGCGTTCCCAACACTGTTTGATGAAGAGACTGTCCTTTTCCCACTGAATTGTCTTGCCACCATTGTCAAAGATTATTTAATCATCTACATATATGCAAGAGTTTATTTCTGAGCTCTGTATTTTGTTCCATTGGTCTGTATGTCTGTCTATATGCTAGTAACATGTTGTTTTGGTTACTGTTGTTTTGTAATAGAAAAAAAAGTCAGGAAGTGTAATACCTCCAGCTTTGTTCTTTTTTCTTAAGATTGGCTCTTTGGGGTTCCTTGTGTTTGCATGTGAATTTTAGGATTGATTTTTCTATTTCTTCAAAAAATGCCATTTGGATTTTGATAGGGATTGCATTGAATTTGTAGATCACTTTGGGTAGTATGGACATTTAGCAATATTAAATTTTCCAGTCCATGAACATGGATGTCTTGCTATCTATTTGGGTCTACTGTAATTTCTTTCAACATTGTTTTATGGTTTTCAGTATGCAAGTCTTTCACCTCCTTGGTTACATTTATTCTAAAGTATTTTATTCTTTTTGATGCTATTGTAAATGGGATTGTTTTCTTAAATTCCTTTTCAGATTGTTTGTTATTAGTGTGTAGAAATACAAGTGATTTTTGTATATTGATTTGTATCCTACAGCTTTGCTGAATTTGCTTATTAATTTTAACCTTTTTTTTGGCATCTTCAGGGTTTTCTACATATAAGATAATGTCATCTTGGCTAACATTCTTTCTAATTCGGATGCCTTTTATTTCTTTTTCTTGCCTGATTGCTCTAGCTAGGGCTTCTAGTACTATGTTGAGTAGAAGTGGCAAGAGTGGGCATCCTTGCCTCATTCCTGATCTTATCAGAAAAGCTTTCAGTTTTTCACTGTTGAATATGATGTTAGCTGAGGGCTTTTCATATATTGGCCCCTATCCTATTGAAGCAATTTCCTTCTATTTCTTGTTTGTTGAATGCTTTTATTGTGATAAGATGTTGAATTTTGTCAAATACTTTTTCTGCATCTATTGAGATGACATGAGATTTTTATCCTTCATTATATTAATGTGATGTGTCATATTGATTGACTTTTGTATGTTGAACCATCCTTGCATCCCAGGGATTAAATTCCACTTGGTCATGTTGTATGGTCTCTTTAATGTGATGTTGAATTGGTTTGCTAGTATTTTGTTGAGGATTTTTGCATCTATATTTGTCCAGGAATGTTGAGCTATAGTTTTCTTGTAATGTCTTTGTCTGGCTTTGGTATCAGTGTAATACTGGCCTCATGAGTTTGGAAGTGTTCCCTCCTCTTCAGTTATTTGGGAGAGTTTGACAAGGAGTGACATTAATTCTTCTTTAAATGTTTGGTAGAAATCTCCAGTGAAACTATCTGTTCCTGGACTTTTCTTTGTTGGAAGGTTTTTGATTTTTTTATTCAATCTCCTCACTAGTTATAGGTCTGTTCAGATTTTCTGTTTCTTCATGAATTTGTCATGGTAGGTTGTCTGTTTCTAGGAATTTATCCATTTCTTCTAGATTATCCAATTTGTTGGCATGTAATTGTTCAAAGTAGTCACTTATAATCCTTATTTCTATAGCAGCAGTTGTAATGTCTCCCCTTTCATTTCTGATTTTATTTGAGTCTTCTCTCTTTTTTTCTTAGTCTAGCTAAGGATTTGTCAATTTTGTTGACCTTTTCAAATAACCAGCTCTTAGTTTCATTTTTTCCTATTGTTGTTCTATTCTCTATTTTGTTTTTTTTTTGCTTTAGTCTTTGTCATTTCCTTTCTTCTTCTGACTTTGGGCTTGGTTTATTCTTTTTCTAGTTCCTTGAGATGTAAGGTTAGCTGTGTTTCTGAGATCTTACCCCATCCTTCTCAAACACTCTTTTCTCTTGGCCGTAGAGGATCTCTTTTTCTATCTCTCTGTCTATCTCTCTTGCCTCTCCCCTCCCCCTCCCCCACCGCTCCTCTCTCTTTTTCTGTGTTTTCCTTTCTCTCCCTCTCCCTCCCCTCCTTTCTCCCTGTCTACCTTGCTGTGGCTCCTTCTCATACCCCTTTGTTAGAATGTCTTGGCCCATTATCCTTGCACCTCTTCTTTTCTCTAACTCACTATCTAGGGGAGTCTCATTTAGTTCCTTGTCTTCAAACACCATCTAGACATTGGTGATTTATAAAATCACATCTCCAGTCCCATATCTTTCTCCTGAGTTCCACACTCATATAAATACCCACATGCCTGCTCAATATCTATACTTGGAAGTCTAATAAAGATTTCAGACTTAACATGCCCAACATTAAACCCTTGATTTCTCTGTAAAATCCTGCCCCACTCCCAGTCTTTTCCAGTAAGTTAATGGCAATTCCACTCTTGTTGCTTAGGCCATACTTTGGAGTTATCCTTGACTCCTCTCTTTCTCTCCCACTGTGTGTTCAATTGGCTATAAAACCTGCTGGATCTGTCTTCCAGATACATGCAGGCTCTAACCATGTCTCACATCTCTACCACTGTCACTTTAACCCAACTCACAGTATTCTCTTTCCTGGACTGTGGCAATAGCTTCCTTAATGGTTTCCTTGCTTCTTCTCATCCCCCCATCCCAAAGTCTATTCTCAGTGTGGCAACCAGAGGAGACCTTTTAAAACATCAGTGGGTTTGTGTCACTCCTGTACTCAAAATCTTCCAGTGGTTTCCCTTCTCACTCAGAGTAAAATCCACGGTTCTTACGGTGGTCCTTGAGGTCCTTCACCAGCTGGCCTCCTGCTCTCTCTCCACACTCACTCCCTTGCTCAGTAGTCTCCAGACACGTTTGGCCTCTTGGCTATTTCTTCAGCACGCCCCAAAGACCCCTGCCACAGAGTCTCTGCATCTTCAATTCCTTCCTCCTGGAATTCCTTTCCCCCATGTGTCCATATAACTAACTCCCTTCCTTCTTTCAAGTCCCACTGTCGCTTTACCCTGCTGTGTAAAGCAGTCATACCCCCATCTCTGGCACTCTCTACCCGCCTTTCCCAGGCTTATTCCCAGGCTTATTCTTTTTCACAGCACTTAGAAACATCTGACATAGGAGGTATTTATATGTTTATGACTGCTTGTCTCCCTGCCATCAGGATACAAGCCACATGAGAACAGAGATTTTCTCTTTTTCATCACCGTATCTCTTATACCTAGAACAGTGCCAGGCACATGGTTAGTACTAGATAAATGGTAATTGAATGAATGAAGGAAGGAGTCTGCTGAGCTCCTGATGGTTTCATTTGTCTGGATGTTATATGGAAATGGAGATTGCTATTGGGTACGTTTCTTGCTCATAGCCAGTGGGACTTGCCCTTCAGCTAATGAAATCTGACGTCAGCTGTCTTGGAGATTTATCAGTTAGGATGTTTCAGTTGCAACTAATGGAGACCGACTCGGGTTATCTTAATCAAAAAGAGAATTTATGGGGAAGGGTATCAGGGCCTCCCAGATTGATGGGTAGCTGGAGGAGCAGGCTTGGATGAAGTACAGGAATCTGGGCACCCTGGCAGCTGCAAGTGTGACAGTCATCTTTTAGCAAGAACAGTCTGCTGGATGTGCTGTCCCTGCTGTGACTCACCACTGCCATCCTGAACAATTTCTACCATCCTTCTTGTGCATTGCCTGCTGGAGATCCAGAGTCTTGGAAGCAAGACTCCATTGACCAGCCCAGGGCCCTAACTGCCAGAGGCAGGAGAAGAGGGTATCTGGTTCTTTCTGCTTCCAAACTAAGGGCACTTGGCCCTGCCTGCCACCAAGACCTCCCTTAAAGGAGAGTTTCTCCAAAGGAGGGGGTGTTTGGATCTTGGACTACCCCCCGAATAAGTCTAGTAGAGGAAGGCATGCATTTGCCTGATCGTTTACCGATCATTGTTTCAAAGCTACTCAAAGACTCATTTACCCTAGAACCACACCAGTGCTGAAAAGGAGCTCGGGCATCTTCTCCACATTTCCCTGGGGCTGTCAGCAAGTTGCCTCCCAGGAGGCCTTTGTGGAACTTCAGACCGTTTCTCTAATTCTCTGCCTTTGCCGCATCTGTACATGCTGGACGCTAGCAGAGGGAGGAGCTAGAACATCTTCCTTTTTGAAGGAGGAGAATCCCTCTCCAAGAGCTTCCTCACCCAGACTAATTAGAACCATCTGCAGAGCAGGGGTGCATTAGGGACACACACATATGTGTACAAACAAACACACCCATGGAGCCGTGCGTGAAGCAGCCTGTCCCTACGTCAGTTACCTACACATATTAGTGCTAAACAACACTGAGGGTAATGACAGTGCTTTCTGATTAAAAGTTACTTTTATGAAAGATACTAGCCTACCGCCCTCCACCCTCTGAATATTCTATTCCCTGATGAGAAAAGAAGAGCTGTAATGACACAACAGTAAAAAATGTGAATATAAAGCACTTCTACTCCAGATAACCAAGCCCTAAAAAGATTTGAGGCCCTAGTGGGTTTCAAATAAAAACTCTTTCTGCCTTAATTCTGAAGACCATGAGTCTACAGTGATAATTCATGTTTGTGAATTTCAGCTCATCCCTGATTTAAACTTCTTGTTGAGCACATGCTCAGTGTACGCTCATGCACGCACACATATACACAGACACGCACAAGCAACCTGCCGGTGCCCCCAGCTCACAGGCATGCACAGTTCTGGCTGTAATAATTCAGATGCCATTAATCCAATCCCACCAGGACAGTTGCTCCTTTGATGTTCCCTTGGGGGAACATTGCAGGAGGTCCCCTCTCTTACGGATGTGGAACTCTCTGGGGGCCAGTGAGCAATGAGGACGTTTGTTGAGGTGGGGAAGAGAAAAAAAAAAACCTGAGTTTGGCCTCCATAAGGGAAACAGATCTGCCATGAAAAGAGCACAGGCATTCAGGAGGTACAAAGCCTTCAAGAGGCCCAACAGACTTGGTTAATGCCAGACAAGAGGGCCTTCTCTGCAGAGAACAGGACATCTGGGACCCCACGGCAGGGCAGGGCAGGGCAGGGCAAGATACTCCCTGTGCTTCTGCCTCAGTTTCCCCCCTTGATCAATGGAGGGAGTACATGCTTTCTGTGCCTCTCAAAGATAGAACCAAGTCATTCGTAGACTTATTCAGTCAGATAAGAACAGTAGAGGAAGCTACACGTTGCAGAGATAAGATCATCCTTGTCTGCTTCTCTTTGTTTTGTAATAAGGTTTCCCTCCAGTTTCAGGAAATTCAATATCCCATATACATTGAACTTGCCAAACAGATATTTTAAGGTGTAATACTATGTCTCAGAGGGGGGATATTCCTAATGAATATAAAAAGAAATTTGGTTTGTAAATATTACATTTACAAGCAACTTTTCCTACATACAGCCGTTGCACGGAATTGAGTACACAAACGTGATTAAGTAACAACAATAAGATTACAGCAATTGGCATCACACTGATGCTAAGTTTATAGCGTAACAATTAGCCCTTAAGCGTGAGTTAATAAGGGCGTAAACACATATTTAAGAATGGATCTAAGAACAACTTAGAAAGTAATCACCAAAAGTATTCTGGGATGGAGCCATGAAAACCAGGCCAGTCATCTCTGCCAGCCAACCAGACATTCTGTTATTTGATAAAACTAATAATGCAAAACTTATTGCTATAGCAGAAACGTCATAAAAATGTAGTAAAAATAAACAAGCACATGGCTCTGGCAGAAGAGCTGAAAACAAGTGTGGAGATTGAAGACATCAAAGTAAAGCCAAGAAGCATCTTGGCAAGTGGGAGTAGGAGATGTTCACATATAGGAGCGGAAAATCTTAAGGAATTTGGTTTTTTTTTTTTCATGTTTGAGCAATATTTTGGGAAGTGGTATTTCATACATGCTTGTCCCTGTACCAAGATATTTCTCTTCGCAACATTATTTTGTAATGTACTCGACTGGTGAGGTCTGTTTCCGTTATGATGCCTTTTAGTAGAAGTATTTGAAAATTTTTAAAGCTCATGGAAGGGGAGAAGACACTCATGGTGTTAAGCCTTTTACTCACCATTTACCTGCATTGCCTCAACTAATTCTCAAAGCAATCATGATTGGAAGGAACGGGTTCCATTTCTCCTTTTACAGAGGAGGAAACGGCAGCTCTGAGAGGTTGATCACACGGCCAGATGGCAGAGATAGGTCTGATTCCAGAAGCCAAGGGCTTAACCGTGACCCTTCGCTGCCTCACACTCCTACTCTTCGCTTTGCGAGGAGAAAAGGAGGTGATTCCGGTGGGACCCACCACCTGCTCAGTGAATATTCGTGAACATTCCTCTCCCCATCCAGTGTGTGGACTCCTTCCCACGCTTCTTCCCCGTTCAGACTCTGCCGCTGCCCAGAGGGGCGGTCCAGGATTGACCAGGGGGAGTCATTTCCCAGAGTCTAGCCATTGGGGAGGGGATGGGAGGAGATTCGAAGGCCGAGGCCAACAGGGCGTCCAGCCCCCAATCCCCCGGTCCCTCAGCACCCACGGAAAACCCCAGCACCTCCCACTGAAGGTCAGGTCAGCCTTCATGTCCACAGCTGCCTGGAGTCTCGAAAGGTGAGGCCGCCTCCCTCCCTGGGGCCCTGTCTCAGCGTCAGCTGTTGTCTCCCCAGCCTCAGGGGGCTCCCGCCGCTCTGAGACCCAAGAGCCCACTCAGTGATGGGCACGCAGACTCACCCAAGGGGCCTGCGGTGGCCTCTGGGCAGTTTATCAAGGGAGCGGCCGAGGGCGGAGGAAGAGGAGGCGGCGGACAGCTGTGTCTGGGGTCTGGGTGGGTTACGGGCCCCCGGATGGCCGCCGGCAGGGGAAGTGGCAGTGCTGGGAGGAGAATACGAGGTTCCTCCTTGCGGGGGCCCTACTCCAGCTAAAAGCAGCCTTCTCACCCCTAAATCCAATTAAAGGCCGATATCATGTCGCTGGAAATGTATGCCAATCCTAATATAGTCTAATAAGCCTTAAAATAGCACTCTGTAAGTGGAAAGCCCTGTGGTTTAATTTGATTCGCAGCCTAGTAACAGGCTTAAGAAGAGGGAACTGGCCCCCTTTTATTTTCCAGCTGGTCCCTGCATGCTCCCTTCTCCCCTTCTTTCCTGGCCTCCACTCTCTCTTCCTCTGGAGCTCCGTGGACTGACAGTGAGGCAGGAGCCCGGGGGGGTCCTTCCCCTCAGAGCTTCCGGCTGGCAGGCTCCTGGCCCTGCTCCCTGAGGGAAGGCGGTCCTGGCGCCTGGCGGGGACTCGGGCCTCCATCCTACACACTTGACTCATTCCACCCCTGGACAGGTGCTCGCTGTTTGCTTCGCCACCTTCCACTGGCAGTGAGGGAGATGGAAGTGGGGTTTCTCAAGGCGACCAGAGGGGCCTCGTCACTCCCTCTTCCGAGGCCTGGGTCTTCACTCCCAGGACAGTACAGCCTGTGGCCAGTCTCACACGCCCACCGCTGGGGCTGATGGGATGGATAACTATGGGCAAGTCTCGTGAACACGGTCTAGAAATTGATTCAAGGACCTGCTTTATAGACCCGTGGTCCAATTCTTGGGAGAGCAAAGGATCCCCAAACATTTAAAAGGCAGAGTTTTAGTGTACACTTTTTTTTTTTACAGCTTTACTGAGATATAATTCACATTCCATACAATTCACCCATTTAAAAAGTACAATTCAGTGGCTTTTAGTATAATTACAGAGTTCAGCAACCATCACCACAATCAATTTTGGAACATTTTTATTATTCTGAAAAGAAACTCCACAGCCCTTAGCCATCACCCTCCCATGCCTTTCAGTCTTAGAAAACCACTAATCTTCATCTCTACAGATTTGCCTATTCTAGACGTTTCATCTAAGTGGAATCATCCAATATGCGGTCCTTTGTGACTGATTTCTTTCATGCAACATAGTGTTTTCAAGGTTCATCCGTGTTGTAGCATGTGTCAGTACTTCATCCTTTTTTATTGCTGAATTATATTCTGTTATATGAAGATAGCACAATTTATTTATCCATTCCTCATTTGATGAACTTTTGAGTTCTTTCACTCTTTGGTAATAATACTGCTATGAACATTTGTGTACAGGTTTTTGCAAGGATATATGTTTTCACTTGTCTTAGATATATACCTAGAATTGGAATTTTGGGATAATATGGTAAATCTATGTCCCAAACCATTTAAGGAACTGTCAGATTGTTTTCCACAGTGGCTGTATCATTTACCTTCCCACCAGCAATGTGTGAGGGTTCCAATTTCTCCACGTCCTCACCAATACTTGTTATTGTCTTTTATTACAGCCACCCCAGCGGGTGCGAAGTGGTATCTCATTGTAGTTTTTTTTTTTTTTTTTTTTTTTTTTTTTTTTGCTGTACGCGGGCCTCTCACTGTTGTGGTCTCTCCCGTTGCGGAGCACAGGCTCCGGACGCGCAGGCTCAGCGGCCATGGCTCACGGGCCCAGCCGCTCTGTGGCATGTGGGATCTTCCCGGACCGGGGCATGAACCCGTGTCCCCTGCATCGGCAGGCGGACTCTCAGCCACTGCGCCACCAGGGAAGCCCTCATTGTAGTTTTGATTTGAATTTTCCTGAACGGATTTAATGGACTCTTGGTCTCAACTGTTCTGTGAGTGATGAATCCAAACCTCAGCTGTGGTGATTATTAACCAGATAATCTTGAACAGGTAACAGTTTCTCTGAATCTCAGTTTCCAGATCTGTGAATTGGAGGTTGAGATACCTCCTCAGGTCGTGAGGACTAACAGAGAATGTAGGGGAAGCAACCAACTCGCAAAGGGTAGGCACGCAATACACCTTCCTTCCCTTCCCCCACTCCTGGTACTTCTACCTCCATTTTCACGCTGGTACAATAGGAATGATATTTATACATGCTCCACCAATTTTACAACAAGGTCAGGAGGAAGAATATAACTTTAAAAAGAGAAAAAGGGGTGATGACGGATTGAGTTGGGACAAAGAAAAATAGCGTTTGATGCCAAGATAAAGAAATTGAAGTTTTTTTTTTTTAACAAGGAGAATCAAAAGGTGAGGAGTGATATAATAACCATCTTCAATATAAGCGAGGTTATTATGTGGGATGGTGACCAGCTGTTCCCCATCTCCACTAAGGACATCAGAAGAAAAAATGCATTTAAACTGTGAGAAGTAGCCTGTAGCTTAGTTATTAGGAAGAGCTCCTTTGCTGTCAGGGTCATGAAACATTGGAATGGGAACTTATCACTTTTCCTGTCCCTGAAGGCCTCTCCAACTATGGTAAACTGCATCCAGGAGCATGAATGAGATGCCCCGAGGCAGGTCCTTCCATCACACAAACGTTGCAATCCCCGGCTGTGCCCACCCTTGGTAGCCCTCCCTGTACAACCCCCCATATGCACTGGGTAGCGTTGTGGTGACCCCTCCGTTCCCCCACCACATCCCTCCCACCCTTCACCCCATCTCCCGCCCCACCTCCCCCCAGTTTGGGCTGGATCCGCCTGCTCTCTCCTTACCCTAAACTGTGGGGGACTTGCTGCTTGCCCTGTCTCAGTAGTGAGTGATGTGGTTTCTATACATAGCCCCGGCTTATAACTTCTTTGGCAGCTCCTGGGTTGAAAGGTGCTTTGAAGGGAGAGGGAGAAAAAGAGCTAAATAGCCCTTTTATTTAAAACACACACACGCACACAGACTTTCAAGACAAGCTCAAATGTTTGGTCCTTTAATTGATGGCTCGCTGTGGCCGTTATTGTCCTGGGCATACCTTTGGAGTTTGGGTATTTGGCTGGTGACTTCTGTTTCATGGATGAGCAGATCAAAGTACATGCTGGGGAAGGTGTAGCATTAGGACCACAGATGGAACATCTCCGAATTGGGTGCTGCTCCCATTAGGAATCCTGCACTGTGTCTTCTCGGTGGGCACAGTTGTAGCTTCCACCACGGTCGTCCAACCTTCCTCCCGTATAGTACAGTGACCAGGAAGTGTAAGGAGGATTGTCTCCACCCCCGGGGTCACAGGTGGACTCCCACTGGCCTGAGCTAATCAGGGTGATCCTTCCTGCCTTGTCTCGCAGAGTTCGGTCCAGATAATCCTAAACCAGTAAGTGCCCAGAATTTCCCTGGCCCCAGAGGTTCGGGCTTCCCCCTACCCGCCTCCACCCCTCCACCCCCATATTTTGGGCTATGCTTTCTTTGCCCTTCTGTTGGCTGCAGTGCACCTAGATACAGCTCCCCACAATCCCGGGAGCCATCAGGAGGGGCCTGGGGTAGCCAGAACCCCTGGGACCATCTTCCCGCCCTGTGAGCAACCCTCCAGTTTACCTCATTTTCTACAAATATGACTTTAATGCAGGCGTCGTGATGTGAAAAGGTTGGGAAACTGAGCCAAAGAGAAGAGGTTTGGATGAGAAGGGATGACGGGAATTCCTTCATCCCTTCCCTCCCGTACTCGGATTCTTTACAGCTGTGTCCTCGGACTGAGCTTCGCTCAAGGGGAGGCTGGAGGGCCGCTAGAAACATCTTAGGCCTACGTGGGTCTTGTTATTGTGTTAAAGATGTGAAAACTGAGGCAAAGAGGCTACCTGGGCAAGGTGACTCAGTTAGAGTGTCAGGGCCAGCTGACTGATAGGCAGGTGGGAGAGAGAGGGCGGGTTTACAGCTGACACCTCCTACCCCAGAAATCACTCCTCCAGCACCAACTAAAGGAAAAACCACAAAGCAAATAAAGCTTCCACCTCCTTCCCTGTCATGCTTTCTCCCATGTCTGTCCCAGAAGAGCCACGCCTGGTAAGGCATCCAAATCATAGTGTCTGGCTCTCCTGTGTCCGTGCTTCTGTGCAGGGGAAATCTGGTTCAGATGAACACACTGGTGGCATTGAAGTGCCTCTGAAGGTCAAATGCTGCCTGGAAAGACTGTAAAAGGGGAGAAGGAGAGGGTGAAGCCAGTAGAAGAAACAAGGATGGCCCAGGCACAAGAGTTGGAAGCTTGGCGTGGGGTCTGGGCTCTGCCACTCGCTGTGTGACCCTAGGCAGCTGCCTTCCCTCCTGGAACTCGGATATGGTTTGCAGACTCTCCTAGGAGCACAAAACCCCCTGTCCCCCTGGGTGACCTGCTCAACACTAGGCCCTCAGATGGCCTCCGCTTCTGTGACCCACCCAGCATTTTCTGCTTGGCCATCTTGGGCATCAAAACTCTTCTCCAGAAATACCTCTTTGCTGGGCTGGCATTGATTTTTTTCCCCAGTCCCTTCTTGAATCTTTTGTTCTCCTTCCCCTTTCCCAGCACAAACACTCACACACACACACACACACACACACACACACGCACGCGCGCGTACAAACGGGCTCATGCTTAGGAGAATCCAAACTTCCTGATGGATACTCCCTCTGTCTGCATCTTGTTTCGTTTCCAGGTGATGAAACTGGCCTTGGGCCTGGGTGGTTGCCATGGAGACTCATCCCAGCTTCCCACCCCACATCGGCCCTCAAGCTCTTCCCGGCAACCTTTCTGGGCTAGAAAAGAAAGATCTGGCATTCCCCTCTTGTTTCTCCTTCTTTGCAGGGAGGAGATTCAGCTGAGAGTGCTTTGATGCTACCTAATCTGACTCTCTCCACCAGGGAGAGGGCAATGGCTGGCAACAAACCCAGGAGGTTTTCTGTTTGCCTTGTTGTATCAGCTGATTATCCCAAGGGGTGATCAGAGAAAAGAGAAAAAAACAAAATGGAATCAGGGTAACGTCCATGTTATTTATATTTTATCATCTTTGGCAAAAGGTCAGCAGAGGGATGCAGTTTTCTTTTCTTCTCTGACCCTTCCTTTAATGTCATCTTCTTACTACTGAGCAGACCTTACTGCCTATTGATATCACCATCAAAAATACCTACCTTCTCATTCAAGGCTCTGAATAGACAGCTCATCAATAGTATCTACCTTCACCTCTGCAAGGGCACTTCCTCCAGGAGCTTAGATTGGTCCAGATTTCTAGTAAAATATGTGTGTGTGTAATTTATCCAGAACTGATCTCTAAGCATCTCAAAGGACTCTAGCCAGTGTCTTATATTCAATATAAACTAATCCCTTTCAGTAGAAGAGGGAAACTGACTTACAAACTGTAAGTGAGGGATGGCGTGCCTTTTCAGAGAGTCCAGGAAATAAACCAGGTTGACATCTAGTGACCACAAAGGGAAAACAGTCTAGGTTTCCCAGTTGTCCTGTGACCTTTCGGGCATATTTGGAAAACAAGCCTACCGCAAAAATTCTAGCCACAAGACTTGCTTTGCAGAGAGAGGGGGTTGGATTAGCACTGGCTGGGGAACCCGATGACCTGGGTTTAATCCTGCCTTCTCCATTACTGACTTGGCTGAATCACATAATATTTTTGGACTCTGGTTTTTAACATTTCTTTTTTCCTAAAAAACTGAGTTAAAATACCTACCTGCCTCCCTCTAAGAGATCCAAAGATGTGAAGATACTTTGTAACCTTCAAGGCATGCTAGAAATGCTACGTTTAATTAAAGCTACAAGACATCTCCTTTGATGCTCACCACCATCCTGTGAGGCTGGCATTATTGTCTAAGGATCAGAGAGATCAGACAACTTGCCCAGAGTCGCCCAGGTAGCAAGCAGCAGTGTCTGGACCAGGATCGGCTGACTTCAACTTGAGGGCCTTTTGACAGCCCACAGCTGTCTGTGGGAACAAGGTTAACCCAGCGTTGAGACTCAGCCCCAGAGAAAGGGTCATTTCAAGGTCATCCCAACAAACAGCCCACTGTATCAGCTCTGGAATGACATGCAGCTCCGTGATGAGGAATTAGGGGAGTCTTATGGCTCCTGCAGCAGGTGGGGAAAGAGGAGAAAGGGACAGCGTGGAAAGGAGAAAAAGTGGAGGAAGCCATGTGAACTCCTGTGCTGGCCTGGAAGAGGGGAGGGTAACGTGCTATGCTGAAGGCCTTTGAGACCGGAGAAAATGTGCGTCTTTATCTTTGTCTCTACAATTTATGGTCCAGCTCGGCTCTTTCGCGAGGCCGGGGCTGTTCTGGCACTGCCCGAAGAGTTACTCTTGGGGTGAGACACTGGAGCCCTGGGGCCCTGCCAGGAGCATAATGTAGTCATGGCTGTTGGAGGGAGGTTCCCAGATGGAGTGAGTTGGCTGGCAGAGCCCAGAAGATTTAGAGGACACGACTCTATGGAGTTTCCAGAGCAACCAACTGACCCGCACTCAAGTGGCTCAGAACCATGGATTATATCATTTCCTTACCCAGGGGTTTTGACAGACGCTCCTGTTGACTCATGCATTCATTGATTCAGCGGCAAGCTAGGTAGTTGTTATAATTGTAGATGAGATATAACATGTCTTTCTACAGGAGAGCTCAACATACTGGGTAAATTTGAGCTTTCTTGCCCTCAAGAGACAAACAAGAGCAAAGTATTCATCTTCAGTGCTTGTATAACAAGCCCCCATGGATGTACAAATTAGTACCAGTTTACCATTATCCGTAACAAGTACCCAGGAATGTATAAATTATTATAGTTTGCCACTGTCCAAATAACTTTTTGGAGTCGTTCATTGCTGAGATAAATGATGATTTTTGAGGTGTCAAATTAGCAGAATAGTTAACCAATGCCATATGTTTGTATGCGCCCTTAGAACTCTAAAATTAGAATAACCAGTCTTAATGTGTTAAGAGTCTGGACTTTAATGCCTGCTTTGTTGATTACCAGTTAAAACATTCTGCTCATCCATGGGATTTCCCACTCTCACACGTACACCCATTTCCAAAAGGAGTTATTTTAAAGATCTAAGATCTATTCAGATACATGTATGCATCTCCATGTGTTCATTTCACCAACATTTATCGATCGCCGGTACCTATTCTGTTGGGGGAAATATTTATTATAGACAAAGATCCAGTGAGACAGCTGAGGTCCTGTGTCCTAGAGGGTACATCCAATCCACGGCGCCCCTCATTTCTCTTATTAGGAGAAGGGTCCTCCTGTAGTGTTTTGTGTTTAGACACAGGATCCCTACATGCCTTGGAGAAATTCTTCTCCCCTAGTTCCACTGAAAAGGGAATTCTTCTCAACTCCACCCTTCCTTGAAACATAAGTAAATTGCAATATAGAAAGTGACAATACTTTTAGGACAGCGGTGGAAATACAAGACATTCCAATAAACAGCTGTTGGGACTCTGCATCCAATCATATAGATGACGGAACAGCGTGAAGGAGGGAAGAGGGAGGAGGAAGCTAAAGTCTGTCACTGAGAGAGCGCACCAGGGGGCTGGACCCTGACCCTCACTTGTCGGGGCCTGTGCTGACTATTTCTGGTACAGGAAGTAGGCACAGCACAGTCCTTGCTCTCCAGGAGCTGAGACTCTAAATCGTCCTCTATTGCACTGGTCTCCCCACCCCACCTCCCCACCCCCAAGAGCTCAGAGTTCTGAATTTTTTGTTGAAGATGCACACTTCAAAAGTTCTTTATCACATCGTGCCACCCACGGGAAGCGATCGTTCCTGTGGGGCACACCGAGGCTGCCTCCCCGAGAGCTGAGAGGAAAAGCCATGTCTGGACACGCCTGTGGCCCCTTCCCCGTGGGGACGTGCTCATTTCAGGTGACTTCTCCAGAAGGCATGCGGTCTATTCCTCACAGCTGCCCTTGTGGCGTCTGATAAGGCACGGCGGTCAGGTTGGCGTTGGGGGTTATGGGGGTTTCCAGTGGGAGTGAGGGAGGGCGACCACTGTGTGGCTCAGTGTTTGTTATCAGAGAGGTGGCACCTGCTTTTGCACGTAACCTCTTCTCCATGGGCTCTCAGGCAAGCCCCAGTTTCCCACTTGCTCTCTTCCCAGTGTCTCTTTAAGCCAGGCGACTCTGGAAGGATGACCCTTCCCTTTTCAAAGGACGAAAGTTTCAGAAGGACTGAAGGCTCCCAGGAAGAACAGTGCAATCGTGATTGTGAAATGGTCCACTGAAGAAGAACATTCTGGACAGAAAGGAGAAGGGTGGTGCCTGGGGCCACGGGGAGGGAGGAACGGGAAGTGGTTTAATGGGTCCAGCGTTTGTTTTGCAAGATGAAGCGTCCTGCGGATGGATGGAGGTGATGGTTGCACAACTATGGGAATGGACCAAACTGGACACTTAAAAAATGATGAAGATGGTATGTTTTGTGGATTTTACCACAATCAAAAAATTTTGAAAGAGGACTTTCCATCAAAAGCTCATCCCGACTATTCTTTATCAGAGCCTCCTCTCTTCTTTTTATAGTATGATTTTTTCTAGCCTTAAAAAAAAATCTTACTCTTTTCAGCGGATCCTCAACACTAGAACTTTGAATCCTGTCCTTCCTCCCCTTTCCCAGGAGACCTCTGCCAGACACCAGGGTCCCTCAGTCCTCTCGTAAACATCGCAGGGAAAAACACATACTGGACCTGTCAGCCTCAGCCAGGCTCCCTCTCTTTAAGCCCAGTTGCAAAAGTCAGAGGTCACAGGCACTCTGGCCTGTGAGGTGACCGGCAGGAATGCTGGCCTTGCATCTGTGCCCCCAAATCCCTGAACCTGAGAAATAGGAAGCGGGAGTCTTGCTTTGGTTGTGCTCTCAAGTGTATTAAAACCCACACTTGTCGATAGCATGAAATTTTAAAGCCCAGCTTAATTTATAATAACAGCAACAATCACAGAAGCTTCTTATTTTGTAGCCAAGATGAATCTGTTTGTAACTCATTATATTCACAGAACCTTTGTTTGCCTAAGTATATTACGATGGCTTGTGAATTCCATTGTTATTATCGGCGTCGTTATTCGTACCTTGATCCGTGTTATTATTTTCATCGAGTTGCCTTTTTCTTTAGCTTTCAGTAACGTCTTAAAGCCTTTGTCCTATTTATAATCATAAATTCCTGAACGGCAGGAACGATTTTTCTGATGTTATGGGGAAGAGGGATAGTAAGGGGCAGAGCAAGACTCGCTGGTTTCCTCAAAGCCACATCGATGCCAGAGGAACAAATCCATGACGGATGGATTCATTCATTCATGCCGCATGCATCTCCTGAGGATTCCTTCATGCCTACATGATGCTGAGGCTCAGGCCACTAAGAGGCAAATGATTACCCATGGGGCAATGGTGTCACCCAGACCTGGGTTCAAAGAATCCCATTTTGACAAAGTGATATATTTAGTCGATAGCTTATGTGAATTTGGCAGTGTTACCATTTACATCTTGTCTCCCTCATTAGATAACGACAGCACCCACTTGCGTATAAAATGTATATAGTAACTGCTTGTATTGTCTGGCACGTAGTAAATACTCAGTAAATGTTAACTGTGGTTGGTTGATCTTCCTCAAGGAGCTCATAAGCCAGAAAAAGGACGAGACCCTGGAACCCCCAGAACTGTGCTGTGAGGGATGGCGTCAGGGCCATAATGAAAATGAATCAAAGTGTGAGGACTGGCCCAGGCACATGCGAAGCTGGGCGGATTGGGACCATTCTGCAAAGGGCTTGAATGCCATCTCAAGGGCTTTAGATTTTGCTGTATTTTAACAATTTTAAGACACACATTTTCCATCATGTTTTAACATCTCCGAACAGAGTACATCTTACAGTCAATGTGTTGTCCTAGTATTAATAGCCAGCATTTTTTCCTTTCTTAGTAATATATAAAATTACAGTGTACCGTACACTTGATGCCTCAGATTAAGCGAAATATATGGCATGTTAAAGGCTGCAGGACCCAAGGCCTGATTAGAGAGAGCTTCATGTTGCTGTTGTTTCCTTTCCATTCCAGTGACTTGTTCAGTGCTGGTAAGTTAATGCCCAGTTGTCCTCAGATGTAATTCGGTGCTGATGAGGGATGTGGGTTCTACCAACACTTAACAGCCATTGTCTCAGCGGAGGGGCCCTGGCTAGGGTTGAGTCCCTACCCAATATGAACTGTCTTTCTTCAAAGAGACACACATGGAAAATAAGAAGTGCAGGCGAAGCAGCAAAACTGCTGAGAAAATGTGTGATATGTTCCAAAGACAACTTACACATAACACTCAGACACCTGCTGTCTTGTCCTTCGCACGGACTTATCCTCGTGCTCCTTGATATGTCCTACCACTTCCTCCAAGACTGGATCTCGCTGTCTGTGTGCAACTACCGTGGATTCTGCAGAATGAGTTACGAACCTGGGCAGAAAACTGGACCAAAGGGGTGATGCTATGGAAGAGATCTTTTATTGCTTTCAATTTCTCGATTCTTTGGTGTGCCTTCCCATCTCTTCTGTCTCCTCCCATGCTTCTTTTTTTTTTTTTTATTAATTTTTGAATTGTATTTTATTTATTTTTTTATACAGCAGGTTCTTATTAGTTATCCATTTTATGCATATCCCTCCCATGCTTCTTTATGCCCCTCTTTTCTGCCTCTCTTCACTGAGCAGAGCTGTCCTTGGAGTACAGTCAATCAGTAGGTCACCTGTTGTGGAGACAGGGACAGGGAGATAGACAGTGAAGAAGAACCTGGAGGTCCCACCAGCCGATGCTCAGAACTATCTGAGGCTCTTCTACATCCCTTCTCTGGTGGACCAGTTTGGTTGCCTAGCAACAGTGCCCTCTGCTCTTTCCATATGGGCTTCTTAGCATCATCTCTCCTTCTTCTTTCTTCCCTTCAGACCAGTCCATGAAATTCATTTTTCTCCAGTTTTGATTCATTAATATAGTGAAGATAGGTGAGGGAAGTGTGTGGTGTGACTTTCCTTGGATACTCAACCCTTTAAGGTCAACCAGGCCACTAAAGGCTCTGAATGGAATCCACTGAGTTCTCAATCTTAGCTGTACTACAGACTCACTGTGGAGTTGGTTAAGAGCAGAAGTTGTGGACAAGACCTAGAGAGTGAAAGAATCCCCTGGGATCTGTAGGGTCCGGAATTCCATTCTATCACCATTCCGCTGCTATAGCCAGGCAGAGAAGCTGAGTATTTCCAGTTCTGGTCCGTATTGTTTATCATATATGATGTGCTTGTACACTACAGGGTCTTTGGTGAAAAGTATTCATTATTAGGTTCAGCTTCTATGCTAGGTCCTTTCAGATAAGAATCACTGGAGGCGCTTTTCAGTGCTTTCAAAGAAGCTTCCAGTGAAAGTCTAATCTTCTACAGTCCTGTCACAAGAAGTCCTGAATGCAGGCATGGAATGTAATTCAGCACCCAGACCAAGTGTAGGGGCCCTTGAGTGTTCTGTCCTAACCTAAAAAGATGGAAAACTCAGGTCTAATCTGTTCCAATTATTGTATCCAAAGTGGGGGTGGGGTGGAGGGGAGAGAGAAAGGGGGAGAGAGAGAGGGAGAGGAGAGCTATATTATTAAGGTTTATTTATTTATATGTGAGCAAATACATTCATAATTGCTGCTTTTCACAAGATGGAACACTTTTCCCTTTTCTTTCAATGCCTTGCATATGGTATGTACACAATAAATGTTTGTGAAAGGAAGAATGGAAGGAATCTCTAGTTCAGTGGTTTTAGTAAAACAAATCTTTTCACGGGACAAAACATGGAAAGTTGAGCCGTGGAGTACGTGATTGAGAACTGATATTAAGTGTACGCTGAGAAATTATTTCATGAGATAAATGTTCATGGTTTTTGGACATAGGACGCTTCAGATTGGGGATTGGGCAGTAGAGAATAAGTTATATTTCTGACCTCAGAATTTACACTTACAAAGTATTGTGTGGGTAGGAGATTCCGAGCCTCTAGTCCAGCTTTAACATTCTGTGATCCCAGGTGTTAATCACTTTCTCTCACTGTGTCTCAGTTTGTCTGGTCTATGACATGGCAAGGATGCCACTCACTCTGTATTTACTAGCTGAGTAATCACCTGCACCAGAACAGAGCCCGTGTGGGTCCTGCTCTTTCCTGGGCATCTCGACATTCTAAATGGGAGAAGCCATGTCTCATCATGGAAGGATCCCTGGGTTTCCATTTCTCCTCTTCAGTCATTGCAGCCCCGGGAAGTGGCCTGGCAATGGAAAACAGCGATGCGTGGTCACTGTCATTCGGAGAACAGTGATGTGAGCCATCCTTCCTCCCTCGTTTGGCATGTGGACAGCCCAACATCCAAGTGGCACTTTAGGATGCTGTTTGGGGCCCAGAAATGTGTCTTCTTGGGGAAGAAAAGAACTATTTTCTTGTCCAGAGGATGGGAGCTGAGTACCAGATGAGGGAAGTGGGTAGCTGGGGTCACCAGTTTCCGCAGTTTTTATCTAAGAGCAGATCTTGTTCAGCGTTGTGTTCCCAGAGCCAGAATGTCCCCCACGCCCCAGTATTTACAGTGTGGTCACTATGGAATTATTTGTTGAATGTTGAACATTATAAGACATTCCACAGCTAGACTAAAAGGATATCTGACTGTCTATAGAACATCCTCATGTGATTTGGAGGTGAGGATGTTAATCACTGTGTAGATATCTGAGTAATTACTGCACTGGCAGCATTTTTAAGACAATTTGTCCTGAAAGCGTGGAGCAAGTCGTTCTTAACAGTTACATTTCATCCAGACTTAATAGCTGGCTGGCTTTGACACCATCAGAAGGTATTCTCTCTCTCTCTTCTTTTATGCTGTTTTCCAGAAAAGGGGGATCGACATCTGCCTTTTGCCAGTGGATTTCAAAATATTTGGGGGTCACAGCGTTTGAAGGGGCCTCCCTGACCCACTAAAGGCTCTCTGCTTCATTTAGAGGCTGGGAGGAATTTGCATCTGTCAAGGTTCCTGGGCTGGTAGCACAACTGGCATGGAGCCAGCTCTCCTGAATCCCAGTTCAGCGCTCTTTCCCCAAGGCACACAGTAGCCTTCAATCCTGTGGTCCTTGCAGACCAGACATGGGACGTTTTAAGAACTTGCCCTCGCCACAGTGCCCAGCTGGGATGTAAGACGAGTGGAGGCTGAAGGTGTTTGTGAGTTTCAGAGAAGACCTAGCCATTTGAGAGGTGGAGAAATAACAGGTTTCTACAGTGTATACATAGACTGTGTGATGAGCAGACGTTTTCCCTCCCCACGAGAGGAAATGGACTTAAACTGCGCCAGGAAGGACTTCGGGCAGATAGTCAGGAGAACTTCCTGACCCTGTGAACTCATCAAAGGCAGATCCTATCAGCCGCAGACTCAGCGGCTGCTGGCAGAGCTTTCTGTTTTCCCGCAAAGTGCAAGGGAAGCCCCGTCAGTGAGCAAAGGCACGTTTACCCCGCCTGGAAATATGTTCTAAGCAGAACTCGTATCCCCGAGGCTCATTGTTTTCTGCTCTCTGCTAAACAGCCCTGGTTGTGTCATTTTGGATCAAGCCAAGCCTGCCGAAACCGTGGAAGCTGCCTTGGCTATCTTTTCTTAGCAATAGGTCAGGAAGAGAGCATTCCGGCTTTTAAACATTGTTACTTGGAAAATGGGCTGAACTTGCTACTACTGGGGTGCAGCTAATTGCGGAATTCTCCAAGGTGGTGACTGGTGACCTTTCGAAAAGAGAATAAAACTCATCCCTCTGCATAGGGCTGTCCATTTGTACACCTGCGTTGAGCAAGTATGATGTGTACATCACAGGTGTGTATGTACTGTTTCAGCTGTGTATTTCTGCATGTGCATCTGGGCGTTCATTGCACAGTCATATGTGCTTCCACAGCCAGGGGACATGTGTGGACACGGAAAGCATGTGTGTGTGTGTGTGTGTGTGTGAACATGTGCACGTGGCCCTCGTCACTTTCTCCTTCCACATCGCCCGTGGCTGCATACGTGTGCAGGTGGCTGCAGCACACTTGCAGCTGTGCATTCTGTTTGCTCATGCTACTCTCCCTGCCTTTAGAGGGGAGAAATTGTTAACTGTTGGCAATGCAATAAAGAGAAACTGATTTCAGTGGAATGTTCCCTTGCCCTGCAGACACATTGCTCCCGCTTTTATGCTGCACATTACACCGTGGTGAAATTTAGTTAATTTTATGGTTTGTTATTACAACAGCAGAGTGTATCGAGAGAGGCAGCTTTTGTTGGCGCCACGTCCCAAATTTCCTGGGTGTGATGGGAGTCAGAGCGGGAAGCTAGCAGTGGTCGGAAACCAAGTCCTCGCAGAAGCAAAGTGGCTGCTCTGATTGGTTTTTGACTTTCGTAACTTATAGGAGTTAGTTAATTGGTCAGCAGAGGCTTGGCTGCTGCCCTCACTGGGTGTATATTTTGGTCAGGGAATCAGAAGGAACGTTCACAGGACAGTGAGAAAGCAACTGTTTTGCTGAAAAACAGCACGTTTTGGTGAGGAGAGCTTTGCAGTCTGAAGGTGCTGTGTTCAATTCCCAGCTTTGCCAGCTATTGGCTCCTGCGTCTCTGACCTCAGTTTCTTCATCTGTAAAGTGGGATAGTAATGGCCACCCTCTGAGGTTCCTGGGAGATAAGCTCCTGGAGCATAGTAGGTGCTTACTTAGTGTTCCTTCCTCTTCTCCCTTCTTGCCAGGGAAATCTCTCTGTTCCAGAATCTCTCTGGGGGCGTGAGAAAGCCAGCGCACTTGGGGTTTTGAAATCAGACTGATTACCAAACGGGAAGGGATAAAGGGTACACAGGTAATAGTGCACATGCTTCTGAACCCCCAAATCAGGACATACAATCTGAGAACTTTGGAAGGATTATTCTGGAAAATCCACGACAAAAATAGGTGCCTCCTGGATCAGACGCTGAGGACCTAGAGTGGAACATGGTGAAAGCCATTAGCTCATTGGGAGTTATGCCATCAGTCACTCTGAATGAAGCAAAGCTATTAGCATTCTTATTTATACTACTAACGAAGCTAATTCAATCTTAAATCCGAAACAGAGTTGGTGTGGACTAGAAAACTTGGAGAGCAGAAGCTATTTTCACAAGGATATGGCTTTCCTTGTTATCCTTCTCTGCTGGGTCCTTGGATCCCACCACCAATGGTAGGGCAAGCAGATGACAAAGAATATGTCGGCCGCACTATCATTCCTCCAAGGTCTGGCAACTTCTTCCCAGGGCTGGGAGGCTGTTTATCTCTCTTCTAGTGACTTCTTTGTTCTCAGCAGTCAGGAGCCCGGCAACTCCCATTGGTCTTGCCAAGTGGCATGTGTTGGGTGGAACATGCCACCAGCAGGCCCCTGATTGCCTCCTAGAATGGGAGGGAAAGGTCTTGAGACCACACAGATAAAGACTGACCAATTCAGGGGCTTGCCTCAGCAGTTTTATTCCTCTATTGATTCCTCTCTTTCCTTTGGAGCTTATTTTCTGGAAGTTTCCCTGCCCTTAGAAGAGCTCTGGGAGCACTGAGATGCCACACATTCATATTCTCTGATGGTTTGGATGAAAGAAGAACAAACAACGAGATCTTTGTTTCCTGAGTTGAAACTCATCATTTCGTGGATTATGTCAGAACTCATCAATTTAAAATTTAATATAGGGTGGCCTTGAGCTTTAATGCTAAAAAAAAAAAGTTTCTATTTTGGCACAGGAAGCTCCAGAATGGAAGTATTTGAAAACCACCCAACAAGGCTGACTCATTTAAGGAGAATTAACTCAAGTGCTTTGGGGCAGTGGGGCGAGGAGGGCGGGAGTTGGGAATGAACACCCTCCGCAGGAGAACGCAAGCTCCTGACTCACAGCATGAGAGAATAATGAGATTTTGGCGATTTTAGCAATCAGTAAACCAAGCCCCTTATTATATAGCAAAGGGAACACTGTGTATGTGTTCTTCCACCAGACTGAAAATATTCCTATTGTTAATCATCCCCAGTCTTCACTTCTGATAAAGCTCATTGTCGCTGTGGAGGGTGCTGGAGACAACTTCTCATTTATGAAGACTGTGCTTTGGGAATAAGGTTGAGGTTTTGAAATATCATGAGTCACTGAAGCACAGATCTGGGGCAAGGTGTGAGAAATGTTCAAACGATTCAAGAGAAGCAACAAGTTTTCCTTTACAGTAAAACTTTGCTGAAGAGAATATTTATATTTTTAAATTATCTGGAATCAGTCAAGATTTTTACAGTGCTAGAGAAATCATCCCAGACATCAACCCATCAATGTAAATGGGCAGCTATTCTGGTTAATAGAAAGACCTGGTAAACAGAACAACAGAAACAACAAACAGGACTGCATTTTTCTTATTAAGGTGTTTTGTAGTCTGGCTTATTTTACAATGAGAAAATTCGACTCTAGTGAGAGCCACCTGTTCTATTCCCATTCAGTCCTAATGTCCCAGGCACTGGGTAGTGCCGTCTCTGAGCAGGGGTTGAAGGAATGCCTGGAACAGTGTTTCTTCTCTAACCCAACGTCTATACACATGAAGGAGAAGGGCTAAAGGCTCCCATTCCCTCTTGCTTAACCCACAAAGTCCACTCCTGATTCTGGCTCTGATACAATGAGTGATACCTTAATCTAGATGTCCTCACTGTTTGCCATCAGGCCACAGAACCTGAGGTGTCACTTTCTAAAGGAAGCGGGAATCTCGTAAAGCACCAGAGAGCAATTCTTAGCAAAAGATCTACCTCTTTTAAAATATAACCACTGAATTTGTTCTTTGGGGAAGGAAGGAAGGGAGGGAGGGAGGGAGGAGGGAAGGAAGGAAGGAAGGGAGGGAGGGAGGGAGGAAACGAAGGAAGGGAGGGAGGGAGGGAGGGAGGGAGGAATGCCTTCTATTCCCTACCACTGAAATATTTCACACTGAGCCACAAGAATTCCGTTAAATAGATGCTACATAGTGTGAAAAAAGAAAGTTACAGATGTTACAAAATCATCACAGTTATTTAATGCACTTATTTAGTGTCACAACAGTAGCTAAATACGTATACACAGCTATGCTCAAAGCACCTTATAAACAGGGAAGACTTAGGTCTTCCAGGACCCTGAAGAGGGAGTTAGGTTCTCTCTGCGTAGGAAGGATCGGAGGGGTGGAAGTTGCAGAGTTTTGCGCTGTGTCAACAACTGTTTTCCTGCCAAGCACTGCCGTCAGGGCTTATGGGACAAGGCACAGACAGTGGCAAGGCCTGGGACAGTGTCTCCCTAGCAAGTCCCCACCGGACCCCTGGGAAGTGGGCCCCTGAGCTGAGCCTGCTTACCAAGGGAGAGAGGTGCTTTCTCCCAGGGCCCCGCAAGCCTCGCCTCTCCCCCCTCAGCAGTCCTGCCCTGGCGTGGGAGACCCCCCTCCAAGCCTAGGCACCTCCTTGCGGATCCCCACAGTGGACACGGCCCTCCGCAGATGAGTACCAGGCACAGTTAGACAGCCCGGGGCCACTCCAGCCACACCTGCCCTCCCAGCGGGGCTGTTAGTAGCAGGAGCAGTGAGGCGTTGGGGGGATGGGGGGATGCCTGAAGCCTCCCCTTCACAGGCGCCCCTGGCCATCGCCCTTGCCTGCGTTACCCTGCGGTAACCTTGGTGCTACCTTCCTGCCTCCCCAGCTTCCCTCTCCTTCCTCCTTGCTGAACATCCAGGGGAGTAGCAGCTCTGGGCTGGGGGCAGGTGCAGGATGGGAAGGAGCTGGGGGAGCCCATTATCACTCTGCACACACACGTTGTCTAATGAGCATCAGGCTGGGAATGCCGCTAACAAGCCGGTGCCGGAGACCCCTCCCCACAAACTCCCCCCGGCCAGTCATGCCCAGGGAAGGCTGTTGTGGAGGAACAAGCAGATGAAGAGGACGGCTGCCTATCCTGCTTTTGAACCCAGAAGTGGAAACCAGTCATGTCCTTTTGAGATCATCAAATCTGATGACTTTTAAATTGTGGAATGGTACCCATTAATGTGTCATGAAAGCAATTTAGTGGGTCGTAACCAGCATTTTACCGTTAAAAATGGAAAAATATCGGAATGCATGTCACATACAAATGGAACTTTTCCTTCTGTTGTCTATAAGTGTGTGTGTCCTGGGCTGAAATGTATTTCTGATTGTAAGTCTTAAAGAAAAAGCTGGAGAGGGACTTCCCTGGTGGCTCCTTGGTTAAGAATCTGCCTGCCAGTGCAGGGGACACGGGTTCGAGCCCTGGTCCGGGAAGATCCCACATGCCATGGAGCAACTAAGCCTGTGCACCGCAACTACTGAGCCTGCGCTCTAGAGCCCGTGAGCCACAACTACTGAGCCCGAGTGCCACAACTGCTGAAGCCCGCGTGCCTAGAGCCCGTGCTCCGCAACAAGAGAAGCCACCGCAATGAGAAGCCCGCGCACCACAACAAAGAGTAGCCCCTGTTCGCCGCAACTAGACAAAGCCTGCACGCAGCGACGAAGACCCAACGCAGCCATAAATAAATTAATTAATTTTTTAAAAAAAGAGAGAGAAAACAAGAAAAAGGGTGATAGTAGCCTAGCCCTATCCCTTCTGCTCTCATTTCCCTCCAAGCTCTCTGAAGCAGTGGGAGCCACTCAGGATGCAGAGATCTCAGAAGGGAAATGCCTAACCTCTGTTGGCAAAGCCTGTCCTGGTTTCATGAACACTCCTCACTTCTAGCAAGTTCTTCCGTGCTGTACCGTCTGAATACCAGTTGACACCATTTCTCTCACTTGGTTGTAGAAATCTGACTGCCCTTCATGTAATGATCCTTGATTAAATTCTCCCAGTGAGGAATTTAGAAATCCCAGCTCCTCAGGTAAGAATTGGGCACACTTACCGTAGATGATGCTTCCCCTTCCCATTGGCTTTCCTTCCTGCTTTCAGAGCTGACCAGGCCCCAGGAAAGGACTAGGAAAAGACTGTGTCCCAGGCAAGGCATCAGCCAGTTTCAACTTAAACAATAAGAACATCCATTCTCTGGCCTGAGAGTCTCAGTCATGTGCAAAGAACTGTGACGTCTTTTCTACACCTGAGCTGGACACACGGTTTCCTTCCACTCCCTTTGCAGGTACATGAAGGCAGAGGGATGAATCAGGGATTCCAGAGGCTTTGGGAATGTTCCTTTGATTAACAGTTAACTTACTATTAACAAGATGTGAGTGCTTGAAGGGAAATTAGGAACCATCTATGTCTGCTTACATAGAAGATGAACCTGCTGCCCTTTGAAGTTCAGTGCCTTCCCCAGGGTTGCCCGAATTCTGTGGCTGAGCAGAGTCCAGAACCCAGATCTCGACGCCCAAGAGTTCCTTCCACCGTCCCAGGGATCCTTGACTGTCACTGCTGGCTCTTGTGGCACTGCTTCTTCTCTCATAGGAACCAGCTCTCGCCCCTGTGGGACCCTTGCCGTGCATTGTCTGAGGCACATGGGCAACTCCTGGTTTTGCTGTCATCTCTTCCAGCAGTGGTGCTTGGGCTGGGGAGATGGGGGGCTGGGGCTTTGGGCCCCCTGAAGGGAGGCATGGAAGGAGAGGCTGCGAGCAATGGCCTCACACTATTATGATGAGAGAGACACTGTAAACTTGAGGTGGTTACTTTTATCATTGTTATTATTAGATTTAATGGCTGAGTGAGCAGTTCACTTGGCCCTAATAGAAAATTTCTCCTGGCAACTCTCCATAACCGCAGGACCTGGGAAAGGTGATTGCAAGGAATCCTCTCACCTCCGCTGGGGAGTGACATGCGCCAGACCCGGACACGGACAGGTCCCCCAGCAGCTGAGCAGTGCATTTCTCCCCTTCCCAGGCCCGCGGCTTGGAGCGGGAGGGGTGAGGGCAGGGGACGGGGCTGCAGGCCCCGGAACTCGTAGCAGAGGCAGGCGCTGTCCTTGGCAAAGGTGAGGTGTGTGCAGGGGGGTTGTGACCCCACAGCCAGTTCAGGGCCCGGGGCCAGGAGAGGCTCCCATATCCGTCTTCCCTCAGCTCTCAGCTGAGTCCATTAGGAATGTATCTCTGTCTCCCGATTGCTCCTGTGTGCTATTAATTTGTGGTTGTATTAATTCCGGCTGTTATCATACAGCCAGGTGATGCAGAACAAAGCTTCTCATTAACATGGCCGGGGTGTTACTGCTCCTGCCAGGGTTGACCCCCTCCTCACGCTGTCACACCCCCATCTCTGCTCTGTCTTGACACGCGTGGAGCCTTGAACCCTGGAAAATGACTGATGGATCCTGAGACCCAGACAGCAATTCATAAGTCAGAGGTGACCGGGGGAATCGCAGTGAAGGGAGCAGTTTTGTTCTGTCACTGCCCTTGGCTGCCCTTCCCCTTTATTTAAAAAAAAAAAATTCTTATACACTTAAGTACCACCTGCAACTCCTATGACAGGTGTCTTGGACTGCACTGGTGATGGGCAGGGAGGCAAGGTGCACTGGGTCATTGGCAAGGTGACTGCCAGGGTTAATGGTGCTGTGTGGTCTCGGTCATACCCATCCCTGTGAGCCCCGTCGACTCATGACCCGGATCAGATCCACAGCTCACGGTAGGAGCTAAGCCCCCAGCCCACTGTATCATTCAACTAAGGGGCTCAGTTTGGGCCACTCACCTCCTCACAGCCATGCACAGGCACAATTTGAAACAGAAAGGGTCTCCAGTGGGCCTCCCCAACTTACCAGCTTCTTAACACTTTCGCGTTTTGAATTGTGCTGTAGGGAAGACTCAGGACTGCACAGGGCAGAAGGCACATTTTATTTTTAAGGACTGTGGGCCTTTTCTCCCCTTTCTCCATTCCTGTCCCTTCTGAATCATTCATTGGTAAGTGGGTTATATTTCACTCTGAGTGGTGATTACTGAAAAAGCATGAAAGCTTCATTCTGGTGGTTACTCTGCCACTGTGAAACAATCGATTAAACTCCTGCTGGCGTCCCAGAGGCCCCCCAATGGGAGGTGGCCAGCACTGCTGAGGCCTCTCCCTGCCCCGGGCTTCATTTTCTTTCCACCACCCCCCCAAACGTTCTCTGCCCAGTTACACTGTCTCCCAAACACCGCAGGTCCTTCCCACCTCTAGTTTCTGCACATGCTGTTCTCTACACTAGACTGTTCCCTCTTATTCTGTCAGCAGAAGACTCCCTCATTCCTTAAGAATCAGCTCAGGGGCATCTGCTCTGTGGCCCATCCGCCTGCCTCTCCGGGTACCCACTTTCTGGATTTCAGCTGTAGCCCTTAACACACAATGCAAAGCACCCCTGAGAAGAGTTAGGTCTCATGTACATTATTCGTACCCAGTGCCCAGCACAGCATCCGGCTTCCTGTAAGGTCAAAAAATATCTGTTGAATGAATGATGGAATCCTCCCAATTTTGTAAACAGAAAATCTTCATCACAGGACTCAGAGCCACTGGGTCAAGGTCACTGAATAAAGCGGGACTAGAACCTGGGAACTCTGGTTCCTGGGCGGGGCCCCACTCATCTGTCAGTATCCCCAAATTTCCAGAGAGCATCCAGAGGCCAGGAGCCAACCCATTTTTATCTACATGCCCTGCGATCCCTTGAGAATGGCTGGTGCAGAGGGCTGTGAATTGTCATTATTCTGCTAGTTAAAAACAACCCATGGAGCTGGAGGCCAGTGATGCAAACGAGGCAAAGTAGCTGGAACTGGCTCCGGGCTCTCAGGCAATGCTGCCACAATTAAGGGTTGTGCTTGACCAGTTCTCTCTGGTTTCCATCAAGGCAGTGTGTGATGTCACTGGATCCCGGGGGCATGGGGCCAACAGCAGGGGGACAGGCAGGCATGGGGCTGATCTCCCTTGGGCAGAATTTTGTAGGGAGGCAACAGGAGGAGCTCACCATTTCCTTTTGTAAAAGGGAAAACACACACAATAAAGACTTAAAAGTACACCAAGAGTCAGTGTCAGGCGTGGGGCGAGGAAATGATGGCGGTGGCTTCCCGAAGATTACAGGGGAGACTCCACAGTGGGTTTGAGGTGAGTGTTAGAAGGGTAAGGTTGGAGCTGACTTCAAGGGACAGACTCCACCTGTGGTGAGGGGCAGAGCAGGGGCATTTATACTCTGCCTGGACGTTTCTTATATGGGCTGATAATAGGTATCCTTTGAGTGAAGGTCCCAAACCTGAGTGGGCCTCAGCATCACCTGGAGGACTTGTTACAACAGGCACTGCTGGCTCCACCTCAAGAGGTCCTGATTCTGGTCTCGGAGTGGGCCTGAGAATCTGCATTTTGAACAAACCAAGTGATGCTGACGCTGCCGGTCCTGGGCCCACCCGTTGAGAACCATGGCCTTGGAGAAACCAAACCGAGCTTCCCCTGGAAACAAGACCATGAGGATCTCCGGCCAGGTGTGGCATCCTCCATGGTTAGGTCTTCATTAAAGACAACTTCTCCTCATCTGCAATGGTCTCTACCTCTTAGAGTTGTCGTGAGCGTGACATGAAATAGCGCGTGTAGTAACTCTAATCACCGTCACCTGTGTCAGTTTGCACAGCTAGTTCGAGATGGTCAGTGTGGTATTCAGAGAAGATCCAGTTCTGGTCCATGCTCTTCTCTCCTCACTTGAGTCAGCCATCACAGAAGAATGGGCAGTCGGTGGCCCAGGAGAGAATGTGAGTGTGTCTCTACGCAGACCCTCCCAGAGGAGGGGCATCCCCTCGATGAAAAGCCATTGCCCACTGAAGGCTGTGCTGTCCACTCACAGCCACGAGGTAGGAGCCTTCCTTCTCAGCGGGACGCAGCAGTGAAGGGCTTTATTATACTGAAAACGGGAGCAAGAGCGCCCATCTCCCGCAATAGGTGCTGCCAGCAGCACGACTCAGAGGATGAAGTGCTGTATTTATCCCTCACGGCAGGCGGTGGGTTCAGCGTGCACTGAGGCTGACGCCCAGTGACATACCCTGTAGCGCAGAATCCAGCCTTCACTTTTTTTGTTTTTGTTTTTGTTTTTGCAGCACACGGGCCTCTCACTGTTGTGGCCTCTCCCGTTGCGGAGCACAGGCTCCGGACGCGCAGGCTCAGCGGCCATGGCTCACGGGCCCAGCCGCTCTGTGGCATGTGGGATCTTCCCGGACCGGGGCACGAACCCGTGTCCCCTGCATCGGCAGGTGGGCTCTCAACCACTGCGCCACCAGGGAAGCCCCAGCCTTCACTTTTTAACGCCTGCTCTCTCTGCTTTGTAAGCATGCTCCCTTGTCCCCGCAGCCCACACCTGCGTAGCCCACTTTCTCACCCCCAGCTTGCCCAGAGAGTGCCAGGAGTGCACACTGAGGGCCTCCTTATGGGGGCCATGTGGTCCGTATTGGGCGAGCCATGGAGGTGCCGGCTGGGGGGAGCGTGACATGGATGGAGTATGATGGGGACCAGTGCTTGTGAGCTCTGCGTGGCAGATGCCTCGGTACATGGTGGCCATCTCCTACCAGCTGACTCATAAAGCTTCCCCGAGAGCACCTTCCCCGCAGGGCTGAGGAGAGGAGCTGTTCTTTTCTGGGGTGTTCTTCCAGCTGGCGTGGCGCTGGGGACTCATGCACGGTGTGTAGTCTTTCTGGGTTTGCCTGGCTCTCCTGTCCCCAGGAATTCTGCAGGGCAGATCTGGATAGAGAACACACCGTCTCTTGTTCTTCTTCTGGTTTGGCTCCCATGAAATGCTCTCTAAGGAACTGTCACCCCTTACTTTCTCCAAGGCCAGGAATCTGTGGACCCTCATAGCTTCTGGTAACAGTCTCTCCCAGAGTGAAGACCCCATGCCCAGTGGTCCTGTGCACAGCTCACTGGACCAGAGGAAGGAGGTGTGGGGCAGGGCTAGGTGGCCGCCCCAGTGCTGTCAGTGCTCAAGCATCTTGCACAAAATGCTCCTTTTGTCCAGACCTCCCCCAGACCTACGAGCCTCGGTGATGTCATGATGGAGACTCAGTGGGGAGGGCGATGGAGGGGGGAGGGTGTCATGGGCCAAGAGGATCAGAAATGCAGCTGAGAAGGTGGCTCAAAATAGCTCATGGAGAACAGGCTTCTGCTTGACAGGCTGACAAGGATGTGCCTGGAGCCAAACACTTCTCTTTGAATGTTCTGTCTCCTTCTAATTGCGGATCTGTCAGGAGGAAGAGAAGCCAGCGCCTGCCCGACCCCAGTGACCCTTCACTTGACGTGGAGGCGGGGACGGGCAGCCCAATCCCCGCTAGCAGGGCCAGGCGCCTCGTTGGGAAGACATCTGCCCCCCTGCCCCGCCCCGTCCCTTCCGCAGGGACCGGGTGTTCTCTGCCCCCATTGCTGGTTTCCTTCCAGATGGATGAGGGAGCTCACCTGTGTCCCCAGCAGGGGCGGGTCTCCCTGTTTTCAGAGCCCAACAGGGAGAGTGGGGACCTCCTCTCCATCAAACAGGTGGGCAAGGAGTCTGGTCACCAGAGGACTTGCTGGAACGTTCTCTGCCATCAGGAACTGAGTTCATGTCCCTCCTTCATATGCAGACTGCAGGCTCTGATCATTTTTTACAGATTCGTTAACTTATACATGAACATTATTGCCAAAGCTTTTAAATTTAGTCTAATTTGATGAGTAAATCCACAGAGTGAAGACGGTACCTTCCACACACACCGTGCTCCCTCCTGTGTCCTGGCGAGCTGGAGCGTCACAAGCCCTCGGCTGTTATCTCTGAGTGAGGGCTGACTGCGGAGTCGCAGGGGTGACCCCTGAAATGCATTCAGAGGGGCCTCCTTTTGCAGGCGAGCAGGGTATATATTGATCTTGTTCTGGAAGAAGAATTAGCCACTTCAAAGGATTTGAGGGTGGAGGTGGGAATGAGAGGTAAATAGAATTTAATAGTTAGCAATCATAACCTTCCCTGAACCTTCATGTAAAAGCTTATCTTAAAAACGACATCATATTTATTATATATTATATATATGTAATTTTTATTGACACAACCGACCTATCTCTTGGCACTTCTAACCCCTAGACTACAGCCTCCCTCAGGAGTGTCAAACTACAGGATCTCTGGTCATGAGTGGACCCCGGGGCCATCCTTGGATGGTGGATGGTGGGCTCACGGCCTGGGCTTGCAAGGCTGTTCCCCTCCCTCCCTCCTTCCTTCCTTCATTCCTTCCTCACTCCCTTCCTGCCACAAAACTTACTGAGTACCCTTTGCCACCCACTGGGCACAGACGCTGGAGGAACAGTGGGGAACGAGACAGACATAGTTCCTGCCTTCAGGGAGCTTAATTCTAGCAGGGAAACGAGCAATACATCAAGAGCTGTAGGTTCAGGTTATGTTACAGAGACAAAGCTGGGTGAGGGAATGGAGGCAACTGAGAGGTGTGGGAGCCATGGGAACTAGGGGGTCAGGGAAGGCCCCTCTGAGGGGAGATGCCATTTGAGTAAGAGACCTGCAAGAATTGAGGGGCAGTCCTGTGAAGTCCTCTGGGGAAGCATCCCAGTGGGCAGAAGAGTCCTGAGGCAGAGACTGAGGTTGGAAGCACAGCAGGAAGGCTAGAGAAATGGGAGTGAAATGGGCAAAGAGAAGAGTGGGGTGGATGCGTGTAGGGAGAGGCCCAGATCACATAAGTCATGGAAATGCCTGGGACCCATTGTTCAAGGGCCTTCAGGCATCTGATTCCAAAGCGTCTTAGTCTGGGTTTTCCAGAGAAACAGAACCAGTAGGAGACAGAGAGAGAGATGGGCAGGCAGGCAAATAGGTGATAGATAGGTGATAGATAGATAGATGGATGATAGATAGATAGATACATAGATAGATACATAGATAGACAGATAGGTAGATACATAGATAGATGATAGATAGGTGATAGATAGATGATAGATAGGTGATAGATAGATAGATAGATAGGTGATAGATAGATAGATAGACGATAGGTGATAAGGAATTAGCTCATGTGACTATGGAGGCTGAGAAAGCCCAAGGTCTGCAGTCAGCAAGCTAGAGACTCCAGTCTCTGAGTCCAAAGGCCCAAGAACCAGAAGAGCAGATGGTGTAAGTTTCAGTCTGAGTCTGAGTCCAAAGGCAGGAGAAGACTGACATTCCAGCACAAAGATAGTGAGGCAGAGAGAGAGAGAGAGGAGAGAGAGAGAGAGGGAATTTTTTATTACAGCCTTTTTGTTCCATTCACACCTTCAACCGATTGGATGAGGCCCACCCACACTGGGGAGGGCCATCTGCTTTACTCAGTCCACCAACTCAAATGTGATCTCATCCAGAAACACCCAGAATATTTAACCAAATATCTGGGAACCCTGTGGCCCAGTTGAGTTGACACACAAAGTTAACGTCACACAAGGTGACTCAATGCAAGGTCTGTGGAAGAGAAGAGAGACTGGACAGGGGTGATAGGAAGGGCTGCTGTGTCCAGGAAGTCAGCTTCTGTGGCATCCACTGCCTTCCAGGCCCTGCGGGCTCTGCACACCACGTACCTCCCCTCGCCTCTCACGTGGCCATCTTTAACTTCTGAGGATGACCCACTGGGCTTTCTTGTATTCATTTCCTAGGGCTGCTGTAACGAAGTACCACAAACTGGGTAGCATGAAATAACAAAAGGTTATTGTTTCATAGTTCTGGAGGCTTGAAGTCTAAAACCAAGGTGTGGGCCGGGCCATGCTCTCCCCGAGCCTCTGGGTGGAATCCTTCCTTCCTCTTCCAGCTTCTGATAGTGGCCACCCATCCTCGCCTTATAGCTGCATCACTCCAGTCACTGCCTTCACCTTCTCATGGCATTCTCCTCTTTCATAGGACACCAGTAATACTGGATCAAGGCCCACCCTAAATACCTCATCTTATCTTGAGTACATCTGCACAGCCACTATTTCCACATAAAACAACATCCACAGGGCTTCCCTGGTGGCGCAGCGGTTGAGAGTCCGCCTGCCGATGCAGGGGACGCGGGTTCGTGCTCCGCGGGTAGATCCCACATGCCGCGGAGCGGCTGGGCCCGTGAGCCATGGCCACTGGGCCTGCGCATCCGGAGCCTGTGCTCCGCAACGGGAGAGGCCACAGCAGTGAGAGGCCCGCGTACCGCAAAAACAAAAACCAAAAAAACACATCCACAGATATTGGGGGTTAGGACTGCAACATATCTTTGGGGGCACATAATTCAACTCATAACACTTGTCTTCTTGAGCTTCCCAGAGGAGCCAGAGACATGTCCAGAGGGGCCCTGATTAGTAAAATTGCAAGAACTCCACTGCCGTCTTTCAGTTACCGACAAACCCCTGACTGTAGATGGCCAGACACCCCAAAGCATCTTATGAAACATCTGGAGCACCTTTGCCCACACGCCGGGTCCAGGGGTAGTTTTAGGCACCCTAGAAGTTGCTCTGAGACGTTGGATGCTTAATTTGGAGGCAGAGTGAGGGTCTCTTCCTTCTCCTGGGCTGAGCTAAAAGCTACCCGGAAGAATGGACCCCTCTGAGGAGCCCTGGAAGTAAAAGTGGGTGGGGGCAGGTGCCTGAGCTGCCGAAAGAGTGTATTTGGTGGTTTTCCAGGCCGAGGACCCCAGCGAAATTCCAGCCGGAGAAGAGAAGGCTTCCGTCCTGTTTTGTTCTCTACAGAGGCCTTGTGTTCTTGATTTTAATCTTTTTCCTGAGGACCCAAGGAAAGCTGAGAAGTTGGACTCTTGTTTCCTGTCACCATCATCCAACCCTCAGACACCTTTCCAGGAATCCATGATGCTTATTTTTGGGCAAAATTCAGTTTTTATCTATTTTCTGATGCCCACGCCACCCTGCAGCATCCTGTCCGAATGAATTCGGATTCAGGCATCTCTTCCATTAGCCCCAGGGAAAGGCAGTTTAATCTGCAAAATTACTCTAAAGTTATCAGAAGGGCTCTCCGTTTCTGAACAATTTTAATAGCCAACGTTCATTCCTTTCCCAGTGCGAAGAGATTTATTCTGGCCAGTTTATCCCAAGTAAATCTTGGGTATCTCAGTTTTACATTTTAACGAGAAACAAGCACTTTATAATAACTGCTCAGATTAAACTCCAACATACTCTCAAACCATTAACCTGAAGGAATTGTAACGATAAATTAAACATACTAATGAAGCTGTACTACAAGCTCAAAATTTGTTAGGTAGATTGTAGCATTATTAACAACCAACTTGACTTATCACAATCTATCATTGGAGGGAAATGAACTAAAACAGTGATTACATGACATGCAAACCCTGCCGGAATAAATAAAAACAGATGATTGTTAGCAGGAAATGCAAATCTGCGAGGACATTTTCGTGTGAGTGTCAGCCCTGGCAGATCTTTTAAATTTTTCTCTTTGCAGTTCGCGGGCCTCTCACTGTTGTGGCCTCTCCCGTTGCGGAGCACAGGCTCCGGACGCGCAGGCTCAGCGGCCATGGCTCACGGGCCCAGCCGCTCCGCGGCATGTGGGATCCTCCCGGACCGGGGCACGAACCCGTGTCCCCTGCATCGGCAGGCGGACCCTCAACCACTGAGCCACCAGGGAAGCCCTAAATTTTTCTCTTTTTTCTCCCATTCTCTCTTCTCTGTTTTCTCCTCCTCTTCCCTTCCCATCCACTCCTTTCACTTTCCTCTTAGAAGGATCTTAAGAGTCCCGATTTTGTTGACGTCCTTGTCCTCTGCTCTCCACTAACTTTGTAGAGGGAGCCTACTTACTGTACAGAAATCTCTCCAGGGCCCTCGTGACACATCGTTTGCCTGTCTCTGATCATACCTGCATGGCTCAGCACAACCCAGCTTCACCTCAATCCCCAGGAGTATGTTGTGATTATTTGCAGTTGAATTAGTTTGCACCTCTTACAGAATCACAGCATCTTATGCTTGGAGGAACCCCAGAGATACGGGGCCCTCACTTCCACATGACAGAGCTGAGGCACAGAAGGTGACATGTCTTTCCTGCAGCCACGCAGATATCGAAGTGGCAAAAAAAATGGAACCAACAAGTCTTCCCGAAAGTGACGCATCTATACAGATCACCAGTCCTCCATCCTGGGTTCAGAACTTTGGGCAGAGTCTGAGGATGGCCCATGCTGTAGTGGCCTAGTAGGGGCCCATCCACCCACCGCCCAGAGGAGTCCCTGGTCCAATGACCCTGCCCAGCAGAGCCCTGCCTAGAGGGAGGATCTGGTAGACCTACTTTGGAGGGAGGGGCTCCAAAGGGGCCTAGAATTGTCCTGAGAGATTTCAGGTGGACCCAGGTCAGGCCTCTGGGTGGAAAGCTTTGCTTTTACTGCCCTCCTTGTAGGCCTTGGGGATACTGATGTCTAACTCCTCATACCCCTAGGAGGATTGGCTGAGACGCGACAAGTGCAGTCCACTTTGTAAAGCTGGAACCTAAGCAGACCTCATGGTATCATGGTGATAATTACTGCACATCAACACACCCCATCATCACTTTGTCTGAAGAAGAACTAAGAATTATTTCCACCCTCAACCCCTCTTCCTCCCCTCCAGCATAGGTAAACTAGGCAATTCCTTAATACAGGGGCAGGGTGATGAGAGAGGAAGAAACGTTAGGACAGTAGAAAGGAGGGGAGAAGAGATGAGAGCCTTAGCTGGTGAAGGAAAACAATGGCGAGAGGGATGAGACACATGCTGCCTTCTGCTGGAGCGGGAGTCTTGGCCGCCTTAACCCAGCTGGGGAGCCTGAGAAGCCAGCAGTTGGAGACGACGGGTCCTCAGGCTCTCAAGCCAGTGCCGCGGAGGCACACGGTTAGGTGACGTGGAAACCACGGTGTTAGAACCCTGGAATCTCCTCCTTGCATTCCTCCACCCCTCACCGTCCTGTTCCCACCAGGGCACCTGTCTGTTGGGTTTCATGAATCACCCACCAGCTCTCAGCAAAGTACATACACAGGTGATTTACAGCCAGGTTGGTGGGTGGGGGCGGGGGGAGACGGGCCAGACAAGGTGAACTCACGGGGATCACAGCTCAGTGGCCACCTGAGTTATGAGTCTCTCCTTCCATAGATCTCTTCCCTCCATGAATTTCCATTATGTCACCCAGTGTATTTCATCGGTTCTGGAGGAGAATTCACCAGTATAAATGTGCCCCCCGCCCCAACCCTTGTGTTTCTGATCTTAAGGCCCCCCCTGGCTTACATTGTCTAACAGGGACCCCTGAGAGGTGATGAATGAACTGTGCTGTTTAAAGTCTGAGTGGATCTGTAAGTCACAGGAAGTTGACAGTGATAACCAAACCTGGTTTGGAACATCCTTTACTTCCTGGGTATCTCTGGTTGTTTCGAAGAGGACCCAATGATCTCCTAAATCCCCAAAGCAAAATCAGTGTCACAATAGTTTAAAAATGCATATGGGACATGATACACTTAAGAAGAAGGGAGGAGTGTTTTATTTTTAATTTTGCGGCTCTCGGGATCTTAATTCCCTAAGACCAAGGATCGAACTCACACCCTTGGCAGTGAAAGAGCGGAGTTCTAACCACTGGACCACAGGGGAATCCCCAAGGGAGGAGTGTTTTAAACTAAATTAGCAATAGTCATAGAGTGATGGACTCCGAACTGGCCAGGGACTGTTCGGTGTTTGAGGCTGGGGAACGGCCCTGAGAGGTTGAAATCACATCAGACTCAGTTGCTGGGGAGGGGAGCTGTGGTTCCGGATGCTCAGCCAGGCTACCTTGTTGTGTGATAGAAAGATTGGGACCACTGCCTCTTGCATTCTAATGCTCCATTAGAAGAAAGGAGATGAATAAAGCAGCCGTTGTAGGGAATTTGAACTCAAGCCTCTGTGCATCTAGTTTTCAAAATTAATGCAAATCCTGTCTCAGACCAGAGTGCCTGCATGCAAAGATTTCCAGATTTCTCTGCCACGTTCCTTTTGCAAAACCTTTCCCTCACCGTATTCATTTTGATTGCATGGATTTTTTTTTTTTCCTCACTATGATTCTGCTGTAATTGTGCCCCGTTTGGCAATTGGGAAAAAAAGGCATGGAAACTGGATGGTAATTTGCCCAAACATCAACACAGTTGGCTAGACATGCAAATACACCAGTCCCTGCTTGTTGCCACCTTCTTTTGCAGTGGGGCTCTGGGACTTCCTCCCCTCCCTCCTTCCCCTCCTCCCCACACCTGGCTTCCCTTCCTCCCAGGTGCTCTGCTGGGCAGTCTCGCCAGGGACTTAGAACTGTGCTGGGAGGTCGGTCACCTACACACAGGTCTCCCCTGGACTTGCACCCTGGCTCTCGCCAAAATGCTCACCGCTTCTCCCCACTCCCAACCCACAGAAATATCTTTAAAATCTTGTCTTGAACGCTCACCAGCCTCCAACACATGTCCGTCCCCCCGGGCTCCCTCCTGCCTGTCTATCTGCCTTCCTGCAGGTCTGTCGCTAGCGCATGCCGACATAGCAAACACACATGGCGCACCAACACTTCAGTTCAGCATCGCTTTGAACAAGCCCTACCAGGGGATCAGCAGTGTGGGGAGCAGATGTCAGAGGTGACCCACCGTCTGCTGTTTATGGGGGTTGCTCCTTCCCCAGGTAGGGGAATGTGTACGGAGACTGTCATAGCCAGTGCAGTGAACATCTGAGAGGTTGTCACCAGTATCTCTCTGGGAACTGGACCATGATTTAAAAAAAAAAAAAAAAAAAATTAAAAAGCTTGCCTGGAACAGAGACACACTGGGGTAACTGTAGATCTGACGTTCACGCAGATCCTGGGTTTGACACACTTGTCTTCGGCAGCTTGGCAGATAGAAAAATAACTATTTGTTTTGTGTGTGATCAGAGTTAACTTAACCAGCCCCTACCGAGCTCTTCTCTTTGTCAAGAGAAAAAGCCAAGGTTGAGGAGTTGAGGGCATCATGAATGTGTGTGAGGGGGTGGTGAGAGAGCCTGGGAGGGGAGACAGCGAGAGGGAAACACTGGGAGAAATGCGGACCAAGGAGTGTGGAGCGAGTTGATGTGCTGGAATCCTCCAGCTGCTCAGGGGTGGAGACCGGGCAGGCAACTGGGAGTGGGCGTTGCCAGGAATGGGAGGGCAGAAGAAAAGGGGGATTTGGGGCAACAAATGTGATAGCTAGTTGCTGGCTCTCCCTGGGGATGCCGTGTGCCCCCTTCTGCTGGAGTAATCATTCCCAACCTCAACTGAGCACCAAGGTCACTGAGAGGGGGCTTGTTATATGCAGACTGCTGGCCTCAACCTCATGGTTTCTGATTCCATAGGTCTTCAGTGATGCAGAAGAATTTGCATTTCTAACAAATTCCCAGATGCTGCTGGTCAGGGGCCCACACTCTGAGAATCACTGCACCAGGGAACCCCAAAAGCTGACATGCTTTAAACTCTTCTAATCCAGGAAGTCACAAGGGCCTGTGTGTGAACTGGGCTGTCCTACTGTGTCCACCATAAGAAATACCTTTATTCATGTGAAATGCTCAGGGAAGCAAGCCCTGGACCCCTAAACCTGCTCTCCTCTTTCAATCAGAAGATAAGCCATGAAAGGAGCGCCTTTGGTTTATGGGATGTGGTAGGTTGATTGTCTGCCCCCCAAAAGAAGCACTGAAGTCCTGACTTCCAGGACCTGTGAATGTGGCCTTATTTGGAAATAGTCTTTGCGGACGTAATGAAGTTATTTAGATGTAATCCAAGTCATGCTGGGTTAGGGTGGGCCCTAAATCCAATGCCCAGTGTCTTTATAAGGGAGAGGAGTTGGAGATTTGGATGCAGAGATAGAGAGACACAGGGAAGGATGCCATGTGAAGTCAGAGGCAGAGCCTGGACTTTTGCTGCCATAGCGCAGGAATGCCAAGCTTTGCCAGCAACCACAGGAAGCTAGGATGGAGCAAGGAAGGATTCTTCGCTAGAGCCTTTGGCCCCGCCAACACCTTGATCTCAGATGTCTAACCTCCAGAACTATGAGAGCATAAGTTTGTTGCTTTCAGCTAACCAGTTTGTGGTCATTTGTTATGGCAGCCCTAGCAAACGAATCCATGGGGTCTTCAGAGTTTGATTTTGCCATTGCCTTAGGGGCACCAGCCTGATCACGTGGGGGTGAGGTTTCTTCTGTCCACTGACTTTGGGGAGATGCCCTGTTCCCCAAGCACATCCGTGTCTGAGCTTCAGGTTGCTTGACTGGGAGCCCCACTCAGAGGACACCAAAGGAGTGGAACCTTGCGCCAGGGCAATCCAGTTGGGTGGCTGGGTGGAGGAGGTGGGCAGGGGGATGGAGAGGGGGAGAGGGATGGAGAGTGGCCTCTGTACTGCAAATTCCAGCAGAGCTCCCCGACAGTCAAGGTAGGGGAGAGTGCTAGGCTTTTCAGGACTTTAGGCAGAATGAAAGAAAGGTTAGGATGAGAGCTGGGCAGCCTGAGAAAACCGTCTCAAGGAGCAAGAAGTCCAGTGATCTTAGAGCACCAGGAAATTAGCATAAGGAAAACAGAAAAGTGGTCCCTAACGAATGTAGAGCTTAAACTTCATGGTGGAGAAGGGCAGCGGCAGTATGTTTGAAGAGTAAGAAACAAGCAGAGAGGATGAAAAATTACGTGAGACCTGAGAACAGACCTTAGTATGAAGCCCTCGTCACGATACCCGGGGGTGTCCTAGTTTTCCATCGCTCAGTTTGGGTTCCCGGGCCGCGGCCTGGGAATCACCAGGGGTGCTTACTCCAAATGCAGGTTCCTGGGCTCCCCCTCAGCCATGCTGAGCGAGAATCCGAGTGCACAGGGAAGCTGCATTTTCACAAATTTCCACAAAATCTGAAAAGCATTCCTGCAGATGCTTTGTAAATGTTAATAGGCTCCCCCCTTTCTAGATAAAATTAGGGGAAATATAGAGGAACGGAAGAGAAGAGGGGAGGGGAGGGGGTTTCGGAACAGTTTTTAGCTAGCTCGGCCCCAAATTATCTTGTCCAGGACCTCAGTGTGGGCCACCCCGGGGTGTCTGTGGACACTGCTTTCCTCCCACAGTTGGACCAGTTTTGACCAGTGTTGAGGGGCCGGGTGCCGCAGGACTGGAATCACCGGCCTGTTGCAGCTCTGCCACCTACTGGCTGTGGAGGGAGGTGCAGAATTCAACACAACGTTCACCCTGGTTTAAAGAGCAGCTTCAGAAAACATACACAGCACACACACATACACATACCCTCTGACCCCGGGTAGCCCACAGCAGCAGCTATTGGTTCACCTGTTGTCACAAGTACAGATGCATTCGATTTCTGTGTTCAGGGATGGATGACATTGGAGGCAGAGAAGAAGGAAAAAGGAAAGAAAGTGCACAGTGATAACCAGAGGCTCTGAAAAGACGTCCTCTTCCTTCTCCCTTCCTGTTTTCCAGAACACAGGAGGTAAAGATGTTAGTGAGAGTCATCAAGTGAACTCTGCAGGGGTGGGGAGGGAAAGGCTCCCAGGAAGGGCAGGACAGGGCAGGGAGGGAGGGTGTGAGCCCAGAGGCGGTGAGCCCTGGCGCTCCCTCAGCCAGGCTCCCCGGGATCCAGAGCAGGTGAGCACAAGCTGATAACTCCTCCTTCCCTGAGGCTCGGGCTGCTAGCCAGTGTTGAGGTCTTTTCTGCCTCAGTTTCCTCTTTTGTGTACCCCGCCTTCAGAACCCAGCCAGAGTCTGACCTTCTCCAGTGCTCGGAAGGGCAGGAAAGAGTAGCTATCCCCTGTCTGGCTAGGAGGGCTCTAGATCCCCAGAGCCACTCAGAGGAGGGCTGAGCCCTGCCTACCTCCGCTCCCCTCTGACCACCTGTGGGCCCACTTGTGTTCAGGGATGAACTTCTGACCTTGCCTTGTCCAAACCAGTTGGGTTGAGTTTCATGGACCAGGTTCCATCAGGTCTTCAGGGAAAACAAATCAACAGATCCCAGCCGTTGCCAAGAGCCACAGATTCTCGTGCTCCTCCAGAATGAGAATGCTCTCTGGCTGCACACTCTGCCCCTGCCCACCTTCTCTCTGCCTGGCTCTCTCGTCCTCCACCCCTACGCTTGGCTTCCTTCCCTCCCCCTTCCTCAAGCTGCCTGGATAACTGCAACCTGAGCCACTGAGGAGGGAACAGGCTGGGAGGCCCCTGGAGCTGGCGTCCAGGCAGTGAGTGCTGACTTTGACTTGTGGTGCCCACTTTGCTTCTGTCGTGCATGACTTGGGACTTGGTCATTGTGAAACCACGGTGGCTTGGCAAGGGCCAGCGAAGGGACAGCACTTACCACGGAGCCTGAGCATCAGGGCAAACTTTGGGTCCTGCTCTACTGAGTCACAGACCAAGTAAATCCAATCCAATCCGACATAACACAACTCAACACAACCCAATCCAACACACCACAACACAGTACAACACAACCCAATCCAACACAACACAGTACAACCAACCCAATCCAACATAACCCAGTCTAACACAACACAACACAATATAACCTAACCCCACAAAACACAGCCCAATACAACCAACCTAATCCAACATAACCCAATCTAACACAACACAATATAACCCAACACAACACAACACAATATAACCCAATCCAACACAACACAACACAATCCAACACAATACAACCAACCCAATCCAACATAACCCAGTCTAACACAACACAATATAACCCAACCCAACACAACACAATAAAATTAAATAACTAAGGTAACAGGCAGTTTCACAGTACCCTATTTACTCATCTCACTCTCAGTTTATGGAACTGGGGAGGTGGGGGGCTAAGCAGGGGATTTCCCTGTGGCCAGGAAAATCCCTCCATCCCTTACTTAAAGGATTGTTAAAAGGAAGTGAACACCAAGGCATCTTGGTGAGGGCAGCAGGCTAGGAGTGAAGAGACCTGACCGAACTGCAATGGTGATGTGACCTTGGGTACCTTGGAACACCTGGGTATTCATTCCTCATCTGCTGGAGGGTGGGAGCCTGAGTGTACACTTTGCCAACCTGGCTCACCACACTGATGTAGGATGCACTGAAATAATGGTCACAAAATCCCTTTTCAAAGTTTGAACGCGAAGCTATCGTTAGTTGAGTAACTGCTTCATAGACAAGTGAACTCTGTATTTTAAAATCGTGGCCAGGAGGCATGGGAGAGTTGAGGTCTCTTCTCCATCAGGGAAGTGCTAGAATGCTGTGACTAAGTCTCATCTTCCACGAGTCAAAATGGATTGATTCAGTTTGTATTAAGAATATCAAAGTTTTCCAAAACCCCAGTTAGCGAGCTCGGTGGAAAGAAATGTGTTGTTCCCTTAACCCAAACGCCAGAAGTGGCCACAGGAGAACAGGGTCGATGTGGATGATTCAAGACAATCCGCTCCCAACACGAAGCAGGCAGCCTCATGGCGGTGGAGGAGGGTTTTGTGCTTAGCTGTTTTAGACAATAAGTAGGTTCTCATCTTTGTTAAAGGACCGAAAACGCCCATCTTCAAGGGAAATTCTCTAAATTTTTCTAAAGTCAGATTATGTCAGTTCCCACCCCTGTAACATACAACACTCCCCCCTTCCCTACAGATGAAAGCGTGGCACTTTGAAGGGCATTCGAGGGTCTCTTGTGCCTGCATCCAACCCCCCACTGTGTCCCTCTGCAGTCACGTGGCCTGGCATAGCCGGCACCTCCCACTGCACACACCTGACATTTGCCTCACCCCTCATGCCAGCCTGGCCCAGGACGCGATCCTCCTCGCAGCGCCTGCCGCTGGAATCCCATTCCTCCTTTAAAAGCCTGCTCCAGTCGTCACTCTCTTGTGAAGAGCCCTCCTCTACATGACCATCCTTTCCGTGGCCACACACAGCCTGATATCTGCATGCGCTTCCCTCAGGAGGGGTTTGGGGGGGGGGCAGGGCACGTTGGCTGAGGACCTGGTAGAAAATTCTGATGCTACCACTTGTTAGCTATATATGACTTTAGGTGTGTCCTCTCCGAGTCAGTTTATTTACACATGAAGTGTGACTAAAAATAACGGCTCTTCTCATCGCATCAGAATTGTAGCTCATTTATGAAATCAACCAGTGTTTCCTGTGCCCCTACGACGTGTGCTGTGAATTAAATCAGAAATGAAATGTGAAACTGCTTTCTAAATTCTGTTTGGCATCTTAGTTGCTTTAGACAAGACACCCTTGAGGGAGGAAACCTGCCAGATTCCCTTTGACTCTTTTGCAAGGTTCCCTTTGAGTCCTCTGGAGCAGGATGTTACACAGCGGACTTGAACTGGAGACTCCCAGAGGTTGCACACGGTGGGCCAGTGTGAGAGCCCAGGGGTCCCGTTTCCTGGGCCTCAGTCACAGAAATACCTCCCTCGCTCCCACTTGCTCCCAGATCCTCTGACCTGCTCATCTTAGGTGCCAGATGAGAAAGTCAGGGGGGGAAGCTATGCAGGAGCATGGTTTTCTGCTGGATAAAGAAAATCCTTGGGAGGGTGGGGGACAAGATTATTCTTAATCATCTGACACCTTTGTTTATGTAGTGTGTGTAATAAAAACTCGCCAGCGTGCTTGCAGTCCACTGGAGGCTGAGGAAATAATTACCTGCTTAGAAATCCGGGAGGAAATTAAGCGGTGGACATCATTTCGTCGCTGGCTTCTTCTGGTCTCTCTTTTACTAGAACAACACAGCAAGCTGACATGGGCAGAGTCCTGCTGGCTGGAGAGGAACAAAGAAATGTTCCCGTCCTGCTTTTCCCTGGTCTACCTTGAGGGATGGGTAATAAAGCTCACTGCCCAGGGATGCGGCCGGAAGTCCAGTCAGTGGACTCCAGTCTACAGACCCAGGATGCAGGAGCTTCTGATCTAGGCCCCAGGGCCTAAAGAGGCAGGGGTGGTCATTAGAGCCTCTCTTGGAGCCCAAAGAGTAACACCTGGACAGTCTCCTTCTCCTTTCCTGAGATTTCCCTGCTCTCAGCTCCCTGACCCTTCCCCTGCTCTCACCATTGCCTCTTTCCCCTTCCTGCTAATTGGGGCAAAAGCAGAAAGTCCCCAAGGAGCAGAAGGGAGCCAGCAACCCCTGGTGGTGGGCACTGGCATGAGGCTGACCAAAGGCGACAGAGGAAAGGGTCTGTGAGGAGAAAGGGCTCAACCCTCAGAATACGTCACTTGGTTTGCAGTCTTACCTCGGAGCGAAAGATAAACGCTGAGTTTTTCTTTGTAATGATAGATAAATTCAGATTTTGAAAATGACATAAACTTTGGAAAGAAATTCCTGAACCAGCCCCAAGCAAAACTGTGAAAATTGTGATGCAAAATGAGATTTCTCTTTAGCTCCTCAAAGATGCCCCCTGCCCACTTCTCCATCATGAGCCATCCAGGTTTATGTTGTCCCCTTGTTAACCTTTCAATGGGCACCATTCTCTCCTGTCATGGAAAAATTGGAGCTAACAAAACATATCTATATAGCCTATATGATTGTATAACCTGGACATCTGAACTCGCCACTTTGCTGATGGTGTCCTAAGGGATTGGGAGACTCAGCCAATGGGACCAGACTCATCTCCTGGACCCCTTCCAGGCCAGGACCTTTCACTTTACCGCCCACCCTCCCCACCAAAGATAGCTTCCCCTCCTTCATCACAGTTTTTATATCATAAAAGATGCTTCACCCAGAGAAAAGTTCCTCCAACGTTGGAATTCAAGGATGGCGGTGACTGTATGGAGAAGATGCCAGGATAGCATGTCTTTCGTGTGTTCCTCAAAATGCCTGCCTATTTATTTGTAAGTTTATATAGGTTAAGGCATGGAGCCTGTTTTAGGGGCCAGCCTGGGAAATAGGAGAGTGTTTCCACTTCTCACCTGAGGGAGCCCTTTGTGGTTGTTTGGGGACAACGTGAAGGAAAGTGGAAAATGTGACTTGTGTTCTTCCTTTCACCACTGACTTTCTGATCTGTTGGTATATTCTGTAACCCACGAAGTGTGTGACCCTCAAAGAAGGCGAGCCGGTCAGCCTGACATAGTGGCTGAACTTCTGACTCTGGGAGATGTCTTGTGTCATGATTATTTCACAGTCCACCTCTAGAATGGCAGTAACCAAAAGCAAACCCTTAGCAACGACACAAGCACCCGTCCTGAATTTCCAAGGCGACCAGACAAGGCCAATTGGCCATGCCCGTGTGACTTCATGCCACAGATCTCACACTCACTCTTCACTTCCCACCCACACCAGTTTTTCCTCCCAACTTGCCCCTTGGTCCTGCCATTCCCTTGGTCATCAGGCGTGACAGTCCGGAACTGTCACTGATCTACAGGCTCCATCACGTCCTACCGTCATCCATCTCCTTGATTCCCAAGGCCTGGAGGCTAGACCAAAGTGAACATCACTCTGTTTCTGTCCCTCCACATCCACACCATCCGGTATAAGAGATTTGGGTCCAGGAACACACAACTTCCTGTAACAAAAAGGCGAATTATTTCCGTATGTTCCCAGACTCCCACCATTCCATATATTTTATCCTTTAATGTATCTTCAAAATACATCAAATGCATTACATGAATAGACTTTGTGTAACCTTTATTAGCTTAATGTTAACTCTGGACTTGAAGAAAAATGATGGGGCCACGAGGGCATGTTCCTGGGGTGGAGCGTGGTAGGCAGAGGGAGAGATTGCAGTCCAAGGACCATCCCCACTCACATCTAGGTGGCAGCCACAAAGAGGTCCAGCACCTGCCTCAAGACCATCAGAAAAAATGGAAAAAAAAAAAAAAATGTGCGTCACTCATCTTACTACAAATCTCAGTGTCGAGACTCACGGGAGACCAAGCCTGCCCTCTCTCCCTCACCGTGATGTGACTGTGACACATGAGTTCACAGAGACGTGTCCTGGGTGAATGAGCTGTGACTGGCTGTGACAATAACGGGAAACTTGAGTTTAGCTCCAGTTATGTTCCAGCCTGTGTGCTAAATGCTTTTCATCTGCTAACTCATGAATTCTTCACATCAGCTGAATGTAATAGGTACTGTTATTGTTCACATTTTATGAAAGAGGACACTAGGAGTTGGAGAAGCTGACTCATTTCCCAAAGGTTGCATAGCTGGTTCGTGGCGGGGCTGGGTTTGGAGCTCATGGTCACGGCCTCTAGAAGCCATGCACTTAATCACTCACTACACTATATAATTTCTTGGGCAAGCCTGGAAAATAACATCATGACAGACTAAATGCCGGCCCAATGGAGAGAGGAACACATTACTATTGCTGTGCTAATGCAATATTAGCATATCATATCAATTATTGATTCTTTTTTCTTTTAATGTGGGCCATTTTTAAAGTCTTTATTGAATTTGTTGCAATATTGCTTCTGTTTTATGTCTTGGTTTTTTTTTGGCCACGAGGCATGTGGGATCTTAGCTCCCCGACCAGGGATCGAACCTGCTCTCCCTGCATTGGAAGGCGAAGTCTTAACCGCTGGACCGCCAGGGAAGTCCCTCAGTATATTGATTCTTAATATTCCAACCGCCAACTCTTCCACTCTTGGTTACTTCCTGCTTGGTGTCAGCTTCCACGTCTGAGCATGGGGACAGACAACTCCCACAGGGGCGGGAATGGTGGCTGTGGGTTTTGGTTGGTGCCGCAGAGCTGCAAGATCAATAGTTTAATGGCTGTGAAACACATGGGCTGTAGTGATGTCGTATAAATAATTGTAATAACTGTGGTCAGTGACAAAGAGGATGGTTTTCCAATATCTTATTTTAAAATTCATTTCTCTACAATTAACTCCACATGCTTCTGGCAGAACGAGTATCCCATACAGGCACTGATTTTTTTTTTTTTTCCTTCGAGGCCCTTTAGTTCTGATACCTCCTGCCTTTTCCAGACTCTCCCTCACTGGGATCAATGGTCACCCATCTGATTCGAGGAGAGTGTCTTTAGGCCCCTCCGCTGAGGGAGGGGGCGGCTTAAAGCACGGTCTCTGTGGTTTTCGCGGGATGAAGGGTGGTCAAAAGACCCTTTGTGATATCACAGCCGAGCTCCCTCCTGGCCCCCGGGCCCCTCAGCTCTCCCATCTGTGCATTCCAGCCCTGTCTGCTGATGTCATACCCACACAGGGACACCCTTCTCCCAGCCAGAATTCTAAGTCCGGAGAAGGCTGTTGCCCACAGTGTCTTTGGGAGCAGATTTTCTGACTGCAAACCATTCACGTGCCTCACCCAGGCCTCATGAATTCCTGGGTTCTCATTTGAAAGAGTTCCAAGTGTTTCTTTCTCAGAGTAGCTGCTGTTAAAAAAAAAAAAAATGTAGGATGCAGGCAGTGGCTGCTGGGGGAGACGTGTGGGGATAGAGAGAGGAAGAACTAAGTAGTACTCGGTTATCTGTGAGGCAGGACTGAGTGGACTGTAGTCCACTCTTCAAAGAAGATCCAGAAAGTTGTTACTAGATAACCATGAACGTTGTCACTGTGGCACCCAACACCACCTACTTTTATGTCAGTTGTCACTGAGTACAGATGTGAAGCCAGAAAATTTAAACTCCAGTCTGGGGCTCCACTCACTGGCTTTGTGACCTTAGGTAAGATGAATAAGACACAGCACTGCTCTCAGGGAGCACCTGGGCAGGTGGAAAGATGGGTGCGCGTAATGACCCCAGGTTGTGAGGTGCCCCAAGGGCCATGGTCCAGGCAAGCCAGAAGGAATTCAAGGCGGGGCATTGAATCTATCCCGGGAGGTGGTGCGGAGAATTCTTGGAGAGAGTGATGCTGGCCTGAGTCTTGGGTTAACACACCTACTCCTGACCCTTATTTTGCCCACAAAAAATTTCCGAGGTGGCTCAGGAGTTGGGGCTTCTTTGAAATCCTGGTACAGATCCCAAGTGAGCAAAATTTGAATCTCTGCCTATTTCAGGGCTTTTCAAGTCCACTGATATTTGAAAGGAACCCTCAGTCATTCAACCAGGGGCCAGATGGTGCCACTGACCCACGTGCTTCCCAAGGGGAGGTACCACGTGGTACATTGGGTGAGCGGTTGATGGGGACGCCAGTCCTTCTTGAGGAGTTGTGTTCTCCACCTCGAGGAAGCTGGCACCTTGGTCCTCTGCACTAAGAAAACAGGCTGTTCTTAAGCTCATACAACACACACAGCTGTCCTTGGATGGTGCCCTGGGGAAGGGCTGGTGCCCCAGAAGCCTGAAGAGGCTTCAGGGAAAGAACCCAGAGCAGAGCTCATCAGAAAGAGCAGATGTTGAGGTGATACGCACTTGTCTGAGGCTCCCTGGGCTATTTATTTGTCAAGGAAATTGCTGAACAGTACCTAGGGGCTGAGCCACAGTCTCGTGGGGCTTCCTGCAGACAGCTCAGAACAGGGTCTGTCGAGGGGGAACCATATAGGGCTGGCTGCATTTGGTCTTAGAAAGAGGACTGGTGGTCCTTTGGAGACAGGACATCAAAAAGATGTAAGCTTGGGAGAGTCTCTGAGGACCCTGGGACGCTTTTGATCTTTTCCCATTGTTATTGCAACTCACGCATTCATTTGTTAATTTACTAAACATCTATTAAGCAACTCTGGTGTTCACAGAGCTGCTGGAGACTGGGGGCCATGCTCCGCTACAATATCACCATCATCACATTATTTCACCTCCATCTTCATACTAACTCACTAAATACAACTGAGTACTAACTAGCCACAACTAACAGTCATATGCATTACTTACTTCCAACATACCAGGCACTTTAGTAAGAGCATCTCATAATCACCTGATGAAATCCTGACAGCATCCTCGAGCTCGGAGTTCTGAGCCCCATATTTCAGCTGAGGATATTAAGCAGGTCTTGAAAATTCTGCCTGAAGTTGCAAATGCTAATAATGGGCAGAATCGGGACGGCAGCTTGGCTGGCTGCACAGCCCGATGCTTAAACGCGATGCCGCAGACCTGCCCTCAAGATGTCGACACTCTCACGGCTGAGAGGAACACACTCAAAGCATGAGAACAAAGAAGGATAGACTTCCACATGAGCCAAAGCACAAGACAGCCTTAAGTGGCTACACACGTGCGTATAGGAGGCGATCAGAGTGGGGCAGGTATTGTGGACAAAGCCTTTGGAGGAGTGTCCTGGACCAGATTCAGAGGGATGGATGCACGTGGGTTGATTGAAAGGAAGCAGAGAGGAAACAGGGAAATGGTGTGAACAGGATTGTGAGAAAGGACCGGTTCGATTCTTCGAGGAAACAGGAGCACACCAGGGCTGGCAAGAAATGCAAGGCTGTGTGGAGGAATGAGAGGGATGCTACACCTACTAGCGCTTTGGGTGGTCAGTGACCTAGTAGTTGCTAGGTGATGAGGAAGAAGATGAAGAGGTGTTCCTGCAGTGCGGGGGCTGAGAGGAGGCCTGGGGGGCAGAGTTTGGCTCCGCTCTAGGGCGAAAGTGACAATATGCAAAGGACAGACAGTTGGAAGATGGAAGCAACTGGGGTTAGGAGAGAAAGTAGCTAGGAGACCACGGTCTTGGTCCACAGATGAGAGGTAGGCTGGGACTTAGCAACTGGAGGAATGGGGCATGTGGTGACCAGTAAAGTTTGGGATGTGAAGGAGTGGGGGAGGTGCAGCTGCTTCTGAGCCCAGGAGAAAACCTAGACAAAGCCCACTTTCCTCATTCAGTCAGCACATAATTACTGAGTCTTTACTCTGGGCGACGCTCTGTGCTAGAAGCCCCCATCCTCTGAGCTAGGACCTGACCAGTTAGGACTCCTGAAGCTCCTGTAACAGCTCACGTGAGAGTCCATCCGTCTCCAGGCTTCACTCCTCTTCCAGTTTCTTTGGGCGCTCCAGCTGGACAGGGATTTTCTCCTGGTTCCAGTACAGCTGCATTGAGCAGCTGCTGGATCCCACTCCGGAGGAGGCTCAATTTCCAGGAGAGAAATGCTGACTGAACATCAGCCCCTTGCAGTCATGATACACCTCTGTTCATTAACCCATTGGTGACGGCAACAGTTGTAAGGACACAGAAGAGAGGACGTAGCCTCCCCCACGTTTGGCAGGAGGACACACCGAGCCCAGGGAGTATGGCGGGTGGCAGGGTGAAGAGCGACTCCTCAAAGTCGTGGAAGAGGCAGTAGGGGAGTGTGCACAAGGAATCCGGGGTCTGAGACTCTGTCCCCATGCCATGTAGGGCCACTGCCTCATCTTTAGGAAATGGGCCCTGCTTCTCCTCAGCATCCCGCCAGCCCTGACTCCACTTCTGCCCTTGATGGGGCCTCAGAGACGTCTTTCCTCGCCGTGAGCCAGGCTGTGGTACCCCACTTCCCCCCTGTGGCACGCCCAAACCATACGCAGGAAGCTGCTTTCATCTTTCTCTGTAAAGTTGCCGGCTTTCTGAATCCTGCCCAAGTTGAGCCAGGCTCAGGGTTTCCGGACAGTTCCTCCAGCTTCAGGCATCCGTGTGACGGTCTCTGGACCACGTTGGAGGGACGTCCATCCTAGCGCTCCGTCATGGGCACAAACCCTTTTCGGCCCGGTTTCCTCTGTCTGGCGATGCCCGTTTTCTAGTCTGCTCAGATGGTTCCAAGCTGAGCCCTTGGGCTCCTTCTCTCTTTCCAGCCCTTAGATGACCTTGTCAGAATCTGGGAGGCCTCTGTGGGCCATGTCCTCCAGCCTCTCCTTCTATAGCACGTAAGGTTGCTGCTCCCCTTGGGGAGGGGTGGAGATCACGGGGATTGATTGACTAGAATTGGCTTCATAGCAATCAGTGCGCTTACTGAAACTTGCTGAACATTTAGTGAAACATGACTATTACCCCCTCACTCTGCTAAGTATTTTTTACGCTTGGGACATGATCAGACTTCCACAGCAACAACCAAGTATTATTATTGGTTCTGTTTTTCTTCTGAGGAAAGCAAACTCAGAAAAGCTTGGTAGGTTGCCTAAGGCCACGCAGTTCCCAAGTGCCAAGCTGGGATTCACACCATCTGCCCATGGGCTTACCCTCTCACTCTCTGCCTGCACACAGCATCTCAAGGGCCAGGGGACTCCGGTCTTCTGGAACACAGAATGAGCAGATGTGTGTCAAGCATGTGGCAATGAGTGGAAGGCACAGATAACTGTCTCTTCAAGGGTACTTGTTTTTCTAGCAGGGGGAGCATTCTGCCCGAGCTCCTTTGTGGCTAGATGCACATAGGTAAAAGCCATCCAAGATTTGGGGGTGCCAGCAACTCTAGGGTCACAATCTGGCCGACCCACCAAGTTTCCAAACTAGTAACCTGTGTGTGCAATTCTCTCCAATGAGACTCACTGGAAAGATGCCACGAGAGAAGCCGATTTTAAATATTTTGTATTTGAAATATGCTGGTTTGAACCTTTTTCTGGTATTGCCTTCATATCAACCATACGGTCTTTCCTTTTTATTTCATCAGCATATTTTTCTCCTGGAGTTGTATCCTGTTCTTTGTGTCACCACCCAAGCAGGTGGGGGAGGGATGGAGGCCATTGTCCCTGACTTCTCTGCTTTGGACCATACACGGCAAGAAGTCCTAATGGCTACCTAGACAGCATCATTCGGTTTTGTGCTTGTAACGAGAGACCCAAAGGGACCTGTTGTCCTGACAGTGTTTGGTAACATGGTGCGGATTTCATGCGCATGCAGGGCCTGTCTAATTAATTACTGTTTACACTCTTGCAGTTCTCTTTGCAAGCTCTTTCTCCTGGCTGGAATCAGGAAATCAAAACAAAGCGCCCTCACTATGCTACTCTGGGGCCGCTTAAGCAGGGTGAACGCAGAAGCAGGGGCTCTGCCCACCTTCCAAACCCTGGGAGTCAAGGCAGGGAGGCCAGGCTGCGGCGTGTGGCAGGGTCCACTTTGCTGGTGGAATGGGCACCGTGGGCCCCTCAGGTCTCGGTTAGACAGTTCCAGCTCCTCTCCTGCTGCTGAACCTTCCAGTGAGAACATCCCCAACTGTTTGGTTCCTTTGTCATAAGATTAGGAAGAAATCTGCATCCTGGGGATGGATGAAGACGTTGATGAGTAGTTTGAGCATTTCCATGCACTCATTTATTCAACAAGTATTTATTGAGAACCTACTATGAGGCGTGGTTCAGGGGTTTGGGAGACATCAGTGAACACAAGAGATAAAGATTTCTTCTCAGGGAGACCTTCAAGATGGTGGAGGAGTAAGACGTGGAGATCACCTTCCTCCCCACAGATACATCAGAAATACATCTACACGTGGAACAACTCCTACAGAACACTACTGAACGCTGGCAGAAGACCTCAGACTTCCCAAAATGCAAGAAACTCCCCACGTACCTGGGTAGGGCAAAACATAAAAGAAAAAACAGACAAAAGAACAGGGATAGGACTTGCACTTCTGGGGGGGACCTGTGAAGGAGGAAAAGTTTCCACACACTAGGAAGCCCCTTTGCTGGTGGAGACAGGGTGGTAGGCGGGGGGGGGGAAAGCCTAGTAGACACCTCCCAGCTCCACGTAATATCAAATGGCAAAAGTTCTCCCAGAGATCTCCATCTCAACGCTAAGACCCAGCTCCACTCAATGACCAGCAAGCTACAGTGCTGGACACCATATGCCAAACAACTAAAATGCAGGAACACAACCCCACCTATTAGCAGACAGGCTGCCTAAAATCATAGTAAGGTCACAGACACCCCAAAACACACCACCGGACACGGTCCTGCCCACCAGAAAGACAAGGTCCAGCCTCATCCACCAGAACACAGGCACCAGTCCCCTCCACCAGGAAGCCTACACAACCCACTGAACCAACCTTACCCACTGGGGGCAGACACCAAAAACGATGGGAACTATGAACCTGCAGCCTGCAAAATGGAGACCCCAAACACAGTAGGTTAAGCAAAATGAGAAGACAGAGAAACACACAGCAGATGAATGAGAAAGGTAAAAACCCACCAGACCTAACAAATGAAGAGGAAACAGGCAGTCTACCTGAAAAAGAATTCAGAGTAATGTGATAGGAAACATGATCCAAAATCATGGAAATAGAATGGAGAAAATACACGAAGTGTTTCACAAGGGCCTAGAAGAACTAAAGAGCAAACAAACAATGATAAACAACACAGTAAATGAAATTTAAAATTCTCTAGAAGGAATCAATATCAGAATAACTGAGGCAGAAGAATGGATAAGTGACCAGGAAGATAAAGTAGTAGAAATAACTACCACAGAGCAGAATAAAGAAAAAAGAATGAAAAGAAGTGAGGACAATCTCAGAGACCTCTGGGACAACATTAAATGCAACAACATTCAAATTATAGGGGTCCCAGAAGAAGAAGAAAGAGAAAAGGGGACTGAGAAAATATTTGAAGAGATTATAGTTGAAAACTTCCCTAATATGGGGAAGGAAATAGTCAATCAAGTCCAGCAAGCACAGAGAGTCCCATACAGGATAAATCCAAGGAGAAACATGCCAAGACACATATTAATCAAATGATCAAAAAATAAATACAAAGAAAAGATATTAAAAGCAGCAAGGGAAAAACAACCAATAATATACAATGGAATCCCCATAAGGTTAACAGCTGATCTTTCAGCAGAAACTCTGCAAGCCAGAAGGGACTGGCAGGACATGTTTAAAGTGATGAAAGGTAAAAACCTACAACCAAGATTACTCTACCCAGCAAGGATCTCATTCAGATTCAATGGAGAAATTAAAACCTTTACAGATAAGCAAAAGCTAAGAGAATTCAGCACCACCAAACCAGCTCTACAACAAATGCTAAAGGAACTTCTCTAGGCAGGAAACACAAGAGAAGGAAAAGAACTACAATAACAAACCCCAAACAATTAAGAAAATGGTAATAGGAACATACATATCGATAACTAACTTAAATGTAAATGGATTAAATGCTCCCACTAAAAGACATAGACTGGCTGAATGGATACCAAAAAAAGACCCATATATATCCTGTCTATAAGAGACCCACTTCAGACCTAGGGACACATACAGACTGAAAGTGAGGGGATGGAAAAAGATATTCCATGCAAATGGAAATCAAAAGAAAGCTGGAGTAGCAATTCTCATATCAGACAAAATAGACTTTAAAATAAAGACTATTACAAGAGACAAAGAAGGACACTACATAATGATCAAGGAATCGATCCAAGAAGAAGATATAACAACTGTAAATATTTAAGCACCCAACATAAGAGCACCTCAATACATAAGGCAAATGCTAACAGCCAAAAAGGGGAAATCGACAGTAACACAGTCATATTAGGGGACTTTAAGACCCCACTTTCACCAATGGACAGATCAACCATAATGAAAATAAATGAAGCACAAGCTTTAAATGATACATTAAACAAGAGGGACTTAACTGATATTTATAGGACATTCCATCCAAAAACAGCATATTACACTTTCTTCACAAGTGCTCATGGAACATTCTCCAGGATAGATCATATCTTGGGTCACAAATCAAGACTTGCTAAATTTAAGAAAATTGAAATCATATCAAGTATCTTTTCTGACCACAACGCTATGAGAGTAGATATCAATTACAGGGAAAAATCTGTAAAAAATACAAACTCATGGAGGCTAAACAATACACTACTAAATAACCAAGAGATCACTGAAGAAATCAAAAAATACCTAGAAACAAGTGACAATGAAAACACGACAACCCAAAACCTATGGGATGCAGCAAAAGCAGTTCTAAGAGGGAAGTTTATAACAATACAAGCCTACCTCAAGAAACAAGAAAAATCTCAAATAAACAACCTAACCTTAACAACTAAAGCAATTAGAGAAAGAAGAACAAAAAAAAACAAAGTTAGCAGAAGGAAAGAAATCATAAAGATCAGGTCAGAAGTAAATGAAATAGAAATGATAGCAAAGATCAATAAAACTAAAAGCTGGTTCTTTGAGAAGATAAACACAATTGATAAACCATTAGCCAGACTCATCAAGAAAAAAAGGGAAAAGTCTCAAGTCAACAGAATTAGAAATGAAAAAGGAGAAGTAACAACTGACACTGCAGATATACAAAGGATCATGAGAGATTACTACAAGCAACTCTACGCCAATAAAATGGACACCCTGGAAGAAATGGACAAGTTCTTAGAAAAACACAACCTTCCGAGACTGAACTAGGAAGAAATAGAAAATATAAACAGACCAATCACAAGCACTGAAATTGAAACTGTGATTAAAAGTCTGCCAACAAACAAAAGCCCAGGACCAGATGGCTCCACAGGCGAATTCTATCAAACATTTAGAGAAGAGCTAACACCTATCCTTCTCAAACTCTTCCAAAATATAGCAGAGGGAGGAACACTCCCAAACTCCTTCTACAAGGTCACCATCACCCTGATACCAAAACCAGACAAAGATGTCGCAAAGAGAGAAAACTGCAGGCCAATATCACTGATGAACATAGAAGCAAAAATCCTCAACAAAATACTAGCAAACAGAATCCAACAGCACATTAAAAGGATCATACACCATGATCAAGTTGGGTTTATCCCAGGAATGCAAGGATTCTTCAGTATACACAAATCAATCAATGTGATAAATCATATTAACAAACTGAAGGATAAAAACCATATGATCTTCTCAGGAGATGCAAAAAAAGCTTTTGACAAAATTCAACACTCATTTATGATAAAAACCCTTCAGAAAATAGGCATAGAGGGAACTTACCTCAATATAATGAAGGCCATATATGACAAACCCACAGCCCACTTCATTCTCAAAGGTGAAAAACTGAAACCATTTCTTCTAAGCTCAGGAACAATACAAGGTTGTCCACTCTCACCACTGTTATTCAACATACATTTGGAAGTTTTAGCCACAGCAATCAGAGAAGAAAAAGAAATAAAAGGAACCCAAATCGGAAAAGAAGTAAAACTGTCACTGTTTGCAGATGACATGATACTATACATAGAAAATCCTAAAGATGCTACCAGAAAACTACAAAAGCTAATCAATGAATCTGGTAAAGTAGCAGGATACAAAATTAATGCATAGAAATCTCTTGCATTCCTATACACTAATGATGAAAAATCTGAAAGAGAAATTAAGGAAACACTCCCATTTACCATTGCAACAAAAAGAATAAAATACCTAGGAATAAAGCTACCTAAGGAGACAAAAGATATGTATGCAGAAAACTATAAGACACTGGTGAAAGAAATGAAAGATGATATAAACAGATGGATAGATATACTATGTTCTTGGATTGGAAGAATCAACATTGTGAAAATGAGTATACTACCCAAAGCAATCTACAGATTCAATGCAATCCCTATCAAACTACCAATGGCATTTTTCACAGAACTAGAACAAAAAATTTCACAATTTGTATGGAAACACAGAAGACCCCGAAGAGCCAAAGCAATCTTGAGAACGAAAACTGGATCTGGAGGAATCAGGCTCCCTGACTTCTGACTATACTACAAAGCTACAGTAATCAAGACAGTATGGTACTGGCACAAAAACAGAAAAACAGATCAATGGAACAGGATAGAAAGCCCAGAGATAAACCCACACACATATGGTCACCTTATTTTTGATAAAGGAGGCAAGAATAAACAATGGAGAAAAGACAGCCACTTCAATAAGTGGTGCTGGGAAAACTAGACAGCTACATGTAAAAGAATGAAATTAGGACACTCACTAACACCATACACAAAAATAGACTCAAAATGGATTAAAGACCTTAATGTAAGGCCAGACAGTATAAAACTCTCAGAGGAAAACATAGGCAGAGCACTCTATGACATAAATCACAGCAAGATCCTTTTTGACCGACCTCCTAGAGAAATGGAAATAAAAACAAACAAATGGGACCTAGTGAAACTTAAAAGCTTTTGCACAGCAAAGGAAACCATAAATAAGATGAAAAGACAACTCTCAGAATGGGAGAAAATATTTGCAGATGAAGCAACTGACAAAGGATTACTCTCTAAACTATACAAGCAGCTCATGCAGCTCAATTCCAAAAAAACAAACAACCCAATCCAAAAATGGGCGGAGGACCTAAATAGACATTTTTCCAAAGAAGATACACACATTGTCAACAAACACATGAAAGAATGCTCAACATCACTAATCATTAGAGAATGAAAATCAAAACTACAATGAGGTATCACCTCACACCGGTCAGAATGGCCATCATCGAAAAATGTACAAAGAATAAATGCTGGAGAGGGTGTGGAGAAAAGGGAACCCTCTTGCACTGTTGGTGGGAATGTAAACTGATACAGCCACTATGGAGAACAGTATGGAGACTAAAAATAGAACTACCATACGACCCAGCAATCCCACTACTGGGCATATACCGTGAGAAAACCATAATTCAAAAAGACTCATGTACCACAATGTTCATCGCAGCACTATTTACAATAGCCAGGACATGGAAGCAACGTAAGTGTCTATCGACAGATGAATGGATAAATAAGATGTGGCCCATATATACAATGGAATATTACTCAGCCATAAAAAGAAACAAAATTGAGTTATTTGTAGCGAGGTGGATGGGTTTAGAGACTGTCATACAGAGAGAAGTAAGTCAGAAAGAGAAAAACAAATACCGTATGTGAACACACATACGTGGAATCTAAAAAAACCAATAAAAAAATGGTTCTGAAGAACCTAGGGGCAGGACAGGAATAAAGACGCAGACGTAGAGAATGGACTTGAGGACACAGGGAGGGGGAATGGAAAGCTGGGACAAAGTGAGAGAGTGGCATGGACATATATACACTACGAAATACAAAATAGATAGCTGGTGGGAAGCAGCCACGTAGAACAGAGAGATCAGCTCATTATTGTGACCACCTAGAGGGGTGGGGTAGGGAGAGTGGGAGGGAGTCGCAAGAGGGAGGAGATATGGGGATATATGCATATGTATAGCTGATTCCCTTTGTTATAGAGCAGAAACTAACACACCGTTGTAAAGTAATTATACTCCAATAGAGATGTTAAAAAAAAAAGATTTCTGCTTTGTGGAGTTTACATTCTAGCAATGGAGATAAATAATAAGCATAATAAAGGAATAAATTATATAGTATGTGAAACGGTGACAAGTGCTGTGCAAAAAAGAGAAAGTAGAGCAGGGGAAGGAGATTGGAATAGCCATAGGATAGGGAGAGGCGTGATTTAAAAAATGAAAGCACTGGGCACTACTGTACAGCACAGGGAACTCTATCAATATTCTGTAATAACCTACATGGGAAAAGAATCTGAAAAAGAATGGATCTATGTATATGTGTGACTGAATCACTTTGCTGTACACCTGAAACTAACACAACATTGTAAATCAACTATACTCTAATATAAAATTAAAAATTAAAAAAAAACAACATGCCACTCAAAAAAAACCAAACAAACCCGAAAGCTCTGGGGACAATTCAAGTGACTGTATGAGTGAAGTTTTGTTTCAGATGTCCTTGGTTGGGGGTTATAGGAATATTGACAGCAAGTGAGCGCTTGGGGCTGAGGAGCTGCCCCTGGCAGGGGATAGACTTGCAGCCCCTGGGAGTCTGGCAGGAACTCAGAGGTCATCCCAGCCACCATCCTGAGAACCGGGTGGTGAGCCCTGAGCCACCGCCCTCTTCTGCAGGGACACGGAGACTATAAAGGGGCCCCTTGCCCTAAGGAGAAGTAACCCCACCACCAGCAAGTTGCCAAGATACTCACACCTCGTACTTGGGTCTGTTTCCCTTCTGGCCCGCCACACCCTTCCGATTCCTCCCCATCTATCGCGTTGTTGTGGAATTATAAGTGGAAAGTTCTAGAGGCCGAGTTTGAGTGGAGACGTGGCCTCATCTTCACAGACAGAGAGAGGATGTGTATGTTTATACCTGTGAGTGTATCTGTACGTCTAAAGGTCCCAACTGTGGCAGCTCAGGCCCAGAGTGAGCTTCTCAAGTCATTCATTCATTCAACCAAGGAGCTAGACCTACTATGCACCTGATGTGGGCGCTCTGCCGTGTGCTCATTCCTCCTATCACCTGCTTTCCAGCCTGTGTGGCAAGATGTGTGACAGTGTCGAGGGTTGCACCACTTTGAGCCTCTGGGGATCAACTGCATAAACAAGACCAAAAGCTTTGTTATTTTTCCCTCCTGAGAGACCCCACAGCCCTGTATGTGCAGAGAAGGAGATCCTGGTCACTCATTTCCCACCGCGGGTCCTCACGGCTCTTCTATTTCTGCCTCTGCGGGAGACAGGTCAAGGCTGGGACACCTAAGAGAGCCGAAGTCATGTCTTGAGGCTTCTGAGGGGAGAAGCAGACGCCCTGGTTCACATGCCTCTGTGAGGGTCCAGGTGGAGAATTCAGAGGGTCCTGGGACACTGGTCTCCGGGTTTTATCCACTCTCACCCTGCCCCTCAAGTCCCTGCCGGGTGAGACCCCACCCTCTGGGCCTTACCCAGCTATTTGGCCAGTGTGGACCTTGACCAGGGAATTTGGGGAGGATGTGAAAGGAGAGAGGAAAGGGGAAGCCGGGGGTGGCCTGCATCTTTAAAGATGAATAGCACTGTTTGCTCATTAGGGAGATTATTTCAAGCAAGACGGCAGCCAGAACGCTCTAGTGCAAGCATCTGCCTGCTACTGGGAGATGATATTTATTGTTCAGTCCTTCAATGGACGTAAATAAACAGCCCAGCCCAGATAATGTTCCAATAAACAAACAGGCAGCTGCCAGGCGCTCCCCGGATGGCTGACCTTTGCGGAGGCCACCCTGCTGATGTTTTAATAGCAGTCTGCCTGGTAGCGCAGACGCTCACCGTGCCAGGGATGGAGAGGTGGCCGTGCTGCCTGGTGGATAGGCTGGAGGGAAAGGGGGACCCGTACTGCCTAGGATTATCCTGGGCTGGAGACAGAGCAGCTGGGGAGGGCAGGTAAGGAGCCTGTGTGTGCCCTCGGGCACACGTGCCTGCTCCAGGGAAGCTGTGCGGAGGGGATGCACGCTGTGATGGAGGGGCCCACGTGGTCCAGGCAGGACTGATGCTCGGTTGTTATGTCCTAGCGTGGCCTCAACAGTTGTTGCTTTTCTCATTTTTGTTGAGGTATAATTAACAAATAACGATTGTATATATTTGAGGCATATGACTTGATGTTGTGATATACATCTACATTGTGAGACAGCCACCGCAATCAAGCTAATGAACATATCCATGGTCTCACGTAGTTAGTATTTTCTTTCCTGTGTGTGTGTGTGTGTGTGTGTGTGTGTGATGAGAATATTTAAGATCTACCCTCTTAACAGGTTTCAAGTATACAGTAGAATATCTTTGACATTGTTAACATTGCTGTACATTAGATCTCCAGAACTTGTTCATCCTTCATAACTGAAACTTTGTACCTGTTGGCATCTCCCCACTCCATCCTCCCCCGTTCCTGCAACCACCATTCTACTCTCTGTTTCCATGAGTATGACTATTTCAGATCCCCCATATAAGTGAGGTCACGCGGTATTTGTCTTTGTGTCTGCCTTAGTTCACTCAGCATGATGTCCTCCAAGTTCATCCATGTTGTCACAAATGGCAGGATTTCCTTCTCTCTCTTTTTTTTTTTTTTTTTGCGGTACGCGGGCCTCTCACTGTTGTGGCCTCTCCTGTTGCGGAGCACAGGCTCCGGACGCGCAGGCTCAGCGGCCATGGCTCACGGGCCCAGCCGCTCCGCGGCATGTGGGATCTTCCCAGACCGGGGCACAAACCCGTGTCCCCTGCATCGGCAGGCGGACTCTCAACCACTGCGCCACCAGGGAAGCCCTTCCTTCTCTTTCTAACGTTGAATAATATTCCATTGTATGCGTCTATGTATGTGGATGTAGCATATACCTCTTATACTCTATGTGATATGAGTCACATTTTCTTTATCCATTCAGTCGTCAACAGACATTTAGGTTGTTTCCAAGTCTTGGCTGTTGTAAATAACTCACCAGTTGTTAAATCTTGAAATAATTCCCATCTGGGTCCCGCCTTCACCCCCAGCAGTATTACTTGGTGCAGCTGGGAGCCTTTAAGACCACCGGACCCCACAGCAACTCCTCTGATTTGTTGGTCCTCTCCCTCTAGCGGTTGTTAAATGTTTTTATTTATTTTTTTATTTTTTTATTTTTTTACAGTACTAGAGCCTCTCACTGTTGTGGCCTCTCCCGTTACGGAGCAACAGGCTCCGGACGCGCAGGCTCAGCGGCCATGGCTCACGGGCCCAGCCGCTCCGCGGCATGTGGGATCTTCCCGGACCGGGGCACGAACCCGTGCCCCCTGTATCAGCAGGCGGACTCTCAACCACTGCGCCACCAAGGAAGCCCTGTTAAATGTTTTGACTATCACCCAGGATGCAGGGGGTTCCTGACACACAAGTCGTGTGCCCCCGGAACCTGTAGCCTGGGTGAGGAAACAGTAGGCATGAGTGTGTCAAATGAGCCTGCTGAGGGCTAGCCTAGAGCAGCCTGGGCCCACACAGCTTGCTTGGGCCGATGGGGACCATCCAGCTAGCTGGAGCTTACAGCCTGTGGGCTCCAAAAAAGTGAAGACAATGGGGCACGCTCGTTACGCTATAAATTGAAGGTTCTGGGAGACTCAGAGTATTGTGCAGGGGAGGGAAGCGGTCAAGATCTCCACTGAGGGCACCCACCGGAGGATAGTCACCAAGCCAACTTATTATTATCAGCAGGGTCACTTGGTGGGTGCAGAATTGGAACACAGGGATGAGAATAGTCTAGAAGTTAGAAATGTGCTGTCCAGTACAGTAGCCATTGGCTACACATGGCTATTAAGCACCCGAAACGTGGCTGGTCCAAATTGAGTTTTGCTGTCAGTGTGAAATACACATCAGGTTTCCAAGATGTAGTAGGGAAAAACACATGTAAACTATCTCATTAACAGTTTTTATACTGTACACCTGTTCAATTGAAACTATTGGGGGGGCACATTGAGTTAGTAAAAACAGATTATCAAAATTAATTTTACCTCTTTGTTTTTTAATGTAACCAACCACTACTAGAAATTTTTTTTTTTTTTTTTTTTTTTTTTTACGGTACGCGGGCCTCTCCTCTCCCCTTGTGGAGCACAGTCTCCGGACACGCAGGCTCAGCGGCCATGGCTCATGGGCGCAGCCGCTCCGCGGCATGTGGGATCTTCCCGGACCAGGGGCATGAACCCGTGTCCCCTGCATCGACAGGCAGACTCTCAACCACTGTGCAACCAGGGAAGCCCACTACTAGAAATTTTTAAATTGCCCATGTGGCCCACATTTCTGTCTGGCCGTATATTTCTGCTGTCCAGTGCTGTCTAGAAGAACATTTCACTGGGCCTGTGGTGAGGCCTGAAGGGTGAGACGTCCCTTCAGCCCTCAGAGAACACATTTGTACTGTCTCCTCAGGACAGTGCTCCATGAAGATGACCAAGTTTTCCCCTCTGACCCCCTTTTTCATATTTTCACAATTACCTCCACCTGCCAGCATATCTTTATAAAATCTGTTATTGCCACTCATGTTGCTACTTAAGATCAGTCTTCCTACTGACTGAAGACATTTTGTCTCTGAAGGGGGTGTTTGAAAGAATCTGACATTACCCACTATGTGTATTATTAGTCAGACACTCATAGATGCTGGTGCCATGAGGTAGCTCTTTTATTCTGTGACATACACACACTCCCTTGAGCCTTGCTCGGGGCTGGGCTGATTCCTGGTTACACTGCAGTCAGTTGGCCAGATCTCCCGGGAAGAAGGAAAAGAGGCCTTTGAACACGTCTCTGCTATAGCATTTGCTGTTTGACTTTATTTGTGTGAAATCTGAACCCATCAGGAAAATGGCCTCCCAGAGGGCAGGGCTGAGACTCACTGTTCTTCTCCAGAGGCTGGCTCGGAGCCTAGCCTGGGCATTACATAAATGCACGGTAGATGATGAATTGAGTGTGGACTGTCACTCTGTCAAGGGACACACGAGGTGAGGATGTGGGTTCCTCCTTGGCGTCGGCCTCAGACTATAACATCTTCTAAACACGCAAATTCACATTAGTGGCTTCTTTATATTTTCTACCTTAAAAAAAAAATCAATGTCTATTTTCACTATTTCTCACCGCTTAGTTGATCCACAAGTATCATCTATGCTGTATAAAATAATAAATCGTATTTGTCTTAACGTGTACGGTAATGCATCTTGTTTGTTCTAAGCTGTCACCTCCCAAGCCTCGGGGTGGCCCCTGTGATAGTGGTTGAACGACAGCCACTGGCCACTGTGTCTCCTTTCATCTCAACTGGTCTTTGTGGCCTGGGGGAATCTTTCCTAGGCTGTCCTCGAGTCGCAGGCATCTGGATTGTTCTAACTTATCAGGGAAGAACTGACTGTGATTTTCTGTATCCAGGTGAACTTGGCCAGGAGAATGGCTTCTGTTTGCCTCTTTGCCCCTGGAATCCCATTTGAAAGCTGCCTGATATTTTGTCGGCCTTTTTTGGCTGCCGTGGAGTATTGGCAGCAGTGAATGATGACAACTGAGCTCTTCTTTTTTGATCCTGCCTCTTACCTTGATCTTACCTTGATCAGCTCAGAGTCCATCATCTGATTGGTAGAATGTGGGGTGTTTTAGACAGAGGGAGTTGATCATTTATGTAGTAACTACTTACTTTTCCCATCTGTAGTGAGGTACAATTGACAAATAAAAATTGTATATATTTAAGGTGTACAACTTGATGTTTTGATATATTATATATTGTGAAATAATCACTACAATCAAGATAATTCACATATCCATCACCTCACACAGTTACCATTTTCATTCTTTTTGTGTGTGTGTGTGTGACAGGAACACTTAGAATCTACCCTGTTAGCAAATTTAAAGTATACAGTATTGTATCATCATAGTCACATTGCCGTACATTAGGTCTCTAGAACATATTCATCTAATAACTGAAACTTTGTATCCCTTGACCAACATCTCCCCATTTTCCCCTCCCCCTGGCCCCTGGAAATTGCCATTCTACTCTCTGCTTCTAGGAGTTGGACTACTTTGGATTCCACATATAAGTGAGATCATGTAGTATTTGTCTTTCTGTGTTTGTCTTAATTCACGTTGCATAATGTTCTCCAGATTCATACATGTTGTTGAAAATAGCAGGATTTGTTTCTTTTTTAAGGCTGAATTATATACATATAATCACATTCTTTTATCCATTCATCCACTGATAGATATTTAGGTTGTTTCCATGTCTTGGCTATTGTGAATAATGCTGTAATGGAGATGGGACTGCAGATATCTCTTTGAGATACTGATTTTGTTTCCTTTGGGTATATACCAAGGAGCAGAATTGCTGGATCATATGGCAGTTCTAGTTTTAGTTATTTGAGAAATCACCCTACTGTTTTCCTTAGTGGCTGTACCAATTTACACACCACCAAGAGTGTAGAGCCTTTCCCTTTTCTCCAGACCCTCGCCGACATTTGTCAGTAACTAATTATTGAGCACCAACCGTGTCTTGGGTACTGTGCCAGGCATTGGGGCTGTAGCACTGAATACAACAGGCTTGGTCTCTGCCAACATGAGACTTGAAGTCCCAGGTCTATTTGCCCAAATACAGCTCATCCCCCGACCCTCAGTCCCCACAGAGGATGTGCCGTCTTTCTGTAGTTCATTTCCATCATTGGCCTTCTTGCTGTTCCAAAGAGCTTAGGATCAGCTGTAATGCCCTTGCTCCTTGCTCCAGACCCATTTATAAAAAGTATTAAGGAGGACCTTCAAGATGGCAGAGGAATAAGACGTGGAGGTCACCTTCCTCCCCACAAATAGATCAAAAATACATCTACATGTGGAACAACTCCTACAGAACACCTACTGAACACTGGCAGAAGACCTCAAACTTCCCAAAAGGCAAGAAACTCCCCATATACCTGGCCGTGTGGCTGACAGGGTCTTGGTATTCCAGGCAGGTGTCAGGCCTGAGCGTCTGAGGTGGGAGAGCCGAGTTCAGGACACTGGACCACGAGAGACCTCCCGGCCCTATGTAATATCAGTAGGTGAGAGCTCTCCCAGAGATCTCAGTCTCAACGCTAAGACCCAGCTCCACTCAACGAACAGCAAACTACAGTGCTGGACACCATATGCCAAACAACTAAAAGGCAGGAACACAACCCCACCCATTAGCAGACAGGCTGCCTAAAATCATACTAAGTTCACAAACATCCCAAAGCACACCACCAGACGTGGCCCTGCCCACCAGAAAGACAGGATCCAGCCTCATCCACCAGAACACAGGCACCAGTCCCCTCCACCAGGAAGCCTACACAACCCACTGAACCAACCTTACCCACTGGGGGCAGACACCAAAACAATGGGAACTACGAACCTGCAGCCTGCGAAAAGGAGACCCCAAACACAGTAGGTTAAGCAAAATGAGAAGACAGAGAAACACACAGCAGATGAAGGAGAAAGGTAAAAACCCACCAGACCAAACAAATGAAGAGGCAATAGGCAGTCTACCTGAAAAAGAATTCAGAATAATGATAGGAAAGGTGATCCAAAGTCTTGGAAATAGAATAGACAAAATGCAAGAAACATTTAACAAGGACCTAGAAGAACTAAAGAGCAAACAAACAATGATAAACAACACAGTAAATAAAATTTAAAATTCTCTAGAAGGAACCGATAGCAGAATAACTGAGGCAGAAGAATGGATAAAAGACCGGGAAGATAAAATAGTGGAAATAACTACCGCAGAGCAGAATAAAGAAAAAAGAATGAAAAGAATTGAGGACAATCTCAGAGACCTCTGGGACAACGTTAAATGCAGCAACATTCGAATTATATGGGTCCTAGAAAAAGAAGAGAGAAAAAAGTGGACTGAGGAAGTATTTGAAAAGATTATAGTTGAAAACTACCCTAATATGGGGGAGGAAAGAGTCAATCAAGTCCAGGAAGCACAGAGCCCCATACAGGATAAATCCAAGGAGAAACACACCGAGACACATATTAATCCAACTATCAAAAATTAAATACAGGGCTTCCCTGGTGGCGCAGTGGTTGAGAGTCCACCTGCCGATGCAGCGGACACGGGTTCGTGCCCAGGTCCGGGAAGATCCCACATGCCTCAGAGCAGCTGGGCCCGTGAGCCATGGCTGCTGAGCCTGCCCGTCCTGAGCCTGTGCTCCACAACGGGAGAGGCCACAACAGTGAGAGGCCTGCATACCACAAAAAAAAAAAAAAAAATTAAACACAAAGAAAAAATTTTAAAAGCAGCCAGGGAAAAGCAACAAATAATATACAATGGAATCCCCATAAGCTTAACAGCTGATCTTTCAGCAGAAACTCTGCAAACCAGAAGGGAGTGGCAGGACCTATTTAAAGTGATGAAAGGGAAAAACCTACAACCAAGATTACTCTACCCAGCAAGGATCTCATTCAGATTCAATGGAGAAATTAAAACCTTTACAGATAAGCAAAAGCTAAGAGAATTCAGCACCACCAAACCAGCTCTACAACAAATGCTAAAGGAACTTCTCTAGGCAGGAAACACAAGAGAAGGAAAAGAACTACAATAACAAACCCCAAACAATTAAGAAAATGGTAATAGGGATATACATATTGATAACTACCTTAAATGTAGATGGATTAGATGCTCCCACTAAAAGACATAGACAGGCTGAATGGATACAAAAACAAGAGCTGTATATATCCTGTCTACAAGAGACCCACTTCAGACCTAGGGACACATACAGACTGAAAGTGAGGGGATGGAAAAAGATATTCCATGCAAATGGAAATCAGAAGAAAGCTGGAGTAGCAATTCTCATGTCAGACAAAATAGACTTTAAAATAAAGACTATTACAAGAGGCAAAGAAGGACACTACATAACGATCAAGGGATCAATCCAAGAAGAAGATATAACAACTGTAAATATTTATGCACCCAACATAGGAGCACCTCAATACACAAGGCAAATGCTAACAGCCATAAAATGGAAAATCGACAGTAACACAGTCATACTAGAGGACTTTAAGACCCCACTTTCACCAATGGACAGATCAACCATAATGAAAATAAATAAGGAAACACAAGCTTTAAATGATACATTAAACAAGATGGACTTAATTGATATTTATAGGACACTCCATCCAAAAACAACAGAATACACTTTCTTCTCAAGTGCTCATGGAACATTCTCCAGGATAGATCATAACTTGGGTCTCAAATCAAGACTTGGTAAATTTTAAGAAAATTGAAATCGTATCAAGTATCTTTTCCGACCACAATGCTATGAGACTAGATATCAATTATAGGAGAAAAACTGTAAAAAATACAAACACACGGAGGATAAACATATGCTACTAAATAACCAAGAGATCACTGAAGAAATCAAACAATACCTAGAAACAAATGACAATGAAAACATGACAGCCCAAAACCTATGGAATGCAGCAAAAGCAGTTCTAAAAGGGAAGTTTATAGCAATACAGTCCTACCTCAAGAAACAAGAAACATCTCAAATAAAAAACCTAACCTTATACCTAAAGCAATTAGAGAAAGAAGAATTAAAAAAAAAACAAAGTTAGCAGAAGGAAAGAAATCATAAAGATCAGGTCAGAAATAAATGAAAAAGAAATGATAGCAAAGATCAATAAAACTAAAAGCTGGTTCTTTGAGAAGATAAACACAATTGATAAACCATTAGCCAGACTCATCAAGAAAAAAACGGAGAAGTCTCAAATCAACAGAACTAGAAATGAAAAAGAAGTAACAACTGACACTGCAGGTATACAAATGGTCATGAGAGATTACTACAAGCAACTACATGCCAATAAAATGGGCAACCTGGAAGAAATGGAGAAATTCTTAGAAAAGCACAACCTTCTGAGACTGAACCAGGAAGAAATAGAAAATATAAACAGACCAATCACAAGCACTGAAATTGAAACTGTGATTAAAACTCTGCCAACAAACAAAAGCCCAGGACCAGATGGCTTCACAGGTGAATTCTATGAAACATTTAGAGAAGAGCTAACACCTATCCTTCTCAAACTCTTCCAAAATATAGCAGAGAGAAGAACACTCCCAAGCTCATTCTACAAGGCCACCACCACCCTGATACCAAAACCAGACAAAGATGTCACCAAAAAAAGAAAACTACAGGCCAATATTACTCATGAACATAGACGCAAAAATCCTCAACAAAATACTAACAAACAGAATCTAACGGCACATTAAAAGGATCATACACCATGATCAAGTGGGGTTTATTCCAGGAATGCAAGGATTTTTCAAAATACGCAAATCAATGCGATAAATCATATTAACAAATTGAAGGATAAAAACCATATGATCATCTCAATAGATGCAGAGAAAGCTTTCGACAAAATTCAACACCCAGTTATGATAAAAACTCTACAGAAAGTAGACATAGAGGGAAGTTACCGCAACATAATAAAGGCCATATATGACAAACCGACAGCCAACATTGTTCTCAATGGTGAAAAACTGAAACCATTTCCACTATGATCAAGAACAGGAGAAGGTTGCACACTCTCACCGCTATTATTCAACATCGTTTTGGAAGTTTTAGCCACAGCAATCAGAGAAGAAAAAGAAATAAAAGGAATCCAAATTGGAAAAGAAGAAGTAAAACTGTCACTGTTTGCAGATGACATGATACTATACTTAGAGAATCCTAAAGATGCTACCAGAAAACTACTAGAGCTAATCAATGAATTTGGTAAAGTAGCAGGATACAAAATTAATGCACAGAAATCTCTTGCATTCCTATACACTAATGATGAAAAATCTGAAAGGAAATTAAGGAAACACTCCCATTTACCATTGCAACAAAAAGAATAAAATACCTAGGAATAAAGCTACCTAAGGAGACAAAAGATATGTATGCAGAAAACTATAAGACACTGGTGAAAGAAATGAAAGATGATATAAACAGATGGATAGATATACTATGTTCTTGGATTGGAAGAATCAACATTGTGAAAATGTGAGTATACTACCCAAAGCAATCTACAGATTCAATGCAATCCCTATCAAACTACCAATGGCATTTTTCACAGAACTAGAACAAAAAATTTCACAATTTATATGGAAACACAAAAGACCCCGAAGAGCCAAAGCAATCTTGAGAACGAAAACCGGATCTGGAGGAATCAGACTCCCTGACTTCAGACTATACTACAAAGCTACAGTAATCAAGACAGTACGATACTGGCACAAAAACAGAAATATAGATCAATGGAACAGGATAGAAAGCCCAGAGATAAACCCACACACATATGGTCACCTTATCTTTGATAAAGGAGGCAAGAGTATACAATGGAGAAAAGACAGTCTCTTCAGTAAGTGGTGCTGGGGAAACTGGACAGCTACATGTAAAAGAATGAAATTAGGACACTCCTTAACACCATACACAAAAATAAACTCAAAATGGATTGAAGACCTAAATGTAAGGCCAGACACTATAAAACTCTCAGAGGAAAACATAGGCAGAACACTCTATAACATAAATCACAGCAAGATCCTTTTTGACCCACCTGCTAGAGAAACAGAAATAAAAACAAACAAATGGGACCTAATGAAACTTAAAAGCTTTTGCACAGCAAAGGAAACCATAAATAAGATGAAAAGACAACCCTCAGAATGGGAGAAAATATTTGCAAACGAAGCAACTGACAGAGAACTAATCTCCAAAATACACAAGCAGCTTGTGCAGCTCAATATCAAAAAAACAAACAACCCAATCCAAAAATGGGCAGAAGACCTAAATAGACATTTCTCCAAAGAAGATATACAGATTGTCAGCAAACACATGAAAGCACGCTCAACATCACTAATCATTAGAGAAATGCAAATCAAAACTACAACGAGGTATCACCTCACACCAGTCAGAATAGCCATCATCAAAACATCTACAAAGAATAAATGCTGGAGAGGGTGTGGAGAAAAGGGAACCCTCTTGTGCTGTTGGTGGGAATGTAAATTGATACAGCCACTATGGAGAACAGTATGGAGGTTCCTTAAAAAACTAAAAATAGTACTACCATATGACTGAGCAATCCCACTACTGGGCATATACCCTGAGAAAACCATAATTCAAGGAGTCAGGTACTACAATGTTCATTGCAGCTCTATTTACAATAGCCATGGAAGGACGTGGAAGCAACCTAAGTGTCCATTGACAGTTGAATGGATAAAGAAGGTGTGGCACACGTATACAATGGAACCTTACTCAGCCATGAAAAGAAACAAAATTGAGTTATTTGTAATGATGAATGGGTCTAGAGACTGTCATACAGAGTGAAGTAAGTCAGAAAGAGAAAAACAAATACTGTATGCCAACACATATATATGGAATCTAAAAACAAAAAAAAAGGTTCTGATGAACTTTGGCGCCAGACAGGAATAAAGACGCAGATGTAGAGAATGGACTTGAGGACAGGGGATGGGGCAGGGTAAGCTGAGACGAAGTGAGAGAATGGCATGGACAAATATACACTACCAAACGTAAAATAGCTAGCTAGTGGGAAGCAGCTGCATGGCACAGGGAGATCAGCTCGGTGCTTTGTGACCACCTAGAGGGGTGGGATAGGGAGGGTGGGAAGGAGACGCAAGAGGGATGGGATATGGGGATGTTTGTATATGTATCGCTGATTCACTTTGTTATACAGTAGCAACTAACACAACAATGTAAAGCAATTATACTCCAATAAAGATGTTAAAAAAAAAGTTTTAAATAAGACCAGTCATGACACTAGTGCGTGGGGAGTCCCCCAGTTCACACTTCTCCATGCAGAAATGTGTCTTTTTCTGTCTCTAAGTTGGTCCTCTCTCCATGGCCAAACTGCCTAAAATCCCATGGAGACACATTATTTTTATTTATTTATTTTTTTTGCGATACACGGGCCTCTTACTGTTATGGCCTCCCCCGCCGCGGAGCACAGGCTCCGGACGCACAGGCTTAGCGGCCATGGCTCACGGGCCCAGCCGCTCCGCGGCATGTGGGATCCTCCTGGACCGGCACAAGCCCGCGTCCCCCGCATCGGCAGGTGGACTGCCAACCACCGCGCCACCAGGGAAGCCCAGAGACTCATTATTTTTTAACACCTTTTCATGTGGAACCTTGTCAAAGGCTCTGGGAAGATCTAAATAGCTCATTGGAAATCTCTGAGCTAGGAATCAGGAAACCTGGGTTCTAGTCGTGACTGTCTTTGGTTTATCACCGAACTTTGGAAGAGACACAGAACAGCGCCAATCTCAGTTTTTCATTGGTGAAACGAGAATGATTATGCTGGCAGTCAACATCATAAAAATTCTACAACCATCAAATGAGACGCTGTTATTTAAGAATAACATTTTCAGCAAGGTATAAAACAAAAGTATAAGGGGTAATTATTTTGAAAATTTACAACAGCATCTTTTTCATTCATTTGCATGATTCTTTCCCTAAAGGACTGCAGTAGATAGACGTGGTTCCTCCAGCACTCCCAGGGTGATGCTTGTTCAACAGTAACTACTTTCACTCCTAGAAGAGATGCAGTTTATAGAACCAGTAGGACCTGGCTCAGCTTTTGTTGGTGTAGTATTTAAGTGCACTGAAGAGTGGACTCTGGAATTGGTTGGACCTTGGCAGGGGTTGAGGCCATGCCGATCGCTAAATGTGTGACCATGAACAAGGTATTAAACCTCTCTGTGCCTCACCTGTAAGTGGGATTTTAAGGCTTATTGGAATAAGGCTTAGTGGAATATTAAGGCTTCATGGAGTTATGAGGTTTAAATAAGAGGGTAAATACACGTAGAATGCCTAGAATCGTGCAGGACGCGTAGCAGCCACTCAATCGCTAGCAGTTCTTGTTCTTATTCATGTAATGGCCCAAGAGCCAGCAGCTGGTCCAGCCTACCTAAGTTTTGTGATTGCCCGTCATTCAGCATATCCACCGTAAACTGTTTTATTCATGTCTTGTGTGAGACTCTTTCAGCAGATGGGTGAATGGATGCTTTCCTCTGTGTTTTCTGAAACAAGTAGTGGATTGGGGTGGGGTGATGTGAAGGGGAGAACTACCTTTTCTTTTTTTAAAGGTCTTTTATTTTATTTTATTTTTATTACTTTTTTGGCTGCGCCACATGGCTTGCAAGATCCCAGTTCCCTGACCAGGGATCAAACTCGAGCCCCCTGGCAGTGAGAGTGCTGAGTCCCAACCACTGGACTGCCAGGGAATTTCCAGGAACCACCTTTCCAATGACTGATTTCCTGCCCTGGCAGAATGGGCAAGGGTGGGGGTCATACCCCCATCCTGCCTCCTTGGGCCTGGGAAAACTTGCCCCATTGGTGCTCCCTGGTCCCCCCCTCTGTCCCTGCCCAGTTCACCTAGTTTCTTCTGACGTCCGCATCCAGCACATCAGCTCACCCTACAGAGCAGGGAAGTTGGAGCCAGATGATCACTCAGGCACTGAATCCAATTTCCCTCGGGGATCAGACCACGGGGCACCGGGTGGGACTCCATTCTGCTAGCATCCCCGAGGGGCGCTTGCTCCTGCCGGCAGCCTTAAGGGGCTGGAGACCAGCCAGCCGTGCAATATCACTCTCGTGCTGCTTCTCCAGGGGTGATTCGCAGCTGGGGATGAAGCCCGGCTGGGCTGGGGGCCAAGGCCATCACCTCGTGGTCAGACTTGGGTGGTAATCCCAATTGGTTTTGCATGAGCTCCCATTTCATTCAGATTAAGGAAGCACCTGGCCAGGGCAGACAGCTGGTGGCTTGGGAGTGGGGACGGAAGGAGGAGGGCTACTGGAATCCAAGGCATTTAGGTTTTCAGGGCTAAACATATCTTTTGTTAATTCCTTCACCAGTTTGTTTGTTTCTTTTCATTGCTGTTGCTGTTGTTTTCCTGAGCTTAGTGGGAAATCTGCAAAGAAGAGTTTGAACTGCATTTATTTCTTCGTTTTTAAAATAAATATTTGCCAAATGCAAGTGTTTCAGCTTCAGGATTGGGGATGACTGGCAAAAGCCTCTGGAATTGTGCAGGCTGGAGGCCGCTGCCTTTAGTGGTACCCCCAGGAAGTAAACATGAAAGCCATCAAGGAACAGGGTCCCTCGTGTAACTGGAGTGGTAGGAAAAGCATGGACTCCAGGGTCAAACTGGATTCTCATTCTGTCACCAGATTTGATAGCTCAGGCCAGTTGTTTAACGTAATGCATCTCATCTTCCTCATCTGTTCTATCAGTATATCAGGTAGGACTTTTGATGTTGCAGAGAACCTTTTTATTACGTTAACAATAAGGTAATATGCTGAGTAACTAGAAAGGCCCGTCCTCTTCTCCAAAGATGTACAAGCAAGGCCTCAAAGACTCGAGCCTAAGGCATAGTGAGCCAGAGAGAAGAACACCAGGTTCTTGGCGCAGCCCGGCTTGGTCTCCGCCTCGTCCCTTCTCTTTGCCATTCCCAACGCGAGGCCCCTGGTGGGCATGTGCCGCTCCTGAGCCTTCAGGCCTGGCCTCTGGGAGGCAGGGCGCACCTCCTCCCCCTTGCCTGTGGGAGGGGCCCCGGGCGGAAGCTGGACCGCAGGCCACGCAGGATCGGAACTCACACCACCTCTCCTCTTCCTCTTCTCCACAGATCCGGGTAGATGGGCCCAGGGGCAATGCCCTCCAGTACGAGACGGTGCAGGTGGTGGACCCCGGCCCCGTCCTCCGGGACATGGCCTTCTCCAAGGACCACAAGCAGCTCTACATCATGTCGGAAAGGCAGGTAAGGCACGCTGAGCTCTGTCAGACATTTGTCTTGCTGCTAAGGACTAGCCTGTGGCTCCGTGGAAACCTGCAGGAGGCCGGCTGCAGGGAGGGGATTTGATTTATTTGACTCAGTGTGTATCCTTTCCGTTATGCTGCCTGGGGACAGAGGCTGAGTGCGCCAAAACAGGGAATAAAACCTCCCACATATCAAAATATCTGTGAGTCAAGAGCAAATCCACTGACTTCAGAGTGATGGTGTGCGTAGGTGCAGGGCCAACATTTGCTCTCGCCTGAAGAAACATGGTACAGATGCCCAAGTTTTTGGTCCCGATTTCCCTACACACTGTATAATCTCCTACCAAGGTCACCTTCCTGGACCCTGGAGGTCTATGGTGGGCAAGGATTTGTCGCCCAGAAACACTTAGTTGAGGGCACATCATGGAAGAGTCAGATGGAGATTCAGAAGACGGGGTCTATGTGTATGAGATGAGATGCTGTAACATGTGTCCCGAGGCTTCGTGTGTACCTGGAACTCTAACATGGAACCTCCAGTAGATTCCATGAGGCCACACCAGGCAGAAGAGATATGGTGTGAGGATTGGTATTAGCTGATGTGCAGTAGGAAATAGCAGAGTTGGATTTGCTTCTGGAACTCAGCTGAGAACTAAGTTCTTCAGGGGTCCCTGAGCTCAGACCAAGACTCATACCTTTTCAGCGGGCAAAGGAGTAAATTTCACCTTGGGAATTCCATCCATTTCAGGGTATTTCCTGGGGCGCCCTAATTCACAGCCCGCAGTGTTCCACCCCACAAGACACACCCCACCCCAAGTGCGGCTTCGCACTGCCATGCCTCTGCCCCTGTGGCCTCTCTGGAGGATGGGTCATTCTGGGAGCTGTCCTCCCCGCCCATGAATATGTATACATTAGCTCTGAGCGCCAAAGGCAGATTCCCCCGTCTGATTCATCTTCATTAGTGAGGCCTGAACTCCCCAGAGGACCTTGCTGACAGAGTCTGTTGTTCTGCCTGTTCCCTCTCTGCAAAGTGAGGGAGATAAACACTGCATTATGCCGCCCACAGGGCCTGTGCGTTATGCCTTGGCAGCCCACAGCAGCTCCACCCTCCCCAAGAGCTCGATGACATCTTCTCATGGCGAGGGACCCCCCCATCCACCCACACTGGGACCCCTTGTGGTGCCCTCGCTGAGGCTGCCGTGATGTGAAGCCGAGTGGGGAGCACTTTATCCCAGGAGTCCGGACTGGTATGAAGCTGCTCTTTTGCTTTCATTTCTTACTCCTTTTCCATGAGCCCCACGCTCCCCCTCCCTGCCTACCTCTAAGGCCCTAGACACTGAGGGGGAAGCAGCTTTCGCTGGTGGAATGAAGTCTTTGGAGAAGACCCAAGACCTCCACAGGCATTGAATGTTTCAGGATTTCTTATGTGACCTGAAAGCCAGGATTTCTGAACCTGGGACTTAAAATATCTAAGGACTTCCAAAGAGGAGAATCGAAAAGCTGTGTGGAGCCCCCTCTCATTGCTGAGTTGGGATTCTGAGGTTCTTTTTTTTTTTTTTTTTTGGCTGCATCAGGTCTTAATTGCAGCACACGGGCTCTTCTTTGCGGTGTGCGGGCTTCTCTCTAGTTGTGGCGTGCGGGTTTTCTCTCTCTAGTTGTGGCGCACAGCCTCCAGGGCGCATCGGCTCTGTAGCTGTGGCCCACGGGGTCCAGAGTCCTTGGGCTCTGCAGTTTGCAGCACGCGGGCTCTCTCATTGAGGCGCACGGGCTCAGTAGTTGTGGCACGCTGGCTTAGTTGCCCTGCAGCACGTGGGATCTTAGTTCCCCCGACCAAGGATGGAACCCCCATCCCCTGCACTGGAAGACGGATTCTTTACCCCCGGACGACTAGGGAAGTCCCGGGGTTCTGAGGTTCTTGATTTCACCTGTCTCACTTCCCTAAGAGCACGGTCAGGGGTCAGTACCCATTCAGGCTTGACAGTGAGGCATGCTGGGAGCTCTGGATTATGGGCACGCTGGGAAGGAGAGGAGGGCGGGAGTGGGTAGAGTTTGGGCCGTTATCCGCTATGGGGCCCTCCTCATAGGCCTGCCACCCGAATCCCAGTCCCAAGACCCTGACATCTGGGCCAACACTGGCGTCCACTGGGGTTGCAGGTTCTCTGTGGGGAGGGTAATATAGCAAGATGGGTAATCAGACTGACCTTGGTGTCAGGGTATCTGAGCACGAACCTTGGTCCTACCAAGTGTGATCTCAGGGAAGCTCCTAAGTGTGATCTCAGGGAAGCTCCTAAGTGTGATCTCAGGTAAGCTCCTAACCTCTTTAAGATTCGTTGTCCTCAACTGGAACATGGACGTAATGATAAAATTCACTGGTGTGGTTGCAAGGATCTAGTGACATAATGCATGTAGTCAGCACGATGCGAGCCTGGCACAGCGTAAGGGCTTGGTAAGCGGAGGCTCCTATTCTTATGATGTTGCGCCAGGAGCGTCTGGAACTGGCCGTGTGTGGAGTCTGGCAGGTGGTGGCATTAAGATTCTGGGTGATCTATCAGGGGTGGAGCACAGGAGTCCAGGTCAAGGCCGAGGCAGGCTCCTCAGCAGGGATCCAGGCCCAGTGGAGAGCAAATCAAGAAGCCACAGCCTGCAGTTCTGATGGGACAAGAGCAGCCTGGCAGGTCTATCTGGAGAAATACCAGGCCCCGGGGCTTCAGGACTAACGCCTACCAGCCTCTGTCGGCCGGTGGGTGAGTCTCCGCCATGATGGATCAGAACACTTGGCGGGCTGGGACTGCAGGCTGAGGGTGTGCTCGGCCCTGATGTAAGCTCTGCCTGAAAGGCGCTTCACTTCATCATCTAATTTCTTCTTTTCCCTTAAAACTTAGCTCTGCTGTCACACATTCAGTGAGCTGCTCCTGACCCGTGCTTTACACCTCTACGGTAGCTCTTCTCAGACTGAGCTGTGATGACTTTCTCGTCTTTCTCTCCTAGCAGACTGACAGCAGCTGGAGGACAGTTCTATGTCTTCTTCGTCTGCCTAAATCTCACCTTATAGGCCTGTGATAGTTATTTGATGAATGTACAGGTGAATGAATGAATGAATGAATGAATGAATTCCCAGTGTCTTCACACAACCAGAATTAGAAAAGAGAAGAACTGATATGAATGATTTATTGCTTATCTTAATTCCCAAGTTTGAACTTATCTGATTAAAAGACTATACTTTAGATAAAGAAAGCATTCCCCCAGGCTTCAGTCATCTGTTTATCACTGCCATGACTTTTGCTCTGTTCTGAGCTATTTTTTGCTTTGTGTTTTCATTTATATAAACTTGCTGGTTAAACTTAAATAGCCTACTTTAACTATCTCTTAAATAATAATATCATACATCTGATGTGATAGTCATATATAATATACCTAATTGTGATATTGTGATTTATAATAAGAACTATGTATTCAGTCTTCATCCCTATTTCTGGCACAGAGCTACCACAGTCCTTGGAATTTCCTGAGTGATAAAAGCAATGGGAGCTATCACTACAATTATTTGCAGGCTGAATAATTCTATAGCCGGGATACTGTTTCTGTTGTTTTGGATGTGTGAGTTCCTCTCTATTTCTTGTCCAGCAAGTGCTCCTTTCTATGTAGTACGCTTTTTCTTGGAGTGGCTGAGTGCGCCCTGCTAGGTATCAGTGTCATTTTGTCAGGGTCTGCCTGTCTCTTGCAGTGCCATATTATGTTTCTGTCTTTTTGCTTTTCTTCTGCGTGACTCTGGGTATCTCCCTAGGGTGTGTGTGTGCGTGTGCGTGCGCGCGCGTGCGCGCATATATGGACACACACACACACACACACCTTCCCCTGTGTCTGTCTCTGTGTGTCTCCATCAGTCTCCTTGCTTTGTACATGTCTGTGTGTATGTATATGGTATATATTTACTACAACTGCAATACTCCCAAGGGAATGTCTATACACACTGAAACCAGTGTGATAAAAACCTGCCAAACTGATGGGAGGGAAGTGAGAGGAAATGTCAGCAAGGCAGACAAACGAGGAGATGAGGTAGCAGAGCCGGGGCTGTCCTCAGGTGCCCTGGAGCAACCCACTGCAGGGGGGAGAAGCAGCTGTTCCCACCACAAGGCGAGGCTCTTCTTTGATAGGCCCCAGAGCAAGTGGCAGATTTCTCGGTAAATTTCAGCATCCCTGCCATCCAGCACACCACCTCTCCCCCGCCTGAGAGCCAGAGGCCTTAAGCACATGCTTCTGCTTTTGAGGTGCACTTTCAGTTGTGTCTGGGCCAAAGCTATCTCTCACGGCGTTCTTTGCTTTACTGACTCCTGTTGACAGTGGGTCAGCTTCCAGGTGCCTGGGGACATCACAGCCTGTCGCCCTCATGAGCCAGTGGCACTCCAGTCCTAGCTGTGAACCAGGATACAGATGTCTGCAAGGGCTGAGGAGGTGGGTCCAGAGGTGGGCCCACCTAGGAAAGCAGGGCCAGGCAGGGGCTGCTCTCCTTGGCTCCAGCATAGTCCCGCAGTGAAGTAGTGAGGGCCATCTTGCTTTGTAACGAATCACCCAGGCCTGATTCATTCATTCACCAAACAGATATTCACTAAGCAACTACTGTGTGCCAAACACTAGCCCAGGCACTGGGGATTCAACAGTGAAGAAACAGATAAGTATCCTTGACTTTCAGCAAGAGGAAGCATCGAGAAGAATCAGCCTGCTAAATGAGTCCTCTAGTAGCTTAGCAGGTAGTAAGTGACGTGGAGTGGGGTAGCAACCTGCTAAAGAAGTCCTCTAGTAGCTTAGCAGGTAGTAAGTGACGTGGAGCGGGATAGCAACCTGCTGAAGAAGTCCTCTAGTAGCTTAGCAGGTAATAAGTGACGTGGAGCAGGATAGCAGCCTGCTAAAGAAGTCCTCTAGTAGCTTAGCAGGTAGTAAGTGACGTGGAGCAGGATAGCAACCTGCTGAAGAAGTCCTCTAGTAGCTTAGCAGGTAGTAAGTGACGTGGAGCAGGATAGTGGGCGCTGGGAAGACCGCTCAGGGTGAAAGGGTTGAAATTTTAAACGGAGCAGCCAGAGAAGGCTTCCCGGAGAGCAAGGGCATCAAAGTGGAGGGGCCTGTTGAGGGTCCCTATCCCCTTCCCTGTTCTTTGTATTTCTTTTCAAGCTCTCTGCCTGCGGTTGTGAAATTGAGAGATGGTTAAGCCTGCACAGTGGGAGAGAGGGAACTGGGGAGAGGATGCTCTGTGAGTGTGATTTGTACCATGTTGTGAGTTTCAGAAGGAAGCTCAGTTCAGGGAAAGGTGGTATTGGGGTTCAAGACAGGCAGGCTCGCACCCCATGGGATTCAGACCCCTATCTGGGTGGTGCCTCTGCTGAGGACACTCTGTGTGATGAGGGGACCATTATTGCTCCTCTGTGTCGCTCCCTGCCCCTGCCTGCCTCCTGGGATGTTCTGAGATTAGCCGGTGTGAAGTCTGACAAGCTCAGAGGTCCATGGACATCGCTCTCATACAAGTGCAGTCGTGGAGATAGCTCCTGCGGCCCAAGGCGATGGCTCCTATAAGAATGATTCTCCTCTCTTCACGCTGGGTCCCCCGGCATGTGTGTTCCTCCCAGCCCTGCAGGGCCGAGCTGTCCGCTCCAGTTTGCATTTGGATGGCTGACACTGTGACAAGGCCATTTGGACATTTGCTCCAAGCACCCAGACGGGGCTGTTTCTGATAGCTCCTGGGAGAGGGGACTTGAAGCGCAAGCCTGAGAGTGAGGGACAGCACACGAGACACCTCGGGCATCCTCAAAAAGAGAAAAACTGTTGCCGTGTTTCACCTAGTTTCACTCAGGCAGGAGCCTTCCCGTTTGTCTGGAGCTGTTCCTGAAGGTTCCCGTGCATCGTGACCAAGAAGTTCCACTTCTCCCTTCCTTCTCAGTAAAGGTAGAATGTCTCCTTGGGAGGGACCTGGACAGGGGAGAGGACTTCCTGCTTCAGGTCCTACACTCCAGTGCTGGTGCCTGGAATTCTCCATAGTGTCATAAAAGCTTAGGGCTGGAAAAGCCCTCTAGGCTTCTCAGGTCCAGTTATCTCCCGCTGCCTTTTCCCCTACAAGCGGATGAGCAAACTGAAGCCCAGAGAGGTAAACGGCTTGTCCAGAGTCACACAGAAGGTTGGCGGAGAAGCCAAGTTGGAATCCAGCTCAGCTCCTACTGCAAGGTCTGCTCCAGGCCCCTCTTCCAATGAGGAGCTCTCAGTGGGGGAGAGATGCTCTTCATTTCCTAGTCTTCCCAGCAGGACTGCTCTGTGCCCCAATCCTCAGCTGCTGAAACAAGCCTTAGAAATCGGAGGGATTGCTGGGGGTGGAGTGGGCTGAATGCGGTACTGGGGGTGATGTAAGAACTCAGAAACACCCCACTACCCCACTGTGAAGGAGGGCCCTTGGTTTATTCATCCTTAGTTCCAGCCCAGTGCGAGTTGGGACAAAAGCCCCTTCTGTTCTAGAACACGTTGGGGGTACACAGGGCCCCAGACACAGCCAGGACACCCCATAAGGGGAGTAGGCAGTGAAGCACCCTGCCCACACACACTCCTTTTCCAACTGCCATGCCTCTCAAGGGTCCCTCCCAGAGGCGTGAAAGCCTCCAGTATCTGAATAGGGTCAGGTTCAGTAGCCTCCCCGGAGAAGAAACAATGAGAGCGGCCTGGCGTTTCTCAGGTGATCATGGGGGTGGCCGGGATGCAGAAATGTGTGCAGGATAGAGACCGCAGGGTGCTCATGAATAGACCGCGAGCGTGGAATTTCACCCTGGCCCTCAGCGCTCACCAGCTCTGCCGCCCAGAGGAAGTCACTCAAGCCGAGTTTGTGCTTCAGTTTCTTCACGCGGAAAACACAAATGATAATTACCTGCTTTCAGGGCTTTTAGGACTAAAGGGAATATACGTAAAGTGCCTAGTGTATCTTTAGGACTAAAGGTAATACACGTAAAGTGCCTAGTTACACAATCATCATTATCATTACCATTATTACTAATACTCTTAGGAAACAGTGCTGCCAGGCGTATGGACACCCAGACAAACCACTGTTTGGTGGCTAAGGGCCATTTCAGCTCTGGCCACCAGCTCCCCAGGATTCCCTGGTACCTTCAGTCTACTTCAGAATCCCCCAGGAAAGCCTGAACGCCCCTTCACACCTGTTCGCACTGCATCCAGGAGACTGAAGGGCGGGGGACCTGGGGTCTCCCACCCCAATCAAACAGAGCTGCGTCCCTCCACGGGGCTTGGTGGGGGTTTCTCTGTAATTCTACTTCTGCTCTGGGGAAGGAGTTTAATTTGAGTCCAGCCCCACTGGACTTGAGGTCGTCACAGACTGGGCACCTGAATAACTCTGGCTTTGTCACCTGTCAGGACTGCTAGGGCAGACGGGAAAACAGTTCTGTGCCCCGAACAAGAGAAGAAGAGCTGGTATGTAAAGGCAGAGCAGGAGTCGGCAGGGAGGGGTGGAGTGGGAGGAAAGAGGGAATCCAAGCGCCAGGTCGTTAGGGGAGTGCCTGGCAGCTCTCTAACCCTGAACTCCATTCGGCATCTGTCTCGGCACTTGCATCCCACTTAGCAGCACGTGTGGAGACTCCACAGTGTGGGCAGACAGGGCCAGCAGCTGCATCTCTGCCACCTTTCAGGCCCCTCCCCATGTGTGTTTCTTAAGTGCCCACTGTATGCCCAGCACAGAGCCAGACACTATGCAGAATAGAGAAAAGCAGAGCGAGACATGTTCTGGAAGTTCTGTAGGAGTGAGGTGGGCGCAAACTCCAGCCTACTGGACGTTGGAAAGAAAGTGGTCCGACTGTGGGGATTGCCCTGGAACCGCAACATCCTTGTGCAGTTGGGGCCCTGGTAGAGATGGATGTCAGCCCAAAGGGCACGCTCTCCTTGCGGGTTTGAATGGGTATCACGAGGACTCTGGTCTAGAGGCTGGAGCTCTTGGGGTGTTTCCCAAGACAAGCCTCAACTCTGTGGGCACCGCATTCCCTTACACAGGGTGTTTGCGGATGGAAGCTGACCCCCCGCAATCCCAGCCCTCTCCCCTTCCTCCAGGGATGGTGTCTGAATGGAAGTGGTTAAGTTCAGAGAGAACTGATTTGACTTGTGCTTGAAGTTCTGCAGAAAAAGAGAAATACCGGATACTTAAGTAAGTTGTGTCCTCAGTTTGAATATTGATGAGACGTTTTCAAAAGTAAATAGGTGCGTGTTAATTTGTGCCATTGTTCAAGACAACTAGTTGGCATTAGTGATGTCACATGACTTTGCTAAACACAATATAGGTTTAATTATAGGCAGAATTATATCTAATCTGAGTCTTTTAAGTGCCTTTCAAATATCACGTGTAGACAATGGAGACATGAATTTGAAACTGACTCAGAGACAGTGCGATCATTTCAAGGGAATGTATGATGGTTGAGGAAGAAGCTGTCTGGATATTTAAAGAAAGTTGTGCAAAACAGTGAAGGAGTGGAGAAGTAGGTATATCCTCCTGGAAGAGGATTCAGTGCTGGTGCTGGAGGCCATCCAGTACCTGCTGGGTGACTTGAGGGTGTTCAGAGCGTGAGCTGGAACCACATGCCCTGGTTTCTGGTCTGGCTCTGCCACTCTCTACCTGTATGACTTTGAGCAAATTATCGAACCTCTGGGTACTTCAGTTTTCTCAACAGTAACATGGGGATAGGCTAGTGCCCACTGCCTGGGTGGTTACAGTGAGTAAAGTAGAAAATGTACATACAATTCTTAGTGCAGTGCCTGGTGCTTAACAGGGGTCAACGACTCTTAGCTTTCATTTTTATTATTTTCAGTATGCTGGTCTATTGGAAGGGTGTCTATATTTTATTTATTTATTTAAGATTTTTACTTCCTTCATTCATATACTCACTCTTGTCTCCTCCAGGACCTATCAGGCCTGTTTTGGGGTGCCTAAAATGGCAGAGAGCTAACCAAGGTGGCCTGCATGGGCCACACTCCGCAGTCAGCTCTGCCTCCCAGCCCGAGTCCAAGGGCACTGAGGCTGCTCTGGTGGCCCATTTGTGCCCAAATCACTTCCTTGAGATACCGCTTTTGGAAGGGGGTCACCACTCACACATGCAGGTACCCTCAGGTTAGGAGGAGAGACCCCTCAAGGGAAATCCTACTCCCTTGTGGCCCCCCTTTAGTCCACAGGACTTGGCAGTAAATGCTCGCCCTCGTTAAGACAAGGGTGTCTCAGGAGACGAGCAATATATATGTGAAGTGTGACATTTTCACGAGGTCTCCCACCTGTCCCTTGCCTCAGTGCCACTTTAAACGTTAGTTAGTCCAGCGTTCCCCAAATTTTATTCTCAGAGCCAAAGTTTTGCAGGATATCAAAAAATAAAAGCAAAAGCTTTCTTTGGTCAAATATTTTGGGAAAATCTGAGTTAAGCAGATAATCTTGACTGTAGCATTTCTTAGAATGTCAGTGTGCTATCGAGTATTACAAAGCTCCAAGCTAGAGGTGCCCTGGCAAATTTAGGAGGTCGTGACTCCCAGACTCATTTGACCATGAAATTCACTTTCCCAGGAGCACCCAGAGCAGAACCTTCACTGGGGAAGACTTCATTTCTATCCTTTCCCAGCTTTTCCGGGTTTCTCTCCCTTCTCTTGAGCTTGTCTCCCTGGCTCTAGGCCTGGCCCTAGTCTCTCTTCCTCTGTACTGTTTCATACCTAGGCACAGACTGAATTCTTGGTCTTAACTCTTCTGAGTTTGGGAAAGGAGGGTTCTTCTGATCCAAGCCTCAAGGTCACAGCCAGACTTTGGGGCCAGGGTTCTCTCCTTCCAGCTCACTGCACCTCCCACCCCGTGCCGGGCTGGCTCTGCTCACAAGTGCTCCCAGGACCAACTCTCTTCTATCCTAGGTGCATGGAGCCCTCTTCAACTCTGAACTTAGCCCCCAGCCTTAATCCTCCATGCATCGTTCTTCTCTGAAAGCCACCAATTTCATTCAAATTATGAAAGTTCTGCCTCTCGCCTACCTTCGCCATTCAGAGGTATACGGTTCTCACCTGGGATTCATGGGTTATACCACTTTGCATCTTCTCAGATGGTTCTTAATGTAGGAGCCATTGTTCATTCTCAGATCTTTATTACTCTGTCTTCAAAAATTAGAGGAATGCTGATAACACAATACTCCTAAATTCACAGTGATTTAGAGGAGGCAATTCGTTTATGTATCGTTTTGCTTCAGAACAGCAAAGACCAAACTAAAACATTTGGTGCCCTTTTGTGCTTCTCTAGTATAGCGGTCTTAAAGCATACTTTGATGCTAAATGGCGCTAAGAATGATCTGATGGGGCAAGGGAAGAAGTGATTAGAACATCTATTTTTCTATTTAAAAGAAGAAATTAGGCTTCACTCATATTTACTATACAGTGGATACTGGGTACTGTTTTCCTGCCTTGGTCTATACATCAGCCATTTATGTGTCAGGAAGGCATGGAGGTGCATGGGAGGGGCCACATCTCTGGGCGGTAGACACTGGTGGTCTTACTGGCTGATTCAGTTTCAGTATATGACAACGAATTTGCAATTTATGTGCAACTGATATTATCAATATTGTAGAAAACAGTCCTTTAAATAGAATCTTTACAGTATTTTGCAATGAGATGGGAGTGAGCATGAAAACTTTTTTTTTTTTTTTTTGTACAACACAGAGATGTTCTGGTTATGGAAATATAAAGATTTCTCTTTTAAAAGAACCAAAATATTCCACATTTGCTGACCTTTTCAGTTCTGACAAGCAGCTGTCAGAACTATGCCACTTTGCCGATAACTTTGAAAAATTAAACACTTCATCTGCCCCCTCAGTATAAAGGTAATGTGTTAACAGTGAGTTAGAAAGTAACTACTTTCAGAAAGAATTTGTGGCATGGAGACACCATTTGGGAAGCAAAAAAGGATGTTTGGAAATATTTTCACCTTTATACGATTTGATAATGAGGAAATGTGACACTTTAAAAACTCGTTATCTCAAAGCTTTAAAAACCCGGAAACAGAATCTTCTACTTGCCTAAAAGTCTTGCAAATAAAGAGTTTCTGAGAGTTTTGACCCATTTGTTAAAAAATTTAAAAGTTCAGCACCTTCCGATTAGTTAAAAGAACAGCTGATTGACATCAGAGAAGACAGAAATCTACTAGCTGAATTTCAACAATAATCTTCGCATAATTGGTGTAGGAAACTGAAAAAAAAAATCTTTTTTTAGTCAGCATAGCCAACAATGTGCTTTTTGCATCTCTGTGGCTACGGGAGGTGTCTTTTCCTGTTATGACAGCCATTAAAGCAAAGTATTGAAATAAATTGAACCCTGGACCTCAAAAGCCCATATCACTAAGTGCTAAACAAGGATTTTCAAAAACAATGAAGCCATTCCTTAACACATGAGTCTCACCATTAGTCATAATAATTTTCGTGATGATAGTAAAATATCGTTTGTACCGTTCATGAATAATAGAAAATAAAAATTAAGATGGTGTTTTACCTTTATGTCACCCCATAATTTCCTAATTTTGTGTATATTTAATAACTCAATGTTGTTAACAAATAGAACATGGGTATTCTTTGTAAACAAATACACGAGCCTTGTGTGTGCATGCTCAAAAATTGCTTTTCACTATGGGGTGTGCAGTCAAAACTCTTTAGAGACCTACTGGCCATTGGAGTGTGTAACACTGCAGCTGCTTCATAAATGACTCTAATCTCAATCTCTGATTTTCACTTTCCTGTTACCTTTTAAAACCACCTCCTTTGCCTCAAGAATTTGTCGTTTAGACCCAGCGCAGAAGCCTGTAGAGCCCAGCGTGAGTCAGTGCATTGGTGTGGGTGGAGTCATTGTGGGCAGTTTCTTTATTCCTGGGTAATTTACCCAATGCCTTCTAGATCTTTCTAGGGCCCAGATCCCTGAACAGCAGATCGAAAATTCCCTGTGGGAGCAACAGTAAGGAATGCGAGATGGTGCTGACAGATAAGAAAATCTTCAGACAAGCAGATAGCATTACCACGGCTGTGCCGTGAAAGCTGGTGAGGAAGATTCTTGTATCAAAATGGCCAGAATGACTGTGGAACTTGAGAATCGTGACACAGACGTAAATCAATCAGTCCAGAGTGAGCCTTTTCTCATCAAGTCTCTGATCCCCACTCATTTCTCCTTTGTCTCACTCTGTCCCCATTCTTTCCTTTATCCTATTTTTGGCACTCTTCCCACCATCCTCCTTATTTATCCCAATCTCTTATCTCACTCTCCTCCATGTTCACCTTCCATGTTCCCCTCTCCAGGGAGGGAGGTGGAGCTGGAATTGGGGTCAGGCCACTGTTTTTCAAACTGCCGGTCGTGACACATTAGTGGGTCGAGAAATCAATTTAGTGGGTCATGAAATCAATTTAAAGGGTCATGACCAGATTTTTTTTTTTAATGGAACAGAAGAAAATCGAATAGAACAGTGTCCATCAAATATAGTAAGGGTAAGTACTATTTGTGAAACTCCATATGTACCTGTATACGTGTGCCCTGGGTAGCAATGTAAAACATATGTCTTGCCGGGAGTCCTGGTCGGAATGAGCGCCGCTGGCCTAGGGAGAACGTCTTGCATACACTGGCAGTAAGTTGACTTCAGCTTTGAGCATCCGGCTCACATTTCAAGCCATGCTAATGACATCATCTGACCCTCCACTAGTTTTTAGTCAAGTGATTTCTCAGTTCCAACAATTTGGCTTCAACAGCTCTCTGCTGACAGTTTGGTGTGACAGCTGTGGGGTGGTGGGTAGGCGTTGGACACAGAGTAAGGCTAACTGGAATCAAGCCTTGGCTTCTTGTGAATCTAGACTTTCTGAGTCTCCGTTTTCTCATTTGTGCACCAGTTCAATGCTTTCCAACCTGTTATTTTGTTATGGTACACATGGAAAATGTATTTGTACAGCTCCCTAGGGTGATGGAGATCCCCTCGTGAGCAGGGGGACCAGGCTCTGGGGACACGTCTCCTCCAGGCATTTCCCAGCTGCCCCAAGGGCTAAAAGGACCAAAATGGTAGCACACCTGTGTCCCATCGTCAGCATCACTGCGTGCCACCAGTCCCCAGCTGGGAAACACTGTCAGATGACCACAGTATACAAACAGGTCTGGAAATCTTTGGCCAAGCAACTCTGTGTGTAGGTCCCCATGCTGGGAACATACAAAGCTGCATAAGACATCGATGCTGTCTAGAAGCTTACTATTTTAGTGGTCGTCTTCATCACCTGCAGTTTGCAACAGACACTGTGTGGTTCAGCACCAGCTGAGTCCTGATCAGCTTTCATTTGCAGTGGCCTCTTTTTGCCCCAGGCCCTGACGCTTGAAAGTTTTCTTTCTGTGGGAACTGAACACAACTCCTGAACTGCCTTGCAATCTTGATATTTCTTAGTTATAGACATAAACTTGAAGCAAGTCAAGATGAGAGGAACAGACTCCAGTGGCTCTCCAAATGCCAGATTCTGCCGCATTCACCACGTGCACCGAAGGGAATAAAACTAATTACTACCTTCTTAAAGAGTTGAGCATGGGTGGATACGCCCTTGAAAGTGGCCAGCAGAAATGCTTCTTGCAAACTGTTCTCCCCATGCAGCTGCCTGCAAGTCTTTCTGCTAGAGCCTTTGTTGCCCAAGGACTCCTGCCTCGGGCCATTAGCGAGGAAGCTGGTTATTATTAACTAGTTGGCATTGACTGATGACACCAAGGTTTTTTTTGGCCGCGCATGGGCTGGTGGCAGGCGCTTAGTTGACCCCTGGAATTCGGAGTTTATTCTGCCATGAAAACAAAGAAATAAATTAGAGCCATGAACAGAGCCCCCATGGTTAGACGCAGTGGTTAGAGGCAGCTCACCAGCCTCTGCTGGTTCCCTCCCCAAGGCCGCATCCATTGAAAGAATCCTGCCTCCCATCCCCTTGGTTCTCACTCCCAGATTCCTGGCACTCTTTCTCTCTAGACCATCAGAATGAAGAGAAGAGGTTTCTGTCCCACTTTTTTTGCCCTCCTGAGCCCAGTGCGATGGAAAGAGATGGTGTCTGTGCAACATCTTGCTTACTGGAGAAGATTCAGAAATTCCAGGTTTACGTAAGGGACTCTTCTTTAAAATATGCTTACATAACAGATTATATGTTAAGAGTACCATGGAAATCTTTCCACATAAATAACTCTTTTAACACGTTCAGCGGTCATTTACTTTGTCGGGTCGTATTTGATGTTTTTTAAAAGTGAGATACACATGTTATTAAATCATTTCCTTCCAACTCAATTCCACAAGCACTTATTATTGACCTGCTAGAGGGACTGGCAAACTACAATTCAAACCTGATGGGCCACCGCTTTTGTAAATAAAGTTTTATTGGAACCCAGTCATGCCCATTCATTGGCATCTCATCTATGGCTGCTTCTACCACCACGGCAAAGTTGAGTAGTTGAGACAGGCCATATGGCTTCTTCAGAGTCTGAAATATAAACTGTCTGGCCTTTTATAGACAACAGTGTGGTTTCTCCTGACCTACTACGTGCTAAATCTCAAGGTCAAGGAAGAAAAGGAGTGGCTCCTTTCCTCAGGGAGCTTACAGGTTCATGGGGGAGAAGGATCTTCTCCATGCTCAGCCACATGGTGTCTGTCCTCACCCCTGGACCTCTGCTTCCGTCCTACCGTCTGTCCGGGATGTCTGTGACTTCTCACCAGGGAAATCATGCGCATGCTTCAGAGCCTGCGTTCCCCTTTGAGTCATTCTCACCCACAACCTCTGGACTGCACGCTCCCGCTTGCTTATCTTCGCAGCCCCCAGGGACCCGAGTGGCGATTTGTACCATGCAGAAGTTCAATGAACATTTGGAACATTTAGACGAAACCCCACACTGATTTGAGGAAGGTGGGGGAACCCTATCGATACGTGAAATGACCTTCTCTTGACCAATTTAAAAAATATCCCACGGTGAGCCCGGGCCAAACTCATGAGGTGGAACTCCCTACCTATCATCTCAGGCTAAGACCGCGGCACTGGCTTTAAGCCAAGTGCCGAGAGTTCCCCAAATAATTCAACCATTTTGGTAATTGTCTTCTATGCAAGTCCCTGTTTCTAGAGAATACGTTTTGTACGTTTTTTGTTGTATAGAAAAAAAGGGGCCAAATGACTTATTCCTCTTCTGCCTTCTCACTCACATCTTCTAAATCCCACCACCTCACAAAAGGAATTTTTTTAAAACATCAAAATGAGAACAATAATTTTATGTGACAGGATTATTTATATGGCTGTTCTCCCCATGATGAATCCATCCGGGGGCTCAGCACCTCCCCCAGATGCCAATTCATAAATCAGGAAATGCTATTACCCACTGGCTGTAAAACAGAGCCCACACCAACACAGAGGACTCATTTCAGAAGCAGCTGCCCCATTTCCAGGACAGAAATGAGTTCAGAAAAATCCACCTGGCTGTCCAGACGGAGGAGAAATGTCTTTTATTTGATAAATAATCAGTCTTTCCCTCCTCTCAATCCCTTCTCCCCTAGAAAAACATAGAATTAATGGCACAGATATATGCCGTTCCACAGAAATAATAATCACAGAACTAACTAGATTGAAGTGGGGCAAAGAACAAGAGTGAAGGTGGTGAGGAACCTGCAGACTTCCTGGGAAACCTTTCGTATTACCTTAAATGCAGTTCGTGAATAAACAGCTTGGAGACAACTTAGTGAAAGTCCTCCTTTCAGTGTGTGCCTCCTGCAAGCTCTCATCAAGGGCAGGCAGAGAACCAAGGAACAGGGTTGGGAAGGAGGGAGTCATCACAGAAGAGACTGCAGAAAGTGGTGGTTGGATTTGTTGGTGATTCCTCCAGTGTATTCGCGTACGTTTTTATCTCAATGGATATGTGTTGGAATGGGGAGGGGCCATAAAGAGGGTTAAAGGAAAAAGTAGAAAGGAGAGAGATTGAGAAGGAAGGTGGCAGGAAAACTCTTCTGGGGGTATGACCACAGTCACTTGGCAGATAGGAAAGGTACAGAAGTAGGCAAAACAGATGATGCCTGTGTGCATTTCTGTAGCTTACATTCTGGAGGGGATGGCGATAGACAGTGAACAAGTCGGTAAATAAGCAACCAAGATAATTTCTTCTAGTGATAAGTGCTATAATGGAAATAAAGCAAGGTCACATGATAGAGAGGAGCTGGAACTAGCAATGGGGGGCAGGTGTAGGCTCGGTGGCCCAGGAAGCTCTTTCTGAATAGATGACATGTGAGCTGGCCACCGAATATATGAGGAGAACAGTCTAGACAGAGGGAACAGCACGTGCGAAGAGCTGAAGTAGGATACACTTGGTATATTCAAGTAAGAGAAAGATAGTCGCCGTGGAGAGAGAAGACAGGGGCAAATGGATCCCCACGCCGATGTGTAGGAGACATCTTTGGAACTCTCCAACAGTGCCGGGGTAGCACTAGCCTAGCTCCAGGTGTCCGTGACTAATTTTGATCTAATTCGTCTGGTAGAGCAATAATCGGGGAGTTGTGCCAAAAAAAGAAGAGGCCTCTTCTGTCCTTTATTGATTGCCTGGACTGGCCTTGGCTTGAGCATCATCTAGAACAGGAGACAGATGCTCTCTGATAAAAGAGCAACAGTGATGATAGCTAATAGTTACATGCTGCTTAATGTTATCCTGGCAGTGTGTTTTTTTTTGGGGGGGGGGGCTTTGTGTTTTGTCTGCTTTATCGAAGAATAATTAACGTAAAATCACCTTTTTAAATGTACAGTTAAATTGTAGTGATGGAATAGTTTGTATCCCAATTGCAGTGGTGGTCACATGAATCTATATGTGTGATAAAATGACAGAACTATATATCTGCACACTTTACAGCAATGTCATTTTCTTGGTTTTGATATTATAGCTTTGTAAGATGTAATCATTGGGGGACATGGGGTGACGGATACATGGGAGCTTTCTGTACTATCTTTGCAACGTCTCATGAACCTAAAATTATTTCAAAAAAAGTTTGAATTAAAAAGCAAAGTCAAAAATTATAAATGTAGAAAGAAAGAGAAAAGCAATTTTAATTACACTGCAATAATCATTGTATTTGCAGAGAAGATCCACCATTGGATACAAAAATTAGTGGGCAAAAGTTGAAAGAGAAACAGGATATTTGCAAAGTCTCAAGGTATTTCTTCCAGATATTTTTTAACTACAAAGGGAAGAATAGTAACTTGACAGTGGAGAAGCCACCTTAGCCAAGTGATCAAGGTTAACATCATCAGTAACAAGACATGTCAAAATCATGAACCCCTTGAGAAGATGCACTGAGAAGGACATAATATCACTTCTGTAATAAGTGATATTATTCTTGCCAAAATAAGTGATATTCTTCCTGCCAAAAATGCATACACTCATTCTAAATATGCAAAAACCTCAGACAAACCCCAAATGAAAGACATTCTGCAAAATAACTGACTAGTATTCATGAAAAGTGTCCAAGTCATGAAGACAAGGAAAGGTTGTTAAAAATTAGATGTGACTAAGGAGTTAAAATAACTACGTGGAATGTGAGATCCCGGAATGGAATAGGAAATTAAGTAGAAGAACGGGTGAAGTTAGAATCAGGCCTAGAGTTTAATTAGTTGTATTTTACCAATGTTAATTTCCTGGTTTTCTTAGGCGTAACGTGGTTATGCATGCTTTTAACACTAGGGAAACCTAGGTGAAGGGGTTATGGGAAATCTTTGTACTATTTGTGCGACTTTTCTGTAGATCTAAAGTTAGTGCAAAATAAATAGTTCTTAAAATTGAAAAAAATGTAAACAATAATATAATCACAACTACAGTCCTGATATAGACATTTCCATTCTTTCATGCTCCTTTGCAGTCAATCCCCTCCCCCATCACCAGCCCCTGAAATCATCCATCTTCATTCTGTCACTATAGTTTTGCCTTTTCTGATAGTTCATATAAATGGAATCACGTAATAAGTAGTCTCTTGTATCTGGCATTTTTTTACTCAACACAATAATTTAATATTCATTCGTGTTGTTGCTCCTTTTTATTGCTAAGTAGTATTCTATGATTCAGCTGTACCTCACTTTATCCACTCACCTATCAAATGATATCTGGGCTGTTTCCAGTTTGGGGAAAAGCTCCTATAAACATTCTCATACAGGTTTTTATATGAGCCTAAGTTTTCATTTCTCTTGGGTAAATATCCAAGAGTGGAATCTCTGGGTCACCTTATAAAAAACTACTAAACTGTTTTCCAGGCTGGCTGCATTTTGCATTTGCACCAGCATAGTATGAGAGTCACAGCTCCTTTTTCCCATCCTCACTAACACTTAGTAGTGTCTGTTTTGGGGCAGTTCATTGGTTTGTCTTTTGGGGGAGGTGTTTTTGTTTATTTGCCCTTCACATACAGAGGTAGGGATATCTCATCATAGTTTTAATTTGCATTTTCTTAATGACTGATGATGTTAAGCATATTTTCATTTGCTCATTTGCCATGCATATATCTTCATTGGTGAAGTGTCTGTTCAAATCTTTTGCCTTTTCTAAAAAATTCAGAATGTTTCTTTCCTTATCGTTGAGTTTTGAGAGTTTTTCTGTATTATGAAAACAAACTCTTTGTCATTTACGCGATTTGTAAATATTTTTTCCCAGTCTGTGGCAAGGTTTGGACCCATCTTACAGAATAGCAAACCAAGGCACAGAGAGGTTAAGCAACCTCCCCAAGATTACACAGTTCATGAGGGATGAAGATAGGATTCAGCTTCAACAGTCTATACTCTTAGCCCCTCTCTTGTATTGCCTCTGTAGACCCTCGCTGTTCTAGGTAGAGACAAAGCTGGATAATCAGCATGACCAGGTCCACTCCCTGGTGGCCCTTCCCCCCTGAGGAAGCTTCAGAGTGACCCTGCAGTAGCCAATGGGAATCTTTTCAGTGGGATCTGCCAGAGGCCCTGATGCCTTTACATGTAGAACTCTGCTACAGAACATTTATCCATCAGTGGAGGATGTGCCTTGACAGCCTTCTGGACTCCATAAGAATGATCACTCATTAATTAAAATATTTTAACCATGTATAACAGCCACATCTTCAGAAAATAAAAGGGAAACTCTGTTTTCTAAGGATAGCCATTTCCTGGGTTTATTTTAGTCTCCTTTACCTGCTTTTATAGAGCCTGGTTTGGCAGGCCTAATTAGATATATCCTCAAGTGTTCAGGAAGTCAGCTCGTGTCACATACTCCTGCAGGGGATGTGGAAGAAGACAGCCTCTTCTGCAGCTTGAGGTTCTGCAGGTGGGACTCCTGGAATCCAGTTCCTGCTAAAGCCCCCTTCCCTCGTCTAACTGGAACCTGCCTCTGATCATTTGGGATCTCTTTGGTTCGGTGCAATCTAGAATTACAGAGCTCTCCACATACTTAAAAACAAAAACAAAAACCCTTGGATTTTACCCCATGAACAAGAGTGATTCCTTGACATGATTTAAGCCAAGGGGATACAGTGACAGACTTGAAAGTCAAACACATCATTCTGATGGCAACATAGTGAACAAATAAAAAAAAAGAAGGGAAATCCAAACTAGTGAAACCAAGTAAGAAGTTTTTGCTGTTACTATGTCAGGTACTTATTTAATTTAATCTTCACAGCGGTGCTTCAAAGTAGTTATTTTTGTTTTTATTTTACAGATGAGAAATTGAGAGGTTTGTAATTTACCTGAGGTCACCCAGCTGGTAAGGGGTAAGCTGTGATTATGATAGTTCCATAGAATTAAGGGCCTGATTTAAGGCTATACAAAGGTATAGGTTTTAAAGGATGCTTAGGTGGTTAAACAGCCTTGGTGATAACAGCATGTATGGGAGACTAAAGGAGATAAAGGAGTTTAAGATAATTCCTAGGGTTCTCAGCCAACTAGTTCTCAGAAACTAGTTGTATGATGATGCCATGGACTCAGGTAAGAAATAAGAAATACAGGAGGAAAGCCCTTTCAAACCCTCATGTTTTCCCTCTCTTTGGGAAAGAGAGTGAAAGCACGAGTGTCTTCCACCTGTGCTCTGAATCTTACCCTCTTCAAACATACAAGGGATTTTCTGTCTACATTTTTTAATCTTCTATTTCTTCCTGTCCTCTTGTTCTTGCACCTCCATCTTCAGTAAAACTCAAGTTTTGCTTTTCTCTTTTTAACTACAGCCCCATTTCCTTCCTTTGCCACCAAATACTCTGAGTTTTTGGTTTAGACTCTTTCCTCAACCCTTTGCAATCTGGCTTTTCCAATGAGACTGCTCTCTTAAAAAGGTAGCCTGTGACCGCCTCTTGACCAAATCCCATGGTCTCTGTTCAGTTCTCATCCGCTTTGACCTCTGCTTGATGGTCACATCCATCACTCCATGGCAGTGGTGTCACATTAACTTGGCTTCTTCATACATTGTAGAACTCTGATCATCATAAATCCAACATAGATTCTTTCACCATTTTAAAAGGAAGTTCAAAAATATACTTCTATGACAAACAGAAACTTCAACCTTTTGGAAACATTTTTTTTTCCATAGCTTTCCCAAACAAACCAACATACAAGTCATCACTGTGGGGACATTGTCAAATATATTTCATTTTTTTCCCAAGTGAACAAACTTCCTTTCTTCCCTGTATATTTATTTGATGTCTGTGGTAGCAGCATAAAGTTTATTGTGGTGGTCTTGGTTGTAAGACACCAAAATGATTAACCAAGTGTATGAATTAAGATGGGAAAGGTAGAATAGGATAAGCTTCAAAATTTCAGACTTAATACCTGACATTTTATGTCTCTTTTATTCAGAGTTTACTAGGGGCCCAGCAGCTCTCCAGAGAAGATTCTTTCCAAATGGGGGCTTAGGGATAGAGGCTGATTCCATCTTGCCTCTGCTGTATCGGGCACAGTTATATCATTGTTGCTGCAGAGGAAAGAGGGAGCTGGATGGTTACACACCTTAAGCATTTCGGCACAACAGTTACACATATCACTTCTACTCATACCCCACCAGCCAGAATTAGTCACATGGGGCCACATAATTGCAAGGAGGCTGGAAAGCTCAGTTTTGGGGGTGCCTAGGAAGGAAAAAGGAACCGGATATGAGTGAGCACTGCCTATTTCTAACGCATTGAGAAGGTCCAAAGAATATTTTCCCATAACATTCCCTAAAGCTTCATCCTCTTGCTAGGGGATAAGTACTCTTTGAGCTTTACATTGGTCATGGTTGGTTGAGCAGCAGCTCTACTCAGAGCCAGGCAAAAAAGCATTCCTTCATATTGTGGAGACACTTCAAAGGATAAAATTGGTGATTCTGTATTTCAGCACCGGAACCTGAGGACAGCTCCCTCACATTGTAAAGGGTTCTGCCTGAGTATCAGGTTTCTTAGCAGTACCGATTTCCTGAATTTTTATACAGGAATAGACACACATACAGTCAAACACCTGCAGTTACTTACTCCCATTCCTCTATGCCACAAATTTGAGCAGCTTCTTTGAGGAGCAGGAAGGAGCAGACCATCAAAATGCCATCCTCTCTAAGTGTTGGTTGACAAGTCCATCTATATTTTAAGTGACAACCTCTACTCTCTGCACTTGTGAAGCTGCACTACCTTTCACCCTAATGAAACTGCCAGGTAATTTTGGAACCATGGGGAGAAGTCTGGCTCTAGCCCCCAGGGGATATATTGAATAACTTGTTTCTTGCTGACCTCAGTCGGTCTATAATTTCTAGACGTTTTTGCTATCATCTGTGAATCTGTCCCTCTCTCCAGGCTCTTATTTGGAAACCATCTCTGTGGTACATATAACTTAAGGAGTCACAGGCACAGCAATTACTGATGAAAGAAATTCACATGCGGCAGCTCCCTCCATATGTGGAATGGAAATTAATAAGCATTTATTTTATGGCAAGGTAATAACAAAACTGTAGGTAGAAATATGTCCTCATTTCTCTGTATATACATATCTCTTTACACGTGGTATTTTGTCTCCAAATAAGCATTTAGGAAGATGAGTTCAGCTTTTAGGAAACCTAAGGGTGAACAGAATGGATTTCTGAGCATGCCGGTGTTCTAGATTATTCCTGTCACCCCGTCAAGCACATTTCTTTATGATTCCCATTAAAGGTGGGGGGCTCAGCCCTGACTTCCCATTATGTGCTAAGGACAGCTCCTGCTACCCTCTGCAGGCCACTCTATTTGCCTCATTCCTTTCTCTCCTCTCTAGTTATAGAAATATCAGATGTTCCAGCAGTGTGTCCCCTGTTCATCCAAACCTGGCAGCATCTCAGGGAAAAGAAAAGGACAACAAGATGAAACCACTCTCTCAGAAAATAAATAAAAATAAAATAAAGCCACTAAAGGGACATGTTTTTGAAAGGGCAACAGTTGCCCCAAAAAAATCCTTTTTTTTTTTGGCAGAAAATAGAAGTGTCAGAGCCACATCACCAGGTCAGCTTTTTGTTACTTCTACAATCGGGCTGCATCTGCACCTTCAGATCTTACTGGCTCTTTCAGGCACACCTAACCCCTCATCAGAACACTACACAGTTCTGAGGCCGAGGCGATGTGGTGTTCCATTCTGCTCTGGGCATCAGCCACAGAGTTCTTCACCTCCTTCCCATCTGTAATGTTTGCTCACCAGTCAGTATATCTAGACACATTCCCAAAATTAAGAACATCAGTTAATAGGATAATAACACCTTGTATTTATATAGCACCTTCCTTGCATGTACTCCAAGTACTTACCAACTGCATCTCACCGAGACCCCCACCAGCTCTCAGTGAAGGGTTTCTCCCTTCTCTCTAAGCAGGGACAGCTGAGACCTCAATGGAAGTGACTGAGGGAAGGTGACATGACACTTCTCTACCACGCACGCACCATCCAGGCTGGCAGTTGACACACATGCCTCAGTTGGCTGAGGAAGCAGCAGGTGACATCCAACAGAAGAGGGCTGAAACCTTTGCTCCACTGAGTCTGGCAGCCTGCCCCCTCCTGGAGGAACCCACCATCTGAGATGTCCAGTGAGAGGGGATTACTCCACCGGCACCTGCATGGTGCATATGAGGCAAAAGCCCAAGCCATTTAGCTTCTTCTCTTAGCAACCTGTGGATTGGTCCCCTCAGCCCCCGAGTAAATAAGTCCTGTGCCTTTCCCACTAGCCATACTTGCTTTGCTTCAAGTAATTTTTCATAGGTATTTCATCATCAGATCAGTGATCCAACCATATTTTCAAACTCATAATGAACCTGATGAGGATAAAACAAAGGATTACGGAGAGAGGGCTGGGAGCCAGTATTGCATTTGGGATTGAGGGAAGTGAGGCAAAGGGGGAAATAGTCATGACGGTCCCATGGTGCTGTAGGCATCCCTCTCTGATACTTTACAAAGGCACTCATGGCAAGCACAGAGGAGTGCTACCTGCAAGGAGAGACCATCCCATATATTTCCTTGGGTAATAATCTTCTTTACCAAGAGACCAAGGCAATCATGACAGGTTAGGAAGTTCCACGCCAGCCACGTCATATCTCAAGGCCCCACAAACCATGGAGTGGCACCAGAGGTTGGCAAGTTCATAAATTATCCTCCCAGTCGATTGCATTTTTAATCAAGGTGTGCACCACGATCACTAATGGTACTTGCTTATGGGACAGAGCCCCAGTATTTATCTTGTTTTAATTATATTAGAAAGCAGTGATATTCAATTAACCAACTAATCACGCAAGCCAATCAATACTGGTCCTGGCGGGATTCTCCCTTGCCCAGCTCCCCGTTCTGGGTGGTAGTCCATGCTTTAGAGTCAGATGGAGTTAACTCCTGATGACCAGGGTCATGCTACTGAGAAGTAAGCAGGAGTAAGGAGACCGGGATTCAGCTTTCAGACATGGGCAGAAACCCCAAGGGTTGTTTCCTTTGCCCAGTTATGGTGAAGATTTACAGCAGCCTCCTTTTGGATTAAGGTGTTATTTGTTCTACAACGTATATTTGTTTTCCAAGTACCTATAAGGAGCCATTTTTCTCATCCTGTGGATTAGACATCTCAGATCCCTATATCCTATAACAAGCCAATGGCAGAGCTCTAAATGTTAAGCAGACCTGCTCATGGAACAGCAGCACGAAATGTCTTGCTATGTTCCCAAGGGCTGCCAGGTGATTCCAGACTACACCGAATAGTCCTAACAGCAGGTAGACCAACCTGCAAAGCCTCCACCAGGGCTGTTTTGGGTTGTGTGTCTGGACTCATGAGCAGCTGGGACGCACAGTAAGTCACGAGCACAGCAGCTCTCAGGGCAAAGCCTCGGTGAGCCAGACCTACCTCTTTGCCCCATGCACACCTGTCCAGGGATAACTGGCTTTGAGACTACATGGTGGTCCAAGACTAGCTAGAGAGTAGTTGGTGGCCAGAGAGGAAAGTGTTTCCCTTGGGCTATGCCCCTCCTGCCGTCACCTTCCTCAGGCTCCTCCTAAAGGCATACCTGAAACTCATTTAGCAACCCCATTTCCCAAGGTAAACCGATGACTGAAATTTGAGCAGCGTTGCCCAGTCACCCGATTATGTTTTCTGACTTGTAGGGCAAGAGTCAGTATGGAGTTTGCCCCTGGATGCTCCCTAACTGGCTGGTTATGCTGTTCACCAGACCCCAAGCCCTGTGATGGTTTCAGGGCTGTGCACCCTTTACAAAGCTGAGGATCTCAATAGGAACCTCTGTAAATGTCTGCTTCTGTATGAGAATGACATCGGAAAAGAAAAAAAGTCCAGAGAAGATGGGACACTGGGTTCCAGGATCCCCATCCCATCAGCTCACAATTAGCTAACAGGCAGCATGGCCCAAATACAAGTTTAACCCCTTTGCCGACCCGTCAGGTTGTCCTAAAAAGGGAATTAAGTCTGTTTGATGACAACAGACTGCATCCTAGCAATGCCTTTTCAAATGCATCGAAGTTCCAGGGCCTCCTCGGAAGGAAAGTAGGAATCACTTGGTGCAGCCAGAAAGTCAACGCTTAGGCAGAAGGACAGCACATTGCCTGTTGGAAGAACCACCCAAGCACTCAGGTTCTTGTGCCTCCCTGGGCGGCTGACTCCCTGCTGCTTCAGGTGGATAAGAATCTCTATATGCTGCTCTTTGAACCCAAGTGAGTGTATGGGAAAGTGAAATGTTTCACACAGAGATACATTAGAAGGAAAAGAATCTTAAGATTGCTTTTGTTTCCAAACATTTGATGAGTTTCAATTCATTAAGAGTTTTGTAGGCTTGCTAATTTAATAAGAGCAAATGGGGCCCTAATGTCAGACAACGATCAGTCATTTAAAGGGGGCGAAAAAGAATAAAAAATTAAAGTCATTACTTAACACAATGTTTTAATCAAAAGATGCCAGAAACTTTCAACTTCAGGGTAATGTTTTCAAAGGTTGGAGACATCAAATGCACACAGAGTTTTTGACTGTCTGGCAGGCTGGAAAAATGGACATAGTTGTGATAATTGGCTGTGATGGAATTTAAAAGTCTAACCACCCTGTTCACTCACACACACACACACACACACACACACACACACACACACACACACACTTTTCACTCTTTCCCTTGAGCTGGATTTAGTTTGGGTTCCAGTCCAGTGAACTTCGGGAAGCAGGGCTTCATCATGGCATTTGAGGTCTGCTGAGCCTCAAACTTGACTCAACTTGATACCGAGTCAAGTTGTTCTGGACTTTGAACCATTGAAGACCTCCTCTCTTTCTAATGAATTTTTTTCTTATTCTCACTTCATCCCTTTTCGTGCTATAGTTAGGACCTCTTTGCATCTCCGTGTACCCTGCTGTTCGCTATCAAGGGTGTGAGCATGTGATCTATGGATCTCCCAAGCCCTTTGGGCCCCCGTCCTGCTCTGGCTCCCTGCCTTTCGCTGGTTGCTCAGGACATTCACGTCCGCGTGAGTTGCCTGGCAAGGTCACGGTGCACAGCGCCTGCAGCTGTGTCCTGTTCTTCGAGGACCGTCCAGCTCACGTGTCTGTCTGCCAGGGCCTGTGTGCATTTGCTGCAACTATGCAGGATGTTTACGTGGGAGTCAGAGATCCATACCTACCCAGAGAGGACCACATGGACCACATGGATAGCATCTGCCCTATCCTGGCTCACTTCTTCGCCTCAAACTGAAAATGACCCCAGTCCTGGCTTATTGCTCTTTTCCTGCTATGTGGTCCTACCTACATAGCACCCTGTATATTGCCACCCAATTCTTAATTGTTCAATTCATGATGATGGCTGACCATCTAAGAATGAATAATGGTTCCAAAGGCTTCTCTTTGACTTTTAAGATGTCTCCTTGGGCTTCCCTGGTGGCACAGTGGTTGAGAGTCCGCCTGCCGATGCAGGGGACACGGGTTCATGCACCAGTCCCGGAAGATTCCCACATGCCGCGGAGAGGCTAGGCCCGTGAGCCATGGCCGCTGAGCCTGCGCGTCTGGAGCCTGTGCTCCGCAACGGGAGAGGCCATAGCAGTGAGAGGCCCGCGTACGGCAAAAAAAAAAAAAAAAGATGTCTTCTTGCCTGACCTGACCAATTGTAGCACAGAATTTAGCCTGGGATAGAGACCCAGCAAATAATTATCTCGCTTGTTAATTGAAAAGCAGGATATTATTTTAAGTATATAAAATTCAGAATCAACACTCAAAGTTATGAACCTAGGAAATGGTGTGGTTGGGAACCAAACCCAAGTCTCTCCAGGGCTCTTTCCACTGTACCAAACTGTCTCTTGCTGCCCTCAGTCATTGCTTGTTATATATTTGTTGTTATTTTAAGCACGGTTTAAAAGTTGCTGTTGTATTACTTCTGGGATCTAGCTACTCTAGTGGCATCAAAAGGGGAGACAGCCCAGGTATTTCTTATAGCCAACTGGTACCCAAAAGACAAGTGGCAGTGGCTCAGGGACATCAGGAACCCAGTAGGGCCAGAGCTTTGGGTGGTGTTAGAAACCCAACCCACTTGCAGACAGCAGAGCAGTGGAAGGGCTCCAAAAGCAAGCATTGCCTACTTTATGCATCCCTGATAACCAGCCCTAAGAGAGGGCATATGTTGCCCTTTTGCAGAAGGAATGAGTGGTGTCCAAGTCAGGGAAATTCAAGGACAAGGTCAGGTTTGGACCAAGTTGTTCGCTGCTGCTACCCAAGGCCCACACTAGACAGTCACCCCACAATGATCTCTGGGCTCTGTGGCTGCATCTGCCCAAAGATAGAAGCAATTTTAGTGCCCAGTAGAAAGACAGAGGGAGTAAACTCCAGGGGAGAGGGTTCTGATGGGATATAGATTCCTTAGTAACAATTACCACAAGCACCAGGGTTTTCAATTTACTTAAACCAGTTCTTCAGCTTGGGGATCTATGTCTGAGCTTAGTTGCTTTTTATTCTTCTTTCTTTTTGGTTCTTACTTTTTTATAATGTTCTCAGTCTTGCATCTCAGTGTAGCAGAATATCTGAAATGATGATGAGTAGACGAAAAAAAGAAAAATTATTTCCCTTCTGGTGCCTTAATGGAAGGTAGTGAAAGAATTGAATCAAGAATTGAATAGTTACTATCATTTATGCTCCCTAGAAAGCTTGGTACAGGCGAACTCTAAATTATCTTTGCTAATGGGACAGCGGGAGCAAATGAAATGATATCATGGATCTGTTTAGTACTTGCCATCTCCCAAGTGCCTTTCCACACAATACCTCATTGAACCTGCCCTGCAATACTTTGAAGTTGCCATCATTATCTTATGTAACAGACAAGAGAGGTTGAATGACTTCTCAAAAGTCACACAGCTGACATGTGCCACAGTTAGTCTCAAATCCAATTTTAAATATTAAATTCGATGCCTCTGCAGTGGTTCTGTAAACAATTCTAAATTCTCATTTGGGGTGTCCCTTTTAATTTTCCCTCCCACAAAAATCAATGCAGGCAAATGGCCAGTTTGATAGGTCTTGAGTGTTATCTCCTTTCCATCTTCAGGAAGAGACGCTGATGATAAGTAAAATAGTCCAAACCAGACCTACTGTGCGAAATACTCTCATAACAACCAAGGCAAGGACTAGAATCCCCATTTTATAGTGAAGAAACTAAGGCTCAAAGATACTAAGTAACTTGCCCAAGAACACAGATCTGGTAAGTCGTAGGTAGAGCTGCCCCAGCCTGCTCACTGTGATCTGCTGGGTGGCTGCCAGCCTGGCCAGTTGAAAATGCTGTAGGTGTCCACTTCCTGGTAAACCTGTGCCAGGATAGCAGTGAATTTAGGTGACCAGGACCCATGTGCCTCGGTCAGTCCTGCAGTCCCGTCATAAAAGCCACTCGTGGCTCTACCCTGCGGCTGATGGGTCAGCCACACGACTTCCCTTCCACGCAGGCTACCTGTCTCACATCTCTACTGTCTAGATGTATAGCAGGGAGGACACAAAAGCCCAGATACCCCAGGGAGAGGGTCGGCCTTCCCTCCCATCTGGACAGGCCATTTTCACCAGTGCCCTTGAGCAGCCTGTGTGAACGGAGGTCTCGGGGACCCAGACTTGACTGGGGGCTGGCCATGAGCCCCTCTCCATGAAGGAAGCGAGGCTCGGGTCCCACTGCTGAAAGGACCTGGTTGCAAGAGCCAACCTTGGTTTGTTGGCTGTCCTCCCCATCTCCATCCAAGCCTCGGGTTGCAGTGTCACACAGAGGTGGGTGGACTTGAACCCTTGACCTTAGCCTGGGGCGGGGGTCACAGGTGACAAGCAACCTCTAGGGCTCAGCACCCCCCTGATGTTTTGACCGCCCCTTTACACCCAGTAACTTTTACCTTCCTCTTCATGTGTGTCATAGAGCTCACGTCAGGACGGGGTCTCCCCCTTGCCCCCAAATGGCCATCTGAAGCAGATGGTCCTTCTCTGCTTAAAGCACATAAGGGATAACCCTCACTGCAATAATAATTGATCAGTTAATTAATTTAAAAGGCTCATAGCCCCAGGAAGCTGCTATATAGACAGCGCTGTACTGTCTCTCCCTGTTTATCTATACCACTGCCTCTTTCAGACCCCCGGATATGGAGCTAAGTCAAAAGACAGTCCCACCTCCCATTATGCATCTTCCCCCCACCACCACTGGGAAGGGGGAGAAAGCCCATCAGGGTCTCCTATCAAGGGGTCGGCTGGAAATCAAGTTACAGCCGATACCATGTGTTTCAGAGCATCTCGGCTCCCATCCCTCGGCCCAGGGCCTCATTAATAACCCACAGCCTAATGACGGTGATGAATATGGGAGCAGGAGCAGGGGGCCAGCCTGGTGCAGTGAGGCGGAGGGAGAGAGTGACTTATTAGCCCTGCTCCAGGTGTAACCTTCTCCCCACAACCGAGCCAGCGCCAGGATGATTTATTGTTACAGTAAACGGATTTTTATAATTAAAATTGATTTTCGGTTTTAGCCTGGTCTGGAAGGACCCAGTCAAGTTCAAGAGGGGAAAGAGGGGCAATCTAGGTCAAGGAAGGGAAATGTGCTCTCGATTTCCCATATGTCTTAGATCGTCAGAACAGGAAGGAACCTCTCCTTTCACAGGTGAGGAAACAGCAGCCTGGAAGGTTGAAATATTTGGCCCGTCTCAGATGTGAGATAAGGCAGAGCTGGGATTCCACCTGGGTCGCCTGGATCCCTGAGATACATTCACTTCCCTGGGGCTGTTTGTGCACGCTCTCACAGAGCCACGGTGTACTGTGGTGTAGGTTGTTCACTGCACAAGGACACATAACTGAGGGTATTTGTCATGGAATCACGGAAACCTGGCCATGTCACACGTGCTCGGGCAGGGACTGCTGTTACCCAGAGGATGTATTCAGAGGTACCAATTGGGACTGTTTCCTCTCAGGGTCAGCTTTTGCCAGCCAGCAGCTGCCTGGGTCCTCTGGGCCTGTGCGCATTCGATCCTCATCTAACAGTCCAATGCCCAGAGGCTACGTTGGGGCTGTTTATTGAAAGAGCTGAGGGCTCTGCAGTGGATGGTGGACACACGCTAGGCTGCCGTGTGTCCAGCCCAGTGTGATTCACCAGCAGGGAATTTGTGACCCTGGGAGTGGCAGAAGCTAACATATAGGTGGAGTGAGTGTGCCTGCATATTCGGGAACACACAAACCGGCGCCTCTGGAAGACTTGGCTCGTGCTGCCAGCACTACTGCCTGTGCACACTGCTCTTGACCACCCCGTCCAGCGAAGCCCACTGAGAGAGAGAAGGTGAGTCCAGGTCCATTGTCAGAGTCCACTTAGGAAGCGTTTTCTGTTTCAGCCCATCACGGAGCATCAGTCACAGGACTCTGAGTCCTTCCCCTTCCCAGGCTCTTCGTATTCGTACCAGGTCCCTCAGCCAGTGCAGCTTCCCGATGGCTCTGGTGGCAGCACAACTCCTGCTGCCCCCCTGCCCCCGTGTCCCCTTGGGCATTTCATATTTGGCTGTATAAGAGAGCAAGGGAGGATACATGAATAATGAGCATACTCTTTTAAAAATGATAGAATAGTATATTTCCTCTTTTCCTAGTTTGGTATGTTTTTTAAAATAGACTTTATTTTTCAGAGCCATTTTAGGTTCACAATAACATTAAGCAGAAGTACAGAGAGTTCCCATATAGCCCCTGCTCTCCCCTCCCTGCAAAGAGCCTCCCCCACTATCAGTATCTCCCACCAGAGTGGTGCGTTTGTTACAATCAACGAACCTCATTAACACATCATTATCACCCAGAGTCTAGAGTTTACATTAGGGTTCTATGGGTTTTGACAAATGTATAATGACATGTAATCACCATTATAGTATCCTACAGAATATTTTCACTGCCCTAAAAATCCCCTGTGTTCCACCTTTCATCCCTCCCTCCCCACTGAATCCTGGCAACTATTCATCTTTTTAGTGTCGCGGTAGTTTTGCCTTTTCCAGAAGCTATACAGTTGGAATCGTACAGTATGTAGACTTTTCAGATTGACTTCTTTCACTTAGAAAATTACATTTAAGCTTCTTCCGTGTCTTTTCATGGTGTGATAGCACATTTCTTTTTAGCGCTGAATAATATTCCGTTGTCTGGACTTTACCCCACCTTATTTATCTGTTCACCTACTGAAGGACATCTTGGTTGCCTCCAAGTGTTGACACTTATAAACAAAGCTACTACAAACATCCGTGTGCAGGTCTAGGTTTTCATCTGCCCTTCTGGACTACCACCCACTGTAGGGTGAAGACCCAAGACCCAGGTGCAAAGAATCCAGTGAGTCCAGATTGGCAGAAGGACCTTGGGAGAACTCACCTCATCCCACAGGTGTCCAGCCCACACCCTCCACTTAGGAGGGGCTCAGTATCTGTCTGCTAGTGACAGAGGAGGGGCTTCTTTATTTATTTATTTTTTCCACTCCTATGCTATGTTTATTGTGAATACAAGTTTTTCCTTTTAGTCCCTTTTGGATTTCAAACTGAATGTGAACCAATCATTTCTCATCTTTTTTTTTTTTTTTTAGCATCTTTATTGGAGAATAATTGCTTTACAATGGTGTGTTAGTTTCTGCTGTACAACAAAGTAAATCAGCTATATATATACATACATCCCCATATCTCCTCCCTCTTGAGTCTCCCTCCCACCCTCCCTATCCCATGGCTCTAGGTGGACACAAAGCACCGAGCTAATCTCCCTGTGCTATGCGGCTGCTTCCCACTAGCTATCTATTTTACATTGGGTAGTGTAAATATGTCCATGCCACTCTCTCACTTTGTCCCAGCTTACACTTCTCCCTCCCTGTGTCCTCAAGTCCATTCTCTGTGTCTGCATCTTTATTCCTGTCTGGCCCTAGGTTCTTCAGAACCCTTTTTTTTTTTTTTTTTTTAGATTCCATATATATGTGTTAGCATATGGTATTTGTTTTTCTCTTTCTGACTGATTTCACTCTGTATGACAGTCCCTAGGTCCATCCACCTCACTACAAATAACTCAATTTCGTTTCTTTTTATGGCTGAGGAATATTCCATTGTATATGTGTGCCCATATTCTTTATCCATTCATCTGTCAATGGACAATTAGGTTGCTTCCATGTCCTGGCTATTGTAAATAGAGCTGCAATGAAATTGTAGTACCTGACTCTTTTTGAATTATGGTTCTCTCAGGGTATATGCCCAGTAGTGGGATTGCTGGGTCGTATGGTAGTTCTATTTTTAGTCTCTTAAGGAACCTCCATACTGTTCTCCATAGTGGCTGTATCAATTTACATTCCCACCAACAGTGCAAGAGGGTTCCCTTTTCTCCACACCCTCTCCAGCATTTATTCTTTGTACATTTTTTGATGATGGCCATTCTGACCGGTGTGAGGTGATACCTCATTGTAGTTTTGATTTGCATTTCTCTAATGATTAGTGATGTTGAGCATCCTTTCATGTGTTTGTTGGCAATCTGTATATCTTCTTTGGAGAAATGTCTATTTAGGTCTTCTGCCCATTTTTGGATTGGGTTGTTTGTTTTTTTGATATTGAGCTGCATGAGCTGCTTGTATATTTTGGAGATTAATCCTTTGTCAGTTGCTTCATTTGCAAATATTTTCTCCCATTCTGAGGGTTGTCTTTTCGTCTTGTTTATGGTTTCCTTTGCTATGCAAAAACTTTTAAGTTTCATTAGGTCCCATTTGTTTATTTTTGTTTTTATTTACATTCCTCTAGCAGGTGGGTCAAAAAGGATCTTGCTGTGATTTGTGTCATGGAGTGTTCTGCCTACGTTTTCCTCTAAGAGTTTTTATAGTGTCCGATCTTACATTTAGGTCTTTAATCCATTCTGAGTTTATTTTTGTGTATGGTGTTAGGGAGTGTTCTAATTTCATTCTTTTACATATAGCTGTCCAGTTGTCCCAGCACCATTTATTGAGGAGACTGTCTTTTCTCCATTGTATATTCTTGCCTCCTTTATCAAAGATAAGGTGACCATATGTGCGTGGGTTTATCTCTGGGCTTTCTATCCTGTTCCATTGATCTATATTTCTGTGTTTGTGCCAGTACCATACTGTCTTGATTACTGTAGCTTTGTAGTATAGTCTGAATTCAGGGAGCCTGATTCCTCCAGCTCTGTTTTTCTTTCTCAAGATTGCTTTGGCTCTTCAGGGTCTTTTGTGTTTTCATACAAATCGTGAAATTTTTTGTTCCACTTCTGTGAAAAATGCCATTGGTAGTTTGATAGGGATTGCACTGAATCTGTAGATTGCTTTGGGTAGTAGAGTCATTTTCACAATGTTGATTCTTCCAATCCAAGAACATGGTATATTTTTCCATCTGTTTGTATCATCTTTAATTTCTTTCATCAGTGTCTTACAGTTTTCTGCATACATATCTTTTGTCTCCTTAGGTAGGTTTATTCCTAGGTATTTTATTCTTTTTATTGCAGTGGTAAATGGGAGTATTTCCTTAATTTCCCGGTCAGATTTTTCATCATTAGTGTATAGGAATGCCAGAGATTTCTGTGCATTAATTTTGTATCCTGCTACTTTACCAAATTCACTGATTAGCTCTAGTAGTTTTCTGGTAGCATCTTTAGGATTCTCTGTGTGTACTATCATGTCATCTTCAGTGACAGTTTTACTTCTTCTTTTCCGATTTGGATTCCTTTTATTTCTTTTTCTTCTCTGATTGCTGTGGCTAAAACTTCCAAAACAATGTTGAATAATAGTGGTGAGAGTGTGCAACCTTCTCCTGTTCTTGATCATAGTGGAAATGGTTTCAATTTTTCACCATTGAGAACGATATTGGCTGTGGGTTTGTCATATATGGCCTTTATTATATTGAGGTAAGTTCCCTCTATGCCTACTTTCTGGAGGGTTTTTATCGTAAATGCATGTTGAATTTTGTCGAATGCTTTTTCTGCATCTATTGGGATGATCATATGGGTTTTCTCCTTCAATTTGTTAATATGGTTTATCACATTGATTGATTTGAGCATATTGAAAAATACTTGCATTCCTGGGATAATACCCAGTGGATCATGGTACATGATCCTTTTAATGTGCTGTTGGATTCTGTTTGCTAGTATTTTGTTGAGGAGTTTTGCATCTATGTTCATCAGTGATACTGGCCTGTAGTTTTCTTTTTTTGTGGCATCTTTGTCTGGTGTTGGTATCAGGGTGATGGTGCCCTTGTAGAATGAGTTTGGGAGTGTTCTTCCCTCTGCTATATTTTGGAAGAGTTTGAGAAGGATAGGTGTTTGCTCTTCTCTGAATGTTTGATAGAATTCACCTGTGAAGCCATCTGGTCCTGGGCTTTTGTTTGTTGGAAGATTTTTAATCACAGTTTCAATTTCAGTGCTTGTGATTGGTCTGTTTATATTTTCTATTTCTTCCTGGATCAGTCTCAGAAGGTTGTGTTATTCTAAGAATTTCTCCATTTATTCTAGGTTGTCCATTTTATTGGCATATAGTTGCTTGTAGTTATCTCTCATGATCTTTTGTATATCTGCAGTGTCAGTTGTTACTTCTCCTTTTTCATTTCTAATTTTATTGATACGAGTCTTCCCCCTTTTTTTCTTGATGAGTCTGGCTAATGGTTTATCAATTTTGTTTATCTTCTCAAAGATCCAACTTTTAGTTTTATTGATCTTTGCTATCATTTCCTTCATGTATTTTTCATTTATTTCTTATCTGATCTTTATTTCTTTCCTTCTGCTAACTTTGGGCTTTTTTTGTTCTTCTTTCTCTATTTGCTTTAGGTGTAAGGTTGGGTGGTTTATTTGAGATGTTTCTTGTTTCTTGAGGTAGGATTGTATTGCTATAAACTTCCCTTTTAGAACTGCTTTTGCTGCATCCCACAGGTTTTGGGCCATCTTGTTTTCATTGTCATTTGTTTCTAGGTATTTTTTTATTTCCTCTTTGATTTCTACAGTGATCTCTTTGTTATTTAGTAGTGTATTGTTTAGCCTCCACGTGTTTGTATTTTTACAGATTTTTTTCCTGTAATTGATATCTAGTGTCAAAGCGTTGTGGTCAGAAAAGATATCTAATATGATTTCAATTTTCTTAAATTTACCAAGGCTTGATTTGTGACCCAAGATATGATCTATCCTGGAGAATGTTCCATGAGTACTTGAGAAGAAAGCATAATCTGCTGTTTTTGGATGGAACGTCCTATAAATATCAATTAAGTTCATCTTGTTTAATGTATCATTTAAAGCTTGTGTTTCCTTATTTATTTACATTCTGGATGATCTCTCCATTGGTGAAAGTGGGGTGTTAAAATCCCCTACTATTATTGTGTTACTGTCAATTTCCCCTTTTATGGCTGTTAGCATTTTCCTTGTGTATTGAGGTGCTCCTATGCTGGGTGCATATATATTTACAATTGTTATATCTTCTTGGATTGATCCCTTGATCATTATGTAGTGTCCCTCTTTGTCTCTTGTAATAGTCTTTATTTTAAAGTCTATTATGTCTAATGTAAGAATTGCTACTCAGCTTTCTTTTGATTTCCGTTGGCATGGAATATCTTTTTCAGTCCCCTCACTTTCAGTCTGTATGTGTCCCTAGGTCTGAAGTGGGTCTCTTTTAGACAGCATACGTAAGGGTCTTGTTTTTTCTATCCATTCAGCCAGTCTTTGTCTTTTGGTTGGAGAATTTAATCCATTTACATTTAAGTTAGTTATCGATATGTATGTTCCTATTACCATTTTCTTAATTGTTTTGGGTTTGTTATTGTAAGTCTTTTCCTTCTCTTGTGTGTCCTGCCTAGAGAAGTTCCTTTAGCACTTATTGTAGAGCTCGTTTGGTGGTGTTGAATTCTCTTAGGTTTTGCTTATCTGTAAACATTTTAATTTCTCCATTGAATCTGAAAGAGATCCTTGCTGGGTAGAGTAATCTTGGTTGTAGCTTTTTCCCTTTCATCACTTTAAATAGGTCCTGCCACTCCCTTCTGGCTTGCAGAGTTTCTGCTGAAAGATCAGCTGTTAACCGTATGGGGATTCCCTTGTATGTCATTTGTTGCTTTTTCCTGGCTGCTTTTAATATTTTTCCTTTGCGTTTAATTTTTGATAGTTGCATTAATATGTGTCTTGGCGTGTTTCTCCTTGGATTTATCCTGTATGGGGCTCTCTGAACTTCCTGGACTTGACTGACTCTTTCCTCCCCCATATTAGGGTAGTTTTCAACTATAATCTCTTCAAATACTTCCTCAGTTCCCTTTTTTCTCTCTTCTTTTTCTGAGACCCATATAATTCGAATGTTGCTGCATTTAATGTTGTCCCAGAGGTCTCCAAGATTGTCCTCAATTCTTTTCATTCTTTTTTCTTTATTCTGCTCTGCGGTAGTTATCTCCACTATTTTATCTTCCTGGTCACTTATCCATTCTTCTGCCTCAGTTATTCTGCTATTGGTTCCTTCTAGAGAATTTTTAATTTCATTTATCGTGTGGTTCATCATTGTTTGCTTGCTGTTTAGTTCTTCTGGGTCCTTGTTAAACGTTTCTTTTATTTTCTCCATTCTATTTCCAAGATTTTGGATCGTCTTTACTATCATTATTCTGAATTCTTTTTCAGGTAGACTGCCTATTGGCTCTTCATTTGTTTGGTCTGGTGGGTTTTTACCTTGCTCCTTCATTTGTTGTGTGTTTCTCTGTCTTCTCATTTTGCTGAACTTACTGTGTTTGGGGTCTCCCTTTCGCAGGCTGCAGGTTTGTAGTTCCCGTTGTTTTTGTGTCTGCCCCCAGTGGGTAAGGTTGGTTCAGTGGGTTGTGTAGGCTTCCTGGTGGAGGGGACTAGTGCCTGTGTTCTGGTGGATGAGGCTGGATCTTGTCTTTCTGGGGGGCAGGACCACGTCTGGTGGTGTGTTTTGGGCTGCCTGTGACCTTAGTATGATTTTAAGCAGCCTCACTGCTAATGGGTGGGTCTGTGTTCCTGTCTTGCTAGTTGTTTGGCATAGAGTGTCCAGCACTGTAGCTTGCTGGTCGTTGAGTGGATCTGAGTCTTAGCATTGAGATGGAGATCTCTGGGAGAGCTTTTGCCGTTTGATATTATGTGGGGCCGGGAAGTCTCTGGAGGACCAATGTCCTGAACTCACTCTCCCACCTCAGAGGCTCAGGCCTGACACCCAGCCATAGCAACAAGACCCTGTCAGCTACCCAGCTCAGAAGCAAAGGGAGAAAAATAAATAAATAAATAGTTATTAAAATAGAAAAAAATTATTAAAAATAAAAAAGTAATTAAAAAAAAAAGAAAGAGAGAAAGACAGAAGTGAGCAACCAAACCAGAAAACAAACCCACTACGGATAACAGGCGCTAAAAAGCATACTAAAAAAAAAAAAAAAAATCAAAAAATGGACAGTCAGAACCGTAGGACAAATGGCAAAAGCAAAGCTATACAGGCAAAATCACACAAAGAAGTATAAACATACACACTCACGAAAAGAGAAAAAGGAAAAATATATATATATATCTCTATATAAAAAAAAGGAAGAGAACAACCAAATCAATAAACAAATCTACCAATGATAATAAGCTCTAAATACTAAACTAAGATAAAAATAAAACCAGAAACAAATTAGATGCAGAAAGCAAACCCCAAGTCTACAGTTGCTCCCAAAGTCCACCGCCTCAATTTTGGGATGATTCGTTGTCTATTCAGGTATTCCACAGATGCAGGGTACATCAAGTTGATTGTGGAGATTTAATCCGCTGCTCCTGAGGCTGCTGGGAGAGATTTCCCTTTCTCTTCTTTGTTCTGACAGCTCCTGGGGTTCAGCTTTGGATTTGGCCCCGCCTCTGCGTGTAGGTCGCCGGAGGGCGTCTTTTTGGGAAGTCTGAAGTTCTCTGCCAGCCTTCAGTAGGTGTTCTGTAGGAGTTGTTCCACATGTAGATTTCGTTTTGATGTGTTTGTGGGGAGGAAGGTGATCTCCACGTCTTATTCCTCCACCACCTTGAAGGCACCCCCAGGGCTGCTTTAAAAGGCTGAGTAACCAAGAAACGTGAGGAATGCTTCCAGTCCTTTGTTTTTGTAATTATGAGTAAATTATCATGGTACACGAGTAACAAATTAGGGCCCCAGTACAGATAAGCACAGTTTAATGCTGAGTCAAACTCTTTCCTGAGTCACGTCTGATTACGTTTAATGATGTGTACTACTCTTATCATTCGTTCCTCGAATGGGGTGTAACCGGCAAATACATTGAATAACTGGCTATGTGCTTGCATCCAATAGAAGGCAGGATTAGGTGGCCTGAAGGTCTCACCCAGTGCTGGGATTCTTGAGTCCTTGTATTAGGTTTGAGCAGCCAAGCCATGCTTTTATAGCTACCTTTCTCTTTTCCCCATGGATTTCCTTGGGGCTGTGCTCTGGGTGGGTATGGGTACTTGTGCCAAGTATCCCAAGAAGTCACATCTTCAGCTCATACAGTCATGCACATGAGAGTCACCAGGACACTGGTCACAGGGCACAGGGAAGAGGAGATGAGAGAAAAAGGAGAAAACGTAGGTTCCAAAGGCGGAGGCTGTGGTCCAGCAGAGTCCCCCAGTCCTGGGGGCATTGGGAACACTGGGCTCTCACTCCTGTCCCCACTCTGCTCCCAGGACCCGGGCTTCAGCAGCCGCCACCAGGGAGAGCTCATTCATGCAGAAGGATGAGTGAGTGATCCTGTCAGGCAATTTATGAGAAAGTGAAAGGGAGAAAAAGAGAGAATCACATGGCATCGGGGTGATGTTGAAGTGGGAGGAGCCGGCAAGGAGGAGCTGACCATTCCCCCCTGTGGTGTTACTGGTCCTAAACTTCATTCTGCCCCCAGCCTTCCTCTTTTGGACATGGTGCTCTTGGATTTGTACTGTTTTCATATTCCCTTCACTCCTTGAAGGAGCCATGGACAGAGAAGCGTGAGGGTGGGAGACCCTGCAGGCTTTGCTGAATCTAAGTGAACAGGACTCAAGGGCCGGGGCTCTTGCGGAGACTACGCGGGACCCCCCTGGGGGAGCTTTCTCATCAACTTTTCTGCCTTAAATGCCCTCCTCTCCAGCTGCACCCTCCACCCCAAAGAGGTGGATTGATGAAGCCCGTGCTGACAAGGATGCCTGTGGGTATCCATGGTTTTGCTGGATCTGCCCTCTGTTGAGGAAGCTGAGTTGACAGGACCAGCTGAACAGCACAGAAGACCAGGATGGACCCTCCCAGACCCCGCCTTCTACAGAGAGCCTGCAGGGTCAGACATTCCTCGGCACAGCTGGGAAGATCACTCAGAGCATAGCCTAGGGAAACCAGCCCACAGTGTTCCCTCAGGTCCCCAGGGCTACAACTGAGCAACTGAGAGCGACTCTGGGTCAGAACAGGCTGCCCACCTGGTCCTAGCATGCTGCCAGCAGCGTGAAGTTCAGCTTCTCTGGATGTATTGGCCGATCCACGGGCTCAGGCTGCTCCACACGCCCAGACTACACCCCTGGGCCCCAGGACAGGACGTGGATTCACGGCTGAGCCCTGGGAGCAGCTGCCCTAGGACATGAGCCAGTTCTGAAGTCTGCAGCCAGTGAAACAATTCCATAATTGGTAAAGTCTCGTGAAGTCAGGCACACCATACCCTCCAGCTCCTGCCAGGGTGACATCGTGCCACACAGAGAGATGGTCTCTCATCTTACCCAGCCTGAGATTATAGAAGCCTTATTTGGAGATGTGAGTCATGCACGTTGACACAAATCTTGCTATGGAAACAAGCCGGCCAAAGAACGAGTCTAAGAGATGGTCAGACGAGGCCCTTCCAACCCAATTCAGCCTTCGTCAACTTCCATGATGTTTGGAGCTGGCTCAGGCAGCTGCTGCTGCCCCTCACGGGGGAGTTATGGCCACTTGGCCCCTGCAAGAGAGGGGATTCCAGTGCAGGAGGGAGGCTGGACCAGCCCTGAAGCAGTCGGAGGTCATGGACTCGTAAGAGCCCAGCTCTGCCTCTCACTAGCTATGTGACCTTGAGCAAGTCGCTTAACCTCTTCCAACCTGCGTCCCCAGCTGTAAAATGGAGACTGTCATCCCTGACCTGGCTACCTTGCCAGGTTATGGTGGGGGTCACACACTGTCATACCTGTGGGATTGCTTTATAAATTGCAAAGCCAAGTGCAGGGGTCTGGTATTATGTGATGCCCGTTCCACCTGTCTCTGTGCTCTGGGAGCCTTCGATCTTCTGCGTCTCTCAGACTCCAGGGCAGAAATACATCATCCTTAGATCCCAGATCCTCTTCTCCTGTGGCCAAAGCCAGTTGTCCCAAACCCAGCCCATCATCGGGGTCATTGGTGGGGGATGAGGGGGGAGAAGTATAGTGCTTTGAGAAAGTACAGATGCTCAGCTCCTGGAAATTCTGATTTTGCTGGTCTGAGCTTGGCCTGGGCGTCAGCATTTTCTAAAAGCTCTACAGTTGATTCTGTTTTTGAAGTCTGTGAGTCTGTTTTGTAAAAAAGTTCATTTGGATCATCTTTTTAGATTCTACATATAAGTGATATCATATGATATTTGTCTTTCTCTGTTTGACTTACTTCACTTAGTATGATGATCTCTAGGTCCATCCGTGTTGCTGCAAATGGTATTATTTCATTCTTTTTTTATGGCTGAGTAGCATTCCACTGTATATGTGGACCACATCTTCTGTATCCATTCCTCTGTCGATGGACATTTAGGTTGTTTCCATGTCCTGGCTATTGTGAATAGTGCTGCAGTGAACATACAGGTGCATGTATCTTTGAATTATGGTTTTCTCCGGATATATGCCCAGGAGTGGGATTGCTCTACAGTTGATTCTGATGTGCAGCTAGGTTTGAGCCACTTGGTCTAGATCCTACTTCCCTGCCTGCCCCTCCTCCCGAGCACTTACTACATGCCCTGATTCTCCCCTTGAGTTGTAAGGTTTCCGGAGGGCAGTCCACACTCAGCAAATGGTGACGTGGGGCGCTTGCAAAGGAGTCGTACAACCAAAGGCAGCCCCTGGCGCCCCTCAGACTCTCGTCCAGGTCAGGCTACATTCACAGCAACATCCCAAGCAGGCTTAATGGAGGAGAAAAGCTTTTGTAAGTGAATTCCGCTCATGGCATGCTACCTGCCCTAAACTGTCACATTCGGTTTCCTTGCTGCTGTGTCAGTCCTGTGTCCTGCAGGTTTGTTTGCAAACTCAGCAAACGCCCTGTGTTGAATCGTGTCTGGAGGCCGCATCCTCGTGTCCCTGTCACAGCAGGGTCTGCTGGAGTCTGTGCCAGCACCACCACGCTGGGCCTCGCAGCCCAACCCAGGCCTGCCAGACGCGCCGTGCCATCCAGCGTACCCACATGCCAGCACACAGCACGGCCGCTTGTGTTTGGCCAGGAGCCAGCCCAATGTCCTGTCCCAGACCCACAGCCAAGTTTTGATTATGCCTGTGCACAGAGGTCAGGGGAGAAGCTGAATGCACGGAGTTCCCAGAGAACCCTGACCTCATTTCATGTCAGAGTTAGAAGGGCTTCCTAGCTTCACCTCACTTTCCTGGGTGCTGTGGGCAGTAAAATTCATTCACTGGGGTTTTCCCTCGTCTCCCTGCCCTCTGCTATTCAAAGGCAGAGGAAAGCCTGTCAGAAAAGCCGGAGAGGGGAGAGTAGGAGGCAAGGAACTGATTGGAAGGTTCTGGGCTGGCTGTAGAACCGAACCCCTATTAATAGGGAGGGGGCTGTAGTTCTGGGGACCACAGGGGGTCCTCATAAGAAAGATCATGAGGTCCCAGCACAGTGCCTCTCAAGTTCAAACTCCTTTTCTAACACTGCTTATAAAGTAACCACCGGCAGAAATGTTCAGCTATCACGGGGGCACATCTGGAAACGTTTCAGGTTCACCGGCAGAAGTGTTCAGCTATCACGGGGGCACACCTGGAAACCTTTCAAGTTGAACTTTAAATTTAAAGCTGAATTTTTCCTTTAGGAGAACGTTATCTGGTCCAGAAAGAGAAGTAAACCCAAAAGGTGAACCGGCCGTGGTTGTCATCACTGGAATGATAGCTGCCATTTATTTGGTGTGGATGCTCTAGGAACTATGCGGAGTGTTTTACATGTATTATGTTATTTACTCTGCATAATCTTTGGGAGGCTGGAAAATGTTAAGTGCCTGACCAAGCTATTAAGTGGTAGAGCTAGAGTCCGAGTGGCAACCCCTCAGACTGCAAAGCCCAAGTCCTAAGAGCTGTACTGCCAGCTCCCCGGGGACCCCTCCCTGCCCCCGGTGGCCTCTCCACTCCTAGATTCCTCCCCCAGGTTCTCCATCTACTGAGTTTGTCTGTCGTTGGCAATGCCGTTTTGACGTTAGGGGCTGTTGGTTGCTGTAACAGAGACCTGAGTGAACAGAGACAGAGGGTAGCTGAGGCTCCTGGCCTTCCTCTGGCCAAACCACTCACATCCTCTGAGAACGGGCACACATCGGCCAGGATCAGACACCTCCTCCTCTCCACCCCGATCCCGGACCAGCAATTATATCTGACCTCGCTGAGTCACCATCTAAATATAGCCCTGACCAGCCACTTCTCATTTCAGAAGGGGAGATCTACTCTGAGTCTTAGTCTGATGTAGATCAGATTCCCCAGCTGCAGGCAACGTGAATTGAATGAGTTACCCCCACACACCACCACTCACCCCTTGACAGTGAACCTCCTAATGGAGATAAGCTGACCCACGGCTAGAGTCCAGCGGGGTCAGCTCCTGGCCGATGCAAGTGGGGGACTCTGCCTTACCTCCTCTGCTCTGCCGCCTGGAATACGTGAAGCCTGGCGAGCATGCGAAACCCTTACTCTGTGCTGGGATCTAATTATCACCTAACAGCAGAATACCTTGTTTATTTCCATTATGCATGAGGAAACCGAGGCTCAGAGACGTAAAGTAACTGTCCCCAAGTCACACATTTGACAGTTGGCCGAGCCAGAATTTGAACCTAAGGCAGGGTTAGAAAGCCTGTGCTTTTTCGTACTGTCAGGCTGGGCTCAGTGCAGCCACCTTGCCTGAGCACTGTAGCCCCTTACTCACCCCACAGTTGTTTATATTAATAATAGATAGAACTGATAATAATAAGCACTGGTAGCTTTGTCGTTGGTGATCCCAAGTTGTGGTAATTTTCTTTCTGGTAGTAATGCAAAGTATATTTCAGGTTGACGTCATCTAACTTCTTCAAGATCACAAGAACTAAGGAAGGGGCAGCCCTGAACCTCCCTATTATACAAAGTTATCAGATGGAATAAAATAGGGGAAGATCCTGGAATGAAATTCCTGGAGGCTTTTCTAGCCTTTAACTATGATGGACTCTTCCAGCTAGAAAGGACGGTAGAGATCAAGTTATATCTGAAAACGGAAAGCCTGAGAAGCAAGAACTCTTGCCCACAGCAAGTTAGGGGCAGGTCTAGGACTAGGACCCAGGTCCCCATGCGGGGACCGCAGGCAAAAATGCCCCCTACACTCAATATGAGCTGGTTAATTTTCCAAGGAGAAAACTCCTCTGTGTCTCAGGGTCCATAGGCTTCCAGGGTGCTGGTCACCACGAGGCAGCCAAAAGGGACAGACCAATCAGTGTGGATCCTTTTCATAGCTCCCAAATGTTAGAAATCAATGGGTATAAGGAAAACTCAAAACTTTGACCCTAAAATATATTTGGAGCTGACTAATTAATTTGGTTTAAAAGACTAAAGCTTAAAGCATCTTTTGAAAATCACTTTAATTTCCCAAGTCAAAAAAAATTTTTAATTATACCCTGTCTGTAAAAAATTCAGACTCCCCAGAGTTGACCACTGTTAGCAGTTTTACTATCACTCTAGATGTTATTCTGTGCCCCAGAATATATCTGTATATTATAAATACATAACTACAGAGTTGTCTTTTAAAAATAAAAATTGAGGGGCTTCCCTGGTGGCGCAGTGGTTGAGAGTCCGCCTGCCGATGCAGGGGACACGGGTTCGTGCCCCGGTCCGGGAGGATCCCACATGCCGCGGAGCGGCTGGGCCCGTGAGCCATGGCCGATGAGCCTGTGCGTCCGGAGCACAACGGGAGAGGCCACAACAGTGAGAGGCCTGCGTACAGCAAAAAAAAAAAAAAAAAAAAAAAAAAAATTGAGTCTTAATATACTTTTTCTGTAACTTGCTTTTATAAATTGAAGTATAGTTGATTTATAATATTGTGTTACTTTCAGGTGTACAGCAAAGCAAAGCGATTCGGTTATACATATATATATACATATATGTGTGTGTGTGTGTGTGTGTGTGTGTATATATATATTCCTTTTTTGATTCTTTTCCATTATAGTTTATTATAAGATGTCGAATATAATTTCCTGTGCTATACAGTAAATCCTTGTTGTTTATGTAACTTGCTTTTTTAAACTCAAAGATGGGTCATGAATATCTTTCCATGTCAATGATGCAGACATACTTTATCTCAGAGTATGGATGTAGCACGATTTATTTAACCATTCCCCTTAAGATGAACATTTTAGGTTATTTCCAAATAGTCATTATCACATACAAAGCCACAGTGATAATAACACAGCCATGCACCTGTACCCAGGTGCTAGTATTTCTACAAGAAAGATTCTAAGAGGAGGACTTCCTGGGTCATTTTAGATTTTAGTAATAACTACAAAATTACACCTCAAAAATGTTGTACCAGTCTAAACCCCCACCGACAGTGCAGAAAGCATGAAAACCTTTTAAAACGCTTTCATATTTGAAGAACTCTGGAAAACACCCTCAGGGCAGCATCTCTTAATGAAAAGGTCATATTTGCCCATGTGGGCAAAGATGATCTACATCCAAGGATGACTCAGACATCAGAGGACCCCCTCCACTTTGCCCACCAGCAGGCTGACCCCTGACCCCACGAGGGGAGCTCGCATAGGTCTGTGAGAGTTAGTTGGCTGCTTTGAGGCAGGGGTTGAGGGTGGAGGAAGAGGATTTAGGCTTCTTCGGGGCAAGTGTGGTCTCTGTCTCCTTCCTAAGCCGGCAGCACCCGGCTGCGTGAGAAGGGACCTAGAAGGCTCCCTGCTGAGGGATGTCAGTTTCCATTCATTTGGACACCATGATTTTTCCCAGGGTTGAATTCCTTTTTGAAGGAAGATGTTTGTTTGCTACACAAAGGAGCCACCTACCCAGAAAGGGATTCTGCAAGAAAAGCCGTGTTGATTTCCAAACCTGCTCCTATGGTCCAGAGCACCTCTGCCCATAGATGTGTGCACACACCACCCCTATTACCAGGCACACATGCCTGGGCACACACCCTGTGCACTCATTCACATCAGTGTGCCATTTGCCCACAACCCTTCTTTGGTTTGAACAGTCAGACCATTGCTGGGGATGCTGCCAGCATTGCCCTTGACAGAAGGCAGTCGGAGCGAAGGTTGGGTGCTGGGTGGAGGAGGCCTGCCCTGCCACTTCCCACAAAGAGCCGTGCCAGCGAGCCAGAGGGTCTCGGCATATGCCTCGGAACTTACTTGGCTCAGCTGCCGGGCCTGGATAGAGGTGTCGCCATGCCAGCCCCTCCTCCACCCGCTTCTTGGCTGCTGGAACAAAGGCCCCCCTTGAGCAGGCTGAGTTTGGGAAACTCATACCAGCAGGTCCCCAGTCCCAGCTTGGATGGGGCCATGGTCGGTCAGCGGAGCTTGATGAAAGATGGCTGGACCTGGAGCAGGGCTTTGATCCCCGGGACAAAGGCTCCTTCCCACCTGCTGGGCTTGGGGGTGGGGAGGGAGGTTCACATTCCCCCCGGGGGGGGCGTGAGTCCCAGGGCTCCGCCTTCTCCTTCATCCCTGTCCCTAGGGCTGGGTCACAAGCGGATGTCTTGGGCAGGAGCCTGTATCTAGGGATTGGGTATCAAAAGAGTAGTGTCAGTAGCCATGTGGCCTTGAACAAACCCTGCAGCAGCTGAGCTTCACCTGAGAAATGAGGGGACTGGCAGCTAGATTGTTTCCCTTTCTGCTATTAACCCTGTGAAACACTCATCCCATCCTGGGCACCTCCTCACCTGCATGTTGGGTGCGGGGTCCTTCTGGGCAGGATGTGGGTGTGGCTGCCAATCTCCTCTATTAAATGCACTGGACTGGCCCACCTTGCAAGGTTTCTTGAGCCCATTGTGCGAATGTGAGCGTGAGAGCCCCATTTGACCTTTACACTAAGAGGTGGACTTGTGGCAATAATCCAGAAATGATAGATTTGGGGGGAAAGCCAAGACTGTCAAATCAGTGCTCTCCATGGGGTCCTTGGACTATGTAGGAGCTTGACAGGAACCAAATTTATTCATTCGTGCACGCATGCAAGCGTTCACTCTCTTGCTCATTAGTTCTCATTTGCTGTGCCTGAGATGAGTACCAAGTGTGGTGGGATGAAGATGGCTTCGCACCACCCCTCATGGGGGCATTTCATCTGAGAAGGATGCTGGAACGACAGGGTTGTTCTTGGCATTGCACTAACACGTTCATATGTGTCATCTCAATGCATCCCCAAAACAACCCTTCAGGGTGCCTACTGTCATCCTTAGATGAAGGAAAGGAGGCTCAGAGAGGTGAAGTAAGTTGTCCAAGTCACAGAGGAAGTGGCAGATCCAGGATTCAAATCCAGGTCTGTCTTGCCCCCAAATCTCTGCTTCTACTTGGCTCTGAGATAAGCTATTCCAAACTCCATTTTCCTCCCCAACCATGCTTAAAGGAGCCAGGGGTCTCCCTGGAAGAGGAGGCCTTACTGAGACCTGCTGTCAACCTCTCTTTAGGGCTCCTACTCAGTCATGGACCTCTTTGCCCCCTGAAGGGGCCCCTCAGCTCCTGAACTCAGCCAAACCTTCCTGGTTTACAGTAAGCAGCCTCCAGTGCTGTGGAATTTTCAACCCGGGAACTTGGGTTCAGTGGAGGGACCAGAGGGTTCTCAATCCCCTGGCCTGTGTACAAAGGGTCGAGTGTGCATTGGCCCGATGCAGGCTGCAGCCCCGGCTTCATTTCAGTTTCCACCTTTGCCACCGCCCTGTGCTGTGTGACCTTGGGCAAGCTACTCAGCCTCTCTGGGTTGTGGCTTTTCCATCTGTGCAGCAGGGAAGGGGATTGCTCCTCGCTTGGCAAGGGGTCTGGCTAAATGGAACACGGGCCATTGTGGCACGGCCCACACCAGGAGGCGTGAGGATGGGGTGATTTCTAGAGGCTGCAGAAATCGCACTGAGAGCTCCTGGCCCAGCTACTGCCATTTGCTAATGAGGAGCAGCATATGTTGATGATTCCAGCATCAGGCTCACTCCTTGGCTGTCTGAGTTTCCAGAGCAAACTGGCTTCCTATTAGGCATTTATACTTATTAATAGCAGCAAATTGCAGCCCTCTGCAACATCTGCTACTTTTTATTTGCAAAGAGCTTCCCAGACCATTTGTATTAGTAGTATTTTGTGACCAATTCTCCAAGGCAGAGGAGGCTGGGGCCTCCTATCTGAAAATGAGTCAGTGAGGGCAAAACAAGAGGGGAGGATTTGTTCAAGGTCACCCAGACACCCAGAATGGATTAGAGCTCAGGACCTCAGCTCCCCAAACCTCGTGCTCTGGGGCTGTCGTCCTTGCTGTTCTGAGTAGCCACGAGCTTGACCCCAGAATCCCTGCCTAGAGGCAGGTGGGGACAACGGTGCCAGCCGTTGCTACTCCCCTTGCCCCTGAACATCAGTCTGCTCTCAAGTGAGGCCCCTACTGAATTAGCCCCCTGGCCAGAGCACAAGCAGGAGAAATTGCAAAGTTCAAAGCAAATCATTCTTGAGGAGTTTTATTGCTGCCAAGTAGATAAAATCACTTCCTGGCACAGGGACAGCCAGGAGGTCAGGACAGAGGGTCCTGCGAGCATCTCTGCTTCCAGTCAGCAGAGATATAATATATCTTAATTAATACTAAGATACTATTAACATCTGAAGAGCCGTGTTCTCTGTCCGGAGTCTTTTCTGGTACTTTGCTCAGGGGCTGGGCCGCCCTGAGAGCTACAAACCTACAGTCCCAGCGAGTGTGGGCAGCGTGGGAGATGCCGGGAAGATTCATTTGTCATGTTAGATGCAGTTATTAATCATCTCCCCATCATGGCGCCAGGCACATATAACCTGAGTGTTTATGTAGACCTGTCTGGTGTTCAGGATAGAAACTAGCACGCTTACCCCTCCTCGTTCAGCTTCTCCCCTCTCCCCTTCACAGGACCTTTGCACCCGGGTGTCACTTTCTGCCCAGGAACTGTGTATTGGTTAGCTATTGCCCCCAAAATGCTGTGTAACAAACCACCCCAAAACTCAGTAGCATACAATAATAAGCATTGATTCTCATTCTCATGGCCCTTCAGATCCATCGCATGTCAGCTGATCCAGGCTAAGCTGGGCGGTTCTGCTTCAAGCTGCTGCCCCAGCTGAGCTCATCTTGTCTCTGTGGGTTGGGCTCAGGTCTGCTCCACGTGGATTCATTTGGCTGAAGAGGAAGCAGCTACCTGGGGAAGCTGTCATCGTGGCAGTGGCAGAAGCACAGAGGGCAAGGGCAAGCACAAAGGCACATCTCAAACCTTTTCCCTGTGCTTGCTGCCATCCCATGGACCAGATCCAGTCCTGAGGCCAAGCCCAAGGTCAAGGGGTGGGAAGTACACTCCACCTCTCCATTCACCATAAAGCCGGGCAGGGACGGGCATGGGGATGCTAGAGGCTACTTTAGGGAAATGACACAGTCTGCCATGGCCCATGACTAGCCTTCCGACCTCTGCCTCTCTTGCCAGTCTGCCAAGTTCAGAAATACCTGCCGCCTCTGAGCAAAGAGCATATGAGAGAATGTGTCCCAGGCATCTGGAGTGACATGACATAAACACAGCTTCCCAAGCCAGTGCCCAGCCACCACAAGTTCAAGCCCTGGCAGTGAGAGGCTTAGAGGTCATCGTGGGGAGACGGGGCTCTACAAACCCCTGCCTGGCCCCAAGTCAGCAGAAACAAAGCCTGGAGAGGCAACCAGAGGCCACCAAAGGAAAGAAAGGCCCCTGGAGGGGCTCTGAGAGGCTCCCTGAGACCATGATGCTAAGATCCATACGTATTGCTGAGTTAATAATTTCCTAGACAAGGACTGACTTTCCCCAACTCTACTTCCTGTGTCTGGGGACCGGAGACGGATAGGACAGCACAGGGGACGGTGGGTACCAGGCACAGCATCTGCAAGCCTTGACAGCTCCGCGGCAGCCTCTTGGAGTTTCTTAACGCGTCATCGTGCCTCTTTTTCTTTTCTTTTCTGGCAATTTTGAAGGAAATTGGGTACTTTAGAAGTCTTTTGGACATTTAGATTAACTCCCGCCATCAGGCTTAGTCTATCCACTGTAGCATTAGCTACAGTTATAAAAGGAGAGATGGAGTAATAACTCACATTTCAACCAGAACGTCAAATGCTTTGACAAGTTAGAGATACACACAGACACTTGGACGTTATATCTATGGGACATTTCTGAATGTAATCAGCGGAGCAGCAGGTACCCTTTGGAATGCTAACAGCAACAGGCAGAGTGGGACCCTATGGCTAGGGGGAAGCATCTTTCGGAATATCAGGGAAACCAGACAGGCTGGACGGTAAGGGCAGAACTCAAGGCAACTGCAAAACTTCTTAACACATCCAGGCCCCAGGCCCAGCAGAGAATGGGTTCTGTTGATCAGAGTGAACGCTTATAAAGGCCAAGGCCATGAGCTGCACTTCTCTATGGGCTCCTTTGCTCTGTTGTCAGTCACTCCCTGTCTTCCTGTCCCAGGTCATTGTTTTGTAACTTCATGGTCTCGGTCATGGGGCTGGATAGGTGAGGGAGTAGAGGTGATGATTCTATTGAACACAGTTCCAAACCAGACAGAACTACAGTATATTATTTAGCGAAGTTTACCTTGCTGGCCAAAGGGTAAAGCAAACCCCTGTGATTCCCAGAAAGGCAATGGAAGGGGAGAGAGACGTGGGATGGAGATGGGCACACAGATGCTCCTGGTCATAATTAGGGATGAGAAATGCTGATGCAGAAGCTGAGCGATCACAGGAGAATTTGCTAAAACCAAGGGCATTTGACCTCACAGGAAGTATGTGCATTCCAAGACCCTCCCCTGTGCCTCTTGGAAGGGGTGGGAGGTGAGGAACATTTCTGGGTAGAACAAGGCTGTGACATTTTTTTTCCAAATCAGGAGATGGAGGTCCAGAGCCTGAGAGTGAGAGATCCACTTACATGACAACACACGACAAGAGACATTCATCCCGAACACTTCTGTCCATTTGAGATTAAATTGAAAAGAGTAAACGGTGCCTATCTTTTCACTCAGGGCTCTCAGAATATTTCATACGCATGAATTTGTTATCGGTCTACCAACAGAAAGCTTCTCCCCCTTGACCCAGGCTGCTGGGAAGGAAATAGGTGTTCTTACGTCTACCCAATAGTTGTTTTTTTATTATTGTTTCTTTTGCTGTGGTAAGATACACATCGCATAGAATTCACCATCTTGACATTTAAGTGTTCAGTAGCATTAAGTGCATTCTCATTGCACAGCAACCGTCTCCACCATCCTTCTCCAGAATGCTTTTCTTCTTCCCAAACTGAAACTCCGGACCCATTAAACACCAACTCTCCATTCCCTTTCCCTCAGCCCCTGGCAACCCCTTTCTACTTTCCGTCTCTATGAATTTGACCATTCGAGATCTCGTATAAGTGGAATCACGCAACATTTGTCTTTCTCTGACCGGCTTATTTCACGTAGCGTAATGTTTTCAAGGTTCATCCATGTGGTAGTTTGGGTCAGAATTTCCCTCCTTTTTAAGGCTGAATGATATTCAATTGTATGTATATCCCACATTTTATTTATCCATTCATCTGTCCATGGACACTTGGGTTGCTTCTACCTTTGGGCTATTGTGAATAATATTGCTGTGAACATTGGTGTACAAGTTCAAGTCCCTGCTTTTCATTCTTTGGGGGTAGCTACCCAGAAGTAGAATGACCAGATCATACGGTAAATTCTAAGTGTAACTTCTTGAGGATCTGCCAAACTGCCCAATAGGTTTTTGCGTAACGCCGACAGAACGTGCCAGGAAGACTACCCTACCCGAAGCCCCCCACCCATTCTCCCCCAGCACAGTGTAAGTACACACAGGGGTCCTGAGAGGTGGTGGAGCTCCTGTCTCCAGAAGCAGTGAGGGAGCTATTGCAGCTGCGTCAATCAGCACCTCTCCTGGAGTCCAGTGGCCACAAGGGGACAGACCTCACTTGTTTGTGGTCCCCGAGACCATCCATCACTAGGATACAGTCATCTCTAGATAGGTCACATTGCCGTCTGATTTGTTCTCCAGGCAGAAGCCCCCGCCCCATGACTTTCTTTTTTCACCTCTTCCTGTGGTCGGAATTCCCTCACTCAGCTAATTAGCACGCCTGGCACTGTAGCGTAAGACTTTAATCAGCGTTGGGTGGTTTCAGTTAATTGTGTGGCTCTGCATCTGGAGTGGTTTGTGTTCCAGGGTCAGGAGAGGAGCCCGCTTTGCTTGGTGTAAGGTGTGGGTGGAGGATCTAGGTATCTGGGGAGGGAGAATCACAGCGCTAAGGTGGCTCCGAATCTATCTGGCCACCTGTGCAATTTACCAGCAAGGTGTGGACGGTAAGCAGAGCCATTCGGGTAAAGAATTGCACCCAGGTAAATGATGGGCTGAATCTAATTTTCAAAAGTGATTTAAAGTGTCAGGCAAATTTCTGATGCTTTCCAGAATTACACACGGGATGGGGAGTGAGGCAAAGCAATGATGTACATTGGGAGATTTGGGGTCAGTCTGGGCGAGCATGGCCGTCCTGGAGAATACTGTCTGATGGTGGGACTTTGGAAATTTCCCTGGGCCTGGTTTTCTTTGGGAAAGTCCTGGAAAGGTGAAGGGGTGGGTGGCACTCAGCTTTCAAATGATGGTAACCCTTCTACATGGACTGTCAGAATCCTGGCGGTTTCCCGGTTTTAGCATCCATGCTTTGAAAAGAATGGAGAAAACCTAGATAAATTTCAGAAGAGTAATAAAAAATGACTGAACGTACAGATAGAAAGAGCCTGTAAGAAAAGGTGAAAGGAAGTTGGGTAGCATAATAACTTCCCAGGACTTATGTCCCTGTCCAGCAGGGATCCACCCTGATGAAAAGCAAAGAAAAGTAGGTTTTACCAACTGTAGGTGGTAAAAGCCCTGAATAAGTCTAGGAAGCTGGGCCAAGAGGAAGCAGTGAATGGTTTAGGGGCAGACACCCCAGTTCAAGGAGGAAATGATGTGATCAAGGTAATAAGGGAGAAAAGCTCTTCCAGGCGTTAAACTCCTGACCAAGCTCACGAGGCCTCGGAAGAGCAGTTTGGGATGACGAGGGGGAGAGGTAAAGCGGCAATGCAAGGAGGAATGGGTATTAATGACAAAGATGACAATAAGAGTGAACTGTCACTTGCAATGTGCTTGACCATTTACAAGGCTGTTTCAAACCTCTTGGGTCATCTGTGCTTTGGGAAACTCTGTGAATTAAGGGGGATTTTTATCTCCATGTTGAAAGATGAGAAAAAATGGGACTCAGAGACAATAGGATCTCATTGCCAGTAAATGGTGAAGTCAGAATTTGCACCCAGCTCTGCAGGCTCCTACTCTGTTTCCCACCAAATGAAAATGACTCTTGTTTAAAATCGAGAGACGAAGGACTTTACAGTTCCAGGTATTGGCATTATTAAATGCCAGTTGCAAGATATTTTTGGAAATCTGAATGCAAAGGCTTTGGAGGAGATCAGGTTCAGCAAGCAGCTGGCTCTTCTTGTGTTGTGCACCCCAGAACCCCATGGCACGGCCATCGGAGACAGATTATGGAACATGTCACTGGGAGAAACCAGGGAGGATATTAAGTTCAGACCAAGAAAATGCTTTTGCTCGAACAAGCCATGATTTCCTCTTTAAGCCTGTGCAAAATATGGAGTGCTAGACAAGCAGCCGGAACATATGAAAACATTATTATGTACTTATGTTACCAACTTTCATCATCTTTGGCCCCTTTTATTACTTTTTTCAGCTCTAGGCATCAAGTTTTGAAAGATTTTTGCCTACTAAACAAACTGTATTTATTAAGTAATAATATATGTCCTATTTTTAGTATGGGAAATACATCACAGAGTATGCAAACCAACAGAAGACAGCAACAATCCAATTTTCATTAGGCTTTTGGAAATATTGAAAGTAACTGTGGACCTCGTTACCACTCATGAATTCCTAGGAGTCCAGCTACTTTGGGCACCATTATTTATATGCTCACATGACCAGTGTGTCTATGCCCATTTAAGGGGTAGGGAAGGCAATTAAAGAGGCAACAGGAGGAGGGTCAGTTCCTGACTGTGTGTAGAGTCGATGGTGGTGGTGGTGGGGGGTAATCTGCAAGAGTCTGATTGTCAGGACCAGTTACAAAAACGGGAAGGTGGTATGTCGGCAGAGCCAAGGCATGGCCCAGGCTGATTGCATGAGCAGTAATAAAAGGAAAGATAAAATTCCAAATGTGCAAAAAGACATCTGAGAATGTGGAGAAAGGGCCACCAAGGCCAAGGGCAAAGTTATAGGAACAGGAGCAGGAAGCTAAAAGGTACCTTGGAAAAAGTAAAAATACACGGTGGTCATTAAGATCACTCGATGGGCACTTGAGAAAACAGAAAAGATATATAAAGGGAAGAAGAAAATTAAGGTGGAAAGGATAAAGGAATCATGTGGGATTTGAAAATAATAATTAATTCTTAATTAATTCCAAAAGAGAGCTTCGAGACTAATTGAGCAGACTCTGGTGCCAGTTCGCCCGTGCACGAGTTACACGTAGCCTCCGCCAAGTGGTACATAATTTGATGGAGGCAGACCAGGAAGCAGCAGGGAAAACGCGGCCTCTGCATTTGCTCGTGAAGCACAGAGGCTCGGCCAGGTCAGCGTGATGTATGCTTCTTCGTGTCTACTGTCTGATGGCAAGAAATTAAAAAGGACGACCAGCTCAAACTCTCTTAGCTCAAGCTGAAAGGTTAGCTAAGAAGTCCTCCATCGAGATAAAAAGGTATCCCGAATGGAAAAGAATGATTACAAAAAAAACCCAAAACCTTTTGTGAAGAAGAAACTGGCAAAAGTGGAGAAGAAAGACCAAGGCTATAGGAAGAAAATTAAAATTCCATTTGATCCTGTGTAGCGTTATTAAGTACCTCCTACGTCTCAGGCCCTGAGAAATCATGTCAAAAGACTGACATCAGGGCAAAGCTACGTTGGAGGGGGCCTCCCTGGTGGCGCAGTGGTTGGGAGTCCGCCTGCTGATGCAGGGGACACGGGTTCGTGCCCCGGTCCGGGAGGATCCCACATGCCGCGGAGCGGCTGAGCCTGCGCGTCCGGAGCCTGTGCTCCGCAACGGGCGAGGCCGCAACAGTGAGAGGCCCGCGTACCGCAAAGGGAAGAAAGAGAAAGGAAAAAAAAAAAAAAAAGCTACATTGGAGAACAAAGAAATTCAAAAGATCTTTAGGAGTATGCAGGAAATAGAAGCATTTGGGCTAAACAGAAATGTCATGTGGAACATTTTACATTAACAAGCTGCTGGTGAAAGCTAAGATAAAGTTTTGGGGTTGGAGAGGAAGCCTCTAGTCATGAAAAGAGTGTGGGTAGGAAGAGAAATAGCAACAGCTGCTCTTTGAAAGCACCAGAGTGAACAACTTTATGAGCCAGTTGGCCGACATTATGAGAAAGAGAGAGCGAGCAAGTGTCCCCTACAGAGCGAGTGGATTACACCTTGTTAACAAGAGAGACAAGGGTCTTGGACTCGGGTTCAGCACTCTCTGGAACCACAAAAAGATTGAAACCTGAAGGAGAAGTTCTGGGAAGGGGCAAAACACTTTAAGGCAAAAGAGAAACAAGAACAGAGAAAGAAGCAGCATTTGAGTTTATTACATTGATAAGAGATAAATATGTGATGAATGGCACATTTGTAGAGATAGTTGGGGGTTGGGGTGGTGGGAAAATTTAAATGTACATGTTATAAATATCTCTGATAACAATGTGATATGAATTCTGTGGAGTCTCTTCCCAGGGACTTCTAAGAAAGTAACAGTTGGTTGTCTCCCCACAATGCTTATGGGCCACTTGCTCAAATACGATCCCTTTCGGTTCTGGGGCTCTAGGCCCCTTCCTGCTTCTACACGGTTTTAGGCGATACACCTGATAGGATGGCATGACTTCTTGGTGAACTACTGGGTGTTCTGCAAAATCTTGACCACTATCTCCCGTGTGGTCTTGTCCTAGCTCACCAGAGTCCCTGTGGAGTCCTGTGGTCAGTATCGGAGCTGCGGCGAGTGCCTTGGCTCAGGCGATCCCCACTGTGGCTGGTGTGTGCTCCACAACACGTGAGTACTGCTGGGCAGCTTCCTCCTGCCTCCCCCTCCCCCTCCCCCGGGAGTTCTCTCTGTCCTCGTCTTCTTCTCTATCACCACTCTCCTACTGTTTGACCTCTCCCTTCTCTCCCTCTCTTTTCTTACTCTTCCTTCTATATATCCTTTGTAAATCTATGTATCCTTTGTAAATGTATCCTTTGTAAATCTTATCTCCCTTCTTTTGTTTATCTTATCTTTACCTTCTTTTGTTTATCTTTTGTCAATCTTATCTCCCTTCTTTTGTTCTGACTTCCCTTTAAATTGTCAACTTCCCATAAAAATATATGGAAATGTCAGCATGGGAATGATGAAGGGTCAGGATATGGGAATCACCCTGGATCATTACACACTGGAGGTCTGGAGGGAGATCTCTGGACATTTCTGGTTGCAATTTGACTGTAGACTGTAGACTGACATTCCAGGGCTAGGCAGCAGGAAAAAGGCATTGGACTCCTTTCTTTTTTTTTTTAATTTTTTTTAATATGTATTTATTTATCTGGACAGGAGGGTCTTAGTTGTGGCACATGGGATCCTGACCAGGGATCAAGCCCGGGGCCCCTGCATTGGGAGCACAGAGTCTTAGTCACTGGACCACCAGGGAAATCCCTGGACTCTTTTCTCCAGGCTCACATGGGCCACTGAATCACGTGTGTGATGTCTACTGTCCAGTTAGTGATTTAACAGCCACTTAACAGACTTCAGTATCCCCCCAGAATCTTCTGGTATTTGAGGGGTAAGTTCAAGTGTGTAGCACCTAAGAACCCTCCTCCGCAGCCCTAACACTCGTCTGGCTGTCAGAGCACCCTGCGCCCGGGGTCACTAGACCAATGTTTGAAACCCTGGTCCAAGTGTTGGCCGGTCCCCCTGTGTGGCTCTTCCTTGCGGGCTCCGTTTTACTCTCTAGAAGTGGGAAGAAGGCAACGGTAGACAGTGGAGACAAATGGTAGTCTGATAAATGAACTGAGGGGTAGAAGTAGGGTGCAGACAACCCCCCAGATGTGAGGGGGGAACAGAAAGCCTTTCTTAGGGGAGCCAAAGACCCTTGGCATTGCTGACTGGAGAAGCCAACAGTAGTTGGGCCCCACCCACTCTGTGGAGTTTGGTCCCAGCCAAGCTATGGCTGCGGGAACCCCAGGCTTCTGGTTAACACTTGGAACTTGACACGCTGTGAGTTGGACACAACTATTACAAACTAAAAAGAAGGACTTAAGTTTTCTTACTAAGAGCCTGAACTGTATGTGACCAATGGCATTTCCCAGCCATTTCCTGCCTCACTCCACCCCAGGAGTGCCTCTGAAAGTTAGACATGCCCTCTTCAATTCTAACACAACCTCTCCAAGGCCCCAGGATGGGCACCCTCCCCTCTCTAGGTGACAGTCTCAGGCATAATGAGACCTAGAGTTCACTAAGGAAAGGTTTGAAATCCCTCGGTTATGCTGTGATGGGAAAAAACGGAGACCCATCAACCTACCCTGAAAAGCAAGTCACTTAGAGATGACCAGAAACTGGGTACAGCAGTGTACCCAAAGCTGTGTATCGTAACAGAGAGCAGTGGCGCCTAAGACTGGCCGCCATACAAGAGGATGGAAGAGATTGCATTCAGAATCCAGGTCAGCTCTGATCAACCCAGAGGAGTTGCCCGGATGATACTTTGCGAGGCAGAGGGGAAGTCGTTTTCTTTGTCCCACACAGTGAGCCCTCAGAAAGGGACTGTGCTCCAGATCCATTGCTTCCTTGGGGGCCTTAGGCCAGCTGGCTTTCAGCTTGGCTAAGGATGGCTCAGCTGCTCCTGGCGTGAGGCTCTCACACCTGGCATCATTTAAGGGCAATCAGAAAAGCTGGCCCCCCTCTGACACTCTATGCCTGCGGGACCCAAAGGCCGGTCTCTGTGTCAGCTTTGATCCTGCCTGGTGATGTCGGCCAGCCCCACATAGCACTGAGCCCTGTGAAAAGCAGGGGCCCCGAGGCTCTGAGACGGCGGCAGGGGCGCTGTGGGTACACCCACCTCCCCTCCCCAGAGCTGAGCTAAACAAGAATGACAGGAGGAGGTACCAGAGATGACTTCCTGCGTGGCCTCAGTTTCCCCTCAGTAACATGACACCTGCCTCCTGTCAGGCAGCAGAAAACAGGGGTGGACTGGGGTCAAGGTGAAGTGTGGACGGTTCACAAAGGAAGCCGTCAGCCTGCACTGGGAAGCCAGCCTCTCTACTCTCAGCGTGGCCTAAAGAAAAGAGTCATGGACGTGAACTCTGGGCATCTGCCACCAAGTCCAAATTCCACATTCCCCAGCTGTGCAGCCACCTGAGCCAGCACCGCAGCTCCAAGGTGCTCTGCCAGCTCAAGTGTGGTTCTCTGTGACCTTGAGCCTCCTGGTGGTGGGATGGGCCTGGTGCTGGGGGCTGTGCTGACGTAAAGCCCAACTCCCCCAGGAGGATTCAGCTCACGAGCACCCTAGGCCAGGGCTGCCCGCCCACCGTGACACTCTGTACGTCCACCCTCCCTCCCTCCCTCCCTCCCGGAGTTAATGGCCAGGAGAACCCCCTGGCCCACGTGGCCAGGTGAAGAAGAGTAGATGCCTGGATCTGCTAAGATGCTTGTAGTCAGGATATAATGTTTAATTTATATGGAGGGAGATAAACTGATGCTCAGTGTACAGTTTGGAAAGTTTTGATAAATGCAAAACCCAGGTAATCCACACCCCCATCAAGATGTACAATATTTCTTCATCCAGAAAGTACTCTCATGCCCCTTCCTAATTCTTCCCAATGGGCCTTTCTTTTCCTTTTTTGCTTAAGTTCAAGGCAAAGCCAGACATTGCTCCTCCTATATGTCCAGTTTGCACCCCTTTTCATTTGAAACAGATGCCAACAGGACTTTCATGGCTGAGACTGATGCCTGAGGATGTGGGCCCAGCAGGAAGGAGGGCAGGCAGAGGCTGTGTGGGAAGGATGAGGGGGGCCAGAGAGCCTGCAGATGCTCCCCCTGGGGCGCCTGAGTTTACTAGGAAGGGAGGGAGGTGAAAAGTGCAGGGATTGTATCACTTTGGAGGAGCACCATGCCCACACACACCCCCTGTGCCAGGCACTATGCTAGGCTCAGGGCATACAAGGGGCCTGCATTAGACCTTCTGCCCAGAAGCAAGTTCTTGGGAACCAGGCCTCTGGGCCAGGGATGGGGTGAGGGTTGCAGCCTGTGCTAGAATCAGCATGCTTGTCAGGTCCACGCCGCGGACAAGGCCCTGTGCTACGTGCTACAGGGCCCAGCCAGCCTGCCCCAGGAAAACTGTGCAAAAGAGCATCAGAAACAGGGTTCCTTGTGGTGTCAAGATACATCCATTTTCTGTCACTTCTGCCAACTTTTCCCATGGTTGTAAGAAGTGAGAGGGTGGGGAATTTTGTGGGAAGAGAATGACAGCAGAAGCTCTCTGTGTGTGTGTGTGTGTGTGTGTGTGTGTGTGTGTGTGTGTGTGTGTGGACAGAGAGAGGACAGAAACAGAGACAGAGCAACAGGAGGAGAGAGAGAGCGTGCATGCAGCTCAAGATGGGGCCCCAACCAACAGGTGGCTCAGGTGGCTGAAAGGGCTGTTTGTACCAGCAAGGGCACAGGTGGGTTGCAGACTGAAGGGGCTTAAGAAATGCTCATGTAATTGAAACCCTCCCTCCTGTTACTCACCCTCAGTTGTCCTGAGCACAGGCTTGCCAACCCAGTAGCACGGAGGGTCACCCCTGTTGCCCTCTCTTTCAGCCCCGGGCCCCAGCCCACAGGCTTGCTGGCTTCTAATGGTAATGACAGCTTCAACAAACTGTTTATTTGTCCATCACCTTGAGCCTTTGTTTGCAGGTCCATTGGGCCTGAGCCTATTCTGACTTGGTGAAAGAAAGGAAAGGCTGCAGTGCCCCCACAGCCCTGAAGCCCAGCTTTCACCTGTCCTGGGCCTGGAAAGAGCCCTCCAACCCCCAGGGCCCCAGCCCCCTCTCCCTCTTCCCCTCCCGTGCCCAGGCCAAGAAGCCCATCAGTCGCAGCAGGTAACGGGATCCCCCACAGACCTAGTCCCATCGATCGGCCCAGACGTTACCTTTCTTCAGCAGGGTCATCAGCGTCACTCCTGGGAGGCTCATGTAACTCAGGACATTGACAGGCGGAAGATAAGATCAGCTTTTATAAAGTCCTTCCCTCCCCCCCGGGACCCCTCCTCTTTGCAGATTTCTTCTCTTGGAAGGATGCCCTCCCTGGATGGCTTGGCATGGGTCACTGTTCAGGACTCACTTTATATAGTTTCTGCCAAGATGGAGAGAAGGAAAGGAGAGGAGAGGAGAGGAAAAATGCTGCTACCTACACAGAAGGGATGGGTTAAAACTAAGAACCTGTCTGTGGACCGACCCAGTCTGGGCTCAGTTTCCTGCCATAAAATGGCAGTGAAGAGCCATCTTACAGCAACGCCTTGAAAATTAAGGGAGGGATGTGCAGGCAGCCCCCCGGGGGACTAGCTCTGACTTCAGTGGCTGTGTAAGCAGAGGCTATGGATCAGACCCAGGACCTCCTCCGTGGTCCCTGTCCTGCCGCTGTCCTCCCCGGGACTGGAGGGCTGTGATGGGGTGGCTGGGAGAAACCCACCGCTGGGAAGTCTTCCTTCCCAGACAGTCTTCAGCAGCCATGGTGTGGCTGTCCAGCGGCCACCTGGGAAAGGGCAGAGAGAGAAGTTTGTTCCACAGTCACACTAAATGTCCCCTTAATCAAGTCCAAACTGATTCCAAAATGCCAGTCCTTTTGTGCTGCTTCGTAGCATATCCCATAGCCTGGTTTTATGTTTATTTTAATTTTTTAACCTGTATCCAAGGGCTACTGAATACTCACCCGCTAAGTCAATGATCTCTCCTTGGGCTCTTTGCAGGATGTCTACACAGTCGTGAGGAATTGTTCAGATCCACTTCTGCCCAGCGAACTCTTTGCAGTCCATGCTGTGGCCTTCCCTGACTCTTTGCGAAAAATTTATCAGCCTCTGGTCCAGAGGAAAGGGTCCCAGACGAGATCCTAGTGTATTTGAATTTTTCTCGCCCCAGCTCAATAGATACAGAACCAATCCACAGGGGATTGGTTCCAGGACCCACAGCGGGTACCAAAATCCATGAACGTCAGATCCCCTAGTTGGCCCTCTGTATCTGTGGTTGCACATCCTAGAGTCACGGTACTGAAAGGCCTCACCTGGTCCGTGCCCTTCATATAAGAAACCCCTTACACACCATGTACCTAGAAGGCCTCCCTTTACTATCCAGTCTGCCTTCCTCCAGGCTACACATGCCACCTGCCCATTTCTGGGGGCATTCCTGAAGAGGGCAAGGGTAACGATGTTAGGAAGCCCAGTCTCTTCCCTCGTCAGGGTTCCCAGATGTAGAGACAGTGATCGGAGAGCCCCCGTGATCTCCAACTTGAATAAGGTTCCTCTTACCTTTTCTGTGAAGGGCATTTAGGGAGCCCTACCCCATTTGTTTCCAACCTCCTCATGTTCTAAACACAGATTCCCCAAATACTGCACTTCAAGCACAGGCCATGACCAACGTGGAGTGTTAAGGATGGGGGATCACCTACAGGGAGAAGCAAGGAGCCAGTTCTGATATCCGAGGCTGGTAGACCTGCACTACCTGGAGGGCCTGGAGAGACGGACCAGCGGTGGTTTCCCCCATCTCCACTGCGGTTTGGAGGCTTGCCCAGGCCGGACTCACAGAGAGCCCCACTTCCAAATGGAAATTTGCTTGCCCAGCCAGCAGCGCTGGGAGTTAATATTTCCATCACTGTATTTAGGAATTAATTTCTAGAGAACTTAATCACCACTCCTTTCCCTCTCCCTCACCCCCTTCCTTTCTCCATTCCTCTCCCTTCTAATTTTCCACTTGGCTGTGAATTCTCCAGCAGTGAAAGTTCAGGCTTAGGGGAGGCGGTGGTAGCTGCTTCTTTAGAGAAGATAATCTCATTGGAACCACTGACTTGAATAATAACCCCTCCAGGGGCCAGGATCTTTGTCCCCAAGGGCTTTTAGCACCTCTGAACTGGAGCTGGAGGACCAACTGCAGAGAAAGTGGAGGGAGAAGGGGAGGGATGAAGAGCCTAGGGGGGCCAGACTCCAGTTCTGGGACCCGGGCTGTGTTCCTGGAGCCTGCTTCCTGCTGGCCACCTGTAGGTCTGCGATTCCTGGGGGTGGCAATGGTGCTGGCAGGGATGACTGTCTGGAAACTCAAAGCCATATAGCATGCACTGTTTGAGTCCTGCCTGGAAAATGGATGAAGCAGGGTCTTCCGCCATGTCCAAGGTGTCCCCACAGTGGATTGCAAGGACGTGCTTTTGGAAGTACCTGGAGCCCCTTTGAAGGAAACATCTAAGCCCCCCGACCCAGGGGTCATGAATTAACCCTTTGCACATTCCCTAGCTCTTGCCTGACCTAATGGAAAATCATAGTCCCAGAAGAGCAGGAGGCCATTCCCCTGACAGACCCTTTAAGAACTCAGAAGGAATCCATTCTTCCCCTACATTTTCCTGTCACTTCGAAGGTCAATTGTCTGTGCTTTTGAACATTTGTAGCTTCCGCCCTCATGGGCCCTGAGGGATAGTAGAAATGTCAAAACACCCCTGACACTGACCTTAAACTTGACTTTCCATGAAGAGAGCTGAGTTCTCAATACCCTTTGACAGCTAGGAAGAAAGCAGAGCTACAGCTCAGACTACTCTTTTTTTCCTCTTTGCTCCCTCCTGCCATCTGGGGCTCCCCCTCCGTCATTAAGAGGAAAAGTGCTGCAGCCATTGCTGTCTTTTCCTCTTTGATTTGCCCTGTGGTCCAGTCTGGGAGGAGATCTGTGCTTCTACATCAGCTGCAGTTTCGGGGGGTTGGATGGGAAAGCAGAGGAGGGATGGGGTAATACTAGGTTTCATGGAGGACTTATTATGTATGAGCTATGCTCTGTTCTAAATGCTTTACTTGCATCATCTTTTAACCCTCATGATAACCCTATTAGGTAGGTACTATTTTGTCCCCATTTTATAGATGAGAAAACTGAGGCAGCAAAGAGGGTAAGTAATTTGCCCAAGATTACACAGTTAGATGGGATGTTTAAAATTGTAAGCCACGGGTGGCTTCCCTGGTAAGACCTAAATCTGCGGGAGATGATACCTGTTTAGTTGTGGGCTCTCAGGAGCCATGGAAAGATGCAGCCTCATGAACTCTGGGAGCAGGAAACCATGCAGATAGACCTTGTCTTGAGATCCCTCAACCAAGTTCCTTTGTACCTCCTGCAAGAGAGAAGGAGTTGCCTCTTTTCTCTCTGGACTCTATTTGGTAACTTCAGGTGATGTTTGGGCTGAAAGCAGCTTCATTTTTCCTCTCTGCATAATTTAATCAAAGACATTTTTCAGATCTACTGATTGCTCTTGGAAATAGGAACTTCAAAGTTGGGGAGTCAGTGAGTAATTGAAGTCTGTACCAGCTCTCTGGGTCTGCTGTTAATGGGAGTAATAACACTATTAATAGTGATGTCAGTGCAGACACCCTGGAAAAGTCCATAACATTAGCTTAATGGCCGGAGGTAATGAAGTCCTCGCAGAGGAGCTAGCCTGGTAAATTAACTTCCCAGACTTTTAGGCAGATGCCCTTGTTGTCATGGGTCTGCTAGAACAGCCTGGGGGTGCCTTGGAGACAAACACACTCACATCTGACCTTTCACCCTTGGGATGAGATTCCTGGACAAGTCCTGGAGAATTCACAAGTCTCAGTAATATTCAAAGTGTTTCCAGTGGCAGGCAAAAACAGCGATTAGCATAGAGAATAAGATTGAGAGGACATTTTTAAATTGCCCTAAGCACAGAAGGGGATATCAGGATGGCAAGGAAAATGGGTTTAGTCTAGAAGCTTCAGGGAGGTAGAGCACGGTGGGTGAGAGTGGAGGCTCCAGAGTCCATCTGCGTTCATACAGGCTCCCTCTGACTAGCTGATGACCTTGACCAAGTGACTAACTGCCCTCTGTAGTTTCCTGATCTGTAAGGTGGGGTTTAAAATGGTTACCTACCTCCCATCATCTCTGGGAGAGCTCAGTGACATAAACTGTAAGCCCCTTATCACAGTGCCCAATAAGAGCTCAATGACTAGTAGCCATGATTATTTTATTCAGAATTGTGTTTTATTTCTGCATTACACATCCACTTTACTCCAAGGTTATCCTTTCTGTCCATATCTCCCCTTTCTTCCTTTAGTCCACGCCTTCAGTGATTTCTCAGCTAAATTCTCCTCTCAGACCCTCCACTGTTAGGCCGTCCCTCCCACCGAGGCCAGGATGCAGTCTCATGAACTCCGGGAGCAGCAAACCACGCAGATAGACCTTGTCTTGAGATCCCTCAACGAAGTTCCTTTGTACCCACTGCAAGGGAGAAGGAGTTGCCTCTTTTCTACCTGGACTCTATTTGGTAACTCCAGGTGATGTGGATGGCATACTTCCTTCCCCGTGGCTGGGAGGAGAGGCCCCCGCAGGTTTCCTCTGTGCCTTGAGAGTCACCCCGAGAGCAGCTTAGGGTATCCAGGTGCCCCGCTCCCCTCACCTTTTACCCTACCCCTCACCCTCTGCTTCTTGAGACAGAGGTTCCCTTCCATATCCCTGGCTGTTCCCTTCCCTACTCAGCTCCTTGCCCGGTGCTTCCTCCGCTCCTGCAACAGCCCCTGACATCCTCCCTTCTCGGCAGAGTCTCTCCTCTTTAACCAAAAGAGATCAGCACTCAGGAGGGATTTCCCTGCAGTCCCATCTTACCTCAACATGTCCCTCTGAGGACCCTGCTTTCCCTCACTGCCACCCCACAGCAGAATCAGTAGCCCAGAGGTTCCAAATCATGGCCACTCAGAGCAGCTCCGTGTTCACCAGGCTTATCCAGCTTGGGTTAAATACTGTTTCCTGAAAGTCAAATACCTCCGAGCAGTCAACTCCCACTGGAAGGCAGGGCAAGCCGTGGCCCCGGCTGAGAGCTTAAGTGCCTTCCCCTATGTGTGATGTGTGCATTTGGGTGACCACCCTGACTTTTACGGGCATCTTTCACAAGCCTCCATCAGTTACGACCGTAAGATCCCAGGTCACCTGGATGTGATCCACTGATGACAAGGCACACTTTGAACAATAATAGGACGCGGACACTAGGCAATAGCGAACCTTCTACAGCAGTGACGCTGGGCCATGGAGCTGGGATTCGGATCCAACGCAGCCTGGCTCCAGGGCGTGCTCTGAACTTCTACCCTCGGCAACTCTGATCCCTCCTCCCCTCCCTCCTGCCCACCTATGTTTACCTTCTGTCTGCTGGGCAGGAGATATGCAGGGGATTCCAGAGTAGGTCAGGCATAGTTTCTTTTTTTGAGACGTTCACACTTGGTAGGAGAGGGCTGCGCTTAGCCTAATAATTGTCATATAGTCTAAGAAGTTCTAGACGGTGGGAAACACCAAAGTGCTCTTAACGTTGCCCGGGGTGGGAGTGGGTTGGTGGGAAGAGGGACTCACGGCAGATGCATTATAGTTGAACCATGTCTAGAGGGACAGGTAGAAGTTGGAATGGGGAAAAATGTGGCGAGAGGGCAGTGCAGACAGAGGAGCTGGCGTGCACAAAGCCGAGGAAATCGGAAAGAGGAGATACGTGGAGAGAACGGTCTCGGTTTGCGAAGGGGGGCGCTGAGGCTGAGTGGGGAGGGGGAATAGACAGGACTTCCAGCTCTTTCTGTGAATGAGGAGGCCCTGAGGGCACTCCGGGGTGACTCCCAGGGTTTCGCATGTGACAACCAGTGATTGGAATTACCTTCTTCTTCCAGTTTGGGCTTGATGGGGGAGGACCAGGCTGGAGGAAGGAACCTAGAAGGTTAGTCCTGGGCATGCTCAGTTCGGACATGTCCTAGGAGCCGCTGGCAATGCCTGACCTCCGCGCCGGCCCCTCGCTGGACCAGCGGTCTCCTCCTGAGTCCCTGATCCGTCGCTCTGTCATTCCCAGGTGCACCCGGAAGGAGCGCTGTGAGCGGTCCAGAGAGCCCCGCAGGTTCGCCTCTGAGATGAAGCAGTGCGTCCGGCTGACCGTCCATCCCAGCAACATCTCCGTCTCTCAGTACAATGTCCTGGTAAGGCTGTGGGACCGGGATCCACAGACGTCGGAAGAGCCTTCCCCCCCGCCGCCCAAAAGGGCCTCAGCCCAACACCCCTCAGGAGGGCTGGGCCTAGCTGGCCAGCAAGGCCGCTCCAGAGCAGGGCAGGGGTGTTAAAGAATGTGTCCCCAGGGATGGAAGATGGGGACGTTTGCAGGACTATCGGGGAAGAGGCTTTACGCGCAAGGGGTAGAAAGACAGGGAAAACTGACACCAGAAATGACTGGAAGTGTGACCAAGAGGGGGAAAGTGTTGGGAGCCCTATCCTTGTCTTTGAGATGGGAAAGATGTATGTGCAGAGGGAGAAAAGGGGGCGGTGGCGCCCACGTTCTTGCTGGGCACCTGCTGGTTGGTGTTGCCATTTTCCAAAGTTGGGGATAACGGAGGGGAGCCTGACCGGCAGTTCCTCAGGGCCTCAGTCCTGCCCAGGGCCTCTCTCCACCTACAGATCCCCTAAACGTTCTGTTTCCTGGGGCCAAATCCATTCAGATGCTTATTTCTTTTGTCTCTGTCTCTTACCATCCCACCACCTTCTCTGTCCTCTCCTGTCGTAAACTGGGTCTCTTCTGTCTGTCAATATTGCCTCACGCTTTTCTTTCTTCTCTTTCTCTCTGATCTCTCTTGCTCTCCCTCTTTCTTCCTTTATTCCATACCTTCTTTTTCCCATGTATCTCTCCCCCTGCCTGGCTGTTCACAGCTGGTCCTGGAGACGTACAATGTCCCAGAGCTGTCAGCTGGTGTCAGCTGCACCTTCGAGGACCTGTCAGAGATGGACGGGCTGGTGGTAGGCAGTCAGATCCAGTGCCACTCCCCAGCAGCCAAGGAGGTGCCCCAGATCATCACGGAGAACGGTGAGTGGTCCCCAGGGGCAAAGTGGGGTGGCAAGTCCTTCCTCCCGCCGCCTGGATGATGAGAACTCAGGACAGACACGCGGGATCGAGGGAGCGCACAGGAGGGGAGGGTCAGAGGAAGCGGCGTGCATTGGTAGGGGTGTCACAGGAAGAGGGGGATGGAGTGTCCCTCCGCTGCCTTTGGAATTGAAACCAGGTGAGCGTCCAGGAGTCAACCTCACCCTGGGTGGGGAGCGGTGCCAAGAGGGCGGGAGAGGGAAAGGCCAGCACAGTGGCAGAGTGTGCCGGTCAAGTTCAGAGGTCATGCTGGAGCATGAGAGGGCCGTCATGGAGGGGCACGGGAGGAGGGATGGGGTGCAGGGGTCATCTGCTTCCTTACCCCCTGCCTGCACTGCTGGGTCTCTGACCCTGAACCGTTGCCCCTCCCACCCCCGCCCCGCCTCCCCGGAGCTTCCTGTTGCTGGCCGGCTGCCACGAGAAGGACGAGGTGGACAGAGGCCCAGCGCTGAGAGGGACAGGCCTGCCTGGGCAGCCTGATTCCATGTTGGCCCTCCCATTTGGGCTTGTCACATTTGTTCCGAGCTGATTGATTAATGAGCCTCTCAGGGAAGGCACAGAACAAGGGGCCTGGGGTCAGGGCTGTGAATTAAACATGGGCCCCAGCTCCTCCGTGGTGCCAGCTGAGGATTCCAGGGATGTCTGCCCGAATGGAGCCCACCAGACGAGGGGGTGTCCGCACAGGGTCTTTCCTTGCAGAGATGGGGAACGAGCTCGTGAGCGCTCACACACCCACGTGTAAAACCTCTGGCGTGATTTGTGGCAGCGTTGCCAAGAGTCTGCGTGTTTCTCCTGGTAGCTAATCAGTGTGTGTATTTGTAATTCTGTGCGGGCTGCATGGACATCATGTATGTGAATGCACATTTGAATACCCGTCAGAGTGTGTGTGTGTGTGTGTGTGTGTGTGTGCGCGTGCGCGTGTAGACAGGAAAGGACCTGGTGAGCGAATGAGAGGCGGGTGCCGGGAATACAGTGTGGGAGGAGAACTAGACCAGAATCACCCTCTGCAGCTGTTCTCGGGGTTGTCCTGAATCCGAATCCGGTTAGAGCTGAGCACACCCCCTGGAGAGGGGGCTCCCCTTTGCCAGGGTGCATTACTCTCAGTGGGACCTGACACGGGGCAGTGGCCGTCCCCCACCCCACCTCCACCTCATGGCTGGCTCCGCCCACAGGGGACCACCATGTCGTCCAGCTGCAGCTCAAGTCGAAGGAGACAGGCATGACCTTTGCCAGCACCAGCTTTGTCTTCTACAACTGCAGCGTCCACAATTCGTAAGTGCCCCTCCAGCCTCACTCAGCTCCCTGTGTCTGGGGTCAAAGTTCATCCAAAGATAGAAGATCCCACCACTTTCCCAAGGACTTACCATCTAGAGGCCCTGTAAGGCGACCTCCTTCACCCCCAGAAGAAGAGAGACTCCGTTCTCTGGCACCCACAGGGTTAATGGGAAGAGGCTAGAACGGGCAGCGTGATAACCTGTGGGCTGGGGAACTCCAAGTCCCTAGCCCTTACATCTTCTCTGGCATAAGTCTGCTAACGTGATTCACTTTCCACCATCTGTTGAGGAGGGGGCTGCTTATTACCTGGAGAACAGAGCAACCAGCACCCCAGGTGAGAAGAGGGGTCTGGGGAGGGAGAGAAGGCCCCACGTGTGTCCAGGCAGTGGTCCAACAAGTCACCTGAAGGAACGCTCCGCTCTGCACAGTCCCCTGCAGGCTGGGTCGGGACTCAGGCTGGCGACGGTCAGAGGCGGGCTTCAGCCTGGGGTGGGCTTCTAGCTCTGGCTCCGGCTCCAGCTCTGGCTCTGTTTGACTGAAGCCTCCACTTCCCAGGGGAAGCCACGGGCGACGGAGGCTTGGGCTCTAGAGTCAGACCAGCTAGGAAAAGTAACCCTTCTGTGCCCCGGTATCCTCTGTAAATGAGGAAATAGTAGTCCTCTTCCTGGGGCGTCACCCAGATATTTAAGAGCTGACGTGGCGAGGGCACGGTCCCCTCGGCTGGGACATCGCTGCTTGCCGCCTGCTCATCAGCCCTGCTCAGCCCGCAGGCTGGCGGCGAGGGCTAGAAGAGCTATTACAAAGAGAGCGCTTAGAGTCGTGTCTGGCCGACTGTTTAGGCAACTGTACATTTTACTGTTACTATATTATGATTTCCTCTCCAAAGTGATGGGCCTGGATAATATTGAGAAGGTACAAACCTGTCTTTCACCATAGAAACCTTTCTTCAACCAAAATTAGGTGTGAAAGCCCAATATACAAAATAGATGGAAGCAGGAGATGGTTGAGGGTCGAGGAGACCTGGAACCCCTCTGTCTAGGAACCCCACGCATCTCACAGTCTCCAAAGAAGCTCCACGGAACCCCCAGGGTTCCATAGAGCACAGTCTGAAAGCCATAGAATCTGATCTCAGAAAGCTTTGCTTGCTTTAATATAATGTTCTGTTTTCTTCTCCATATAGGACAAGCTAGTTAACATAACCATAGATATTTGGGACTCTAGGCTGGTGGGCTCTGTCTGATTATGACAGCTGTGAGTCCAGAGCTGTGGCTCTCTTGGGCACCCCAAGTAAGAGGCAGCCAGTCCTCCCAGCCAAATTGCTTCGACATTGGAATTCTCTTCCTGCTTCTTCCCACAGAGCTTGCCATGTCTTTACCACGTGGTGACCGAATCCCTCACTCCCCTTTTGCCCCTCTAAGAAAGTAGAATAGGTCGATGAAATCATATTTGAAGTTTCCATTCAGTCCGTAAGATGATTTTAAGCATCCTGTATGCACGGCAGTGTGTTACTCATTAAACAAGGAGGATCAAACATTAATAAGATGCAAAGACACGATCTCTACCCACCAAGGATCATGGCCTGGTGGACCAGCGGATGAACAGGACAATGAATAAGTAAAATATAATACAACAAGAGCAATACTGTTCCAGAGACAGAAACAAGAGGGTGAATAGGATGAGGGCCCCAATGAGACCAACTCTGCGTTGGTCAAAGAAGGAAGAGGAGGTGATGAGGTAGAGGAAATGTTACTCCAGGTAGAAGGACAGCACGGGGAGAGCATGGCCTGTTCTTGGCTGAAGCACCAGACACACGTGGGGACAGTGGATCTAGACACCACAGAGGCCTTGGCCTGCATGGCAAGGCATCTGGGTTCGACCCTTTGGAAGAAGGGAGCCATGTTGGGTTTTAAACAGGAAGTAGCTTTTATAAAGTCGCCTGTGTTTCCTGGGAATGGTGAGTAGACGTAGGGTTGCCAACTCTGCCCATCACACTGAAGGGGTAGCCTCAAGACCTTCCTCTGCAAAGGTGTGTCCATGTGGGTCCTTGTCAGCAGAGACGCTGGAGTCAATTTGAATTGAAAGTCAATTTCACCGTTAGTCCTAACTCTCATGGGTTCTCTGGATGAGCCCCTCTACTCCAGACTTCATTGTTTCCCGATTCAGCAAAGGAGGGCGTCATCCTATAAAAAGGGAAGTGGCTGATGAGGCTCTTGGGGGGTCGGGGTTGTCAGCTACCTGAGTGAAGGCGGAGGCCAGAGACTCTTGGCTTCCTGAGGACTTGGAGAGAAAAGGGATGGATTTTTCCAAGATCTCCTCTTCCTGAGTGTTTGAAGGTGGTTTCTACTAGTATGAAAACGTGTTTTGCTCGGCCCTAGAGTCCTGGGCTTTCTGCTTTTGGTTCATGCAGGTTCTCTGATGTGTGCCTCTTCCTCCTCTGTGCCCAGGTGCCTGTCCTGCGTGGAGAGCCCATACCGCTGCCACTGGTGTAAATACCGGCATGTCTGCACCCATGACCCCAAGACTTGCTCCTTCCAGGAAGGCCGGGTGAGGCTGCCTGAGGTAGGTCCCGCAGCCAGAGCCGTGAGTGCTGCTTTCTGTGAGCGAGGGACACGCAGGCAGTTCTTCCCTTAAGAAGAGAAAACAAAGGCAAATCCCGCAGGACCACCCCCTTGCTCCCCAGCCCCGACTCTTAAGGGATCGCTTCACGAAAGCAGTAAACAAGCAAAGCTCTGAGCTCTGGGTCAGTCCTGGGGGTTCAGTTACCAGACAGAGGTGCATTCCAGGTCACTCCGTCCAGCAGGACCCTCTACACACCAGGTGAGTTCCAGAACAATCCCAGAGAGGGGTGTGTGTGTGTGTGTGTGTGTGTCCTAGAAATAATTATAAGTACACAGCAGGACTGTGTACAGACTGCTCAGCGGTCCCTCAGAGCACTGTCGACAGAGCAGAAAAAGCAGAAATTTGAGAACCTCATTCAAGGTAATTAAATGATTAGGAGCCTTTGAAATCCACCAGATCCCTCAGGTGTCTCTGCTTTCCTTTTATTCCTGGGCCTCTCCACACAGGAAATCCCTGCTAGATACACCAGCCTGGAAAGCTGGAGAGAGCCTGAGAACCTCTTTCTTTCTGCTCCCATCAAGTCACTTGTAGGTTTCAGACCAGAACAAGAAGAGGCTATGGAAGTCTCTAGACACAGGCCCTCTGCCTCTGCGATGGGGTCTGTCTATGGCTGGGAATGGCTGCTCTGAATTTGTAATCCGAAAAAGAGACCCAGACCTAGATTATCCCTTCATAGGAAAAGGGAGAAAAGGGGTTATGTCTTGGCTTTAAGTAGGAATGTGAATCTAATTTTTAATGTGTCAATTCTCTGCTTCTTTTTTTTTTTTAACTAAGACAAAGTGGAGCTAAAGCTAATAGGACAGACAGGGGTCTGACAGCCAAGGGGCACACCTTGGCATGAAGACCCTGATGAAAGGCTGTACATTCTCGGGACTTCCCTGGTGGTCCAGCAGTTGAGACTTCACGCCCCCAGTGCAGGGGGCCTGGGCTCAGTCCCTGGTTGGGGAGCTAGATCCTGCATGCATGCTGCAACTAAGAGCCCACGTGCGCAACTGAAAGATCCCGCGTGCCCCCACTAAGACCTGGCGCAGCCAGACAAATCAATAAATAAAATATTTTTTAAAAAAGAAATTTAAAAGAAGGCTATCCATTCTCCTCAATCCTGGGCCTTTGTCTTGGGGTGCAGGGTCAGATGCAGAAGAAGGGCTGGTTGACCCACCCAACCAGGGGCTAAGAGCCCAGGAAGCACCTCTTCTTATGTTGTTCAGAAACCTACAAGTAACTTGATGGCAGTGGGGACAAAGAGGTTCTCAGGCTCTCTCCAGCTTTCCAGGCTGGTGTATGTGGCAGGGATTTCCTGTGTGGAGAGGCCCGAGAATAAAATGAAAACAGAGACAATCGAGCTCTCTGGTGGATCTCAAAGGGCCCTAATCATTTAATGACCTTGAAGGAGGTTTTCAAATTTCTGCCTTTTCTGTCCTGTTTGCCCCTCTTGTCCCAACTTTCTTTCTTTTAAATATGTAAAAGCAGCTGGCATCTGCTGCTCAGAAAGAGGAAAAAAACCTAGAAAAGAATAAAACAATAGCCCACCACGTTTCCCAGTGCAATTCAGGGATCTCCATAAAAGAATAATGTCTTCAGGTGCCCAGACTGCAAGCCAGGTACAGCACCCATGTGCACCTGGTGGTGGCAGAGGTCACTGGGGATTCACAGAACCTCAGAGGGTGTGGTGCCAGGGTCCCCAGAAGAGGAAGAAGTCTGGAGGAACGTGACGGATGGAGGGATGTGAAGAAGGACAAACCCACCGCTGTGGCCCCACCGCCAACTCTTTCCATTTTACATGAGCCCTTTTACCGGGAGCCTGGCGAGCCATCACAGTGACAGGTATCTTGGAATCGCCGTGCCTCCCTTATCGCTTCACTGAATGGAATTAACTTTGGCTTCTCTTTTTCTTGGATGCTTATTTATTCTAAGAGAAGGAAGTCTTTTTTTTTTTTTTTTTTTTTTTTTGCGGTACGCGGGCCCCTCACTGTTGTGGCCTCTCCCGTTGCGGAGCACAGGCTCCGGACGCGCAGGCTCAGCGGCCATGGCTCACGGGCCCAGCCGCTCCGCGGCATGTGGGATCCTCCTGGACCAGGGCACGAACCTGCATCCCCTGTATCGGCAGGCGGACTCTCAACCACTGTGCCACCAGGGAGGCCCGAGAAGGAAGTCTTAAGGCTGTACTCCTGGTCCACAGTTGGAGGCTGCATTCTACCCAGCTCAATAATGGACCATTTTGACTATAACACAGAGGAGAGACCAGAGTCGACCACCTCGTGATGGTTGTTGTAGCAGCGTCTTCCTGGAGATAAGGGGAAAAGAAGTAAATAAATATTTGTGGACTGTTGGCTGAGGCCAGCCATTGCAGGTCAGCGGAAGAAGGTCATATTGTCCTCAGAGCTTAAAAAAAAAAGCCCCGGCTGCTAACAGAAATATAATGATCTTTTTTTAATGTTGTTGCTTTGTTGTCTATATTTTTGTTTCTGGGAAGAGCTGGTAACAGGAATAAGGGGTAACGAAGAAAATTACACCTCTGAACGGTGACTTTGTAGAAGCCCCAGGCACAAGTGTCCCCTCTCCATGCCAGGGGAAGAGCTTATTCATGGCATGATACTCTGTAGCACTGTTACAGGTCACCTCTCATCCTACGTTACCCACTTCTTGAACATTTCCCATATGCGGGGCATTGTGGGAGGTTTAAAGGTGTGTAAGAGATCTGTAGATCTGTATTTAGAGACGTGTAAAATGGGACCATTGGTCCACATGATTGCTGAAGTTCTGCAATTATCAGTGGAAATAATCTGGAGAGCACCAAAGAGAAATCCCCGCCCAAGAAGTGGTCTTACTGGGTGAGTGTCCAAGTGTGGCCTAGGTCTCCCAGTTCTGCCCAATAGGGGGGCTCACACAGCCTCAGGCCTGGAGCTCCCCTGGACTTCCAGACCCAGACTCACCCTGGGAATGAAGGGGAGACCCAGGCCCAGCGGTTCTCTGGAAGTCCCTAGGTTTTCATTTGCTTTCAACCTTTGAGTGTGGGGATGCAGACAGAGGCCTTTTGTTAGCCAAGAGGGAGGCTGCCAGGTGGCCCTTCAACTCCCCAGCAGCATCCTGTATCCCTAGGAAGGCTTTCATCCGGGCGTCTTCCAGTTTCAACACTGGCTTTGTTGACTATCACCAGGCATGTTGAATTACCTCTTTTTTTTCCCCTGAACAAAGAGTGCATTCAGGTGAAGTTATTGGTCTGGAACAGAGAACTGGTCAATCACTGTTGTTATTATATTAATGGCAAGTATTCTCGAGTAATTACAATTATTAGAAATAGAACGCCCAATAACATATGTTGTTTATAGGCACTAGATTCCAGTTACAAAGAATGATTTTGTTTCAACTAATGATGACATTGTGATAACAGCCCTGGGTCTTTAGATCTGCTGCCAGATCCCGGGTACCAAAGAGAAGAGGGAGAGAAAGGCGAGGGAAGGCTGAAGTGGGACCACAGAGTCCTTTCAGTCCTGTTCTCCCAGTATCAGCCGAGACTCCTGGCTTCCCACTGGAATGGACTTTCACCGGGGCAGCCGTGAACAGGGCCACGCTCTCACCTGCACCAGGCGGGAGGGACCACTGGTCTCCCAGTGGCTTTGGAATCCCCAGGCTCCTCTGCTGGGTGACCTGAGCCCCCCATCAGGCCCACGCACTTCATAACAGTGATCCTTGGCGAACAAAGGCGAACTTCCACGGAAAAGCCAATCCACTGAGAAGAATTTATCCTCGCTGGATTATTTTGCTGTTATTTCTCATCTAACCTGAAAAGCAAAGTGAGCTGCGGCTGAAGCTGCATTCTCTGGACTCCAGGCGGGATGGGCTTCGCGAGGAAGCCGAGGCACATCTGGCGCATTAAATACAGGCTCAAAGAGGAAGTTCCTGCAGCCCCTCTCTTCTTGAAGTTCAACCAGAGTGTTTACTCCAGAGAACAATTGTAAGATCAGAAGAGGCAAAATGAATTCTATTTGATTTCCAAAGCTGTGCTTGAAAGTTTCTCCCCAAATCCCCTACCACCCCGATACCGCTGAGTTGAATCTGTTGCCAGGACGGGTATCAGGAAATCTGCTGATCCCAAGGTCAGTCCTCCCTGGGACTCAAGCGCTGGCAAAGCAGGGGAAGTCCGGGCCCCGGGACAGCTGCTGAAATGAGCCCCATGCCCAGAGACAGGGCAGGCCAAGGGCATTTATCCCCAACTGGACTTGAAGGAGATCAGGCCAGCCCACCTTGTCAGCGATTCAGCTCCCCTTCTTACCGTCCTCTGGGATCCAACCAGAGGGAACAAAAGCACCCTTGCCATGCCCTTCACCCTCCTTTGAGAAAACGAAGCCAAACCCCTGTGCGCAGGTATTCCATTACTGGGTTGCCATCTCTGCACTCAACTGCACTTTCCATCAATCTCATCTGCCCTTCCCCCACTTAAGATTATGGGTATTTCCTTTTTGTATTATTACTTTGCTCTCTCCATAAACCAGCCCATCGTAGATCACGTTAATGGCATAAACTTGGGGAACAGCAAAGAAAATATATGGTGCGTTGCATTTTTGTACTGGGCACCATGGGTTGAGAAGGTGAGTGTAAATTTTGGGGGTTGGTTGCGGCTAGTGCTAACTTGTCTTTGGAATTGATGGGGGCTGAGGTGACGTGGGGGGAGGGGTGAACTGCAATTTACTTGTCCCTTAGCTGCCCCTCCGTGCTGCCCCTACCCAGCTCCCCCCAGCCTTGCGGTAACAACTGAGAGAATTAGAGCCCTCATCTTGTAAACACACTAGGGACTGTAAATCCACAGCCCACCACCCCCTCCCGAGGAAGCACCAGCCCTGAAGGCAGCTTTTCCTCTCCCAGCTGGGCAGCATTCTTTATGTCGTGTTCAATTATTTAAATATGCAATGAAACCTCTGTATCAAGCAGCCACCGACATGCTGGACGTGGTAGATGGAAAGGCATCTTTTTTGCTCTCATATGTTGATACTCCCCCTGCAATTAGCGGTGCTGTCTTTACTTCTGTGTGCATTTCAGTGGAAACCAAAATATGCACAGGGCTAGACGATGGACCTGGAGCCCACTGGAGCCACTTTCTGAAAGCCAAGACGTTTAAAGATCTTCTTGTACCTCAAGCCACCCTTCTCCCCAACCTCAGCCCATTCTCAGGACTGCAGAACATAGCCACGGGCAAAACAGACTCCAAGCGAATCTGGTTCTTATTGTATGCATTTGTCTCCCAATAATCTTGCTAAATGCAGGTGTTTTCTACCCTCCAAGAGCTGCCCCTTTCAAATGATTGTTCAGAGAAATATCTTCCTCGAAAAGAGAAGGGCAGTATGTTTTTAAGGAATTCCGTAAGGGGGCTAGATCATCATCTGGGGACAAAAGTCAGTAAGATGATGGTGAGGGTGTTTTGCTCACGGTCACTGTGGGAACTGAGATAACTGGTGTGCTTAATTTCTTTCTCATGGACATGGTGGTGATTATATGTGTTGTGCTATGAAACAAGATAGCACGTGGCAAAATATGTGTAAGGTGATGGAGATGGTGGGACATGCGCTGCGTTGAAACCTTGTACCCCTTGCACCGTGTTCATTGTGTTAGCTAGGATAACGGTATCATGCACTACCTATGAGAGCCATACCCACCTGTATGACTATGCCAGGTCACAATATACCAGTTATTAAAATACTTCCTTCCTGGTAGGTAAATGGCACTTCCAGGAGACCAACGTACCCTGCAAAGACCCCCACCTCCTCCAGCATGCAGGGGTCGATATTTTGAATACGACGCTTTGAGCTAGTTTAGCAGGCATTGTTTACCCCCATTTTAAAGATGGGAAAACTGAGCCTCAGAAAGGTTATATGAGGATGTGCCCCCAGGTCACCTACTGGGTTCATATTAGAATTGGGACCATAAAATTCATGGATTCCAAACCAGCCTCTTCATTTTATGGATGGGGAGACTCAGAGGGTTTGGGGATGTGCCCAAGGCCACGTGGCTGGCTGGTGAAGGTCCTGTCTCAGAGCACGCGGAACCTTCCAGAAGAGGGGACTGCCATTAGAGGAGCAGTGAACAGAACTGGGAACTCCCTAGCCATTCCTGTTGTGTTGGGGCACTCAGAGCTGTTGAAATTGTTGGGCACTGAAGCTTCGAAGGGGTGGATAGGCTGGACCATGAGAATTGATGGGTGTTTATGGAAAAGCACACAGAGGCGGGGGCAGGGGAGACGGATCCTTGGGAAACGAGGTAGGAAAAGGGAGTAGCTGAGGGACCAGGTGCAGCCTGAGTCAAGGGGGAAGGACGAGGAAAGAACAAACGTTTTTTGAGCACTTGCTCCCTCTGTGCCAGACGCGTCATACATGGTAGTTCATGGACTTCCCCCAAATGACCCTGTAGAGGATGAGTTTTTAATCCCCGTTCGTAGTGAAGCCGAGCAATGTTTAGAGTCCTTTCAAGACTCAAACTAGCAGGAGGAAGATGGACTTGCACTTATACGTATGGGATTCCCAAACCACACTCTTTCTAGTTAAGAAAGCGCAAAGGTGAGGACCACGGCCAAAGTGCTGGGTAACAGGGCCTCAGAGTCATGGAGAAACGTGGAAGTCACTCTGAAATTTCCTGCGAGCATCAGACTCATAGGTGCTTTTGTACCTGGGATCTCAGCATGAGGCTGGGCAGGGTCTGGGGAGATGGGGTGAGAGGAGGGGGCAGCACGGTGGCAATGGTCCCTTTATGCCTTGTTGTCTAGGGGAAAATGGCCATTTTACATTTCAATTAGGAGGGACACCGGGGTCAGTCAGCAGCGCCACCAGAGGAAAATGGGCCCAGCCCAGCCCTGGGCCTCTCCAATTATTATTAATGAACTTAGTCTCCGAGTGGCCAACCTTTTTATATGCAAACTAGGCCATTAAGGGGCCACTGGCAATCAGGACTCACTACAGAACTCATAACAAGCCCCAGTGAGAATCTTACAGGGGGAAGGAGAGAGGCTTAGCTTCCATCCTGGACCAGAATCGGTCCAGCCCCTAGGCGAGGTTCCAGCTCACCACAGGAGGGTTTCGAAGCCCCCTGGCCCCCAGCTCCTCTCTGGGAAATCCTGGCCCACCATCCCATCCTAAGGTGGTCCTACTGCCAGTAGGAACTTGCCTCTTTCATTAAGAGGAGGAAATATGGTGGGTTGGCGTGGGAGTTCTTCAGCTGCCAGCACATCTGTTGACACTGAACCAATGTTTTTCCTCTCCCTGGCTTGGTTTCTCCTTTGCAAAGTAAAAGGGACCCTTGGGTTGGTTCAGAGGACTCTCAGATTCAGACACCCTCAGCGTACCTTTCTTGAGCTGCCGTATTTTCCTGTGGGACTTGGGGATGAGAGATCCCAGCTCTTCTGCTCTTACTCGCAATGCAACCCTAGACGCAGCTTGTAGCAGGAGGCAAGGTCAGGCTGTGCATGCTTTAGGAGAGGGACAGCTGCCAGGTCTTCGGCGGGAGGGAAGAGCGGGGTCAGGACTGGCCCGGCCCCTCTGGCTCACAGCTCGCCACTTGTCATCCGTCTTCTCTCCTGAGTCCCCAACATCACACATCGCCCTCTCCAGCCCGAGCTTCATCCTTTTCACAAAATCGCTCTTTTCTTCTACGTGTCCCGAGTTCTCATCTTGCCGGAGCAGGGGGATGAGATGCCAGCAGAGGCAAGGACACGGGATGGAACCATAAGATTCTCGCTCCACGTGGGACCTCGTGGTCCCTGGAGACCCACACGATCTAGAGCCTCAAGGCCACAGGCAGGGTTCAGGCCGTGTCCTCTGTCCCCTCCCCCTCCTGCTGGCCTGCCTCCCTGCTGCTCTTCTTTGTTTTATTTATTTTAAACTGCGCCAAAATACACATATCATAAAATTTACTATCTTAACCAGTTGTATGTGTACAGTTTAGTGGCAATAAGTACATACATTCACGTTGTGGTACAGCCATAGCCACCATCCATCTCCAAAACTCTATTCATCTTTCCCAACTGAAACTCTGCACCCGTTAAACCCTAACTCCCCCTTCTCTCGTGCTCCAGAAACCACTCTTCTACCTTCTGTCTCTATGAATGTGACTACCCTGGGTACCTCCTATGAGAGGAATCCATGGGTGAATTTTCAAGATTCACCCATGACTTAGCGTGTGTTTAAATTCCTTTTTGAGGCTGAATCGTATTCCATTGCATGTATGTATCACATTTCGCTTATCCGTTCATCTGCGAGGGCACCTCCGTTGCTTCCACCTTTTGGCTGTGTGAGTACTGCTGCCCTGAGCATATGGGCATCAAGTATCTCTTCGAGACCCTGCTTTCAGCTCTTTTGGATGCAAACTCAGAAGTGGAATTGCTGGGTCTGCTGCTCCCCCGTTTAGCCATTCAGGATAAAGGCGTGGATAGCCTGGAGGAGAGGAGGTCATTCATTTAATGGGCCTGGGGTGCTTCCCTAAAGCAAGGCTACAGGGTAATCGGGAAGAACAGAGGTGAGACCACCCAAATCATGGACTCAGGACTGGTTAGAGCTGAATGGGGCCTTGGATGCCACCCAATTGACAGATGAGGTAGCTGAGTCTCAAAGTGGGGATTGATGCGTGGTGAGCTCAGGGTTCCACAGCTCGTCAGAAGCTCAGCGGCCCTAGAGCTCTTCTCCCTCCAGCTTTCAGTGACCGGGGGGGCTCATGTTTGTTTTCAGACCCCGGGGGGGGGACAGCCGCCGGGTGCCTGATTGCCTGGGGCCCCTCCCATCTGCCCTTCCCCTGGCCTCCTTTCTGCCTTACTTTGCTGGGGAAGAGGGCTGAGGTCAGGGGGGCCCCTGAGAGTCAGCAGTGAGCCCACGGGGCAGCGTCCTCATGAAGGATGTGTGAGCCATGCTTTTGTCCGTCTACCTGCCCAGAAGCTGTCTGTCTGGTGGGCATGCCCCAAACAGTGCCACAGGGGGAGGAATCTGGGGCTGGTGGGACCTGCCTGGCCCGGGGCCTCACTCCTGTCCATGCAGCTCCTGTGAATCCAGCCACACGCCAGCTCCCACCTCCCAGCAGGGCAGAGCACCGTGCTCCTTATTTGACCCCATTCTCCCCCCAGCCCTCCCTGAACAGAGCTGATTGCCCCAGCGAAAAGGGGCCCAGTGATCCATTTCCTCCATGCCCGAATGTGTTCAGAGGCCCCCCTTGGCTCGGGGACGAGCAGCTGGAGGGGACGCAGAGTGTACCTGCTCTGAGGGGCATGTTCTTGGGGGCCGGCCATCCCCGGAGCTCAGTCAGAAGCTTCTGGATTTCAAAGGTCTCTGGGGCTCATTGCAGAACATTCCCAAATGCCTTATGGAAGGTCCTCCCACCCCTTCCAGACTCACATTCCAGAGCCTCGGCCCAGGGCTTGTGTCACTGTGTAGCTGTTCGCTTGGGCACCTCTGTCCCAGCTCTTGGCAGCCCGGAACTGAGGCAAAGCGGTCTTCAGCTCAAAGTGGGACAGGACGCCCAGCCAGCAGGGTCAGTCTGCTAGGGGAGGAGGGTGCTGAGAGGGGAGGGACCGCTGGGAGTCTGGACCAGAGGGTCTGGGGCGCATTGAAAAAGAAGCTGACGAGGGCAGGGGACGAGCTCTGTGAGGCGGGGCCTCAAGGTGGGGATGCCGGGACCCGGCTGGCTCAGTCTCACTGCCTCCTCCACGGTGGTCGGGGGTGGGCAGCAGCGCCGAGGGCCGTGCGTGGGGAGTCCTGGGGAGGGTGGAGTCTGAGAACATCTGGGTGATACCAGGGGCTTCCCACAGCCCGACCTGAGCCTCACTGTCTGTCCCCAGGACTGCCCGCAGCTGCTGCGAGTGGACAAGATCCTGGTGCCCGTGGAGGTGATCAAGCCCATCACCCTCAAGGCCAAGAACCTCCCCCAGCCGCAGTCGGGGCAGCGCGGGTACGAGTGCGTCCTCAGCATCCAGGGCAGCGAGCAGAGGGTGCCCGCCCTGCGCTTCAACAGCTCCAGCGTGCAGTGCCAGAACACCTCTGTGAGTGCCCGCCCCGTGTGCCCACCCGCCGGGCGCTCTTCTAGGGTCAGGACTGCCCCGAACCCCCACAGAACCGCTCAGCTCCCCCCGACAACTGCTTCCTCCAACCCTGCTAGCCCGGCCCAGTCCCCCAAGTGTCTGCCTGTAGGTGTGGCCCTGTCGTGGTGACCCAGCAGGGGCTGCGGTGCAAGGGGCTTTGGGGCCCGCCTTGGGGCCGCTGAGCGCTCTTTGTGGGCAGATGTATTTACAGGGCGTGCCCATCCTCCTTCCTGAGAGCCGCTCTGGAAACCCTGGGTCCTGACTTCCTACCAGGGCTGACCTGGGGGCCTCATGTGAGCCCACAAAGGCGCACCTCGGCCTGTACAGCCTCACAGAGGCTGCTTCCCAGCACACGAGGCTTCTGAGACAGACCAGCCCCTGCAAAAGGAGCCTTGGAACAGGAAGGAGCCCCCCGGGGCTGTGCTGTGTAGATCGGCACAAACCCTGCCCAGTATTTAGAAATCCAGGTTGGGTCCATGCTGGACCAGCAACGGGTCAGCAGCCCCCTGCGGCCAGCAGCCTTCGCCTGGTCCCTGGTCACCACACAGTGTGCCCTAACAGTGCGCCCCTGCCTGCCAGCTCCCCCGCCGGCCCCGTGGCCTTCCCAGCCCCGGCTCTGCTCTCCCTCATTCTCTCTTTCTGGGCTATTGCTGTGCACCCAGATGCTCAGAGACTAACAGACTTAAAGACTCGTAACATTTTCAAGCGATGTGAAACCCACCTTCTTCTTCACTGTGCAGAGGAGAAACCGGAGGCCCAGAGTAGGGGCAGGATTGGATTTGTGGGGCTGAGAGTTACATACTTTGGGGGACCTTCTTTAAGAATGAAATACGTCAATACAAATGAGATACGCAGGCAGGCCTTAGGAAGGGCCATGTGGGTGAGTGCAGGGCCCTGAAGCTGGCCCTGAGTCTCCATTGACTTCCAGGGTAACCCACTCTTGCCCCGAGGGTCAGTGACACGCCCAAGGTCACACAGTTCGTGAGTGGCAGGGTCTCACGACCTGTGAGAAATCAAGCCCGCCCCACCACCCTTGATTTTTGGTGGCAGAGGGGGGTCTCAGAGGAGAGCAGAGAAGGAAAAGAGAGACACAGGAGCATTCTGCATGGGGTGACACGGGGCTGGGTGGACAGGCAGGTCACTTCCAGCCCACTATTTGGGGACAGGCCCCGGGCCAATCACTGTAGCCCTCGGGGGCCTGTTGGCAGAGAACAGGGCAGCTCACAGGCAGCAGTTGGAGGAGGGTTAGAAGCAACTGTGGGTATCCGTGGCCTCCTTTAGACAGAGGCTCCAGGAGATGTCAAGTGCTGCTAATAATAGTGCCCAGTCCCGCCCCTCAGTCACTGGCAATCACGGGAGTCAGTGGGCTGCAGGGGACAGCTGGCCGGCTACAGTGCCAGCCATGAGGCCCTAGGGCTCTAGGCCCATCTTCCACCGACCCGCAGTGGCCCCATGGTTTCTCGTCGTGCCCCAGTTTACTGCGTGCAAAACAAGGACAGGGAGACCGATAGGGGGTTAATTTTCCCCCTTCCCGCTTTACTGGAACACAGCTGGGAATGGGTCTGCTGAGCCTCTGGGGTCCTGGAGATGGACACAGCATACACTGGTGTCTTACGTTGGTGATAGAATGATAGAACTTGGCAGCAAAAAATCTCAGACAAGGGAATGGTTGGAGGGAAGAGCGTCCAAATTGTACAGAGGTCTTCTCTTTGCTCTAGAAAGTAGGGAGACTGGGGTTCACTCTTTCCCCAGGTGATGAGCAACGTCGTCCAAGAGCTGGGCCACGATGAGCCAGACCTTGACTGAGACACTTAACCTCCTGGCCCATAGGAGCCTGAAACACTCTTCCCCCAGCTCCGGGCTTTGTGCGGATCAACTGCCCACTGATCATAGAGGGCTATATAAATGCTAAGTGGAGCAGAGGTGGGGAGTGGTGGAGGATGCGAGCCAGTGGTCCAGGGTCCCCAGCAGTCCGCCCCTCCCCCTGCAGGATGCAGGTCAAGGGGGAGAGAGGGCATCTCCAGGAAGGAGCGTGACCTCCCTAGAGGGGGGAGGTCAAGGGGTTGGTGGGCAATACTGGGGTTAATGATTTCTGTAATATTTTAGAATTGAGATCTCAGGAATGAGGAGAAAGAGGAAGCAATGCCCAGCATATTTGATCCTTAAAGCCTTTTTTATTTTTCCTTCAGAAAGAAAATGTGTGCACACACACGCACATCTGAGCACATAAGTGTTCTCGTGTGCGTCCGTCTCCACGTGTACCAAGTGTCTGGCGCGGAAACACTCAATAAGTGCTGCTGCTATTATTCCACATAAACAGAAACACGGGGAACACAGGTGTATTTTTGCACAGCATCCCCAAGTGCACACACATAGATTCAAATACACGATAATATTTGGGTGCTCATTCTCCGCAGCAGGCACTGTGCCCAGAGCATCGGATGGTTATCTTGAACCCTCCCAACAATCCCGTGAGGTACGCACCGCGTGTAATTCCCACTTTACACGTGGGGAGTCTGAGATTCGGATCCTCGGCCCACATTCACACAGCCGGTCACTGCGGAGCCCCTACACGGCACTACACGTGTGTGCCCGTGTGTGCTCACATGCACACGCACATCTGAATGCATAGACCCTACGGATGTGCACAGACCTCTTCTCACTTCAGCACGCGTGGGAAGACATTCATGTACGCATGCAAAGACGTTCATGCACGCAGATGCTCCCATGCATACGTGGGCAGTATGTCTTGCCTTGATCTCGGGGGGATCTCAGGTCCTTCCTGAGAGGGGCCTGAAGGTTCTCTTGATCGTCGACCAACACGCCCCTGGTTGCTGCCTGCTGCTTCCACTTTGGGTCCTGGACAGACCCAGGCCTGAGAGGCAGGAGCCTGGCTTCGATGCCGATTTAGGCACCACCAGCATCCCTCCTAGAGGTCGGAGCAGCCTGACACTGGCCCCTGCCACCTTTCCCCCACTGGGGCCTTGGAGGAAGGGGACGGGAAGGATGGGGGCAGTGGAGCTTGGCTAGAGGAGGAAATGGGAAGGGGCGTCTGGAACGGGTTCTCCCCCCATCCCCCCTACACACTTCCCCCTTGGCTGTCCTCTGTCTCCCTGCTGCTAGCAGATGGCAAGGAGCAGCGATTCTCTAACTTTCACAGCACCAGACTCAGAGTACCTAACTGGAAATGCTCCTGTCTCCAGAGGTTCTAGTTCGGCAGGTCTGGGTGGGGCCTTGGAATCTGCATTTAGTAGACCTCATCCCCAGCCCCACCCCCATGACTCTGATGAAGGTGGTCCATAGACCACCATGAGAGGGGAAGAGGTTTTTTTTTGAGAAAACTCACGACGACTTGGAACGACCCACCCAGACGCGAAAACTCTGGGGAGTTGGCTAGTGGGCTTCGTGGCAAAAAGCTTCTGAGTCCCCAGCTGAGTTATGGGATGATCAAAACAAATTCTCCAGTGTTGTTTCTGCAGGGCTAGGGAGGTTTGCTTATTCTGTGGCTCAGCCCAAACCCTGGCCTTGGCCCAGATGTCATCAGTCTCGAGGGAGATTATACGAGCGTGTGGATGGTACAAGGCAAACCACCGCCATTGTGGGACAGGCACCACATGTGGCTCCCTGGCTTGGGCGTCATCACCAGGGAGTTAGTGAAAACTTCTGGCGTGCTAGGTTAGAGCCCGAAGGAGGCTGGACACACACCCTACTTACGTTTCTGTAGGAGGGCAGCGTCACAGCATGCTCATCATGGAGCACGTTCTGTCACTCAGGAATATAGGGCAGGTTCCCAGGTTAAGATGATAACATCTCCTTTAGAAGCCCTACGGATAAGCTACAGAGGCAGAGGCCCTGAGACCCTCCACAGCTGGTGCATTCCCGAGTTTCTGTGCTGCCCTCCCCTCAGTGAAGGAGGGGGCATCAGTGGCCTGACACAACAGCCACGAGCATCCCCACGGTTCTGCAAACACAACTTCAGACCAAGTCTCCTGGACTGAACTCTTCCAACATATCGCCCATCCTCAGCCCCTCCTCTGCAGAAAACCTGTCTCAGCTCTGATCCTCCATCCCACCCCCTGTGGTGGGCAGAATCTAGTGGAATAATGAGAAAATCATCAGGTAGGGATTGGAAAAGCTGCCCAGGGCAGGTTCCAAGCTCCTGCTGCCTGCCCTCCTTCCCTGGGGATAGAGAATGCCTGCTGCAGAAGGCGGACGGGGGCGGGCATACTGGGGGCTGCCTGAGAGGTACCTCCCACTTCCCCCGCTCCCCGCCTTAGCACCGCAGCCCCGTGGGATGGACCCAGCTGGGTGGAACATTAGAGGAGAGCCCGGCAGGGAAGCGGGGCCCAGAGGCAGCTCCCTGCCGCCCCACCATGGGCAGCTGTGGAACTGGGGCCCCTGCTCTGTCTTGGAGCCTTTGGGGACTTGACCCAGATTCCCAGGTTTGTGCCCTAGGGTGACCTCAGGATTTCCCACCTCACCTCTGAGCTCTCACGCAGTCCTCTTCTGTTAACCCTCAGCCACTCATCCCCTGAAGAGTGCAGCTCCTTCATTGCCTCCCCTCTGCAGCCACTCTCCCTGCCTGCAGATCAGGCTTGGCCAGGTCTCTGGTGAAGCACCCACCTCCCCTGAACGTGTCCTAGAAATTAAAGCTCCCAAATCGCGTTGAGGACTGGCAGGTTCCCCTGGGCAGCCAGGGCGGGAGCAGGCCCCTCTCTCACTAACTTCCTGGGGAGAGCCCAGCTGGCAGGAACAGGCCTCCGCAGAAGGTGGCCAAGCCACTTGCTCAAATCTGCTCTGTGAACCCACATTCCAAATGGGTGTCCCCCCAGGCCTGGCATCTCCCCGCCTTAGCTTCTTGACCCCCTGGTCTGGTCCCCTGAGATGCACGTCCCCACCCTGCCCACCCATGCTGATGTGTGCTTACACACACATGCACGCACAGTCTTGGCCTGCCTTTGACCCCGTGCACTCTTGCGGACACCAGGCCGAACATTGGGCCCCCCCTAGAAATCTCTGTGACCCAGCTTTCTCCTTTCCTTCCGGTCCTGGCTGCAGTATTCCTACGAAGGGATGGAGATCAACAACCTGCCGGTGAAGCTGACAGTCGTGTGGAACGGGCACTTCAACATTGATAACCCAGCTCAGAACAAAGGTGCGGAAGGAGGGCCCGGGCAGGCCGGGGAGGGGGGAGCAGCTCCCATCGGTGGGCAGTGCCATTCCGTCCCCACCCAAGCCAAGCCCGCTCTCCGCGCCTCCCCAGCGCCGTCACTGCTCTGTGACTGCTCGGCGCAGGGGGCGCAGGGCAACGGCTGCTGGGAGTACAGTGGAGGGAGCAGCGCGGGCTGGAGGGGGCCCCCAGAGACTGAGGGAGGCTCCACCGCCCAGCCACGACCCTCTGCTCAGGCTTTCCCTGCATCCGGAGGGCGGAGGGGACAAGGCTGCCTCATGTCCCATCATCCAGGCCAGCACTGCCCTCCTGGTCTGCACTCCCGGGCCCCTCCCAGCCCCCTGCCCCCACCTCCAAGCCCCCCTTGCCCTTTGCCCACAGTTCACCTCTACAAGTGCGGCGCCATGCGTGAGAGCTGCGGGCTGTGCCTCAAGGCGGACCCGGACTTCGAATGCGGCTGGTGCCAGGGCCAGGGCCAGTGTACCCTCCGGCAGCACTGCCCCATCCACGAGAGCCACTGGCTGGAGCTGTCGGGCACCAACAGCAAGTGCACGAACCCCCGCATCACAGAGGTGAGCCGTGGTCCGCTGGGCCCGCCGTGGTCCGCTGAGCCCTGTCCTGCCACGGGCGGGGCCTGGGAGCCATGGCTGGCATGGAATCCGTCACCCCTGTGTCCACCAGGCGCCCAGCTGGCTGCAGGCATCCTCATTTCCCTGCAAATCCGTAACAGCTTTAGGCTTGGCTCAGAGGCCCTCCCCTCATCAAGGGAGGTCGAGAGCAGAGAGGGTTCGACTGTCCTATGGAGTCTCCGTGTGAGCCGCGTCCGAGAGGACTCGCGGTCCTCGACACCCCTTCCTTGTCTCCAAGAGTCCTGGTGGCAAGGCCATGAAGCTCCGTCGGCTGCGGCCTCATTAAGCAGTCAGCCTGTGGGTGGAGGCTGCCTGGGGTCAAGGGCGTGGAGCCCAGCCCCGGAGAGGTGGAGCAGGTCAAAGCGGAGAGGCCTCGGGACTCACACGAAGCAGACCGAAGCTGTGAAGTGGTGGGAACGGACCAGGAGCACAGTTCAGGGGGACAGAGGGACGCGGGCCGTGGAACGCGGGCCATGGAACGCGGAGCCGTGAGGGGCGGGGCAGACGGGGGATCACAGAGAACAGCGTTTGAATCCCAGCTCCATTTGCTAATCCCAAGTAATTGTTGGGTCCCCTGCGACTACTTCATCTCCACCTCCAGGCCTCAGCTTGCTCACCCGTGCCCTGGGTCGAAGCGTCCACCTCACAGGAGTGACAGGGATTCCATGAGCGAACCCATGCACGATGCCTGGCTGCGTGCCCAGCCCGTGGGGGTCTCATCACCCTCCGCCTCCTCGTTGATCACTGACACTGTTAAAATCATTTTTAAATCCCGTGTCTAAGCCCATCGCTGCCCTGGTGTCTTCACCTCCACACTCCCGGCACGAAGACCCTCTAAGGTCCCCCGCACCCGGGCTGGAATCCCTTGCTCCGCTCATAAAATAAGGGAAAGACGTGCGTGTCTCCGCTACAGGACGGTGTCTGACACGTCTGCACCTGGGGCCCAGTGCTTCGCTCATTGTAGGTGCTCAGTGCCTCTTTGCCATGGTTGCTGCTGCTGATAATAATGCCACGGGGGGACCAAGGGAAGATGAGACGGAAGCTCAGTCTATCCATCCGTAGTGAGGGGACGCTGGGCATCCAGCTCTGTGCACTTTCACAAACACCCGTATCTGGTACCCTTAAAACGGCGGGCACAATCACAGGCCAAACGTTTGTGTGGTGCTTCAGAGTTTGTGAAATAGCCTCATATCCCTCACTTCATCCGGCCTCACAACAACCCTGCTGTGTGGTTTCCTAGGGCTGCTGCAGTGAAGGGCGGTAAACAACAGAAATGTATTGTCTCTCCGTTCTGGAGGCTGGAAGTCGAGATCAAGGTGTCGCAGGGTCGGTTCCTTCTAATGGCTGTGAGGCAAGGGTCCGTTCCAGGCCTCTCTCCTTGGCTTGTAGGTGGCTGTCTTCTTCCTGTGCCTCTTCATATTGACTTCCTGCCATGTGTGTCTCTGCAAATTTCCTCTTTTTATGAGGACATCAGTCCTATTGGATTAGGACCCACCTGAATGACCCCATTTTGACTTGACTCCCTCTATAAAGACCCTTTCTCCAAAGAAGGTCACAATTCTGAGGTGCTGGGGTTTAGGACTTCAACACATGGATTTAGGGAGACACGGTTCAACCCATGATGCCTGCCAAGGCCAAGGTTATTATCACCCTTTCCCACATGAAAAGACCCATGCTCAGGTTTACTCTGACCAAAGCGTAAATCAAGGGCCCCTGAAGGCCGAGTCCCTTGGTTACTGGATTGCCGTCCTCCGCCACCACAAAGGCAAACACTCCCATACATTCCCTCGACCCTCCCTCACAAATGGTGCATGCGCACCGGGGATGTGTAAAAGCAGGAAGGAGCTTGACTCTGAGTAAGCAGCTTCCTCCGGCAAAGCAGCCTCTCGGGCGTGGCCCTCTAGGTGTGCCCCCGCTTTGGCACCTTCACCCTCCACATGCCTGGTTTTCCAGGTGCCGAGAGCTTCATTCAGCCCCGACTTCAGTCTCCTGCATGGGTAGGAATCTCAACAGTGATTCTCAAACTGGGGAAGGATACTTACGTATTTTACCTACAGAATTATCTGGAAAAGTAGAGCCGGTGGATGCCTCTGGCGCCACATCTGAACGAGGGCCCCCCTCCTTTCCTGCCGGCCCCCACCCTCAGAGCCCCGTAGCAAGAAGCCATCCCCCAGGGGGCTGCCTCTCAGGACCGCTAATGGTGTGTCTGGTGAAAACAGTGGGACTGGCTTTCTTCTTGGCCTGAGACCAAAAACATCACAGGGAGGAGATGGCAAATTAAACAAACCTCCCTGCGACGGACGCTATTTACTGGCTCCGTACTGGCAGCAGCCCTCCAGGGATCCTGGAGAACCATGGACTGGGCCAGAGATAAAACTTCGTTTTCAGGACGACAAGCCAGGGCTGAAATATGCAGATGCTGCTGCCAGGTGCCAGTGGCGCTTTGGGGACTAGTTGGGCAGGCATCTGGGAAGGACAGGGGCTCCCGCTGCCCACCCCCCCTCTATCTGTCTATCTCCCTCACACAGAAACAAGCCTGTGTCTCCAAAGAACCTATTTTTTTTCCCACTGCAGTGGGAACGTGCATGTGCAAACCCACACACTCATGAACCCTCACACTCACAGATGTGCACACCTGCGTATGTGAGAAGCAGGAAGTATCTTGAGCTTTGTAGGTGAATAGCCTACAAGGCTCGGCAAAGCTGTCACTCCCTTCCCCACCTTCCGCCCTCCCCCCAGGATGGAACCGCCCACTTGTGACCCTGGGGGGATGGAGAGAGTTAGAAATATTAAGAGGTAGCCTACCTGGGCTTCTCCTATTGTGATCCCATTGACGTTGGCCGAGATCCAGGTGCTGATGTTCAGAGACACCAGGAACAGGAAATGGGCCCTTCTCTGGTCTGTGAAATGCCAGGAGAGGCTGGCATGGAATGTCTTCTGCCACTAAGGTCACTGCTGTGGGAGGTTATAATTAGATCACGTGAACTTTGAGCCGCCACCTCAAAGCAGGCCCTTGGTGGTTGAATCCTAACATTCCAGTCATGGGTTTTTAGCATCAACAGTGATGTCTTCGGAGGGAAAGCCAGTCGTTTTGGGCAAGTGTATGAGGGTAAAGTCTAAATTAAACCCAGACAAACTAAGCCAAACAATGAAGGCAGAGGGGCAGCGAGGAAGGCTTTTCTAACACCAGGAAGATGCTTGGATCGTTGGGGTTTTCAGTACAATTACAACTCAAGAAATAAAATATGGTGCCATCACTGGAAAGCTCACACAGGGAAAGGAGGCACCACCATCCCTGCTCTCAGGGAATCAGGATCTGAAGAGGTGGGGTGGGGGGGCGGCAGGGTGGGGAATCCGACACAAACGTTACTGTGAAAAGAGCATAAAGAAGGTGTCCTGAAGTCTCAGTGGAGAGAAACAGAGAGAACATCTGGTGATGGGGAAGTGACTTTCGACAAGGCTCTTGAAAGATGGGTGGATGCCATCGTGTGGAGGGCTGTGTGGGTCGATAGGAGGCTTGTTCATTTTCACTGAGAGTGGAACCAACACGAGCATATGCTGGAAGGCTTTAATCCCGATTTTCTGTGAATTACCCAGTAACACTGCAGATCACGTTCTCTCTCTTCTGTGAAATGCGAAGAGGAACAAGGGGCTTTGAACCCTGCTCCTAAAACCATACACAGGCACAGACTATTCTACCAGAAGCTCCTGCCCCTTGACAGTCCCAGACCTGGGTGCCTTCGTGGACTTGGACTCAACTCAGGGAATGGGATGGAGATAGGAAAGAGCCAGCAGCCTCTCCCTTGCCCCATCAGCAGTGGGGGATCGCGCTGTCTTGGTGTCTGATTACTGTGCTTCCTCCTTCTAGATAATCCCAGTGACAGGCCCCCGGGAAGGGGGCACCAAGGTCACCATCCGAGGGGAGAACCTGGGCCTGGAATTCCGGGACATCGCCTCCCATGTCAAGGTGGCCGGCGTGGAGTGCAGCCCTTTGGTAGATGGCTACATCCCTGCGGAACAGTAAGTGGAGGCCGTCCAAGACATGGGAGGAGCAGGGAAGAGAAGTCCATATAAATAGACGGTTGATGTTGACTTACCTTCCCCGACCAACAATAGATGGTCTTAGAACTTATGGACAGAAAAGGAGAACGTCCCTCACGTGCTAGGGTGTGGGGGACTCCTACAACTCCCCAGCCCCCGAACTAGCTAGCTGCCGTATTGGGGGAAGTCTAGAAAGGGGAAGGGGAGATGGCTGGGAGAAAAGGGGAAAGTGATCATTACCTCCTTGAGGTGTGAGGTTGAGTGGGAACAAGACAAAGCAAAAGCAAAATCTGCAGACGTGTGAGTTCAGCTCCTTGCCCTAGCTCCCTCCGCTGTCCCTAACTCCCCACTCCTGTCCTCCCCCAATTACGGAAGAAGCTAATCCTGTGCTCCCCTCTGTGGAGGCTGAGAATGAACCTTCACACCCACTCTCAGGCCTGTGGGGACTTGGATTGTTTTTCTCCAGCAAAGTCTGCTGGTCCACGGAGAGGGCCATTCAACGAGTGACCTTGACCTCTAACCTACATGGCAGGGAAGGTCTGTGAGTCATGTATTGCCTTGTAAATAAGTAAATACAATTTTCCAGCCCAGCAAACACAAGCATGAAATAAATATTCACCAGCGCAATAGAATCTATATTCTCCACCCTCTTTGCTGCCCCTCCCGGAGTGAAACCTTACCACTTGGCCCCGTGTGCATAAGTTATTGACTCTTTGCAAGGTCTCACTTAGGTAGGTGAGTGCGTTTATGCTTGTGCTGGTTGAGTCTTACCCAGATTTTGTGATTCTGGAACCATCAGTTCTGCCATCCTCAATTCCTCCTTGATTTCCGTCCGGTTCTTCCCAAAACACTCAGAGTAGATAAGATGATTGAAGGCTCCAGGCTTGGTAGGACCCATCCTGGTCCATCATCACTTACTTACCCAAAGACCTTTCTGTGGCTCCTTCAACTTTTTGTCCTTCCTAGAACAAAACCAAAGCGGGCTGCTACGGATATATTGTGATTTGGGGAACTTTAAAACGCCCTGCTCTGGACTTGTATAGCCAGGTATAAATATAAAATGTAAAAAATATTATAAAGCCACATGATTAAATATCGTGATACTTAATAAGATACTTAATAAGATAGAACACCAGAAAAAGAATCTATTAGTATGTGATAAAGATGACATTTCAAATCAGCAAGGAAAGCAAAGCTCATTCAATAAGTGGTACAGTTTCACCCCCTGGTAAAAGGTACCATATCAGATTCTTATTTCCCATCATACACCAAGGTAAATTCCAGATGGATTAAAGAGTTAAGGGTAAAAAATGAACACGTGAAAGGGTTAGAAGAAAATGCAGGTGAGAATTTATTTGATTTCAAGAAAGGGAAGGTGTTCCAGGTATAACTGCAAAAGAAAAAATTATAAAGGAAAAGATTAGATTTGAGTACGTAAGACAAAACTTATGCACCAGAAACCCTGTGTGTGAAGTAAAAATATGAGTGATAAACTGAGAGTATTGTTATGGCCTGTTACAGTACGCTTTTTCTTAACATTTAAAGAGGTTAGATAAAAGATATAGGTAAAAGGCAGCTATCACAAAATTAGCAGAGAGCATGAATGTGCAATTCACAGGACAGACAAAGAACTAAAGTCATATTAAAAAAATGTTTAACATCAGTAGTAACCAATGAAATGGGGAACAATTTTTCAAAGTTAATGCCCACCCAGTGCAGATGAGAGGCATAAGAAATAGCACATTCATACATTCATGTCGGGAGGGTAAATTGGGACGACCTTCCTGGAAGGCAGTTTGGAAATGCAGGTCAAACATCTTTAGCCTGGGAATAATACTTCTAGAACTTTCCCTAAATAAACAGAATGCACAAATATTTATTTGCAAGAATGCTTATTTTGGCCTTATTTGTAACAGTGAAAATGTGGAAGCAATTTGTATATCTAAAAATAGGGAATGAATTAATTTAATAAATGATTGTCTATACATAGGACAGTAAACTACACAACCATTAAATGTGATATGTAGAAGAATCATGACCAGGCATATACTCAAGGTATATAAAGTGAGAACACAGCTTACCAAGCAGAATACAGAGTTTATAAATTTTGTAAAAGGAAGGCAAGACTGGAAACACGTACACCAGTATGTTGACAATGGATACTTCTGGGTGATGCAGTTGGGGTGGGAGTGGAATGTAGGTATGACAAGTGCTTTTATGTACTTTTAAAAAAACTGAACATGTATTAATTATGTTATCTGAACAGAAAAGCATAGATTTTTGCTAGACTCTCACCCAGAACCCGGAAGCCATAAAGTAAAAGAATGAGCAATTGAACCACACAGATAGTTTTAAACTTTCAAGTGGCAAAAGACTTTATAAACCAAGTTGAAAAACAAGTGATCGACTGAGAGAAAATAATTTCAATATTTATTATGGAGAAAAGTTAATTCTCCTAATTCAGAAGCTCCTACAAAAAGATAATCCATCTGCGAAATAAAGAGAGGGCATCAGACAAGTCACAGGGAAGGCTGTCTAAGATTTAAGCACACACACACACACACACACACACACACACAATACATGCAACCTCACCAGTAATCAGGGGAATAAAAATGAAATTGAGATCTCTTTTTTCCTATTATATTAGAAAAATTTTAAAGGACTGATAATATCTAGTGTTGGACAAAGAGTGAAGTAATCTCACTCACTTGCTATTGATGGAAGTAAAAATTGGGACAGACCTTCTGGACCATTATTTCCCACTACTATCAAACATTAAAAGTACAAGGGCTTCCCTGGTGGCGCAGTGGTTGAGAGTCCACCTGCCGATGCAGGGGACACGGGTTCGTGCCCCGGTCCGGGAAGATCCCACATGCCGCGGAGCAGCTGGGCCCGTGAGCCATGGCCGCTGAGGCTGCGCGTCCGGAGCCTGTGCTCCGCAAACGGGAGAGGCCACAACAGTGAGAGGTCCGCGTACCGCAAAAAAAAAAAAAAGCACAAATAATCCTTCTCAGAAATCTATTTTAATAAATATGCAATGCTTAAGGAGGTGTGTAGGCTGGTTCATTTTGCGGGGTTATTTGGAGTAGGAGAAAAATCAGGGTAAGTTAAATGTGTAACAGTAGGAGGCTGGTTAAATAAATGATGACACAGGCCGCTTATGAAATACCATGAGGCTGTGTGTACTGTGGCCTGAGGGAAAGTCCATGCTGTTTTGTTGAGTAAAAAGGCAGGGGTTAAAAATAATGGGTGGTTAAGTTTCACTTTTATTTTTAAGATCATGTATATGTTTCTTTACATATGCACGTTTGTATATAATTGTACGTGTATATATACACATTTATGTTTATATGTGTGCATAATATCAGACCTAAATATATATACACACGTGTGGATATATGGGCAAATCTATATATTTGGGCAAGTTGCCAAACTTTTCCATGCCTCAGTTCTTCATTTATAAAATGGAGATTATATATATTATATATTTGCATAGGTCTAGAGAAAGGTCTGCAAGGATTTATACACCAAGGTTTTGAGAGAGATTAGTGAAGAAAGGCACACTTTATTTTACTGTCACATTTTGATACTGTCTTGCTTTCAAAGGGTATGAACCAATTTTGTTAGTGAAACAATAAAAATTTTTTTAAAGGGGAGAATTTATGACTCTCCCCCACCCTTTCCCCTCCCCCGGCATGAAAACCCCCTCCCCTGCCAGGCCCCCGGCTGGGGCTGGGAGCAGAAAGCACTGCCTGAGGCAGTCCATGCCTTGGGAGCAAAGAGCTCCTAGGCGAGGACCTGCAAACCTTAGGTCCCTGCTCCCAGGTCCCTGTCTGATGGCTGTGTGCCCTTGGGTAAGTCACATTTTACTGAGAGCCTCTAAGGAGACCCCTGTAGGTCACACGTCCTCATTTCCTGAGAACCCCCGAAGGGGGGGAGGAATGCCCCCGAAGGGAAGGAGCCCCCGAAGGGAGGAATCAGGTATCTCTCACCTCCTCCTTCCTTGCCCATCCCTGAGATCTTACTACAGAGAAGGAGGCCTGGGTAGGTGTAGGGCCCAGGGGTCACGGCAGGGAGGCCTGTGACCCTCCTGTGACCCATGGGAGTCTGTCCTCTCCACCCTGCAGGATCGTGTGTGAGATGGGGGAGGCCAAGCCCAGCCAGCACGCCGGCTTCGTGGAGATCTGTGTGGCCGTGTGTCGGCCCGAGTTCATGGCCAGGTCCTCGCAGCTCTATTACTTCATGGTGAGTCCCGGCCACCAATGGCCTGGCCAGGCACAGGCCACAGACCTCTTTACCATGATTGCTGAGCCCTTCTAGACCTCTGTGGGCAAACCCAGGCCAAAGTCGTGGGAGTCCCGTCCTGCAGCGCTTGAGAGCACAGCCTTGGAAGTCGGGACCAGCTGGATTTACATCCTGGCTGGGCTGGGCTGGGCTGGGCTGGGCTGCAGCTCCAGGGAAGTTGCTTTGGCTCTTAGGCCCCAATGTCCCCTTCTGGCCGAGTGTCAGCGTGACACGGTGGGTGAGAGTGTGGGCTGTGCATGGGGACTCCTGGGATTTGAGCCCTGGCTCTGCCGCTTATTAACTGGGTAGACTTGGGCTACTTGTTTAATTTTCTGTGCCTCAGTGTCTCCATTTGTAAAATGGGGATGATAATACTAAGCATCTATCCCACGGTATTACTGTGAAAATTAGGTAAAATAGATTTATCACCTCTAGTGTCACTGCCTTTACGATTTCTGTGATTGCCACCATGACTACTGTGCCCTGCCCTTTCCCTGTGTGCTAGCACCCCACCACTTCCATCCCATTATCCCCAGTCATCCCACCTTCCTCACTCACCATCGTCCTATCCCTATCTTACTCCCTCTCGCCCCAACACCCTTCCCCACATTTCCCTCCCCACCCCAAGGCCTCTCTGCAGATCTCACCCCTGCCCTCACACTCCCTCCAGCCTGGACCCTCCCTGGCCCCTGAAAAGGGTACCGGACCAGCCCTGGTGAGGGTTTCTGTGAGCAGGGGGACTTGGGAACCTCCCTGCCTTGTGACGACAGGGATGCTGGAGACATGAGCACATCCCCTGCTACATACATCGCATCATTGCCAAAACTGTTTTACCATCCAGTTAACTTCTCGGGTTAATGCCAGATGTGATGAGATCATTTCCTCATGATTCTGAGCTGCTTTTGGAAGCTGGAAACCTGAAATGATGCATTTTATGACTGGGTATCAAATGCCCGGAAATATGTCATAGAAGCCCATTTTTCTCCTTCCTTCCTTCCTTCCTCCCTCTTCTTTCATCTGCCTTCCTTCTCTTTCTTCTTCCTCCCCTTAACTGACAACCACGTATCACCTTGCACAATACCTCTCCCTAGGTTATTTGATAAATACTTGCTCAATTGGTTGCATTTTATAATATAGTTTGATGGGCCTGGCTTGCAGGTGTGACAGTGATGAGTCAGACCCCATGCAGCCCCTGCCCCAGGAGGCCCACAGTCCAGAAGGACAGAGGAGATGAAGGACTTGCACACCATGTGACTGGGCGGGGGTGGGTGTGGCAGTGAACCGGGGAGGGATGTGCCTCAGATGCCCCTTTCTGCCTGGGTCCTGACCTCTGCAATGCTCCTTCCACTCTTTGAAAGCTAACCAACCTTATAAATATGGCTGTCACTAAACCCACACAGGAGCTCACTTAGAGGAACACACACATGTCATGGATTTAGTGGATGTGTATAGTTTTACCTATGCGTTTAGCATTTGTACTCCCACCTTCTTCGGAAAGGGTTTGAGGGAATTTCCAAGTTAAACCCAATATACCTTAAGACAACTAGTGATGAATGTATATATATTTACATAAATGTGTGTATATATATATATATATAGTATATCATATAGATATTTATAAACACAGACATTGTTATTCCAGCAGAGTTGAGATAACGAGAGGGAGAGAGAGACTGAGGTGGGTAGAGACACAGACAGCGCTCCCCAAGCAGTTGAGAGGTGTGGCGTGGCGTATGAAAATTGGGCGTGAAATCTGGCTCTGAAATTACCTGGCAGCTGTGGTAAAAGGGAGGACACCGCTGCATGGCCAAAGCAAGCACTGGACTTCCTTGGCCAGTCAGTTACCTGGAACAGTTTTTATCCTGTGGTCTCTTGGCGGTGACAAAGCGAACGCTACCAGGAACGGCCGCTACTTCATTAAGCTGACGTTTCCTTTGGGCCTCAGCTGTCTCTGCTGTGTCTCCAGCCAGGCTTCTTACCTTTGTGACTAATTCAAAGGCCACCGCCCCCTGGATGTCCTGCCATCACCTCCCATGGCCCACCCGAGCTGTCAGCTCCCGTAAACAGCGCGTCCCCCTCCCTTGCCCGTTTCTGTCAGTGGCCTGTCACCGGGCCCACCATCTTGGTGGTCTGTGGCTCGGCTTCCCCTAATGCCTGATGTCAATCCCTCTATCACCATGTCCTGGAGTCTTACTTTTCCCATTCCCTTTGCTACTGCAGTGGCCCCCTTAAATCCCTGCCGTTGGTCTGAACCCATTCTAGTCCAGCCACACTGGGGGATACCATTTTCATCATGTCAGCCCCCAGCTCAAGAAGAGCCCAGGGTGCCCACTGCCTCTCGACTTGTCCAGGTTCCTTGGTCTGTTCTGCCCTGCCTATCCAATCCTTCCTCAAGCCTTCGAGTGGCCTGACTCCCTTCCCTTCTCTGTCTCCTTCTTCAGCTGCTCCTTCTTCTGTGATACCTGCTCTTGGGCTTAATTCATGTAACACATCTATGTGGTAGACAACCAAAAGCCCCTTCTGCTCTCAGGGGAGGTCTTGCCTGCCTGAGTGCTTCTACCCTGGGAGCAGGATGTGGTTGGATGGAAGGTATTAAGGGAAGGTTTCATGGAAGGAGCCAGAAGGAAAGGCAGGATCTGTCTAAGGCAGAATACAGTTTTCCATATGGATATCGAGTAGCGGGAGGCTGTTCCCGGCATAAGGTGTGACGTGGAGGGGCACCAGAAGATGGGAGCAGAAGGGAGTGGGGAGCGGGGGGTTGACGGGGACGAGGGGAAATCGGAGCAGAAGAGCAGGGAAGGTGCGAGTTGTTGCCACAAGGCGAAAATGCATTGGTCCAGTGGGTCCCTGGGACTCAGACTCGTGCTCACTTTTCTATTGGAGGCACTATCCTGGCAATACACACCCACTTGGGAAGAGCTGCGGGGGGAGAAATGGTGCCACGGACCCCAGTCTCCTCCCAGACCCCAGTTTGCATTAAGGACCTGGTCAATGAGCAACCCCCCCTCACTGCCGACAACAGAGCTCCGAGGGGTTCAGGGTGGGAATGAGGGGCAGAGGTCCCCCGTGAGTCATACCAGGGAGGCAGGAAGGACAGAATGCCCCTCTGTCACACGCCCACCCACAACACCTCTGAGCCTTCACTGCCTTCCCGCCCTGCTGGGCAGCTGGCAGGTGGCACTCTTGGGACCCCCGTGGAAGCCCCTGGCGAGCCCCTTTTCAGGGGTGCCTCTCAGGGCCTGGGGGTGCTGGGGAGCCCCTCCCAGTGCCGAGGTTTGGGTCTGCCTCAGTTTCCCTCCACAAATCGGGCCAGGCTCTGACGTGTGGGTTTATTCACCCAAAACCCTGACACCAAGGCCCATAGACCGCCGATCAGCACTCTCGGGCTGTTGCCAGTTCTATCCCTGGAGATCTCTGTAGAGGCAACACTTTTCGCCCCTTTGCCTCCATCCAGGGAGGGAGCCAAGGGAAGAGATGGCAAATAACGCCGCATCTGATTTCCCACGCAGACCCGCTGGAAAATAGTTATGAAGCGAACCTTGAATAATTAATAGGTTCTCCCAACGTTAAAACATGTTTCTATATCATCCTCTCCCCACCCCCAGAGCAGCTCAGCACCCAGCCAGCCCCGCACAGGAGGGCCACTGCAAACCCGTCAGGGTTCCTCACTTGTACCCCTTCCAGGACCCTCACCCCCAGGCTGCCAGGGAGCTTGTTCTCCTTTCCACGTTGCCCCTTACCCCTTAAGCAACTCCCTCACTTGCCCTTTCCTCTCCGGGGGGGTCAGCAGGAGCCAGGTCTGAAAGCTCTCCCTTGACAGACAGTGGGGCAGAAGCACCATCTGTGGGAAGTTACAACCAGAAAACAGTCAGGCCCCTCTGAGAGGACCACTTTTTGATTCTTTGAAATCAGAAAGGGTAAGTGACTTGTGCTGAGTCACACAGCACGGTGTAGGCAAAGCTGAGAACGAAGGCTCTTGCAGCAGTCCCATCCCCCACCCTAGCGCGGGTCTCGGGCTGAGCCAGAGCCAGCATCAGCCGTTCCTCGCTTGGCTCGGTGGGTGTCACGGGACTTCCAGGTTTGGGATCTGCAGGGACCAGGTGGGCGGGCCCCGCGAGCGCGCCTGCGCTGAGCGGATGCCGGGCGCAGAGGTCCGCCCGTGTTCCCGTGGGTCCCTGCGTGTCCCCACACGTGTGCCCTGTGCAGGGACCCGGGCGCACACGTGCCAGGCCTTGGGGCTGCAGGCTTCGCTGGGGCTTCTCTTCTCCTCCCCTAGTGTTATCCATCGATCGAGGCCTCTCGGAGAGGAGGTTGCCTGCCCGCTCCCAGGAGCTGAGTGGGTTCAACTTTTGGTGCAGAATTCTTTAAGGGAGTAAGAGAAGAGAGAAATCTTCATTTAAATGCAGATACAGGCTTCTCACCTGGGACTTAGGAAAGTTTTTTTCCATTAAAATGCTAATGAAAGAACAAACTGAGACTCCAAATCCTCAGCTCACAGATCCTCCCCCATCCCCACCCCCATCCCCAATCTGACTCTTCACTCAATCCACTGACCCTTCTTTGCTTCTCCTCCTGGGTTTCCCTGGGGCTCACACATCTCATTGCTCTGGCCGCTGGGTGCTTTGGGCAGCTCTCGGGAGAGGCCTGTGGAAGGGGCAGCTTACCTTCCTGAAAGCGACCCTCGCTGGAGACTGGAGAGGTGGTGGAGAACTCCAGCTCTGGAGTCAGTTCTCAGGCCGCTTCTTTGCTCTGTGACCTTGGAAACTTTACTTAACATCTCTGAATCTTGTCTTTAAGATGGGTAATAATGCCTACCTTGTAGAATAGATTGGGCGATTTAAAAAAAAATATGTATATCTCACTATAGATACACATAAAATATAAAGCCTGTCACTTAAAAGGTCACTACGTAGTAGCTAATATTATTATGACTGTTATTAGTGTAGAGGTGCACATGCCCGCCAGTCCCCACAGGCCTGGGTAAACTGAGCCTGCTCTCTGGGAGGCCGCCATGACTAAGGATTCCAGAAGGCAAGTGGAATCCGGGAGTGGGGTGCTGCCTCAGGCCTACCCAAGAGCATCCTCAGGCCAGATCCTTTCCTGCACAGACGCTGACTCTCTCAGACCTGAAGCCCAGCCGGGGGCCCATGTCCGGAGGCACACAGGTGACCATCACGGGCACCAACCTGAACGCGGGCAGCAACGTGGTGGTGATGTTTGGGAAGCAGCCCTGCCTCTTCCACAGGTAACTCACCTCAGGGCAGGCTCCAGGGTTCGCAGCCCAGAGGGTGGGCGGGGCTGACAGGCAGCAGACTTCCGGCTAACCTTCTGGAGGTGCCTGCTCCTCCCTGAGAAGGTGGCCGTTCGCTTTGGCCATGCTTGGCCGTGGCTCAGCCCGGGGACCTGCCAGGCACCCCTTCCTTGGAACGGCCCATCGTGCCGTTGCCCACCGGTTAGCCTTGGTGCCCGCATTCCACCCACTGTGCAGGACCCTCGGGTTCCACGGGACACAGTTTGGAATCTAGGGCCCCTTCCCCCTGGGTTAGCTCCTGGCCAGGTGCTGCAGAGCCAGCCGGGACTGCCTAGAGCTGGCTGAGGTCGAACCTCCAGGGGCAGCCGACTTTCCCTTCCCTGGTTCCACCGTCCAGTCCCAGGAGAGCACACCGTCCATGAGCCAGGAACCTGGGGCGGGGGTGAGAGTTGGGAGGGAGGCAAGAGGTGCCCCTAATGCAGGACTAGAAGAGGTGTGGTTGGGGACATTCCCTGCGCCGCTGGCATGAGGTTCTGCAGAGAGAGCTTTTCCTGGGAGAGAGCTATGCTGAGGGCTGCGACAGATCTGAAGTCAGGCCAGACCAGGCCTTGCCTGAGCGTTCAAGAAAAAAATGGCTCTGACACTTGTTAAAATGGTAAAGAAGAGCTTGCTCAGGACTATTGCAATAGGTGTCAGGACTGTCGCAATGGAGAAAGAGATTGGGCTTGACTCCAGATACGGCAGACAGCTGGGGATTTATAGCCAAGGGGCAGAGCAAGGGAGGCAGTGGATGGAAAATTACTAAGAGGAAACGAGGTTAGGAGGATTCTTGCTAGACCGACTTAACAGGACTCTTGCTGAAGGCAGTCAGGGTGACCAGACATCAAGGGTTAAGGAGGCGGAATTTGATCAGATATCAAGGGTACTCAGATATGGGGGGGGGGGGGGTTCTTGCCAAACTAAGTTAGCAGGATTCTTGCTAAAAATGGGGGTCGGCAAATCAAAGACAGGGCCTCAGGAAGAAGCCTAGTCAAAAAGGGGGCTCAGAGGAGCCCGTCTACAGTCTGGTCAAGGAGAGAGTCTTCGTCAGTAGTTCTCAGGGCTTTGTGTCGGGGCGCTGCTCCCCCACTGCCTCTGACGAGCCTGATGAACAGGGAGGGGCACGGGAGGGCCCCGACCCAGGACCACAGTGTCCCGCCCAACACCACCCAGGAGCCCAGCTCCCCATCTCGCTCCCGCAGGCGCTCTCCGTCCTACATCGTGTGCAACACCACGTCCTCAGATGAGGTGCTGGAAATGAAGGTGATGGTGCAGGTGGACAGGGCCAAGATCCACCAGGACCTGTTCTTCCAGTACATGGAGGATCCTACCATCGTGCGGATCGAGCCCGAGTGGAGCATCATCAGGTAGGGCCTGCCCTGACCTTGGGCTTCCCTCCTCGACCCTCCAAAGCCAAGGGGAGTTCTGGGGCCCAGTCCTGCTGTGGGGACTGATGAACCGGGGGTGGTGGTTCAGGGCACCCCCCAGGTCAGACCTTCCTGGCGGGGCTGCCTCCTTCCACCGAAAGCACTCTGAGCAGGACCCGGCCCTGGGGGCCGATTTGAGGATTGCTGGGCACACTAGGAGGCCAGAAGGTGCTGCAGAGGGCATCCTGATGGCCAGGCCCCTGTTGAGCATGGGGAAACTGCTGTATCAGGGGCCTCAGGGGCAGTGGACTTGGGCTCAGAAGGAGTGGGTGCAGCCCAGCTCCACTGCTTAGCAGCCAAGTGACCTTCAATTAGTTAACCTCCCCGGATCCAGGCTTTCTCACCAGTCAGCTCCCTCACGGGACACTGAGAGGATTACGTGAGGTACAGACACCCAGTGCGGTGCCTGGCTCGTCTCCCCTCCCTCCTCACCCCCTCTACCCACATCCCCCCCGTCCTCAGCCCTCCCCACCGTCTGCTTCAGCTCTGGAGGATGTCTGGGGTCAGGAGAGGGGGCAGAGCATGAAGATGTGGTTACCACAAGCTGAGATGGGGGGTCAATGACGAGTCCAGTCCAGAGAACAATCTTGTAAACCAGGGTCAGCAAACTCCAGCTGGGGGGCCAAATCTGGCTGTCCGTCTGCTTTCATAAATAAAGTTTTATTGGAACACGGCCATGCTCATCCGAATATGTTTTGTCTCTACTGCTTTCTCACCACCGCAGCAGAGCTGAGTAACTGCAACAGACCACATGGCCCCAGTGAGCCTAAAATATTTACTGCCTGGCCCTTTACAGAAAGAGTTTGCCACCGGGCCTTACACCCAAACACCAAAAGGCAGCCTTTGGGAGATGCAGCTTGGCTGTCCTCAGCAGTTAGTCTCTAAGGCCCAAGCCTTGTAAGCTTTAGCCGTGACCTGAAAGCAGGTACATATAAGACAGAGAGGGGCAGAGAGCCTGTAAAAGCTAGTCCAGGATTTGCCCCCAGGGCCTGGCGAGTCCAGGAAGTTGGCACAGCCCCCTGTGCTTAGGCAAACTCTGTGGCTCCCGAAGGCGTTCACAGCCTGGTTTAATTCAGTTCTTCCTCGTGTCACTGGCGCAGAAATAGAGGTGTTGTCCCTCCTGGCACTCGGCAGTCGCCCCCAGTCACTCTCACATCAAGAGGGAGGCTGGAGGTGCGTTCTGAAGGGGCCGGGGCTCCAGCGGTTTCACTGCAGTTAACGGAGTCTGGGATGGGGTGGGGCTCTGCAGAACACGTGGCTTTACACTGCTCGCAGCAGCCTGGGTTACTGATGAGTGGCGATGGGTGATGGGGGCGTTCGATACACGTGTGTCGAATTGATGACCGAGAAGATCGGGAGCTGGCTGGACACCAGAAGCTCATTCGCCAGCACTGCCGGGGCCGAGAGACTCTCTGGGTTTCGAGGAAATCTTCCTGCATGTGCATACGTGGGGTAGGGACGTGCTTCAGTGGGGACCGGTGGAGGGCGAGAGGAAGGGAGGGCAGGAATGGCGTGTAAAGGGGGGCAGATGGATAGAGGGGTAGAGATGAATGGGGCTGTCAAGGACTCTTTACCCACAAGCTTATAACCACTTACCTGTTTTAAATAGATTCTTCTCAATGATATTCCCCTGATTGCAGATAACATAATTCATCACTTTCCTTTGAGTAGCCCCCAAGGAAGCTAGCCTCCATCCCATGCCAGCTTCTCAGTGGCCCTGAAGATACGACAGTGGCGTCCAGGTTTCCATTGAAAAGCTACCCAAAGACGAGTCTCCTAATCGCTGGGCGTTAGCAGTGCTTTGGCTGACTCCCCAGGGTGCGAGAGCCCCGGAGCATTTCAGATTTGCATTCTTACAGGAGGTTCCTGAGCGGCTGGGCCTTGGCCTTTCCCGCGTCCCAGCCGACTGAAGCCTCTAAGGTGGAAATGTGTGGTGAGATCGTCCTGGGGGAGGAGGCTGTGCTCAGGCTCCGGAGGGTCTGGCGGAGGGTCGTCTGGAGCGAGGCTTCCCTTAGGCCAAGGCCAGGGTGAAGAAAATTCCCTGAGACTGGGGAGGGCAGGGAAAGGGACGCTGGGAGACTGCAGAGAAGCAGCTGGCTCAGGTCAGGAGACCTCGGGGGGCCAAGAGGGCCGTGCGGCAGGCCCAGCCTCCGTGCAGTGTCCGCGCTCCGAACGAGCTCAGTGCAGGACAGCCGCGGACATCTGGTCATCACTGACTTCCCCTCGGCTGCTGAGGGCTCGTCCTTATTATGATGCAGTCAGCGTGTCATCTTGTCCCCGTGAATGTTACCCTGCCCGCCGGTTATCATCGTCTTCAGTGCTGGGGTGCAGCCTGATAGATCATCGTCATCGTCATCGTCATCAGGCGCTGCTGCTATTCCTGTCCCTGTGTTTACACGCCTCCTCCTTTCTTCCCCACCAGTGGGAACACACCCATCGCCGTGAGGGGGACTCACCTGGACCTCATACAGAACCCCCAGATCCGCGCCAAGCACGGAGGGAAGGAGCACATCAATGTGAGTCCGGGACTGGTGGGGCTCACGGGGGCGCTGTGCACTCGGCGCCTGGCCGCCCTAAAGGGTGTGGGCTCTCCGAGGGCTCAGGCAGGCTCACCCCAGACACCGATGACCCATCGCGTGTGACGCCCCGGACACTGGGATGGCGGGATGGGGGAGCAGGCATGAGGCCATTTCTACACTCTGGGGTACAGGCATGCAGGAGCAATCTCTTCTGGGTTTCTGGGGTTTCTTATTCTTAATAAGGGATGGAAGACCTTTATTCTTCCGTCCTCTGACCCCCAGTGCCATTCCTTAGCTTAGAGATACCCTAGTGCCTGCCATGGGCAGGGCAGAGGTAGGTGTCAGCTGCAGAGCTTGTCCTTGAGTGCCCAGGTTGTGTGGTCCTGACTCCACGGGAGCTGTGGGGATCCACCCATGACTGTCCCGTGTCAACACCACACCGTACGGCGGCACCGAGGGAGAGCCGGCGGGTGTCTGGGGCTGCAGGTGTGCGGAGACACGCCACATAGCCCTCCCTCTCCGGCTCCACCCCAGCTCTGCGAGGTTCTGAACGCTACTGAGATGACCTGCCAGGCCCCTGCCCTCGCTCTGGGGCCCGACCACCAGTCTGACCTGACGGAGAGGCCCGAGGAGTTTGGCTTCATCCTGGACAACGTCCAGTCCCTGCTAATCCTCAACAAGACCAACTTCACCTACTACCCTAATCCTGTGTTTGAGGCCTTCGGTCCCTCAGGAATCCTGGAGCTCAAGCCCGGCACACCCATCATCCTAAAGGTAGCGTGAGATGGGAGGAAGGAGGCCACTGTATGCAAGAGGAGGCTTTCCAAGTCACAGGAGGAGGCCGCAAGTCATGGGCTTCTACCAGATCTTGTGGCAGGTGTCATTAGCTAGCAGAGGTTGTGTTATAGCCCAGACTATGGTAAATGTGCTCTTTGAGTTTGTATTGAGAGGTGCACTCTCTTTAGGGGCCACAGAAACCTGGTCAGGGCAGCTGGATCCACCCTGGCCATCTGACTCCCAGCTTTGGCCCCTGAGTCCAGGACTTGGGAGGTCAAAGGCTCCTACTGCTTCCTCCCGTGCAGCCCTTTGCAAACCACCTTATAGGGCTTCTTTGGAGCATGGATAGAAAATTAATTTTAACTCATGTGACAATTTGAAGCAACTGGTAGTGACTGATTACAGCTCTGTGTTGAGAAGGATTCTGAAGCTGCCTTTGGGACAAGCTGAAAAGAGTGCCTTGATTACTGATTTCCCACTGAGGAAGGGGGAATAGTAGTATAGGTGTTGTGAATTTTTTGGACTTATTAGGGAAGGTGGCCTCTCCACCAGCTCCCCAGAGGGATGGGACCTCCAGGTGGGAGGACATGTCAGCCAGCCAGTAGCTGTGCTCCTGACTCTGGGGTGGGAACTTGGGCTTTCCTGTCCATGCAGGGCAAGAACCTGATCCCGCCCGTGGCTGGGGGCAATGTAAAGCTGAACTACACCGTGCTGGTCGGGGAGAAGCCGTGCACCGTCACAGTGTCGGATGTGCAGCTGCTCTGCGAGTCCCCCAACCTCATAGGCCGGCACAAAGTGATGGTGAGGCTGGCGGGACTCCACCCTGGATGGGCAGGCACTCAGGATGCGGTGGGGTGAGCGGTCCAGCTCCATCCTGGGCCACCAGGGCTTTCTGGGAGGGGATTCTGGCCTTCTGGAACTTTCCTCCTGGCTCTCCCACACTCCCAGTTCCTTCTCCTCGTCCCACTTCAGACGTTTTTCTTCCGTATTGTCATTCTTTCCATACTGGCTGGTGCTACAGTAAGGGCAATGCGAAACAGCATTCAGTGATGTGCTGTGTCACCTGTTAGAGGCAAGAGACCCTTCCAGGAGAGGACCATCGTTGACCCGGGCAGGACATAATATCACGTCCTGTGCCTTTGTCATCTGTCCTCACAATGGGATGAGTCTTCGGGGATCCGGACTTTGATGGCACGTAGGCTTTTTTAGATCCCAGTTGAGTGCTGTTTCCTCATGAAGACAACCGAGTTCACTCCCTAATAATATAATGTGTGGCTTTCCCAGTTGTGGGGGTGGCCTGCGCTGAGCTGTTCACCCCCGCTCCCTCCACCCCAGGTGCCCTCCTGTCTGCTTTTACAGCCAGCAATGACTCTCCTCCCTGGAGCCATTTCCCTCACGCAACCCTGGTCACCAGCTCACGGGTGGCTTGGGACCCTTGCCTAGGATGTTCTGTGCCCACACCCAGCTCCGTCTCCCCCCGCGTGTCCCCCCAGGCCCGAGTCGGTGGCATGGAGTACTCCCCGGGGATGGTGTACATTGCCCCAGATAGCCCGCTCAGCCTGCCCGCCATCGTTAGCATCGCCGTGGCCGGCGGCCTCCTTATCATCTTCATCGTGGCCGTTCTCATCGCCTACAAACGCAAGTCCCGCGAGAGCGACCTCACGCTGAAGCGGTTGCAGATGCAGATGGACAACCTGGAGTCCCGCGTGGCCCTGGAGTGCAAGGAAGGTCCGGAGTGGCAGGGGGCCGGGCACGCGTGCGTGCGAGTGCGTGTGTGCGTGCGAGTGCGTGTGCGTGCGTGCGAGTGCGTGTGCGTGCGCATGCGTGCGAGCGCGTGCATCTCACACAGCCGCGGAGGTGGGCGGCGGGCGGCGCTGTGTCTGCGCCTGGGTCTCCCGCCTCCAGACTCTCTACCTCAAGTCAGGCCGGGATCATTTCAGACCCCACTAGAGCCGTGTCCAGCCCAGGATCCCGGCCGGGTGAGTTTTGCCCTCTCCTCTGGGGGGGACCCGGAGGCGCCCTGCCGTGACGCCCTCAAGCAATCTTCTTTCAGAAGGAAGGTGAGGCTGGAGGGCTGATCTGAGACTTAGAGGCAAGAGCGTTTTACAGCTTGTATTTTAAAAAATTACCAACACCACCATGAAGTGAAATCAGCCGCACTAAATCCAAGGAGGGAGTGTAGAAGTCAGACCCTTGTCACCCCCAGGAGACCGTTCGTGAGTCACCCTGGGAGAGTCTGAGCTGATTCTTTTGTAGATTTATACGCGGAGTAATCAGCCTGTACCTGGGGCTCTGGCATTCCCACCAGGGAGGCCGTGGCTCTCTAATGGGGAAGCGGGTCCCTTCCATCCTCTCTCCACATCCTCAGCTGTCAACACAGCATCCGCCTTGTGGGACTGTTAATTACTGCCTTTTATTATATTTACGCTGCTTAATTTTTTTCTCTGTAATGTACTCTTCCCTCTAATTAGGTGTAGTGATTAGAATCTCTTTTATGTGCCAGGCGTGAGGCCTTGAATGTCGGAGACGCTCAGTGACTTGAAGGAAAGCTGCAGACCTGTAAAAAGCTAGCTCCCTCCTTTTCCTCCCCGCCAGCTGAGCACCCCAACTGGGAGGCGGCGGCGGGGGCAGTGTGAAGCCAGGTTCCTCTTGGAACGTTCCGGAGAAGGAGGAATTAGCAGTCCCAAAGGGAGTCCTGACTCGGGGACACCGGGGGAGGGCCTTGGCTTCTAGCTCGGGAGAGGCTGTGTCACGTGGGTGGGAAGAGAGATGACAGAGCAAAGGGCACGTAGGATTCGCCTTGAAAGTGTTTTCCAGAGGTGCCCCGAGCTGGCTCTTGAACGCTGAAAGGGCAGCCTGGGTCCAGGGAAGGCGACTTCCCAAAGCCTTGACGGTGAGTCAGGCCGTCAGCCACATACAGACCCCGAAGAGGCCCAGCCTGGCCCCCGCCCAAGGCCCGACCTTTGGATATATAAACACACACACATGCGTGCACACGTGCCCACAGACACTGACGCCCACTCAGGCGGTCACTCATGCCCATGCACGCATTCCCACAAACACACACACGTGTGTTTCTCACTCAGCCCACACGAGTTCTCATCAGGGATTTTGGTGACGGTACATGCCAGAAAGGCTCACTGACTCCCCTTTCACACGTATTGGTGTAGGTTCCACTCAGATGTGTTAGGGTTACTCTACCTTCGGAGTCACTTTTCTTGACAAGGTCCCCCCGCGTCAGTGTGAGCAGAGATGCAGAAAGAGAGCAGCACAGGAGGGGTCTGCAGCAGCCTCTCCAGGGGTCCCGGCGCCATCCCCGTTGTCAAACCAGAACCACTGGTATCCTCAAGGCCCGGAGACCCAGGGTCCCCAGGCAGGAGGTCAGCACCGCAGGGTGTGGTGGGGTCCTGCCGGCAGCAGCTGGGCGGCCGCGTTGTGGTCACGTCGTCAGCAGAGACCACTGGGTGCAGGGCTGGCTTTTTGAGGGCCCTGGAGCTACACTGGGCTTGTGAATTCCTTCTGAGCCCACAAAGTAGTTTTTCCTTATTCTTGTCTATGTAAATAGAAAGAAGTATTGTTTAGTCGATATCCACTGGCTGTTCTTTGCAGGCATGTATTAATCCATCTTGTGTGTGTGTGCTTGCATGCATGTGTGTACGTGTGCATTTGCGTGTGCTAAGGGAAAAAATGGGAGAAGGAAGGGCTGAGCACATGACCTCTGACAACCTCCCAGGGTGGAGGGCTGTACCCAGGACAGAGAGTGATCACACGGCTGTGTAACAGTGGGTCCGTGTGTGGAACTTTCTCGGGGGCCGGGGGGTGGTCTTGCAGCTTTGTGACCATGCCGGAGGCCTGGGCTGTCTCCACAGACAGCAGTACCTATATGCAGATCATAATTCACCATTGAGTAGCATGACCTTGAGAAAGGAAGGACATAGAGACACCCTGCATATTTATCCAGAAGGGATATATCAGTGGGGCGAGAGCCTTCATCTGGCTGCATTTGCTGGTTTGATGGCTCCGGTAAGCTGCGTGGCCAAGAACTGGGACTTCAGAAGAAATAGTTCTTAACTCCTATAAGGAAACCCACTGTAAAACACAGAATCTGAAACAGACTCGCCATCACTGGAACTGCCCCCTTCACTCCCTCTGTCCTTCGATATCACCCCTAACCCCCAGCATATTTTGCAAGCCAAAGCCCTCATCTTCAGAGGGGGAGGCCCTCCTGGCCCCAGCAGCAGCTCACATCTGTGGACAGCCTGCCCCCCATTCATGTTTTGGAAGGGATTTGGCCCAAGACAAGCTTCCTTGTGCTGCATCTTTCTCCCATACCTACATCGTTCACCTCAGCTACGTAAAACATCCCCCTCCTCCTCACTCCTGCGCTACTCGGGTCCACTGTGCGGGTCTCTGGGGGCCTGGGAGAGGGTTCTGAGTGTTCCGAGGCGGCGTAGCTCCTGGGCCCCATCCAGCAGTCTCACGGGCTTGTCTTTGTGCCAGCCTTTGCCGAGCTGCAGACGGACATCCACGAGTTGACCAGTGACCTGGACGGAGCTGGGATTCCCTTCCTGGACTACAGAACCTACACTATGCGAGTGTTGTTCCCCGGAATTGAAGACCACCCTGTCCTCCGGGACCTCGAGGTGAGAAGCAGTTCTGTGGCCAAGTCCTTTCCCATTGTGGTGTTAGTGCAGAGAGAGACAATGGTGACCAAGTCCAGACGCCTCATTCAGAGGAGGGTCAGCTGAGGCCAGGGAGGGGATGAGACTTGCCCAAGGGGTGGTACCAGCTTGCCCCGCCGTTGCTGCCAGCCCGTCCCTCGGGAGGAAAGGGAACTCAGAGCAGAGGTGGGAGTAGGGCTTTGGGTCTTAGGGGGTCATAAATCCCTTGAGAATTGGATGGAAGCTGAAGACCTTCTCCTCAGAAAAACTGTCCATAGACACAGAAACCGGAAATCTGGCAAACGATGTAGGAAGTTCACGGACCCTTGTTTAAGAAACCACGATATAAGGGATTTCACCGCTTAGTTGGTGCTCAGTAAATAAATGTGGGAAAGATAACGGCTGCACTCAGGACGAAGGTGGGAATGTGAGTGGTAAGAACATCACTGCCTTTGTACCAGCAGGGACCTCATCTTGTGAACATTTTATCCCACTTAGTGTCTAGCATAGTGTCTGGCTTAAGCGTATATTCATATTATGCTTTGTTCTGAAAGGGATTTGGAATGACTTATAAATACCAGAGAAATGCGAAAAATATAAATGAGGAAACCAGGGCACAATAATCATCATAAGGAATAATTACCCTGAGTTGACTGTTGACTAACATCCTGGGCCAGTTTTCAGTACTTTACACATGTGCATTGATTTAACCTCCCAAGAGCCCTCCAAAGCAGGTACACCCATTTCACAGGTGAAAAAACTAAGGCCACACAACTGGGAGGGAGTGGGGCAGGGATCCGAGTCCAGCAGGGAGACTCCAGAGTCTGTATTCCTAAGGACAAGCCTGTGCACGTGGCTTCTGAGGGGCCGTGTCCGTGTCATGCCCTACGGCTCTGGAGACTTATTTGGATGGATCAAAAAGCTTTGGCCAGAACACCACGGAAAATGAGACTGATTCCATATTTATATTGTCCGTAACATAGAAACAGACCTGCCACTCCGGAGTTGCACAGTGAAGCAGGTACTGACCCCCTGGGAATGTCTGCATGGGTTCTCCAAGGGGACGTAGAGGCTGTGTCCCTCTGCAGGAAATGCAGCAAGTCCCCAGGGCCCTTGGGGCCCCCCACACACATTTCTCCAACTTGATTGTGGAATGAAGAGTGTGTGTGTGTGTGTGTGCATGCGTGTGTGTGTGTGTGTGCGTGCGTGTGCGTGTGACTTTTGTGTAGACTGTGCATACCTCATTTATCTTTGTAACTCTGGCTTCCAGCAGAGTGCTTGCACATAGTAGGCATGCAGGAAGTGTTGAATGATTTGAATAAATGAATGTCTGTGTGTCTGCCTGAATTAGGGTGGGAATGGCAGTCCTAGGAAGGCAAGTTGTGTTTGAACGTCCCCACACCCCTCAAAATAAGAATTCAACTAGGATGAGTATGTAAAGTTATTTTCTCTTTTTGATTAGCTCAAAATTCCAAGTAGATTTGCTTTAAGCATTTAACCTTTTTTTTTTAAACATCTTTATTGGAGTATAATTGCCTTACAATGTTGTGTTAGTTTCTGCTGTGTAACAAAGTGAATCAGCTATACGTACACATATATCCCCATATCTCCTCCCTCTTGAATCTCCCTCCCACCCTCCCCATCCCACCCCTCTAGGTGGTCACAAAGCACCGAGCTGATCTCCCTGTGCTATGCAGCTGCTTCCCACTAGCTGTCTGTTTTACATTTGGTAGTGTATATATGTCCATAAGCATTTAACTTTTAAATCAGATTTTCTGAGACCATTTCCAAGCTGGCATCCCTGTAGGGCAGCCCGAATACTTTGGAGCGGGCTGGGAGACAGCCTTCTCCCACACAAGGTGTTTTCTTGATGGACACACACACACTCCACACTGCTTTCCCAACCAGTCCTATGGCCCATGTTGTAAACCATGCCACGTCCTATCGTATGGTCTTGTTTCTCATTTGATCCCGTTTAGCTTATGGCTTTCCCACCTGCCCTTGCATCTCCGTAGATGTTTAGATTCTCAGGCCTGACTTGGCACTGATGTAGCACACACCCAAGGGCAGTGCACTCGCAAGGGCTGCCCAGGGCAGTGGAGGGGAGCTCCAGGGCTCATCCCCCACAGGATGCTGTGGGAGGGTGCAAGTTGAACACGGCACCGCTCCAGACGGCACCGACCATATGCAGCACTCCTGGACGCGTGCAGTGCACGACCTGCCTCACTGTCTCTAGCAGCCCTCTTTGCCCGAGACCTGACTCCCTCTCATTGCCTTTCCGAACTGTGCCAGGCTCCTTGCTGAAAGCTGGTGGCATCCCCACCCAGCCGCACTTCCCTGGGCCTTTCCTCCAGGGCTAGTTTTCTGAGAGAAGCTGCTACCCAACTCCTAGGCTTAATCCTCAGCAAGGTGCCCAGCCCAGGAGTCCGCCCAGCAAGCTGGGCTCACAAGACAGAAGCCCTGGGCGCCCTCAGAGCGCTGCTCGAAGCCAGCTCCCTCCTCCACTGTGTGCTGCCCTGGCCCTGCCTGCCTTGTTCCCAGGCATCTGAGGCGCCCCTCACCGGAGGCTTCTGGGGCTGCAGAGTGAACCGCAGCAGACTCCTACCCCTGCCCAGAAAGCTTCAGGAGCCCTTGTTCGGTACGGTCCAGAGACCCACAGTGTCTTCACTTCACTGGGACACCGCCCACCCCGCAGGCTGGACACACACTCATCAGGGCACGTGCAGATCTGCACCACCAGGAGTCCCTGACTCCCCTGCCCCGCCCATAGGTCAGGGGCTGTGGGATGAGCTCAGCCCTTGGAGGGCTGCCCAAGAAGGCCTCTGAGAATCGGGGCTACTGGGTTCTGATGATTACCTGACCAGCCTGTATGACTCCCCAGATGCTCCCTGGGTGGACACCTCACCTCTGCCCGCGACTGTTCCCATGGGCCCCGTTACAAGTCACAGCACGTCCTACCGTGGCCTGATTCCTCATCTGGCACGTTAGAATTTCCCCTCAAACCTGAGGCTTCTCTCTTGTCCTTGCCTTTATCACAAGGGGAGACTTTCTCGTCCCATCCTTCTGCTCAGGATGGAGTTAACAGTCAGCTTCACCGATTTCCCTGAATTGGAGACCACGAGACGGTTAATCGTCAGGCGTGGGCTCTGAATCAAGCAGGTCACACAGATTTTTTTAAGTTCTGGTAAAATATACATAACATAAAATTTACCATTTCAGCTGTTCTTAAGTGTACAGTTCAGTGGCCTTCAGTTCACTCACATTACTGTCCGTCACTACAGTCTGTCTCCAGAACTTTTTCATCTTTCCCAGCTGAAACTCTGTACCCATTGAACAGTAACTCCCCACTCCCCCTCCCCTGCAGCCCCTGGCAACCACCATTCTACTTTCTGTGTCTATGAACTTGGCTAATCTGGGTGCCTCATATAGGTGGAATCATACAGTATTTGGACCTTTGTGACTGGTTTCTTTCACTTAGTAAAATGTTTTCAAGGTTCATCCTTGTTGTACCACGTGACAGGATTTCTTTCCTTTTAAGCCCATTGTGTGTAGAGACCACATTTTATTTATCCGTTCATCTGTCTGTGGATACTTGGGCCGCTTCCACCTTTTGGCTAGTGTGATAATGCAGCTATGAACATGGGCGTACAAATATCTGTTTGAGCTCCTGCTTCCATCTTTTGTGGCATATACCTAGAATATAAGACTTTTTCATTTCCATTGAACTCATTAATTAATTTCTTACAGGCAGAAATCAACTTTTACTGTTCCACATTAGCTTGGGGCTGTTTGAGATCCAGTCTCCTTTGTAAGATCCAGAGATCTTGTGTGGAGGGTTCTTTTCTTACGTGTTTCCAACCTCTCCCTGCCACTGGAATAGTTTCTCTCTATTGGTTTTCCGGGTTTGGAAACATTCCTAGGGAAGCCATTGACTAATCTGAAGCAGGGTTTGTACCTTTTCAGGCACTGGGATGGGCATGGTAGGTGTGAAGAAGATGGGGTCCTCTGGCTCTAGGCTGCCCTGGAGGTTAGGCTACCAGGCCGTTCTTCTGTGGCCGTCTGGTGCAGTCCAGGCATTTGGGTGAGGGGTTGCCCAGGCACTGATCACACACCGGTCCTTCAAAGACAGAGAGCAAACAGTAACCACACACCTCATTTTCCACCTATACCATTGCCTCCTAAACTCTAACCTATTGGGTTACAATGAAAATTTACTATCCAGTTTTATACTCACAGACTTCAACTAAATTATCGAACCATCTGGTGAATAAAGCAAGTCTTGTTTCAGGGTGCCGTCTGCTTAGGGAGTAGGGGTGCCAGTTACACAGGGGAACTGTTCTAGATACTCTCTACCAAGGCACTTCCCTCCGTCCCCTCTTCCTGAAAGGGGGAGAAAATGCCTACTTTCCACACCCAGACACTGTGCCAATACATTAGGCACCTTGGAAACTCTGGGGCAAGAGGGATCAGTGGAAACAGCCAATGGAGGAGAGGCAGGTAGTAAAACTTCTGCTGTTGAAGCGCGCTCTGTGTGTGCCGAGCACTTTACATACATCATCTTACTTAATGTTCTTGAAACATTATGACATAGGCACTCAAATTCTCATTTTATAGATGAGGCAGTAGAGCCCGGAGGCGACAGGGCTTTCCTCCATGTACGAGTCTGTTAGTCTCTCTGATTCCAAACCCCATGCTGCTACAGGGATGCTCTTTCCCTGCAGATAGCTTCGCTAAACCTTCCTTCCCAGGGCCCTGAGCCTTGCTGCCCTGAGCGTGCAGCCAGGCCAGGGAGTCCAGAGCACATCCTCCTCCACTCCAGGCGCCACAAGCCAAGCCTGCCCTTGGCTCCCCTGCCCTCGACGGACGGCCACCTGAGCTCCAGGAGGCCCTGCACGGGCGCTGCAGGGGGGACTCAGAGCTGGCCTTCAGTCACCTCCCAGGCCCAGGGGTAGGCCAGACAGGCCAAGGATGCGCAGGATGGACGGGCGCTCAGGAGCCAAGCAAGCTGGGGTTTGGCGATCCTGCTGGCTGGCCTTGGGAAGCCACGGTAGCTTCCCTGAGAGGCTGTTAAAAGAGGATCACGAGAAGGCTTCATTGGACCAATGTGTACAGTGTGCCAAGACTGTCCTTTCCCCATGGCGGGAGCCCAGGAAGTGGCATTGTCTCTTATTATCGGGACAAATTAGAGAAATGTCTTCTGAGAGGTCTGAAGGAGAGGGGAGGTAAAACGGGTACGCCTGCGTGGGAGGGGCTGTCTCGGAGTCGGGCGCTGGGCAGTAGGAGACAGACGTCTGGGCAGATTGAGGCCCCGCGCAGTGGCACAGTGAGGTGACCATGTCTCCCTGCTCTTCCCTCAAGAGCCGCCGTGGAGTGGGGGACTAGGGGGGCCAGGCAGGAGGCAAGCCAAGGCTGGTGACCTTGGGGAACCAGAGGGTCTCCAAGAGGGGCTGTGCTGAGAGCCTGGCGGAGCCGCCGGTGGCCTGGCCGGTACCACCCTGGCTCTGGTGAGCTCTGCTCTCTCCTGAGAACTGCCTGGAGAGGTACCAGCCTTCCGTGTACCAGCACATCTGTGTACCAGCACAGCGGCAAAGGAAATGCAAACGGACCTGTTTTGGAAACATGCATGTTCCTGACCTGTGGGAGCTGCTGGTTCAATGCGAGTGTCTCTCTGAAGAGTTCAGGGGTCCCCCCACTGAAGGGGCCTTGAGACTGTTGGCCTCCCCAGTTTAAAATCTTCAGAGTGAAGCCGGTTGAAATTGCTGCCCTTCCGTAACTGGACTGTGATGGTGCTGAGGCTTTTCACGCATCTCGTTCCGTGCTCTCAGGAGTCCCAAGAGAGGGCAGGACACGGTGCCAGCTGCCCAGGTCGTGGCCCGGTCTGACGCTTCTCTGTCTTGGGATCTGGGGAAGTTCCTTATCCTTGTGGGACCCTGGGGTAATAATGGCACCTACCTCGTAGGCTGTTGGGTGGGTTACATGGGTCAGTATTTCTGAAGCGTGTGGAACTGTGCTCGGCATAGAGTAAGGTCTGTATACATATTAACTGCAGTACCTTCATGTTGTTGATAAAGGAACTGAGTCTCCTAAGGGTCCTGCAGCTCATAAATGACTGTGATGAAGTTAATGCAAGCTCAGCGGACTCTGAAACTGTGTTCTTTACTGCTTCATACGGGACACTCCTTCCCAAGGACCTGGTGCATGTACTCTCCCTGCCCCTGCCAGGGGGGACACATCCCTCAAGATGAGGCTTCGATGGTACCTCCTTTGGATGCCCCACCTCCCCCAGCATGCCACTTCCCACCAGATGCCCTGCTCCGTGTTCTCAGAGGGCCTTCCCTCCAGGGCAGAGGCCGTGCTTCATTTTTTAAGTGAACTTTTTGTTTTAATGGAAGTATACAGACAGAGCAATACACAAATTATCAGAACACAGCTCAGCGCATTTTCCCCGAGTGAACACAGCCATTAAGCCAGCTCACAGATCGAGAAGCAGAACATTACCAGCCTCCAAAAGTCCCCCTGTGCCCCTTTCCAGTCACAGCCGCCCCCAGAAAACCCTTTTTTTTCCCATTGATGAATGTTAATTGTTTTTCTTAAATCTGGATTTAAATGGTATTGTCCAGTATGCTCTCTTTTGAGCGTGGCTTTTTTCTTTCAATATGTTTGCAAGATTCATCCCTGTTATTGTGAGTAGCAGTGGGTCCTTCATCCCTGTTGCTGTGCAGCATTTCATTGGGTGAATGCACCGCAGTTCCTGGAACCCTCCTATTGTTGCTGGACCTCTGGTTGTTTCCCATTTGGGGCATGACGCATGGTGCCGCTGTACCTATTCTCGTGCATCTCAGAGACGCATCCTCCGTGCACAGCTCAGTCGCTGGCTCATGTTGCTGAGTGGATGGTACACCCTTGTACCCTTGCACGGACCTCCCAGTGAAAAGAAGATGCAGGCAGGAAGATAAAACCTTCTTCCCTCCCTTTCCCTGCATGGAGCAGGGTCTCAAAAGGAATCCCTAGGAAAACATCAGATGCTAGAGTTAGGGAGTGCCTGAGAGGCTCTTGGGCTTAAGCTTTCCCTTTTTTAGGTGAATGAACTTGGGCCCCCAGAGAAGTAAAGGGACTTGTCCAAGCTTATGTGGCGTGGGGATGTCAGAGCCCACGTGGAACCCAGAAGTCCTGACTCTGAGCCCACTGGTCTGTCAACAGGACCCCCAGGGCCAGAGACAGGTCAGCATTATGTTAGCCAGAGGCCCAGGTTTGGTAAACCCCCAGCAAGGGTGTCACTCACAGCATCCCCGACCTCCTGGAGTCCCTACCTGGGACTGTGATGGTGGTCTCCAGTGGTGTGGGGTCCCCTTGTCAACGCCACGCTAATGATGACGTTCTCTCTGTCTCTAGAGACAGTGACCTGCCTCGTGGGCTGTGATGGAGGTTAGGTAGACACCACATGTGGCGCCTGGCTCTAGATAAGGACTTGGTGGCATCAGCCAGGTGGCCTGTCGTGGGTGAATGGGAGGATGGGAGGGTCAGCAGTGTGCACGGCCCACCCGGTGGGGTGTCCATGGGGCCTCGCCCCTCTCGGGCGGCAATTAAGACTCGCGCACCCCTGGGTCTCCCCCGCAGGTCCCGGGCTACCGGCAGGAGCGCGTGGAGAAAGGCCTGAAGCTCTTCGCTCAGCTCATCAACAACAAGGCATTCCTGCTGTCCTTCATTCGCACGCTGGAGTCTCAGCGCAGCTTCTCCATGCGTGACCGCGGCAACGTGGCCTCGCTCATCATGACGGTGCTGCAGAGCAAGCTGGAGTACGCCACTGACGTGCTGAAGCAGCTGCTGGCTGACCTCATAGACAAGAACCTGGAGAGCAAGAACCATCCCAAGCTGCTGCTCAGGAGGTAGGGGTGCGGCCCCGGGGTGTCCGACCCAGCCCAGCGCACCGGCCTGGCCCTCCTGCCCTCAGGGAGACCAGGGCAGGGCTCCCCGGAGCAGCCAAGCTCCCCCAAGGTCAGGTACTGACCTGGCCAGAGGCCAGGGTGCACCCCACGCCCTCTTAGAAGAACCTGTCCATCATGTTGGTGCCTCTGACTCAACCACAGCCCATCTGCTCACCCCGTGGTTTTTCTTCTGCCCCTAAATCCACTTTCCACTCTCCTCCCTCTGCTCTAACCCGCCCCTGATTTGACCCTCTCTATCAGAGGTTTTCTCTTGGGCACTCTTCAGAGGTCATCTTTCCATCCCCTCACCTTATCTAAGTCAGAGCCTGAATCAGGACAGACACCTCAGGGCCTCTCTGGGAACCCACCTCACCATCTCAAGTTGGGAAACTTTAGCCCCTGCAGCTCTCACTGCTGCCTGGTAACAGGAGAAGCAGCATCACCCGGGAGGTTGTTGGAAAGGCAGAATCTCAGGTGCCACCCCACACCTACTAGATCAGAATCAGCATTTTAGCGAGAAACCTAGGGGATCTGAATGTGTAGTGAAGTGTGAAAAGCACTGGTCCAGCCTGTGTTTGAATTAAAGGTCTTTCGCGGCAACTTGCCTGATGCAACCCAGCAAGTATTTCCTGGCACCTGCTATGGGCTCTGCCCGGGTCCAGGGTCCACCTCTCAACACCGTGGGATGCCTCATCCTCGACACCGTTGAAATCTGCATGGTCACGTGTGCAGAAATAACCATATACCGTGGCTTTGCCTTCTATGAAATCGAGACCCTCTGCCTCTGTCTACGCTGCCATTCAAATTGTTCATGTACTTGAAGGCCGTAGCAACCAGAAGTGTCCTTTGGCTCGTAATGCTGCTGTGGTGTTTGCACTTCCAAAGTAAAAGAATAAGTGGGTTTGCGTAGCAGCATGAAAGATGCAAATTAGACTCAAGAATGAACTCCCTGTCATTGCAAATAAAACACTAGAAAGGTTCCCAGGAGAAGTTCCAAAGTGCATGGAAGCCTTTTAAACAGGACAATTTGGGCATCTCTTGGAATGAGCTGGGTATCCAGCTCCATGTTACCACCTACTCTGGGAGTCTTTAGCTTAGGCGATGGGCTCAGTCTAGTCTATCTGGCCTTTCTCCATGACCCTCTTCCCCTGCCACCTTCTTTTCTATCCCTTGCCAAATGAGTATCTCCCAGATTTTCTTTTCTTTTCTTAGCCCAAGGAACACACCTATCCTATGAAGTTCTCTAAGGCTATCACCAGTGTGGTAGCTATGAGCCACACGTGACTATTTAACTCTAAGTTAATTTAAAGTAAATAAAATAAACAGTTCAGCTCCTCAGATGCACTCGCCGCATTTCAGGAGCTCAGTAGGTATCTGTGGCTGGCGGCTACCATGCTGGACAACACAAAGTGCTACTGGGGTATTTCATCCACCCCGAAAGTGCTCTTGGACAATTGGACAGGGCTGCCCTAACACGTTCTCACAGAAACTCACCCGGGAGCCTGCGCACAGAAGGTCATCTCCCCGCTTGGCAGGCAAAGCTTGTCTTATCATTATGGTGTGTCTAGGAGTCCAAGGAACTCAGGTATCCCTCAGGGTCTTAAGATTTGGCCTGAAAGCCTTAAGCAGCAAGAGCCGTGCAGATCCCCCTGCCCTCCCAGCCCCTGAGGTCTGACCAGCTGCCTCTGTCTTTGTCTTGCCCTGCTGGGTCCCTCTGTGACTGGTGCCAGGACTGAGTCGGTGGCTGAGAAGATGTTGACCAATTGGTTTACTTTCCTGCTCTACAAGTTCCTCAAGGTATGATTGGATTCTGGGGGATCTCTGGGCCTACCTCAGTTTCCCCACCAGCCTGGGAATGAACCAGCATCCCCCCTATTTCCTCCACGGCCCCCAAGTCCACAGATGCTGGGGCCTAGCTCCTAGAACCCCGCCAAGAAATGTAGTTTCCCTTGTCATGGAGGGGACAGGCTCCTGACCATCTCAGGAGACAGAGACCCACGGTCAGGCCTGGCTTGAGAGGCACGGTCCCCACAGGCCGCTCTCTCACAGGTGAGGGGAGATGAGCTTCTGAGAAGACCCTGCATTCCCTTTTTTTCCTCTTGCTCTCCTCCTGCCCCTCCGGCCCCAGACTTAGTGAGGCTGACGAGGGTCCTGGGCAGGTACAGGAGCGCGTGTGGCGGCAGATAAGCCGAGGACATGCCTGGGGGGTGGAAGAGCTGCTCGGCCTCCAATTACTAACTTGTTTTCTAAGGAGTTCACGCCACCGAGGACTGACCTCTGTCTCTCTCTCTTTTTTTTTATATATATATATCTTTACTGGAGTATAATTGCTTTACAATGGTGTGTTAGTTTCTGCTGTATAACAAATTGAATCAGCTATATGTATACATGTATCCCCATATCCCCTCCCTCTTGCGTCTCCCTCCCTGTTCCACCCCTCTAGGACCTCTGTCTCTTGATGGGGCTGCAGAGAAAGCAGGGTGGAGTGAGAGCGGGGAGAGGGGCAGAGAGGGGGCCGGGGAGATGAAAAGAGAGCTCAAGAATGGCAGTGGGAGGAAGCAGGAGAAGAGAATGATAACTGAGGAGTGGAAAGCAGCCCTTCGGAGAGGCAGAGGCTGGGGGAGGCCGAGCTCCGCACAGCATGACTCTCCTCCGTGTCCAGGAGTGCGCCGGCGAGCCCCTCTTCTCCCTGTTCTGCGCCATCAAGCAGCAGATGGAGAAGGGGCCCATTGACGCCATCACGGGCGAGGCCCGCTACTCTCTGAGCGAGGACAAGCTCATCCGCCAGCAGATCGACTACAAGACCCTGGTAAGCCAGCCTCCCAGCTCCTCCCCGTGGCTCTGGTGGCTAGGTTCTGGCCCTGCGCAGCCCCGGCCCAGCCGAAGGGATGGTGGAAATGCTGATGACCATCCTCTCTAACGCCTCTTTAACACCACTGCTCTCAGCCACCTCTCTGGGTGCCCACTGCACGGGGCCAGCCTGGTGTTCCACCTGTGCCAGTCACTCCATCTGAGCCGGTCACCCCGACTTCCTTGTCCTAACATGCCAGGGCACCTGGATTTGAGGACCGGTGGCTCAGACACACCTGAGCAACAGCAGGAGACCGGTGTGCTTTCAGGCCGGTGCACTGGATTGTGGGGCAGTAACCCCTTGCCGGCAGCTGGCTGACTGATCCCAGGGAATGAACTCCTTCTCAGCGGTTCTCCCAGTGGAGAACCCACACTTCGCAGACCAGTTCCAAGCAGGTAGCATGTAGAGCACGAAAGAGGGGAAGCCAGAAATGGTTGCTCGTGGTTCTGAAGGTCGCACCTACATGACCCGAGCTGTAGGATGGGAGGCCAGGCTGGCCTAGCGGTTTCAGGTGTTTGTCCAGGGAACAGGGGGACCCCCTCAGTGAAGGTTACACTCCCTTTCCTGCCAGAAACAGGCATCCTAGGAGGCAGCAAAGCTCAGCATTTTGGAGCGCGGGGTTTGGAGTGGGGCAGAGCTGGACTGGAGCTATGACTCCTCCTGACCAGCTGGGGGATTCGGGGCTTAATCTCTCCAAGTTTGGGTTTTGTTTTTTTAATCTGAAAAAAAAAACAGGGATAATAATAAAAGAGGGATAATGACAGCATGTAGCTCCTGAAGGTGTCCAGAAGATGGAGTGGGATCTGGTGTACAAAGCTGTGAGCCCAAGGTCAGCCCACTGCTGCCTCACGGGGGCTCTGCTTCCTCTTTCCCGCCATGACTGTCCGCTGGTGCCCACTGTCTCTCCAGGCGGGAGAGCTCACTCTTGGGCTTTTCTTGGAGAGAGTTGTGACCTCCCACCAGATCTTTTCCAGGAAAGAGAAGAGGAGGTAGAAGAAAGGAGTGAGAAAACAAGATAAAAGATAAATGTGGAGGGTGGTACGTGGGTGGAGCCCAAGAATGGAGGTGGAAGAGACAGCAATGGTGTTAAAGAGGACAGAGAATAGATGGGATTTAAAATGCAGTCATTGGGAAGTGAGACACATGACAGGCCAAGGCATGGCAGAGCCCGGCAGGGGCCGCGAGCCGAGGATGAATCCCAGACCCCGAGGCCAGCTGGGGAGACATCCCTGCCACTCTGAATAAAGCCAGTCCTGCTGGCTGGGCGTGATGCGACCGTGATGCACCTGTCCCACTCCATCCTCGGAGGGCCCTGGGAATCCCAGCAGGCATCTCAGCAGATTTGCCGGGATTGGCTCAGTTGACGAGGCTTTGAGGCAGCAGGGTGAGTGAGGGCCCTGCTTCTTTGCAGTCGTGGTCTGCTCCGGAGGAGAGAGTTAGAGGCGCTGATTAAAAGGGGAAAGGAAGGGCTTCCCTGGTGGCGCAGTGGTTGAGAGTCTGCCTGCAGATGCAGGGGACACGGGTTCGTGCCCCGGTCCGGGAAGATCCCACATGCCGCGGAGCGGCTGGGCCCGTGAGCCATGGCCGCCGAGCCTGCGCGTCCACAGCCTGTGCTCCGCAACGGGAGAGGCCACAACAGTGAGAGGCCCGCGTACTGCAAATAAATAAATAAATGGGAAAGGAAAAAAAAAAAACCTTCCAAAAATAGAGACCAGAATAGATTTCTTAATGAGCTAGAACTACTGTTGAAATGTCTCCTGCCTGGTCTCTCCCTCTCTTTCCCATCTCATCAGCGGCTCCCCAGTATTGAATCCAACACGGTTGTAATAACACTCTGTCCCCAAATTGCAGCATCCTTTATTCCAGAGGCCAAACTACTGTTAGCACACCCAGCCTGGTTGCAGATGACTTCAAGAGAATGTGAGGAAATTGGAGTGGGTCAGGGACGCGCATCCATTTGAGGTGGAAAGAGTTGGGGAAGAGGCACCGTGAGGAAAGGGGAAGGAAATTACAGTTGTCTTGCTTGGAGAAGAAATGGCTGTGGGGAGGTTTCATAGCCATCCTCAGGCCTGTGAAAGGAACCCCCCCACGTGGAAGGGGGAGCAGCCCGGTGGTGGTGAGGAGGGGCCAGGAAGAAAGTGTGTTAGCAGCAGACAGGGCTGACCCGAGACTCCAAGATGAAGGGGTCAGAAAAAGACAGGGTGGCCTGCAATTCAGCACTGGCTGGAGGAGCCCAGGGTACTTTGGGCCAACTGATGGTAACCTTGTGCTGGGCGGAAAGGGTAGCCACAAAGAATGAGACAGGTGCTGAGAGGCTCAGCCAGTATCACTTGACAGTCAGATGCACCACGTACGTGTAGAGTGATTAATTAGATTGAATTTGGACTAGCATGGCCTAGGGGCCTGCTGCTGGGCGTGCCCAAGGGCATAAACTGGGAGCCTGCTAGAGTGCTAGGTGCTCACCTGTGATCCTGCCTGAATGCAGAGTCTCAGACCCCATCCTCGATCTCCTGAGTCAGAATGTGCGTTTTCACAAAACCCCTTTAGTGATTCTATTCACAGGAAAGTTTGAGAAGCACTGACCTAGCAGAACAAACCCCAGGCAGTTGCTCTGAAAAAGCCAAGAGACCTGGGCGCGGGGCTGGGGAGGGGAACTTCCAGGTGGAGCTGGGGCTTGGCCAGCGGCCAGGGAACCCCGTCCCTCCGTGGGGCCACTGCTGCTTCTCTGGATGCCCTGAAGCAGCCACAGAGTGGTTCTCATGGGGCCACCACGAACCCCAGGGGCAAGCAGAAATGTCAGGGGGGCATGCTCAGGTGGCAGCCCCCGCTTCGTGGTCTCACAGCCCTGCCTGGGGGAGGCCAGGCTCCACCACCACCACCACTGGCCCAGAGCTCAGGACCCCAGGGCAGCAGCAAGTACTAGGCTGTGCGTGGCCACGGAGGGGGGCTGGGAGGGGTCCCGGAAGTCTCTTAGGAGGCACGGAATGGCTGGGAGAGGGCACACAGGAGGAGCACGTGGTCCAGAGTTCCTTCCAGCATTGTTTTCGGTTTAAAACATTTTGAGGGTGACAGTTCGGTTTTATAGATTTAGGAGGTTCTCTTCTTAATGGAATGAGCATGTTCCCGTGGGAGCTCACAGCAGTCTGGTCGCTAATGAAAGGCAGGCGTCCAGGGGCCAGGGTTCTGACTGCCGCCACGTGGACCAGGAACGGGTGGGGATGGGCAGAAGGCTGTCGTCCGGATCTGCAGACCAGATGTACGGTTGGGAAATGGCTGGCGGGGGAGGCGGTACAGTGACGGTTCTGAGAAGGGAGCGCACAGAGGGCGCAGGCAGCAGGGTCAGACGGGCTGCAGAACCCGGCTCAGCGCGGCCATCTGGCAGCACCTGTGACCCACAGCGCCCACCTGGATCCACTCTGGTCCACCCAGAGATCCCACGATCTCACCACGGAGAGAGGGCCCACGCTGAGGACGGCAAGAGAAGCAAAACTGTTAGAAATGGCCCAGAACTTTTTTTTTAAAATAAATTTATTTATTTATTTATTTTTGGCTGTGTTGGGTCCTCGCCACTGCACGTGGGCCTTCTTTTCAGTCGTGGCGAGCGGGGGCTGCTGTTCATTGCGGTGCGCAGGCTTCTCATTGTGGTGGCTTCTCTTGTTGCGGAGCACAGGCTTCAGTAGTTGTGGCACAGGGGCTCAGTAGCTGTGGCTCAAGGGCTCTAGAGCGCAGGCTCAGTAGTTGTGGTGCACGGGCTTAGCTGCTCCGCAGCATGTGGGATCTTCGCGGACCAGGGCTGGAACCCGTGTCCCCTGCATTGGCAGGCGGATTTTTAACCACTGCGCCACCAGGGAAACCCTGGTCCAGAACTTTTTAAAGGAAAAAATATAGTTTGGTGCATTAGGCAGAGTCTTAGCTTATCTGACTAATTCCAAAAAGAGAAATGGAGGTCCTGAGCCAGGGTGGCCTCTTCCCCTAATACCAGGTTTCAGGTTCGGAGCCAGGAAGGGCTGTCAGGTGGCCTGAACTTGCAGTGTTTTAAAGGGCACCTTTTTTTTTTTTTTTTTTGCGATACGCGGGCCTCTCACTCTTGTGGCCTCTCCCGTTGCGGAGCACAGGCTCCGGACGCGCAGGGTCAGCGGCCATGGCTCACGGGCCCAGCCGCTCCGCGGCATGTGGGATCTTCCCGGACCGGGGCACGAACCCGTGTCCCCCGCATCGGCAGGCAGACTCTCAACCACTGTGCCACCAGGGAAGCCCTAAAGGGCACCTTTTTATTTTTAAAGAACACGCTAAGCTTCTTACAGATTCTCCAACCTCCGATCAGCCCAGAACCCTCACAAAAATCGAAGCACATGAAATCTTTGGAGAAAGGAGCCAGATTCCCATTAGTGGGGGTGTGTGTATGGGACAGAGTAATGAGAAAGACAGACAGACACACAGGGATGGGGGCTGGGGGTTTCAGAGGTGGGCGAGGGTCTGGGTGTGCTGCTGAGTTGCTGCCTAGTGAGTGTGTGTGTGTGTGTGTGTGTGTGTGTGTGTGAGTGAGAGAGAGAGAGTGGTGGCAGGGGGACATGCAGTAGTGTCCATTCTCTGACACGTTGCCCCTCATTGCCCCCTCCTGCTTGGACATTGTTCCCTTTGATAAATCAGGATTTTAATGGAGTCTCTCGTGAAGAGTGAAATATGCAGCTCCTACTCCTGCAGTGATGCTGAAGCTGTACCGCTTTCCTGCTGCTTGTGGGGACGGGAAGGGTAGAGGGCTTGGCTGGGGTCGCCCCGCCACTGTCCAGTCCAACCTGCCGAGGCGGAGCCAGTCAGGATAGGACTCCAGGATGCGGCTGGCATTCCCCGGGCTCTCCATGCTGCCCTCCCCACTCACCGCCTCTCCCCACCGCCCGCAGGTCCTGAGTTGTGTCAACCCAGACAATGCCAACAGCCCTGAGGTCCCAGTGAAGATCCTCAACTGCGACACCATTACTCAGGTCAAGGAGAAGATTCTGGACGCCATCTTCAAGAATGTGCCCTGCTCCCACCGGCCCAAGGCTGCAGACATGGACCTGGGTGAGTAGGGCCGCCCACCCAGGAGGCTGTGCTGTGACTGCTTGGAAGCCCCTCTTACTGACCAGTGGAGCCAGGGTGCAGGGAGCAGGCGTGCACGGCCCCCAGGAGCCCAGGAGGTGCACCTTCATGGCCACTTAGTGAGCAGTAAGCAGAGGGGGGACCACAGTCTGCTGGTGATCTGACTGCCTCTGGGATCTTTTGAGTAGCCGAGGGGTGGGAGTGGAGGTGTCACATCGGCAGTGAAGAGGATTTAGTCTGAATCTGTGTGGCCCAAGGTCTTGCCACTACCTGCGTCGTGCCCCCAGGCCCTTCCCTTCGCCTCTGTTCTGTGCGTCTAATTTTTGCTGACTACCGAAGGCAAGAGGGATCTGGGTCAGTGATGGAGGATGGAGAGAAAGGATAGAGAAAAATAAGCTATGACAGCCTACTGGGGAGTAGGATGACATTTTATTTGAATGTTCCACGAATAGATCGCATAGCCTATATAAACAAGGGCATGCCACTTAGGGCCAGCTGTTCTTGGATCCCGTTATGGCTTGCCCGAGTGTTTAATAAGATATCGTCCTGGGGAAATCCTAGTGGGGAGCCCCAAGCTCCAGAGAGGCCGGGGCTGAGGAGAGGCAGTTCGGCATTGTGGATCAGCACCAAACATGCCTGGGTTTGAGTCCTGGTTCCACCAAGTCCTAGCTGTGTGACCTTGGTCTAGTTACTTAACCTTTCTGTGCCTTAGTTTCCTTGCCTATAAAATGGAGATTAATAATAGTGCCTGCCTCACTGTAAGAACGAAAGGAGATGATGCACGTAAAAGCCTCTGATGCACTGTCTGGCCCATAGTACGTACTCAGTATTGGCTGCTGCTGTTACTGATTGTGAAGATAATAGTGGTAAGGAAACGGTATGTGTCTGTTTGTTGGTCCTGGGCCTGGAGGAAAAGGTGTTTTTGTGTGTATGTGGTTGGGTCTGGAGATTGGTGGAAACATAGAGGTGGGAGGACCTCCAGAGGCCCCTAATCCATCCATCTGGCCTCTCTAAGCTGGCTTCAGCTAAGCCATCCAAGACAGATGGGCGTCTGTGCTATTTTCTAAACTCCACAGGGAATTTGATCCCCTCCCAGTGCCTCGCCCCACCTGCCCCCAAATTCTGATGCCTAAAGACTCAAGATCAGGAATTTCTGCTCACTCACCTCAATTCTTACTGCTTCCCTTCCCCCATCTCCTCCTGGCTGGCTGTTGGCGGGATGTGTTTGGCCCTGTGCCTGGAGCTCCATGGCCCCAGGGAGAGAGATGGGCTGAGCATGTGCTCCCGTTCACTTTGGAGGTGTCTCTGTGTATGTTGTTTCTAGGACCAAGAGGAAGCATCTGTGAGAGTCTGCAGTTGGGGGGGGGGGGTGTTGGGCGAGTGTGTCCATGTGTGTCCCGGGCACTGGTCCCTAGAGTTGGAGTGGGCATTTCTGTCTGTATGCGGGTGATTCTGCTGCCATGAACGTCCCACAGACTGATGGAGCCAAGGGCTCGCTTACAGAACCAGTGCAAGAGAAAACAGTTCCTGGGAAGGAAGACCCCTGTGTTTCCCACCCCCAAACAATTAAGTGGGCTACTGCATAATGGGTCTCCCAGGGAGAGTTGAATTCACTAGGGTAACCAGGTAGCACTCACCATGCCTTTTGTTCATCTGTGGGAGCCATGGCAGGGTCCACCCTTGGCTTTTCAAAGTCATTATCTGCAAAATGGGTGGGTGGGAGGAGAGCCCTGGCCTAGCGGGGCCAAGAGGAGGAGCTGTTATAAGAACCTGTATCTTTATGCCGAAGGTGTTTGGAGAGCTCACGGGTGCGGGTGCATGTAGAATTGTGCGCTTCTGGTGCTTGGGAATGGGGTGACCTCCCATGGGGGAGAGAGACCACGTCATGGCTGGTGGATGCTGCTCAAGACCAGCCCTCCTCACCTGGAAGCCACACACCCAGAGCTTGGGAGGGGAAGGGGCTGCTTTTTAACTTCAGAACATTTGCTGGGTTCTAGCCCAGCAAAGCATCATTAATGAAAGGATGTGATGCATCTGGAGTGAAGGCAGCAGCATCCAGAGCAGCCACGGCCACTTCCTGCTGTCTACTTCCTGCCGTCCACTTCCTGCCGTCCACTTCCTGCCGTCCACCTCCTGCCATCCACTTCCTGCTGTCCACTTCCTGCCGTCTACCTCCTGCTGTCCACTTCCTGCCACCTACCTCCTGCTGTCCACTTCCTGCCATCCACCTCCTGCTGTCCACTTCCTGCCGTCTACCTCCTGCTGTCCACTTCCTGCCGTCTACCTCCTGCTGTCCACTTCCTGCCATCCACCTCCTGCTGTCCACTTCCTGCCGTCTACCTCCTGCTGTCCACTTCCTGCCATCTACCTCCTGCCGTCCACTTCCTGCTGTCCACTTCCTGCTGTCCACCTCCTGCTGTCCACTTCCTGCCATCTACCTCCTGCTGTCCACTTCCTGCCATCCACTTCCTGCTGTCTACTTCCTGCCACCCACCTCCTGCTGTCCACTTCCTGCCATCCACTTCCTGCTGTCCACCTTCTGCCGTCCACTTCCTGCCGTCCACCTCCTGCCATCCACTCCCTGCTGTCCACCATGAGTGAAGGAAGCCTGAGGGCTGAGCAGCAACCAGGACCCGCCTGAGAGCTGTTACTCTCTCAAGCTAGAGGCTGCTCAGGCCAGGGGCTGGGCCTCCAGTGACACAGTGCTCGCCAGGTCCCAAGAGGACAAAGGACCTACCTTTCCCATCATAGGAGCTGCTGGGCAGGATGGAGGGGCCACCCCGGAGGCACAAGGCCTCACAGCATGGAGGGTAAAGGGGAGAAGCCAAAGAAAGGAGGCAGTTTGAGTCTCAGGGCCCCATCCTTCTGGGGAAGGGGAGTCACACTGAACTTCTCACAAAGGCCTCCCATGATGGGTGCTCTTCTGAGGAATTTCCTTCTTTTCTATTAAGTCCAGGGTCTGGAGCTGCTCCCACAACTCTGGTCTTCTTTCTGCCAAAGCCAGATAACAAAGAAAATGGGGCCTCCTCCGAGACCCAAATGCTTCTTCCGCAAGGTTTGATTTGACTCAGTTGCATGGCCCCCAAGGAGAGAGAGAGGCAAGGCGAGTTTTTCCCATCATGTAGGTGAAAGTGCTTTGAAAGCAGTTTACAAATATAAGGTGTGATTATAATCAAAAATTAATCTATGCCAAAGGGACACATAGCACATAGGCACGGAGAAGACTCTGAGCCACATGCGTTGACAGAGGCAAGACAGCCAAGCATCCCCCCTCCACCTCACTTCCCCCCCATGCCTCCTCCTCCTGTAGCTGAGGGCATTGGGCAAAGACTGCCTTCCCCCTCCTGATGCCCAGCCCCTGGAAAGGTGAGGACATCTGTCCCAGGCCAGCTCAGAAAGAAGCAAAGGCATTTTAAGCTGCCTCTGTAATTGCCCCAAGTAAATCCAGCCCCAACCCCTCCCCCTGCCTTTCATCATCAGTGGTGCCTGGCCTGGCCTAGCCCCTCCTTCCTGACACTTCTATTCATTGCTCCTCTGACTGAAGCTCTCCCACGCCACCCCCTCTACCCCTTCACCTGCTTTTCCAGGCATTAAGGAGCCAAGATGGGGAACTGTATTAGCCAGGGTTCTCCAGAGAAACAGAACCAATAGGATATGTTTACACAGAGAAAGATTTATTTGAAGGAATTGGCTCATGCAGTTATGGAGGACTTAATAATAGACTAGGAGGAGTCTGTTTGGGCTGCCGTAACAGAACACCACAGACTGGCTGGCTTATAAACAACAGAAATTTATTTCTCACAGCTCTGTAGGCTGAGAAGTCCAAGATCGAGGTGTCGGCAGACTCAGTGTCTGGCGAGAGCCCACTTTCTGGTTCATAGATGGCCGTCCTCTTGCTGGGACCATACATGGCAGAAAGAGGGCAAGGGAGCTCTCTGGGGTCCTTTTTATAAGGGCACTAATCCCATTCATGAGGGCTCCACCCTCATGACCTGATCACCTTCCAAAGGTCCCCACCTCCAAATGCCATCACATTGGGGGTTAGGATTCAACATGTGAATTTTGGAGGTGACACAAACATTCAGTGTCTAGCATGGAGGCTAGCATGTCCAAAATCTACAGGGTAGGCCAGCAGGCTGGAGACCCAGGGAAGAGCCACGTTGCAGTTCAATTCCAAAGGCAGCTGCTGCAGAATTCCCTCTTGCTCAGGGGAGGTCAATCTTTTGTTCCACCCAGGCCTTCACCTAATTAGATGAGGTCCACCTACATTATGGAGGGCAATTCGCTTTACTCAAAGCCCATCCATTTAAATATTAATGTCATCCAAAAATACCCTCATGGAAACATCCAGAATAATTTTTGACCACCTGTCTGGGCACTGTGGCCCAGACAAGTTCACACATAAAACTAACCATTGTAAGAGCCAAAGTGAAGGACACAGAACTTGCCTTTCTTTCAGTCTGTTGGAATCTAGGGAAGGAAAGATATCCCAGGCAGGAGTTAGGGACTGCGCTGGGGCACGTGGGCCTTGGGAGTTTTCAAAGCCCAGTGCCAGGGGCTCCCTGCTCTGCTATATGTGAGGCTGTTCTTACCAAGCTGATGCCCCTTTCCACCCACAGGTATCGGGTAACCCGATGCCCCTTTCCACGCACAGGTATCGGGTATAGGTACCCCCTTACACCACCAAACTCTTCGACCAACATATCATAAGAGCCTGCCCTGGGGCAAGCTCTGTGCCAGGCACAGAGGGACCAACGTGACTAGGAGTTCCTCATTGCTTCGCACAGTAGCAGGAGGCTGGACACTTGTCTTTCTGAGCCAAGGGACTCTTTGTTTTCTCCCTTCACTCCCCAGAGGAAATAACTGATGCCATTCTGTTCTACTGCACAGAAGACTCTGCAGCTCAGAGAGGCACAGAGCCTGGGCCCTGGTCACACAGCAGGGAGGTGGAGAGAACATCCATTCCCTTTCCACGCAGGCTCCTCCACAGGCCGTGACCTCCAGAGATTCCTCTGGTTTAAAGCAAATGCCCCATCAATAGCCCCGGAACTACGCCACCCCTTCTGTCTGAAAGGGTATATTTTTTCAAATAAGTAATTCCTGTATGCAATAAAAAGATACACTATCTTCTGAGTGAAATATAAAGAGTTCACAGCAGCTGTCACCCCAGTTTGCATTTTCCACTGCACCTGATAGGAAGGACAGATAAAGATAATGGGGGTTTTTTTCTTTTTTATTTCACCTCCCTCTCTCCCTGGAAGGTGGAAGTGTAACAAATTGGATTGTGAGTGTGTCTGTGCTTTGTGCTTGGAGCCTGGAGCAGGGCGTGGGGCTGCGGGCAGAGCTTCCGAGGGAGGTCAGAGCCAGCAGTTTTCCCTAGATGCCTTGCATATGAATACCTGGGTCACCTTTCCTACCTAGGTCACCTTTCTTCCTTCCCACCGCCCACCCCCTGCCTCTTGAACTCTTCTTTGACACAGCACAGGCGTGGCACACCACCCTGGAGCGCCACCAGAGCCTCCTCCACATTATTCCATATTCAAGAACATCCACTAAGCTCTCGCTTACCTCTCTTAAGTCGAGTAGCAGAGCACAGTCTGCTTTTCCCTTTAGCTCTCCGGACTTCCCTGAATAGCGACAACTAGCCGGTGCACAGCTCTTCACAGTTTACAACGACCCAAGGCTTTGAAAGCAGACAGCACCGTTCAATTTAGGAATTTCTTCTTTTAAGCACCACGTTTCCTACTTTGATTATTTTGTATTTTAGAACTTGCTCTCACCATAAAATTATACCTTTTTTATTTTTTTAGAAGTTTATTAATTTATTTATTTTTTCTGTGTTGGGTCTTTGTTTCTGTGCAAGGGCTTTCTCTAGTTGTGGCAAGCGGTGGCCACTCTTCATCGCGGTGCGCGGGCCTCTCACTATTGCGGCCTCTCTTGTTGCGGAGCACAGGCTCCAGGCGCGCAGGCTCAGTAATTGTGGCTCACGGGCCTAGTTGCTCCGCGGCATGTGGGCTCCTCCCAGACCAGGGCTCGAACCCGTGTCCCCTGCATTAGCAGGCAGATTCTCAACCACTGCACCACCAGGGAAGCCCTATACCTTTTTAAAATAAACCATATTTAGGTGGTCCCCCCTCCCATTCCTGAGTCAGTTTCCCGACCGTTTGCAGTGACGCTGATTCTGTCCCAGCTCTTTTCTGATGCCGCTCCCGCACTTGGGAGCGGCAGGTTGCCGAGGGTGTCTGGGCTGTCTGTCTCCTTGGGGCTCATCTGCCGACAGGTGTGCGGCGGTAGAGTCGTGTCTCCTCCTCCAGCCTTCTGCTCGGGACCCTGGTTTGGGAGGTCAAGAGGACCCTGTGCAGGCTGGTGAGACTCTGCTCAGCGCCCCACGGGGAGGAATGGTGGCCCGGGGTGGGAGGGCAGACAGCTGGCTCTGAAATTGGTTCCTTGTGGATCAGCGGGGTTGACTCGGCCAGTTCTAACCAGCCTGGTGGGCGCCTCCTTCCCCCCTCATCCCTCCAGGCCAGTCCCTCCTAAAGCTTCCTTTGATGGGTCTGAGGAGAGATGTACTGGACTGGACTGGGGGCGGGGCGGGCAGAGGTTTGTTGCTGCAGAGCCTTAAGTGTCCTCAGCCTGGGGTGAGATGCTATACTTGTGTGTGCGTGTGTGTGTACGCACACGTGTGTGCCCGTGCACCCAGCTGCATATGCACACGCCACAAGGGTCAGAGCTGGTGAGGCGCCGTGCTCCCCAGGGAGCTCAGAGTATGCACTTGAGGGGAGGCAGCTACCCGCCAGCATCCCAGTATGGCCACAGCCCAGGTCCCAGTCTGGCCGTCACGGCCCTTCCTCCACGCTCCCGACACTGGGTGGCTCACGCGCGTCGTTGGCACCGCGCCACAGAGCTCCGAGTTGTGATGACCTCCGGGTCTGTCTTCCCAACCTGTTTCTTTAATTTCCCAGTCGTAAAATCGGAAGAATGAGTGATAATCACTTCAGAGAGCTTTCACTTCGGGCAGTGGACGTGCCCAGTTGAGGTTCTGGAGTTCAGCTCTTCCTTTGTCCCAGGTTCTAACAGCGCGGCTCACACTTCACCTCTCACTGTAGCTCACAGTCTGCCCACCGTGGAGCAGCAACACACAGGTAGAAAAGCCTTTCACTGCTTGGAAAATAAGCCGCCGTTACTCGCTCACTTACTCTTTCCCTTCTTTGTCTATTCACTCTTTCACTGATGTATTATTCAGGTAATAAATACTCATCAGGTACTTACTGTGTCCCAGGTGCTGGGCTAGCCCTGCTGGTAGACATCTGGCAGCAGCATTTTTGTACTTCTAAGGAAAGCCATCATTCCTTGACTGCCCTGGGGGGAGCGTGGCCACACTCTGTCCTTTTCGGCTGGGGACAGAGATGGCAGACTGACCTTCATCTGCTTACATAATTACTGGACATGATTCAGAGTCAGGGCTGCTGAGTAGGGCTGCGCAGGCTGCGCACTGGACAACTTCAGGCCAGTTGTGGAACAAGGAAGTCCTGTCTCTCGCTCCCGAATTAGTCACCAGCTGTCACTGCTGAGTCCCCCAGACTGTGTGGCTTGTTCAGATCCCCCTGAGAGGCGCTACAATGCCATCAGCAAGGGTGCCAGTGCAGCCGATAAACCAGAAAGCCCCCACGGCCTCTGCAGTGAAGGAGACTCCTCTTCCCTTGCGTCCGCCCAGTAGACTTTGTGTCCAGAGCTCGGCCCCAGCTCCTCCTCTGGCCCCCAGGTGGGGAATGCAGAACACTGCCTGCCTGCTGTACCCTCACCCATGCAGCCTCTGACTTACTGGCCCCGGCACTATTCACCAGGGAAGCGGGGAGACCCACAAGGCTTTATCTTTCAGGACCCACTGTGCGACTGGGACAAAACATACCACTGCCACATCCTTGGCCCCGGCTGGTCTTCACCAGAGTCCCTCTGTACCACGTAATGCGCTCTCTCACCAGCTGGGAGACATTCTGCTTATTTTCCCCTAGCCACTCAGAAAACAGGCACCCATACCTGCCTGCATAAAATTTAAAACAAAAACAAACAACATGACAACAACAAACAGAATGCTGCTGACCCCTTGCCCTCGTGAGGCATCTCCCCTTTCCTCTACCACCTTACCTGCCCCGAGGCCCTCACCTCCATGATCGTTCCAGCTGTGCCACCAACAGCACTAAATGATGGGCAACCCCCAGAGACCGCTCAAGGCTCTTCCGCTCCGGCGGACACGCGTGGCACCCTCGTGTTTCCATTCCTGGGACAGCCCGACGCTACAAGAAGCTCTAAACAGGCAGCAGACAAGCCCGGGAGCCGGAGGCAGGGACCTGGATGTTAGGAGCGTCTCTGCTCCCCCTAAGGGCAGGCAGCTCCCTTCCGGGGTCTGATTTTCATCTGTAGCACTGGTCATGCCAAGGGCACAAGGCAGGAAGGAATCAGTCCTGGACCCCCAGCTCAGCCTTGACAGGAGGGGAACAGAGGGAGGGAGGACAATATGTGTGTCTGCGAGCTGTAGGAAAAATCCAAGGCAGGGGTTAGACAAGTACTGCGGGTAACTCACTCCAGCCCCCAACCACATGCTGCAAAACCCGGTGCTCTTGCCTGTTTCAGAATTTCAGCATCTGTGAGGCGTTGAATGGGGTAGTGGCTGCCTGGAAACCAGATTCCTGGCTTCCTGGCAGGAACACATGTTGTATTTGGATTGAAAAGGCCATTTTTCCTTTCTGCTGTGTGCGTGTGAACGTGTGTGCATGTGTAGATGTGTACGTGCCTGTGCACGAGAGCTGGCCTGTGTCTGGCATGCACCTGGGTCTCCATGTGCAAACAGTTCAGGGCTGGCATGTGCGTGCCTCCATCTCCGTGTGATTTGTACCGCGTGTGGCGATGAGGATTTGGTAGAGGAGAACCAGTCTCCTGTTTTCCCATGTGGGATCCGTCAGCAAGCCCGCGTGTTATAGGTGTCTGGGCCCATGAGGAGAACATGGGATGTAAGCGTATACCTATGGCATCAGATAATTAGGTGTTGGCTCCATCACCAAGAGGCTGTTATCCCCATCAGCTTTGTGGGGACGAGGCTGTTCTTGGGCATGAGAATAGGTTTTGCTGGTCCCGCTATACACTTTTACTCAGTCTCCCAGCCAAGGGTGGCCCACCTGCCAGCTTTCGGGTATGGGATGCACCCCTAGAACAGGAACGGGGAGCACAGTGACCGAATTTGCAGCCTTGGTCTCATTAGCTCCAAGACCTTACAATCAAGCAAAGAGTACGTGACGGTGATGACACCGCCTTGCATTTGCTTAGTACTTTCTTAAGTGCCTTCACCTGCCTTTTTCATTCAGCTAATAAGCAAAGACTTCTTGCAGATGTGGCCACTGTAAGGTCGGATCTTAACAAACGGCACCGCGAGACAGACGAAAGCTTCAAGTGAGCTTTATTAGGGAGCACTCCCGGGCGAGGTTCACTGGTGTGAGAGAAAGGGGCCAGAGAAGTCGCGCCTGGGCGAGGGTTGGGCAAGATTTTATAGGGGAAGAAGGGAAAGGGGTGTGGTGAATCTGGGAGGGCGCAGGGTATTCCTTATTTGGGGGTCTCTTCGGGTATCGTGGCAATATCTGCTTGCCGGTTGCATCAGTCTTGGGACAGTTAGTCCCGCCCCTCGAAAGGCGGGAAGGCTGGGCCGGGTTCAAAGTCCCCAGGTCAGTTCCTGGAACTGGGTGGTCCGGAATGTCTCCAGGGCAGTTTCTGGAACTGGGTGGTCCGGAGAATTTCGTTCTGATGCAACCTGTGAATCTGATTGTGTTCCCCTGCCTCAGGCCACTTGGCCTTACAGCCACTGCTGGGAACAGGTGGGCCACGGGGGTGATGTTATTCCTACTTCTGTCACGTAATTTGTTGGATGAGAACCAGAACTGGAATTCAGGGCCCCCCCGCACCCGTGCTGAGAGCTTCCGCACCCCTCCTCTGGGAGTGTCTGCTAGCACCTGTCTGTCCGCGATGCACCCCTGAGAAGGTGCCGTGTACGTGCACTTCATCCAGGATCCCATGGGAGGCCCTGAGGCCCTCTCTGAGATGCGACTGCTCTCCCTACAGAGTGGCGACAAGGAAGTGGGGCGAGGATGATCCTGCAGGATGAAGACGTCACCACCAAGATTGAGAACGACTGGAAGAGACTGAACACCCTGGCGCATTACCAGGTGAGGTGACCGTGGAGTGGAGAGGGGCTAGCGAACTGGGCAGCCAGGTCCCTGGGAGTCTCAGTCCTTGAATAGCAGGGCTGCCCTGAGGCTCTTACCAAGCCCTAAATCCACTTCTTCACCAGCACTGCACGTGCCCTTAGCGACCCGAAAACATGGCCCCCAGCCAGGAAACCCTGACCTCCTTGGAGATAGTTGCCAGGTGCATGCTTCCCACAGGGCTTAGGCACAGACCCTGTGGTACCCGGAGTTTAAGGCTGGGTGCTCCCCCAGGGAAGCACCAAGACAGAGGGTGCTGGTGAGAAGCTCTTGCCAGAGTTGCTCCAAGAGTGAACCCCAACATAGACTACGATTCTGTATTCAGATCTGTCGTGCTGCGTCAAAGGAAAGCTGACAGCCTCCTTGGTCCCCTGGTTCTCGGTGAGGCACTGATTGCCCCTGAGGACCACGTTCATCCTGGCTTGTCCTGATTTCCTGGGGTGGCAGAGTTTCTGTGTCCAGGCCCTCACCTGCCTTTTCCCGGTAGGTGCCGGATGGTTCTGTGGTGGCTTTAGTGTCCAAGCAGGTGACAGCCTACAATGCAGTGAACAACTCCACCGTCTCCAGGACCTCGGCAAGTAAATACGGTGAGTTCACTGAATCATTCTGGGGAGGAGAGGATGCCCTGAGCAGCTGTTGTCATTGCTGGCAGCACTGCTGGAAGGCAGCAGATGCCCGGGATGGGGCACGGGGGTGGGGAGTGGCGGGGGGGCGGAGTCAGGCAGGCTGGCCACCAGAGAGGAACTCTGGCCTGGAAAGGAGGCTTCTGGTTCCGGGCAGGGGCTCTGATGCAGGCGCAGGACCTTCATCCTCAAAAACAAGAAGAAAGTCTAACCTTCCTGAGCATCGTACAGTCTCTAAGATGCTTTCACACTCGTGATAACTCTTTATCAAACGTCAGGTTCATAATAATCAGTGGATTAAATAATTATTATTTCCCCCTCTTATGCAGATTAGCAAATTATAACTCAGATGCACAGAGGCTAGATGACGTGTAAAGGTCACACGCTATGAAGCAGTGGAGGGAAGGTACAGACCCAGGTTTCTGCTCCTCGGGGTGGGGAAAAGGGCGCCGGATGTGGGCGGGAAGCCTGGAGTGCCTTCTTACCAGCAAAACGGGGATTGCAAAAACTACCAACTTCACGGGATGGTTCTGGAAAATATATAGAAGACAACACAGAACGGTGCCTGCACACAGTGGGGCTTGCCTCTTCTTTTCCCGCTCGACACTCATCTCACCACACCTCACGTTTCAGCAATTAAGTGGGAGGAGTTGGTCCAGGCGAGAGGGGCGGATGAAGGTACACAGTGACGGGGCGATCACTAAGCTGGTCAGCTGTCGTCTGGGGAGACAGGATCCCTGCTCTTTCCGTGGTACTCAGCTGGCTGCACAGAGCACACCCTGAGACTTGAGAGCTCTCATAAGGAAAGCGTAAAAAAGGACAAGCTTCTATTTTTACAAATTGAGTAACAAGGGCTGGAGATGCAGGTGCAGGAGGGAGGGGAATCCGAGTGGGTGGAGGAGCCGCAGAGAGTTTCCGGAGGTGGTGGGAGAGCGCCCCAGATTCGGGAATGGACGGAAGCGAGGCAAGGTGACAGCGCCTGCAAATGCAGGAAGGATCGGAGTTGGCCTTGGCTGGAGCCGAGGTGTGTCGTGAGTGATGGGCCGGAAGGCTGGGTGGCCTTACCCGCGTGGGGTCCTTGCATTGGCAGAAAACATGATCCGGTACACGGGCAGCCCTGACAGCCTCCGCTCACGCACACCCATGATCACCCCTGACCTGGAGAGTGGCGTCAAGATGTGGCACCTGGTGAAGAACCACGAGCACGGGGACCAGAAGGAGGGTGACCGGGGGAGCAAGATGGTGTCTGAAATCTATCTGACACGACTGCTGGCCACTAAGGTATGGGACTTCAGACAGGGTGCGGGGCACCTGTGGGTTATGGGATGGGACTGCCTCACCTCACAGAAATGCCAGAGTTGGCAAATCCCTAGCACCTCTGCTGGTGCCCCCTCTCTCATCCATTCATGCACACGCTGCTGGTCAGCGCTGGTCTCTTTCCCAGCACAGAGCCTCAGAATCCTTCTCAACCCAGTGCTGCAGCCAACCCCACCCATACATCCGAGCTGGCATGCCGTCAGAAGTTTTGATTCCGTCCCTTCTCTTGCCCTGGCTCAAACAGAGAGACACTAAGCACGTGTATTCATAGTCTTCTGCCACGCCTAACGGAAGAATGACTATTTCTCTGGGGTGTCGTGATGGGAATTGGGGCTCCATCACTGACTTTCCAGGCACCGTTTCTAATCCTGGTTCACGGATCCAGTATGGGTGGGGTTGGCAGCAGCAGTGGGTTGAGAAGGATTCTGAGGCTCTGTGCTGGGAAAGAGACCGGCACTGGCCAGCAGCGTGTGCGTGAGTGGATGAGAGAGGAGGGGGCACCAGCAGAGATGCTAGGGACTTGCCAGCTGTGGCATTTCTCTGAGGTGAGGCAGTCCCATCCCAGTTAGTCCCTCACTCCCGAGACTGGCCTCGGCTCTGCTCTCTGCAGAGGCAAATGAGTAACTGTGCATTAGCCGGCGTGAATAATGCCTAAACAGAACCGGCAGATTGTGTTTGTCTGCTCTGACTGACTGAGTTGTTCATTAGCATTTGTGAAAAGTGCTAAAATAACACCATCAAAGGGTGTTAAACCAAACCGAGTTGTTGGCAGAGGAAGGCTTCCTTAGGTCCAGTTATCGGTGTTGTATCTATTTTCTACGTGCCGGGGAAATGTAAAGCTGCTCGAGACAGATGCAGGCGGGCAGGGGGAGGGTGCAGATTGCACATAGGCACTTGCAGGATTTCACCCAAGCAGGTGTGGCTGTGCGCTGTCCTCCCTTCCGCCCGCCATCTGGGAGGCCAGTCGATCTCAAAACCCAGCCTCAGGGCTTCCCTGATGGCGCAGTGGTTGAGTCCGCCTGCCGATGCAGGGGACACGGGTTTGTGCCCCGGTCCGGGAAGATCCCATGTGCCGCGGAGCGGCTGGGCCCGTGAGCCGTGGCCGCTGAGCCTGCGCGACCGGAGCCTGTGCTCCGCAACGGGAGCGGCCACAACAGTGAGAGACCTGCGTACCGCAAAGAAAAAAAAAAACCCAGCCTCAGAGCTCACGGGGCAGGCGAGCTGTGTCTGAACTTGGGCCCTCCTCCGCAGGGCACACTGCAGAAGTTTGTGGACGACCTCTTCGAGACCATCTTCAGCACGGCGCACCGCGGCTCCGCCCTGCCCCTGGCGATCAAGTACATGTTTGACTTTCTGGATGAACAGGCGGACAAACACGGCATCCACGACCCGCACGTCCGCCACACCTGGAAGAGCAACTGGTGAGTGAGGGGCGAGCAGAGGATGAATCAGGAGAGGCCAGCCTGGAGTCCATGAGCTCAGGCGGGCCTCAGGCCTTGCAGAGGGGGAGAGGGGCTGGGGTCCACCTTCCCAGCAGGGACTCTAAGCAGGCGCTCTCCTGGGGCCTTCATCTCCTCCCTGATTATTTGTGTGCTCACTTCCTCTCCCTTCCCTCTAGTCAAATCATCCTTCGTTCCTATCAGTCAGTCAGTAAACATTTAACCAACTAAATGAGCAAAAATGAACATGCCAGATGTGGCAGCCAGGTGGCTCTCACATCCAGGTCCCTCCCCTGTGCCTGACACTATGTTAGACCCTGAGGCTTCTGCCCTCCGTGGGCTGACAGACAGTCACGGGTAAGAGACAGGAGGGCAGCTGTTCGGACAGAGAGGCACATGCGACAGTAGGGGATGCATGTGTGCAGCTAGCTGGATTGTAGAGGGGCAGCATCTCACAGCGACTCTTAAGTGGAGTTTGAAGCATGTCTAGGAGTGACCTAGGTGAACAAGGAGAGTTTCCATTCTATTCAAGAAGTGGTCTTCCCTTTCCACAAACCCCCTTCCCAAACTCCCTTTGGGGAAGGGACCGTCCCATAACTACTGTGTCTTTGAGAGGAGGAGATCCTCTAAGTCCTAAATGACCCTCTAGGTGTCTCACCATGGTCCCCTCTCTCCTTTAACATATATATCATCCTTTCCCTTCGTTTGTGTGTCAGCTGTGTTTTAGTCTGAGACTGCAAGGTCAGACATCAGTATTCAGCTCTTGTGATGGAACCTTGCAGAAAGCTGGGACTCGATAAATATTGATGAAGATGCAGGGCCAAGACGGTCTCTTCTTGAGAGTTCTACCTGGGATAAAGCTGCCTTATATTTGACCCCTTCGGTTCCAGAATCTCCTCCCAGTAGTTTTACACGGTCCCTGTCCTGGGGTGCTCTTCCCTAGAACATTCTTGCAAAGCAGCACGAGCCTGCTGCCCGGCACCCACCAACTGCTAGGACTGACATGGTACCAGGGCTCAGCCAGGTGCCCTGACAACCAGCCCCAAGCCCCAAACCAAAACCTAGATTTAGGCAGGAGTCAGCCTGTGGCACTGAAACGTTATTTAACGTAGGATGCTCTGGCTTCTCCTCTCTTTCACCTGAAGCATAGCGCATCGCTACTAAAATTGGGAAATCAGGCAGGCACAGAGCTTTGGGCCACAGAGCTGCAGAGTAGGGTTTGCTCCCACAGTAGCTCTGGGTGAGAGAGGATCCTGCACCGTGGAGCTCTTGCAACTCTCTCTGAAATAAGACTCTCAGACTCTGGATTCCCCATCTAGCACAGTACACTGGGTGAAGGCTGTTCTCTCCTCTGAAAGGCCTGCAGGCCTTGTCCCTCCCAGTGCCTGCCTCTAGGTAAGACTGCATTGCGTTCTGCCCATCTTCTTAGCATGACTCTGCAGAGCTGTTCCAAGGGCATGCCCCTGATCTACCCAGTCTGCTTCTCTCTGCCACCAGGTCTTCCTACTTACCACCCCAGTTGAATGTCTGCAGCCTTCAGAATTCAAGGAGTGCCCTGCCCAGACCTTATCCAGGTGCTGGGAGAGCTGGTATTTCCAAAACATCCCCCCTTGATCTTGTAGCCCTTTACAAGTACATCCCCCTGAAATGGTATCTAAACCATTTGTTTTCAGCTCATACCTCCCACTGGGGTAAGGTAAGGGCACCTCCAACGATGAGATGCCATCATAAAGTTCTTGGAGGGAGGGCAGAACCTTCTTTCCTGCCCGCTCTTCCAAGTGCCAGGTGTTACCGTAACAAGCTCCAGTGTCAGGGAAGGAAAGCCCAGGCAGTAGACAGCAGTACCAGCTCTCACCAGAGGATGCACTCCCCTGACCCTGATCGTGGCCGCCTGGGCAAGACGAAGTTAGTCCAGGAATTATGAAGTCTGCATACTGACTTAAGAGTTAATTGTCCCTGATTGAAAAGAGATTGTTTCTTTATTCCTAGCCAAAGTTGTTAGCTCACCCTCTCCCCTACTACCTTCCTCCACATTCCCCTGCCTTTTCTCTTTTAAATAAACCTCCTACTCATTTAGCCTGAGTGGCTGCAATCAGCCAGAGATTAGTGCCACCGCTAACGTTAATAGTATGCAAAAATTTCATTAGGCAGGAGCTGCTGTGGTTTCCCTGTTTGTTTGATTTGCCTGTCAGCACAACTGGCTGAAGGAAGGGGAATGTTGGGGAGAAACAACCATGCAGCAAATATGGGCTCCCAGAGTCCCTTTCCAGGTGGGACTTCCGGAAACGGGCAGCTGTAGACCGCAGATTTCATCAGCTGGGCAGCCGGGAGTCCTTCATCCGGGGCTCTGAGCCCAGCTCTCATGGTCTCCCCTGGGCAGCTGCAGTGACCCTGACTTTCCCCTGAGTGTGTGTCAGAACTTTCTGTACCGTCCCTTTATTTCCTCTTCTGGATTTCCCAGGATGAAACAAGTGCATCTTACCATTGTTAGACCTCGCTGCTGCCCGCACTGCACGCTTTGTGGGAACGTAATAAATACTTATTGACTGACTGGCAGTCTTGAGTATGAGGCCCTGCTGTATTTTAGCCTTTGTTGTGTGTACGTGCTGGCTGCTGGGAGATACAACAAATATAGAAATCTTGTTCTTGCTGGATTGAAATCATGTAATTCAAAAGAATTTAAGTTGTAAGAGGCAAGCCAAACACACGCAAACATTGTAACTATTATTACCAACCTTGAGGACGGCAGCCAAGCAACAGCAGAGCATCAGGGCACATAGCAGGAGGGGACGGTGTGGAGGCAGAGGGAGGGAGACGCGTGGTCCCTGGCTGGGTGCCACCCCATTTCCTGACCTGCGTCTCCGCAGGCTGGACGGAAGCCACGGAATCTGAGAGCCAGCAGAGTACAGTCAAAAGGGGCAGGTGGGCAGGTTTTGCCCCATGCCTCGGGACCCTTTCTAGCAACAGACAGGTGGCTCCGGTAGCAGACGGCGCTGCAGGTTCCATCTCCTCTTTGTCTTTGGCTCACTCCCCTTCGGCAGTACCTTCCGCTCCTCTTCCTTCAGCTTTTCATCTGCATCTCTAACACTGAGACCATTAAGTGTCGTCCTCTCTGGGAAGGCTTTCCAGATAATGCCCCTCTGGGTAGACTTGCTCACACCTCCCTGGCTCCCACACTGGACCCCACCCATCCTTCAGGTCCAACACCCAAAGTTCGTGATTGCATGTCTGACATCACCACGAGCCCAGCGGTAGGCAGACTTCTGCAGGACAGGGGATGGGTCTTATTCACACTGGACCCCCAGTTGCTAGCATAGCTCCTGGTATACAGCAGATGCTAACTGGAAGAAAGTGAGGGGAAGGAGGGAACACAACGGGGCAGGTGAGAGGCCAGGAGTGGGGTCTGTTCAGCCTGCCCGCTTAGGGGTGGGAATCAGTTAGCTCCACTTGGAACTGTTCAGTGCCAGGGCTCTCACCATGTAGGAATAAGCCCATACGACCAGGCAGGAAGGGCGTGGCTTCTTCCAGTCATACAGTAGAGGGCAGAGAATAAGATACAAAGCCCAGGTTCCAGGCTGTTTAAGGTTTGCCAACCAGACATGCCTTGCATCTGTGGCACAGGGGGCAGACAGTGGAACAGAGAGTCAGAAATTCCATTTTCTAGTACCTGTCATGGCTGCCTCGGACCCCAAAGCCTTGTGTTCTCAGGGCAGATGGTGAGTCCTGTGGTCCAGGCTGGGCGTCGAGCCCTCCAGTGCCCATCAACGCCGTATCTCTGAACAGATTGTTCAAGCTTGCTGATCTCCACGTCCCCGGAAAGTGAACTGATGACATAGAGAAGGCCCCTCAGAACCCTTGCTTCCCAGCCTTTTCTCTTTCTCCAGGGAACTCTCTAGGTCAATGTACAGTGCCCCCTGCCCCCCAGCTCCCTTGACCATCTGCCTCTTCCCCCCACACAGCCTGCCGCTGAGGTTTTGGGTCAACATGATCAAGAACCCCCAGTTTGTGTTTGACATCCACAAGAGCAGCATCACTGACGCCTGCCTGTCGGTGGTGGCCCAGACCTTCATGGACTCCTGTTCCACGTCAGAGCACCGGCTGGGCAAGGACTCCCCCTCCAACAAGCTGCTCTACGCCAAGGACATCCCCAGCTACAAGAACTGGGTGGAGAGGTGAGTGCTGGGCCGGGGAGCCCAGGTCGGCCCCGGGCCGCAGCAGGCAACTTCCTTGGTGGAGGTGGGACCCCTTCCTTCCCCTCCGCAATGGGCAGGGCTTGCAGACTGGTCCCGCACGAAGCCCCAGCCTGCAGTGGTGACACCCACAGCCCACGGACCCAGTACTGTCAGCTGAAACAAGAATGGGACATGGCTAGACGTTGCCACTGCGCTCTGCTCCCCTGCATGGAGGGCCCAGCTCTTTCTAGGCCCAGGAAGGAAATGGAGTTCCCTGCTCTGATGCCCACTAAAAAACGAAAAAAGAAAAAAAGAAAGACTCCAAGGGACCGAATAGCATCCTGCCACAGGCGGGCTGGAGGCCTGTCCCCATCTGCCCCTGTCCATCTGGCAGTTCTTCCAGGGGCCTGTGGGGACGTCCTTGTCACACTGAACAGCTTCGCACAGTCCCAGTCCCCTGACTCTCAGCACGATGAACTCTTGATGCCCGGGCCCTTACGGTGCCTTCCCAGCCACAGTGGCCCTACCCTAATCCAGTCTCAGCCGTGCACCTGTGACGGGAGGGCCACCTGTACGCTGTGCAGCTGGGTTCCTCTTGGTACAAAGCTCACTCACGGTAAAGAACATTCATGGCTTGTCTGGGCTGTATCAGCTCCATATGCCAAGCGCCTGAGCTAAACAACCAGCTGAAAGTCTATTTATTCATCACAGTAGCTCCGGAATATAAGAGGACAGGCTTTAGAACCTCATTTTGTGCCCATGAAGGTGAAGAACTATACGTACAGAATGGTTGAGTAATCAGTCCAAGATGACTTAAGTGGCCAAGAGAAAAGCAGATCCCCAAATTCAGCTGACTCCCAAATCTCTTTTCTACAATTTATGATCCTTTTAGACAGGGCTTTTGCCAACCCATACGGTGTCTGTGTGAATTAAGGCAGGTGCCCCTTCCTACCAGACGATGTGGCCCCACGCCAGGATGCCTGGTTTGTTGAGTGACAGGCTAGCCGTCAGTCCTAGCTCACCCTCTCAACCAAGCACCTTTGTGCAGTGAACAACCTGCACACCTCTACGTGGCGGTCTTGATTTTAGAGTCCCTCTCTCTTCTAAGTAGCTTAAAGATAGGAAACCTGGATGGAAACTCAGATTTGGTGCTTTTTTGAAGAGTCAGAGACCAGAAATTGTTCTTGACTGAGACAAAATGAACAATATTGTTTCACCCATGGAAGAGAGACAGTCTCCATCTTTATAGTTGAAAATTGCCTTCCCTTTTTACAGAGGGAATAACCGAGAGTGGGGTGGGATCCTGACCACCCCAGTAACACGGTTCTGCTGGAAGAATTGCATTTTGTTTTCCCCCTCCCTCTGTTCTTTGATATCTCCCCCACCCCTTCCTGCTGGTACATGTGGTGGACTTCCAGCCTCGGCTGTCAGAGAGACAGCTCACTCTTTTGTCCTCGTATCTGATTATGTCTGAGTTACCAAAGAGGCTCTTACCTCCCCCTGCATCGACAGTGGCTCATTCTTCTGACAGCAGAGCCGCCAGGAGGAGCAAGCTCTCCTGTGTGGTCAGCTGGCTCTTCAGCGAAGAGAGAGAAGAAAGAGGCAGCAGCTGGGCTCTGGTTATCCCTGTCCCAGTGCAGTGTCACTGCAGTGGGACCTCGGGCAGGGAGGGAGAAAGCCAGGATGTGAAGGGCTGGGAGCATTTATGAAACAACTGTGTAGAGGATACTTCCCCAGAATGGCCCGGTTAGTCAGGGCTAATGGTCTCCCTTTCACGTGGTGCTAAATGAGATTCGTGCCACACAGCTGCTATAGCTCACAAGTAACCCCAGTCCATTTGGTTATTTTTAGGAGTGCCTTGATGGTCTCCATTTCTTATCCCGCCCGTTTCTTAACAACCAAAGGCACTCTCAGGAAAGTCATCTCTCACTTGCTTGGGGTCCCAAATCATTTCTCCTCCCCTTCTGGGATGAGGGTACAAAGACAGAGGGGTTGGGAAATAGCACAGCTAGGTCTGGAGATCAAGCCTAGAGTGCTTCTTCCCTCGGTGGTGAGTGGATCAGTTCCAGTCTCCCTTCCCGAGGAGGCTGGCCTCTGAGCTTGTCTGCTGCTGGGAAATGAAGTCCGGCAGCACAGAGCTTGCTCAGGACCCACAGCCAGCCTGCTCGCCCACCCTGGCCTGCCGAGGGCACGGGCAGCCTCCAGTTCAGAAGAACGATGGTAGAAGGCCCTTTTCTTGTGGCCAGGGCTTGCCCACTTCTGATTTCGATGTTCAGTTGCTGTGAGCGTGCAGACAGCGCACACAGGGCCCAAGCTCACTGCCTCAGTGCTGTAGAGCATGCCCTGCGCACATCTGGGGGAGGGCCTGCTGTCCTCACAGCTGAGAAACAGGGTTTATTCTGGTGGCCCTCTCTATAGGGGGTTGGGAAGCATACGGCTTCAGGAGTCCTCACTAACTGTTGGTTGAGCAGCCCAAGTCACTCTATCATACCTAAGCAGGCTTTACCTCCTAGAAGTTCTTCATCCACCCATCCCCCCACCACCCCCTCCCATTCTCCCACTCATCCTCCCATTCCACATCCCTCCCATCCTTCTGCTTGTCCTCTCATCCATCCTCCATCCCATTCCCGCCTCCAAATACCTTGCAATGCTTGTGGTTGGTGGCCTCACTGCAGACTCCCAGTCTTTGCTGCCTCCATTCCAAGTATTAGAGGTTTTGCTTACGGCCACATCTAGTAAAAGGGAGAAGAATCTCTTGGTTCCGCGGTAGCAACCAACTGCTACCCTCATCTTAGACAGCAGAACTCAACAGTGCTGTCACCAGACTGGTGTGTCATGATCAGCAGAAATTTCTATTTCACTGTCAACAGCAGTAACAGTTTCATGTTAGAGTGGTGGCCTCTCATTTTAAATTGGAATTAACCCCGTGGCAACGGCAGCCTCCCTCACCTGCAGGCACAGGTTTTCCACATAGCAGTGAATGGAATGGAGCCACAGTTGGGCCCCTGGGAATTGGACCGGGGCATGCCACTCGCTGGGATGCCATCTCTCACCTGTGTCACACACGAAACAGGCTAAGAATCTTAAATATTTAAAAATGCCTCCTAAAGAAGCCATCCATTCCAAATATAAAACTTGTGACAGTTCACCCCGGGAGCAATACTGGAGGTGAAGTATGGACATCTCATTAACTTACTCACTCATCCATGGGTCATTTATGGTGTCCATCGTGGGCGCACTGGACGCTCAGGATGGATTAGACTTGATCCTTCCCTTGTGGCCCTCATCATGGTCAAGGAGGACACACAGGCCCTCAGCAAGCCCCGTCAGCTGTGGGGGCTCAGGGAGCAACGTCCTGATTCTCCTGGGCCTGGGAGGTCAGTGAATGAACACAGAGGGAAAGACTTTTATGCAGGAGCTTGAAAAGTAAGTATCTGTACATCAGAGCCTTGGGCTCTAAATGTCCTTCACGTCTGCACCTTCATCCTTGAGGTGTTTGAAGGGATGAGGATACTTTGTTCTTCTCTAAGAGTCCAGGGCATTGGAGACCACCTTCTCAATCACTGGGGCCATCCTAAAGGCAGAGATGGGGTGCCCACCATCACACACTGGGTGCATCTCACAGAAGCACATGAATGTAAAACACTGCAGACTGGGCAACAGCAGAGAATCCAGCTCTCTGGGGCCCTGCAGCTCCTGAGGACCACCATCAGGACCACAGTGGGGCTGGCATCCCACCTGGTTCCCTTCTGGAGAAGGGCTCGCCTGCAGGAGGACATCCCAAGGGAGCAAGTTCAAGCACAGGAGCCCAGGCTGACCTTTCCCTTCCTCACGGCACAGCTAGCTGATAAGAGCCCTCGTGTGAAGTTCATTAATGGGACATAATTGCATTCTTCACAATCAATAAGGCTGCTCAGCGGCAGAGCCCAGCGCAGAGCCCCAGCACAGCAGGCGCTCGAGAGGAAGCAGCTGTGCACACCGTGCAGCGATGCCAGAGCAGCAGGGCCACTGTCAGGCTCAAGGGGTGCTGGCCAGGGAGCGGGGCTGGGCAGAGCCCTGGAGAGGAGCAGGGAGAGGTCGAGGCAAGGGCAGCAGAGACCTGCAGGGGGGATGGGCCCACTTAGCTCCAGGCAGGGCTTGGGGTGAGGATGGGCCGAATGTCAGCAGACCTCAAGCCCCGCACTCCTCTAGGACATCAGACTGCCCAGAGCCACTCAGCTCAGCCATTTAGAACTTGCTGAAGGTGAGGACGTGTGGTCGATCCACTCATAGGCTTGTGTGTGGCACCGACGTGCACTGGTCCCATCCAGCGCCCTCTGCACACAGGCAGCAGAGGAGGGGCGGGTTGCCCCGTGCAGACCTGACCTCACTATGAGCGGGAATCACGCAGAGCACGTCCAGGCCGGCTGCCCCCATGACTGCAGGTGAGGAGTTAGACCCCTGCCCTCCCACACTCCCCTCTCAACCCCACCTCACACCCTCTCCCTCTCTCTCACACAGACTCATTTTCTGTATATCCTCTTTGGAGCAAAGGACTGGGCTTTTAGTGCGGTAAAGGCAGGCCATTGCGAAGGGACAGAGTGCCGGGTGACTGCTGTTTCCCGTGAAGACAGTGGTCCCTAACCTGGGCTCGGAGGCCCCTCACAACCATTAAGGTCGCAGTAGGAGGCCTCATGCTATTTGCAGAAAGCCTGACAGAGCCGTCCACCTACCTGTAAGGTTTCAGGAGCAGGTAACGGGAAGGGCAGGAGTCTTTGCTTCTGATGATGATCACGTCCCATCGGGATCCTGGGGTTTTCCTCGCGGTCAGTAGGTCTGGCTGTCGGTGGTGACAGAGTGAAACTGTCTGGAGGAAACTCTGGGCCCAGCCATGTTGCCAGAGCTATGTCTGGCCGCTGGCCGTGACACAGAAGTGAGAGGCTCGTTTGTTCCTATTTCCTCCTCCCATACGACCTGTGGACGTGACCCTTTGCCGGACAAATGTATTTGCTCACTAGGCATGGAGTCGCGAGGGGACGATGGCACAAATCTCCTTAGGAGTGGCGAGGTTGGGGCCACCACTGACGCCCTGGTTCTCTGCTATCAAAGGGAACATTGCATTTTTTGCCTTCCAGAAATAGAGGCAATGCATCGAGTCTCTCCCTGGAACTTTAGCACCTGGGATGTCATTACCTGGAACCCTGGGGACCCTAAAGATGTTTTGGGGTGGGATTCAGGCCTGGAAGAGAGTGGGCTCTTCTGGGATGGAACAGAGGAACCAAAATGAAACAGGACAAGGAGCTGAGGGGCCCAAGGGCTCTGGAGACGAGGGAGGGCAAGGGAAGAGAGGACCCCACACTGAAATAACATTGTGAAGAAAGGAAGTCCAAATGAGCCGGAGGCAGGCCGGCCTCTGTGCAGGGCTGTGGCTCCAGTAGGGCGGCCAGCCCACCCCTTGCCAATCCTTGCCGGCCTGGGGATGCCCTGGCGCAAACTGACCTGTCGTTCACGCAGGCCCTTGAGCATGACGCTGGAGTAGCGCACGAGTGCCACCTCTGATCGTCTGCCACCCAACTCCTGGGCACCTAGGGGCAGAGGTGAAGGTGGGCACAGGACTGAGAGGTTCATGGTCAGCATGGTAAGGGATGCAGAGGGAGAGATGCAGGGCTGAGGTCCAGGGTGAGAATGAACCAGAGCCTCTGAGAATACTCCCTCCACTCACCTGATCAAGGCTTGAGTTCTGGGAACCCAAGGCCTGTCATTGTCACCTGCACCTTCCCAGGTGAGAGTGACTCTCCGAAAACTTTGTTCCCCAGCTGCCTCACTTGCCTCACCCTAGTCCCCGCCCTGGTGACTGTCCCCGCCACCCTCCTCTGTTCTAAGCTCCCAGGCTCGGGCAGTCACCGTGGGCTGAGCTGGGACACCACAAGGACTCCCGGGCGTGCTGCCCCACGGCCCTGATGCTCCCCCGCCTTTGCAGGTGCCTGGTCTCTTCCCCGTAGCCCACAGCCGAAAGCACCTGTCTTGGGGGGCACCAGGGCCCTTCAGTTCCTCATTAGGAAATGACACAACTCCCCTCTGGTGGGAGAGTTGGGGGTTGCTGCATAAAATGTCAAACTTCAGAAATTAAAAATGTAAATGTTGGCATCTAATTAACCAGTTGACAGGAGTGCACAGCTGCAAGTGACAGTGACTGATTGCCTTCTGCCAGCCTCTCCCCGCAAGCGGCCCCCAGCCCCACCCTTCTCCTGGCTAACCTCAGAGAGGGGGGGCATCAGGGCAGGGCAACTGCCTAGAAGAGCCTTCAGGCCCCATGGAGGGGATGTCTTGCGTCTGTGGGAGGGGGAGTTAGAAGGACACACAAGGCAGACTGGACCACTCTTCCGGGAGCCGGGAACAAAGCCAGTGCAGGCGATAGTCGCTCCTTCCTCCTGTGCCCACCCTGTCCACCCTCTGATAGTGTCTGGGTCACCCTCCAAACCCGCTGGCCCCAGACCCGGCGCTGGGAGTTTCCATCTCTCCTCTGCCCCGCACGCACGGTTCCTCACTGTCGTGCCTCGGCAGGTATTACTCGGACATCGGGAAGATGCCGGCCATCAGTGACCAGGACATGAATGCCTACCTGGCTGAGCAGTCCCGGATGCACATGAACGAGTTCAACACCATGAGCGCGCTCTCCGAGATCTTCTCCTACGTGGGCAAGTACAGCGAGGAGGTGAGCCCTGCCCTGCTCGGGGCCCGCTGGGAAGGACTGGGGCAGAGACCCAGAAATCCCTGCCCGGAGCAGCCTCTGTCAGACACACCCCTCCCCCACGTCTGCTGGGGAAACTCTACCACCCAGGGCTTGAGGGCTGTGCTCTAAAGACAGGGATGCTAGAAACATACCAGTCTATCAGTTCTACATTAATCCCTGTTCTTTTCAGATATATAGATCAAGTATCTCTTTTGTTTTTTTCTCTTTATTTTTTATTCCCTGCTGTTCCCTCTCCTTGATTTTTTCCCTTTCTCTCTCTGATCTAATTATCTTTAAGCAAGTAGTTCCCCACTTCCATGGGCAGGTCATAAAGAAAAGAAAAGAAAAGAAAAGAATACGATAGGATAGGATAGAATAGAATAGAATAGAATAGAATAGAATAGAATAGAATAGAATAGAAAACAAGATGATAGGGTAGGAGAGAATCAGAACAGAATAGATACAGACCAGAGCAGAATGGAGTCTATTTTTAGTTGCTGCATTCCCTAGTAAGGAAACTTCATCTGGGGTCATTGCCCCTGCAGACACTGCCTTCTTTCTGGCCAGCACAGAGGTGCCCATGGTTTTCTTGGTCATACCGGTATAGACCAGGTAGGCTCAGAATCCAGGCTCCCCATGTCTGAGCAGCAGCACAGCTGCCTTGTGAGTGGAAGGTAGTAACAGGAGACGAAGCCAGGGCCCCGGGTTCTCTGCTTCCTCCCAGCCTCACTCCTGAGGGAGGGTCTAGGCACTCTGGATTAAGGAAGGAGCCCCAGCAGGGCCCAGGGCCTGGTGTCCACAGGCCATGAGCAGTATAATGCTGTGAACCTCAAGTGCAAGGAAAGTCAGTGGTGGGTCCTCTAGGGGAGGGACCCCAAAGCCAGCCTACGGGCCAGTGCTAATCCAGGGCAGTTTCCACCTGTCTGTGGCTGCGTGACAAGTGAGGACAATGTACAGTAGGCCAATATATGAGTGCCACTGTCTCATCTTGGAAAGGCCTGTCCCTTAGTCTGCAAGTTCACTCGTCTACGGTTAGTATTAAAACGTCCCATCTTTATGAAATGTTGGGGCCAGTCACTGGTGGTCCTCGGCCAGCTAAGAAGTTGGCAGCTTGCTTGGTCTCCCCAATTAAAAATTTATTAACTGGGCCAGGACGTCCAAAGCTCTGGGACCCTCCCTTCAAGCCTTCAGCCTCCTCTCCCCTCGCTGCTCCCTCAGACCCCAGGACCCGTAGAGAGCAGCCCTGCTGTCACGTGCCCCTGCTGGAGCCAGCATTGTGTGATGGGCGCTCCCGTGTCACGTGACTTTATCCCCTCTCCTGGAGCAGCCCGAGAGGGAGTCACACGTCCCATCTCATTGTACACATGAGGAAATGAGGGCTCAGAGGTTACATGTTTTGCCCCACATCACCCGGCCAGAAACTGGTAGAGCCCTTGTTCAATCCTACAGCTCCTGAGTCTGACCCAGCTTCGAATACATATTCCTTCATGTGTCCACAATTGCTCTGTCACCGTCCTCTGCCACCCATGTCATCTCAGCAAAGGCTGTGTAGACACTGTCCGTTGGGTGTCAATGACCAGTAAAGCTTAAGACATAACTCTCCGAGGGATACTGGTTTCTTAACAGGCAAAGGGGAGCCAAATAACTTGCTAAATGTGGAATTTCAGGCCTTGGGTTGTGGACGAGGAAGACGTTCCTTTTTCACGGTGCGGGGGTGGTGGTGGTGGAATGTCTTGGTATCGTGAAATCATAGTCACCCCGAGACAGCACCATACGTTCCACTGGGCATGGACCTGTTTGCTGTCTAACCTCTAGGTAACTGCAGCAGCCTGGCACAGGTGTCGTCTGCCCACTCTCAGCTGTCTTCCGTGGGCAGTGAAATGTACACGTGTTCAGACGTGCTGGTGCGTGTGCTGGCATCCTGCGCTCACTGACACCTGGGTGCCCACACGTTTGTCCCCTATGCCCGAGGGCTGCCCCGCGCCTCCCCACACCGTCACCCAGGCTGTGTGGCTCCCCTGCCACCTCGTGTGGGCCGCTTCACCTGCACACATCCTCCCAGACCCTCTGACCACGCCCTGTCTGCTGTACCCTAAGAACACAGACACACACACGCAAACTAGTGACCGCCCCGTTCTTGGCTTTTCAACAGATCCTTGGACCTCTGGACCACGATGACCAGTGTGGGAAGCAGAAACTGGCCTACAAACTAGAACAAGTCATAACCCTCATGAGCTTAGACAGCTGAGAACCGTCCTTCCAGGCACCCCCTGGAGGGAGGGACACACCAAGCCGTGCCTCAGTCTAGATTATCATCTTTACCAAGTGCAAGTTCCGACTGCCGTCAGCAGCCTCCCCCGAGCAGCGCTATCTCTCTCTCTCTCTGCCTGTTTCTGTCTCCCTCTCCTTCCTGGATCCCCTCTCTTGCAGTTGCTCTACCAACATGATTGAGCCAAGCCACCGACCCTGTTAGTCCAGGATGCCCCCCCCGCCGTGAGGGACCTGGTGACCAGAAGACGTCAGAGGGGGCCCTCCTTCCCCGCTGACCCCATGCATCAGCGGCAGGGCCCAAATATGGATGAGGATGAAGGATGTTTCTGTACTGCTACTTCACCTTCCACGTTTTGATAGCCCCGCCTTGAGCCGAACGCTGGCCTGCGGACGAGGCAGTGAACTCTGTATTACCTTCACTGGGAAGACGTCTCCTGGCCCAGGTTTCCATCTCCAGGGGGTCTGTCAGTGGCATGGTCCCTCTGCAACTGTGAGAAGAAAGGCTGCACCTCCTGCATGTGGCTGGAGTGGGGAGCGTGACGCGTCGTGGGGTGCCTCGCAGGCTGTCTCCCACTTGTTGGGTTGGCATCCAGAGGCCTTTTGGTTCCCTTCCAATCTTCTTGGAGCCTTTCCAAGTGCCCATAGGGCCCTGCCTGCCCAGTCTCCTCCCGGCCTGTGGAAAACCAGACAGGAGAAAGAAGAGCAGTTACAGCCCACTGTGGAGATCCTCCCAACCTCCCAATCTGGCTCACAGCGGCAGGAACGTAACACGTAGAGGGAGAGAAGAAGAGAGAGAGCTGCATCCACCCTGGAAGCAGAACTGGCTGTTTTCCGTTTGCCACCACGTGCTAGCGAATCACCACCACAGTCATGGGTCTGATCCCTTGCAGATCCCCGAGTGCCGTCTGGAGGACACACCTCCATCCTCCTCGGTCATCGCTCATCAGGGGTCAAGGTAAAATGCCGAGTGCACCTGGGAGATTCTACCTCCAGCTCTCTCGGTGGCTCCCATCCCCACTACCCTTCCTGAGAACTCTGTAGAAAGTTGGGGCAGACAGCCTCGCCCCTGGCTCCCTGCAGAACCTGGTGCCGTTGCAGATGCAGATGACTTTGTCTCTGGACTGTTCAGACCTCCTTGGGAATTATTTCATCAACATCTCAGCTGTCTCTTTAGTCACTCTCCTCCCTCAGCTCTTTAGCAGTCATCATGGAAAGAAACACGCTCAAGCACAGCCTCGCAGAGACAAGCCAAAATGCCAGCCCAGCTCAGTCCCGGGTTCGTCGTGTTTGGGAAGGAGCGAAGAATCAAGAGGAAGGACCTGGCTGGAAAAGGGAGGAGGGACGTACAGCTGACCTTGGCTCTGGCGTCTGTTCCTCCATCTGTCCTTCGATCCACGGGTACATCATTTTAGCCAGCCAGACGAATGTGTGCTCAGACATGTGTCCTAGGTGAGCAGGGGCTATAGTGAGAGACTGTCTGACGGAGGATCGTGGAAACCTATAACCTTGAAGGGACCTTAGACACCATCTCCGTCTGTGGTCCAGTCTCCGCCATAGACTCGCCCGGCAGCCCTGGTGTGGAGTTTGTGCACCACTCTGGGAGGCAAGCAGCGGCAGCATCTCAGGTGGGGTTGGGGACAAGGTTCCACAGTCCCGTCTTCACTCCCCGAGCATCAGACATCCTCCCCTGCCATCCACTCCACAGGGGCCCCACGTGGAAAGAGGAAGGAACCACACCATTTCCAGCAACATCTGTGGAGCACCCTGTGCTTAAAGAATGCTAGCCCCTTTGGATATGAGTACGTGTGTGTGTGTGATCTCATGTGCACATGCACGTGTGTGTGTGTGTGTGTGTGTGTGTGTCTGCCCCAGGAGTAGGCAGAGAGCTCAGAAAGCTTTCTTGTCCTATCGGGGGATTTGAAGCATCTTCCTTCCTGCCCTTGCTCACCATTCATTCTGCAACTTCGGGACATTTCAACACTTGTTTTCTGTGCTGAGTGCAGAGGGGTGAGGTCACCTCTCCGTAGGAAATCAGGGTGGTCAGTGGCCAAGGGGATCCTGGACAGGACTGGAGGCCGGGCCGTGGTGACACAGAGCAGGGCACGATGTGGCGTCGAGCAGGACGAATGATGGGCAAAATACAAGTAACCTAACGGACGGGAAGAGGAGAATGAAAAAATATGCATGTCAGGGGGGAAAAGCATAACCAAAGGTTTTGGCAAATGAAGTGGCAGGTGAAGAAGCATGGAATTTCTACCCTTGATCATTTGATTTCCTCCCCAGAAGCCACAAGCCCTGGCAGGCCAGGAAGGAAGCAAGCCGGAGGAGGGCTGAGGAGGCACCTGGGCCGCTAAAATATTTTTGCACATGTGAAGGGGTTGGGGAGAAGGAAGACACAAACATATTTAACACAGATGTGCTGAATGGAAGCTGAGTGTAAGTATGTGTGTATGAGTGTGTTTTGAATTATTTTTTAAGTTTTGCACAGTTAGAGAAAAAAAATGAACAAGTAGGAAAAAGACTGTTATCATGGTTCTGCTGAAGCTTTTCTTTTTTTTTACCGGATTATTATTATTGTTTCGTTGTCGGTACAAATTTTTTTCCCCATGTCTTTGTTGTAAGAGAAACTTCAGTCACCTCGGGAGAAACGTCAGGAAGAAAGAGGGGAGGCGGGCGGACAAGTTTCCACGCCCTCCGCGTCTCTCCTGGGGGAGGGGTTTGGGGCGGGTTCTGTTTTAATTGGTGGGGTGGGTTGTTTCTGGCGCTCTGTTTGCCCAAAGTCTCTGTGACCTGCTGGGGGGATGGAGAAATAGGATCGAATTTCGCAGCGTCACAACCCATCTTCCCCATAAGAGCTCTTTTTCCTTTTACTGTTTGTTTTCCATTTCTTTCGTTTGGATTCTTGGCGCACGTGTGATACGTTTCAAAGTAAAGACAAGGCAGCGTTGTCAAAAAGCCTCTCTTCCCCCCAGATCTTCTTTCCACACCTCCCCCTTGGAATGCCCAACCTCCTCCTGGCAGGCCAGAGACCCCATGCTGGTCAGTATGTGCCAGAGAAGGGCCTTGGGCAGACTGGGTCCTCTGGAAGGGAAGTCTCTTCAAGGCCCCGCCCCGTGTCACAGTTAATGTTCAGGGTCACAGTTCTGTTCAAGGTGGGACCTTTATCTGACTCCTTGAGTTGTGGGCAGAGAGCAGGGGAGAAAAGGCCATGTCTCCTCACCTCCCTTTCATCCCATCTCTTTCACTCTTTCAACCCCTTGAAACCACCAGGGTCCAAAATGGTACCAGGAGATCACACAGTCGAAATAACTGACCTAGGTGAGGTAAGGAGTCTGAATGTTGAAGTGAGATGGGATGGCGCCGGGAATGGCGAGGGGGAGGAAGAACTTTACGACGTCCTGAATCTAAAAGAATGGGGGAGAGAGGCTGGGAAAGTTAACTGCAGGCTGGTCATCTCTCCCGGGAGCACAAGTCTCCCCCAAGTCTGGGCTTTGCCATTCTCTGTCCTTCCTTGGCAGGAGAAACCCTGGCATTTCTTGGTTAACTGCAAATGGTACCTTTAAGTGAAGTCGGCTGTTGTATCGGTTACTTCCTCAGGAAAACATGTTTTTCTTGCCTCCTGCTTTCAGGGTGGTTTGGAAGTCAGGGATCCAGGATAACCTGAGCGTCCCATAGGCCAACCGTGATGTGCACACCCAGAGCCCTAGAGCCTCCCTCGTGAGCCCGTGGGCCAGTGAGTGAGACCAGAGATGCTAGAAAGACAGAAATCAGTTTAAACAAATCCCGACGTTTGAGGCAGACTGTCCTGGACCGTGCCCAAGCAGCGGCGGGAGCGAGGTCTCTGACCTTGGCCCTGCAGGCCCAGCTCTCACCTCCCAGGCCGGGAGCAGTGTCGACGTACTATCCCAGCACCACACCCCCTCCCCTCACCCCAGATCCTCGTGCTCTTGTCCCCTTTGCATGCCTAGCTCCCGAGTGCCCCCTCCCCCCTTGCCTACCTCCCGCACGCACGCGTAGCCTCTGCCCCAAGACCCCATAGCCACTAAGTTCAGGAGCTGCTCAGCCCCCGGAGGACAGCTCCGCCCTCAGTCCAGCCCCCTGGGACCGCCCTAGCCCCATCCAGCCCTCCAAAGCTGCCTCGCCCCGCGAGCGCTCTCGGGGCTCCCTGGCCCAGCCAGGGCCGGTGGGCCCCCATCAGAGGAGCCACAGCAGTGATTTCCCAAATGGCCTCCATTCCACAAGGCAAGTCCTGCTGATGTTTCCAGAGCCCTAAACAACCCCTCGCTCTCACCTAAAAGGGAAAGCTCCTTATCCCATCCGTCTCAGCTCTTAGGACAAAGGGGCACTTCCTTTGGCCTCACAGGGTGCGAAGTCAAATACTTAACGAACGCAGTGAAGGCTACGGTTAATTACTGTTAATCAAAAACAGAGAGCCGTGGAGGGAGAGAAGCTTTGGCCCTGGACCACGGCCCTTCCAGGAACTGGCCCCGCCAATGAGAACCGCAGCGCGGGCGTCTGAGAGGCGATCCCATGAATGAAAAGCGTCCAGGTACCAGAGTCCCCACTGTGCCCCCAGCAGACCCGCCCCGGGCAGATCCCACCTCCTTCCTGGCCCTTCCTCTTGCTTCTAGTTCACGTCCTCAAGAACCTTCTCTCAGCCCCTCACTTTCCCTGTCAGCTCTCAGGATAGACCACTAAGCCCCCCTCCCATCCCTCAGCCCTTCCCTTTGTCTTTAAGCCGTAGGTTGGCTGTTTATTTGGGGTCTGTAGTTGTTTATTTTTTGTTTGTGTATTTTAAGGGTTTGAGATTAAGGAGGGAGCCCAGGCGTGGATGTAAAGTCCAAATACTGGGGTGGGGCGGGGGGAACACAGAACTCTTTATCTGTGACTTCCAAGGGGATGAGGAGAAACGAGACCGGAGGACAGGGGGGCTCCCCCTGTTGTTAAAGAAATGGGTCAGGACATCCCCAGGCGTGGCCGTGCCAGGGGGAGCAGCCTCCGTGGCTGCCAACATTCCTGGTGCTTCCCTTGGCTGGCTGGAGCCCCACCGCGCTACCCCTGCCCCTCCTGCCTCTGCCGCCGACCCCACAGGCATAGCAAACGAGTCATCTTACAGACTGGGAGGCTGAGGGACAGCCACAGGGGACGCCGGAGAGGCAGCTCCCGGGAGAGGCTGACGCTCCGCTCCGGAGCCTCTGGAAAACTGAATGACCCCGCCTCCCACCCGGAAAGGAATCTCTGCAGTAAAAGTTCATTCAAGAGAGAGCTTTTTTAAACTACAAATCTTTGATCCCCAATAAAATTATTATTAGGGGGAGTATCCAGCTTTTATAAAATGTAAAGGATGCTTTGGTTGTAAAAGTAATACATACTCATTAGAGTCCCAATTAAATTCCTTGAGTAGGCAGGTGACTACTCTAAATCAGAATGAAACAAAATCCCTATGAATAAAAAGAGATTTCTGTTTGTACTAGCAGAGACTGAGCTGGGCCAGGGTGGGGAAGGCCCGGTGACCTTGATCAGGCGAGCCCCACCTTCCCTCCACTCTACCCTCTTTCACGTCTCTCTGGGCCGCCCCTGGTGTTGCTGAATCCTACAGCTTCCCCCAAACAGCAGGGAGACCCTGTTAGGGATTGGTTGTGGAGGGACCCCTCTCCCAAGAAGGCAGATGCCCACGGCAAATAGGTCTGTGCAGCTCATCTTCCACCAGTTTCCTTATCTGGAATTAGAACTTCTTTTGTTGGTATCTTTGATCTTACAACTCAAGCACATTTTGGAAGGGCTCCCTTACAAGAGTAGAACTCCAAACAGAGGATACGGTTAAAGAGCAATGCAAAGGACACTTAAGAAACGGAGACACCACTTTACCAAACAGGACTACTGAACGCAATACAGGTGGACAACTTAGAAGGTGTATGTGTCCCTGTGTGTTCTCCTTCCCCGATGTTCCTGTCAGCTTGTTTTGGCCTGTTAAACCTTCCGTTCTTTAAAAAGAAAAGCTAGTTTACCTCAAAGAATCTTGTTTCCATTTGGAAACCATGACTTTGTGTTTTAGGGTGGATGACTTCCCCCCCCCCCCATCACTCCCTGCCTGGGCCTGGCATCCGTGAGGCCAGAGGTCCTGGCTTAGTCATGAGTTGGCTGCACTGACCAAGAACAAGAACCCCAGGCCCTGAGATGGGAGGGAAGAATTGGAGGTAGCCGCCCTCCTCCCCACTTTAGCTTGTAGAGACCAGCCTATCTCCTTCAGCAGGGTCCTGCCAAGTTACCATAGCAACCAACAACTCCAGGGTACCACAAGAGATAATGGCTCAGTGAGCCAAGGGGTGGGGGGAGAGGAGTCTGGCCTGGTCAGATGACCCAGAGTTAAGTCTCAAACACTAGAGAGAGGAAGAGGAACAGGAAAGGATGAATGGGTGGTTTAAGGAACGGGCAGGGGCCTTTGCGTCTCAGAGACAGGGCGCTGAAGGCGGTAGGGCGGTCATTCCTGCTTGGGTCACCCACTCCCAGCCCCGCCCCACTTCTGTTTCCAGAAAGCTCCCACCTTGAACACCGACCCTTTGTTAGAACAAAGCAAAACATATCTTTAGACAACAGTGTTACAATGAGCCTCAAAGATATGTGGATGAAATCTATTAGAGGAAGAGGGTCTTCTGGTTTCGATTTTAAAGAAGAGTATCTGAGTAAGATTAAAAAAAAAAAAAAGATTTAAAAAAAAGTTTTTGAAAAGGAAACCTCTGCTATTTGAATCGGAGCCCAGCTGTAACTTGGTAAAGGCAAGCGTCTACCTTTGTTGTAACTAATTGTATACCTGTGTGTGTAAATATAAGGCACTCCTATTTTGCAGCTCAGAGCAACAAACCTATTTGTAATATGGAATGAAGTTTATTAAAAAATAATAAAAACGCAGTTTGGGATTTGGGGTCTTTCTTTATGTGTCCGGCTAGGAGGGGGAGGGGGAGAGGCTGGGCCATAAGTAGGCGGTGGTGGCCTCTCTGACGTAGAGAAACAGTACCTTCTCTCTCCAGCTACATGATATGTGTACTCAGCCACATCAGATACATCCTTTTACTTAAGGCTCTGTCCTCAGCGACAAAGCAGGCATCGCAGGAGGCGATAACCCTGCAAAGCTGGGGAAAGCAAACTTACTCCCAGTCAATGCCGTTAGCGGACATCACTTTGGCACAGAGTCGGATCTGCCTCTGAATCTGTCAACACAATCCTCCAGTCACACACTCTGGAGATAACGCTAGGATTACCATCCCTGCTTCAAGCCTCCTTGGCAAGCTATACCTAAGTGTAAATGATTTTATGGGTCCTCTTCCCTCAATTTTGACAGAGGGTGGAGACCCTGAACCCAGTGCTGTCTCTGGAGTAGAAATAGAATAGGGAGAAGAAAATGGAAAGGGTGGCAATAAAGGCAAGGGGAAGGGAAGAAGACAGCTCATCTGCTCGCGCTCACGTCCATCGTGGCCCGTTCCACAGCTTAGAGGTGGTGTGGGAGGGGAAAGGGAAAGTGATGCAGACGGTGCAGGGTAAGTCCCTGGCTGGGCCCAGGAAAACTGTGTCCTCTGCTCTTCATTCCACTGGCTGCCCTTGAGCAGATACTTTCCTCTCTAAGCCTCAGGTCAGCAGATGGAGAAGGCTGGGCTGGATGTCGCCATGAAATTCCAACGTTCTTATTATTCAAAGTGAAAACCATGAGAAAAGAGAATCGGAAAGGAAGCAGGATCAGGAAGGAGAGACAGAAACACACAGAAAAAGGATAATTAAGAAAGGAAGAAAGGTAGGAAAGAGGAGTGTGGGGAGATGTAAGACAGACTGATCTCCTGCTGCCCGCCCCCCAACCACCAAACCCAAGGCTCCTGGGAATTGGTGACCTCAAGGTCTAGCACGAACCGAAAGGACTGACATCAGCCAGAGGTTCTGTGGGTTGTTTTTTGTTGGTTTGTTTGTTTGTTTTGGTGGTTAAGACTCACACAGAAAGTATACTTCATGAATAGGAAGGAGATGTGTTTCCTTCTCCTAAATAGTGAAGCAGGCTGCGGTGGGAAGTTCAGATTGGGATTCCACACATGACCCAGTTCCTGCCCTGTCCTCAGACCCCTTTACCTATGTGATCTCATATTTTATCACAGTCACTGTGACCTTGAGCAGATCATTTCTCTGTGATTTTGTTTCCTTATCCATAAACTACAGACATGTCTAACTGCACTATGAAATCCAGGAGACTGTGGGGAGGACAGATTCCTGTAACTAAAGTGCAAAAAACCTGGGGTATTATGAAGGGTCACACATGCATGGAGTACCATTAATAGTCATAAAAATGATATTATACAAACAAAAGAGTGGATTGGGCCTGGGCCTCAGTAACAAACTTAGAGTGGATACTGTATTAGTCAACTTGGGCTGCCATAACAGATCAGATTGTGTGGCTTAAACAAGACATTTATTTTCTCACGGTTCTGAAGGCTTGAAGTCCAAATTCAAGCTGCCAGGGTTGGTTTCTGGTGAGACCACTCTTCCTGGCTTGCAAACAGCCATCTTCTGTGTCCTCACATGATCTTTCTTCTGTGTGTGTGTTTGGAAAAAGATCTCTGCTGTCTCTTCTTATAAGGACACAAGTCCTATCAGATTACAGAGTCCCACTCTTATGACCTCATTTAACCTTAATTACCTCCCTAAAGGTCCCATCTCCCAACTTCAGTCACACTGAGGGTTAGAGCTTCAACATGTGAATTTTGGAGGGACGTAATTCAGTCCATAACAGATTCCTTATTTATCACTGCAAAAGACTAAATATCTAACACCTTATGAAATATGTATATTTTTGATCATTAGACTGTGAGATTATTGAAGGTAGAGCCCATATCTCAGCTGAACTAACATTACCCAAGTTTACCAAGTATCCAGCACAGAGTACATCACAGTAAATCAAGAACAGATGAAAGAGGGGACAAGGGCAGGAAGACTAGGGGAAAGCGACCAGCCACAAAGCTGGGCCCTTGATTAGCTTCACAGCTTTGACTGACATGCTCTCCATTATTTTTCATACTTGGCCACACACCCCCTGCCATGAATGTTTTATCTTTAAGAAAATAATTCCTTGAGTTGTAGCTGGTGGCTGTCTCTGGCAGGTGAAACGAGCAGGTGTTGTGATCAAAACCTCTCCCTGATTGGTAGAGCTGCTCCTGGCTGAGCAGGGTGAATGGAGATAGGAGCAGGTCACTTCCACACCATCACCTTCTCTAAACCTGCCCTGCTTTTGTTTTAACAAAACTCCCACCTTGAATGCTGACCCCAAGCCTGCGGTGCTGCTGGGAGTATCTGCTAAAGCTGAAGGCAGGTGTATGAGGTTGGACCCACACGTAGGGACAGCTGGTAGACTGTATCACTGTTCAACAATTCCCACTTCCCCTCCCTGAATGAGCATTACAGTTTCCCACCTAATAAAGGTGAGCTGGCCAAGCCACTTGCTTTGGGCCAATGAAATCTGAACGCCTGTGATGTAGGTCCCCTGCAAGCCTCCCTCAGCCTGGACCACAGAGTAAGGACAACGACCTCACAGAGAAGAGCCACCAGATGACCCTGATGGTTATGTAGTACGGGTAAAAAATAACCCTTTGCTGCTTTAAGTCCCTGAGGGGTGAGGGCTGTCTGTTACTGCAGCATAACCTAGACTATCCTGTGCATTACAAGGTACAAGAAATTCAACCTGACCGATAGTTAGCCCCTTAGTTGACAGCTGGATGTGTGGAGTCTCACCTTTCACCTACAGAGAATTATTCTTTTGACCTCTTTTATTTTTTTAAAGGTATTATTGGCCATTTACACTCAATGTGAATCATTCTGTGGAAGTTCCTAATTTTCCTGAGCTGGATTTTGGACAGATTAGGAAAGAAGGGCAAGACAGAAAAAGAAGGCAAAAATCCATAAAGAAGAGGAAGGAAGGAAGGAACTTGGGTGGGGGGCGTGGGAAGGATTGGGAGAGAGGAATCAGAAGGAAGAGGCTTGGGGAGGACAGCACTTTTCGCCAACTCTGTGTGGGAGGTTTTCTGCCTGGTCTTCTCGCAGCCTGCCTGCCCTGGTGGAGAGCGTTCAGCCCCAGGTGGAGGTCGCGGCACTCGCATCGGGAAAGGCTATAGGGATCATCCCGGGACGAATCCAACCAAGGTCGTTTTAAAACCCAGCCTATAGTCTTCTAGAAATTCCAATAATGATCAACTTCTCAGGAAGGCAAAGAACTCATTCTTACTGGGGCACAGACCATGTTCTCTACCCAGGTCCTCACTCCAGACGGCAGCCACCTCGAGGAGACCGTAAATGACAGCTCCTCGTGATGCCTAGAAAGGCCTGTCCACACACACAGGCTGGCTGCTCTCAGCAGCACCTATTGCTGCCTGATTCTAATAGGGGCCTGACGATCCCTCTAAAATACAGGCAGGGGAGAAACTCTTGCCCCCAACAGAAGCGGGGCCCTTCTTGTCCCTGTTCCACTTTGGAGTACAGACCTGGGCTGCTGTTTTCCCACCTGCCAAGTTCCCCAACCACCCCTGGTTAAGCCTGTCCAACTCTAGTGATGCAAAGGCAGGGCCTGGGGGGTACAGGAAGCAGAGCGGTAAGGGAAGGGAGGCTGGCAGGTCACTAGGGATGCGTTCTCGGCCCCATCCACCAGGAGTGCGTCAACTACAAGGACTGGCTCATGGCGCCCCTCCCCATGGGCCTGCCTGCACTGCCCCTGACCCCTCAGTACTCCTCTCATTCCTTCTTCATCTGTGATTTGCCTTCAGCTGTATGAATTCCCATGGGCAACACAGGGGGCATATGCCCCCTACTCGGAACTGTGTGAGCACCCCACCTGTCCAGACAGCTGTGACCTCAATCTTCCTTTTGTAGCCTGAACGCGTCCTCTGTGTAGAGTCATGGCGAGACCCCACCCATCACTGTCCAGCCCTGCCACCTGGAGCAAATTCCTGTCTCCAAGTCTTGGTCTCCTCCCCTGTAAAGATGGGAATAATAATGCCTTCCTCACAGAGCTGTTGAGAGGATCAAGTGAGGTAAGGCTTTCAAAGGGCCTAGAGTGGGCCCTGACATCTTACAAGCTTTAGTGGATGGTGGCTTTAGTATGGAGTGACAGGCGCCTGAGGCAAAAACCCCACATGTTATCTCTCTGGACCTAGTAGCTCATGGGACAGTACCCAGCGTATAGTAGTCACTCTAAGAGTGTCAGTTACATGAATGAGTAAAGTCAGTGCAAGAATCTCTGCCCAAACCCTGACAGGCAAGTGTAGAATACAGCTTCCCAATAAAGTACAGAAGTGGATAACGGAAAATGATAAATGCCTGAGTTTTCCCCCAAAGCAGAACCTGAGACAAGGGCTTGCGAGCAGGGCTTTATCAGGGGAGGTGGTCCTGAGAAACAGGAGTGGGGTAAGGGAGTGAAGACAAGACAACTCAAGGGTGTATTAATCAAGCTGGTCTCCACTGTGGGCAGCAGGTAACCCACTAGAAAGGGCCCTCCAGAAACAGAGCACCTCAGAACGTGTCCACTGGCTCCCATCCCCCAGAGCTTGAAGGCTGCCCAGTGGCTGCTTAATCCTTCAGACTTTTACATTTGCGAGTGTGCAGCAATGGCTACGTGGCTCCCCCAGGGACCCCAGTGGCAGGCACAGTGGTGCCCTGGGGCAGAGGCGAGGGGTATGCACGGTCTGTCCCGAAAACAGATGCTGTCAGGCTACATGCATGCCACCTGGTTGCTATGGCAACAGCTGGGGTTGAAATGTGGGTCAAGAGGGTATGAGGTAGGGCACGAGGGAGGTCTGCAGTGCAATATGTAATCCTTTAAAGCCCTTAATAATTCTGTACAAGTGAGATCAAAGTCATTTCACAAAGTCTTTTCTTGGAAAGAGCCCTCAGTCGTCTTCTACCTCTTCACCTTTCCATTACTGCCATCGCCATCCTCCTTTCCATTATTCACCATCAAACCAAGTTTTTATTCCACCTTGAAAGCTGTGACTGACATTATGTGAGACAAGGACATCAAGCGACACCAAAAGCTGGATGTTGGTGAGGGCTGGATGCGCCCACTGGCTCTGTGACTCATCACATTCACAGGTGACTTCTCAGAGGGACTGGTTACTACTCAACCTCCCCGGGCACCTGTGCCTTTCCTTCCTGCACCACACAATTAGCATCTTATCCTGGATGGCTACAGCCTCTAATTGCCTGTTCATACACCACTCAGCACTTTAACAGAATCAGTGCTGATATGTACATGATAATTTTATTCCTTAATAATTTCACCTCTTTTTTATGTCCTGTCTCCTCAACTCAGTAATAGACCGGGTCTTAACATTTCTTTTATTCTGAACTCAATGCTGGACACACAGTAATAAGATAAATGCCTGCCGTTTTCTCGAAAGCACTGGGCCGCAAGATCAGGTACCCAAAGAGGATATCAGGTAATGAACCAAACTGATCCTGAAGACAAGGTTTTCTAAATGACCTTAGTCTTTTGCATCCCATCAGTTTTAAAAAATTAGGTCCCTTAGGGTTGACAAGATACTGGGAGGAGATGAAGAAGAGAATACAAGTGTAGGGTAAGACTGTAACCCTGATTTAATGCCCTGTGACAGAGGGTCACCAGCTCCCAGGCCACAAAGAACTTTCTCAGAGAGATGATTTTATATAGTGAGTTGATGTATCACTTACATACATTACCTCATTCAATTCTCAGGATCCAGCCTTATGCAGTAGTTGTCACTACTACACCCATTTTATGGATGAGTACATTGAGGCTCAAAGCAATAACAACTCCAGTCCCACAAATGGCAAATGATAGAGGTGATGGAGCTGGAACGGGAACCTAGGTTTCTCTGACTCTAAAGCTTATGCTCTTGATTGTGCTATATTACCACAAACTCTAAACAAAGAGCTTCTCTCTCCCTCTCTCTCAATAGTGGGTTATCACCAGAGCATTGTAAATGCAAAAGACATTGCAGAGAAAATGAGAAAGGATAGGCACTGGACTGCAACTGTGAACTAAAGCAGGCAGAGAGGAATAGAAATTGAATGGGAATTCAGCCGAAAGATTTAGGGACTGACATTCACAGGGATGAGATGCTGGCAGGCTCCCTGGTGGGATGCCCAAGAGTGACAGAGGGATCTGGGTTCTAATCTTCAACACCGTACTTAGCTGTCTGTGTGTGGCTTAGACAAACTGATTTACATCTCTATGCCTTGCTCCCCTCATCGGGGAAATGGAAATAATTTGTGAGAAAATTGTGAGAATCTGTGAGAAGATGTGATTATGTACACGATGTCTGACATGTAGTACCTCAAGAAAGGTAGCTATTTTTTTTAATTGAGGTAACATTGATTTAAAACCTTCTATACGTTTCACGTGTACAGCATTATATTTCTACTTCTGTATACCCTACAATGTGCTCACCACCAAAAATTCAGTTTCCTTCTGTTATCCTCCCTCCTGCCCCTTCCCCTCTGGGAGCCACTACTCTGTTTTCTGTAGCTGTTTGTTACTGTTTGGTTTGGTTTGTTCATTTACTTTGTTGTTGTTTTTTACTGGGTTTTTGAACTGTAGTTGATTTACATTACTACTTAGTTTCAGGTGTACAGCGTAGTGATTCAGTATTTTTACAGCTTACACTCTATTAAAAGTTATTACAAGATAATGGCTAAAATTCCCTGTGCTACACAATACATCCTTGTAGCTTTTCTATTTTATACATAGTAGTTTATATCTCTTAATCCCATATCCTCAATTTGCCCCTCCCACTCCCTCTTCCCTTTGATAACCACTAGTTTGTTTTCTATACCTGTGAGTCTGTTTCTGTTTTGCATATACATTCATTGGTATCATTTTTTAGATTCCACATATAAGTGATAACATACAGTATTTGTTTGGTTTCCATTGCCTGAGGAGACATATCTAGAAAGATACTGCTAAGAACAATGTCAAAGAGCATACTGCCTATGTTTTTTCCTAGAAGTTTTATGGTTCCATGCCTTACATTCTAGTCTTTGATCCATTTTATGTTAATTTTTCTGTACGATAGGAGATAGTGGTCTAGTTTCATTTTTTTGTATGCAGCTGTCCAGTTTTCCCAGCGCCGTTTATTGAAGAGACTATTTTTCTCTGTTGTACGTTCTTTGCTCCTTTGTCATAAATTAATTGTCCATATATGCATGGGTTTATTTATGGGCTCTCAATTCTGTTCCATTGATCTATGCACCTATTTTTCTGCCAATACCATGCTGTTTTGATTACTATGGCTTTATTAAATAGCCTGAAGTCAGGCAATGTGATGCCTCCAGCTTTATTCTTTTTTCCTCAGGACTGCTTTTGCTATTTGAGGCCTTACATGGTTCTGTATACATTTTAGAATGTTTTATTCTCTTTCTGTGAAAAATGTCCTTGAGATTTTGATAGGGATCACACTGGATCTGTAGATTGCTTTAGGTAATATGGACATTTTGACAATGCTAATTCTTCCAATCCATGAGCACGGAGTATCTTTCCATTTATTTGTGTCTTCTCCAATTTCTTTCAACAATGTCATATAGTTTTCAGTGTACAGGTCTTTCGCCTCCTTGGTTATATTTATTCCTAGGTATTTAACTCTTTTTATTGTGATTGTAAATGGGATTGTCTTCTCAGTTTCTCTTTTTGTTAGCTCATTGTTAGCATACAGAAATGCAACAGATTTTTGTATATTGATTGGTGTCCTGCAACTTTGCGGTATTCATTATTTCTTTTTTTTAAATTTATTTATTTTGGGGTCTTCATTGCTGTGTGAGGGCTTTCTTTAGTCGCAGTGAGCAGGGGCTACTCTTCGTTGTGGTGTGCAGGCTTCTCTTCTCATTGCCGTGGCTGCTCTTGTTGCAGAGCATGGGCTCTAGGCACGCAGGCCTCAGTAGTTGTGGCTCGTGGGCTCTAGAGCGCAGGCTCAGTAGTTGTGGCGCACGGGCTTAGTTGCTCCATGGCATGTGGGATCTTCCCACACCAGGGATCAAACCCATGTCCCCTGCATTGGCAGGCGGATTCTTAACCACTGTGCCACCAGGGAAGCCCTCATTCATTATTTCTAATAGTTTTTTAGTGGAGTCTTTAGGGTTTCTGAAAGCTATTTTTAACAGTGGGTCACTGACTTTCCATTGGAAACACACTTTCCATGGCCCTTTTTAAAACCCTGGACATGACAGAGGCCACAGCCAGAGGCAGGGGATGATAGGCATATTGTCAGCCACTCCCTCCTCCTCCCATGGGCATATCTCCCCAGCTGGAGGAAGGTCAGTGCCAGCTGCCTCAGCACACGGTCCGCTCTCACTCTGTGAGCTCTTCTGTGGCCCTGCTGTGTATTCGTTCCCTGATAAGAGGCTGGTGGTGGCCATTTTGTTAAAGGGTCAACTGGAGACATGGCCCAGACGAGGGAGAGGCGGCAGGGCATCCTCATGACACGCTACCTCATCCAAAGAGAGATGCAGCGTCCTTGCTGTGTGGGTCCATGGGACCTTGCAGAAGGTGGCCGCCTCCCCATGGAAGCCCACAGAGCCCTTTCCAACGGGTCCTGCAGCTCATGCTGGCCTCTTCAGTCTCAGTCCTTTGGAACTCACGTGGATACAGCCCCACGGAGTTGCTAAAACTGAGGCCAGCTGCCAGCACCCAACGCATAAACAGTCATGATGGCCACCTCCCCTCACACTCCCCAGACAGCCTAGAGGGGCCTGCCTAAGGCCTCTACCAAGCAAGTCTCTCATCGTTGGCACCCTGATCAATCTTCCCCAGGGGGCCCCAGAGGAGGAGCTGAACCCAGGTGGAGGAAAGAGTGGGCCCCAGTGAGTTACGACGCTGTAATTCCATCAAGGGCTTCTGGAGAGATCATAAACTCACATCCCACATCTCCCCGTCCCCCTGGCCCTTTTTCTCCCCAGCATGATTTACAAGCCTATAATTCTGAGGCGGGACTGCTTCGTATTTCACATAATTCAAATATTTTCCTAAAACAACATCAGGCCTTCTCTTTGCCAAGGAGCAGCAGCAGCGCCCTCTGGTGACTGGTGGCCCAGGTGGGCTCTTGGGCAGAATTTCCAGAGCTTGTTGGAAACCTGAGTCCTGCCTGAAACCCAGTGGGTATGAAGGGCCTCTCTAGGGTTCACGGTCATGCAGATGTGGGCCAAGAGGGACTTACAAAGCACTGATTTCTGAGGCTCCACAGATTCAGTTGACAAGCATTTACTGAGCCCCGGCTCATGTGGCACTCCCTACAGACCCCACGAATCACATTGCCAAGCCGAGTCTTCTTTCGGCGCCTGTGTTTTGGTCCTTCACATCCTTTCAAATACTAAAGACTGTGTAAATTCCGCCATCGCCGCAGCCCCTCCTGGCCCAATGCACCACCCCGAGGCCAGCGGAATGTACCAATACCTCACCTTGTGGTTTATGCTTTCATCATCGGTCTCTCCCATTAGAATATGAGCTCTGTGAAGGCAGGGACCTTCTCTGCTTGGGCTCTGCTGCATCTCCAGCATCTGGGACAGTGCCTGGCCCCGAGCAAGTGCTCTAGAAATGTCTGTTGAGTGAAGCATGAATGAAGGAATGAGCAAATGATTGAACACGTGAGGCAGCTGGATGGCTACAGCACTGACCCCAATCGATGACAGTGGAAGAGAGGCTGGCCTCAAATCCTAGACCCAAGCTTGAGCACGAAGGCCGGTGGGGCTGATACAGGACCCTTCCTGCCGCCTTTCCCTACTGCTAACTTTGCTTTGGGGGGAGGTCCATAGACAGCGGGCTGCATGGTGGCAAAAGAGGGTGACTCTTCTGGACCTGCCACTGGGACAGGGCCAGAGAGTGGGACCCCTGAAGGGTAACCCACCCTGCTGCTGTGATGAAGGCCTCTTGTCGGCCTGCCTCATGTCCTTCCTGGGCAGCTGCAATGGCGGTGTGCCATCACTAGGTTCCCAGGGCATCTGCCTCTGGGATCAAAACAACTTGAAGGCCTCAGCTATGTAAAGTGGTGGCCGCCCCCTCTGGCCCAGATTCCTCTGGGGCCCAGCATCCTCCCCACCTTCCTGACTTCCGCCTGTGCCTGGCTTTTCCCTTTAAAATCTGCTCATGTTCTCCTCGGTGGTAGCTGGTAACTATGGAAACTACAATTAGGCTGTTTTGCTCAGTGTCTCTAAAAATTGCCAAGTGCAGGCAGCAACAGCCCCTGACTTATCAGAGACCCTGCTCAGGCTCTTCCATATGTTCTTTTAGGACACACCCTCTGAGCATTTAAGAAAATGCTCCTCCAGCTACCTGAGATGAAAGACCACTTTCTCTCTGTAAAAATTTTCATTTCACCGCAGTCCCATGTTTTTACAAAACACGATGAAAACAAATGAGAAAAATGAAAAGAAAAAACAAAAGTACAACTGACAAGACCCAATTTTATAATCGTAAATTCAGTAGTCATAAGAGGACTCTTTCTAATAGCTATAAAAGTTCCTCAACACTTACTCTCAATTTCCATCCTGTATCATCGTGGGTGAGCATCAGTTTGTGGACAGGCTTCAGTCATAGACTATGCTTTGAATAGCTCTGGCCCAGAACGCCATTCAGGGTCTCGCCCCTTCCAGACACATCTCTGACCAACCCTGCTGGCCCTGCTGTCCAGCTTGGGCCTGTACCGAAAGGTGCCTCAGAGTGGAAGGTGGGGCTTCACTGGGAACACTGACAACCCACGGAAATGTCTGCACTTGAACCTGAGCAAATGTGTGTGAGGGAAGCAGCTGCAGAGGACTTGCCACGCCAGGAAATGCTCTCCCAAAGCCAGGAACGGAGGCTTACTCATGCAGCCATGAGAGGTTTTCCATCGCCCTGGATTCTAGCGTGGGATCTGATGGCGCAATCCTGGGGTCGCTCAGAGATCTGACTGCCCTGCGATTCACCAAATAACCCCACCACCGTCTCCCTGCTTGCTCCTGGAATAACCCCACTGCATGGCCTGGATGGACATTCATCTGAGCTTCCTTCCCCTTTAAAAAATTGAGCTATGTTTTGTACAGTAAATTATGCATATATCAAGAGTACAGCTGTGAATGTTTACACGTGTACCAACCAGATCAAGATATAGAACACATGCATCTCCCCCAAAGGTTCCCTCATGTCCCTTGCTAGTAAATACTAACTTTCCTGCACCCCCCTGAGGTAACTACTATTCTACTTTTTATCACCACAGATGAGTTTTATGAGGTCAAACAGTGTATATTCTAGTTTTTTACTTCTTTCACTCAATATAACACCTGTGAGATTCAGCCACGCTGCAGCCTGGTATCACTGGGTTCTTTCTTTTTGCTGCATTGTGTTCCATAGTTGCTGTGAACAGTCTTGGACAGCTTTTCTGTGCACATATATTTCATTGCATTCAGATAAATATTTAATAGGGTAATTGTTGGGTCCTAAAGCAGGCATGTGTTTAGGTTTTTAAGTAGACACAAAGTTTTCCAAAGCAACTGAACAAATTCATACTTCTGTCAGAAATGTCTAAGAATTCAGGTTGCTCCACCATCTCTGCAAGACTTGGTCTTGTCACCCTTTTCCTGTTACCCGGTGGGTGCATGATGGTGTCTCATTGTGGTTCGAATCTGCATCCGTCTGATGAATAATGACGTTGAGGACCTTTTCGTATGATCACTGACCATCGGGATATCCTCTTTTGTAAAGTACATGTTAACTCTTTCACCCTCTTTTAAAAAATCAGATTTTTAATCAGATGTACAGGCACATGTCGGAGATATTGTGGGTTTGGTTCCAGACCACTGCAATAAAGTGAGTCTCACGGATGTTTGGTTTCCCAGGGCATATGAAAGTTATGTTTACATTATACTGTCATTTATTAAGTATGCAATAGATTAGGTCTAAATACCTTAATTTAAAATACTTTATTGTGGGCTTCCCTGGTGGCGCAGTGGTTGAGGGTCCGCCTGCCGGTGCAGGGGACACGGGTTCGTGCCCCGGTCCGGGAAGATCCCACATGCCACGGAGCGGCTGGGCCCATGAGCCATGGCCGCTGAGCCTGCGCGTCCAGAGCCTGTGCTCCGCAATGGGAGAGGCCACGGCATTGGGAGGCCCGTGTACCACAAAAAAAATAAATAAATAAATAAAATAAAATACTTTATTGCTAAAAAATGCTAACCATCACCTGAGCCTTCAGCAAGTTGTAATCTTTTTGCAAGAGTAACACCAAACATTAATGATCACAGATCTTCATAACACATATAATAATAATGAAAAATTCTCAAATACAGCAAAAATTACCCAAATGCGACACAGAGACACAAAGTGAGCAAACGCTGTTAGAAAAAATGGTGCTGACAGACTTGCCTGAGGCAGGGCTGCCACAAACCTTCAATTTGTAAAAATCACAGTATCTGCAAAGTACAGTAAAGCAAGGCACAATAAAACGAGGTTCACCTGTATTGTGAATATCTTCTTCTCATCCATGGGTTACCTGTTCACTCTCTAAATGATGACTTTGATGGAAAAAGTTCTTATTTTAATGTTGTCCAATGTATTACTCTCCTCTTCCATGATTAGTATTTCTCTGTACTAAGAAAATTTTGTACATCCCCAAAGTCATGAAGATATTATTTGTTTTCTAACAGAAACCTTCTCAGATAATTTGGGGTGGCTGTATTACTGCTGTTGGTTTTCATGTTTTCACAAATGGAATGTTGCTTGCTTGCACTCAGAGGCTCTCTCAGTAAAGGGAAAACAGAACCTCTGAATATACAACTAAGGCAGAAATGACTACCTCATATAAGTCTGGTAGGCCCACTGGAATGAGATGACTTTGGGCCAGGATGGAGCCAGGGATGACCCAAGAGGAGACCCCCATGCCCAGCCTTCCTGCTAAGATGGGACGACATCTCCCTCTTAGCCCTGATCTATGCCACACTTCGGGGGTGATGTAACTGGTTATTAATTATCGTTGTTGTTAACAGGCAAGACTTGTACATTTGTACAAGACTTGTACAATTCAAGAGACACAAAAAAGCCTCCATCCTTCCCATGTTCCCCGGGCATTAGTTCCCTCCCCCAGGGGTAGCCGCCATTTCTGTCCATGTCTTCCCTTCCCAGAGACAGCCCATGCGAACTCTGTGATGCAATTATTCAGTTGGATGTTTGCAGGGAACACAGACTTAAACTCAGTAAACAACAGCATGAGTATCTAAAGGGTCTCTAGCTACATGTCAAAGCTCCAGAAGCAGGGGTTTTGTGGGGGTTTTGGGGGGGGCAGAGGGTAGGTATTTTTTCAAAGGAAAGAATGACAGGGCCATGGGAAAAGAGAGATAAATAAGGCAAGAGAGAGGGAATGCAAGGAGGAGAGAGCCGCTCTATAATAAAGCAATCCATCTGCCCAGCGCGCTCCAGCCGGGTTCCAGATTCTGAGCCCTCTGCTGGTACCCAGGGATCAACCTGGACTTGGCTGGTGACGCGTGGAAGCCATGCGTCCACGGCTCAGGCCAGGACGTCCCCTGCTGCTTCAGTGGCTCTTCCTTACTCGTTCGCACTGTGCTCCTGGAAACCTTGGACTTGCCTGACAATTTCTTCTTCTTTATTTTTTAAACATAATTACTGTATAGACTGGAATCTCCTTCCTCACAGTTTCATTGAGAGGCTAGCCCTGCCTTCCGGGACCAAGATGAGAGCCTGCACAGAGCAGGGCGGAGACGGAAGGGAGATACAGAACGAAGCCACCTTTCCAATCACGGATATGTGAAAGCAGGGGAACATGTGGGGAGAGGCAGCACCCCTGGGTTTTGTCCCTGGGAAGTGTGCGAATGCAGGACCAGATATAAGAGGAGCACGTATACGGGCTCATTCAGGCCGGTCCTGCATGTGCTGCCAGCCCTGGACATGCTCCTAACAAAGGCTGTGACCTCAGAGACAGCCACGAAAGGCCACCTTGCTCCCACTCTACTTCCGGTGGTCGTCAGTTCCACTGGTGGGGAGGAAGTTTGCCCGCACCCACCTCCCCTCCTGGCTGGAATGAGAGTCCCTATGAGTAGACCACGCCGCAGGCAGAGTCAGCATCTGCTGTGCCGTCACACAAAATAGATGGTGTTCACGGCTCTGGTCATAGCACAGAATCCAAGACCATAGAAGGCCTGGCCTTTGCCCTTCAGAGCTTACAGTATAACTAAATAGACCATAAAAGAGAGTAAAACAGGTGACTTAACCACACTTTGATGATGGCAGAAAGAAATGCTACAAGACAGTTCATGACTAATTGGTAAATGAGCAGGAAGAGTATACTTGCCATAGCTCTGTGGATGGAGCAGATGGCAGAGGGGAGCTGAGATTTGAGTTGCACCTTGGAGGGTGGATGAGTGGCAAACAGCACAGAGGAAGGTCACTGAGGCACATCAGAGAAAAAGAGCAGTCACCCCAGAGCTCAGAGAACTGGTTCCCTGCCCACCCATATACAGTCAGGCCCTCACATCTGGGAGAAGCCGAGACCTTGCCCAAGGTCAAGAGTGGGAGCAGGCCAGGTAGCAGAGCTTCCGGTTCCCTGCGTTGGCCCCAACAATGCCCCCCCTTGCCCTTTCTGCTCAATCACCTACCCCCTGCAGTAGCCTGAGAGGCAGTGGCAGGCGGGGGTTGCAGCAAAGCCCTAGTGTGAACATCTGAGGTCCTCCCGCCCGGTTCCTCTTGGCCATCTGATGGTACCTCACCTTCTCGCTTGCCCATAGCTAAGTGGTATAAACTGCTTTTGCTGTTCCTTTTTTCTTCTTGTTCCCCCGCATTTTCAGGGGAAAAAAAAAATCCCAAGACACAGAAGAAAATCGCTGCTAATGTCTCCTCCTCTCCCTCCATTAGAGCTGACGCTTATAAATATTGAAGAGCCGAGCTCCACCAGGCTCGGCGAGTACCGTCGTCTGGTGGCTGTTCCCTCCTCTCCTCCGTCTCCTAGGGCAACACATCCCTGGAGGTAGAGGGAAAGCTCCAGGAGAGCCGCGGAGGCAGGCAGGCAGGGGCTGCCTGCATGAGCTGGGCCACAGCGGTGCAGGGGAGCCTAGTCCTATTGGGGTAGCTGGGAGCCCAGAGGGCGGGGGGCCAAAAGAGCTGCAGTCCCCACAGGGACACAGGACAGGGACAGGGACCCTGAAAGGGAACTGGGCTTCTCTGGAAGACATGTGGGGAAACAAGTCACTAAAAATAAAAGGGCCCTGATGTAAAGAACAAAACAAAACTTGTTCACACTCACCACGCCCACCGACTCGCAAGTGAGATCGTGGGCTCAGGACTCGGGGTGCCAATGAACTCTGCTATTCTAAAGCTCTGAGGGAGGACACCTCAATACCTGGGAATGGGGTGCTGAGCTGCTTGACACCCAGGGGTCCTTGACTCATATACCCAAACAGAGAAGCCAGAGCAGGACGGGGCCGTCAGTAGCCATGCCCTCCCCATGCAGAAGGATGGGACGAGGATGGGCAGACCCATGGCAACCCCTCAACATGCATCTCAGCAGTTTAACATAACTTTCTAATTATTCCACTCGTGCACATTTTTCTGCTCAAAAAACCCAATGCCCTCCCCAGGCCCTCTCCAGAAGTGTTCCCGAGCCCAGCTGTGGCCGTCTGGACGGCAGCACATCCTTTGAGGGCAGGTGTGGAGCTGTCAGGACACGCACTGTACACCAATAAAGCAGTGGTCCCAGCCCTAGCTTGTGCCCACGTTAGCTTGGAGTGGATTACCATATAAATTAGATTTTACTGCCATTTATGGTTTCCCCTTCCTAATTTCCCTTTTCTACTTCCCTCTGCCCCCGTGAACCTCTCTCTCAAAATTCTTCTATTTCTAGAGGAAAAGAAATCCTTTGTCTGGACTCCAAGTCTGCCCCACCCACAGTTTTGCTTTTCTCACCCGTCCGATCCAGAACGGTGATGCCTCTGGTCTGTGCCACAGACTTGATGTGAGTTAGCCTGGCCTGTCGTTCTCGATGCCTCTGTATTTTGTAAAGTACACCTGCTGTCTGTTTTAGCATTCACTGCCGACCTATCGAAGTCTATCTCCTCAGTGTGGATGGTCTTCTCGACACAAACCGAAGCGGTTTGGACGCTTCGTTCTATACAGACTCAGGTTACCTAGATGTAGGAACGATCAGTGGGCGGAAGGATTTTTGCCCTCTACCACCTTGGCCTCTCCAGCACTATGCCATCTCACTGCAGCAACTAGCAGTTGCTAGAACCTTCTCTGCTGTAAGGAAAGGAAAATGGCTCTGAGTTGCAGATGGGTGATTGGAGGCTGGCACCAAGAGGCAAATGAGCAAGAAATACAATATAATGAACACAGGGCTCTGATGATTCCCGTTCCATGTCTTATGTTTTCCAAGCTGCCAGGGGCTTTCATTTTCTCCCCCAAAGATTGAAAACTGTCACTCAGACTAAGGCCCACAATTCAACTCATAGAACAAACAAGGGGAGACTTTGCCTATCGCCTACCTCTTTCCTATTTCATCAGCTAGAAGATGCTGAACGCTGAGTCTGGGAGTCAAGGTCCATGGAGGAGATTTCAGTCCTGATCAAAAGAATGGCGAGCTCTCAAATGAGCAGCTTTTTTATCTTACTCACTACGTGACAGCCAAATCAATGCTTCCCTTTTTGCAACAACTCTGACTCTGACTCTGATCAGTTCACAGCTGGTGGAGAGAGACATTTTTCTCCTAAAGCCATTTCCATGCTCTTGATTGGGGTTTCTCAGGAAAAGGAGGAGAAGACCCTGGCTGCTTGGGGTCTTTCTGGTCTGGCTTCAGGGTTATGATGGATGGTAAGGTCCCAGGGAAGCCACAGAGCAAAAGGATCTCTAGAAACTGGAGGTTACTATACTCTAGGAGAGAGATTCACCTTCAAACAAGTGGAAGCAAAGAAAGGAGCTTGGAGAAGGAACAGTAACTGAGTGTTTACCACGTGCAAGGTACTGGAAGGCAATTTACACATAGAGCGGGGACAGAATGTATTAATATATTAATTTACCACCTCTCTCATTCCTCACAGCCTTCTGATCAACCAGACTTGCCTCTGATTACCCCCACCTCCACCTCCTGTGAACACACATACACTCGGAAGGAGAAATCTGCAACAAGATTCTCAGGTCTTTTGATGCAATCAGGAGACTGGGTGGTTAGAATCAAAGAGATTAGATACAGGGGGAAAGCAGGAGAGCTTAGCCCAGAAGATTAAGATCACATTATACACAAATAAAACACTAGAAAAGGAGGAGAAGGCCAGAGAGAGTGAGAAAAGCCTGCAGGAACATGGCTTGAGAGAGAGTTTGGGAGACTGGTGGGTAGGTTCCAAAGAGGCATGAGATAGACAAGAATAATGGGACAGAGGACGAAGAGCTCTCAAGGGTTGCAATGGGTATGGGATTTGTACTTTCTTTAACGTTCTTCAAGAGATGCAGGTGAGGTCTGGAATTCCTTTTCAGTTGCCATTTGGCCGGCTTCTTTTTTCTTCCTTTTTGTTTAATTGAACTATAGTCGATTTACACTGGTGTGTTAGTTTCAGGTGTACAGCAAAGTGACATATACCTGAATATATACATCTTTTTCAGATTCTTTTCCATTATAGATTATTACAAGGTATTGAATATAGTTCCCTGTGCTACACAGTAGGTCCTTGCCGTTTCACTGGTTTCTACCTGTACCTCTTAAATGCAGTTCTATACAAAGACAGAGCTATGAGGGTCCACAAGATTTACTCAGCTTGTATATCAGGACTCATTTTGAATCAAAGATGAAAAATTCAACTACACCTCAAATAACTATCCTAGACTTGAAAAAAGAGCACAGAGCACAACTTCTCCCTGCCTACTCAGCTACCAGAGTCACCCTGAAACGGGGGAGGGGCAGGTGGGTCAGGTACCAACCCGATGGGCAGAGCAGTTGCCCGGAATGAATCTGAACTGATCAGGCATGGACGTCCTCTTACTGCGCAAATATGATTCCAGTTTCTTAAGAAAGTCAATTCATTGAAGTTGGAATAAAGATGAATGTCTCAGCTTCATTGTGGGTTTTTTCTTTTTCTTCTTTTTTTTTAAAGTATCTTAGTTCAGTGCTCTCACATAATGCCACCTGGTACATCCTGTTCCATACCCTCTGTTCTCCTGTGAATTGCAACGCTGGCTTCACCGTCATCTCCTTGATTTTTCTGACTTCGAGGTTGTACCGAATAGCCCCAGGGGGTCTTGGGATTTATTTTGGTTATGGACACCTTTATCCTTTAATGAGACGAAGACACAGTTTTGTCTTCAGTCTATTGTTCGTATTTGATGCTTTAAAATAAAATTGCGGCATCTGACCCTTTTGGATCCAGTGAAGCTGGGATAATTATGAATTAAAAACCGTTTCAGCCGTGATACACAAAAATGGAAAAAAAGAAAACTACAAAAGGACTTCTCTTTTACCTCAAGCTGCCCTGCCCCATTTTATCCCCACATCTTTTAAATGAAAAAGTCATACCTAATGCAAAGGTGACAATTTTACAGTGAACATACATATACCCCACTAATTTCTTCCATTAACATTTTACCTGACTTGCATTATTATGTTTCTGTCCATCTATCCTCCCTGTATTCATCCATCAACACACTCTATTTTTTATTTTACTACTTTTCTATTTTTATTGAGATAAAATTTGACATATAACCTTGTGTAAGTTTAAGGTGTACAATATATTATTTAGTATTTTATATATTGCAATACGATTACCACCACAGCATTAGCTAACATCTCCATCACATCACGTAATTATCATTTCTTTTTAGTGGCTGCAATATTTAAGATCTAGTCTCTTAGCAACGTCGAAGTGTGTAATACAATATCGTTGCCTATAATCACTATGCTATGCATTACATCTCCAGAACTTATTTACCTACTAGTTGCAAGTCTGTACCCTTAAACAACATCTCCCCAATTCCCCCAGCTCCCACCTCCATTCTACTCAATGTTTATATGAGATCAGGTTTTTTTAGATTCCACATATAAGTGATACATACAGTTATCTGTCTTTCTCTGCCTGACTTACCTCACTTTGCATTGTGCCCTCAAGTTCTATCCATGTTATTGCAAATGACAGGATTTCCTTTCCTCATGGCTAAATAACGTTCCATTGTGTGTGTGTGTGTGTGTGTGTGTGTGTGTGTGTGTGTGTGTATACTATCAATATATCTTCATTATCCATTCATGCACTGACAGATACCTTGGTTGTTTCCGCATCGTGCATAGTGTAAATAATGCTGCAATGAGCATGGGAGTACAGATATCTAATTTGATACCCTGTTTTTATTTCTTTTGGGTATATACATAGAAGTAGAATCGCTGGATCATATGGTAGTTCTATGTTTAATTTTTTGAAGAAACTCCATACTGTTTTCCATAGTGGCTGAAACAAATTGCATTCCCACCAGCAGTGCATAAGAGAACGAAGAATGACTCAGTGGGTAAAGGATAGTCTCTTCAACAAATGGTGATGGAAAACGTGGATAACCATATGCAGAAAAATGAAACTGGGCCTCTAGCTTACACCACCCACAAAAATTCACTCGAAATGGATTAAAGACTTAAACACAAGGCCTGATAACATCTTATTTTGCATGTGCAACTATAGAATAACTTCTCTAATTTCTCTTATTTTTGATGCATTTCAGAGTAAATTGCAGACGGCAATGCAATTCTCCCTAAATACTTCAGCATAGATGTCATTAACTAGATTTCAAGATCTGTTACAGATTTCTTTTACTTTGAGGTAAAATTTACATACAAGGAAACGCACAAATCTTAAGTGTACATTTGCTAAGTTTTGACAAATGAATACACCTATTGTAACCCTAATCCATATCAAGGTATAGAACTCTGCCTTCAGCCCAGAATGTTCTCTAATGCCCATTTCTCATCAGTTCCCTCACTTCTACCCCTCAAGGCAACAACCGTCCCAATTTTTTTCTGCCATAGATTAGCTTAGTCTGTTCCAGGGCTTCATATAAATGAAAACATACTGTATACTCCCTTCCGCTTTAATTGCAAAATAAACTAACCTCTAGCTCCCTTCAGTGCAGGGGAAAACTGGGCATTTTTCCTTGCATGGATCTAGAAAATGGGGACTTTGCTCATTTCAGGGTTCTGTGGGTCATCAGTCCTCATGCCGGATGGTCACTGCGTGTAGAATGAGGTGGTTTAGTAGAACTGTTCGGAACAGGAGAGGCCCATGAAAACACAGACTCTCTACAGGTTGAACAAGCCTTGTGGTGGATTCCCGCAGCCCTTCACTAATCGGCGGGAAACGTTTCATGAGACTTTAGTGCCTGGATCTCCCGAAGCTTCACGGGACTGCTTGGGCTGCAGTGGTACCCAAGGCTGGGAATCAGGGTGTACAATCCACTTGGGCTCTTATAAACCCAGCCTGGGTCTGATTTGCTTCATCTCTTTGGCGCAAGGGATTGCAGGCATCCGATCTTGGGTTCTCGGTCCTGGAATCAGAGCTAAGCTGTGAGGGCTCTGCAGAATTTGTGACAAGGGAGAAATGTCTTGTATTCCTCATGCTCTCTATGAGAGAGAACAGCCAGAAGAAGGAGCTGTCTGCATTGCCTGTGGCGTAAGACCACCCGCCAGCACAAAATAGGAAGCAGAGGGAAGTAAAGAGACCAAATTCTGAAATGCGCTCATCAGCACAACCTGTCCTCTGGGCATTTTTGTTTTGTTTCGTTTTGCAGCGAGAGATGGTAGGATGCCACCAAGTGGAAGGAACTCATCAGCCCGCCTCGATGACAGCATTAAAGAGTGGGCAAGGGGCATCCAGACGGCGGTGTGAAGCCCTCACGGGTTCTCAGGGCAGGATGCTCTGCCTCGGATGCAGAGGGCTATCAGCCTCAGTCACACGGCTTCCAGGCACATGGAGGTTTTCCATCGGTCACTACCGCCTGGAGCGCCAGCACGGCACTGCCGCGTGTCCAGTACTGAACGCGAGGGCGGCACAAACGGGAAATAGATGATGATGACGGTGGTGGTGGTGGTGGTGGTGACGATGATGTAAAATGAGGCTGCACAGTGAGGATTCTTTTGAACCTCCTCTGCCTGTATCTCAAAGGGGGGTGAGACTGGATATTCACCACAGAATTGTGCAGAGCTAACCCTGAGAAGACTAAACGTGTGGCCACATGGTCAGTGAGGCAGGAGACGGAGAAGGAAGTAGAGGAGAGATCCCCTCTCCCTGGCGTGGCTAATTCCGAATTCGTCTAATGTTCACCCACATCCTGCCTTAATGGGGCTGCAGGCATGGAGACTGCTGAAGGAGAGAGTCCACGGGTTCAGAGTTTCTGGTTTGGACCAAATAAGACGTAATTAGAGACCGACTGATGATCAGGGATGGATTGAGGAGTGTCATGGTTTGGTCTACATTAAAGCTTGAGGACCATGCGTCCGGGAAGCACGCACCAGACTGTGAAATCCCCAGCTTCTCAGGAGGGGGTGGGGAGGCTCGGAGTCCTGCGCACCCAGCCAGGGAGTGAAACAACTCCACAGCAGGTGGCAGCTGAGGAAGCACCCACAACTTTACCTAGAAGCTAAGGGCCAGCGGGAAAGCAAGAAAGATATTTTTTTCTATGTCTTCCTGCCTGTAAGTCCCAATTTTGAGCCGTGGTCCTCCTTGGAAGCCTCATTCAGCAAATACACAATGACCCTATACCCTGTGCCAGAAAGCCCTTTGTCCTTCATGCTCTTGATCTAACTCAGGGGCAGCAGTTTTACCCCGTTTCTACTTCCTCGCCTGCTTCATTTCCTCCTCCCGCCCTGACATAAGAGCGGGAAAGAGAAGGGACCTGAATATTTTAAAAGGAAGGCAAAGGAAGGAGAGAGCAGAAATGAGATTACCCTGCCTCCTGTGCTCTGGATGTAATAAAACACACATGGCTACCACCCTCAAGGGACTTACTATCGAGGGTCAGGCTAAGAAACAAACTGGATGAACCAAAGGTTTTTCAGATGGGGCATCTGAGTTGGGGACTAAGGGACTACTCCAAGTTCCAACAGCAAATGCCAAAGCCAGGAACTGATCCTAGCATTCCGTGATATATATCAAAATTTAAAACCCTTCAGAAAAACTTTCTTGAGAATTGACCCACCTGTTTGCACCTTTCCTCACCCAAGTCCCAGTCTCACGCTGCCTCTACGCTGGCCCCATCTGTCCCCAATCACACTCCTTCCCTTCCCCCAGGTGGTCCAGGACTCTCCTTCCTCCTGGGCCACCTCTTCACCGCACAAAGGGACAGCCTGGAAAAGTGCCCACGTGGTACCTCCCAGGCAGTTCTTTTTATCCCACATAAGAAGTCAGGGGTACCTCCTGACTTCCTACCATCCCAGCTCCAGCCCAGCTGTCCAGCTATCCAGGTGGAGTCCCAAACCAGCAAGAGCCCAGAGTCAGCAATGCTTGGATCGCCAGGTGGTACAGCCACGTGCCTCAAGGGACAGAGTCATGGGAAATGGCCTAAGCAGGGCTTGGTCCCTCCGGTGCCCCCAGAGGGTCTGCTGCATCGGCTCAGTGAGTGCTGGCCCCAGATGATGCGGCCAAGCTTCCCTTCCCCGGGCCCTCATGGCCTGACCATCAAACGGCCTGTCAAGTTCATGTTGGTCACCCTGCCCCATCTACCTGTTTGTCTCTCTGTCCCTATTTCATGCTCCCAGAACAGTCATGGAGGCAGAGGTGACTCTGAGTGGGGTCTCCCTGCCCTCCCAGCAGCTGCAGTTCAAACCACCTTGCCTTCCTTGACAATTTAAAGAGCAAGAACTGTCATATCCCAGGTTTCTGTGCTCAGTGAAGCATTGCCCATTAAGTCTCCAGGGAGATTGTGTCTTCGGAGAGCCACTCACAGGAGGGCAGAGCCTCCAGGGCTGAAAACAAGGGGCCCCCGGCTGGGGATGCTGAGGGGCCGGCTCCAAAGAAGGTTTGCTTGGGGAGCTGATGTTTTCTCTTGGGCCTTTCTAGAAGCCTGGAGACTAAGGTAAAACTTCCCCCTCTTCCAGGCATATGAACCCCTAACCAACCGGCACCTTTCTAACCACACACACACACGCACCCGTTTCTACTGTCCTAGCAGGTACTGTTATCCCCAGTCACACTTCACTACCTGAGACAGTTCACGAGAAGACAATTGCCCAACAAAAAGCTACAAAAGAACTTATTTGTAATTCCTCAGTGTGCGACCACGTCTGAGTGAACTTGTCTATTTGCTTGTCCTTGTCAATGCCACCTGTCTATGGAGGATGCTCCTCAAGGGTCCTGACAGAGCTCTGCGCTGGGGACTCGGTGCCCATGCAGGTCCACCGGCAGTGATCCTAACGAAGCAAACAGGGGATCCAGTCCTAAAAAGAACATCCCCCAAATCACACTGATTGGATCTTAAAGGTGGGACAGGGTTTGGCAGAGAATGTTATACTTAATATGAAAAGGGGCTTCAGTTCCCTGAGTGCACAGTGGCCCTTGGGATGCGGTTTGGGGGAAGGCGAGCGAGTGCACACGTGTGCTGCGAGGTGGGAAGGAAGCTGCCCTAGGACCAGGAGAAGCCTCCCGTGAAGGGTTTCCCAGGAGGTCGCTGGGGGCTTCCCCCTGGCCTGTGAAGACAGGAGGTTCTGGCTGTGCAGTTCGGGGAACCACAGCAGCAGATCTAGGGGAGATCTCAGAAACATGCTCTTCCAACCAATCCACACCCAGACGAGGACCCTGAACCCAAGGGGTTAGGACTTGATGGAGGTTACGCATACAAGGGCTGGGTCGGGACTGGCTTCTGCACGCCACACTTGGTGTTGCTTTCCCCACAGCCCACAGACACGTCACAGTGCACGGTTTTGCTCCTAGTAAAACACTTGTGGCAGAGCCTCCCTCAGGGTGACAAGTGGCAAAGGCAGATGAGTCATGTCTCCAACCCTAGGACAGTGAATAGGCTTCTCTGTTCTCCTCTGGACAGGGGGTCCTGGTGGTCACATCTGCACATCCTCTGGGTCCCCAGAAAATCTGTTTCCAGAGCCTGCATAGTGTGACTCGTGAGAACGGTAGAAAAGAGAGTCCCTGACTACCCAGACTTGAAGTTACCTGTGCATCTGCCCCATTCTCTCCCACACACCGCCACTGCCACTATCCGAGCCCCACTGGACTGTCAGCTCCTCAAGGTGGGCACCACACACTGTGATAACTCCAGGGCCCAATCCAGAGAATTCCACACGCAGGAGCCTGACGTATATTGAATCAAGCTGCACCGGCCTAGCTAACAGTGGCTGGCTTTGCTGAGACCTGGATACACCAATGATGGCAGCAGTTCCTGGAGGTGGAGAGACAGCCCTCCGCCAGGTGACAAGGACAGAGAAACAGATTAGAAGGTTGAATCAGTAGTGGGCGGAGTGGCCCCACTTGAGCAACAATGTCAGTTCAAAGGAAATACAATTTAAAGTGCTGATGGGAATGTATAGGATACCTATTTGCCCATGTGTAGTTTAGAAGTGCTGTCGGTTGGATTCCCAAAACATGGCAATGGCCTTGGAGAGTCATGAGGCTTAAATCAAATAGATGCAGATGTGATGCAGATCTTGAAGAAGTTCAAAAATCCAGAAATGCTGGGGATGGAGGAACCTCAGGAATCATCTAATCAAACCCTGTCCTTCAGAGGAAGGGACTGTTGGCAGGAAAAGGGCGGCAGATATTGAGTGACTAATGCCCTAGTCCCAGGCTCCTGACCCTACATCAGCAGCTCCTCCCCACGCCATCCTGCTGTGTAAGGAAAGGTCCCTGGGATAAGACACCCACACGACTGAACTGCAGATAACAGGGCTCAGGGATGGAGTCTGTGGAGGTTTACCTGGGTTAAAGCCAAGTGGCCAGCTAACAACCCCACAGAATCCGAGCCGGACTTCAGAAGAAAACACAGAGGACTGGAAAGGCCCAGATCTCTCTTTTCTCCCCAGTGCCTCCGCCTGGACTCCTCCAACTCGCTGTCCCACTCTCCACCCTTCCGCACAAACGGAGAATGAACAGAGAGGAAACCCCCCGAGCACAGAGGCAGACTGAGCAGGAAGAGCAGGCTGAAGCGAGGTCCTTTAGGAAAGGCTCTTGCACCAGCAGGAGTTCGAACCCTGTGCCCAGGACTGGGGGGAAATTGAGAGCAAGAAGGGATCCCTGTGCTGGAACCTTCACCTGCAGGGCCCCTTAGTCCCTCCTCCTGTCCCCCAAGACAGAACCCTATGTTCTTCCCCAGGGTCCAGCCCACAGGGGCCCGGTGGCGGGGGGAGGACATGCAGCCGGGGGGACAGGGTCCTTAGCATGCCTCCTCCGGATGCAGCTACCGACCTCCATTCTGGTCAGCACAGCTCCGGCCCCTCACTGCAGGCAACACAAGCCCCATCTTAGTGGCCCAGGCAAGGGAGAAGATGGGCCTCCCAGCCAAGGGCAAGGCCCCCAAGGGGCTCATGAAGCATGGAAGAGAGGAGTGGGTTCCTGCTGGCTGGTTATGAGCACGCCTCTCCCCTCTGTGATCTCAGGACCTAAGGACGTTCCGTCCATTTCCCCTCCAGCCCTCAGAGGATGCAGTAAAATGAAGTAGCCAGACCACTGCACTTGAAACTCCAGGTTGTCATGGGTTCTAATCCCAGCTCTACTCCCTACCAGCTGCTGTGACCTTGGGCAAGGTAGCAAAACTCCTTAAGCCTTTTTAGCTTCATCTGTAAAAGGAAGATAACGCCTCCCCTCTCAGGCTCCCGGTGAGGATAAAGGGAAATACAGAAACAGATGTGCAGATGAGACCTGGCCCATGGAAGGTGCTTCACTTCCTTTCTTCTTCCTTTAATGGCCACTGGAAGGCTTGGCACTGCTCTCAGGAGCCCCTTTACCAAGCTAAGACATAATGAGAGAGGAAAGAGGGAGCAAATAATAATAATATTTACGGAGAATTTACAACAAGCCAGACACCACACTCACAGGTCATAAGGGTCTCCCACAGCTCTCTGGACACAGCCTGTAAGCAGGGGAGCTACGGCTGTGCTTTCGACCATTAGCAAGAGGAAGGCAATGAAGAAATGGTGCCCAAGGAGGGAGGCAAGTACCGCATGTGGGCTGTTTGGTGCATCCAGCCTTGAGCCTGGACTCTGCATGTGAGCAGAGGGTGGGGGCAGGGAGGCTCGGCTCCAGTCACCTCTGTCCCTCCAGGAGCCGGGCTGAGATCAAGCATGTTTGACGATGGATATTTATTATGGAAATTACCTAATGAGCTACAAGATCGTTATCTAGCACCCAAACAGTATTATCATAACTATTACAAATTAAATTAGGCCACCTTTGCTAAATCAAACAAATAGTAAGAGTAATTGAAATGAAATGATAATAAACCAAAGGATTCCAGCCCGCCTGGTTCCTCAACATGTTCTTGCTGATTTACGTATTCACTTTGGACCACGTGGGCTGGAGACGAACACTGATCCTGTCCTCTGTCAGTCCTGTTTTTTTTTTTTTTTTTTTTTTTTTTTTTTTTTGCGGTATGCGGGCCTCTCACTGTTGTGGCCTCTCCCGTTGCGGAGCACAGGCTCCGGACACGCAGTCCCAGCAGCCATGGCTCACGGGCCCAGCCGCTCCGCGGCATGTGGGATCTTCCCAGGCCGGGGCACGAACCCGTGTCCCCTGCATCGGCAGGCGGACTCTCAACCACTGCGCCACCAGGGAAGCCCAGTCCTGTTGTTTTAATGAAATTCTCCCCAGGAACGAAGTGAATCTGCGTGGGTGATGTGATGTGCAGGTCTGTAAATGAGAGAAGCGACTCGTTGGTTCCAGACTTCAAAGTGATGTCAGCCCTTGGTTCTTCAGCAAAATTACACCACTCTCTGCTTTTACTTGCAGACAGAGATGGACTTCATTTTTGACAGTTTTATCCATAGTTTAAGAGAACATTTTCTATTGGGATTGGCTGCATGACCGAGATGGTTTTCTTTTATCATCATTAAAACGTTGAAGTGCTACTTTAATTTATCGCAGAAGAAACTGGTCTTCTCTCTTTCAAATACTGAGCGATCATCCTCTCTCAGTCTTCTCATTCAACCATCAATTGAAATAATCGATATTTTATTTTCGAACAAAAGCACTTAGTTTCATTTTCACCAGCCCAGCATTGGATGGCACTGAAAAACTTCAGTTTTGAACCCACAAACTTTGGTTAAGATGATTCTGCAGAGACTTTGCTCTGTGCTCACTGCTGTTTCCTCTTTCTAAACACCAGGGAGGCTCTGTCTCCCAGGGCCCCTTGCAATAAGGCCAGGGCCACATGAATGAGCTCTGGCCAATGAGATGTGAGCAGAGGTGATGTAACCCACTTCTAGGCCTGAACCTCCACCACAGTGACCTCAGAGGCCAGGTGTGCCAGGTGTTGTATCTGCAAGATGAAGACCTAAGTGAACATCTTTGTTGCACTAAACACTAATTACTGATTAACGCAATCGTGCTATGGCAGCTCAGATTCAGCTAGTATCTGTAGACCTTTTTTCATGTTCTGGGTGATCATATATCTAAGGGTGAAAAGCTCTTTGTGTCTATCCTCACCACTAACTCATCTAATCTCTCCAATTCTGATCACACTTTTTGGTCAAAAAAGCCATCACCTTTTGTTTGTTTTTATAAAACCTCATTAAGAACATGTCCCTCTGGCAGTTCACTTGGCAATAAAGAAATAAAGCTTTTATCTCACAGAATAATGAGATGGCAACTGGTGGTTTAGTACATCTCTCACTGTAATCCTCACGACAACCTAACAGATCAATATTATTATCCCCATTTTACAGATGAGGCTATGGAGGCTCAAAGAAGTTAAATAACTTGTCCGAGGTGACATAACTGGGTTAAAAGAGGAGCCAGGATGTAAACCCAAACCTTTCTGATCTCATGCTTGTTTTTCCTTAAGCAACAATGTCTCTTGACTCTGGAATATTTTTTTTTTTTATTATTAACATAAGGTAGAAGAATTCACAACATGACGTGTTGAAGGGTCTCCTTTGTGTCTTCAAGCCAGACAAACGTTAGGCTGAAGATAAAGAAATGCACCTTGAAGGAGCTCACACACGTAAACAGGTCAGATTTGTTTTAAATTAATAGACCTTACTTTTAGAGCATTTTTTAGGATTACAGGAAAAGTGAGTGAAAAGTATAGTGAGTTTTCATACCCCCTCTTGCCCACCTTATTATTAACATCTAAAATTAGTGTGGTACATTTGTCACAATTGATGAGCCGATACTGATACATTATTATTAACTAAAGTCAATGGTTTACATCAGGGTTCACTCTTTGTGTTGTACAATTCTATGGACTTTGACACATGTATAATTACATGTACCCACCATGACAGTACGGTACAGAATAGTTTCAATGGAGCAAGAATCAGGGAAAGGTTCCACAGAAGGAATGGCATGTCGGACTTTTAAAAATAGGTAAGATTTTCAGATGGACCAAGAACCCTGAGCGAAGCCAAAAGGGAATGCACAAGGCATTAGTCAAGAGGTCGTCATTAGATGTGGTGTATACATACAATGGAATATTGCTCAGCCATAAAAAATAATGAAATATTGCCATTTGCAGCAACATGGGTGGACCTAGAGGTTATCATACTAAATGAAGTAAGTCAGACAGAGAAAGACAAATATCATATGACATCACTTGTAAGTGGAATCTAAAAAAATGATACAAATGAACTTACTTACAAAACAGAAACAGACACACAGACATAGAGAACAAACATGGTTACCAAAGGGGAAAGGGGAGAAGGGATAAATGAGTTTGAGATTAACAGATACACAATACTATATACAGAATAGATAAATAGTAAGTATCTACTGTATAGCACAGGAAACTATATTCAGTATTTTGTAATAATCTATAATGGAAAAGAATCTGAAAAAGAGCATATATAATATATATATGTGTATATATATAATAATAAATTATATATATATATATCTGAATCACTTTGCTGTTCACCTGAAAATAACACAACACTGTAAATCAACTATACTTCAATAATATTAAAATAAAAAATACTTGCTTCAGAAAAAAAAGAGGTAGTGGTTTGATCAGTTTGTCTTAAGCAAAGAGCCCATATTTGGGAAAATAACAACAACAACAAGAATGAACATTTATTTGGCACCATTAGGTGTCAGGCAATCACTAAACATTTTACATGGATTACATGGGTTAAATGACACACAGAACAATTTATAATATAGGTGCATAACTACCATTTTTTTGATTGTATGTTTTGTTTAATACTTGCATTGTTTCTATAGCGCAATTATAGCAATCTTTAAATTTGCTTTTCATTACAAATATTTGTCAAGTTTTTGTTCAGAAACACTTTTCCTAGTCTCTTGAACATGTACCCAGACACACTACAAAAAACTCATTCATAACCGTAACTACCATTTTTAATAAAAGGTGTGCAAATTAAAACTTGGAAGTGTTTTTAAAAACTTCCCTGAAGTGACATAATAGGTATTTGGAGGATCTGGTATACAAACTAGGCAGAAAAGTCCAAACTAGGCAGAATGCTTCTAAAAGAAAACCAAAAGAAGATAGCAGATAAATTAGAAAAGGTAATTTGGGGACCATTTGAGACTGACGTGGATGTCAGGCTAAAAAATTGTTCTCTTTCAGCAACAGAGTTTTCAAGATTAGCATATACTAATATTTCCTTTTGGTCACTGAAACCAGGAAAAAAGGACAGGTATGGATCCACAGAATTTGGTCTGCTTCATAACAGCTTATATAAGAAAAACAAAACAAAACAAAACCTCTGTTTAGGAGAACAACAGGATAAGATCATATTTGGGGATGTTATCCTGAAGGTGATATGTGGAGTAGATTGGGGAGAAGACTTAGAGCTAAAGGAGTATTAGTTAGAAGTTGACTGACATCCTTCAGGTGCTGGGCCAGAAAAATTTGGACATGAAATGGCAGCTGTATGAATTGAAATCAAAGGATGATTATGGCAGAAAACGTGAAGGGGGAATTGACCAGTCTTGGGGATGAGGAAGGTGTCTGGAAAATTAAGAGTGACTGGGAGAATGACAGAACTATTTTGAGAAATCCTAAAGGTTAAAGGAGGGGATAGTTTCAGAGGAAGAACACAAGCGTGGATTTCAGCTGACCAGCGGACGTCGTGGTGGATGGTCCAGCAGAGGGTTGGAAATAACATCTGAAGTTCAGTGAGAGGGTCAGGTCTAGAAGTACAGATTTGAGAGTTACCTTCATAATAGAGATGAGAGTGAAGGATGGAGAGGGAGAGACAGAAGGTGAAGAAGAAATGATTGGACCATGCGTGGAGGTAGGAAGACATCTCTGCAGAGACAGCAAGAGGCACTCAGGGAGGCAGCAGAAGAATCAGTAGGGCAGAAGAGTCAGGGTCAGGAGTAAGTGTCAGGGTCAGGAGTAAGAGGGCTTCAGTAGGAAGATGGGGACAAAATTGTCAGATGCTACGCTGAGACCAGAGGTGAACAGGAAAGGGCCTTTGGGGTCCCTCAACACAAACTGGAGAAGGTGGAGGAGAGAAAGAATGGAGAAGCGGATGGCTGGGGAGTGGGGAGCAGGGCCTGGGGATGCTGGAAGCACAAGAAATACGTGACTTTTCTCTGGCATTGAAGACCCAACAGAGTAGATTTGCTTCAAGCTGTTGTTCAGATGCCAAGGAAACAAGCAACAATATCAGGGCTCAAGCGACTATGAGAAGAGCTGTTTGAAACCGAAACTGCGCAGCTGACTTACGGAGCAGCAAGAAGGGACCGTCTCCTGAATGGTCCGCAGAAAGCACTGCAGTGGCGACATGCAGAGAAATGGGGGAACACGGAGGAAGGGGGACTGAATGATCACTGTATTGTATCTTTCTGAATTCCATACAATCATTACCCATTTGAACAAATTCAGTATTAAAATAATAAAAGGTGGCAGGAAATACTGAATAGGACCAAGAACCAGGAGTGAAAGTAGTCCCTGGGCTCCAGGGCAAACAGGTAAGAGTCAACGTCACCATCATCCCCATGAACTAGGCTGTATCAAGCTGGAGTCCGAGACTCGAACGTTATACATAGAAAAGGAGCTTTCCCCTCTGAGCAGAAACTGTGCAATAGGCTTAGGTCCTGAGGTCTGAATCCGCTTTTCATTCCTCTGCTAGTCGTGGCCAGAAAAATCAAACCGAAGCAAAGCTGAGGCTCCTCCCGTACCACCTTTTTTGCCTTTTTGTCTTTCTTTCCCTCCTGTTTTCTTTTTTAAAGGTCTTTTCCATCATATGTAGTGGATTCAACAATGTTTAATAGCTGATTTTATCATTCATTGGAAAGAAATGTCAGTTTTAACATTAATCCAAGGAGAGAGCCTGATTAGGAAGGCAAATCAGCTCCCGAGAATGATCAAATGGTACATTTCAAGAACACATGGTAATCATTTAGGGATTATCCACTGGCTTCAGATTACTCGTGCGATTGCTCACCTCCATCGGCACCACTAACCATGGTGCCGATGGACTGTGGAATCCACAAAATCCTTTAAAGCAAACGTCCCAGCCATCACCCAAAGCCTAGCTTTTCCCCCACGGGACTGATCTAGACTGCAATCAGTCGTGTGTGTGCTCTGAGCGGGGGACGTTAGAGTTAGCAATTGCTAACAGCTAATCAAGAGTCCAGGGATATTTTGTTTTGAAACTGATTTTGTTCTCTCTCTCTCTCTCTCTACACACACACACACACACACACACACACACACACACACACACACACACACACACACACACACACACACACACACACACACACACACACACACACACACACACACACACACACACACACACACACACACACACACACACACACACACTGCAAATGTGGAGAAACCCAGGCTAACCTCATTGTTGAGTGCTGATGTTAATGACGGGATTACTCTCTTGAAATCCAGGTCTATGTGTTATAGCAGCCCTGGGCCCTGGGCCCACAGGAAGGGGAAACCACTTCACTTGGTAATGATTAGATGCTAACTCTTTGCTCCTGTAGACATTTCTATTTTAGGTGTCTGATGTCTTCTGAGCTCCAGAGTCAAGTCCTTAAAACAGAAGAAAAAGGCCAGTGATGGAAAAGGCAAGCTATGACCAGGTTCTGCCAGTAGCTCGGAGCTGGGAACCAGGAGCTGGAGTGGAGACAGTACCTAACTCATCGGCTCCGTTTTCTAACCCCATCACGGGAGCCTCCCAAGGCCAAGGCAGGTGAGCTGGCCCTAGTCCTGGGCCAACTGGGGCCAGAGGAGGAGAGGGCAGGAGGCTGAGGTCCAGCTGCCCTTCAGGGTTCCAAAAGACGCCAGGACCAGGCTCCAAGTCAAGTACATGGCCTGTGGTCAGGCAAAGATTTTGTGCACACTAAGTGTGAAAGACAGTCTTGGAGATACAGTTTGTGAGCCACAGATTCCAGAAGTTGGGGGATATTCTGAAGGTTTGTAAAAACAACTGAGTAGCCTGTTTGACGATGCTGGCCTGTCCCGGGCGCTTCAGGATGTTTGCTCATCCTCTACACCGAATTCACTCCTCACTCACCCCATCTGTATTTGACCTCATGGTTCCTGGGGGAGTTCCTGGCAACAGAGACAGCATCTACCAGTTACCTTTAGAAGTGAGCTCAGAAGCCCAGAAGGAGACTTGAGAATTAGGCCTTCTTTGGGCAAAATGAGGCTCCTGTGTTTGGACTTATAGGGCTGGGTGTGGGGCAGTCTGCTTCTTTGGATGACTCCACCAACTGGCGAGGAACCAAGTGCCCTTCCTGACCCTGGGCAGCGGGATTGGGACTTAGGATGCTTTGCAAATTCCAAGAGCCCGTGTGACATAAGAACACTAGAGAGAGAGAATTACTAGTATTAATGTTTAAGATTCTGACATCCAGACAGGATCTTACACTCAGAGAGCTCTGGCCCACCATGAAGTAGACAGCAAGAGAGAAATGGGTCAGAGAGAGGGATTTGTCTCGCTCCCCAAGGAACCTGCAAACATCACTATGCTTATCTCTTGTAGGTGGACCTGGGGCACTAAGAGTTCCAAATTCCAAGATGGCCCCATGCATCTGGCCCAGGAGAAAGGAGCTGCACCAGAAGCACTGGGGTTTCAGCTTAACTGTCCTGCTAAACCTTGTCAGCTGTGTGCTCCCCAGAGGACTGTTTCCTTCTCTGCAAAAGAACTAAAGACTCTCCTTCCAGAAAAAGGCTCACGGAGGTGCTTAGCACACACTTCTGCCCTGGCTGCTTGTACCACTGGGGCAAAAGCACCATCCTGCCAGAGGCTGCCTGGCAAGAGGTCAGCAACACATTGCCAGGATCCAGGTGCAGACCCCAGAAGGGCAGGAAAGGCAACCCAAGAGGGCGAGAAGCAACTGGAAGGTTCATGCCTCCCTTGAGGGTGTCAGGGGATGGGAGTTGTACCGTGTGGTGTCAGGCAGCCATGAACTACAAGGCCCTGGTACAGAACTGTCAGCCACTGCTGTACTGAGATGAGGAAGACAGAACCCAGGGACTGAGGGCAGAGGAACCAGCCTGGGAAGAAACCCAGAACCCCAGCCCAGGAGTGAGTACAAATTCAGGGCTTGAACAGACACGACTAGGGGCCAGCAACTGGGGCCAGGGAATAAAATCAGGTGACTTGATGTTGAGTTGGGTTGGGGAATTATTGGTGTAGACCAAGATTATAACTTAACAGGCAAACACAGCACCAGTGGTGAACATAGAGGTTCATTCTTCTAACATTCAACAACCTTTCCACACTCTGGGGATATAGACAAACAAGACCATTTCCTGATCTCCAAGGAGCTCATAGCAAGGTGGAGGAATATAGCCCTGTAAACTAGTAATTTTGAAAGAGTAGCTGGAGTGTGCAGCATACCCTCAGGGTACGGAGCATTGGAACTTCAGAGAGAAGAAGGGGTGGGTAAAAAGTCAGCCAGGACCAAGCCAAGGGATGTCTGTATACCAGGTCTCCCTCTGGACCCAACCCACAGATGATGAGAGGCTACTGAGAGGCTGCTGACATCACTACAGGATATTCGGTCATAAGCAACAGAAACCAGTTCTCACTTAACGCAAGTAAGGAGACACATGTAATGGAAGTATGAAGGCTGCTCACCTACATGAAGCACAACCAGTAGTTTAGGAAAAGGACTGAAAAAACCAGGGCTGCTCTGGGACTCCAGAGCTTCAGGGAGCTACCAATAGGGCAAATCAACTGGACCCCATTCCACTGGCAAGCCAGAGTCCAGCAAGAATCTGACACCAAGCTGGGGCCACATGCCTCATCCTTAATTGACAGTCCCACCAACACCAGGCAAGGTGGGTGGCTCTTCCTTAAAGGGGAATCAGGGTTCTAGAGCCAAAGAAGAGGACTGACTCCCGGGTGGCCAAAAATTAATGGATAGCAGGCCTAAAGTGTTTACACTGGGGAGTGACATAAACACATCTACAGTTTGGAGCCCTTTCTGTAAAGGGCCAGAGAGTAAACATTTTCAGACTGTGGGGCCATATGGTGTCTGTTGCATGGACTCAACTCTGATGTGCAGCATAAAAGCAGACAGACAATACATCCGCGAATGGGTGAGCCCGTGCTCCTGTAGAGCTGTATTTATAAAAAGAAGCAGTGGGCGCTCTTGACCGTACCGATCCCTGATTTACGCTAAATTAAAGTGAAAAAGAGCTACAGAAGGGGAAAGAAAAGGAAGCAAAGAAAATAAGAAACCGTCCCCTCTATGAAAATATGTCCTAGGCCGTTTTCTAGCTAGGAGCAGTCTATTGGGAAAATTTCTTCTTTGGGGGATAAAACGACGCCTAGGTAAAGAGTCCCTTTGCAAACTTTATTTTCATGAGCATTAAGCTGTGTTTCCTCTTGTATTTAACTTGTTTCTGACTATTGTTTGGTATCTTTTGTAGGCTTTTTATTCTAGCAAAGGTAGCAGCCATCCCCCTCAGCAGGATACCAGCAATGCATTGCCTTTTCTTCCCCCTTATTATTGTACTGGAACCATGGGTTTCCCAGTGTGGTACACCTGTATTTATTTGAGTCAATTTTTTAAAATACAGCAACACAACCACATCTGCACTTCCTGGGTTGCCGTCTAGCTCACTGCTGGCAACCTCAGAGCCTTCGTCTGTATCACTTCTCAGTCATTACAGCTCAGCCAGGGAGAAGGGGCAGGGGACTTGGACATGGCATGCACAGTCATGGCAAGGCGAAAACCTAGCCCCTCTTTTGTAATCACCTCTTCAGGATGAGGCAATATGCTATGAATTTGTGTGTTCCAGGCCTGGAGTGGTAACATATGGTGTATCTCTGCTCATTCGACATTAAATCCTGACATTTTGCAGCTGTCAAGATAAAGCTGTTTATATGAGTAACATTGTAGTTTGTTTATAGGGAAATAACGTGTGGCAAGTTATGATTAATCAAGGTGTCTAAAATCTGCTGGAGGCTTCCAGATAGATTTGTTTTCACTGTCGTGCTTTCTGTCTCCTAAATTAGGGGTTTAGTCACCCCCCCCCCCCACGCCCTGTGTACCTCACCCACTTCTTGGTCCCGTCTCCCAGGGCCACTGACAGGTTTGGTTGCAGAGGCAAGAAAAGACAGGATATCGCATGGGGCTAAGTGACAGGAGGGAGTCACCCAAACTCTTCCGAACCCTAGAAAGCCCTTCGAAGAGCCACTGTCCTCTTCATCCCCGTATTTCTGCCTTTGGAACCCCAATCTCCAACTGGATTGTTGTCATGAGAAGCTGTGAGGTTTTCCGGGGTCCGTGAAGTCATGAAGACGTAAGGCAATGTGGATTTCGGGGGGTGGGTATCTCAGCTTCTAGAGGTTATTTGATCTCCTTATGCCTATGGTTCCTGGTTCAGATTTCCTCTTTGGAGGAAAACTGGTTAGAACCCACGGCTCTTGAAAGGGAAGATCCCTCACACAGTCTCTCGCTGAACTTTCCTCCAAATGCAAGAATCCTTCAGCTGAGCTGACAGCTGGTCTCAGGCGCTGCCTTCTCCCTCTCGACAGCCGGAGTGAATGAAGCCACTTGTATGACTGTGGGGAGGGTCAAACTGGGGGAGGAAATCAGTCATCTGATCCTATTCTTCCTCCATCCTAGTTTCACCCTCTGGAGCAACCTGGAGCTGGCTGATTACTTTTCCACGTGAAAATCCTTCCAGATCTTTGTCAACCGCCACCATCTCCCCTCAGGCCAAAGCTCAGGGCTCCCGAGCAGTGCTTGTAGCACCCAGGCACCTTCCACCCTGGCCACGGTACCCCAGCACTTGCTGGTCTGTCTTTACTCACCCAGAAACACGGGCTCCAGAATGGACCCATCTCCGTGTCCAAGGCGGCAGGAAGCACCAGCGGAGCTTTCTTGCCCTTTCTCCTTCACTCGCAGGCTCACCGTGGGGGTGTGGTCTGACAACAGCGTGAGTAACAGAGTCCCAGGAGAGTGAACATTACCATCATCAGCCCCGACATTTCTATACAGCTTCTTAACATTGTGAAGGACTTTCCTTTTGTTTAGGTACAATTATGTCTTCAAAACAGCATCTCCCTATCAGAGTACCTCTTAGGTACTACGTATAGTTATTCTATGCCTTTGAGCCACATGCACAGGTATTGCTCCAAAATGAATCTCTGCATGCAAGATGCATGCTTGGATACACGTGCACCTGCATCCTTCAGTGCCGGGCATGCCCCAGTGCTGGCCAGGTGGAGAGGTGAGAAGCCAGCTGCCACCAAAGAGGCATTCAGCAATCCAAGACACTACGGGGGCAGCTTCATGCAGTGACGAGAAGACGCATAAGCAGAGACACATTCTTGTGTCTCTATTCGCGGTGCAGCGTTGAGGACCAGCTTCCTCTTTGGTCATGGAGGCAAAGCCAGCAGTAGCAGCAAAAGGAGGAAGCAAGTTGCTGTAGCCTCACAGCCCTGCTGAGTCTGCTGCTTTCCTAGGCGTGCAGAAGGCAGCTGGTAGGAAGGCAGGCAGGAGGACAGGCAGGGCAGCTAGGAATCTGCTGCCTGAGGACGGGGCAATCCCACTGCCAAGGACAGGACATTGCGTCATCACCAAACTCTTTTTCAGCAAATAGCCCACCCTCCTCCAGATCATTTGCATGTACTTCCAGAAGTGTCCACTGTGAGTGTTTATAGACAAAAGTAGATGGCCCAGGCTGGAGTCTGAGGAGATGCCCCAGTTCAGAGTGGAGGGGAAGAAGTGAAGCCATTCAAGGAGTGGCTTGAGCAGGAATGGACCGAGGGGCGGAAGGAGACCAGGAGCACAGTTTTAAGGATTAGCTAGGCACAGTCAGTCCAGAGACATGGGTGAACTGACCTTGCCGGGGTCCAGGAACTGAGCTTGCGTCCGAAGGTACTGAGTCTAACATCACTGAGCCCTCTCTCCTGGGGTTTGGAGATTACTCCATCTAGTCAGTTTGGAGTTTACTTCATATCCTTAATCGGAGATCTGAGACCCCTCCAGCCTTACCACATGGCAGAGAGAGAGGAGCATCGAGTCTCCTGTTTCACGTGTAAGAGAACACAGGAAGACCGAGTAAAGGGCAGAGCTCATCCAGCCAGGGAGGAAGGCTGAAGGAAGAAGGGATTACTGCAGAAGGTGGGGCCTTCAGAGCAGGCAAATAAATAAAGGACGGAAACCAATCAGAGCCTCGCAGTCTCCCTCCACCACCTCCCCACCTTCCTTTGCCCGCCAGACAACTGATTGAGCCTCTTGTTGGAAATTAACGTCGCAAGGGACAGTTAATCAAAGCCGAACTGCACATCCCGCCACCCCTATGAGCAAGCGGTGCCCAGAGCTGAGCTGACAGCCTGGCAGGTGAAGGAAGAAGTGTTGGCAACCCTCCCCCAGCAGAGTCTATCTATGGGGGGGGGGGGAGTGCAGGAGAAGCACAAAGCCAATTTCTTACCATAAGAAATGACATGAGGGGAAAAACCGTTTACTGCACATTAGGATCCACGGTTGGGCCATTTGTATGTTTTACTGGGACGGTTATGTCACTAAGTGAAGCCTGAAAAATCCATCATGGGCAGGGAGCCTGACAGTGGCCTGGTCAGGGAGGGGAGCTGGGGAGGGGTAGATGTTGGTATTGTATCACACTCATGGTTAGAGAAAAATGTGACTAAGAAGCTCCTAGAAAGTTGGGGAGCAGGTATCCAGGTATCGAATGGAGTGGAATGCGGCAGGAGGGAGTCTGGGAAGGTCATTTGAGCGGATGCTGTTAATCAGGTGCCCTGTTAATGAATGCCAGAGCTGGCACCTGAAATGCCAATTCTCACTTCCATAGCGCTCCCGTACCTCTCCCCTTTCCTCTGAGCACAGTGTCCGGCTCTAACAAACGGATCAGCCCCATGCAGTGTAATTCTAGGAATGGGGTGCCTTCCTGGCCTCCTTGCTATACCACTGACCCCCCGCCATGTATGACCCTTGGACTTCAGCGCCAGAAAAGCCAAGAGAACGTCTGACCTGAGCCCTTTGTTATCCAGGGGAGGAAACTGGGGCTGGTACCAGGACAGTTCTCCTAATTCCCAGCCCAGCCCTCCCTGCCCTGCTGCTGCTCTACAGCCGAGTTTTGCAAGCACAGGGAACCCAGAATCGCCAGCAGCCATCTTCTCGGACCACCCAAGGTATAACCCCCCACGTCTTAGTCAGAAGCAGCGAGGACATTTGCTTAGAGCGCACAGCGTTCTCACCCCAGCCTCCTGCCCCACCATCTCACTTTCCCTTTTCGTATCACATTGAGAAATAAGGACACAAACTGTGGGGACTGGTATACTACAAGCAATTCCCAGTGCCTGAAGGAGAAGGGCAGGAATGTCACAGATGCCAGGGGAATAGATGGGCTCCCTGATCCTGGAACCACAAACAGCCACGAGATGGATCCAGGACAAGATGAATGGAATAGGCAGTGAAGGTCCTTGACCATAACTGGAACCAGTGTGCAGCAGCCAAGTGGACTGGCATGATGGCGACTTTTGTTACAAGTTCATCTGAGGACAAATCAGATGCTTGCATTTACACAGCATTGACTCAGCTCTTCGATTCATCCTTCCAGGTAAAGGAAATGGATGCCAGAAGGAAAAAAATCCCACGTGTCGGGCAGCAAAGATGTGTGTTTAGTCCTGACACATGCAATTTCCCATGGAGTGAGAACACGGCAAGGATCTCCCAAGGACCTGAGCCCCAGAGTAGATGTCCACAGCAGAGGAAAAGGAACCCCGTAGCTAGGAGGCAGCCTGGGACAGCAGGCAGACACGCAAACCCTGGCACCGGGCGGCCTGACTTTTAATGCTTGTTCTGCTAGGCTTACTAGATGTGTAACTTTGAGCAATTTCATGAACCTCTCTCTGCCTCAGTTTTTCCATCTGCAAAATGGGGAGAATAATAGTGTAAGACAGTCTTGCTAGGCTGTCTAAGAATTTAATAGATTATTACATGCAAGTGTTCAGAACAGTGCCTGACACGTGGTGAGTGCTATAGAAGTGTTAAGTGAAATAAATGAGTCTAATGTGAACCAAGAAAACCAAGTTTTGAAACAAAAGGCAGAAATATTTCTCAACCAAGGATTTCTCTGTAGGCAAGGCTGGAAGTGAGTGATGGGGACACCCCAAACACACACCCAGTGCCTGACGGGTTGCCCGAGTTTCCCCCAATTCCTGTCCCTTGTGTGCAGGTGTGCTCTGCAGCCTAAGAATGTTGCCTATGAAACAGGTTCCCCTGACATGCATCTTATTTTCTTATTCAATTTCAAGATAAAATTAGGGCTGTGTCCCCTAGGAAGAAAATCTGCCCCCAAATACAAGAAACTCCCTAGAGAAAGCCTGTTAAAATCATGTATTAAAGGGACATCAATATTTTTCTGACGGAGTATTAGTAACAATAAATAAATCGCCCAATAGAATAGCAAACTAGGGAGACTGCTCAGTATTTGAGTGACAGTTGATGTCTCACGGGAAATAGCAGTGACAGCTTAACATATCACCAATGACATGGCCTCGACGGCACAGAACATGAGGGGCTCCTGCCGGGAGTGGGGCAACCCGGGGTGATGACAGCCAGGGCAGGAGAGATCCAGGCTGCAAGGGTGGACTGTCCACTGCAGGGTCACCCTGCAGCCCAGTGCCCTGTGTCCAGGCAGGGGCAGAGGGCAAGGTCCAGGGCTTGGGGCCATGGGGACATATCAAGGCCTCCCCAGCCCGGGGTCAATGACTCAGAAATTGACCTGAGTGGGGAGGAAGGACTAATCCCAGAAACTGCAGCTAGCCCTGGGCAAGGAACCAACAAAGGGGGGTAGAATGTTGGGGTCAAGAGGGGTAGAGCCTGCCCCCTGACATGCAGAGAGGAGAGGAAGAAGTAGGAGTGGGGAGAGAGTCTAGGTGCAGGACACCCAAACAGAAGGCCAAACTGTGGGGCTTGGGTGACGAAGCTGCCATTCTCAGGGAGACCACATCCAGCACAAGGGATACCGGCGGGGGTGGGGGAGGTCAGTAGGATGGTTGCAAACCTTGCCAGGTGGTGGGGCAAGGGCAGAATGAAGAGGGGATAGAGGGGGACTATGCAGTGATTGAACCCTTGAGTCTCGGAGCTTCTACCAGATTTTCATCATGGGCTGACATTATAATAGGGAAGAACAAATCTGACTCCGTTACAGATCTGTTTCTTTAACTTTAAGCTTTGTTTTCTATTGCTTTGAGCTAAGAATGTTACCTATGGCCTGATTTTATATACAGGATAGCCCATTCTCAAGGCTCTAACCTTTATGGGTATAACACTTTTCCATTCACATAGAGATAAAAAGTTGCCGAACAGAGAATAACATTTTGGCTCGTGACCTGACCTACATGGACAGCTGCAAGAACAAAGGATTCTGACACCAAGAAGCCTGCAACGATCAACCACACGACCTCTCCTTTTCAGTATACAAGACGCTCTAATTCTGACTGGGGTAAGATGGAGCCATTGTCATAGCCTAAAGCCTGTCTCCAGGGATGCCCTGGAAGCAGCTGCATTTTAGAAATGAGTAGGTCACCCTGGAGATGCAGAAATCCAGCCCAAGCCAAACATTCCTGACACTGAAGGAAGTAGAGAGGCACCAACACTGGGACCTGATAGGAGGACACAAACTAAGCAGGGATGCTCTTCCCAACTCACACGGCCCAGGGCACCTGGAAAGGGCTTTCCTATACCACATCGACCAAGCAGGAGCATGTGACTAATCAGCTTATCCCTAGATCCCCAAACCTTGCTTATATAAATTGTTTCAAAATGTCCTGTGTCAACTTGTGTCCAAGTTAATTAACATTAACTTGTTAATGTTAACAAGTGTTAACGTAACACTTGTTAACAACACTTGTTGTTGGGAAAGAAGTGAGGGACTTGATCACAGAGTTCAAGGGACCTTCACCTGTTATATACTTCTTCCATACTTTAAGTTTTAAAATAATCCTACCTTACTTTTATAATAAAAAGATATATTAGGGCTTCCCTGGTGGCGCAGCGGTTGAGAGTCCACCTGCCGACGCAGGGGACACGGGTTTGTGCCCCGGTCCGGGAAGATCCCACATGCCGCGGAGCGGCTGGGCCCGTGAGCCATGGCCGCTGAGCCTGCACGTCCGGAGTCTGTGCTCCGCAACGGGAGAGGCCACAACAGTGAGAGGCCCGCGTACCGCAAAAAAACAAAACAAAACAAAAAGCTATATTAAAGAATGTGATAGGGAAGACATGTAAGATTTTTCACAATAACTTCTGGAAAGCTTCTCTAAGAGTCAGTTTATATGCGTTTCTGGTATCTCCGCACAGTTGAAGCCATTGTGTCTGGAAACAAGGAAATTCTTACCAGTAGGTTATAAGGGGAACTGTACTCTCCCTCTCCCTGTCTTTCTGCCTCACCCCAGGAATTAGGAACTTGTACCCTTGCTGAGCTCTCAGGAAGACCCTTTTCACCCCACTCCATCCTGTCCCTTGAGTAAGCCCCGCCTGCTCTGAAAGAAGAGTGATGTACGACTGGACAGGCAGGCTTCAAACCCCCGGGAGCTGCTTCTCTCTGCCCAGCAGAGTTCACGTGTTAAAGACGGCACACACCTCGGGCCTCTCTGAGCCCCCTGCAGGATCTTTGCCCTTGCCCATGCAACCCTCCCCCAGAGCAAATCCGGGTCTAGGGTTGGGGAGAAATATTTGGAAGAGCGGTTCTTAGGTCCAGTTTTCTTTCCCTAATCCAGCTTTACCAGCAGTAAAGCTGATTTGTTTCATCTTTATCTGACTTTTGGTCTATTTCTGGAAGATTCAGAGCTCACAGAGGGAAGGATGTGATTAAATGCCACTTTTCTAGTTGCTCAAAAGGAAAAAGAAACCATCACTAATGAAGGTTGGCAAGGAAAGTGTCTGATTGGAGGAAAAGGGACAGGAAGATTTCTCACAAATAACAAATCAACACAACTACAATTAACATTTATTTATCGAGCGCTTACCAGAGGCCAGGCACGGTGCTAAGCACTTTACACAGTTTCTGGTTTTGTTTTCATTTGATTCTCACCACCACTTTCCAGATGAGGAAACCGAGGCTGAGAGAGAGCAGGAAGAGGGCTGGTGACAGCAGAGCTGGCGTTCACACCTGGGCTGACCCCACAGGCCACGCTCTTAAGTACCACCCTCTATAGCTCTCTACCCTCCTGCCTTGTGGGAGGGCTGTGCATCTGCCTCCCTGGAATGGCTGGGTAGACAGCTGGGGTAGGTGGAGGTCACAATACGGCAGGCAATGCTCAGATGAGCAGAGAAGGTGCAAAGGGGCAAGGGCAGGATAAATAAGGACCAGTACATGTGTCCAGCTCCCCAAATAGCGGGGCATAAGGTTCAAGACAGTCTGAGGACCAGGACAGGTCTGCCCCGTTATTCCCAAGAGAATCACACAGAGGCAGCCCTTTGGGAGAGAAATCCCTCAGGGATCCCTCAAGCTTGAAGCTCAGGCTCACCCTGTTGGCTTTACCCATTCCCTATACCAACAAGGTTGTTAAAATACCCTCATTTCTTTTTTCCAGGCTTGGTCATAAAATCATGGACTTTGAACTACTATGAGTCTTAGAGAACTTTTCAACTCTCCAGTTTTAGAGATGAGTGAATGGGCCTGGAGATGTGAATGCACTGGCTTAGGTGACAAAGCCAAGTAGTGAGGGAACCCACAGGTTCTGACTCCCCTTCCAGTGCTCTTCCCATAATACCACGCTGAGGCTTGGAACTCTGCCCCATATCTGGTCCTACCAACTTTTAGGGAACACCCACTTTGGGTTAGGCACTGTGACACCCGAATGTGTGAAAAGCCCAGCGTTGATTTCCAATCTCAGCTGCAGACTTCTAGCGCAGCTCATGAGACCGTGGCCGAGTTTTGGGATACCCCAAGTGTATGTTCAGCCCTTCGGACTGATAAACATAAACGTTGCAGGGTATAAACAGATGACAGAAAATGGGACAGAGGAATAGAGGATTGATTTTCTATGTCAAGAGCTACTCCTAATTTATACAGTCTGTAATTGCCAATATTCCATATCTTGAGAGACATCTATTCCAGCAGCTCAAGATATGATCTTATCTCCCTCTTCCCCCTCCCCTTCCCTAAAACACAGCCGTTAGACCGCAAAACGGCCTTGGAGAATTCAATGGTCTTTCCAAGATCACAGAACAAGCCAAGGGCAGGACAGAGAGACAGCACCATGTCTCGACTTCCCAGGTCTCAATGCCGGGCCCCCTCACCTTGCATAGATTTCTGTCACAAAGGAGAAAAGATCACTCAGTTAGGAACTTTATAATTCACTGGAATAAGGAAAGACAAGGGTCTCATCCCTGGGAGGCCCAACGCAGGCAAATAGCGGTGCTAGGAAGTGTCCTCAGGCCAGGTAGCACCGATTTAACAAAGGTTTTATGGGCAATGACAAAAGAAGACCCCAAACTCCACCTCTCCCCTCAGCTAAGCCTCCCTGCTGTTCTTTTACTAGAAGCATTTTCCCTGCCTACCTCCCCTCCCTCCCCAAAACCTCACAAATATGGTGTGTGAAATACCAGAACTAATTAGAACAAATGGTGTTCATATCTGTCACTGGTTTTTCTGGGGGAGAGCAGCCTGTGTCATGGAGGGAAATTCTGTTAACTAATTAAGGACAGTTTTTAGGGGAAAGTGTCACGTTGCTGTGGGAAAGAGGGATGGGAGGATTGGAGAGGGTTCTTGGATGGGCTGATTAAGGAAAACCAAGAATAAAGATTAAAACTGCAGTGAACGCAGGGTGACCCGGAAGATGACGTGGGAGAAAGGGAGGCACACGAGTGAGTCGGCCTCGTGGGAAGCCAGTTTCACAGTTCTTCTTATAGTTCAAAAGAGGACACGGCTTGTACACAAGTATGAGTGCACTTGACCACACCAATAAACAAATCCATACGAAGAAGGAGGCAGTTTGTCCAAAGTTGGTACTTCGCAGTTGTTACTGCTACTATTACACAACCACAAAGACCACGTCTCATTTTCTTTATATTTTCCAACTCTCAGTGCAATATGTGGTGTTGCCCAAAATTTGGACTGGAATGTGGTAAAGGAAGAACAGGAAGCATTTATATGAGTATACTTTGTGCTAGAGACAAACTGAGATCTTTTGATATTTTTGAGATCAAACTAGGACTGATTAGTAGAAGTTATCAGCAGGGGGACTTTGATCCAGGGAAGAACTTTTTAATGATTAAAACTGCTCAAGAAATGAAATGGGCTGCCGTGTGATGGAGGCGGCACCCATGTTCCTGCGTATTTGAGGCGAGGTTATACATGGCCTCAGGCAGAGATGTTTGGAAGGGATTCCTGCAGTGGGGCATTGGCTTTGGGGTCCCTTAAGCATTGAGCTTCCATGAGTCTGTAGACTTTGAACTGCAATAGGCTGTATATTTCAGTTGCATACAATGAAGACTATTTTGCATAAGGAAGTAATAGGGCAAGGCCCTGGGAAAGCCTTTGAAACCCTCTTCCTACGAAAGTCTTTACAAATGGGAGGATAAACAGGAATCCTTCTGGAAATAGCCAGGTGTGGCATGGCTCAGGCACAAGGTGGGGTTGCAGGCGGGCAGGGACACGACTTCAAGAGTTCTTCCCTCCTCTCACTTCCTCTGCAATGCCCACAGTTCCCAGGCAAAGGCATACTTGGGGGAGAAGTGAGGAACTAAAAGGTGTATTTTGTTCAGTTGGTGCTCAGACCCCCAACTGCTTTAACAGTCATCTTGACCCACACCTGTGCTACACGGCTGCCTGGGCAGGTGGCCTCCAGCCCGAGAGCAACTACTGACGACTTTTCACTTAGCAGCCTGGACGACCCACCCAGCTTGAGGAGGGGGCAAGGGGCAGAGGTAGGGGGAAGCAGACAGATGGAGAGGGCAAAAAGGTGAACCCAACCCTAGGCTGGATTCAAATTCTGGCTCTGCCACTCACTGGTTATGTGGGCAAATTTCTCGGCCAGAGCCCCCTTCTGCTCTTTAAAGGGGATGACATCGTACTTAGTTCATAGGATTGTTGTAAGGATCGTGAATTCATACGGCAGGTGGATGCTGAGAACAGAATGTGGGATACAGGAAGCGCTACATGAGTGTCCTGGTCCAGGAGGGCACTTGGTACTCTGCCCTCCAAAACGGCACCACTGCCCTTTGAAGGGATGACAGAGGCCACAGTGATCTGGGGTTCGAGGAAAGCCTCCTCAAGTGGCTAAGACATCATATGTAAAGGACTGTGCCGAGCGTGGAGATGGTGCAAACAAACTAAATTCTGAAGGAAAAAAAACCAGATCAGGGAGTGAAGAAAGGAAGACCAGAGCAAAACGTTCCCTGGGGACTGGGGCACTGTCTGCATACCATCTCTTTGACCCTAGAGGTCACACGGCCCTCTGCTGGGGGTTGCAAGGGAGGTTTCCCAGCAGACAGGCTCCTCCATGGACCCACGCAGGCATCCTCCCACCAGGCTCTCTGCCAGCAATGCTTTTCTCCTAACAACTTGTAAGCACCTCCAAGATAGACTTTGCAACGCACATAATGGATGGGGGCCCTGAGACAGGTAGCTGCAGCTTGCTCAGAGTCACAGGGTGAGTCTACGCTGGGCCTCAGGCCAGAACCCCCTCCTGCTGCTGCTGCCGGGCCCCCTGGACATGGCTCCACTCCCTGCCTGCCTGTCTGCTCCACGCCCCCCACCAGCATCTGTTTAGCTGGTTTAATAACGCTGCCTTGCTCCTTGGATGTGCTTGCTTTAATATAGACAAAGATTACAGCTACATTCAAGAAGCCCAAAAATACCAAAGCAGAACTAAAGCAATTATTATAATGCAGCCTTAACAGCAGCTGTAATGAGACGGAATTAAACATACACCAGCATAAACACAATTCACTGTTCCCAATGACCTTCCAGAACTGCTTCCATTTGGAAAGTAACATCCAGTCCTGAGCTGTCAGATGAGAGGGGAAAATTCAATTGTGTCTCCCAGTGTGGCCTGGCCCCTGGCTACTGGGAGATCCGGCTCTTCTGTACCAAGACATCTGTCCCCTGGCTGACGCTACATGGTCTTATCTATTTGCTTAAGTGGGGGGCAGAGGGAAGGGACACAGGGGCTGGCTGGCCTTCGGTGGCACACAAGGCTGGCTTCTGCCTCTTCCGTTTGTCACCGGGCCTGCCCGTTCCACCCTGGAGCAAATCCAGGTCTGAGCAGCAGCGTGCCCAGCTCACCGCATGTGCCACATGTTGCTGACAAAAACAACTCGCATTATTTCAGCTGATCCCCACAGTCACCCTGAGAGGCAGCTTCTATGATTTCCCCAACTTATGACCAAGGAAGCAGAGACTCAGGGAAGTGAAGTGACCATTCAAAGCCACGCCAGGTGGGTACCAGAGCCAGGACTCGAATCCTCACCTCCAGGCTCCAGAGCGTGAATCCTCACCCTGACTTCACGGAACTGATGTGCCAACAGAAGCAAAGGAGAAATCTATACAATACTTCATTTTTAAAAAAATATTTGTTTATTATCATTTATTTTTGGCTGCATTGGGTCTTTGTTGCTGCACGCGGGCTTTCTCTAGTCGCGGCGAGCGGGGGCTACTCTTCGTTGCAGTGCATGGGCTTCTCATTGTGGTGCCTTCTCTCGTGGAGCACGGGCTCTAGGCATGCGGGCTTCAGTAATTGTGGCTCGTGGGCTCAGTAGGTGTGGCTCACGGGCTCTAGAGCGCAGGCTCAGTAGTTGTGGCGCATGAGCTTAGTTGCTCTGTGGCATGTGGGATCTTGCCGGACCAGGGCTCGAACCCCTGTCCCCTGCATTGACAGGCGGATTCTTAACCACTGCGCCACCAGGGAAGCCCCTACAATACTTCATTTTGACGCAAGGGACCAGGGAGGGGAGGGCGAATGTTGAGGGTGAAAAGATGGAAGGAGACAGAAAGCAGACCCAGCAGGAAAGTCTTCCCCAGGGAAGCCATTTCTGATGGATGGGTCAGAAGCATCCACGTAACAGAAGCACTTACTCATCTCTCCTTCCCCGGTTCTGTACGGAGAACTGAAGAAGGCAAAGTGCCAGGAGATAAAGGAGCTGGCAGAGGAGATGGGGGAGGACGCAGAGAAGGTACAGGCTCCTCTCCACAAGGATGCTTGGGAGCAAACACTGAAACGCGATGACGTGGCCAAGCCTGCTCCTGACCCCAAACTGAGCTTTCTGGAGCCTCACCAAAGGCAAGCTGACCACTTCCTTCCGAGTATGTTCAGTTTACCCCAGAGAAAGAAGCTACCTGGCGATTCACTTGTGTTTGGTTTTCACAGAACTGCCTTCACATCTACAGATGTGGGATGGCTTGCATCTTGTCACACTGAATCACCAGCAGGCCCAGCAGGATGAACGAGAATGAGGCACCCCTTCCTTATCTTCCTCCCAGCTGAGGCAGCTGTGGTTCCGGGGAGCAGTCAGCCCTCCTTCTCTCCCCCAGCCCCAGGCAGGTGGAGCCCTACAGCTCTGGTGCCGGGAAGATATCCTGAGGATTTCGTTCCAGAAGACCAATAGCCTTGAACGCCTTCTGACATGTCAAGCAGGTGTTGGGCGTACAGAGGGAAGCTCTCCCTCCAGCCTGGGCTTCCGGAGAGGGTGCTGAACCCCACGCTGCACCCTCTCCCTGGGGCCCACTCCCATCTGGATGAACCTTGTGAACTTTGCAATTTCCCCACCTTCGGTAAGAAATGGTAACAAAGCACTTTATGACTTGACGACTGCTGAAAGGTTCACTGCCATTTCCAGGAACCTAGCTCAAAAACGTCATTATCAAGATAAACTATTTGCCATACCAACATTGCTGGTCCCCAGCTCGCCCTGCTTCCTGGGTGGGCAGGACCCCAAAATCAAGCTGCAAATGCTGGCATCATGGCTTGTCTTTGCTGGGAAAAAGAGAGTCCTTGAGAGAAGCCACCTCCTGTTTTTCCTGTGGGCTGTCATCCCTCTCTCTGTGAAAGTCCCTCCTTCACCCCCAGCCCTATTTTCTGGAAAGAGAAATGACGCAAATAGAGTAGGATAAGGTGCCTTAGTTAACGCTGGGGTAGAACAAACTGGGAGGGAAAATCTGGGAGAAGGTGAGAGGGCAGAGTGTCTCCAAAACCGGTGGCCAGGTGGGGCTGCTGCTCCTTCGTGAGAGGACAGAGGGGACCGTGGCCATGTCACGTCTCACTCCCCACTTCCAGGCCAAGGTGAGCTTTCTTGGAAGGCTGGGAACTTGAGAGTACAAACATGAAGGGATGAGGAAATAAGTGGGGGAGAAAATGAGGTGAATTGCTGAGGATTTGGTGGTCTAATTGCCGGCGTGGACAATGGGGCTTGCCTTCTGGAGGTGAGTGGTGTCCTCACTGTGGCAGTGAGCGGGGGTGTCTGTGAAGAGCACCCCCAACCTCCAGTCAGCAGCGGCCAACTACGGCGAGTCCAAGCCCTGAGGTCAGCAGAAGACACGACGCTGCTCACCTTTTTTTTTTAATACTTCACAACAATTTCTTTTTGTTTTGCTTTTTAATTTTTATCGGAGTATAGTTGATTTAAAATACTGTCTTAGTTTCTGCTGTACAAGAAAGCATATTAAAGCCCCAAGGTTCAGAGATGTGGAAGAGGTCTTCAAGCACTGGCTGGTTGGGGAATATCTGACTAAAACAAAAGTGTCCTGCGCAAAAGGATTCAGGAATCTGATACTTTTTGTAAAAACTCACACACAAGGGAACAAATAAACAAGTCCAGCATCTGAAAGGCCTTTTGGAAGCTGAGCTCTGGGGCACCTCCCACTCCGTCCACCTCAGCTGGCCCGCACTGGCATCAGTCAGTCCGACACTTAGGCGGAGACAGTGGCTGCCAGCCACTCTCCTCCCACCTCCAGGCCCTAATGAGATGCAGGGAGGGTCTGCAGCCCCGATGGAGGGGGTGGCAATTTTTGTTGCTGTTGTTCGTGAAGACGTCTCTCTTGGGGCTCTGTTCACAGCTTATTAGCACATGGCTTTGGAGAGTGAGACGACTTTAGGCTCGCAAGATGGGGTAATGCCCTGTCTCAGCTTCCGAGGGGGTATTCTCAGGACACTTGTCCACAATGTCCCAGATGCACCAGAGTCTCTCCAGCAGCCACTGTCACGTGGGCATCAGTCACCCAGGCCCTGTGTCCAGGGAGCCAGGTTTTAAAGCCCACCACGCCCCCGAACCCAAAGTTTCTTTCCCCATCTGCCTTGCAAAGGTGTGAATGGATTTGACAAAGGGTGAGGAAAGAGGAAAAAGGGAAAGAAATTAACCGCACCCTCCTAATATCTCATCACTATCACCAGACACACACACACACACACACACACACACACACACACTCATACACAGACAGCCAGACATCTGCCAAAGTACAAAGTAGACTACGGCCAACACACTAAGACCAAGAGGGGAAGCTGGACAAAGCATTCTCAGTGTGGTGTATAGTGTCTGTAAAGAGTAAGAAGGTCTGGATTCAGGTGCCAGCTCTGTCAAGAGCTAGCTGACCTTAGACCAGGCACCCGTCATTTCTCTGGACTGCAGTGTCCTTCTCCCCAACTGTTAGTGGTCCATGCTTTTCTGGAAAAGCACTATGATTGTTCCAGACCACCTGTAACAACACCCAGGGCCACAGAGGCTCATTTATTCATACAAGTCACTACAGAGTTGGAATTTGTTACAGATTTGGGGAGAAGAGGAAAACACAGGCCTTTATAGAGACGAGATTTTTGACCTTAGCCACCCAACACCAAGCTCTTAATCTGCCAATCACTGGGGTCCATGCTGTACTGATTTTCTCCCTTTGTTTATAAAGTCCAAGATACATATCTGAGTGTCTCAAACAGTATTTTACTTGTTTCATGCTTCATGGGCCACCCTCCTGTGGGATCTACCTAAAGCAGTGTGTCCTTTATCCAGAACCCATTTCTGGATCACTTCGCATCAGATCCATTGCCCTCTCGTCTGAATTCCCAACACTTGCTGTTTGAACTTCTCACCTGACACTCATCTCATGCTGCCTTATACTGGATGTGACATTTTATGTTTCCTCTCAGCTATACTGTTCTCTTTGTCAAAAGGCAATGAGGTGCTTCATTGTGAATTAATGTGGAGGGTTTCTTTACCTTAAATATATTTTACTTGCTATTTATTTTAATGCATCAGTTTTGTTTTGGTTCGTATTTCACAGTATGCCTTTCTTGCTTGCTACTGCTCTCAAATGTTCTGTATCTGCCTTCCAGAGGTGTGAATGGATTTGACAAAAGATGAGGAAAGAGGGGAAAAGAAGAGAAATTAACCACAACCCCCCCACACACTAGTATATCAGCATCACCACCAACACACACACACTCACACACATACACAAATACACACTCATATTATACAGGCAGCCAGATATCTGCTAAAGTAGAGTATGGCCAAAGACCAAGGCAAAAAAAAGCAAGCTATGTTTTAGGTGTTTCTTATGAATTGCATATTTCTTTAGACCCAAACTTAGAAATTCTGTCTTTAAAAAGGCAAATTTAGGCTTCCCTGGTGGTGCAGTGGTTGGGAGTCCGCCTGCCGATGCAGGGGACACAGGCTCGTGCCCCGGTCCGGGAGGATCCCACATGCTGCGGAGTGGCTGGGCCTGTGAGCCATGGCCGCTGGGCCTGCGCGTCCGGAGCCTGTGCTCCGTAACGGGAGAGGCCACAACAGTGAGAGGCCCACGTACCACAAAAAAAAAAAAAAAAAAAAAAAATTAAAAAGGCAAATTTAATCAATTTCTGTTTATTGTGATTGCTGGTGTGTTTTAATTCATTTCTTTCATCTTGTTTTGAGTTTGGTAGCTGTGGAGAAAGCACTCTATGTCTTGTTCCTGCTTCTCCATGTCTTGCTGGGTAAGCCAAGAAAGAAAGGCTCGGACTGCTCATTACCTGGGTCATTTCTCAGGGTATCTTGTAGCATGAGGTTAATGTCTCCCTTTAAGACACAGAGCAAGTTCACTGCCTGATAAGAGATGGATTCCCCAAGCACAGTGTTCCTCAGCTGCAACACAGACGCACCAACCTGCAACATCTATCAAGGTCCCTCTGTGTCACCTTGCATGGGACTTAGGGACCAAGAGGAACTGAAGCACACGTGATGCTCATGGTGGTTGCCGAATGAGAGGATAAAGTCCTTTGTCTCTGACCCCCGAGTCTCATGTCTCCCAACAGCATCCATGAAACAGTAACAGGCTAAATTATCAGCTTGTAAGTAGGATTAATCAAATCCCAGACACTTCACAGACCTGATAATAATTACCACGGTTATTTTCTCCTACCATGCCTCCTATTGGAGTGATTCTGCTTTATTTCCTTTTTAGCCTCTACTGCTTTGAAAACTGTACATTGTATTCTGCTTCTAGTGGTTCCCCTAAATAACCACTTTTTTAAAATTCCTCAAGTTTAACAATGTTTAAAGGTAATCAACATCTCTATCGCCATCCAGGACAGTAAGTACATTTCCCCACTCCCCACCCCACCCCCATCTTCTGTGCTACTTACTGTTATCCAACATTTTATCCAATATCCAAAAACAATTAAAAACACTGTTTTTAATCTACTTCTTTGTTACTGGTGTTATTCTAGTCAGTGCTTATTTAGATTGACCAAAATGCTTATCTTTCTATTGTTGTTATTTTTCTCACCATTGCTTCTGGCTTTCTACTCCTTCCATCGGGTTCGCTTCCATCTCACTTAGTTGTACCCTTTAGTTGTTTTTTCAACCAGGATCTGTGAGTCATAAATTCTCTTGGGCTTTGTTTGTATTAAAAACTCCTTTCCCTTCATTTTTGAATGACGGTTTAGTTAGGATTTGAATTTTAGGGTGCTAGTTATTGCTCTACAGTGATTTGAAGATATACTTCCTAATGTTATCTATTTTTACTGGTGATAAGTCTGCTTTTAGTTGAATTGTAATTCCTTTGTGTAATCTTCCATCTCTGAAACCCTTTTAAGATTTTCTCCTTATGTTTTATTTTCTGTAATTATCTATGAAGTATCTAGAGGTGCATTTGTTTTTCTTTATTATTCATGGGACCTGATATTCTTCAATTTAAGAATTTAAGTTTATTTAAATTCTGGAAAATTCTCAGCCAATGTCTTTTTAAATGTTACCTCCCTCACATATTCTCTGTTCTCTCTTTCTGGTACTTGACTAGATGTATTCTGACTACACACCTGTTAACCCTCTTTCATATTTTTTATTTCAAATTCATTTCAAAGTTTCAATGTATCTTCCAGGTCACTAATTCTCTCTTTGGCCGTGTCTAATATACGACTTCACACATCTAATAAAATTTTTATTGTAATGATGTAGTTTTTATTTCTAGAAGCACTCTTTGTCTACTTTTAGAATCTATTTCTGTATTGCTCTGTCCTGTTCTTATAATTTTTATTCCTCCTTTTATGTTTTTAAAAAGCTTAAATATACTTAAATTAGAGTCTATGTAAGATTGTTCTATTTCCCCTAGATCTTGGAATGCTAATTATCCTGTTTACTGCTCCTTCCAAGTGTCCCTCATGATAGCTTGTGGCTTTCCGCAGATTCTAATTTTTATTGTGAGTTCATTCATCAATGGCATTAGTTTCCTTACGGAATCTCATGTCCTCTGTATACCAATGGTGGTGGTATCTCTCTACATAATACTGTATGTTTGCCTCTGTTAGCATCCCACTGGCTTTACTAGTTTGGGACCAGCATTTATGTTAGTTTCTAAGCATTACTTATGTGGTATACATTTGTACAAGTATTAGGGGCTTGCGTTTCCAATTACTGGTACCTGACTCTCTTCTACCCAAGGCCTTGGTGGATGGCAAACTTTGTTGAAACTTCCCCCAAACAGATCTGCTGAGTTTTCCTACTCCCCTCAGAAGTTCTACATTTAAGCCAGAAGTTCTCAATCCCTGCCTCTCAACTCACCTAGATTTGAGGCCTTAACTCCTATCCTTGGATGGATGTTAAAATATACACACTACTATATATAAAATAGATAACCAACAAGGATCTACTGTATAGCACAGAGAACTAAACTCAATATCTTGTAATGACCTATAATGGAAGAGAATGTAAAAAAAGAATATTTATATATGTATGTATAACTGAATCACTTTGATGTACACATGAAACTAACACAACATTGCAAATCAACTATATTTCAATAAAAATTAAAAAAAAAATTCAAACCTTAAGGCGTATGTCTGGGCCTTTACCCCCCTTGGACTAACATGGCTTCAGGTTTCACCCAACACTCTGGCTTTGAGCTCCTCCCTCATCACTGACACTGGAAAAGTTCTCTCTCTTTCTTTGGAGTCCTATGTGTAATTTAATTTATTCTGTTATATTGTATGCAGATTTATATATGCGTGGTTGGAAGGAGCACCTTTCCATATTTCCTCAGTCCATCATACTGGCTGGAAGTCCTCAGTTAAATTGTGACTAAGAGCAGAAACCCTGTCTCGCCCTTCTGTGTGTGCCTATCCTATATGAGCCAGGCTTAGAATCATACTCAAAGTCAGAGCTCAAAAGAGGTTTGTAAGAACCTCAGGGTCTAACAATAGGGACTTTGTTAACTGGACCATGGTACAACAATGTAATAGAGTGTGATAAAGATATTTTAAAAGATATGGAAAAAAATTTTTCCATTTTAAAAGATATGGAAAAAAATTTTAAGTGATATGGGAAAACGTCATCATCATTTTTTTAATACTTTTTTTAAAATTAAGCGTACTTTAATTTATTTATTAATTTATTTTTGGTTGTGTTGGGTCTTCGTCTCTGTGCGAGGGCTTTCTCTAGTTGTGGCAAGCAGGGGCCACTCTTCATCGCGGTGCACGGGCCTCTCACTATCGCGGCCTCTCTTGCTGCGGAGCACAGGCTCCAGACGCGCAGGCTCAGTAGTTGTGGCTCACGGGCCTAGTTGCTCCACGGCATGTGGGATCTTCCCAGACCAGGGCTTGAACCCATGTCCCCTGCATTAGCAGGCAGATTCTCAACCACTGCGCCACCAGGGAAGCCCATCAACATCATTTTTAAGTGCAAAATACAGGTTAGAAAATAGTATGCACTGTCCCATGGTATAGAAAACAGACTGGAAGAAAATATACCAAAATGTTAGCATTATTCGATCGCTGTACAATGAGAGTATGGGCCATTTTTATTTTCTTCTTTTGATTTGTATTTCCTAGTGTTAACATGTATTTCTTATAGAGTAAGTGTGACAAATAAGAATTTAAGTAAGGGCTTCCCTGGTGGCGCAGTGGTTGAGAGTCCGCCTGCCGATGCAGGGGACGCGGGTTCGTGCCCCGGTCCGGGAGGATCCCACGTGCCGCGGAGCGGCTGGGGAGCCATGAGCCATGGCCGCTGGGCCTGCGCATCCGGAGCCTGTGCTCCGCATCGGGAGAGGCCGCAACAGTGAGAGGCCCGCATACCGCAAAAAAAAAAAAAAAAAAAGAATTTAAGTTAAAAGGTAGTAAAACGCCAAACGCCAAATAAGTAGAAAATCTGAGATGCTCTCTTGAGTTCCTTCATCCTCAGAACATTTGTGGGTTTACACTGTCTCACAGGAACGTCCATTTGACATCCACACCAGGAAGTTGCTGCCTTCTGAGCCTATCAAAATGGCCCCAGTCCTCCCTGCCACTGGAGGATGCTCTTGAGCACGGGGCCTCCCCAGACTGGCAGCTGTCCATTGGTCCTTTGTCACAATGCTTCCTTGGCTCATGTTCCTGTGGTAGCCCTCATGGAGGATGATCCAAGGGTGCCCCATGCCTGGAGTCCCTCTTCAGTTCCCACTTTCACCTTAGTTACACCCCCGCATACTCCCTGGGGCCACAAGTGCTGTGCCAGGTTGCCGGGTTTCAGCAGGGATTCTGACGGCAGCCACCAGCTACGCACAAACCCACACACCTCTGCCATCCTGGGCTCTTCCTCATTAGCCCATGTTCTTTCTTCCTTCAAGTTGTTTTTTGGTTTTTTTTCTGGACCCTCATTGTTCCCCGCTTCTACCAGGCCTTGATGGGATGCTCTCTATTCTATCTTTAACAGGTTTCCCTGGCTTTGAATTTCAGGAAGCAGGGACTGGGGTGTCTGTCTTCCCTATGCAGAGGGCCCTCTGTGCTCCTCTGGGAAACTAAGTCAACTTCTGCAGTGACCAGCTTTTCCAGTTCCAGTAGAGGCATCCTTGCTTGGGTCACAGGAGGTGTTTTTATACCCTGACTGCAGAAAGATGGCTTCCTACCCTCCATACAATTGCCCAATTAGAAGATAACTCAGATAACTCTATGCTAGATACAGGACAGCATTTCTTATATATACAGTAAGTTATTAAAATAATAGAGAACTGTAAAGTGGCTAGCCAGCATAAGGATTTGTACGGTGTCCCACAGATAAGGGTGGGATTGCAGAATGCAAAACCTATAGCCCAGGAAGAAGCCAGGTGGTGCTGAGGTCCTACCCTGGGAGCTCACCCCTGGCCCAGTTATCAGCCTCACCCACCTGCTCAGTGGAGGCTAACGAGCTATGTAGGAATCGGTAGTTTAGATTCCCCCTGTGGCAGATTCCTTCTTTTCCTAGCTCCATTTTTGGCTGTTTTAGTTCCCTGAAGCACCCTGCAAGCAGGGATCAATTAAAAGCAGGGGTGATGACCACACAGGAAGGACCGGGGAAAAGAGGTCTATCGGAGGCCCTGGAGTCCCTTTGTCTGAGAAATCATTTTTTCCCTACCTATCTCCACTTTCCTCCCACACCCAGTTCTTGCCTCTGGAAGTCAGGGAGGGGCAGACACTGAGCCAGGTGGCCCTGGCGGGTGCCCGAGCTAATCACAGGTTGGACAGGAAGATGTTGTCAGGATATGGGCCGAGGCTACACATGGCCCCGAGTTCCCGGGGACAGGAGAGGAACAGGCAGGAGCAGATGAACTGCTAAGCAACAGGGTTGGTAATTTCAACCAGGGAACTTTCCAGCGATAAGAAATAAGGGAAGGCAGCCAGTGGGGGAGCATGGAAAGGGAGGCAGAGGGACACAGTCGCCTGTCTCTGCACAGTGATATCTATTTTCTTTTAAAAGTAAAACGCTCTTCTTGTAGGAAGCTTTTGCTTTTCCCAAATCGCAGAGCCCCAAACAACAGAAAACCATCAACACCCGTCTTCACCCTCCCTAGAGGATAAAGTCCCTCACACTCACATTTAGATTATTTCTGAGCTTCAGGAGGCCCAGTGGCTGAACTTAAACCAGATCAACATACACGGAATGGAGCGCTTGGTGGCTTTAAAAATAGCATGGAAGGAAGTATACCAGGGTGAGAACAGTGGTGGCCTGCAGGTGATGGGTGATTTTCTCCATACCCTTCCCTACTCTTCACGTTTTTATGATGCACATGTGGGTTTTTTAAAATAATTTTAGGAAGCTATTTTAAACCATAGACAAAGGCAACACCAATAATAAAGAGAGGCACATCTCTGGACTGATGTTTCTGGAACCTACCATATGGCAGAATCTAGGGTTGATCTTTTATGTCTGGTATTTGATTGGACCATCACAAGCATCCTACAGTATTGATTTTACCCTTTATACAGATGAGGAAACTGAGGCTTGGGGAAGTTAATCAGCTTGTCCAAAGTGACACAAATGGTCACTGGCAGAGTGAGATTTCCACCCATGCCTGTCTGACGTCAGGCTGGGTACGGGAGTGGCAGGTGGTGTCCACGTATGTCCTGTTGCTGGGTGGTTACTCTTACCAGACAACTTCATGATAAAAAAGGCCAGAGGAAAGACTCCAAGTGCCAAGGTCCTGGGTGAGAATGTGCCTGGGGTGTTTGAGGAAGAGCCAGGACACAAGGGCAGCTGGGGCAGAGGGAGCTGGGGTGACAGGCAGGAAGTGAAACCAGAGGCGGTGGGGCTGGATGCCACAGAGCCTGACCTCCAGAAGAGTTCTGGGAAAGCTTCAGGTTTACGTACCTGCTGATACGCCCATGGCTCGGCATGCTTCCCTCAACCCCTAGGTTTTCATGATATTTCAACACGAACACCCGCCAACTAGAAAGTTCTTCCGTTTCTCTTAGTACAAATTCTCCAGGGTGGCCACCTCATTGGCCGAGCCCAGGCTGGGCACTACATTAATTGAGGTCCTCGTCCCCTCGGCCAGAGGGCTGAGTGGACTGGCTGCCCTGTCCCTGGCTGGGCCTCTGCCTGGTCAGGCTGTGAAGGTATCCCATGAAGGGAAACTATGAATGGGACCTGGAATTATTCGTGGGATCCAGGCAGACAATCCAGAGACGGAATCAGGTCAATGGGAGAAAGTCTCTCCTTCTGTTCTCTGTTCCGCTCTCATCCCTTGACAGTGCCTGCGAGAACGCGCACTGGAAAGGAGCAGAAAGTCCTCCGTACACTGTGGGCAGTTTGATTCTAGTGAAGGATGAGATTAGGCAGGAAGACAATATCTTCATTTATTCATCTGCTTGAAAGTACGACGGGATGAAAAGACACCTTGATGGGTAGGAAAGATTCAGAATTAGATTTGCTGAATCTCTCCAGAACAATTTTTTTCTACTTCTTATCACCTGGTCTCTCGAAAACCTAGTCCCTGAGTTTTCCTCATGTAGCACACAATTATTTTCTAAGTATCAAGGAAAAGCTTCTGTGAACCCTAGGACTGAGTTCTCACCCTAATTTTCTCAGCAGGGAGACGGCACAGCCTCCTGCCTCTCAGATAATGCCAACTGACCCTCAGAAACCTCTACCGGCTGAAAACAAGAGACAGACTCCCAGCATAGAGGAGGGGGCTGGTGAAGGTCGCGCACGAGGCTCAGTCATTCCTGCCATCCCCGGGTCCAGGCCCTGGACAGGGCATCCCTACTCTGAGCCCCCCACAGAGACCACAGAGAAGAGAGCACAGCAGGTCAGCAGAAGGGCAGTTGCCTCATCTGTCCTCCTCCCGACCGGGAGCCCCCCTTGTCAGGCTGTCCCTGGTCTCCCTCCAGCAGTGCGGAAATCCATCACTTGCCACTCTGGTTTTTACCAGATCTCAATTTCCTAGTGTCAGGAAGTCTCGTGTTCTCCATAGCACGTTCACGTCTCCTTTCGTAGAGGGAAAAGGACTCAAGTTCCTCTTTTTCATACAACAGCTGATGTCTCTGCATCTGCTTTCTCCTTCTCCTGAGCACAGAGCCCAGAGGAATCATCGTGGAAATGCAGTGCAATATGCAATAACCCCGGCTAAGTCCCACTGTCTAGTTTAAGTACTACTTGTGCTGCCCAGCTCATTTTCTCCCACCCACCTGGGCCCCGAGCCACCCACAGCTCTCCCCTCACTGACTTCTTAGAGTCAAGCCCAGAAGTTGGACCCCCAGCTGCTGAATAAGGAGCACAGTTACAGAATAAGGAGCTGGAGTGGGCAGCTGTCCCCAGGACATGGCAGACCTTTGGGTGCAGTGCCCTGAGTCCGAAAGGCCCAACCCCGGCCAAATGGAAAGACACCTGCCTCCCAAGTCTCTAGCCTAACTCTCCTGCTCTTTTCCTGGCCTCCCCCTCAGAACAGGGAAGGTTTTGATACCCGCTGTGACATCCAGCCCTCACCGACTCATCCTCATGTGGCACAGGGCTCTCCTGTCTGTTTGCATTTCAGGACATTATTGTCGAGTAGTGGAAGACCTGCTTTGTCTTGTATTAAAGGAATCGCAAGGGAAGTGAGGTAGAGGAGCTACTTTGAAGGAAAATTCTTTCCCCACAGTTACGAATAATTCCTTAATGAATGCACGCACACACGCACACACACACACACACACACACACACACACATAAATACATAGTATATTCATATACACAGAAATACATATATAAGTATAATACTGATTATCTACATAAGATAATTACCGAGAAGTGGAATTGCTGAATCAAATCGCGTGCACGTTTTTCTGAAGTTTTTGACTCATTTTGTCAATATTGTCAATAGTCCTTCAAAACGATTACACAAATTCACCTTCAAAGCAGCAGAATATGACAGTACACTTTCTCTCACAGCCTGCTAACACTGACTATAGTCAATGGAGTGTTTTTTCCTCTGTCTTTAAAAAAGTTTTATTGATGAATAATAATATTTTGCTTTAATGAGAATATCTTTCTTTACTTGTAGAGTTGAACATTTTTCATATATTTGCTGTATTAAATCTCTTTTTAAATCGCCTATTTATTTCCTTTGCTTTTTCTATTAAGATGATTCATCTTTTATTTAAAAATTAATTTTAGGGCTTCCCTGGTGGCACAGTGGTTGAGAGTCCGCCTGCCAATGCAGGGGACACGGGTTCGTGCCCCGGTCCGGGAAGATCCCACGTGCCGCGGAACGGCTGGGCCCGTGAGCCGTGGCCGCTGGGCCTGCGCGTCGGGAGCCTGTGCTCCACGACGGGAGGGGCTACAGCAGTGAGAGGCCCGCGTACCGTAAAAAAAAAAATAATAATTTTAAGAGATCTTTTTACAGTAAGTATATTCATCCTTTATTTGATATGGATGTTACAAAAATGTTTTTCACTTTATCATTTGCCTCTTTATTTGTTGTTGATATTTCCACATATGCAATACATTTATGTCATCAAATTTATTAGTCATTTTCTTCAGGGTTTCTGCCTTTAGAATTATACTTAGAAAGTCATTCTACACCCTTAGATTATATAACCATATCAATATTTTCTCTTGGGACGTTCACTTTACATTTAAATCTTTAATCCATCTGGAATTTATTATGATAAATTATGCAGACAGAAATCTTATCACACACTAAAATCTGGTAAATATATCTGTGACTGTTTCTGGGTTTTCACTGAAATCCACTGATCTGTTGAACTACTACTATGTCAGTATTACAATCCTCTATTTTGATGCTTTGAATAATACATTTTGACATGAGGCGTTACATTTCAAGAATGACAATAATAAACCAGAAAGCACTTAAAAGTGGAGTTAGAAAACCACTGCATATAAAAAATATTTTAAAAACTAAGAAAGTTTAACTTTGAGAAAAGAGGATTCAATTCCTGTCAGAAGCAGGAATTCAGTAAGTAACTGAAGGGGGTTACATCAGAACTATTTTTCAAATAGTTAAAGATATGTTATATGGATTGGAATAAATCTGGATGGCTCTAGAGGAAAGAACTAGGGCTAAGGGGTGGAAATTACTAGAGGAAAATTTTGGTTCCACAAGGGACCTTCCGTTGTTCTTCAAGAGAACAGGCCACCTCAAAGGAGGGTGGGGCCACAGAAGTCAGATCCTCTTCACTGAAAAAGTTAAAAAATAGGTAACTCATTTTTCCAGGATGCAATGAAAGGGACATTTGCAACAATAAGTGGCTGGGCTATCTGAAGGACATTCAAACTCTAAAATCCTGGCATCTACTATCGTATTATCCTAAAAAAAAACCCAACAGCATAACTTTACTGACATCAAGACTCAGTCTCTGAGGAATGAGCATTAAGGGATCCTTAAGGCAGTCCAGCTAAGCCATTGTTTTCCAGAACCTTAGAAGCTGTGGTTCATTTTTTGTCTATGAGGTGGTGTGTGCAGGGCTGGGATTGGGCTGCAGGATATAGAGCAAATAGAAATGTATTACGTCCCCACAGAGCCCTCTTTTTCGTTTGCACTTTTAGGCATGTCTCAGGATGCCCTGGGGTACAAAGGGCCATGTCCCCAAACAACAGAAAAGTAGCTCCAGAACCCTGGGATCTCATTTTCATCCTGATTCTACAGACACCACAGCACCGAGCAGAAGTCTGTTCTGTCCCCTCCTCACCTCCATGCGGGGTGGGGAAGAAAACTTCCTTTAATGCCTCAGTAAAATATTCTGAGGTCCCAGGAGCTGTCCTATTCCAACGCAGCGATTTTATCTATTATTTATCCCATGGCTTTTGGAGAGGAGATGTCTCAGTCATGCAAAGAAGAGAAGCAGATCTTTGAAGCAGCCCGCTTTGGGCCGTTTCCTTTGGAAGTAAGCGGTAGCCCAGAACAGGAGAGCAGAGGTGTCTTCTCTCCGGGGCTAAGCATCCCCGTGTAGGAGATCTCACTGCTGAGGACATGAGCTCAGCAAGTGTCCAGTTACCTAAGTACCCTGGCTGTCATCTTCTGAAGACCAACAGGTTTGTTTGGGGATTTTTTTAACATCTTTATTGGAGTATAACTGCTTTACAGTGGTGTGTTAGTTTCTGCTTTATAACAGTGAATCAGCTATATGCATACATATATCCCCATATCTCCTCCCTCTTGCGTCTCCCTCCCACCCTCCCTATCCCACCCCTCTAGGTGAAGACCCACAGTTTTGACTTCATTAAAGGCATAGGTAGACGGGGAAAGCACTACAGTCCGTCAAGGTCACCAAAGCCTAAAGTAAAAATACTTTATGGGCAAAAAGAGGTGAGTCATACAAGATGCTACAAACTATTAAGATGGATATAATTAAGCATTAAAATATAAAGAGAGGAGTATATGGGCCTCATAAACATAATGTTGAGCAAAAAAAGCCAGACACAAAAGTTTTATATTAATCCATTTATATAAGCATGTCAAAACAAACTAATTTATGAAGTCAAGGTCAGATGGTTATCTTTGGGGCGGGGAGATGGTAGTGTCTGGAAGGAGGCACCCAGGGGCTTCTGGGATGCTAGTGATGTTCTGTTTCTTAAATGAAGTACGGGTTACTTGGATGTCCTCAATTTGTGAAAATCCACTGAGTTATGCATTTATGATTTATGCACGCATTTGGATGTGTTATATACCTCAATAAAAAAATTCCGAACAAGAAGGGAGGCAAAAAATAGATAGTTTTTCCGTAGGGTACTGATTAAATTGGCAAATACAACAAAAATGAGGAATTTTTAAAAATAATCCAAAACAAGAGGGAGGCGGTAATCGCCACTTCTCAGCACTGTTCTGAGCGCTCCCGTGGTTTTGTGCCATTTAAATCTCCTAGCAGTGTGCAGGTAGGGATGCTTTCTTCATTTCTGCAGTGAAGGGTACAGAAGCACTGAGCGATTATGTGAGAGAGTAGAATCACATGATCTGAGTCTTCTGGACTCAAATCCTAGGCTCTAGTTTTCACTAAATATTTACAATATAGAGAGCAAAGTTATATGCCCCCAAAACCCAAGGAGAGGAGAGCTCGATTCAGATCCTCTCCAGGCTTAGAAACTGAAATCCAAACACCAAGGAGACCTTGCAAGTCAGGGAAGAGTCCAAGTGCTCCCAGGGACCGACTGCTGAGGCTTGGTGCGACACTGGAAATTCACTTTTGGGGGTCCTCTGTCATCAGACCATAACAATCCCTCCAGCTAGAGCAGCAGCTGAGTCATGGTGTTTTACAGACTTCTCCAAAGCCAGAGAAGGGGAAGGGAGTGGGGGAGAGAGGCAGAAAACGCAGGTGGCCTGTCCCAATTCAGACACTTAATCAGATCAGTTAAGCAGAAACATGGGCCTCCAACAAAATTAAATTACGGTTTCTTCATGCCCTAATGGAAAGTTCATTGCCCCAGGCTTCAGGAAACTGTTCCAGTAACTGGCTCTGCCATTAAGTATCTGTTCTAACCTCTCTGGGCTTCGTTTTCTTCATCTTATAATGAGAAATTTAAGAGATTTTTCTCTGCATCCCTTCCAGCCCAGACTTATGACCTAAAATACTGGGGTTCAAATATCTGCTTGGGAAAGGATTCTAACCCCAGATCTGAGCACAGGATTTAGAGTTAGGAAACCTGAGATTACATTTTAACTCAAAGTATGGTACTTTGCAATTTCTTTGGCCTCAGTTTCCTATTCTGGAATAGGAAAGGACTGTTACCAAGATTGAATGAGCTAATGAACGGTTCTCAAACTTGACCTTGTACAGAATCAGACGGTGGGGCGGGGGGGCAGTGAAGGGACGCTTATTAAAACACAGATTGCTGGGTCCTACTCCCAGTACTTTTGACTCATTAGGCTTGGGATGGAACTAAGAATTGGCATTTCTATCCCATCCCCAGGTGATGCTGATGACGCTGGTCCTAGGATCACACTTTGAGGACCTCTGAGTTCATGTATTTAAAAGCTCATAATAGAGTGAATCTGAATTGTTTGGGCTTAATCTAAATGGGAAATGGTTTCTCGACGCTAAAAATGCAGCCATGTAGATGATTCATGTTCTTACCCGAGAAGCAGTTGGGGTATAAACCAAACGCCCCGAGGCTCTACCAGCCTGTGGGTTCTGCTGGGATAGTATTGACACTGATACCCCATTTTACTGTGTGTGCTGACAAATTCCAGACCAGGTATTTGGGAGACTTTGTCGTCTACACATGGATCTCATGTTCTTCTATGAGGTTCTCTCTTTGTTAGTGTTGTTCCTCCCTACACCCCAAACCACTTGATAGTGGTCCCTTGTCACAGCTGGTTTACTCTGGAGGACCACACTTTCCTGACCAGGGGCTATTCTGCCCACAGGGCTGCAGCTTCAAAACCATGAAAGTGTTACATCTCCTCCAGCCTTCACAGAGGCATCGTTCACAGAAAAGCAAGAATGGCCTTCTGTTCAACCCTGTTGCCCGTGTCACCTGAGCCCTGATGTAACACTGTTTGTATCCTTCATGGAAATACTTCATTACAGAGACCATATTCGGTTCTCGCCAAGTCCCTTTCTTTTCCTGTGACTGCATTCCAAGCTTCTCTTGCAATCAAGTTGGGGCCACGTGACTAGTTCTGGTTTATAAGGGGCAATGATGTATGTGCAACTTCTGGGCCAAATCACTGAAAAGGGGCTGTGATTTCCCCATGCCCTTTGTTCCCTCACCAGGGATGTGGGTGCTACATGTTCCAAAGGCATAGTAGACACAAGTGACTCGGATTCCCAAGTCACTTATAGAGAGGAGCAGCCTTGGGGACAGACAGCCGACCCTGACTTGGCGAGAAATAAACCTTTATAATAAGCCACTGAGATTTTCCCCTCAATGCAAGTTAGTCCAACCTAAGACAGAGTTCCTTTAGTTTTGCTTACTAGTCCACGCCTTCTAGGGTTCAGCCTAAAACTAGGAGCGAGGCCAGAGAACAGACACTGTAAACTCCTTCCCATCTCCACATCCTTCCCATTTTTCCCCTTAATACAATTCCTTCCTACTCTATGTAAATATCACCTACAGATAGTCCCAGGGGAACAGAGTCATAAGCTCTGGTGACCAGTCAGATTTTAAGTCTGGTAGGAGCTTGGTGGTGGTGGTGATGTACGGGGGAAGAGAGTATTTCTTTGTTACTGGGGGGATGGAGTGATAATAGTACAGCACTGACTATAAACCACTCCCCAGAATATAATGCTGCCAGGTAGACCTGAGAATTGTCTGTGTAGAGAGCATCACCTTTCCCGGGGGGTGACTATATGGCTTTCTTTTGGGGATAATCCTACAGGGATAAAAACGTGTTAGTTCCCCTCAATTTGCAGTAATGAGACAAGAAGGGGCACTGAGATTTCTCATGCACCTCATTTCAACATCCTCCAATGGAAATGCCCTTAGAATGTGCTGGGATCCTGGAACATGTGCATGGATCCTATTTTGGTTCTCCTCCTAGTTGCTGGGCAAAAAATATACCCAGTTTGACAAATCTTTTGCCAGGTGGTCATACCAGTAGTAAAATGGTCTTCAGAGTACACACAGAAAGAATGCATGGCTCAACAGGCGAAATCTAAACTAAGGAAAATGCAGCTAGTTATGACCAAGTACCATGGTCCAGTAATGGTGGTAGGGCCAGGAGAGATGTGTTGGAATGGAGTATAGATTTGCCAGAGCTTGGGCTCACTATGGGTGGGCAAGTTCAACATTTCTGCAAAAGGTTGACAGACAGACCCGTCATAGTTGGGTCATATTTCTGCTCCGTCCTTAGGTCAAGGAAGGTGGCAGCATCTATAAGACAGATAAACTTAAACTGCTGACAAGTTTGCCTTGGGAATAAAAACGTTTCATCGTATACAATATTTCACCTTTTAAAATTGTTTTCTTCCTTCCCTTCAAACAATTTTTGCATGTCCTTGTTATATCTCATCCTTATAACTATGCTACCTGGTAGATGTAGTAAAAATGAGGGGCAAAACAGGAACCGTTTACCTGGTCTCCAATAATGCCAGGTACTGTGTGTAGGACAAATGGACTCATTTAATCCTCGCCATTTTCTTGTGAGAAATGTCAACTTTGCTGTAAATCAAGAAACTAGGACCCAGAGATGATAACTTTCCCACCGTCACACAGGTAGTAACAGCAGTACCCAGATTCCAAGCCAAGTATATATGAACTCAAAGCTCATCCTCTTTCCGTGGACGTTGTTGTATCTGTTAACCAATGTCATATAGCAAATCCACAGTGCAATGAGGCCCAGGAGCAGCTTCTGCTAATTCCCCCTGACGGCTAGTTCTGAGCTTTGTTTGGTAAACCATAGTGCATAATAGGGCCTGACGGTACAGGGCCAGCCCCCGCCCACCTCCCACTGCTTCCCCACCCCCAACTCCACACACTCCCAGTACCTAAGCAAGCTCCAAGGTACAGAACAAAGATAATTTAAGAGCACTTACAAAAAACTGCATCCAGGACCCAACTTTCAAGATTTACCAGTGACGCCCTCCTATTACACTACTGTACTGCAGAAATAGTAAAATTAGGGAGTAAAGTTGCTCTACATTTTTAAGTTAAGTGTTTGTACTCTGAATATTTCCCAAGTTCATTTGAGACAGTTTATGAAATGAGGTACTATATGAAGTAAGATAATGAAAAAAAACAAAAGACATTCAAAAGTCACGTAAATAGGGGTTATCAAGCACTTGAGATGAGTTAATTATCACTGCTGAGCCTGAAATTTAGCTGTATTTCCTAGCAGGTAATGCATAACAAGGAAACATAGTTCTCATTATCTAATGATAATAATTTTTTAAATAATTAGTTTTAAAAAACTATGTGTGTGGGCTTCCCTGGTGGCGCAGTGGTTGAGAGTCCGCCTGCCGATGCAGGGGACGCGGGTTCGTGCCCCGGTCCGGGAAGATCCCACATGCCGCGGAGCGGCTGGGCCCATGAGCCATGGCCGCTGAGCCTGCACATCCGGAGCCTGTGCTCCGCAACGGGAGAGGCCACAGCAGTGAGAGGCCCGCGTAACACACACACAAAAAAAAATTGATAACTTTTCCATAGGACATCTGGGGTTTTTTTGTAGAAACAATCAAATAGTGTGTAAACAACAATTACATCTCTAAATTTCCAATTCTTATCCTCTCATTTTTCTGTTTAATTTCATTTGTTAGAACCTTAAGCATAATGTTGCCACTGATGGTGATTGACAATGGACATTCTTGCCTTTTTCCTTTAATCTATGATCTTTTATAACTAATTATAATATTTGCTGTAAACAGTAGATGCCAGTATTAGGTTAGGAGGCTACTCCTAATTTGCTGAGATCTTTTTTTAATCATGAATGCGTGTTGAGTTTTATTAAATCCTTTTCTCTGCATATATTAAGATGATCAATTTTTTCCCCACTTCTTCATTGACGAAAACAACCGTTGTAGCCAGGATAAATCATAGAGTATTAGATTATTAGAACTGGAAGCATCTTGAGACATCATCCAGTGTTCTCAACGGGACTCCCTTGGCATCTAAGCCGGGGAAATCTTTACTGTTCGAGATTGTCCTACATATTACAGGAGGGCTAACAAGCCTGGTGCTCTTATAGGAACCCAGATGCACTCTTTAAGTCATCTGGAAATCAAAAGCTGTCCCCACATATTTACAAACGTCCTCGAAGGTGCCCCTGCATCACTTTGACACCACAGGGACCCACAGATGCTCAGGGACCTATAGGGACTGTCCTGAAACTGAGAGTTACCAAGTTCTCCCTTCAGACTCGCTTTAGAACTATTTTGACTACCCTGCTCTGAAATCTCCGCTTCCGCGCCCCGCCCCCAATCCCTGCTAAAGAGTTGCTGAATGATTCTGACCCCTTCTAATTTCCTTTTGTTCCCGCCCTAAGCAATCCTTTCAGGATCCCTATTTTCTCTCACCATAAGCCGCTCTAAAGACCCATCTCTTTTCCCCACTCCTGCTGGCCCTTCTCTGGACAGTCACACCTGACCTGACACCAACCAGTCCCACCAGAGGTCTTTGGGAATACGGTGGACCTCAGCAGTAAGAGAGGAAAGAAGGGGACTTCGTGAGATTGAAGAAACCAATCTTCTGCTGCATTCTGCCCCTCTTCACTTAGCCATGGCCTTTCCAGTAAGAGAGCAGCCTCCACCAGCTCCAAGCTCCCTCCCCACCTTGGGCACACACCTGGGCTGCGAGGCACAGTGCCAGCAGATACCCACGGAGGCTCTGCCCAGTCTTCTGCAAGCCTGACCTCTTGTGGGTGTTGGGGGAGCAGCCCGCAGCCTCCTGGGTCCTTGTCATATGTCCTTACTTTCTAAACCACTGCAGCAGGGGACGGGACGTGGAGGCTCTGGGCTGGAGTGTGTGTGTCTGTTTGGGGGATGGTGGTGGTGGCAGGGGTGGATGGACAAAGCTCCGTCCAGAGGACAGACTTCATTGCCTTCCACTTGGAAGGAAAAGTCAAAGCAGCTAGTTCCATTCGGGATCTGAGAGCTTACCAGGAGCCTTGTGAAATCATTCTGTCCTCCCCAACCAAACCATCACATATACGTCAGAAGCATATCTTGGTCTTAATGCATTTTACTCCCGTCACTCAGACATTCAAAACATTTACTGAGTATCTGCTGTGCTCAAAGATAAATAAAGCAGTCCCCAAGCTCAAGTGCTTCCCAGTCAGGTGGGGAGAAACCCAGGAACATTTCAGGAGAGGGTGCCCGGTGTCCCAGCAGAGGTATGAACTAAAGTCTATGGGAGGGGGGCTCAGAAGGCTTCCCTGAGGGGAGTGACGCTTGTCCCTCTGTCTGAGGCTTGTTTCGGGGATAGGCAGGCCAGTACAGTCATCCCAGCAGACATGTGGGTGGGCGGCACCCATTCTACAGCTCTCCCGTTCCCACCACTGCCTGCCCCTCAGGAAGCTTCTGCTCCAGCCACGTTGAGGCTCTAGACTCCACCCTTCAGTCAATAAGCAGGCGAGAAAGAGGAGGCGGGAGCAGCGTGACACAATCCCAGACACCTGCACCAGGGAAAGAAGAGGTGTGTGCAAATCTGGCTGGCCAGCTCAGCAATGGACAGCCAGCCAGAGATGGGTTCTGAGTCCAATATGGGCTTCTTTGGGCTCTCAAAATATGTACATTTGAATCACAGATGCAAGCAACTGAAAGACATTTTAGAAAGTATTATTCCAATACTTTCTCGATATAAAAGCTGCCATAACAATTTCCTACGTTTCAACTGTTTGATTTTTTGATAGTCACGAAATGAATACTGATTGTTAATGAGGAAGAGTAAAAAACAGAATTCCTAAACCCCTTACTAATTTATATTTTGATGGACAGCGAAACACAGAGGGCATTCTTCTCCTGCCATTTGTTAGCTGTGTGATCCGATACAAGTCACTTAACCTCTCTAAGCCCTTTCCTCATCTATAAAATGAGGATAAGGCTATATTCCATGCACGACTGTGGTGAGGACAAAAACAACGTGCATTTGGCAGGTGCTTGATAAATGACAGCTAGTATTATTACTCCTAGGAACTAGCATGGAGATAGCGCCTGTGACTATCACTTCTAAGAATGATTTCTAAGCCAGAGCTGTAGTACAGACCAAACCTAGCAAGGATTACATTCCAGAGTAAATAAAAATGGGGATTCAGTTAACGAAATCTTGCCAGGTCAATAAGGCAGAGGGGAAAGTCACTATCAGTTTCCTTGTTATAGACCTGTCAGGAATCAATAAAGAGGATGTGGTACATATATACAATGGAATATTACTCAGTCATAAAAAAGAACGAAATAATGCCATTTGCAACAACATGGATGGGCCTAGAGATTATTATACTAAGCGAAGTAAGTCAGAAAGAGAAAGACACATACTATATGGTATCACTTACATGTGGAATCTAAAATATGACACAAATGAACTTATCTACAAAACAGAAACAGACTCACAGACATAGAGAACAGACTTGTGGCTGCCAAGGGCAGGGCGGAGGTGAGGGAAGATTGAGAGTTTGGGGATTAGCAGATGCAAACTATTATATATAGGATAGATAAACAATAAGGTCCTATTGTATAGCACAGGGAACTATTTTCAATATCCTGTGATAAACCATAATGGAAAAGACTATGAAAAAGAATACTTATGTATAACTGAGTCACTTTACCGTACAGCAGAAATTAACGCAATATTGTAAATCAAGGGACTTCCTTGTGGCGCAGTGGTTAAGAATCCGTCTGCCAATGCAGGGGACAGGGGTTCGACCCCTGGCCCGGGAGGATCCCACATGCCGCGGAGTAACTAGGCCCGTGCGCCACAACTACTGAACCCGTGTGCTGCAACTACTGAAGCCTTAACGTCTAGATCCACGCTCCGCAACAACAGAAGCCACCGCAATGAAAAGCCTGCGCACCGCAATGAAAAGTAGCCCCCTCTCGCCGCAACTAGAGAGAGCCCACACGCAGCGATGAAGACCCAACGCAGCCAAAAAATAAATTTAAAAAATTTTAAAAAGCATTATAATCAACTATATGTCGATAAAATTTAAAAATTAAATAAAATTTTAAAAATAAAATAAAATCAGACCTGTCAGGAGACACACCAGGCAGTGCTGCTCACCCAGACAGCCATCCACCCATCCACCCATTCCAGGTAGGGAATGGCAATAAGAACACACAACTGCTATGAGTTCCTGGAGGTCACAACCATGTCCTATCATGGTGGACATAAACAGGACAGTCAACAAAAAAGAGAGATGACCTAATAACAAATTTAAAATATTTATTTGGACTTATTAGCAATTTAAAATCTGTAAATAAAAATAATACCATTTTTTCCACCTAACAATGTAGCAAGTGTATTTAAAATGAGAATTCTTGGTGTTTATACGGGATCTGGAAACTAACACAATATTGTAAAGCAATTATACTCCAATAAAGACGCAAAAAATAAAAGTGATGCTGGGAATCCAGATTGTTGTAACCTTTCCAGTGGGCAGGGGGAAAGGGTGGGGGGGGGCGGGGGGAGGTGTAGAGCAGGCGTCTCCTCCCCAACAATGCCTCTGTGGGCTGCCTGCTCCTGCCCCAAAGCAAATCTTCTCACCCCATAAAAAATGTGTATTCGCTTTGACCTCACTGCTTCGTTTCTAGAAACTTATCCTTGCAAACAACAATGGCATGTGCAAAACATACAGCTATAGAGATGCTCTTCAGAGCTCTGTTTGTAACGTTGAAAAGCCGGAAGCAATCTAAGTGCCAGCAACGATGCTTGGCTGAAGTAGCAACACATCACGGAAGCCAGTCCACTCGGGAGCTGGAGAGACTGCAGTGGGCTTCAAACCCCAGCTCTTCTACAAGCTCCCTGTGTGACCTTGGGCAAAATATCGTCTCCAAACCTGTCTCTTCTCTATAAAAGGCAGACAGTAATAGTATTTACCTCACAGATTTGTGGCGAGGAATAAATTAGATGATGCGTGCAAAGCTTAGCCCATAGGAAGCATTTTATAAATAGCTGCTATTATTAAATAAATTATGCTATAACCATATGATGAAATTGATTGCAAACATAAAAAAATGCCGTAGAAAACTTTCTAATACGCTGGGAAATGTTTATGGGCATTGTTAAGTGCAAGGAGCAGGTCATATTACTGTATGATATCTGTTTTTGCTAAAAATATATTTTTTCAACATAAATAGACTCACAGACATAGAAGACAAACTTATGGCTACTAAAGAAGGGGGTAGGGATAAATTAGGAGTTCGGGATTAATAGATACACACTACTGTATATAAAATAGATAAACAACAAGGACCCACTGTATAGCACAGGGGACTATATTCAGTATCTTGTAATAACTTTATAATAGAAAAGAATCTGAAAAAGAATATATATATATGGATAGCTAAATCACTTTGCTGTACACCTGAAACTAACACAACATTGTAAATCAACTATACTTCAATTTTTAAAAGTTCTATTTTTTCAGAGGGAAAAAGAGTAAAATAATTTACATCAAAATGCTAACCGTAGTTATTTCTGAGTAATGGGATAGCAGGATATTTTGTTTCCTTATTTGGGCTTTTCTACATTTGCCGATTTTTCCTCAAAAAGGAGGCAGAAGGAGGGTGTCATTGGGAACGTGAATGTGCTTGCTATTCATTTTTTGATGATAAAGATGAACAAGAATTGTTTTTATCTGTAAAGACACTCTAGAAAATGGAGGTAGAGAATGGTGCCCTGCAAAATTCCCAATAAGGTGTCCCTGCCCCGTGCCCTTCCTGGGCAGAAATAGCCTAAGAAACTCCCTAACCCAGAGGGCAGCTGGTCCCCCAGCCTGTGAGCCCATCCTGAGGGGTCTCACCTGAGGCTGTGGGTGCCACTGACCACCTACCCCCAGTCCACTTACAGCAGGAAGGCAGGTAAAGAAGAGAGCATGGGGGAAGGGTGGGGACTGGGAAACCAGGTGGGGAGGAGGGGAGGGACTGGGCCAGGGAGGAAGGGGCAATCTCCCCCCTCACTTTACACGCCCCCCCTTCCCCTGGACCGGACCTTGCTATCCCCTTTGACCCAACTTGCACAGGGGCCCCCGTTTCCCCACTGTATAACGTTTTCACGTTTTTCTTGACCACGGGATCTCCCAGGGCAGAGCCACCTTGGCCCCAGTACCATAAGGGAAGGTCCAGGGTAGGTATGGCCATTTCCTGGCTAGGCCCCTTCCAGGTCAGGCCAGAGCAGGGCTGGAGGGGATAAAAGGGGAAAAAAAGCAAACCGAGGAACACAGGCATAACCTTTCTGTTGGACCAAGGAAAGAGAAGGTGGGTTTGGAGCGACTCAGAAATCAATTCAACTGGCCTCCACTCCTTTCTGCAAATCTAACCCCCAAGTAAACAACGTGTTCCGAGAGCACAGAGATGCGGAACACCCCACACCCCCAATACGAATGGATACAGAAGTAGCCTTCAGGTTTCGGTTTTTAGGCTGGAAGCCACGGCAGATGGGGAGTCCCGCTCGGTCCCGCGGGCTTTGTCATTATCATTCAGCATCTGTGCTGCATGGCCACGTCCACAGAGCACCTTCCCATCACATGTCAAAGGTGTTTGTGGAACTGCAGTGGCTTCCCAGCTACCTGCGATGACTCTCCAGCTCTCCTGGGGCTTGGCACACTTTGGGATGGCTTTCTGAGGAGGTTTTCTGGAGGGTTAACCTTTGACTGGGGTGATTTGGGGTGATGCTCCTAGGGTAAGAAAAAGCTTCTCTCCCGTGTCTTAAAATAAAAATGATAGTGATATTTGCTGACTTGCCAAAACCACAGGACTACTGGTGATGAATGAATGGGACTGTCAGAGAAAGACTTGAAGGCCCCCAGGAAAAGAGGTATTTTAACACAGCAAGGCCCAATTCTGTCAGATGGCAAAGCCCTGCTCTTAACTGCTCCAGTCTACCATCTTGGGAATAACTGTAGCTTGCAGACTGAGCTGGCTGCCACGTCCCAGGAGACCCCAATTGGAATGACTGCATCATACTCATGGCCTGGACCTTTTCAGGTTTGAAAACTTGAAAGGCCAAAGTATTTCTTTCTGTACCATCCGTAGGCAAGAGCTTTGACTCCCACCTGCCTGATCCTTGGCATTTCTTGATTTCCGGGGAAAAATGGCAAGGAATGCTATTTGGGGATAAAGATGGAAAAAGGGAAGGCATTCTGAGCAGGGCTACGTGGGGCTGGTGGCAGCCATTCCCTTGGTGTGAAAAGCCCTGTCATTCTTCCCCTGCTGCCCACCCACCTTCCCAGCATTGGCTGGAACGCAAAGAGGGCATTACTGCATCCCACCCTTACCCTTGACTAACAAAAGATTTCTTCCGGGCTTCCCTGGTGGCACAGTGGTTGAGAGTCTGCCTTCCGATGCAGGGGACACGGGTTCGTGTCCCGGCTGGGCCCGTGAGCCAGGGCCGCTGAGCCTGCGCGTCCGGAGCCTGTGCTCCGCAACGGGAGAGGCCACAACAGTGAGAGGCCCACGTAGCGCAAAAAAAAGATTTCTTCCCCTGGGTGGGAGCTGTGTCTTTTGTTCCTGAGAGCTTAAGGCATTTTGGAATGCCCAACGGCAATGACAGAACTCTGAATAGCCCTACCTGGGACACTTTAGGAGTGAGTCTTAAGCTGTGTTTGCCTAATTGAGTTAGGACCTGTCAGTCATCAGTTATGTTATAAATCCACTGAGAGCTAGAAACTCTTCTCAGATAGGAAAATAATGGGCTATGCAAAGTGGATCTGGGGCTTGGAGATGGAACAGGTAAAAAGAGGAGGTAGGCAAACCAGCAGATGCCTGCATGACCTCCAAGGAGGCAGACATACCTACCCATCACCACAAGCCCCTCCTCCCCCTCCCCCTCCCCCTCCCCCTCCCCTCCCCCTCCCCCTCTCCCTCTCTCTCTCTCCCTCTCTCCCTCTCGTGCACCAAGGTGAGTGCAGGATTCACAGATGAACAGGGACCTGTTCTTGGGCATGTTTGAGTCAAAGTCTTGGCAGATATGAATGGCAGGAATTTCCCATCATCCTCCCTTCCTCTTGTCAACTGCTGGAACTGTCTGAGCTGGAAGGCAGGCTGACAAGGTTAAGGGGAGAGAAGATCTGATATGCTATCATGCTTCTCAGGTCCCTGAGAGGCAGGCTTGTGTGGAGCGGTTCCATGGCCTCCCTCTGCTCCCCTCCCCAAATAACCCTCCAATGTGCCAATCAGAGACAAAGATAAGAAGCTACCTCTCAGTCCTCCTCCCAGAGCCTAAACCTTCAGACAATTATTTATGGGAGCTCTGCAGTGTCTATCAACCAGCCTCAAGCCTGGGGCCTCCTTTCCACGTGGTGCTGCCATGGAAGCTGCCGCAGTAGTGTGGACTGCATGCTGCAGGGGACGGGACGTAGCTCTTACACACACCTGTGCATCATCTTGGCCACCATCACTTGACAATGACAGCCATTGAAAGTTCAGGCCATGTCCACTGCTGAAACTGCCGGCTATGAGACAGACCTGTAATCTATGGACGGGGGTCCACACTCCCGCTGCAGGTCATCTAGACCAGGGCTACCCAAAGTGCGTATCGGGACTAAGCTGCACATTTTTTGTCACTGGTCCATAGTGAGGTAAGTACAGAAATCGAGAGCATCTGAAACCTTTATAGCAATCTGGCAGAGTAATTTAATGTGTTTATTCTAATAATTTAAAAGGGACTTGTATTTTTATCTTTGTTTCAGTTTCCCAGAAATGTATTCTAAAGAATACATTTTTTTAGAAAGATACATATTGTCTTAAAATATCATTCTGCAAGAAATTATCAAAGAAAAACCCTGTTCCTTCGTCGCAGATAGTTTGAGGAGCACGGATCTAGTTGCATCCACTGCTGCATCAAAATACGATACGGCATCGAAAACGCCAGGCTGCTAATTATTTGATCTTTCACAGGAATTCTCAAAGTGAGCGAGAGTGAGAGCCTGAGAGAGGGAGACAGGAGACAGCGGAAGGAGAGGGGTAGGCTGGAGGACGGAGAGGAAGTGCGTCCTTGCAGGGCAGTTGGTGCCACCTGAAACAGGAAAGTCTGCGCTCCAATAAACGGATGGGATAAATCCCGTCCTTTCTGGCTCTCTTTCCTGAGACGATGGCTGTGGAGCGAGTCAGAAGGAAGGCAGTACACCATAGATGTGGCCTCTCTGGGGGGCTGACCCAGGAAGCCCAGGGCAAGGGGATGCAACACCGTCAGGATGCAGGCGTCCTAAGCAGCAGCGCTCTCCTGGCCCGGCATGGCTGCCCCAAGGCCCTCTAGACTCTGTCTGCCTGTCTGGAGGTCCTCACCTCTACAGAGTACAGGGTGACAAGAACCCCAGCCCTCCCTATCATTTGAGTTGAGCAAAACTTCCTGAAGGAATTTTTCAGCTCAGGCAGGATATCCAGGGATTAAGAACAAAAGCATACAGTCAAACATCCTTGAGCCCGAGTTCTGGCTCCTCTGCTCCCTGCCTATGTGACATTCAGCACACAAGTCCTGAGGCCTCGGTGTTTGCATCTACAGCATGGACACAGCAATACCTAGTATCTGTTGATGGTTACACTATATGCTAGATATTGGCTATTGGCTTTATCTGGAATATCTCAAAATCACCCTATGAGATAGATATGTTTATTCCCATTTTCCAGGTGAGCCAACTGAGGCTTAGAGAGGTTAAGAACTTGGTGATTTCACACAGTGAGTCAAAGTCAGGACTCAGTCATCTGCACTCTTCTTCTCAGAGTTACTGTGTTTAATCATTATGGGATACTCAAATCACAGGACTGCTATAAAGATAAACAGTGCATTTATCACAGTGCCTTTCTAAATATGAGTTGCTACTGCTTTTGGCATTATTTTCCCAGGGATATCCCAGGGCCTTTGAATGTCCCCTGGCTTCAAGGCTACAACGTAGGGCAGCAAAAGCTTGGCAAGCTCCAGAAGGAGCCAAGCCAGGGTTTCCTTGGCAGGTGGCCCAGCCTGCACATCCTTTAATAGTCCAGGGTCTCCTAAAAATATGCCAACAGCAAATCAAAGGCTCTGAAGCAAATCACAACAGTCACTCAATTTCAGGCTCTAAAGCATGTTCAGTCTTGCACCTTTCACATCAGCTAAAAACTTCTTCCAAGCTCCCAGCTCCTGGATCCCTCTATCTCATCTTTCTAAATGCTGAGCCCCTCTCTGCAGAACACTCTAGATAGCAACGATTAAAAGAAGGGTGCAGGGCCAAAGCACAGGGAAGACATTTGGTGAGGTTGCCTGACTCTGTAAATATTTATGCCACTTGATGAGTCCGTGTTGGTGCCAGGACCCCCCACCCCCACCCTGAGTTTCCCAAGGAGGAATTTTAGTGCAGGATGAGGGTAAAGCTGAATTCTATCTGATTCTATCCCAGACATGCCCTTGAAAACCTCAGACCCCTGCTAATGGGTACCTTCCGTTGAGGGTTGGCACTGTGCCAGGCAAGGTGTCCTTGGTTATCTCTCATCTGTGCACCACACAGCAGTGTAGGGATTAGTGTTCTCATTTTACAGATATGGAAACTGAGGCTAGAACAGGTAAGTAGCTGGCCTGAGTGATACAGCCAATAAGTGGAGAGCCCAGCTCTGCTTAGCACTAGTATCTGAGCTCTTCCCCTCCAGGAGGCCCTGTGTGTTCTCCCTCTGGGACAGGACCCTGGGTCTCTACTAGGTCTTAGTCGGCTCTCCTCCTTCCCTCTTCCCTGAGCTCTAGGGAGGGCTGCTCCACTACCAGCACGCCGAATGGTCCCTCTACACTGCCCCGCCGGGGGTGGATGTGTACTCTCTTTACCTGGCCCTCTTTGCGTCTCACTTGTTGTATTTCCAAGCTGGTGATACGGAGAGGAAGAGATCATCTCCTTTATTGGGCTGATGCAGGGTGATTGGAGCCCTTGCTTATCAGTGCTTAACCGCCTCCTGGTTTATAGGAGGGACTCATGTTAGAGCCCCTATTGGAGGCCGGCCAGCATAGCTTTGTTCCAGGCTCACAGGTTTCTGGAAACACAGAGTAGAAAAATGTCATAGCCCTTGGCCCCCAAGGGGCAGTGATGGATACTGTCAGAGACACAGTCTAAGCCCCTGGGTGACTGTGTCCCATGGGGATGACGGCACAGTGCCCAAGTGCCACCACATGAGAATCCCACTAGGTGCTTTGCTTGTTAAAACACAGACTCTAACTCACAGCACAGTCTGTGACAGAGGCCAGGAATGTTCCTAGGCTCCCGGTGATTCTGATGTTTACAGAAATGGTACAGTCTTTGACTTAGAGCGTGGGTTTTGGATCAGAACCATTTGGATTCAAATCCCAACTCTGGGCAAGTTGACTAACTTCCTTGAGCTTCAGTCCTCTTCCCATTGTGAAATAATAATAATAGCAACTCCTAAGACACCGGGAAGAGATGGAGAGAAAGTAATTTAGTTTGTGGCAGCCAAAGAGCTCTTCAAAGTTGCCCTGCTTAAGAGTCCTTCCATCCAAAATTTGAGAGGTGGTAAGTATTCAAGAAGTAACTTGGACTTGCTCTTGTAAGCCGGGCAAAATTGAGAAAACCACTGATGAGATCATCACAGGGGAAGGAGAGTGATTAGAACCAAGCTCTTCCTAATTCTAAGCTATCAATCAACACATCTGTAGTGAGCATCTGCTGGGGTTCAACATCACAGAACAACCAAGTTCTTACTGAGAGCAACTCAAATTTAAGTTAAGGAGATGAGGCAAAAACATACAAGTTTAAGTCAAATAAAAAGTTACTAAATGAACAAGACAGTCATCCAAAGATGCCCTATGTTCATTAATTCACTCAGCATGTATATTCATTCACTGCCTCTGGTACACCAGGGACTGGACTGGAAACCAGAGATACAAGGTTGAATACTATGGTCCTTCCCTCAAGGTACTGAAAGTCTAGAGAAGGAGACTGAGGAACAAATCAATGCTCATGACTAATTCAGTCTCTTCTGGCTCTGAGTATTGAGAAAGGCCAAGTTTCACAGTATCTGAAATACTTCCTTCGGGGACTGGGAGATCAGCTCTAATCAGCAGGAAGGTAGTCAAGGTCTGGGGACCCACCTCAGAGCATTCAGAGCTTCAGACCCAACGTCTAGAGACAAATATACTATGCAGACCACTATCAGAGTAACAACGGCAGGCAGTTTTGAAACTCTTGTCTAAACGTAGCTGTGAAGCATTAAAACAGGAGTAAATCATTTCAAAATGGTTCATCACAGTCCAAGAGAAAGGGAAATACAGAGACCTGCCAGCCCACCGTTAATAACCCCAATGGTGTGAGGAGGCGCGAACAAAACTAGAGATGAGGGAATCCAATCATGGCCACACTTTCTGCAAAGCTCACAGCTTGGTTCCTTGAGGGGAGGAATAGCATCTGTTTGTTTACCACTATGTAGCTGGCACCTATCAGAGTGGATACACATTAGGGATCTAATAAACATGTACTGGATTCATGAATGAATGAACAATGAAACTGTCCAGATCTGAGAAAGCAAAGTGGTCAGTAGGCAGCCAACCGTAAGACCAGTAGATTCGTAGCAGATAGCTCTCTTTAGAGTCCAAGCTTCTCTGAGTTCTAGACCTGTGTATCCAACTGTCTATTTGTCAGCTCCTCTGCAATGTCTCCAAGTCACCTCAATCTCCGAAGGGATGAACGTGTGACCTTCCCTTGCTCATGCTTTCCCGCAGCTCCATAGCTCAGTGAATGCCACCACTCTCTGTCTAGTTATACAAACCAGAAACTAAGGACACATCACTTCACAGCCCTCTCCTTATCACCAATCCATCCCTCAGTGCTATCTATTTCCTTCCTAAAATTCCCTCAAACATATCCCTGCCATTTCTCTAATCCAAGCTAGCATCTTTCTCCTGGGCTCGTACAGTTGCCTCCTGGCTCATCCGTCCATGTCTTTGCGCCCTAGCATCTCTCCACCTTGCTGCTCCCTCCACCCTCAACAGCCTTTCTTCCCACGTGCTCATCATTAATACTTTCTCATCCAGTAGATCTCAGAGACACGTGCCCTCTCCTTCTGGACTATGCCATGAACTCTAACATACTTCTCTCCCGTGACATGCGTCACAGTTGCAATTTTACAGTCTACTGTCCAGAGGCCAGTGGGCGGCTCCTGACCCAGAGTGGCCGAGTATATATTTTATATTCATGCGCCTGGCAACAGGCAGGATGGTAGAAGGGAGACAGTTCCCAGAGTAGGCACTCAGTTTAGGCCAAAGTCTTTTTCGAAGAGAGGGAGAGAGAAAACATTCATTTCGTACTGCCAACAGTCTTGAAGGTTAAGAAAGGAGTGGGCCCCTGGCCCCTGGTCTGCTTGGCTAAGGGAAGGTGGTCGGTCCCATCGATGAGAAAAGCGGGCTCAGGGGAGACAAGAGGAGGGTGGGGCTGGTGCACACAGAAAAGGACGGCCACCTGAAAGGCAGCTCCAGCTGATTTTTGCCCGGTGGGAACACCTGTACGCGGGTCTTATTTTATTTTTCCAAGAGAAGTCTGAAATCCAAATTTTATGTGAAGTCTCTTGATTTTTAAATGCTGGCAACTAATTTAGAAAAACAATTCCAGAGCCGAACAAAACACATCTGTGTTCTGGGTTTTGCAGGCAGACTCCAGCTTGCCACCTGTGTGTTAGAGGAGTTCTGTTCTCCCTGCCCCAGCCCGATACAGCCTCAGAATTAATTCCTCCGCCATCCTCCAATGACTTCCCGTGAACCAGACCAGCGCCGGCTGCTGGTGAGCACGGCATTAAGCTCCTTCATTTTGTCCTCCGTGGATTCTCCCCACTTGTCCCTCCCTTCCTCTCCCTGATCCTCCCCCACAAATGACGCTCAACTCAGTTCTCAAAGATCAGGCTGGCAGAAGTGAGCCCCCTTGCACCATGAAATTGATATCCGCAAATACCACCACCCGGCCATCCTCTAAACACAGTTGTAAGGGTGCTACTGCTTAGAACAGAGGAGGGTGGGAGCCCAGTGGTGCCCACTTCAGAAAGTGGGAGTTAACAGCAAAAGAAAAACGGGTGAGGCTCCAAACTGCCTGACATTTGTATGTCCTTCAGGCACCTCTCGATTTGCCCCCTCTATGCATTCTAAGGCCCCTCCCTTGTCCTCCTCTCCTCCCCATCTCCCAGGATGGCACCCCCTGTTGCCAATCGGACTCTTTTTTTCCATTACAGTTTATTACAAGATACTGAATATAGTTCTGGGTGCTACACAATAAATCCTTGTTGTTTCTTTTATATATAGTAGTGTGTACCTGTTAACCCCAAACTCCTAACTTATCCCTTCCCCTGCTTTTTCTTAGGTAACCTTAAATTTGTTTTCTATGTCTGTGAGTCTGTTTGTTTTGTAAATAAGTTCATTTGTACTATTTTTTAGATTCCACATATAAGTGATATCATATAATATTTGTCTTTCTCTGACTTACTTCCCTTAGTATGCTAATCTCTAGGTCTATCCATGTTGCTGAAAATGGCATTATTTCATTCTTTTTCATGGCTGAGTAATATTCCATGGTAGATATATATCACATCTTCTTTATCCTTTCATCTGTTGATGGACACTTAGGTTGCTTCCATGTCTTGGCTATTGTAAATAATGTCCCTATGAACATTGGGGGTACATGTATCTTTTCAAATTAGAGCTTTCATCTTTTTTGGATATATGCCCAGGAGTGGGATTGCTGGATCATATCGTAGTTCTATTTTTAGTTTTTTAAGGAACCTCCGTACCGTTCTCCATAGTGGCTGTACCAGTTTACATTCCCACCAACAGTGCGAGAGGGTTTCCTTTTCTCCACACCCTCTCCAGCATTTATTTGTAGATTTTTTTGATAATGGCCATTTTGACTGGTATGAGGTGATACCTCATTGTAGTTCTGATTTGCATTTCTCTAATAATTAGTGATGCTGAGCATCTTTTCATGTGCCTGTTGGCCATCTGTATGTCTTCTTTGGAGAAATGTCTGTTTATGTCTTCTGCCCATTTTTTTGATTGGGTTGTTTGCTTTTTACTTTTGAGTTGTATGAGAAACCTGACTCTTTTGACAAGCCACACTGAAACAGTCACTCAGTCACCAAGTCCATGGATTCTATCCTCAGGATCTCCCAAATCCATCTCCTTTTCTCCATCCTCCCACCCAGAGCCATAGTTCAGGCCACGGTACATTCACCTAGACGACTGCTATCATCTTGCAGACGATCTCACTTCCTCCAGTCTTCCCCCCAAATAATCCCCCACGACGCTGTCTGAACAGTCTTCTAAAAACAGAAATCTGATCACAACACTCTGCTCAAAACCCTCCAGTCACTCCCCGTCATCTTCCAAAATATAATCCAGACTGCTTAGCATAGCCTGGCCCCATCCTGCCCCAGGGGTCTCACTTCAGGCACATCCCCAGGTGCCCCCCACACTGCAGCCTTACAGGACTGCTGGCATTTCCTCAGAGTACACCCAAGCTCTCTCTTGCCACCACATCATCACACCTGCTATTCCAGCTGCCTCCAAAGTCCTTTCCCTCCCCTCCTTGTCGGCGTGATAATGCCTATTTGTCATTCCATACTCAGTCAATACTCAATACTCAATCTGCAGGAAGTCTTTCCTAACTCCCGACCCCCATCCACCTTTCCCTGCTTCCTTCTTTACAGGGTGACTTTGGATACTGTCATCAGATTACTTATCCCGTGATCCTGCAACACTCTCTTTGTGCATCTCCCACTATAGGCTATGAGGGACTCTAAGGCAGGGAGCGTATCTCAGGCACACGCTGGAAGCTCAGTGCCTAGCACAGAGCAGGCATTTACTGTAGGTGTGCTGAATAATTGAAACATTCCAGCTTCTGCGTTGTGCCTGGGGCCGGCTGATCCCAGACAGCCCCTCTCCCAGCATGCACGGCTTATGTTTAGCGTTAGTAGTTTATCTCCGGGGGAAATGTGGTACCAGCTGTGGTCACCTGTCTGATTGCTCTCTGAGCTCTGCCTTTAACTGGAAATGAATTTGGATTACTTAAGCTTTCCTTGCCCAGTGGAAAAACTCCAGCTGGGTAAATCCAAAGCTGCTGGCAATTCTACTTTTTTCTGTTTAATCTCTTTCTCTCATGCGCCAACTCCAATTTTGTGCTTTCTGGCTTCCTCTCCCTCTCAATGCACGTTTTAAGTCTGCCATCTGTGACCTTTTGCAGATGGTGACTCACCTTGGGTCTTCACCTTCCGACTTGCTCATCCCAGGGAAACTGAGGCCAGTCTTGCCAAGGGAGTCAGCCACATCACTTGGGAGCTCTGGAGCAGCTCTGAGAATGAAAACCAGAAGTGAGATTCCTGAACCCCAGTCCGCTCCCCTCTGAGCCTCAGACCATGCCTCGATGCCGAGGAAGGTCGGGGATCTTAAACACCAGCTCTTCAGCTAGAAGTTCTGACCATCAGCAAAGAGGGCACAGAGAATGGTAAGGAAGGCGGATGAGCACGGAACCTGGCTCTCAGCAAGCCGCATTTTTGGTAAGATCGTGTCCTCCCCCACCTGCGGTGTCCTAATGGTTTATGCCTAACTGGGAATGCTTCCGCTTCCCAGCTGACCCAAGAATACTGATTATGCCCAGCTGTCTCATCCTTAAGGCTTTCTTTTCCCTGATCCCCCTCCCGTACCCCTATCAGCCTCCTGTCCTATTCTCTTGACAAGAGTCCGTTCATACCTCACACAGGCTCCAAAAGCAAGACTGGCATGTCTCTGTTGAGAAAGTTTGCAAAACCCTAAAGGAGGGCTAGGGTAGGGGGGCACCTACTGCTCCCACGTGGGACTGAGAACCTGCCACGCACTTGAGGGAAACCAAGGACAAAAATCCGTGGTGAGTTTTTCAGGGCACTGAAAAGTTAAGGAACTTGCCCCAAAGCACACAGGAACTAAGCAGAGGAGTCACCACCTCAAGGTTTTACTGTATGAAGAGCGAATGATTTTGTCCCCACAAAGTTCATGGCCTCTGCTACATCACCCTGCAGAAAGTTCCTGTAACATGAATGTTCTTATTTAGGGAGAAGGTTCTGCAATGTCAGATCATATCAGAACTCCCTGCTTTGAACAACCAGCAGCTGCAAGACTTCCAGAGGAAGTCACATGTGGCTACACTTAGGGATTTGACAAAGGTCTCCCCAGCACCTGCCTGAGCAGGGCACATTCTCCATCACAAGGTGCGCCTGCTCTCAGGGAGCTCACAGTCTTGTGGCGAAGATGACAGAGGCATAAATAGAAGTGCGAAATTAATGCAGAAGATTGATCCGTTAAACCAAGTTCCTGGGTGTAAGATTATATATAATTCTTTGGAATTCATAGAAAGGAACCATCAAGCAAATCAGCCATCTTGTCATTTTAACTAAAGCGCCAAAACCAGTTTTAGTTTTGAAAACAGAGAAATTCAAGCTTCCTACTTGTCTGTAAGTATGCAAGGCAGTGTGCAATTTACCTTTGGTAGAATTAGCAGCAACAGTCAGAATTTGTAAATTCTCCTTTCATTTACATTTAAAAGAGAGAAATCCAATTTAGTCCAAATTCATTATTCACAAGTACATAAAACGTGCCCCTTGCTCCAATCTAGTTTTTTTGTTGTTGTTGTTTTCTTTTTTGGCTGCGTTGGGTCTTCGTTGCTGCGCGCAGGCTTTCTGTAGTTGCGGCGAGCGGCGGCTACTCTTTGTTGCGGCACGCAGGCTTCTTATTGTGGTGGCTTCTCCTGTGGCAGAGCACGGGCTCTAGGTGCACGGACTTCAGGAGTTGTGACACGTGGGCTCTAGAGTGCAGGCTCAGTAGCTGTGGCGCACAGGCATAGTTGCTCCGCAGCATGAGGAGATATGTCAACTGTACTGACCATGAGTTCATATGCAGCAGCAAAATGGAGAGAAAGGGGTCCCTTCTCGCTTGCTGATACATGTCACCATCATTGCATGCAAACCTAACTATTAGGCAGAGTTCTAATGAGTCCCCATCCCCACCCCCAAAGCTCAGGAGAAACCAACAAACCCCTCCAGCAAACTGTGACAGAAGGAGTAAAAGCTAAGTGATAAAAATGCTAACTTGAATTTGCACATGTGCTGAAGTTCCTTAGAATGTCTTCTTAAAAGGTGGTTTTATCCTGGACCCTTGTGTTCCTGCTCGTCATCCCTTTTCATTTCCAGCCTCTAACTCTTCTGGGTGAAAAGAGGCATTTCTCCTGATGGGGCAGATCACTGAACCCAAAAGAGGGTGAAAATCAGTGGCCTCGATTCGGCAACACCTATTCAATGTTTAAAATGTTCACACCTTTTGACTCCAAAATAACACTTCTAGGAATTTACTCAAAGGAAACAGTTAACAATGAATATAAATATGCATCTGCAAATATTGTTTAAAATAATTTAAAAATGGAAAACAAATGTTCATAGATGTTGGCTTTACGTAAACTGTGATAGGCGTATACGTTGAATTGAAAGTGATGCAGAAGCTATAACAAGAAAATAATAATAGACTATATAAAAATAGGAACATTTTCTATGGCAAGAAAAGCATTTACAATGTCAAAAGACAAATGGGTGAATTACTTGCAAGATATATGACAAACTAAATTACTCGATATAAAAAGAATTCTTTAAAATCAGTAAGAAAAGAAAAACTCAATTTTAGAAAGGCCAACAACCATGTGAAAAGATATTCAATCTCACACAGTGAAAGAAATGTAAACTGTATTAGTAGCAAAAGTCAACTTTTCATCTATAATCTAGGCAAAGTCCAATAATAACCCCATTTAGAAAAAAAAAAATGTTCTCATTCTTCTTTGGTGGAAATGTAAATTTGAAGGACAATTTGGTAATCTACCAAAATTTTGAATTCTTAAATTTAAAATTTTTCCTTACGCATATATAAGGGTATTTACAACAGTGTTGTTTGTAATATCAAATACCTGGAACAAAATAGATAAATTATGGTACATCTCTAATGGAATACTATGCTGTTGTTAGACAGAAAGATGTAACTCCATATACACTGATACGGAAAAAACACCCAAGATATACTGATGTACTGAATGCTAACTGAATCCAGAAAGTTGAAGAATATTAGATATAAATACTGTCATTTATTATATATACATATATTTTTTCACATAAGCACAGAAAATGTCCTGAAAGATATAAACAGCGGAAACTTCTAAAGGATAGAACGTGAAGAGAAGGGAGATTTTATATTTTATTTCATAGCATTCTGACAGTTCGATTTTTTTCTTTTGATGATTATGTATTATTCTTTTTTTTTTTTTTTTTTGCGGTACGCGGGCCTCCCACTGTTGTGGCCTCTCTTGCCACAGAGCACAGGCTCCGGATGCGCAGGCTCAGCAGCCATGGCTCACGGGCCCAGCCGCTCTGCGGCATGTGGGATCCTCCCGGACCGGGGCACAAACCTGTGTCCCCTGCATCATCAGGCGGACTTTCAACCACTGCGCCACCAGGGAAGCCCTATGTATTATTCTTATAATTAAAAAAAAATAGCTTGAACCATTAGTTGAACCTGATTAATCACCTCCTCTGCTACGGGAATTGTTTAGACACTGGGGCTACAGTGGGGAGTTGATATCTCAAGTCAAGAGATAGTCAAACTAGATTCTCTCTTCTCAAGTAGGAAATAATAACATGAAGTGAAAGAGAATGTTGCAATAAGTGAAGGGAGACCATGATAACAGAAAGAATGTTCTGACCTGAACATCTTTGAGATTCTAAGTCAAGCAGAAAAGGGCTTTACTTTTATAGGAGGAGTAAAGAACTGGGCGTCGCAGAGTAGGAAAGCAGGGGGCTGCATCAGACAGTGGTTGAGGGATGGCTTTTCTCTGGAGTCAGCCTTTTTTTTTTTTTTTTTTTTGGTACACGGGCCTCTCACTGCTGTGGCCTCTCCCGTTGCCGAGCACAGGCTCCGGACGTGCAGGCCCAGCGGCCATGGCTCACGGGTCCAGCCGCTCCGCGGCATGTGGGATCTTCCCAGACCGGGGCACGAACCCATGTCCCCTGCATCGGCAGGCGGACTCTCAACCACTGTGCCACCCGGGAAGCCCTGGAGTCAGCCTATTTTCAGGAGGGCTGTGAAGGAGTTCCCAGTGCCTCCAGTGCTGGTTCGGGCTGCGCATGGGTCGAAGTTCAGGGGGTTGGGAGTGCTAAATAAATTGGCCAAGACAAGTTAGCAAGTCAGCAAGTATTTTGTCCAGGTACATCAGTGGGAACAAACAGTTCAGCTAATCCTTTATGAGACAAAGAACTGGGATTTGGAGGGCCTGTGTCTGCCCTTGTCATAGGAAAACAAGGGGGTCATACCCGAATCTCATCTAAGTCATATTTGTGAGGGTGATTCTTTGCTGTACACCATTTCCATTGCTGTTTTCCAGGAGAATAAGTCTCAGATAAAGTTAAACATTGTCTAAGCCAATCACAGTCCTCAAAGAGCTTTAACTTGGAGGGGATTTAAGAATTAAACAAGCAAATAAGTAAACAAATGAAAGTTATATAACTGTCTCCGGGTGCTTTCTGACAGAAAGTGGCTCTTGGTCCCTGACGAGGACATATCAAGTCCACAGTTAACATTGTAGCTTTGCAGTTTCAAACATTCATCTCTATCTGCCCAGGACCAGACTGAGAGATCACTGTAATTGAACAGATGGCACTGAAATGGACCCAATTATGTACAAAGATGTAAGATTCATTACAGCTCCATGAGGGGATGAAAGGATTACCCAATAAATGTTGTTGGGACAATTATCCAGCAATTTGGAGAAACAGTAATTTTAGAACCTCACTTTATGTTATGTGCTAAAATAAATTCCAATTGAGTGGAAGAGTTAAATGTGTTTTTGTTTAACATCAAAATCTCAGAAAAATAGAACTGAATATTTTGCCAACCTCTAGAGGAAAGGTAACTTTATAGGCTTAGAAGCAATACAAGGAATATAAAAGAGTAAGATCTGTAAGTTGGACTACAAAAAGTATAAAGCAGAAAAGCAAACATCAACCAAAACATATTGCAGCAAATGTAGCAAGGAGGCATTATATTTGGTGTTTAAGACCTCGTACTGGTCAGAAAAAAATTAAGACTCAGAGATAGAAGGGCAAAAGGTACTTACAAAAGATGCCATGTAACTAGAAAACAATGATTTGAGATGTTCAGTTCCCAGAGAATATAAATTAAAACAACAAGTTACCATTCCCTTTGTTAAATTAGCATAAATTTTAAAAATAATACCTCTGGGGCTTCTGTTTCTGGTTAGGATGTAGAGAGTCACGAGTGACTGTGGAGCCTGCCCTAGCAATGAGAATGAGCTAAACCATGATTTCTTGTTTGTTTTTCTTTTGTATCATGATTTTTAAAACCATCAGAGAGCTCAGTATGTAAAGAAACCTAAATAAACTAAATTCCAGAAGCGACCAGCTCTTCCTAGGATCGAAGATATCCATGGCTGCTTCGATCCATGAAAAAGTGGCAGCAAGGGGAGGAATCTGCCATAAACTTGGGTGAAGAGCTATCAGCCAAACTTGTAACAACATTTAATGGCTGTTTGTGAGCTAATGTGACAGATTAGAATCCCAAAAAGCCGTAGCCACAGAGCGAGTCTATACCCACCCACCTGCCAAAGCTCTCATATAGTTCTCCATGAAGTACGCAGAGTTATAGACCAAAGGCTAAGGACAAAGCAGGAGAGCTGAGAGAATACCCTTGAGGCACGCAGGATCTTCCCCAAGTGCAAGACCTACTGGAGACTGGGAACAGGACAGAGAGCTGAGAGCAATCCCTTCAAGGACACCGTGCCTCCACCACGTGGAGCAGGGCTGGTTTCCCAAGTTGCAGAAACCTGCGGACAGGACCTAAAACCCAAAGCTGGCAGCTAGCAACAAAGCAGAGAGAGACCTTCCATGGTTCAGAAAGCTGACAACAGGGCTTTCAGACCTCTTTAGTCTCACGGGTGCTCAGAGACCCAGCCCTGATGAAGGGAGAAATCCTGATACCTTCTCAAAATATTTGAAGCCGGTGGTGAACTGGATCAAACTGAAGCTGCAACAAAGCCCATAACTTGCTCAAATACAGCTTTAATTGTCTCAGACCCTCACATTAGAGGGACCATAAACTTTTCTGTGGGTAAATATTATTTACTTCAGTCTCTACTGATCTTTTACACACAATATCCAACATAAGGAAAGAACTGATAGCAAGAAAATGTGATAGGGTTAAGAGAGGAAGAGTAAATAGAAGAAGACCCAGAGATGGCCCAGATGTTAGAATATCTAGATAGTGACTGTAAAATAAACAGAATAAAAGGAGAATATTAGCAGAGAGGTGGAAACTATAAAAAAGATCCAAATGCGAAAGTTATTAACTCTTTAAAAGACTATTAATATTGTTTAAAACAAAAATTATAACAATTGAATTACAGAGTTTACAGCATACATATCAGTAAAATATATGATAACAGGAGTATAGAGGGATGGGGGTGAGATAAATGCCATGATATTGTTGTAGAGTTCTTAACTTTGTTCATGAAATAGTATATTGTTATTTGAAAGTGTATGTTCATAAATAAATGATTCATAGGGTAATCTCTAGATAAATCACTAAAAATTACAAATATAGGTATATTTAAAAAGTCAACAGAGGAGATATTAAAATGATACATTAAAATATTTAATTCACCTAAAAGAATACAGAAAAGGGGAACAGAGGAAAAACAGACAGATGGGTCAAACAGAAAACAAATACCAAAATGCTAGACCTAAACTCAATCATATCAATAATTGTATTAAATGTAAGTCAACTAACTGCTCTAATTTAAAAGCAGAGATTGTCAGACTCTATAAGAAATCAAGACTTAACTACAGCCATTTATAAAAGACACTTTAAACAAAAAGACATAGACTGGTTAAAAATAAAAGGATGGAAAACATATACCATGTGGCTATATCAATAACAGAGAAAGTCTTCGAGACAAAGATTATTATTGAAGATAAAGACAGCCACTTCATAATGATAAAAGGTAAATTCAACAAAATAACGTAACTATCATGAATGTCTATACACCTAATAATGAAGCATTAATGTACATGAAGCAGAATGACAGAACTAAAGGGAGAAATAGAGAAATCCAAAGTCATAGTTTAGGATTTTAACATCTCAGTAATTTATAGAATGAGTACACAAAATATTAATAATAATGCACAAAATTTAAAAAACAATTTGATATTTATAGAACACTGGCACCTTCTTGAAAGCTTCTTTCCAAATGGACATGAAATAAACACATAAATAGACCACAAATAACTCTCAGAATAACTCTCAAGATACTTCTATGGATTGAAATCGTACAAAGTATATTATTTGACCACAATAATAGGTTTAAAATCAATAACACTACGATATTTAGGAGATCTCCAAATATTTTGTAGTTAAACAACACAAGTCTAAAAACACAAGTGTTTTAACTCATGCACAGAGAAGATATCAAAGGGAAATTAGACATATTTTGGACTGAATGGTAATAAAAACACAAAACATCAAAATTTGTGGGATGCAGTTAAAGCAATGCTTAGATAGAAATTTACAGCTTTCAATACCTATATTTGAAAAGAAGATATAAAGCCAATAATTTAAGCTTCCATATTGAGAAGCTTGATGAAGAGCAAAATAAATACAAAGTAGAAAAAAGTAAATAATGAAAATAAGAGTGAAAATCAAAGAATAAGAAAATGAATAAACAATAGAGAAAATTAACAGTCATAATTAGACACTTTGACAAGATTAATAAAATTGATGAATCTCTAGCAAATCTGATGAAAGGAAAAAGAGAGGATACAAATTATCAGGAATGAAAGAAGTGTTATCATTATGGATCTTTTCAAAAATTAAAAGGAAAATAGGAATATTATGAGCACTTTAATGTCAGTAATTTGACAACTGATATGAAAGGGATAATCCCTTGAAAAAATACTATTTTTCAAAACTGACACAAGAAAAAGTAGAAAATCTAAATAGTTCTAAATCTATTTTAAAAATTGAATTAGTGATTTAAAAAAAACACACCAAAGAAAACTCCACTGCCACATGGCTTCACTAGTAAATTATGTCAAGCATTTAAGGAATCATAATGCCAACCTTACACACTTTTAGAAATGTTGAGGAGGACGAAACACTCCCTTTTTTATTTCATAAAGTAAGCAGAACCTGATACTGAATCCTGAAAAATATTTTACAAAAGAAAAAAAAAATCCTTAAGAGAATATTAGCAAATCAGATCCAACAGCAATGTATAAAAAGAATAAGATACCATGACCAAGTGAGATTTGTCCCAGGAATGCAAGGTTTGTTTACCGATCAAAAAATAATCAATATAATTCACCAAATTAACAGAGTATAAGAGAAAAACTATATGATTCTCTCAATAGATGCAGAAAAAGCATTTGCTAAAATTCAATACCCTGGCATAATTTTTAAAAACATATAATCTCTAGGATTTTTCTTAAAGCTGGGAATATAACAAGTCTTCCTCAATCTAATTTTAGAAAAGCATTTATAAAACCTACAATTAACATCCTACTTAAATAAGATTAGGAACAAAACAATGTCCAGTTTCACTACTATGGAATATTGTACTTGGGTCCTAACCAATGCAATAAGAAAAAGAAAGAAATTTCACACAAATTGTAAAGGAAAAAGTAAAACTATCTTTCACAGATGACATGACTTGTATGTAGAAAACCTTTAAAAATCTACAGAGATACTACAAGAAATAATTAGTAAATTTATTAAGGTTGCAGGATATAAGCTCAATATATAAAAATCAGTCTCTATATTCTCAGTGAACACTCTGGGTGAATAACTGAAAAATAAAATGATGGACATACAAAAAGCTGTGTATATTAATTCTTCCAATCTGTGGACATGGAATGTCTTTCCACTCATTTGTCTTTAAAATTTTTTTTCATCAATGTTTTGTAGTTTTCACCATACAAGTATTTCAGTTGTTAGATTAAGTTTACTCCTAAGTATATTATTCTTTTTGATGCTAATATAAATGAGACTGTTTTCTTGATTTTCTTTTTGGATATTTCATTGTTAGTGTATAGAAACACAAGTGATTTTTGTATGCTGATTTTGTAACCTGCAACATTACTGAATTCATTTATTAGATCTAACAGTTTTTTGGGGAATTGTTAGGATTTTCTACATATAAGATCATGTCATCTGCGAACAGAAATTATTTTACTTCTTCCTTTCCAATTGGAATGCCTGTTATTTCTTTTCCTTGCCTAATTGCTCTGGCTAGGACTTCCAGGACTATGTTCGATAGAGGTGGCAAGAGTGGTCATCTTTACTTTATCCCAGATATTAAAGGAAAAGCTTTCAGTTTCTCACCATTGAATATAATGTTTGCTGTGGGATTTTTATACAATGATCTTTATGTGTTGAGTAAATTCCTTCTATATCTAATTTGTCAAGAGTTTTTATCACGAAAATGTGTTGAATTTTGTCAATTTTTTTTCCTGCATCTATAGAGATTACCATGTGATTTTTTATCCTTCATTCTTTTTTATTTTCGGTAGGAGTTTATTAATTAATTAATTTTTGCTGTGTTGGGTCTTCGTTTCTGTGCGAGAGCTTTCTCTAGTTGTGGCAAGCAGGGGCCACTCTTCATCGCGGTGCGCGGGCCTCTCACTATCGCGGCCTCTCTTGTTGCGGAGCACAGGCTGCAGACGCGCAGGCTCAGTAGTTGTGCCTCACGGGCCTAGTTGCTCCACGGCATGTGGGATCCTCCCAGACCAGGGCTCGAACCCTTGTCCCCTGCATTAGCAGGCAGATTCTCAACCACTGCGCCACCAGGGAAGCCCTATCCTTCATTCTTTTAATGTGATGTGTAACATTGATTGATTTGCACATATTGAGCCATCCTTGCATCACAGGGATAAATCCCACTTGGTCATGGTGTATTAGCTTTTTAATGTGCTGTTGAATTCAGTTTGCTAATATTTTATTGAGGATTTTGCAGCTATGTTCATCAGGGATCTTGGCCTATAGTTTTCTTCTTTGTGATGTCTTTGTCTGGTTTTGGTATCAGGAGAATGGTGGCCTCATAAAATGAGTTTGGAAGTATTCCCTCTTTATTTGGGGGGAGGAATTTAAGAAGGATTGGTATTGATTGTTCTTTAAATGTTTGGTAGAAGTCACGTGTGAAGCCACCTGGTCCTGCGAATGATAGCCCAAAATTTTAAACAACTCCAATGTTCATCAACGGAAGAATGGACAAACAAACTGCCACAGTCAGTCAACAGAAAACTACTCGGCAATAGGAAGGAATGAAGAACCACTGATATGTACAAAAACACGGATGGATCTCAAAAATGTTGTGTTGAACAACAACAAAAGCCAGACAAAAGAGCACTATTATTTACATCTATTTGAACAGGCAAAAAAAATTTCTTGGGTGACAACAATATTCTATTATCTTATTTTGGGTGGTGGTTTTAAAGGTGTATGTAATTGTTAAACCTCATCCAACCAAACTCTAAAATATGGCCATTTCATTTCATATACCTTATACCCACTGAAAATTTTTAATAATAACACCTTTGACTGATACTCCTATAAACTGGACAGTGATTTTAGAAACCACTGTGGCAATAATAGTCAAGAATTCTAAAAAGTCCAACCGTTTTAATTCAATGATTCATTTATGCAAATCTACTCTTAAGAAATAATTCAAAACAAAATGTAAAAAGCACAAAAATGTTGACCATAGTATTTGTGTAACTGTGTAATCTGAAGCACTTCAAATTTCAACATTGGGTAAAAATTAAACAAAGTGCAGTAAATATATTTTATAGAATATATTTAAGTCACTAACAATTATATTTATTATGACTACATAACAAGCTGAAGACATATTTATGCTACAATCCTTTACGTTCTTGTAAAAATATACATATGGGAAAACACTAGAAGGAAATAAACCATAATGATAAATTGTTGTGTTGGGCTTGTGGGAGTTTTTTTTCTTTTCATCTTGGTTATCTGAATTTTTATATTTTTCTTTCCTTGAAACGTATTTTCAATTTACGTGGTTTTTCTTTTTTCTTGATATTTTTGCAATATTGTTCTTTTTATCCAAGAACAAGATATTTTCCTCCAGTTACTCATGTTATCATTTATGTCCTGCTGTCATTTTCTTAGTTTAAATTGGTTTTTTATTGCACAAGAAATCCATGGTTACATCTTCATTATAAAAGGACCTCAGTTTTACCCGATGGTTTCTGATTTCTAGAAAATAAATTTTTTAACTGAACTTTAATTTGTGAATATAACAACTGGTACAGGCCTTTCCAATGACCCAAATACTCATGCCTAATCACACAGAATCATGATACACAGCTAACTATTGTTATTAATATAAAACATTAAATATATTGATTTGAAAGTATTTGAAAATATTAGCAGTGGTTAGTCTCTGGGTAGTGAGATAAGGTTAAACGTCTTTTTCCTTATCTTCTTTTCCTACAGTGAATATGTATTATTTTGTGATAAAAAGACATGGTAAATTTAAATCCCAATTTCAAGCCCTGGGCCCAATCCTGATCCAAGTCAGTGTCAGGGAATTGCAGAATTCCCTAGGCCAAAGCTTCCCCATCACGCATTTCATCTTGCTATTCATGACCCACTTCTGGTCACTTGACCTTGAACTTCCTCTTCCGGTGCTACCCTCTTGTCTTAATAACCTGATGCTCTGGGGCTTCCTATTCTGGCCATTAGCCTTCCTCCTACCAGTCCCACTGTCCTCACCCCACCCACAGGATCAGGAAACCTGCTGAGTAAATGCAGGAAGCAGAAACCCTCAGTCTGGTCTCTCTTGGTCCTCAGATTCCTTGCTGTCACACAGGCAGCTGCAGCAACAGCTACACCTACCTTCCCTCCCCAAAATCTCCAGCACCAGAGCCTGCTAAGCCATCCTAGCTCCCGTTCCTGCCAGACCTTTATTAAGCATGACAAGGGTTTGGAACACCTACGAAACATCATAATCTCCCCGTCTCCCTGTAGAAACAAATAGAGTTAAAGGAGGCTGTGAGGCTGGAATGGTGGCAGATGCATCCCTGGAGAGCCCAACTCCAGCCTCCCTCACCTGTCTTGTGTCCCCCCCTCTCGGCTCAGACCTTCTCTCAGGAGCCTGGCCAAGCCTGCTGAAGGGGAGCTAAAGAGGTGACTGAAAACTGAAATGAACATCCCGTTGAAAAGAATTCAGAGTGGTGATAAATAGCTTTATGGGCCCCTGGCGTATTGTGGACAGCAGAGGACTCTCTCTCCGCATCCGCCCCTGAGTATAAATTAGAGAGAGGTGTAAGTTCCTGATCGCTCTGTCCTTCGAACCCCTACAGTACTTAGAAAAAGATAGCGTGACCACGCCCAATGAGGAGGGGCAAGGAACAGCTCAAATTAGAGGGAACCTTATTAAAAGATGTCTCCTCATAGCTATTCAATCACTAATTGACTTTTCTTCCCCACTTTAATTTTGATGCTGGTGTCTTAATTAATAACTCTGTCACCAAAGCGCCAGGGTGCCAGAGCAAGGCTCACCAAGAGTTTATCTCTCTGCGTTCTAGTCAGTTTGACAAGTAGGCTCTCCCTGGCCAGCTCCCTGGGTAATGGCCTGCGCCATCTTGGTCCCTGGAGGAAACAGAGACGCATTGTAATTCTTTAAGCCACAGGGCCCAGCCGGCAGGAAGAGAAGCAGAAAACTCTCCCTCTCTGACAGCATCTTAAATTCCCTTCTCTCTTTCTGCATTCTCATATGTACACAGGGTTCATCACGGAGACTGCGGCCAGTGGGAGAGATGGATCACAAGTGTCGTTTCTAAGCCTCCCAGGAAATCATTTGTTCACTCACTCATTGATTCATACCGGTATTTTACTTGTTTTTGACTGGCCTGTGCTGGACTTGTGTGTGTGGGGGTGTGGTATGGGACAGGGGAGTTCCCAAAGAAGTAAAAATTGTGGCATTTATAATTTTAGTTGAAGAGATGTGACATACTCATAAAAATAAAAGCCTGACATTAACACAACATTGTACATCAACTATACTCCAACAGAAATTTTTAAAAATTAAATAAAATAAATTAAATAAAATAAAAGCCAAGATTTGTTGTTCAAAGAAAATATCCAGGTGGGCAAAGTCAATTGTCCTGGCTAGTATGTTGGTCCCTCCTCACTTCTGGGTCCCTCTGGCATATTTCAAACATGCAGTGAGGAACCACAATGGAAGCACCACCAGGTGGACCTTTGGCAGGAGAAGTTAAAAAGTCAAGTTCTCTTCGTATGGCTTTCTCCATCCTCTCTCCTGGGATGGAGGGATGAGGGAGCAGTAGAAGGCACTTAAGAGAAAGGAAGCTCCCATTTCACCCCTCCTCACCACAGAGGAGGAAGATGCGTCTAAACTCATCATTTTGATAGTTTGGACTGGACTACCTGTGAGTAGAGCCACTCTGCCCTAAAGGTGGGCTGAAGGTGGCAATCTGATCTACACTGCACTGGGAGCTCCCGGACATCTTGCTTCTTTCTCTTTTCTCTTCAGCTTGGTGGCAGAAGTGGGATACTGCACCAGGGACCCACCCTTCTCGAGCAAGCCCAACCATCTTACCCTCTTCTCTTTCTCCCTTCCATGCAGGAAAGAAAAAAGATTCATGACCAGGGATAGAATTTTTTTCTTATGAAAGCTTGTGTGGGAGGGGGAAAAAACACAAGCCACAGTTGTTTCTTTTTCCTCCAGCCTCACTTACAAAAGCCTTCTCCCTTCTCCAGGGGTTGGGGTCCACCCTCATTAGCAATGAGGTGCTATTTTAGTTTCCACTTACAGATTTCATCACATACATCTTTTTTAGGAGACTCATAGAGAGGAATGTTGTGGCTTGGGAAGAATCCCAGTATTCCAGGGTCCCTTGTCCAAAAACCATCAAAGAGTTTCTGATAGCTCTGTAAGTGGAGAGACTAGGAGGCCAGGCTATGCCAAACCATTTCCCCACATGGCCCCTGTAGAGATCCCTGTCCTGATAGTATTTTCAGGACTCTACCCTAATGGAGCTTTACCATGTGCTCAGTATCTGGGACATACTTTTCTAGATTACCCTGCTTCTGATATCTCCTGTTTTCGTTCTTGATCTACTTTTTAACCTACCTTGGCAACCAATATTAATACCCTCTGTTTTAAAAAAAAAATCCGAGTGGCTTCCTATGAGGCAACCTACCTATGTGGTAGGTTGTAATGTTGATCTCAACATCTGCTGCTCGTCTCTGTGGAAGGACTGAACATGCCCAGCCCCAGCAGCATCACGTTTAGCCATGTAATGTGCTTTGGCCAATGGAAGTGGCACATCCACTTCCATGCAGATGTTTTAAGGCCATCATATGGTCCTCTACCTTCTCTCTTCCCTCTGCTAGGAGACCAGGAATGTCCCAGATAGGAGCTGTCCCATCTACCTGAGTCCTGGAGTGAAAAGGATGTGCAGCCAATCCACAATGGGTATGGAGCATGAGTGAAAAACTTCTTTATTGTATACTACTGAGATTTTGAGGGTCATTTGTCACCATGCAGTTTATGCTAATCTGACTGATAACATTCTACAGCGTGATCTGATAACCTCTGACCATTTCTCCAATCTCATGTCCTCCCTTCCACCTCCTCTCCCACTACACTCCAAATATTCTGGGCCTCTTTCTCTTCCTTGAACATGCCAAGCTTATTCTGACCTCAAAGACCTTGCATATACTGTTCCCTCTGTCTGGATTGCTTTTCCCTGAAGTTTTCACATAGCTGTCTCTTCTTCATTATTCATATCTCGGTTTGAATGTTACTCTCTCAATGAATGACTTCCCTGAACCCCTGCCTAACGTAGCCCCCAGTTTCTCTCTATCACATTATCCTGTCTTGCTTTGCATCTGATCACTAGTATATTATTTATTTTCCCTCCTTGGAATGAACACTCCGTGAAAGCAGAGACCTTGTCCCTCAAGTTACTGCTGCATCTCCAGACACCGGAATGTCACCTGACACACAGCAGACACCGAGGAAGTATTTGTGTCATGAATAAATGAACGTCTCTCCTCAACTTTAAACCCTTTTTCAACCACCAACTGGACACCTCTTCCTGGAGATCCTCAAACTCAAAAGAGTTCATAATTCTGTCCTCTCTTTCTTCCCCTCTTCAACCTCCTCATGACCCTCTATTCCCTGATGAACGACACCAGCATTCACCCTGTCACCCAAACCAGAAACCTCAGTGTATTTTCCACTCCCCCTCTCGCTCACGGGCCCCACTCCCAATCAGTTACCAGGCTGAGTCTCTCTAATCCACTTCGTCCTCATTCCCATGCATCTGCCCTCACTCAGGCCCTCATCATCGTTGCCTGGATTATCACAATCTTTGCAGAACAGGGTTCCCTGTTTCCAGTTTTCTCCCCTCCCATCTGTGCTACACACTGCCACCAGAATTATCTTTCTAAAATCTGATAATGTCACTCCCCTGTTTAGAAGGATTGCAAAGGAGCTGCAAGACTGGAAAGCTTAACTCCTTGGAGGCCATGAGATACCTTGGGGTTCTGGCACCTGCCCAGTGCCCAGGGTCTCTCCTACTACTCCCTGTCAGACCCTCATCCCATCCAGCCATGAGGGACGCACCAGGGCAGCAGCTCCACCAGGGGTCTGCACTCCTGCTCTCTCTCTCGCCCCTGGAATGTCCCTCCCCCATCAAACCTTCCCCCACCCCCAAACACACACACACACACACACAAACACACACACTCACACACACGCGCACTGCTGTCAGCATCCACCTACTGAGAGCTTTCTCTGCTGCTCTCCCGGTTCCCTCAGTTATGACTTCCTCTGTGTAGCCTGTCCCAGCTCCTCCCTCCCCTCCTCCTGTAAAAATGAAAATAGCTTTAATTATGACCTCCATCCTCTTGCATCCTTTAACACTTGGTGCAAACCTCTATTATAAGACATCGCGTGGCATCCTACGCTTTCTGGGTACAGGTTTGTTTGTGTATTCCTTAAAGGCCCAACAAGCAACCTTTCTTGCTTGAGTCCCCACCACTTCACACAGTGCCTGATGGACACATAGTATATGCTCAATTAATCTTGTTTCAGTGAACAGATGGTATTGATTACAAAGAGAGAGAATAATAGATGGACTAAGTATATTACAAGCTGGAACCCTTGTTTGCATGCTAGAACCAGGAAACATAATGCAAGTGAGAGTGGAATCAACTCTCAGTCTCAGCTCTGCCCTAATAAAGTTACCTGACATGATGGAGTCTCACCTGGTACAACAGGAAGAGGACCCCGGAATTTAAGGAGTCCTGTGCACTCATTTTTGCTCCAGACCTCACTGTTAGGTTGACTTTAGCTGTGGCTCTTAAATTCTCTGTCCCAGGCCTTCTCATTTACTTCTTACATAGTTTCCTCTCACGTGTATATTACAAGAAAGCGCTTTACTAATGCTGCTCTCATTTTACAGATTCTAAAAGAAGAATTAAGTGATGTCCCCAAACCACACAACTAGTAAGCAGCAGAGTTAGAGCTTGAGCTCAGAGTCTCTGTAAACTCTGTGCCCTCCTCAACCAGCTGGGCTGTCTTGCCCTTAAATAAGAGCCTTAGTAAGTAGATGATCTCAAATTCCCACCACCTGGAAATGCTTTAATTCAAATACTCTCTTCCCCAGGCTGTCTGGAATCGCTCTTCACACCTAACCTCTCACAGTCCCAAGAGCCGAGCCTCTGGGGAGTGGGCCACGACCACCGGCTCCTCACCCAAGACGGGGAGGCTCCCTTCCGATGGGGAACAGCAAGATTCCCAGCACAGCCAGTCAGAAGCCTGCTGTCATTTTAGAATATTCAGGTTCCAACTTAATACTATTTGAGGCTCAAAATAACCCTTCCGATCTTTCTGCTTATTTCTTAAATGCAGTTCTTAACGGTAATGATGGCACCTGTGGGGGAGGAATAAGGAGGGATTTAGGCTGAGAGCTGGTTTCATGTCCCCTAAAAGGATTATTTTACACCATCAGAAAGATAATTCCCCTCCTAGCGGGGGAAGATGGATTAGGTCTTTACTTCAGATGGTACTTTATGAAAAGATTATTTAAAGATTATAGGACAAAGCAGATACATTTGACAACATCTGCTAGGGTTGGGTTTTCCTGGCTGCCTGAGAAGCCATTGTTATTTATGCAATTAGTAGACTGCTTGCCTTAGCAAGCAGTAGACTGGTGCTAATCTAGAGGCTGTCTGTACACAAAAGTCCACACACTCCTGCTGTGGAGTTTCCTTCCCCTTCTCCTCCCATCTTTCACTGAGAATAACACAAAATGCCACCACCTCCACGAAGTCTTCCCTGATTTCTCCACCCAGAAATGGTAAGTCTTGCCTCCTGACTCCCTCCCCTCTTCAAAGGTCTTATCACAGGCTGCTTTGTGCAGGACCTCTATCGGCCTGTGCCTTTTCCTCCTGGCCCTGAAACGTCTTACACACATTATTACTCAGGCCCCACAAGGCTGTGAGTACAACAGGCAGAGGGAAATGTAAATGCCCCTCTGTGCCCCGGTCTCAGCTGTCCACCCAGGCAGTGCAGGGAAGGAGGGTCTTGGAGGCCTCCAGGGCTCAGGAGGGCACTGGCGTTGCTTGGGGTGGGGTTCCGCAGATCTGAATCTCACCATGTTGTTATCTGCACGGGGTGTTAGGAATGACGAGCACGTGGTGGGGTGTGTCATACTGAGGGGCCTCTAGGAGGCACTGCTGTCCAGAGCAGCTTGGTCAGACCCCCCAGGACTCCCTTATTTTATGATGGGGCAGTTTTGAGAAAAGTCCCGAGGAATAATCCTGCAGTACTTTTCTGAACAGCCCTTGGCACCGTATGACAGAAGCAAGTCTGGGTTCACTCTTGCAGAAGTCTGTCTCCTGAATCTGCAGAAGGCTGTAAACGGCACCTATATTCTTCCAGAGCATGCCATCCCCAACTGCTACTGATACTTCCAGCCTCTCTCCCAACACTGCCTCCCACCTGCACTCAACTAATACCAGTCCTCATGCTTCATACTCGTTCCTGCGTCCAAGAAACACACAGTTTCTTCTGCCTGGACTGCCCTCCCCTCAGCCCTCCTCCATCCCATGAATTCCTCCTCCACTCCTTTAGACCCAGCTCAGACGTCGCCTCCTCTATGAAGCCTGCCCTGCTGCCTCTGGTCCATTCAGGGTATCCTTGTTTTCCTAGTATTCATTATCTGAGGTATAGAGAAGCAAAAATCACCAATCTGAAAACATTCACTAATAAATAGACACTTGTCATAAAAACTCAATCAACGGCTATGTATTGAGGGCCCACTGCATACCAGGCACTGACCTCTGCACTTGGAATACAGCCAATGAACATAGTAGACAAATAGCCCCGCCCTTGCAGGGACGTGGCAGGGAGGTGGAGGGGTGGGGGGGAGGGGCGGGGGGCAGGGGGGGTTGGTCAGGACATCAGTACACAATGAACACAGTAGTAAGTAAATTATATAATATGTTAGCGGTTGATAAGCATGTGCAAAAAGGAAAAAATCAGAGAAGGGTAAAAATGATGGAGAATATTGAGGCAACAAGAGTGTGGGTGGGGCAGGGTTAAGTGGGGAGGTCTTCACAAGTCTCGTGCAGAAGGTGACATTCAACCGAAGACTAGAGAGAGGAAGGCATGGTCCAGAAGATTTCTGTAGGAAGAACATTCCCTGCCAACTGTGACCCCTAGTTCAAATCCAACCTGCCACTTGTTTTTAGATGGCCCACTAACTAAGAAGCTTTCTTACATTTTTAAATGGTTGGAAAAAATCAAAAGAAGAGTAATATCTCACGACACATGAAAATGACATGAAATTCAAATTTCGGTGCCCATAAATAAAGCTGCATTGGAACACGGCGACTCTCATTCATTTATGTATTGCCTGTGGCTGTCTGCAGGCTGCGACGCAGAGTTAAATAGCTGCGACAGAGACCCTCAAAGCCTCAAATATTTACTATACAGCCCCTGGCAGAAAAAGTGTACCAACTTCTGAGTTAGAGCAAAGAGCCCAGGGCAGGAGCAGGAATAGGAAGGAGACAGCAGTGCTGGAGTGGGGGGTGGAGGAGTGGGGGGATTAATGAACAGGGAGAATGACACAGGGGGAACAGGCTGGGGGCGGAGTACAGATCGTGGAAGGTCTGTTAGCCATTTGGTTTTAACTTGGGCAGTAGGGAGCCCCTGCAGGATTCTGATTAGAAGAGCCACACAGTCTGACTTGTCTTACGAGAATGGCTTTAGCGTCTCTATGGAGAATAGACATGTCTTAGCAGGCTACTGCCGTTGTTTATCCTTAACAAAGGACAGTGGCTCAGACTGCGGTGGTAGCACTGAGTGTAGCTGTCAAGAGCCAGCTCAGGGACTTCCCTGGTGGTCCAGTGGGTAAGATTCCATGCTCCCAATGCTGAGGGCCTGAGTTTGATCCCTGGTCGGGGAACTAGATCCCACATGCATGCCGTAACTAAGAAACCCACATGCAGCAACTAAAGAGCCTGTGTGCTGCAACTGAGACCTGGCACAGCCTAAATAAATAATAAATATTTTTAAAAAGGAGTGGCTTAATTCTTTTTCTTTTTTTTTTTGAAGTACAGCTGATTTACAGTGTTGTGTTAGTTTCAGGTGTACAGCAAAGTGATTCAGTTACACATATATATTCTTTTTTCAGATTCTTTTCCATTATAGGTTATTACAAGATATTGAACATAGTTTCCTGTCCTATACAGTTGGTCCGTGTTGTTTATCTTTTTAATATATAATACTGTGTATCTGTTAATCCCAAATTCCAAATTTATCCCTCCTCTTCCACCCCCTTTCCCTTTTGGTAACCATAAGTTTTTTTTTTCTATGTCTGTGAGTCTATTTCTGTTTGTAAATAAGTTCATTTGTATCGTTTTTTAAGATTGCACATAAAAGTCATATCATATGATATTTGTCTTTCTCTGACTTACTTCATTTAGAATGATAATCTCTAGGTCTATCCATGTTGCTGCAAATGGCATTATTTCATTCTTTTGAAGAGGTTTCTACAAAGGAGAGAAATGGAACATTGGCGAAAGAGGAAGGATATGTTGATGAGAATAATCTAAGTGAGAGCAAAACACCGATGCTCTGGGAGAGGGGGGCCATTTTCGCTAGAGCAGGGGAGACTGGATCAGACCATGGAATGTCCTCGCTCCCCACTGAACTCTAGCGTCCATCCATATTCACCATGGTAGGGACTTTGCCACTCTGTTCAATTTATTTATTTATTTATTTATTTATTTATTTTAACATCTTTATTGGAGTATAATTGCTTTACAATGATGTGTTAGTTTCTACTGTATAACAAAGTGAATCAGCTATACGTATACATATATCCCCATATCCTCTCCCTCTTGCGTCTCCCTCCCACCCTCCCTATCCCACCCCTCTAGGTGGTCACAAAGCACCAAGCTGACCTCCCTGTGCCATGTGGCCGCTTCCCACTAGCTATCTATTTTACATTTGGTAGTGTGCATATGTCCACGCCATTCTCTCACTTTGTCCCATTACTTATTTATTTATTCATTCAATCAACTTTCACTGACTACTTATCTGTGCCCTACTCCGACAGTGATTTTCTTTAAAGAGACAGTATTTACAAACCCAGCACCTACTGCAGCTTCTGACGCAGGGAAGGAATTTTTAAATGTTTGCTGAGTGAATACATAAAACCTGACAGATGGGGGAAAAATCCTGTTTTAAGTTTTTTCCGTAAATATTTACCCCTGTGGGTTAACAAGCTACACTTTTCAAAAGCAGAATGTCCCTGTGAAGTCCAACACCTTTGCACAGTCATTCACACAGAAGTATGAATTAGTATCCTTGGATAATTGTAACAGCCAGATGCGACCAACTCTCCCTTACCAATAGGATATTTCCATGGAAGGAGATGAAGTGGAGATCTTGGAGGGATAATTTGTAAACTGAGGCACTACCGGGAAACATGAGACTAGTTGTCCTGACACAGACGTTGCTCCTGATGACTGCATGAGGACACCAAATACATACCACTAGAGGGGACATTAGGATGAAGAGATGGACAGAAGGGGTACAGAGGGAGAAAAGAGGTGAAAGGGCTCATGCTACCTGAGGCCTTGCCATTGGGAAGCCCCCCTTGGCTGACTGTCCTGACCTGCATCCCAAGCCATGGGGGGTGGAGTGGGGTGTTACAGGTACAAGTCAGAGCCCCATCTCCAGATTTCAGGAAACAAACCTTCCAATTTTAAATTTGGTCTTTCCAATTGTTTTAATTAGTAAGTCGTCTATCTCTGATTAATTTTCCATCGTTCCAAATGTTCCATCAGTATTTATATTCAGCCATGAGTGGCATCCTGTTTTCACTGGACAGTCTTAGCCTTGCCCACAATTTTGACTATTGATGGTGAAGGAAACTTGAACGTTATCTACCTCCCTTAACTGCTGTTCTGATGCTGCAGGATAGAGGTGGGTCTGACAAAGATTTTGGAACTTCTTCCAGGCACACTTGTGTGTGAATTTGACCTTATGGTTTTAGATGTCTTAAACTATCATTACAAATACAACACTCCGGCCATGTGAACTGAGAATTTTGTACTCTGGCTGTGAGGTCATAGTAACAGTAATGACTCAAATTTCAATGGCTAGAGCTTATTCAGAAGCTCAGAAACCTATCAAACGCCTCCAGGCAAATGTTTCTGGAAATCCAGACACACAAGCATCATCCACGTGGGACCCCATGTCCCAGAGCCACATGGGGATTTGACTGAAGTGAAAGTGGGGAGAATGTCCCTTTGCTCCATTCTGGATCCCCGGGGGACCCAAGTAGGACTGTGAGTCCCCCAACCCCACAGAGTCCTTCGGGAGAACTCCTGTCTACACCTCCATTTTCCACAGTGCACAGACCCCAGCCTGGGGGTCTGGAGAGACCAACTCAAGCTGCCTGCTGCATCCCCATCTCCTTCTTCTCTGGCCCCTACGCCTCTTCTGCTCTGCCTAATGTGGCTCCCGCCCACCTCCATCCACACTGACCAGTCAGGGATACTACAGTGCGAGGCAGAAGCCAAGGTCACAGGTTCTAGAGTCAAGACAACCTGGGGATCCATGACAACAGCACTAATCACAAACTGTGCACCCTTGGCCAGAGGACTTACCTTCATATGCTTCCACTTCCCCAAACTCCAACTGGGGATAAGAATACCATCACTACAGACTCATTGGGAGAATTAAAGGAGGTCATGCAGGGAAAGGGTTTGGGATGGCAACTGGCATGTGGCAGGGCTCAATAAATGTTAACTAACCTCACTTCTATACTTTTTTTCTTGCAGTTGCTCCAAGCCTAGTTCCAACCAATTCTCATCACTTTCACCATTAATATCTCAGAATAAGTCCCCATCATCTCTTGCCAGGTTACTCTAAGAGCCTCCTTACGTTCATTCCTGCCTCCCTTTGTGAACTTGCAGACAGCAGAGAGAATGCACCTTTCCCAACATGGGTCAAATCATGTTTATCTTCCACATGAAACTCCCATCGCATTAGAATAAAGCCAGCCTGCTCTCCATGGCGCCTGCCCGTCCCATCTCCCATCCTCCTCTCCGCCCTCCCAACTTCCACCCAGCCTCCATGGCTATCGTGCTTTTCCCAGACACAGTATTACCCACCCTCCCTCATGGCCTTTTCCTTGATATTCCTGCTGCCTGCACAGATCTCCATATCACTTACATTTCTGCTCAAATGTCACCATTTTGTCCTTCTTGTCCACATTATTTCTAATAGACGTCCCCCCCCCAATGGCACTATCAACCCCCTTCCCCGCTTTAATTTCTTCATAGTACTCGTTATGATCTGAATGTTTGTGTGTCCCCCAAATTCATATGTTGAAATCCTCATGCCCAATGTGGTGGTATTAGGAGGTGGGGCCTTTGGGAAGTGCTTAGGTCATGAGGATAGAGCCCTCATGAATGGGATTAGTGCCCTTATAAAAGAGACCCCAGAGAGTTCCCTTGCCCTTCCCACCATGTGAGGGCAAAGCAAGAAGTCAGCAGTATACAGCCCAGAAGAGGGCCTTCACCAGAACCTGACCATGCTGGTGCCATGATTTTGGACTTCTAGCCTCCAGAACCAAGAGAAATAAGTCTCTGTTGTTTGTAAGCCACCCAACTGATGATATTTTGTTATAGTAGTCCAAACAGGCTAAGACAGTACTTTTCACCATATAAACTTAAACCACTTATGCATTTATTTAATGCATACTGTTTATTTTGTACAATATTAATAAAATGCATATTTATTGTGTGCAATATTAATTTAATTCATAAAGTAATACCTCCTATCTCTTTATTGTACTTTATTCATCGGAAGAGCACTTATTACCACCTGACATGTTATGTATTTATGTTTTTTTTACCTACTTGTAGCCTGTCTATCTCCATGAGAATGCAGGCTCCCTAACAGCAGGCATCTTGGTGGTGCCTAAAACAGGGCTGAGTATGGAGCAGGCCTTCAATAAATACCTGTTGAGTCAATGAATAAGTTCATGCTCACTTACAGTCTTCTTTCTGAACCACAAGTCACCTCTCCACATCTCTATCCTCTGCACCCCAGTTCTCCCAGGATCCCCTCTGTGTTAGCGAGACCCTTCTCATCTCCGGGCACCAGCATCACAGGCTCATTTCAGGTCAATGTGGCCCATTACAGGGCAGCTGGCAAGGAAATTCCCTGCTTGTTCAGTGCTCTGAGTTCAGGGAGTGAAGTCACGGTCATCAGACACGGGCCAGCCATGCAGATATGCAGTGTCATATGAGGGACCCCTGAGGAGACAGCAGCCACAGGCCAGTGTCCTTTCCTTGGTGTCAGGATCGCTGACTGAGGCAAGAAGGGCATGACAAGGCAGCCTGTGACCTCTCTGGACTCGAGACCAAAATGCCTGGTGCCCCCGTCTGCCCCGCTGCTTCTTGTGTACTTGACAGACTTGCTGTAGGGTTTCCTAGTCAGGTGTACCTGGGGCGGTGGCCTTAACCCCTGGCCAGTTCATCCTCTCCATTTTGAGCTATCAACACAACGCACTCTCTCAGCCAGCAGGGTCACGCAGTTTGCTGCGTGCAAGAGTGTGTGTGTGTGTGTGTGTATCTGTGTCTAAGTGGTAAAACATACATAAGCTTTACCATTTTGACAACTGGAAGTGTACAGGACAGTGGCATTAAGTACAAACTGCTGTACAACCATCTTCACTATCCATCTGCAGACTCTTTCATTCTCCCAAACTAAAACTCTGTACCCATTAAATACCTCCCATTTTCCCACCTCCCCCCAGCTCCTGGCAACTGCCGTACTACTTTCTGTCTCTGTCAGTTTGACTACTGTAGGTACTTCATATCTGTGGAATCATACAATACTTGGTCCTTTTGTGTCACGTTTATTTCACTTAGCATAATGTTTTCAAGGTTCATCCATGTTGTAGCATGTATCAGAATTTCTTCCTTTTAATAATATTCCAGAATAATATTGGAATAATAATATTATTAATAATAATAATATTGGAATGAATAAAATTCCATTCTATGTATATAGCACATTTCCTTTATCTATTCATCCACTGATAGACATTTGGGTTGTTTCCACCTTTTGGCTATTGAGACTGATGGTCCTATAAACACTGATGTACAAATATCTGTTCAAGTCTCTGCTTTCAATACTTTGGGATATATAGCCAGAACGGAACTGCTTGATCATATTTATAATGCTATGTTTAATTTTCTCTGAGCAGCTGCCGTACTGTTTCCCATAGTGGCCACACCACTTTACATTCCCACCAGTGATGCACAAGGGCTCTGATTTCTCCACACCCTCGTCAACGCTATTTTCTCAGTTTTTTATAGCAGCCATCCTAATGGGTGTGAAATGGTGTCTCATTATGGTTTTGATTTGCATTTCCATAATGATTAGTGATGTCGAGCATCTTTTCACGTGCTTATTGGCCATATGAATTGCTGCTTTACTCTTCTAAGAAAAATCTGTGTATAACAAAACTGCTTAAAGTCTAACGAATTACAGAAATACTGAAGAGTCACAGTCTAACTTAGCCCCATTTAAGTCATCTGACTTGATTTTGTTCTCTCTACTTCACAAATCTCCCTCTTTTTAACCCAAAGGGGTTTTAAAATAGACCTTCCAGGAAGCCTCAAGTTTCATCACACCAGAGGCAGCCTCCCAACACTTGACTTCGTTGTCACTTCTTTCTTGGTTCCTATAACATAATCCAAAATCTCTTCAAATGTCTTCGTCTAGGGTCTCTCATCAAGACCAACCTCTTCCCAGGCAGTTCCTCAGCTGCCACTGAGGTGCTCTGTCCTTCAGAGGAGGCTGAGTTGGAAAGCACTGGTCCCAGCAGCCACTGCCCAGCACTCACCACAGCAACAACATGGCCCTGGTCTCCCTCTCTCCTGCATCCACTCATCCCTCACCCCGCATGACGATGACATGACAGTGACAGAGTTAGGTAAGATCAATGCCCTCGTCAAAGCACACGGTGTACAGGTCGGACCTTCCTGGTCTGGCTCACCTGCAAATGCCCTGACCAAGGTCAACATCAGGAGGCTCATCTGCAGTTGGGGTTGGTGGCCACTGGTGCTACACCAGCAGGAAAACCACCCTAATTAGCTGTATTTTCTATCTTCGCATTCTGTTCATTTCTTTCAGAGCATGGATTACAATCTGTGTCCAGTCGATCATTTAAAAATAGTTCTTTACACCTTCTTAATGTCAGACACTATGCTAGGCCCGGGGGATACAACTGTGAACAAAATCTGACAGCGTCTGTAGTCTCACAGAGCTTTTAGTGTAATGGAGAAAACACATTAATTTCTTTTAAAATCACAACCATGGGTGTATAATATAAAGTGACATGAGTACTATGAAGAAACTTCTATTTCGGAATATAACCAAGAAGCTAGCAGTGGACTGGGGTGTGGGTAGACTTCCCCAGGAAAGTGATGCTCCAGCCGGCATCTGAAGGATTAGTTAGGGGTTAACCAGACAAAGGGAAGAGGGTAGCTGTCCAGGCAGAAGGAAGAACATCTGCAAAGATCCTCAGCAAGATGAAGCAAAATGCTAGCAGACTCAGGGTGGCGGCTGCACAGAGAATGAAGTGGGGAGTGGAGCATGATGTGACTGGGAGCTATCAGGGGACCCCCATGCCAGGCCTTGTAGACCATGTGAGAGAACTTGGTTTAATCCCAGGAGGAAAAGGAAGCTGTTCAAGAGTTGTAAGTAGAAGGTGGGTTTGAGGTTGGGAATCACATGATCATATCCGGTTTTGCAGAAGATCATTCTAACGACAGTGTGGAAAATAGTTTGGCAAAGCCACGGAAGAGCTGGGAGACCAATCGGTAGGCTTTCATGGCAGTCTGGGGAGAAAGGATGGGAGTGGATTGGAGGGGTGGCCATAGAGGTAGGGAGAAGTGGACAGACTGGGAAGATATTTAAAAATCAAATCAATAGGGATTTGTGATGGATTAAATCTAGACATTGAAGGAGAAGGAAATTTCTAGGAAACCTTCTAGATTTCTGACTTAAGAAAGTGAATGGATTGTGGTACCACTCACTGAAATAGGAAAAACTAAAATACAAACTCAGAAAATTAGACCTGAATCAGGCAGGGGCTCCCAGAGGGAGGGGGATCGTGAGCTTGGTCTTAGTCTTGAGTTTGAGGTGCCTTTGAGAAATGCAAGTGGAGATACAGTAGGATTCAGAAAAGCAGTGGCAGAGTACGCCTGGGTCAGGAACCCAGTAGAGAGGTATGAGCCATAGATCTAACCAAGGGGATCACTGATGTATATGCAAAGAACTGGATGTTTGCATCCCCCCAAAATTCAAGTATTGAAATTCTAACTCCCAATATGATGGTATTAGGAACTGGGGCCTTGGAGAGGTAATTAGCTCATAGAGTGGAACCCTCATGAATGGAATTAGTGCCCTTATAATTAAGGGTAACTCCATGGTTTTGAGTCTGAGGAACTGAAAGTACAGAGTTTACCTTTAGCTGGGATGGGAGAGTCTGTGGAAGCAGGAAGATTCTGGGTGAAGATCACCAGCTCCGTTCTAGCCCGTTAAGCTGGAGGTACCTTTAGAGCTGTTAAGAGGCTGCTGAAGTAAAGAGTTTTGAAGAGTCAGGGCTGGAGATGGAAAATGTTGAGCCATCAGCCCAGAGATGGTGCTTAAAGTCCATGGGTTCGGACCAGGTCACCACAAGAATGTGTCAAGGTTAAAGAGAGAAGAAGTCTGAGCTCTACGCCCTGGGATATCCCAAGGTTTAGAGGACAGGAAGATGGGAGAAGCCAACATAGGAGCCTGAGAGGGAGAGACCAGTGAGGAAGGAGGAGAGCCAGAAGAAGGGGGTGTTCTCGAAGCCAAGAGAAGAAATGCTTCAAGGAGGAGAGCGTGAACCATTGAATTAAATACAGCTGGTAGGTCCAGTTAGAGGAGAACCAAGGAACGGCCACTAGAATGGCCAGGTGGACATCACTGCTGGTCTTGTAAAGATTAGTTTCCTGAGTCTGGCAAAGGCTCAGGAGAGAATGGCAGGAGAAAGATCAGAACCAGTAAGCACAGACAACTTTTCTAGGAGTTTTGTTGTAAAGCAAAGAAGATAAGTGGGGTGGGAGCTGGAAGGGAGAGTGAAGCCAAAAATGAATTTTAGTTTGTTTTTTTTTTTTTAATGGAAGAAATAGCAACGTACATGAATGCTCATGGGAATGGTCAGCACAGTACAGGAATAAAATGAATAGGAGAGAACAGTGGAAATTGCTGTAAAAATGCTCTTGAGCAGTAGAGAGAGGAGAGCAAGTCCTCAAGTGGAAGGGTTGGTCTAAGGCTGAAGCAGGGACCACTCACCGCAGAGACAGGAAAATGTGCCCACATGACAATTCAGCAGCTCTAAACCCAACCAGCCTTCTGGGCTTGCACCCCGGGCCACCTGGCTCCACCTCTACACCCCCATCCAAGGGTGTGGGTGGATTCTGACATCCATTCCTTTCCCAGAATCACATTTTAGGTGCTTCTTACTGTTTACTGTGTGATCACTGGTTGGGGGCACTGTATTAGGTACCACCTGTATTACGACTTGTATTCTTTTACAGTGAAAACACTGCAAAAAGAGTATTTTCACCCCCGTTTTGCAGAACCTGATGCATGGGAAGGTTATAACCTGCCAACATCACACAGCGAGTAACTGACAGGACTGAGACTGGAACCCAGTCTAATCCAAAGTCCTTGCTTTAACTGCCATTACATCACCTCTCAACTTCTTGCTGAAGAGCAGAACAGGAACAACTCCCACTAAAAAAAAAACTCATAGTAATTATCATCTCCTTCTCTCACTGAAATTCCCGCAGAGTCAGTTTTCTCTAAGGTGATGTCTCAATCCAGCCTTGACAGGAGAGAAGATCTGCATATGAATAGTAGGTCCAGGCTGGAGATAACCAATTGAAATGCTAATGCTGCCACTGGTGGGAGGGGGAGGTGGGAAGAAAGATGAGGGAGGAGGGAAGTGAGGGACCACCGCTGTGGTCCAGGTGACCACGGTCCAGATGCTGTGTTCAGGACCCAGGTGAGAGAGGTGGAAAACTGGCACTGGAACCTCTGAGAGGGAAGGATGCTCCACAGTCTCTTCCTCCAATGAGCTCCGCATTATTGTATTTCCCTAAATGTCTGGTATTTGCTACCCATGTAATAATTTACCTATTGCTTGCAGCCTCAACTGAGATCTTGGTCATGACTGTTCTGGCAAAGCGTTCCACTTCTAACTGGTCTTGTCATGGCATGACAGCCACCCAGATCATTCTTCTCAGAATAGACTACTATTCAAAATTATCAAAGAGCACGACACTGAAAAACTAGGACAAAGGAGAGGCACGCCTCAGCGGCAGGACTCTGGAGAATCCCAGAAGAGAGCCATGAAGGCAGTGCTTGGCTCTCCCAGGGGCCAAGGCAGGGAGAAAAAGGATTATTGAAATCAAATATTGCTTACTCTTCCCCAATATACATTTCCATGAAAAAAAAATCACACAACCTTTTGTGTAAACATATGCATTTGATTCCTTTTCCTGTTAAACTTAAGCCACACAACCTCAAATTCTATTGTATTTTCTGTAATTTTCTGTATTTCTGAAAATGTCTGCAATAACCATATATTGCATTTATAATGGGGGGGGGCGGTTAGATTTTCATTTGTTTTTCAAAGACAACCTGGAAATATAATGCCCAAGAAGGTAATGAAATGGTCGGTGTGCAGCAAGAAAGACATGGGCTCTAGCAGAAATGCCTCACCCAGGTTGGATGCCTTCTAGCTGGTGAGTGTGATGTAAGAGCAGGTGCTGCAGTAGCAGTTTGGATCATTAGAGGAAACGTGCGGGGGACTGCACTATACTCAGAGCTTGCAGGAAAGGTATTGGGCTGGTCCTGGGGCTCCAGGAAGAGCAATGCCACTCATCTCAGGCTACTTAGCAAGGAGAGAATTAACCCACACAGGGAGGCAGCCTACAAAGGCGTGAATTAGTCCTTCCTGGCTCTCAAGGCTCTCTAAGAAGTTCCTTTTCTTTCAAAGGAAGTGGTAGATTTCCAGGCATCCCAAGGGAATCTTACTGTATTTAAAGAACATATATGTTCCGGATAAGTTGCTTTGGGTACGTTAAATTTTCATATACCAAATCCTACTTTCCCGTCCTTTTTATTATCATGTTAAGAAACCTTCTTGAGAGAATACAGTCAATCCACTCTTGGAAATATGACACAAGCAAAAGGCAGCGCACCTTTCTGTAACTCGCATTTTTTTAAAAATTGTAAGCCTTATGAAGAACCTAGGGGTAGGACAGGAATAAAGACACAGACGTAGAGAATGGACTTGAGGACACGGTGGGGGGAAGGGGAAGCTGGGACGACGTGAGAGAGTGGCATGGACTTATATATACTACCAAATGTAAAATAGATAGCTAGTAGGAAGCAGTCGCATAGCACAGGGAGATCAGCTCAGTGCTTTGTGACCACCTAGAGGGGTGGGAGGGAGACGCAAGAGGGAGGGGATATAGGGATATATGTATATGTATAGCTGATTCACTTTGTTATACAGCAGAAACTAATACACCATTGCAAAGCAATTATACTCCTATAAAGATGTTAAATAAAAATAAAAAACGGTAAGACTCTCAAAATACAGCACAAGTGGTACGTTTCTGAAAATAAGTTACAAAGTATGAGCACAAGTAGACAGAAACATTTGTCTCCTTGGCTAGCAGCTTCATGGTCCAGAGGAAACCCCAGAATGATAGCTGAACTGAATAAAAGACCAGAAGGTCTCTAGAAGGGTCTTCTAAAAAAAAGCCAGAGTGTTTCAATATTAAGCTTTGGTCTCTCAGCCTCAAACTTACCCTTCTCTTCTGTGCTTTGTGACAGGAGGGCTGGGGCTCTGAGAACAGCCTTTCACCTTTGCCAGCTAGATCCCATTAGGCTGGGTGACTGGGGGTGCTGGAGGGAGGCTGGGTGGCTGGAGGAGAACGAAGGGACTTGATCCTTCATGCTTGCCGCCTGTCCCTGTCAGGGCCACCCCAGCAATGCTACTCCAGTCAGGAAGTGGCAGCTGGTTCCAATTTCCAGCTCCTTCCATGCTCCCAGAACTAGCTTCATTGTGCCCCCTTACTTGCCATGGTGTGTGGAAGCAAGCTTGCTTAACAGAACTTCAGGAAATCTTGTGAACTAATGCTAAGCACGGTTACCCTTACAAATGAAGTTATACAAACCTACTGTATTAGTTTGTTAGGGCTGCGGTAACAGAGCACCACAAACTGAGTACCTTAAACAACCGAAACTTATCGTCTCAGTTCCAAGGTCCAAGATCAAGGTGTCTGCAGGAGTGGTTCCTTTCGAGGGCTGGTGAGGGATGCTATGTTCCGTGCCTGTCTCCTAGCTCCTGGTGGTTTGCTGGCAGTCTTTGGCATTTCTAGGCTTGTAGAAGAATCACACGGATCTCTGCCTTCATGTTCACGTGGCATCCTCCCAGGGGTCACGTCTGCCTCCAAATCTCCCCTTTTTATAAGGACCCCAGTCATATTGGCTTAGGGCCCACCCTAATGACCTCATTTCAACCTGATTACCTCTGTAGAGACCCTGTCTCCTAATAAGGTCACATTCTGAGATACTAGGGGTGAGGACCCAACATAGCATTTGGCGGGGGGCGGGGGGACACAATTCAACCTATAATACTTACAAATAAGCAAACTATATTTAAACTTTAAAGAGGAGAGCAGACAATGGTTGCCAGAGACTAGGGAAGGAGAAGGAAGGTGTGGCTATAAAGATAATAAAGAGGCAGCAGGGGGGAGTCTCTTTGTGGTGATGGGACACTTTTGTATCTAGATTGTGGCAGTAGTGGTTATAAAAATCTAAAATATGTGACTAAATGCCACAGAATTATACACGAAGACATAAAAAACAAGTAAACGTAAAAACTGGTAAGATCCAGGCCTGTAATTAAATTAATTGTAGCATGCTAATCTACCACCCAGCCTGGATGAGGTACAGGTGCCGCTGTTGGAGGATGCTGAGAGATGGGCACAGGGGCACTGCTTCTGCAGCGTCTTGTAAGTCTGTAAGTATTTCAAAACAAAGAAGTTTTGACTGACCTAGAGATTATCAGACCAAGTGAAGTAAGTCAGAGAAAGACAAACATCACATGAGATCACTTATAGGCGGGATCTAAAACATAGCAAAAATGAACTTATTTACAAACAGAGACGGATGCACAGACACAGAGAACAAACTTACGGTTACCAAAGGGGAAAGGCGGAGGAGGGATAAATCGGGAATTCGGGATTAACAGATACACACTACTAGATATAAAATAAACAACAAGGATTTACTGGACAGCACAGGGAACTACATTCAATATCTTGTAATAAACTATAATGGAAAAGAATTGGGGAAAAAAGAATACATATAAGTAGCCAAATCACACTGCTGTGCGCCTGAAACTAACACAATATTGTAAATCAACTATATGTCAATTAAAAAACTTTTTAAACCAACAAAGGTAATTAATACCCCAAACTCATTACTCCCTAATTATTGGCATTTTACTATCATCTGTGTGCCTGAGGTCCCAGCTCTGCAGGTCCCTTCTTCCAAGCTTCCAACTCCTTCCCCTGTTCCCCCAGCCCTAGGGATGGCAGCTGTTTCCTGCAGTTATTATCTCTGTGCTACCTCAATGTTCCCATTTTGCTTTTGCAGTTCCCTAACACCTGTTTAAGTAAATCCTTATATTAAATTCTCTCTGTTAAATTATGTTTGTTTTCCTGACTGAGGTACCAGTCAACACAAATATTCTCCAAATGATGCAAATGGCTCACATGATAGTTAGAAGGTAAAGCATTTTCATTTCCTAAAACTACAAAAGGCCCAGACCTACATGCCTCTTCTGATTATCCCAGGATTTTATTTTGGAAAATTGGCCTTCCCAAAGGATGCTTGGGAAGCAGAGCCTGCTTTGGGCCGGAAGACAGCACAGGTGGTAGCTATCTAAGGAGCCTAGATACGTGACGCTAGAGCAATCTCAGAAAATCAAACTTCATTTTAAAATATTAATAATGACTTCCTTCCTGATTATAAAGGTAATCCATGCTTGTGTAGTACACTGCAAAGAGTATAAACAGACACAATCCCAATATCCAGAGATCTATCACTGTTAATATTTTGATGTACTTTCCTCCATGATTCTTGTGGTATATAACATAAACAATCCGTATCTGTATATAGATACATATATATATATGCTTTTAAATATGGAAAGTGAATTGGGTTCATTTACAGATAATGAACCACAGTTTTGGTTCATTTGGCCCCAGTTTTTAAGGTAATTATCACTCTGATGAATAAACACAGGCTTTAGGTAAGGATTCCTCTGAGAGGAAGCTCAGAGAACATGGCTGGGGCTTGTGGCCAAACAAGCTTTCTAGTTCACAACCCATTCCCACCTCAGTCTTCAGAATGGGGTTCTCAAGGCAGACACCTCACCAGTCAGCTGCTAGTGGGATGATCTGCTGCTCTGAACTCTCTGATCCCCAGAGCAGGGGCACAGCAGACCTTGGAAGGCAGGCCCGGCCCCACCTCCTGTGCACACACCTGGAGCGGGAGCAGAGCACTTCCCACCTGGGGGGGCAGACATCCTCCCAGCATCCGGTCTGTCCCTTCTGGGGAGCAGCCACTGTACATTTAAACTCCCCTAAAAGAGGGATGAGGGGCAGTGGGGGTCCGAGCCCATCATCTCACCAGCTAAGAAAACCATTCCTTCGCTTTTGCTGAGAAGCAAGTGAGGAAAAAAACTGGAAAGAAAAACTGAGTGTTTTCTTGCCAAAGTTCCCTCTTAGAAACATGAGTTCCAAGGAATAGGGAAACCCTCATCGACAGTGTTTGTATCTTGTTCTTTTCAGGTAATGCAGATTTGCGAGCATCTATCTGTCATCAAAATATCTTCAAAAACATGATTTTATACTTTTTGGTCTTATTTTGAAACAACAGGGGGACTTCCCTGGTGGTCCAGTGGTTAAGAATCCGCCTTCCAATGTAGGGGATGCGGGTTCGATCTCTGGTCGGGAAACTAAGATCCCACATGCTGCGGGGCAACTAAGCCCATGTGCCACAACTACTGAGCACGCAAGCCACAACTAGAGAGCCTGTGTGCCGCAACTACAGAGCCCACGTGCTCTGGAGCTCATGCGCGTGCGCCACAACTAGAGAGCCCACGCGCCACAACTAGAGAGAAGCCCACGCACCGTAACGAAAGACCCCCATGCTGCAACGACGACCCCGTGTGCTGCAACTAAGACCTGAAGCAGCCAAAAATTTGAAAAGTAAATAAGCAAATATTTTTAAAAATAAAAAATAAAAATATGTAGTCATTGTAGAAATCTGAGAAATAAGGCAGCTAAAGAAGAAAATGAGAAGCAGAGTAATCCTACCATCCAAAATAACTACTGCTAGCATTTCCCTGTAAATCCTTCTAATCTTTGTTCTATGCATACATATGCATTATTTTTTAACTGAATTATACAGTATATATTGTTTGGTAACATGGTTTTCATTTAATGTGTCTAAAACCCCTTTACATATTTACCCACTTCTCTGTTGCTGTGTAACAAACTATATGAAAACCTGGTGGTTTAAAACAATAATTTTATTTTGCTCATGATTTTGTGGATCAGGGCCCAACCACATTCCAGGAAGTGGAGAAATGGTCTCCACCCCTCAAAGGGAAGCTTCAAGGTCACACTGCAGAAGAACCTGTAGGATGGCAGATATTTTTATAGCCATCTTTGGAAAATACAATGTGCTACATATGTTATTAAAGAATCTTCTTCATAACTGTAATGGCTGTATAATATCTATTTTAAAATGTGTCATTATTGATTTAACAAATTTCAATGTTTGCAAATTTTAGAAACAATATTATAAACACGTCCATGATGAACATTCTGATACATAAAACTTTATCTGCATCTCTGAAAATGTGTATTAGGATTAAATACTAGAGGCAGAATTACTGGGGTAAAGCTGCTTGATATAAATGGCCAAAATAATTTCCAGGAAAACACTAATTTAGACGCACTACATTTAAAAATGTTTTACTCTCTGAAAGAAAAATAGTCCCATCAATGCTCTTCTTTAAAAATACTATTGACTATTTTCATCTATTATTTTTCCAGGTTTTTTTTTCAGATGTAAAAGTAATTCCCACTGAAGTTTTCACTGGAGATTAATTAATCCTATAAATGAACCTGGGATGAATGGGCCTCGCTTCAATATGCTGTCTTTTGGTCTGGAAGTCTTACTCTGGTTTTCCTCTATACTCAGGGGAAACTGACAACATTCATTGTTGAATTATTCCTAGCATATTATACTTCTGTAATTGTTTTAAGTAGGATCACTTTCCCAATCATGTATTTAAGCTGATTATTGATATTAAATTGGGAAAGTGCTTATTTTGTATATTTATTCATACTCAGCCATCTTTTTAATCTTTTATTAGTTCTAGTAGTTTATCAATTGATTCTCTTAGGTTTTCTGGGTAGAATATCATATTAGCTTCAAGTAGTGGCACTTTTGACATCCTTTCCAGTAGCCCACTTAATTTCTGTTTCCTATCTTTTTGCATTGGTTAGGATATCCAGGACAATATTAATTAATATAGTGAGACCAGACATTTTTATCTTATTCCTAATTTTACCAGAATGTAGCTGATGTTTTCCTTTAAATAAGATATATGCTATTATTTAATCTAAATATTATTTATCATTAAAAAATCCTCTATTTTTAGTTTACTAAATTTTATTTATTCAGAATTGATACAGAATTTTTCTGAAGTGCCTTCTAGACATCTACTGAGATCATGCATATTTTCTATTTAGACTTACTAATATCATATTTCATAATATTAAGTGATTTTTGTATTCACAGAATAACCCAATAAAATCATCATGGATTATTTTTCTTATATACTACTAAAATTGATTTGTCAGTACTTTTATTTAGAAATTTTGTGTCTATATATGTGTGTGTGTGTGTGTGTATGTATATATAGTGAGAATGTATATATAATGAGAATTGTTTGTATTCTACTTTATGTCATATTTCTCAAAGTCCGTTACAGGATTGTACTTGTTTTGTAAAGTGAAATAGGAAGGTTTAATATTTTTCTCTACTCTAGAACAGTTTAAATGGCATAGAAATTACTTGCTCCTTTAAAAATTAAAAGCAAAATCATCTAAAAATGAAGTATGTTTAGATATCAATTCTTTTACTTCTTAAATATTAATCAAATCAGATTATCTAATTTTTCTTGAATTAGTCATTAGTTTCAGGTAAATTTTTTAATATATTAGTATAAAGTTCTTTTGTTTAATTATTATTTGAAATTATTGTATCTGTTAACACATTTCCTTTGTAATGTAAAAATACATGTGTATTTTATATCTACATTTTCTTTTGCCATGATAATATTAGCAATAAATTGTTTTATGATTTATTAATTAAAAATTCATTTGGATTTGTCTAAACTATTTTTGTTTTAAAATGAATTCATTTTTTAATAAATTTCTAAATACTGATTTCTTTATTTACTGTTATTTTCTAGCTTCTTAAGATTATTAATTCTTTTATTTTTTTTTCTTGTTTAATTTTTAAAAACACATTTTAAAGCTATGCATTTGCCTTCAATTACAGCTTTGGCTATATTCCACAAATTAAGATAGTGTTTTTATTTTTGAATACTCTTCTCTTTTACCTAGTATTTTTAAATTTTCAAGTGCTTGAAGGATTTATGTGATCTCTGAGATTATTTCATTATAGTAAAGGAATGTGGACTATACAGTGCATGCTTTTATCAGTTTATTGATGTTTATTTATGATCTAATGCTACGTATTTTTTAAATGTTCTCAGCACACCCCTAGAGACAAGGATAAAGCTAGGAAGGCTCCTTTCCACCAGAGTATAAGTCCCTACCCCTCCACTCCCATTCCCTCTTCAGTGCCCACCTTAGAAAGGAAAGCAGATGCACAGGAATAGATGTGAAAGAGCAAACATCTCAAATATCCTGGGTTAAGTTATTAGGGTAGAATTACATTATTATTATGAAAATAATGCCATGTTGTCTTGTCTCCCATCTATTCCACACTTCTAGATGGCCTCAACTCTCTGAGGAAAGGACAGAGAGAGCAGTGGACTGCCTAGATCAATCTGAAGCCTTGAACAGAGGGCCAGGGGAGTGAGCATATGACTTTTCCTCATCCTGGGTTCCTGAGTATCCAGTTTTCTTCCAAGCGACAGCACTTAGAGATATAATAGGGATATACACTTTATATATGTTAAGAACAATAACTTCAACCAAATTCAGAAGAAACAGGTTAGCACTACTCAAAACACTATCTGGACTATATGGATTCTATATAGCATTCTTATACCTGAGCCATATTCTTCCTCTTCATGACATTTTGTTGCTGTTGTTGTTGTTATGTCTTCACTAGACCATTCTCCAAAGTGGAGCTAAGTAAACCACATAGAATATATTCCTCTTTAGTGTAAAAACCTGTGGCTTTTCTCATCATAATGCCATTTCCTAAAGGCCATGGATACACACAGTATAGTTTGAAGGTGGTGCACAGACTTCTTTCTTGTTAAGACAGCACATGCTCCCTTCAGGATTTGCACCCAATATCCCTTCTGGCCATCAGACCAATATCTGGAGACAAGGCACAACACAACCCTGTCAGTGAAGTGCTGGTTGAGCTCAGAGAAGAAAGGAACTACACCTCACAGTAGTTGCAGGGCCTGATAGAAAGATGGTCTGCTTAATGCTCAGCTGGGGCCCAGCATGGAGACATTACCCTACCAGGAAAGGGTGCTGTGCTTCAGGATACAGTATAGACCTTAAATTGGTGATGGCCATATGGTGCTACGAGGTGCTGTAGGGTGCTACTGCAGGCTCTGGCCCACTCAATAACTGAAATACATAATAGTTTTTTGCCAGAGTTCTTGGCACTTTCATAGAGAAGCAGATTTTTGGAGGTTCTTACTCTTCCACTTTGGAAGTCAAAATTTTCTCCACCTTTCCCCCACTTTGTTTGACTGAGATCACTTGAGGATACTGATAATGTGTCTCTTCAGAGAGAATTTGTATTAGCTTCTGGCAGGACACATGAGCACTACCAATCCCAGATCACTAGAACCCACTCAGAGACTGAGGTGACTCAAAGCTGGGCTTCAGCCTCTTCCAGACCATTCCTGGTTCACCTTATCCCAGGGATGGGACCATTCATGGCCTTAAGCCAAATCATGGTGCTTTCTCAGAGCTTCCCATCCTTGACAGGCTCCTGGCTCCCTAGGGCTGTTCAATGTTCTGCTTGTCATCTTAGCTCTTCAGCCGCATTTTCTGGAATTGTCAGACACTCTTAGGAGAAAACCGGCCAGAAAATCCAGGCTCACCTCGCCGGGTTTCCCTCTTGTTACAGAACTTGGCCCAATAATTCTTCGTTGACTTGTAATTTCCCTGATACTTTTAAACAGATTTTTAAAGATAGACCTCGTCTACCTTTTCTAGCCATCCTCAGCAGAGGAACGGGTCTGAACTGCCAATCCAGCTGCTACTAGAAACAGCACTGTGTCAGCTATCACATCTGCAGGGAGCATAAGGCAAGAGACATGACAAGAAGGGGTGCACCTCCCAGAGGAGTACGATACTTTGGGCACATCTTCTGGGTGGTCGATATAACAGTTCTCCTGCTATCTCATTGCCCAGAAGTTAGTCACGTGGCCATGCCTGACTTCAAGGGCAAGAAGAAAATGTAGGCCATTAACATGTCATACTGCCACCCCACATAAAATCTGGGTTTTAGTATTATGGGAAAAAAGAGAAGAATGGATAGTGGGTAAGCAATACAGTCTTTGCCACATTCCTCAACTATAAAATGGAAGTAATATTAATACCTAACTTATAAAGTTGATGTGAGGATTAAAGGATATAATGAAGGTAAGGTAAACCTCTTAGCACAGTGCCTAGTATATGGTGAACAGTCAATAAATGTTAGCAATCATACTATTTGTTACAGTACAGGGATTTGAATATAATAAATTATCACATGATAAACAGGGAAAAGAACCAATCCTTTGAACTTCATCTCTCTAGTTTCTCATAGTCACCTAAAGACTCTTATAAATTCAGTCAGATAAACTTAGGGATAAAATTTCCACTACCATTGCTTTGTTTCAAATAGTTGAATATTTGTTTGATTTATAATAGCTGATTACAAATCTAGCCCCTAGGAGGTATTGAGACACGTGTAAGTTCTCCTTATAATTATACTCCGGATTATCCTGGACTGTCCACTTTGTTTTTTACATAGTTTCACTTTTTTCAACCTAGCAAATGTATTAATAAATGTTTTTTACTTTTCAAACCTTTGTAAGACCCATCATATTACACAGCAATACAACCCACACTTCAAAACAAATCCTTTTGTCAGGTAAAGGTCCTGATATTTAGTTGCACGTATATATAGTGCTCCCCATGTATAGCTTCTCATGATATTTGGGGGTATTTTGACAGTTCTCTGACCTTCTTTCTACTTCTTATGACAACCACACCCAGACTGTCTTATATATATATGGTAATGGATAAATTTTAGGGGTCACAGAACTTATCATCCCAACAAAACAACCACAGAAACGCTGACATCCACCTTCTTCCAGGAATCAGAGAGAAGTGAGTGAGTAGGTGTGTGTGTCTGTGTGTGAGTGTGTGTGTTGGAACCCCAGCATGGGAGCAGTGTCACTGTTGGTGATTAGGAGGAGACAAATTACCGGAGTGACACAAATTACTAATTACTTTATTATGCAGTGAGAAGAATAAGAAGCTGGAAGTTGCTTCAGCAAATTCTATTTTTAAGCAAATAATTGTTGGGTTTCCAATGCTCCAAATTAAGTAATTCTCCTCAAGACCTTCCTTAAGTCTCCCTCTTTGAACTGCAGTGGCTGGCAAAGAATTGCAGATGCCTCTGGGATGGGCTTCGAATTTCGTTTCTAATTTTTTTTTTTTTTTCAAACGTGCTATTCTCAAAATGAGATAGCTTCAGGGGCGTTTTTCTTTCCCCTGTAATTAGGAGTTACTGGGTCAGCCACGGCTTTTCCACGCATTCTATAGGGAGGTGGCATTGAGTAATATAAAGATATGGAAAAGAGAAAAAAAGAACTTGGAACCAATTTTAAAACCAGGTGCTGCCCCTTCCCCGACTGTGTGACCTTGGGGCATATCCTGTAACCTTCACTTGTGCTGAAGGAGGTAGGATGCTTTTTAAACTGAGAAGCACTGTGCATACTTATGCACTGTTACTAAGATGGCTGAGAATGGCAAGAGCAAGATAGCCGCATAATAAGAATTATAATAGTTCACATTTTTTAGGAGGCTTTGAGGATTTATCATATGCCTGGTGCTGGTCTAAGGGCTTTACGTGCATTATTAACTCACACACCCTCTCTACTACCCTTGGAAGCAGGTACTAGCATTTCCCCATTTAACCCATCAGCTGCAGAGAGGGTGAGGAAACTGCCCAAGACTGCAGATTTACGGAGTGGCAGAGCCCGGGTTCAAGCCCAGACATCCTAGATCTACAGTCTACGCTCAGCTGTTACACGCCATCGCGACATCGGCCCACAGGCCTACACACGTGGGCTCAGTTCTCAGGCCCTCTGCTTTCCAACCATAGGCCGAGGCATCCTCTTGGGGCATCACAAAGATGTTCTTCAAGCAGTGACAGTTACAAAAGTGGCCAATTTTAGCCAGAGGTAACCGAGATGGAGAGAGAGGGTAGGAGAAATGATGTGATTAAGTTGCCGGGGTGTGAGGTAGTAACAGTTAGACACTGCGCTGGTAAATAACCATACAGGAGCCCAGGGCTGTTCACTGCCCCCCAAACTCCCATCGATACCCTCAAGAGGGATTCAGGATAATGTACCTCTAATTCTTAGATCCGTTTATCTGGTCACCAGCAGACTCTGAAAGTTCAGAGAAACAGGGTAGGTGAGATTTGATAAGGGCAAGCGGGGAGGGGAAGTTCTCAGTGGAGGGACAGGCACTGTGGCCAGGCAGGGCTCCCCTGAGGGCAAGTGTGCTGGTCCGTGGGCAGCTCTGTGGTCTGGAGAAGGCCCGTGTGAAACGAAACGAGATCAGGGGATGGCAGCAGGCAGAGCAGATGGATTGAGAGAGCCTGTGTCCGCTCCAGCGTCCTGTCTCCACCAGATCTCAGAATCAGGAGCTACACGATTTCCTTAACAGGAGTCAGTAGATAGCGCCTAGGCCGGGTCACGTGTGCAAGGAGGCTGTGGAGAGCCCTGTGGGAGGCACAGAGGAGAGAGCGCGGCCATGTGCACAGGTCTGGGTTAGGGTCTGTAGTTGGCCTTGGGTGCCTCACTCAATTTCAACTTCCCCTCTGTAAACTAAAGATAATTATCCCCGGACTGGCTGTCTGCACGCGGTGCTCATGAGTAGCAGGAGAGACAGCATACTCTGTAAAGAGCATCGGGGAGCCCAGAGACGACACTGACCAAGAGGGACGTGGTGGTCCCCAGTGCCTGGACCCTGGGGGGGCAGCATTTCTGCCCAGCCAGACCTTAACCCAGCTGGCAAATTCAAGCTTGAAAGACAGAATAGAGGAACAATCAAGTGAGCAAAGCTGGAACACGTGGAAGATCACCTTGCTTGGATCCCAAAGTCAAGGGAGCAGAAGCCACGCAGTATAGTCCTTGCAACCTCCAGAAATGGGATCTCACTCAAGGTCGGCGTTAAACAGAAGAGGTGTTCCTGGGCCCCAGGCAGCTCGGAACCTTGGCCAGATTGGCAAATATTTCAGCAGGAGGTTAGCAAAATTGATGTCAACTTAAATGAGCCTCCTTCATGGCTCTGCAAAGGTCCGTGTTTGCTCTGCAATATTTTCCGTTGCTGTGTATAGAAGCGTGTCCAGCGCATCAGCAGTGTGGGCTTCAGTTAGCGAGCCCCCGAGACACAGGTGGGCCACGCGCAGAGAGGGGTGCTCTGAGGCAGTGGGAACACAGGTGAAGCTGGTAAACACTGGGAGAGCTGGGGAAACATGTCCAGGCTGGCAGGGCATCACGAGGTTGCATTTTTGCAATAATGTGAGTACCCTCAGCAGGGCAGCAATGCTGCTCAGAATATGAGATGAGGGGTTCCAATCCCAGACTGCCGAGGTTTGCATGAACGTGGGGAAGGCAGCTTCACCTCTCTGAGCCCCATTACCTCATGAATGTCATTAACATAAAAAACTTAATCCTGACCTTAACCCACTTAAAACATTCCTCTGGATAACGTGCAGATATCTGGATCATGTGATGATGGAGTGAGATGATGTTACGCGCTACAGCCTATACAGAGGATATGCTCAGTCATTCCTGGTACCCATGCCTGCCCCTGCCCTGACCACCGAGTTCTATCAGAGAGGATTTCTGACCAGTGACCGATGCTCTGACTTGAACAAAGTGGAGATACTCTGGAGGGAGAGGGGTGTGCTTCACACTGGCTTCCCTGGAGAGCCTCGACCCCAGGGGAGAGCTGCTGGCTGGGTGGGTGGGTGTGCAGGGACTGAGCTCAGCAAGTCCTGAGCCTCTTTGTCTGTGCTGTCAACCCTTTTCCTTAGTCTCAGTCACGACGCCTAAAGGAAAAATGGAGAAGGACGAAGAGGGTAAGGAGACTCGGACTCTGGGGACCGCCAGAGGTTGGCATCAAGCCTCTGGGGGCTGAGATCTCAAGGGGCTTCTTAGCCAAGTCTCTGTCCTGAGGGCCCCCAGTGTGCACACAGCCCTGGCCTGGGGTAGTGGAGGGACACACTGTGGAGTAGACATCCAGGCCAGGGACAGGAGACCAAGAGAAGGATCTCCACTTGTCTAATTTCAAGGACACCCCACTTCCCACAACGTCACATAGCACCCTCACCTCCCATGCACAGCGTGTACTGTTTATAAGTAGCCCCCTCGAGAAAACTGGCAGATCGATGGGAGTGGGGACCTGAGAGGGCGAAGGTGGGGACAGATGACTAGAGCTATGTACATAACGAAACAATTTCTTTAAATGATAGAGCGTAGATGAAAGAGGTCATCGGGTGTATTTACACGGTGTCTATCCTCATCACAGACGTCCTTGGGGACAGGGGTCTGTAGTCCTAGCACCACCATCAGAACTGGAACATAGTAGGTATCAACAGAAAAATTCTTGAAAGAATGAGCGAACAAATGACAGATGCTCCTACAGCCCACTTATGGGTTGTGTGCAAGCTACGAAGCACCTGAACAAGGTTAAACGTGGAGCAAATGTGGAAAAGGGTCAAAGGAAAGCCAGCCCCTCCAGCCTCTCTCTTTCCCTCCTCCCAGGTCTCAGACCTTCCTGCTCACCACTTCCCTCCACACTCACATGCCTAAAACACCACTTCATTCTGTCTCTCCCTGCTTGACAACCTTCCGTGGCTCCCTATTTCCTTCCATGGCTCTTAAGCCTTCGCATTCCCCTCTTCCTGTTCACTCATTCTGACAAGCCCTTCCCATTGGCCACCATCCCTCCTGCACCTCCCCCATCGCTTCCTAACCTAACCCAAACAGTCTCTGAGATGCTACTTGTCTAACGGCTCCAGCTGCTAAGAATCTGCCTCGTCTATGAAACCTCCAGGAGTCCACGGTCCTGGCAGCACAATTCACCCGACAGACTGTCGGTCCCTATTCTCTGGGTTAGTCCTCCCTTACCATGGAGACTGGATTCCCAGAGGAGGGGGGAGTGTTCCCACATCTTCTATGTCCCACCCCCAGAAGCCAGTTTGCCATTGACTGATAAATCATGTCTGAAATTATAAAATACTTAACAAGCACCTACTGGGCTCCGGGCACTGGGGACTCGCAGACGCGGAAACACCGGCTCCCTGGGGAGAAAGGAGGGACACCAACAGCCAGTTCTAACACGATGGTCAGTGCTCCGGTGGGGTGGGCACTGAGGGGAAACACCCAGCTCACCCCCCAGAGCTTGAAGAGAATGTTCCTCCCAGGGAGGTGACAGCTGAGGGGACTCAGCAGGAATTAGCAAGGCAGGACGTCCACAGGCAGGGGCAGGGATGCAAACAGAGCAGTGGCCAGCTGATGCGGTGGTCAGATGCCTCCCCTGTCCCGCCTCAGAGTTTTCACTTTACCCTGAAGCTTATAGGATATTAACAAGGGCAACGCACTCATTGGCAGATACTTGATTTACTCACGACTTGCAGAGGAACACGCCATCTCTTAGGGTTACCAGGAGTAGTAACAGGTTTGTGGAAGAATACCCAGAAAAGGGTCTCTGAGCATTCTGTCCTCCAAGAAAGGAGTTTTCTCTCTCTCTAATTGATATTACTTTCTAATCTCAAAGAGCAAGCTTTACAGAAGGCCATCAGTTTTTATACCAAGACTGGCCCCCCACCAAAACCGGGAAGTGGGCACAGACTCTCACAGGCCCTCTGGAGCCCCTCACACCACTCACGTCCAGCTCAGCCCCCCATCTCTCCCTCCCTCCCTGACCCAGATCAAAACTCCTACTTCTCCATCCCACAGGTCCATCCCACAGGTCTAGTGTTGACAACTCGCATCTCCTCTGCTGGATTTGGGCAAGTTGCTTACATTACGGGGTCTCTATGACCTCATTTGTGAAATGATTATAACCAACCCAACCCTCATCTGAATCCTGACCCTAACCCCAGCCCTAACTGTGCTCTGGACAGGATGATGAGCCATTATCAGAATTATGTGATGCAAGCCGTACAAACCCATGCCACACTCAGGACATGGAAGTGTCAATCATTATTGGTCCTTTGCCCTTCCCTACTCAGAGGGCAGCCCTGAAGCTCAGGGACCCAGCCTTGTTTAGCTCAGACTGGTGCTCAGTGTTTCTGGAACAAGATGTCCTGAGAGAGAGTTCTCAGCTACGCAGCTGTTCGAGTAAACTGAGGTCGGTCTGCTTATGGACTGCAATGCCTAAGACCCAATTAAAAATGTATGTCCAGATACAGATGGCCGACAGGCACATGGAAAGATGCTCAACATCGCTAATTATTAGAGAAATGCAAATCAAAACTACAATGGGGTAGCACCTCACACCAGTCAGAATGGCCATCATGAAAAGTCTACAAATAACAAATGCTGGAGAGGAGAAAAGGGACCTCTCCTACACTGTTGGTGGGAATGTAAACTGATACAGCCACTATGGAAAACTGTATGGAGGTTCCTTAAAAAACTAAAAATAGAGTTGCCATATGATCCAGCAATCCCACTCCTGGGCATATATCCAGAGAAAACTCTAATTCAAAAAGATACATGCACCTCTATGTTCATAGCAGCACTATTCACAGTATGATAGCCAAGAATGGAAGCAACCTAACAGATGAATGGATGAAGAAGATGTGGCGCATATATATATATATATATGTATGTATGTGTATATATATATACACACACACACACACACACACACACACACACACATATATATATAATGGAATATTACTCAGCTATAAAAAAGAATAAAATAATGCTATTTGCAGCAACACGGATAGACCTAGAGATTATCATACAAAAGTGAAGTAAGTCAGACAAAGAAAGACAAATACCTGATATCACTTACATGTGGAATCTAAAATATGATACAAATGAACTTATTTATGAAACAGAAACAGACTCACAGACGTAGAAAGTAAATTTATAGTTACCAAAGAGGAAAGGGTGGGAGAAGGGATAAATTAGGAGCTTGGGATTAACAGATACACACTACTACATATAAAATAGATAAATAACAAGGACAAGGATAGCACAGGGAACTATATTCAATATCTTGTAATAACCTATAATGGAAAAGAATCTGAAAAAGAATATATAAATATACGTATACATATATATCACTTTGCTGTACACCGGACACTAACAGAACTTTGTAAACCAACTATACTTCAATTTAAGAAATATGGGAACATAGAAAAAGAAAAAAAAAAAGTATGTCCAGAAAGGAGAGACAATTAACTGCACACCTGCAGAGATGTCAAGGACTTTATGTAAATTTTTTGGTCTAATCCTCCTAAGAATCATGGAAATGGTTATTACCCCCATTTAACAGATGAGGAAACTGATGTTTATAGAGGTCAAGTGTGCCTCATTCAAGTCACTACGTCTAGCCGGGCTCATTTCGTAGAGTATGTGGTGTGCATGTGTGTATACTAGTGGCCTTTTAGTGACCCTCAGGTCACACAGGACGTCACCGTCAATTCTGTCATTTCATGGGTTGGCTGTAAGACTTGGGACAAATTATGTCCCCTCTCTGTGGACCTCAGGGTCTTTCTTTGTTTGTTTTTAAACCTGTAAAATGGTAGAAGTGGAGTTAGATGGGGGGGAGCTTGGGGCAAGGAGGGGTGATATCAGATAAATGACCTCTCTATCAGCACCAACTTTATAGGATTCTCTACAAGATTTCCCCTAATTTTTATACACATCACATTTCTCACTTCCAGAACCAGTTTCTCAAAAGCCATCCTCCAAATCAAGCCCTGAGCCGTATTTCCTGGCTTTGCCGTCCATGCCTTCATTTATAACCCGCCAGTGCTGCCCAAGTTTGTCGAGCAGTTCGCTGGTCAGGGCTCACTGCCTTATGACCGACCCCAAGGACAGTCATAAATGTCGAGAAAGGAAACAAAAAAGAGAGCACCAGGGCACACTAGAGCTGGGAGGCACTGCAGGGACCATCTACAATCCCCTCATTTTACAGGTGAGGAGTCGGGGTCATGGAGGAACTAAGATACTCACATTGGCTGCACCAGCAAAGATGCCGCCCTCACACTTGCTTCTAGGCTTTTAAAGACTAACCATGGATCACAATTACATGGAAATTAGGTGGATCAACAGGCCGTGGGAATTGAATGTAGTGGGCTACAGGCATGGGGGCCATCGAGAAAGAGACGCTCCAAGTGATGGAAGAATGCTTCCTGAAACAAAAGTGTTGTGAAGCAGGCGCTGAAGTGTGAAAGAACGTTGGAGAAGTTTACTTGAAGGCTTTAAAGCAGAAATATATCTCAGAAGCTGTGGTGTGCCATTGTTTGGTACTAGTTGTCTCTGCCAATGTCTGAGCTCCTCTCCTTCCTTTGAAACAGACTTCCTGATTTTTTGCCGGGCACATGAACATCTGGAATGAAAACTACATTTCCCAGCCTCCTTTGCAGGCAGGTATGGCCAAGTGACTAAGTTTTGGCCAATGAGATCTAAGACAGAAGTGTTGCGTGAAACTTCCAGGATTGAGCATAGCCTTTTCTCCTCCTATCTCTGCTGACTAGGGCAGATATGATGATTGGTCCTGAGCAGATGTCCTGGACCATGAGGTGGCACGCTAACCATGTCAGAGCAGGCAGTTTTGGACTGCCTACCCCCAACTTCTTTACATTAGAACTTCTATGTTGTTTAAGTCACTTATAATTGGCCTTTATCCCCCCAACTGAATCTAATTCTAGCTAATACAGAAACAGAAGAGAAATAAATTCAGACACCCCTGATAAGATCCAGAGACCTAGGGCTTCCCTGGTGGCGCAGTGGTTAAGAATCCACCTGCCAGTGCAGGGGACACAGGTTTGATCCCTGGTCCGGGAAGATCCCACATGCCACGGAGCAACTAAGCCCGTGCACCACAACTACTGAGCCTGTACTCTAGAGCCCACAAGCCACAACTACTAAGCCTGCATGCCACAACTACTGAGCCCGCATGCCACAACTACTGAAGCCCACGTGCCTAGAGCCCATGCTCTGCAACAAGAGAAGCCACCACAATGAGAAGCCCACACACCGCAACAAAGAGTAGCCCCCGCTCGCCACAACCAGAGAATGCCCGCGCGCAGCAACAAAGACCCAATGCACCCAAAAATAAATTAAAAAATAAAAGATCCAGAGACCTAGACAGTGGAGCTAGCCTTGCAGAGAGTTAAAGTGAATGGAGAAGAATTCTAACACTGACATTCCAGAGGACCTAGTCAATGTTCTAGATAGACCAGTGGTTTTCAAACCCGACTGCGTATCAGAATCACCTGGAGAGCTTCCACAGACCGCTGGGCCACACCTCAGAGCTTCTGATTCCGTTAGTTTGGGAAGCAGGGCCTGAAAATTTGCAAGTCTAATGAGTTACCAGGATGCTGATGCTGCCGTTCAGGGGCCCACACTTTGAGAACCACTGTTCTAGACCTTTCAAAGATGCTCACCCAAACTCAGTTTTCTTGGGTGGGTCTCAGCTTTGCATCTCTGACAAGGAGGTGTAATGACTTCCAGCTGCTTTCAAGAAGGAATGTGGGGATGCAGGAGAGCCTGGGCGAGCTGAGCATCCAGTGAAGAGAACATTTGTGATGCAGATGAGTTACTGGTGTTCAGCTGGGAGCAGAAGGGATTTCTATATGGCGAGCCAAATCGAATTCATTACCTGACAATGAGCTCCAAATTAATGCGAGACTGTGCTGCCCGACCGTGCTGCCCGACTGTGCTCTAAGAAAGAGGTTCCCCGACACCTTCAGATGGGTAGGATCTGAGACCTCAATCTTAGCTGGATGCAGGCAGGGCTTTTCCCCAGTTTACAAGTGTACCCCGAGCTCAGAGGATGGCCAGCACCCCCCTCAGAGGCCCTCTCCAATTTCACCCCCTCCAGACTTGGCCCTTATTAACCCAACTCAACCCCATCCAAAATGGACTTGTCTCCCAATGCCCTTGCACCTCCAGGTTTGTTCCTCGGGAGATTGCCTTGGGCCTGCACACAGGCTGGCTGCTAATTCTTCAGCAATGAGATGCTGCACGTTGAAGCTCATTACGTTTTAGGGGAGCAAACCGTTGGCATTATGTGAGTATATCTGACCTCCTTAACTGAGGCTGCAAATCCCTGGAGGATAGGAACAATTTTTCCTTATTTCTTTTTTTCTTTTTTGCAGTACGCGGGCCTCTCACTACTGTGGCCTCTCCCATTGTGGAACACACGCTCCGGACGTGCAGGCTCAGCAGCCATGGCTCACGGGCCCAGCCGCTCCACGGCATGTGGATCCTCCCGGACCGCACGTGTGTTTGCACACCAGCCTCACCTTCCACCCACCTCCACCACCATCATCATCACACCTGCTGAGCCCTCGGATCAAAGAGCTGTCGAGGAGAATAAAAAATATCAGGACCACATGATGTGCTCAAAATAGCATCTGATCAGGCAGTGTTCTCCAGAGAAAGCGAGCCAACAGAAGATACCCATGTAGGTGTGTATAAATATGTGTGTATGTGTGTACGTGTGTGTATATATATATGTTTTGTTGTTTTGTTTTGTTTTTTTTACAAGTTTTTTACATCTTTATTGGAGTATAATTGCTTTACAATGGTGTGTTAGTTTCTGCTTTATATCAAAGTGAATCAGTTATACATATACATATGTCCCCATATCTCTTCCCTCTTGCATCTCCCTCCCTCCCACCCTCCCTATCCCACCCCTCTAGGTGGTCACAAACCACCGAGCTGATCTCCCTGTGCTATGCGGCTGCTTCCCACGAGCTATCTATTTTACGTTTGGTAGTGTATATACGATCATGCCACTCTCTCGCTTTGTCACAGCTTACCCTTCCCCCTCCCCGTGTCCTCAAGTCCGTTCTCTAGTAGGTCTGTGTCTTACCCCTAGGTTCTTCATGACCATTTCTTTTTATATATATATATATATGTTTTTTAAAGGAATTAGCCCATGTGATGGTGAGGCTGGTAAGTATGAAATACATCCAGATGAGTATGAATGATGAGCGACATCGGTCTGGTCCATTACATCATCACATCTGCCCAGGTCTGGAAGGTAACACGCTATGACCAGGACCACACTTTCTGGCCAGCAGTCCTCCTGCTGATGTCCCTCGGCATCTACAAGGCCTTTGTCATGGAGGCCTTCATCCCCATCTGTTCCCTGGGCACCTGGACAGCACTGCTGGTCCGAGCATTGGTAATGGGCCCTATATTGTCAACAGGCACTCCTAGACTTGGTGTCCCGGACATTCACATTATCTTTCCCTGTCTCTGGGTTTCAGTGAAGTATTTGGGGGAGTACTGGGGGAAAAATTTTGGAAACTCAGGCAGGATTTGATGCTGGGACAATTCTTTTTTTAAGCTTATAAACAACATCAATTTTTTTTTCTCACATTTCTAGAATCTGGGAAGTCCAAGATCAAGGCACATGGTTCTGAGGCAGAATTTCTTCTCCAGAAAACCTCCGTTTTAACTCTTAAGGCCTTCAACTGATTGGACAAGGCTGACCCACATTATTGAGGGTAACATCCTTTATTAAAGTCAACTGATTTCGGATGTAGCCGCATGTACAAGATGCCCTCACAGCAGAGTCCTGGTGAGTGTTTTATCAAATAACTGGGTACTAGAGCCTCATCAAGACGAGACATACAACTGTCACATAAAACAAACCTCTGTCAAAGCCAGAAGAGCTCTGGGGACACAAAAGCACCTCTTTTTACCAGAAATCCAGAGATGGAATATGAAAACGGAGAATTCCCCTCTCTGTGACTCAAGGGGAGGGCGGCTACTTTCATTCCATCCTGCCAGGAATTTGACAAGCAGGTTCCTGCCAGGGAGAGGGATCTGGATAAAACTCCCCTTCACGTAGCATTGGCCCCTGCACCCTCCCATGGGCGCCCTCATGACAGATATAGAGAAGAGGGGGAGAAACAGCTGCTACCAAATAGACTCAAAGACCCCGAAATCCGCTCACTGCCTAGTCGCCTTCAAATCCTGGAGCACCACTGAGCTAATTCCCCACACTTACCCTCACCCTCCCGTGAAACAGTCACCCTGGGATTGATTTTCTTGATTAGCTTATTTCTCACATTTGATAAATAACACCTGCCCTGTTCCAGTGCCTTCCTCTGACTCTGTTTATTAACAGTGTTCGAGAGATTTTTCTTCTCCCATGATGGGTACTAAAGGCGCAAAATTCTAACTAATCATGTCGAGGGGAGGGCTCCAGCCATCCGTGGCTTTGCGCCAGGCAGGGACGTTTTATTTGTCAAGGGCTGACCGGGGCAGCGCAGTGTTACTGGAAGAGTTCTGCTTCTGGAGTCTGCTTCAGGGGGTGATCCTGGCCCTGCCTCAAGTGGCCTTGAGCAAGTTGGTAATCTCCTCGAGCTTCGGCTTGAAGATCAGCTGAAAAGAGAGTTCTCCTGCCTATAAAGTGGGAATTGTTGATGGGACATTACTATGGAAAAGCACCTTTAAAGTACAAAGTGCTTCATGAACCCAGGGGCTGAGCCACTTCCATCCTCACTGTCCCAGATCCCTTCTGAGCCTTGTCACCCACGCGGCCTCAGGCAGCCCTGCTTTGGGGCCGCTACTGGTTACTATTGCTATGTACGTACAACCATAAATGCACTGACATTAGCAAAAAACATTTTCTTATGCTCAAGGATTCTGTTGGTCAGGAATTCAAAAAGAGCCCAGCAAGGATGGCTTTCTTTGCTCCCTGGTGTCTGTGGCCTCAGGTGGAAAGAGTCAAAGACTGCAGTGACTCATGACTGGGCACTGGAATCATCTGAAGACCTGTTCACTCACAGACCTGCTCTTGGCTGGGCTCACCTGGTACACCTGAACCCTGCATGGGGCTGTTGGGCTTCCTCATAGCATGGTGGCTGGGTCCCAGGAGCACGTGTCCCAAGGGAGCCAGGTGGACGCTGTGTTGGCCTAGCCTCAGGAGACACACAGCTGCACTTCAGCTGTAATCACACGTCCACTCAGGTTCACGGGTAAGGAATAGAGGCCACCACCTCTAGATGGAAAGTCCCACTGTAAGAACAGTGTGTAGGATGGAGGATATTGTTACAGACATTTTTAGAAAATTCAGTCTACCAGGGGTCTGAGTCACTAGATGAATGAAAAAGCTGGCAGGTTAGAATCCTGGACCAGGGATGGAACTTGGCAGACGTAGTACCCCTCTACTCCTGGCCATTTCTGGCTCCAGGCATCCACTGAGACCAGCACAAATTGTACCCATCCCAGGAAACCTGGCCAGCACAAAAATCAAACCAAGAAGTGTCCCAAGGAGGGAGCAGGGCAGACGGCACAACTGCCCTTTCCACCCACTCCTGACCTCTCTGCCTCTGCCACGGCCTGAGCTAGTCTTGGTATTTACGTCTCCCCATTTCCCAGAATGATCCCAGCCTCCCATTTCATGGGCAGTGCTCCCCAGGGTCGGCCTCTTCAGGGTATTTGCAGTAGACTCTCTCTATGTAAACTCTGTTCCATGGAGGGCAGCAATGGCATTACCGGGGAACTTACTACAAATACAGAATCTCTGGGCCCACCCTAGATCTAGGGAATCAGAACCTGCATTTTAACAAGATCCCCAAGTGATTGTGATGTGATAAAAGCTGGAATAGCACCAGAACAGGAGAAAGAGAACTTGATTTGAGCAACTCAGGCTACTGGGTGTTGCTTCTGGCTTTGCCTGTTTAATAGCTGTGCCAACTCAAATTACTGAACCTCTCTGAGCCTCAGTTTCCCTAATATGTAAATTAGGTGTCACAGGCATGTATGTGTGCGTGTGCTTGTGTGACATTATGCCTCCCAGGGCTGGCAGTCAATGAAGTTCAACCCTGAGGGCCAAGCACGGCCATCAGCCCCCCGCCCCCTTCCGCTTGGCCAGGCCTGTCCTGAAGTCTCCCCTCTGCCACGGGGTGTGAGAGGAGCCAGCTGTCAGAGCGGCCCAGCAGCATGGTGGGCATTACAGGGAGGTGTAAAGCTCAGGGAACCCCTCCTGGAGAAAGCAGTCTCCTTGAGAGGAGAGGGATTCAGGGCGTCTGCTCTCCTTTGCAGAACTTATTTATTTTTTCCAGCAGACACTGTTTATCGGCCACTTACAGGAGTTCTGACTGGGGCCTCTGTCGCCCTTTAGACTCTGGAAACTAGGTCAATCCCCTCCAGAATTTACTTGCGCTGGGAAACCTGCCTGGCTGTGGCAGCGAGGGGCCCTGACAGGGACCAGGGGCTTCGTGAGGATTCACAGAACCGCGGTCCCTGCACCCAGCGGCAATCCCCAAGGTCACCGAGCTTCTCCCGCTACCGACGCCCAGGCCTACCAGGCTCCCAGTGTGTGTGCAGGGGTGTGTATGGGGGGACTTCACATAAAAATCGTGCTTCGGTACGATCTTGGAAAGCAGAAGAAGGGCTGGTAAAAAAATGTTAACAGGATATTCATGTACTCCAAGCCTTTGTTTAAAATGTACATCAAAACGATCCCACCCTTCCCCTATGCTACAAGCTTTCAAACGAAATTTTTAAAATATCATACGTAAAGATTATGAGCAGTCCTTACTCTGTCAGTACTGCTAGCTGCAAGTCCTTCTTTAGATCTAACTTCAAGTCCTACTGCTTTAAGTGTCTGCAACTAACTGCTCAACACCGTGAGCGCAGTCACTTCTCAGCAAGTACATGGCAGGTGGTTGCCCCGGAAGCCTATGGCCTGAGGTGGGCAGAAAAATCTCCCCATCTCTTTTGATTTCCCGGGAGGCCTGCTTCGCTAGGGTCAGATGGCCCAGGTGTGTTCAGGGTCTTGCTAAGTCCAGCTGGCCTCCTCCCCAACCAAGGGTCTAGACAATCAGCGACGCTCAAATCGCCCTTCAAAGACGGGCACAGTGCTGTGGGGACATGTGACTGTGTTTCACAAAAGAGATCAGCATTGAGGTTACGTAGTGAAGTAAAATTAAAACTAGGGAAATACTGAACCACAGAGAGCAGGGACTTTCTAGAAGGAATATGTTATGGGAAATGATTCTGCTGCTAGTCAGCGGGATGACCAGGCTTTGGTCTCTCTTCTGGACGTCGGCCTTTATGTCAACATCTAACTGGCCTGTGAGCTGCCCTGTCTAGTTAGGAGGGTCACATCTGCACAATTCTACAGACACTGTCCTCCAAAGTCGTTTATTAGAAGATTTCAAAACATTTCAACTGAATGTGCAAGCGCTACAGACACGTTAATATAATAATTCTCTCACAGCAGAGCCACCAGAATTGAGCACGCTGGGAGGTCACCCGGGGGGTCCGTGGGGCAGGGATGCAGAGGTCCAAGCTCAGCCTTCTCTGACTCACTGTGCGTACAAGGTCCTGCCCCAGCACGGGCCGTCCCCGCCCCCACCTGATGGAGACACGCCAGAGACAAAGTGATGTGCTTGGAAGCGGGAGATGCTGACAGCAGATCACACCCTGGCACAGCAGCTGCCCCGCGGGAGAGCCAGGCCTCCTCCGCTCCATCTGGCTGATCCACAGCCACGTAATCTGGTTAATACAGACGACTTCTGATGACTGGGTCCCCACAGAATCGTGTCAGGGCCAGATCTCCTGGCCAGAAATGGAGAGATCCATTTCCATGGGAAGGGATCGCTCCCGGCCCTCACAGACGTGGGCCTGGCTTTGGACTTTAAAGGCCAAGGTCGAGGGGTCTCTGATAGTGGAGTAGGGGTTCTCAGGTCCCACTTGTCTCAAGGCAAGATTTGGAGGCCTTGCTAAACTTTCCTCCCAAACCGAGGGCTGATTACGGGCTACAATGTGAATGGATCAAATTGACCCGTGGATGACCAGGTCCCTTACCCAGAACTGCCTCTACCTTCTTGTAAATACATCCCCACTTTCTGACCAGAACTTCACTGCTCAGGGTCTCAGTTCCTTGGAGGAGCGCCATCCCACCTTCCAACAAGCCAGCAGCCCTCAAACCTGGCTATGCACCTGCATGTGCCAGTGGGAAAGCCTCTTCTTCCCTCTAAGAGCTTGTCAGAGGCAGACAGGACAGAGAAGAGGACAGTGGGGGAGCCTACAGCACTAAGGACCCAGCGCGCAGTGGCTGGGAGAAGAGAGGAGAGGGATCCGTGACAAACCCGGGGAGGTGATGTTTAGGAGGGACGGGGCCTTGCAAGGTGACGCCTGTTTCTCACAGATGCCAGGGCCAGACAGTTCAGGCGTCTGCAAGAGAAGCCAGCTCAGGGAGCCATCCTGAGAGGTGCTAGAAAACCTCATGCGTCATTTCACGTGTTTGTACATATGGGTCTGCCGAGGGGGCGGCACAAGAGGAAGGAAGTTCACACTGCCCACTACAAGAGTTCCCCTCCAGGATGTGCCCGAGGAAGTTTCTGGAACCCCCAACCTTGCCCACACTCCTGGCTGTGCCCCAGCTCTGCATTCTCCCCACCTCCCAATCAAAACAGCCAGCCCTAAGTTCTCTGGCTCAGTTTTCATTTGCAGCTCTCCTTGGAGACTTCCTTCCAGGGGTCCCCGTTAGAGCAAGCTCATGTACACAATAAACGGAGTCACTCCGCAGCAGCTGGCGAGTGTTTTCAATGAGTTGGAAAATCAGGTTGAATGTATCATTAAATATGGTGCTTACGCCGAAGCCCAGACATGCAGGCTAAGTGCTTTGTCATTAGACCTCCTTTACCCACTCCCCAGCCCCCTTGCCTTCTCTTCACCTTCGTCTCTGCTTCTCCAGGGTTTTTAAAGTTAAAATCTGCCTAAGTATTCTATTAATATGTTTTAAGAGATGCTTCTTCAAGTAAACAGTTCTTTGCCTTAGGGGTCAATGTGATCTTTTGCTAACAGGAGGCACGTTGGCTTGTGTATGTACATGAGCTCATGAGTGTGTCCCTGTGTGTGCGGGGGCTGAATACATGTTTACCGTGGACACCTGCCCATACAAGTGTCATTGTGCTTGTATTTCTGTCCCATGGGCATCTGTGCATCTCACACACACACACACACACACACAGGCTCCCAGAGCTGTAGGTGCTCTAGTTTCAGTTTCTGAATGTCTTGAGAGGCTGGAGTCTGTCTAGATGGATGGATGGCACTCAGACGGCCACCAAGATGTGTTTTCCTAGCTGACCAGGACCGTCACCCCACCCCCCATAGTCTCAGGACCTTCAGCCCAGGGGGGTCAAGTCTTCAAAGGTCAGCTGCCCGCTTCTGAGCAGGCATAAACCAACCCAGCACAGCCTTCCTTTTCTCCTTCCACCCCTGCCTCTCTGCTCTCCTCCTAATGGTATCTCTTCCCTCCCAGCCTCCTCCGTCTTCACTTCCCTTCTTCAAAGAGCCAGATGTTACACAAGCTTGACAAGGACCCAGAGAGCACAGACACTGGAATGGGAAAGGCAGGGGAAACCATCTCCAAACTCTCACTTCATGGATAAGCAAACTGAGACTCGGAGGTGCAGCGATTTCTCCCAAGTGCCCAAGGAGGTAATGGGAGAGCCAAAACCAGAGCTCGGATTTTCCCAGCCTCTTCCACAACTCTGCCCTTGGAGGAGAAAAACCATTTCATGGGCTCTTTTGCCGCCCCCCTCAAGCCCCACCCATGTCAGAGCGTCGGGATAGAGTGAGTGTGACCAGGGAAGGTCCCCAGTAAGGGAAAGAAGTCTGACCTCCTTCCGGGAGGTAAGGACTTCAAAGGGATTCTCTTCCCAGTGAACGGGAAGGAGGGGGCACTGAGACACGGAGGCAATGGCCCTGCTGCCATCAGACCTTTGGTGTAACTTTACAGGTGCCGCGTTGGTCCCCACACACCCCCAGCTCTGCCACGTGGCCATCAGAGTGCTGGCACCGACCGGCATAACCGTGGAAAGAAAAGAGAAAGTGCTGACATGAATCCCAGCTTTTAGCCCTGGAAGGGGCTGGAGAGGTGGACGACCCTCCAGTTCAGTCCCTCGTGTTATGCAGGAACTCTGCACACGAGGACCGAGGACTTGCCCCAGTTCGCTCAGGTAGGTCCAGGGTTGCATCCCTAGAGCACCCTTCTGTTTACAGACCCTTCGCATCCATTCTCCCGCTTGGAGCTGGTGCTGATGATGCTCCTATGAGGACAATGCTTGGCAAGCCTCGGATGAGGACACTAATTCGACATAACGTGCCCACATGGCAATAGTGTCCCCACAAGCCCAGCTCAGCTGTCTCTCCTCTGTCTACCACAGCCTATTGTTCCTCTGCTTCCCTGGAGACAGAGCAGAAGACAGAGGCACACGGAGGGAGGAAGCAGAGATCGGGGACACAGGTGTGCCTGGGACTCCCCCCAGAGCACCGCCCTCTGCAAGGCCCCCAAGAAGCCAGGCTGACGCGAAGGCTGAGGAAGGGGCGGGTATGATTCGTTCTCCAAGGTCAGGGGCGCCCTCTGCTGTTAGCACAGTGAATTGCACGGCCCCAGCCCATGCTCAGAGACTGTCCATTGAAAAATCAGGCAACTGCCCTGCGACCTGCCAGAGGAAGGGCTTATAGAACAGGGTCAGTGGAAATGGAACCAGAAGGCCTTCCTCTCCCTGGGTGTCAGAGCTGAGTCTATCCTCTGAGGACTCAGATGGGGAGGATGTGGGAATAGGGGAGGAGAAAAAATAGGGGGCTGCCTTAATTCTCTGGGACAGGGAAGCCTTTTATTTGGGATTTAGGGCAAAGGCAGATGCCCCTCTCCCCTTCGTCCTCTCCATGTACTGATATTTCCAGAAGCTCCTCTCACTTATTCAAAGACCGAGCTGTGCCAATGGAGCGAACAGCCCCACAAGGAGCCCAGAGGAGACACAGCATCCGCGAAGATTCTACTCAGTCACCCACCAGCCTAAAAGTTAAAAAACAAATGTCCATTTTGGCAGCTTTGAACCTGGGCCAAAGCGGAGTGTAGCAGCAGAAGGGCACAGGACTAGGAAGCCTGGGATCTGGTTCTATGTCTACCATTTATTACTTATGGTTGACTAAGGCTTTTCTCTCTGTGCCTCAGTTTCCTCTCCTGAAAAATGGGCCTTCTAATACGCTGCCTTCCAACTCAGAGATGTGTCCTGGAAAATTCACTTAGGTATACATAGCAGCGTTAGCAAATGGTGCTGATGCTACCTTGCTCTGTTTTCTTTCCCACGAAATGGGCAGTTGTGGTGGGAAGGTGTGGACAGAGCCAGGGCCAACTTCCCTGCCCGGAACTCTTGACTTTGAAATGTCGCTGGTGGTTCCATCTTAGCCCTTAACCATGTCACTGGGTTCCCACCTTAAGGCAAGGCATTGCCAAGGTTGTATAAATAAAAATGCTGTTAGTGGGCCAGCACAGTAGCCGAAAACTAGACAATCCCCTTAGCAGTCAGCCTCCTGGAAAGCAGGGGCTGCTCCCAGCTAGGTCCAGAGGATCTAGAACTGGGGGAGGGGAACTCTGCTCAGGAAGGCAAGAGAGAGCAGGGGTCAGGTCCCAGCGACAGCATGAGGACCCTAAGATAGGGGCATGGAGGCAGGGAGGGAAAGGACAGCTTTCTCTGAGTTTAGGATTGTCCTGGGACCAGCCCTGAGTTGACTTTACCTGACAGAGAGGTCAGGAGCATTAGTGAGAACTCGCTGTGAGGTGGGGCTCCCTCTGTCCCTGTGCCCGGGACAGATCCTGGACTTCACTGACCTCAGCACCTGCCCCAGTGCAGGCAAACTGCTTCCCCAGGAAGCAGCACCCAGCAGGCGCACACGAAGTATTGCTGTTGTTATTATTGTCTCATCATCATTGTGGTAACAGTCCTGGCCCTCTTATTTCCTGCACGATGTTCTCTTATTTGAATTTCCATTTCCTCATCAACAAAAACAAGAATCATCTTTGCCCCCCCTCAGCTCCCGGGGTTGCAGCGCGGAGAGGGAGAGAGGTATCCCAGGTGCCTCTGCGGAGGAAGGTTCCAGAGGGACCCCAAATGCTATTATTGAAGGCTGAGTGTTCCGTGGCGAAGAGCTGCTGTAGCATCTCTGCCTGCACTTGATCTGAATGTGCACATTACTGTAATGTCCCAGCGCTGCCGTCAGCACCGGGAAGGCTGAGCTATTTGTAACCACGAGACACATGAAGATCAAATGGTAGAGGGAAGCTCGTCTGGCTTACCTGAGAAAACAGGGCCGCTGGCTTTGAACACAACTGGCATTGAGGCATGGCCACCTGCGTCACATACCGCTGCCCAGGGCTTCCTGTGGGGAGGGAGGAGAGACGGGGGTGAGGAGACAAAGGCAAGGAGAGCATGCGTCCTCCGGGGGCACCACGAAAGAAAGAGAGAGAGGGAATCCAGTTATAATCCCACCCCCGGTGCCATTACGGATGCTAGAAGTCCTGTCTGCCTCCACCTGTGCTCTGAGAGCACCACCTGCCCTCCACAAAACTTCCTGGGCCCCTCAGAGCTGGGCTGAGTGCCTGGTCCTCGGTTTCAGGCTATTCCTCTCCCTGCTCTCTCATCCAGAGCGACAGAGGACCCCAAGGCAGCCAGTCTCCAAGGCTCAAGTTGCAGGGAGGGCATGGCAGTGAGGTGATGCCCTGACTGGACTTGAGAAGTGGCCAGAGGTGGAAACCAATGGGCAGCACAGAATCCTGTTGAGACCCTCACGAATGTCCCCTCAAGGCTATGGCTGCCTTTTAATTATCCCTAGGCCTCTCCCTCCTCATGGTAGGTCCTCCCAACTTTCCCACCACGCCTCCCTCGATGTACATTTGCAACTGTTTCCAGTACTGGGGGGCGGGGAGGGTGGCTGGGAGGGATGTCATCTTGCCTAAACCTTACTCCCCATGGGATGGCCAGACACTCATCCCCCTTTTTCTTTTCCCTCCAGACCCTGGGGAGATCTCTGGGCCTTGGTTTTGTCATCTGTATGGTGGCAGTAGTCGTCAATGCTCTCCGAGGACCCAGGTCACACCCAGCATTCTCACTGTCCTCATTAGGCCCCCCTCTCCCGACACCACGGGCCAGCAAGGCCTGTGCCCCTCGGCGTAGAGATTCTGCTTGGTCACCTCCTTCTCCCCTTCCCCCCATCATACTAGGAACTTCCCCCCAGACTTGCTGCTTCATTTCACCCTTTGGTTATGACAAAACATACACATTTATCATTTTAACTATTTGTAAGTATACAATTCGATGGCGTTAAGTACACTCACAATGTTTTATACTATCGTCACTATTTATACGCAAAACTTTGTCATCATCCCCAATATAAACTCTATTTCCATTAAACAATGACTCCCCCCATTCCCCCTGCCCTCATCCCAAGTAACCACTATTCTACTTTCTATCTCTATAAATCTGTCTATTCTAGGTGCCTCATATAAGTGAAATTATACAATATTTGTCCTTCTGTCAGACTTGTTTCATTTAGCATATTTCCAAAGTCCATCCATGTTGCAGCACATGTCAAAATTTTATTTCTTTTTATGAGTGAATAATATTCCATTTTATGGATATATACCACATTTTCTTTATCCTCCCATCTGTCCATGGACATTGGGTTGTTTCTACCTCTTGGCAATTGTCAACAGTCGTGTCACACACATGGATGTACAAGTATCTGTTTCGAATTCTCTCGGGTATATACCTAGGAGTGGAATTGCTGGGTCACATGGTAGTTCTCTGTTTAACTTTTTAAGGCATTGTCAAACTATTTGCCCCAGTGACTGAACCATTTTACATTCCCACCAGCAATGCATGAAGCTTCCAATTTCCCCACATCCCCACCAACCTTGTTATTTTCAAGGTTTTTTTAATCATAACTATCCTAGTAGGTGTTAAGTGGTTTAATTTCACTCTTAAACCCCCTCAACGCCCAAGATGCTTGTAGTTTTGTATGACAATGGTCCTAATCTTGTATTCCATTAGGTATAAATAATCCAGTTTAAGAGGGGAAAGCTCACAGAGGGCAGGAACTGTGTATGGTTCCCTCAAGACCACCATTTTCACTTTCATGTCTCACTAGGAGGTGACCAGGGTGGCCTGCAGAGGAAACAGCTTTCTCCCTTAAGTCCCAGAGTCCAGCTGTGTCCGCCCTTCCCGCTGACAGACGCTGGAATGCCAGAGGCCTCAAGGACAGTCTTTGATGAACCGGGAGAAAAAGAAAGAAAAGAGAATAAGAAAGAGCTGGACGAGCCTGAGATAGAAAGGGCAGGGCCCAAGAGTGAAAGCAGGGAGAGGAGAAGAGAGATTGAAGGGGGAGCTAATCACAGCATCCAATCTCCAGAGAAGCCGATTCCGCGGCTCCTTCCCTGCACCTGATTCTTCACCTCACGAATCTGAGCTGGAAAATTACAGAGATTCTGCTGTCGAACTCCCTGCCACCTCAGCCCCTGCCACTGAGGCCAGAGACAGCCTCAGGTGCCCCTCAAGGACGCCAGTCAGGGCCCAGGCAGACTGGAGGATCCAGCTGTTGTCAACACAGCTGTTGCTCTGGGCTTTGCCAAGGGACCTGTCATTGCGGGCCTTTGAGGGGTGCAGGTTACTCCAGGAGAGGGAGGGCCCAGGAACGGGGTGGCAGTGGGACCTGTGGGTGCGGTTGACTAGCCAGTGGCTACATCCCTGCTTCTTCTTGTCCAGACATCCATGGAAAGGCAGAAGAGATGCTCAGAGGCTCACTCACCCGAAGGACAGGATAGGGAGATGCGTGGAAAGGGACGTGGAGAACCCCGGGGAGGCCAGGAGAGCAGGCCGGGGGCAGAGGGAGGCCTGGGACACGTTGATCAAATGTAAATCGACTGTGCAGGTCTAAAGTGGAACACTTTCCCGTCTCTCCCCGTCTCTCTCCCGGTTACTATCAAGACAAAATTTATGAAGGGCTTCAGGCACTGGATATTCCTTGTATTTCAATCTAACTTTTTGCAATCTCAAGTGAACAGCTTGGCTGCTTCTGCCTGTCAGGGAATTTAAATTGCAGATGGGATGGTGAGCCAGCCACCCAGGCAGGAGCAGCCCCTCTAGTGCGCACCATCATTGCCTAGCAACCAGGCTGGGAAGAACCTGACGAAGCTGTAGAAAGTTCCACTCTGGAAAGTGCCCTTGACCCAGGGCACGTCCTGGGAAAAGAGAGGGAGTTTCCCAGAGAGAAGAGACAGCCAGGTAAGAGGTCTGCTCAGTCAAGGAACGCAGCCAGGGAATACACCCAGTGCCACTGGTGTGTCCTTTTTCACATACAGAATCCCCTCTGGCCTCTGCCTGGTTTTTGACATTCCATTGTTTTGGAGATTGTTTTCAAACCAAAGATGCCATCCTTCTTCTCTGTGTGCCCTTCACACCTCACACATCGACAATGTGCGGAGAGAGACGAGAATGAATAATCCAACACACACACACACACAATCACATGCAGAGATAGGCAGGTGCTTATGCTGTTAACAACTAACCGTCAGCAAATACCCACAACAGCTAAAAGGAGGAGGAAACCTATTAAGTCTGCTCCCGCTTGGACCTCAGTTCTCCAGGATGGAACCGGTATGATTATGGCCTTTGGCCTTGATCAGAGTTAGTGTTAGTAAAGTGTTTGCTACACTTAACATCCTAGGAAAGAGCACCCCAAATGCACTTAAGGCCGGAATCAAAGCATATGCTTTTACTTAAATAATTGGCTTTGAGAATAAAAATGTAAATAGTACCCCAGCGTGTCTGTCAAAGTTTACACATATTGGTGTCCCATCAACTTTGAGGCAAAACAACCCTCCACACACACTCATGGAAAACACACCCAACATCACACGCACCCTTTTCTACCATGTGTCCAGGAGATACCTAATGTATTTTCTGGGTTTCTGCTCTGAGTTGAATTGTGTCTTTCCTCCAAAAAAAAAAAAAAAAGATATGCTGAAGTCCTAATCCCTGGTATCTCAGAATGTGACCTCATTTGGAAATAGAGTCACTGCAGATGTAATTAGTTAAGATGAGGTCATGGTGGATACGGTGTCCATAGGACTGGGGTGTCCTTCTAAGAAGTCACAAGGGCCATGGCGAGACACAGAGACACGGGGAGGATGCGATGTAAGGACGAAGACAGAGACTGGAGAGCTGCAGCTGCAAGCAAGGAGCACCAAGGACTGCAGGCAAACCAGCAGAAGCGACAAGAGGCCGGGAAGGATTCTCCGCTATAGGTTTCCGAGGGAGTGTGGCCCTACGACACTTGATGTTAGACTTTTAGCCTCCGGATCTGTGAGACGATACATTTCTATTGTTTTAAGCCACCCAGTGTGCAGCCCTAGGAAATAATACAGTCTGCTCTCTGTTACTCTGCTGAAGGGGACCAGAAAGGCCCATGTGCTGGCAGTGCCAGCTCGGAGTGAGATAGAAGTGGGTCCGCACAGGAACAAGCCCGGGCCCTCTGGATGCAAATGCTGGCGTGGAGTTGAAGGGTTTCAAAATCTTTGAGACTTTGGGCAGAGAGCTGGATATTGGCTTTTTGGCTAAACTGTGATTTTTCATGAAGGGTTTGTTCAGTAGACAATCCCACGGCCCTCGAGCATCCCGTGGGGGAGCAGTGTTTTCAGAGTGCTGAGGCCGGTGCCCTGGCCCACATCTTCTTCACACGTGTCGACCCCACTCACTGGGCACTTCTCCACGGCTGCCTGGCCCTGTCCTTTAGCTTGTCCTGCCCCTCCAGGGGGGCACATCTTCCAGGGCTGGCACTACGCTGTGTCCTTCACTGGGTCATGCAGAGTGCTGTGCACTTAGTAGGTGCTCAATAATGTGTGGGAATCAATGCACAAGGCATACAAATATGAAAACCATGATTCGCACAAAGACGCCTAGTGAGTGACCACCAGTGGAATCAGCGCACCAACCCATTCATGTCTGAGTTGTTATTATTGCTGTGTTATCAATACCCGATTCACGGTGTCTCATTCAAGTGTATTCGCTTCGGGTACCTATGTCTTCCTGGAAATTCTAGAAGGTAGGTAAAATGGGTGTGATCACCCCATTGGTCAGAGACGAGACAGAGGTAGGATCTGAGTACTGGACCAGTGAGGCAGCTGGACGTGGAGTGGGCCAAGAGTTGGGAGCATATGGTTCTAGACCTGCCCACTGATAGAACAAGTTACTTCACCTCCCCTGACTGAGTATCAGTGTCAGCAATCTGTTAAATGAAGGTAGTTATGCCTTAACCAACCTGCAAATGACTCTTTGGCCTCTGATTTCCCAATCGTGGTAGACACAGAAAAGTGCCACAGGTCCCCTTCTGTGGTCGAGGTCAGCTTCAGCTGAGGGCACTGAGCCCTCAGGGGGATGAGCGAAGAAGTACGGGTATCAAAGGCCAGGTCCCTTTGCCTGATGAGTAGTCCTCAGGCCAGAGCCCCAGGGTTTGGGGCCCGCACCCCAGATTCAGTCCAACGTCCTCCTCTTCCCAAACCTACCTCCTCCCCCTTCCTTCAGAAGTGTGGGTCCCCAAAGTCACCTTGCAGCCCAAACTCCACTCCAGCATCTGCATCTAGAAGGCCCGACCTGCAGCACCAACTTGCCCCTCTGCAGACCTTTTAAAAATTGTGGTAAAATACACGTAACATTAAATTGATCATTTGAACCATTTTTAAGGGTACAGATCAGTGGCGTTCTGTACATTCCCAGTGCTGTGCAACCACCACCACCATCCATCCCCCCATCTTTGCTGTCTTCCCCAACTGAAACCCTGCACCCATTCAACACTGACTCCCCATTCTCCCCTCCCCCAGAAACCACCATTTGACTTTTTGTCTCCATGAATTTGACTGCTCTGGGGACCTCATATAAGTGGAATCACACAGTATTTGTCCTTTCATGTCTGGCTTACGTCACTTAGCATGATATCTCCAAGGTTCATCTATGTTACAGCATTTGTCAGAATTCCTCCCTTTATGGCTGATTAACATTCCACTGTATGTACAGACCACATTTTGTTCATCCATCCATTCGTCTGTCAGTGGACACTTGGGTTGCTTCCACCTCTGGCTATTAAGAATAACGCTGTGCATCTTTATTCCCAGCCTGCCCCTAGGTTCTTCATGACCACTTTTTTTCCAAAGTGAGAGACTGGCATGGACATATATACACTACCAAATGCAAAATCGATAGCAAGTGGGAAGCAGACGCATAGTACAGGGAGATCAGCTCGGTGCTTTGTGACCACCTAGAGGGGTGGGATAGGGAGGGTGGGAGGGAGGAAGATGCAAGAGGGAAAAGATATGGGGATATATGTATATGTATAACTGATTCACTCTGTTATAAAGCAGAAACTAACACACCATTGTAAAGCAATTATACTCCAATAAAGATGTTTAAAAAAAAAGAAATAATATAATACATGTAACATACTGGCACACTGTAAAGAAAAAGAGAGAGAGAGAATAATGCTGTGCAGATATATTTTTATCTCACGCCAGCTTATCTCCATATACAAATGGGCCTTCCTAGCCTCCTTCAGGATGACCAAGAGGTAAGAGGAATGGCAGGCATGGTCAGAATTTCCCAATCATGGGGTTAAAAAGGCACAATTTCTCTAGCTCCCCTGGCCTCAAGGATGGTCAGCTGGGCAGTATCCTGGGAAGAGGTGCTGGTGTAGACAAACAGACAAGGCAATATCTGTTTTCCAAGGTGCAAAAACTGCACAAGGTATGGAAGTGAGGAATGACGGGAAAGCACTGGGGCAGCCCAGAAAGCGTTCATGTCCTCTGTCCCTGCTAGGCCATCTTTCCCTGTAACACTGCCTGTGACATTCCCTGCAGAGAAGGAAGTGAGCAAGGGTTCCCCACTCTGCAGTTTGCCTTGCCCCCTATCCACACAGCCAGGGGGAGTCCCGGGAAGATGACTGTGTTAGAAATAATAATCCCTGACCTCAAAGAAAAACATGATGGATTGCATTAATTCAGCAACAGCTTCTGAAAGCCCGACTGCACCGGGCACAGTGCTAGGCGTACGTCACTTCGCCACTCAGACCACCCTTCCAAGAGCTCAGGAACCTGTTAACCGGGTCTCCATATATAATAGGGGCAGAATAATGCAACCAAGCACACGAAAGCTGCCCTAATGTCTGTCCTCTTTGGGAGGAGACTGTCCCTGCTCCAAAGACCTGGCCCCTTGACCCTTAGGGCAAGTCCCAATTCTTCTGCTCCACCTGTTCATTCATCCAGGCATCCCATGGTTGTCTTTTCATCTGCCAGGCACCATGCTGGGGAAGCAGAGGTCAAGAGTGCCTCCCAAGCGGATGAGAGGAGCCCCCGTCCACATACACGCATTGTGAGAAATATCGCTGGGGATGCATATGTGCCCTTCATCGCAAAACAAAAAGAGAGCCTCTGACCCAACTCTGGTACAAATGTAAGCACACTGTCCTCTGCCCACATGGTCAGTAGTCAGTGGGTTTGGGAACAGCATCTCTGGCAGCTTTCTCTGTCAGAGACCTTGGGCTGATCAACCTTATTCAACCACCAGCAGAGCAGTGGGCCAGCCCTTACCTTCAGAGACCGCCCCCCCTCCACTTCAGGGACCAGCCATTCAAATAGGGACTTGGATGCCGGGTGTCACCTCAGGAAGGAAGGAAAAACCCAAACTGAAGGCACGTGAGCTTCCCCTCTGTGCCAGAAACCCTGCTGCCTGTCACAAGCCAGACATGATGTATAGGAATAATAAGGCCCCTTGAATTACCCATTAAGTACTGTCAGCAAATCACATGATTCCTTTTTTAATATTGCACATATCTGGCCCCTGGAAAATGATGATGATGCTATCTCCGCCGGCTGGATAATAAACAGAGCTCCCCCCGCCCCGCCGCCCCCATCCCCCCTCCCCCCACCGAGCCAGGGAGACACAGTCCCTCCTCCAAAGTCATATCAGAGCAAAGGCGAGGAAAGGAAGAAGGAGAGACTCAGCCCACACTCCGGCTCCTGCATCTTGGGCTTCAAGCCAGCACTCTTCTGACTGCCTTCACGGATACAGGAGGGTTCACAAACTTCCCTACCTTGTTCCTCCCTCCAGCCAACTTTCCATGGCTTCCCAGGGAGCATGGCTGCTGTGTAGATGTCACTTGCTCAGAGTAGCCATCCCTGACTCCCCTGTGTAACTAAACCAGGAACCCTCCACGATTCTCCCACCAAGCACCTGTGGTTTCACTTCTAGCAGCCCACCTGTTTGCTTGTTCAATGCATCAGTCATGAGACAACATGCCCCGGGAAGGCAGGAACCATGGCTGCCTTGTTCACAATTCAGCCCCACTACTGGCACACAGTAGGACCTCAGGAACCACATGCTGAGTAACTTAGTAGTAAATGCTGGTAAACCCTGCGTGACTGAACTGGGCCACATTTCCTAGAGCAATCAGCGCATGGCGAACTTTGGTGTGCATCAGAATCACGCCACAGGTTTTCTAAACCACAGACCGCTGGGCCCCATCCCCAGCTTCTGATTCAGTAGGTCTGGGGTGAGGGGAGGGGCGGCCTGTGGATTTGCATTTCCAACCAGCTGCAAGCTGACGGCAATGCTGCTGGTCCAGGGACCCCACTTTGAGAATCACATCCTGAGAGAATCGCCCAGAAATGAAGATACCCGTTTCCTGCCCTTCTGCCTTCTCATCAAATTTATTGGAGCTGTCCACATGAGTACAAGTGACAAGGACAGAAAACAGAGCTCTCTGGATCCCATTTGTCCTATGTAAATAAAATTCTTCTCATCCCTAATAGTGGGAAGGTAAACTGAGGCGAATGGATGCAAAGTGAGGTGGACTGTTCAGCAAGTTGGCACAAACAACACAGAACCCCGCACACCAGATACACAGCTTCCTGTTCCAATCACTGGGCTGCACTTTTCTGACACCAACTGTAGAAATGAGTTGGCTTCCAAGTGGCTTATCAGAGAACAAATTATTCCCTGTTTTGCTACTCTTTCCATTTGAGTTAATCTGCAAGTCTAAAGTCCAAGCAGGTGCCAGAGTTATTCCTGCAACTGGCACCAAACTGCATTCAGAAGCACAATTAGCACTTCGTTAATGTGCCTCAGAATGGGATAATCTACATATTACCCGAAGGCCGCCTCAGTCCCCACCGCACTTCACCTTAATGTGCCAAAGTGCAGGTTGCCCTGCTCACAGGCCTTTACAAATCCAGCATTTGCCAGGCAGCTGTCCGGAGCTTTTCATTTGAAGAGAGCAGGGAGGACCCCCTGGTGACAGCAGTTAAGAATCCCAGCTGCAACCTCTCTTCTTTCTTCCTATTCTTTTTCTTCCTGAACTATTCAGGCCACAAACAAACGGCGGTGGCGGCGGGGGTGCTGACGGGGGCGTCCTAGAAAAGTGGGCACCTGCGCCACAGCACTGGGGAGACACAGTGGCCCAGAGCCAAGTGTTGGAGCACAAGTGTGGAGAGGAGGACCCAACCAAGGGACAGCTCAGCTCAGGGTCTGGAGCCTGAACACTGTGAGAGGTTCCTGCATGGGACGAGGGCCACAGGGGGAGCCTGGTGTGGGGTGCTGGAGCTCCAGAGGGTAAGGAGGGAGTCCCAGGAGGGGGCAGCCAGGCGAGGGGCATGGGTACCTAAGAGGATTGGGAGGGTCTTCCTCACCAGGTTAGGGGGACAGCCTGGGAGGCCAAGAGGGATGAGGAGGGCATCTGTGCCAGGAAGGGGTGATGGTGGCAATGCAAGATTACATAAGGGGAGATTGATCAAATAAGGAAGATCAACAGGAGCCAGATTTCCCACTGTTAGAGACGGAAGCTACAGGCACAAAAAGGATGAAAACTAAAGTGAATCCTGAGGTGTTAGACTGGAATTTGGGGTATCTATGTGAACTGACGGTTTTTAATATTCAGTTAGATAAACATACAAATACACATGCCATTGTATGCGTAGATATACACGCACATATTTCTCCACTCTGTCCACCAAGAGGGTCTGGGAGCCACCCCAGTACCAAAGAGCACACCTAGCCCTTAGATCTTGGTTTCTAAATACCATTCTCCACTGAAAGGAATCAGGGCTCCCTGAAAAATGGGCTGAGTCCAGACAGGGGCAGGGAAAGTACAATACGAATTTGGAATATCTTACTTTACCGTAAGTAAGGAAGCACTCAGAGAATGATGGGGACTTGTGAAAAGGACACTAAAGCTAGATTGGAGGGATTCCCACCGGGCAACTCTGAGACAATTTCAGCATCAAAAGACATAATAATAATAAGGTACAATCCACTGAATAAAATATGAAACACAAGTTCATCCTGATATAGATAAATGAATAAATTGAAGTTTGATAAGGAACGGGATATTCACCTAATCTCAAAGCATCTCCACACATGGTTACTTACAAAGAGGAAAAGAGTAACTTTGCCGTGGAGAAGGCTGGTGACACCACCTTAAACAAAAGTAATCAAAGTCTATATCACCAAGTCTGGGACAAATCGGAATCATGGGATGCCTGATAAGGTGCAATAAGAAGGGCACAGCATCACTTCTATGAAACTCCTGCCAAAGGTGCACAGCCTGAATCTAATCATGAGGAAACATCAGACAAACCCAACGTGAGGGACATTAGTCAAAAGAGTTGGCCTGGAGTCTTCAAAAGTGTCAGTGTCTGGAAAGTTAAGAAAGGACCGGGAATCTGTTCCAGAGTGAAGAAGATTAGGGAGACACAACAACGAAATGCAGTGTGTGACCCTAGACTGGGTCCTTTCACTCTAAAGACCATCACTGGGGCAGCTGGTTGACTGGGGTCTGAGGATTAAATGTTAGTAATGAATCAGGTCGATTCCTGCCTTCGATGATTGGTTATGTCACGTAAGAGCACGTCCTTGCTTGTAGAATATATAAACTAAAGTATTCATGGGTGACGGGCATCATGTCAGCAACATACGCTGAAATAGTTGAGGAAGAAAAAGGTTTTTTGCACTGTACTTGCAGCTATTCGGTATAACTGAAGATTGTTTCCAATAACCCCTTCAAGAAGCTACAGCAATGATGACAGCCACAGACCTGAGTCTCCTGCAGCCAGCATTATCTGGCCGTGCTCTCAATGAGCTCAGTCGGCTTAGAGACACTGCATGTGTCAGCCTCACGCCACCGGGGTGAGGTCATAGTCGTGCCTGCCATTTTAAACATCCTGAGTGGACGAGTGGCTTGAGGGGAGATCAGTGGACGCTGTGCCCTCCGGGAGCCCTGCACTGATTTTGGGAAGGATCCAGGCCACTCAGATTGGGAAGACGGAAGTCTATCGCTGATGTGAACGCTGGGTCTTTGGGGAGGGGAGCAGTGTCCTGGCTTCCGATTCCAGGTCTGGTCCTCATGGGTGCTACTCTCTAGGACTCTACCCTCAGAGGCTTTGCCTCCTCCACCTTTTCATGCGGAACGCTGGCTGGGCAGGAGTGTCTATGCCAAAGCCTATCCTGGAAAGCAGATGTGGTCCTCTCGGGGGTCTGACCTGCTCGCCAAGATGAGAAGCCTCCTTCAGTGTAGACTGGCGTTCACACCTGTGCTCCACAGTGCAAACACAGCAAAGACCTACTAACTGATTCACCCCTAGAACAGGGTGACCAGGTGGTGAGGGGTCTGACAACCACATCGTGAGAAGAGAAGACCCAGCAGAGATGGGACATCTGTCTTTAAACGTTTGAGGAGGTGGCCCATGGGGGTGGCTGGATTTATGTCACGTAGCTCCAGCTTAACACCTAGAACCAATGGTGGAGGATGAAAGGCAGTGGAGTTCAGCTCCACATAAGGAAGGGACTTTCTAATACTGGATCTAGCCAATGCGGGCCAGGGCCCCTGGGTGAGCTGGGATCCTGGAAGTGGGCAAGCAGACACTGAAACGCCATCTGGGAGGGGAGCTGCAGCAGTGACCTCGTCAATGTTAGGATGATTCCAGGGATGACCAGATTACCCTGTATGGCTCTGACTAGGAAAAGAAGCCAGAGCTTTAGTGAGCAGAGTGAAGACAGCATTCCTGGGCTTTGCTTAGGCCAGTAGGACAGTCCCACCAAGCCAGAGCACCTCTGTCTCCCCAGCAGCTCACCTTCTGCCACCCGCCCCAACTTTTCCAGCATCTAAGGTGAGTAGACACAACAAATCCTGAGGAAGGACCAGGACCTCACGGCTCCTCAACATTGTGTCTGGGACTCCGTGGCCTCCCAGATGTGCGGCCTCTCCACCACCACCACGGAGGCTGCCCCCCCACCCCGAGTCCAGCTTGGACCATAGTCCCACGTGTTCCCAAAGACCTCTGGCCCCTCCCAAAGGCAAGACGGCTGGCCTGCCTGGTGAGTCTCCTCCTTCCATCACCTGTTTCTCTTCCTTCGACCCTTGAGTCACTGTCCCTACATCACACAGGTGAACAAGCCTCAGGCTTCAGGTTACAAATCCTAAGCGGAACCGGAGGGCTGTGCCCTTCCTCCCACTTTACCAAGAGCTGGTGAAGAAGAGGAAAGGTCATCGGAGCCCCCGGAAAGAAAGAGTAGGGTGCTGCAAGATTCATCATTATGCCAGTTCACCTGGAGACAGAGGTTAGGTCAGCGCGGAGAGTTTCCCACGCGCAAAGCCATCACCCACTGACGAGTCCAGCAGATACACATACACTGTACGGTTTCATATTTGCGTTCACTGCTCTGGTTGGATTTATTAAAAGAAAGAGACAGGCTTCCCTGGTGGCGCAGTGGTTGAGAGTCCGCCTGCCAATGCAGGGGACGCGGGTTCGTGACCCGGTCCGGGAGGATCTCACATGCCGCGGAGCGGCTGGGCCTGTGAGCCATGGCCGCTGAGCCTGCGCGTCCGGAGCCTGTGCTCCGCAACGGGAGAGGCCACAACAGTGAGAGGCCCGCGTACCACAAAAAAAAAAAAAAGAAAGAGACAGTGATTTTTAAAAAGGTAGAGAAAGGGGACTTACAATAGCACACAGGGATAATGGGTTGTTGCACTGGATGCATTATTCCCCAGGGGCCGGAATAAAGAATTAGAGCAGTGAGATCTTATTTGATGTTTCCATACGCCTGTTGAATTTTCAGCTTGGATGCAATACCAAGCAGACCCAGTAGCCAGCCCCTCCCTTCTCAGCACTGCCACGACAAGTTTTAAGGGAGACCAGTTCAGGCTTATTAGACACTTTTATTATTCAACTTATACCCCACCCAGATCCGTGGGCACAAATCACTTTTACATAACCCATGTATTCACGCACATATAGTTAGCAACTTTGTGTCTCGGAGTTTAGCAGCAAACTCAAAGTTGAAAGCAACCGACAGCCAGACTTTTATTTTCACGGTACTGTTGATAACCCCGCTCCACGGGCTCATCTGCCCAGTGAACGTGCCATGGGCAAGAACGGACGGTGGGCTGGCACACCCAAGACCTGGCCTCTGCACTGGCTCTACTGCTAACTTACTGGTAGCCTTCAGAAGGCAGAACCTTCCCTGCCTCTGTGATCATACCGGCTCTATGTACTTCAGAGAGCAATGGGGAAGAGATGATAAGATCATGAACAGGAAAGTGCTCAGAACAATAGGAAGTGCTTTAAACCTATAAAATTAGGTGCCATGTAGTCAGAATCAGGTTTAAAAAACGGGATCTGCTTTCCGCGCCTGACAGGGGTCCATACGGCTTTGTCCTGGATTCCCGTCGTAACTTAAAGGGAAACTTTCACAATGTCCGGAGCCCTTGACGTCCTGCAAATGAAGGAGGAGGATGTCCTCAAATTCCTTGCAGCAGGAACCCACTTAGGTGGCACCAACCTTGACTTCCAAATGGAACAGTACGTCTACAAAAGGAAAAGTGATGGCATCTACATCATAAATCTGAAGAGAACCTGGGAGATGCTTCTGTTGGCAGCTCGTGCCATTGTTGCCATTGAAAACCAGCTGATGTCAGTGTCGTATCCTCCAGGGATACCGGCCAGCGAGCTGTGCTGAAGTTTGCTGCTGCCACTGGAGCCACTCCTATTGCTGGCTGCTTCTCTCCTGGCATCTTCACTAACCAGATCCAGGCAGGCTTCTGGGAGCCAAGACTTCTGGTCGGTGGTTACTGATCCCAGGGCTGACCACCAGCCTCTCCCAGAGGCCTCTTACGTTAACCTGCCTACCATTGCTCTGTGGAACACAGACTCTCCTCTGCGGTATGTGGACATTGCCATCCCATGCAACAACAAGGGAGCTCATTCAGTGGGTCTGACGTGGTGGATGCTTGCCCGGGAAGTTCTGCGCATGCGTGGCACCATCTTCCGTGAACACCCATGGGAGGTCATGCCTGATCTCTACTTCTACAGAGATCCTGAAGAGGTTGAAAAGGAAGAGCAGGCGGCAGCTGAGAAGGCTGTGACCAAGGAGGAACTTCAGGGCGAATGGACCGCCCCACCTCCTGAGCTCCCTGCTCCTCAGCCCGAGGCAGCGGACTGGTCCGAAGGTGTGCAGGTGCCCTCTGGGCCTGTTCAGCAGTTCCCCACTGAAGACTGGAGTGCTCGGCCTGCCACTGCTCAGGCCACCGAGTGGGTAGGAACAACCACTGAGTGGTCTTAAGCTGCTCTTCCACAAACTCTTAAAACGGAAATACGTTGATGAAAAATAAACAGTTTCTTAAAAAAAAAAAAAAAGGGATCTGAACACAGGGCTGTGAAACATACAGAGGTCCGAGTCATGCTCTGGTCCCACCCCTCATTTCACAGGTAAGAAAGTGGGCACCATGGGCGTCACAGCTACTCGCAGGACAATGGCAAGACCAGTCAGGTTTGGATGAGACAGTTAAGGTGCGTCCCGTACTTGAATGCCCACCCAATGGCCCCTCTGCTTGATTATCTGCACTGACGAGGAGCTCACTTCCTCAAAGGCAGCGCCTTCACCTTCGAAAGGCTTAGGAGACTTTTCAGAAGCATGAGGAAGGAGAAGCAATTTCTGTGGCCTTTTCTCTACCCATCATTTGGCCCAAGAGATACTGAAGACGCCCCACAGACTGCTTCTGCTCCCTCTTCTGTACAATACTTGGTCAGTGGGGCTGTTCCCTATGATACTTCTCTCCTTCAGTCTGTGCGCCCCTGCATCACTGGCTCCTTTGTTCACTCCGCACATCAGTCTCTTTGCCGTCCCGGTTACCCTGCAATCAACGTGCTCTCATTTGCCCAGCACTAGCTCCCAGCTCATCTCTTTGGCGCGGCCACCTTGTCCTTGGCAGCCGACAGTCTGAACACTCAGGACCTCTTCGGTCACCTTGTGTCAGAGCAGCTACTGTCAGCAGCTCCTGAAACTGAACAGGAAGCTGAGGGATCAGGCCTGGACAAGCAGAGCTCCACGTGCTCCAGTCCACTGTTGATACCTGGCACAAAAATTAAGGCCTGAAACAACCCAGAGAAGCGGGCACAGAGCCTGCGGCTTGGCTAGGTGCTGGTCAGGGGCCAGCACCTTCCTTCCGGCAAGGAAGCCCCTGCACTATAGAAGATGGCAAGAAAGACCGTTGCCATGGTGACTGTCGGGCAGCCTAGACTGCTGCGGCCGGTGAGGAAAAGGCACTTAGGCAGGATCAGGATCGTAGTGAGATGCAGGAATTCACTCACAACCACTACCCAACCCACCAGGGGCGTTACCGACTCCAGCTGTGCCTGGACCGTTTCCCTTGTGGTGCACGAGGAGGAGGGGGCAGGGCTGACATTAATCACCCTATAGGAGAAGGGGAGGTCTTCAGGGGTGTGTGTGTGCACGTGTGTGTGATATGTGTCTGTGTGTGTAATGTGTGTGACTGTGTAGTATCTGTGGTGTGTGTCTTTGGGGGGTGGTCTGTGTGTGTGATACGTGATGTGTGTGATATGTGTGATGTATGTGATGTCTGATGTGTGTGTCTGTGTATATTTGTGTGATGTGTGTGGCTGTGTATGATGCGTGTCTGTGAGTGTCTCTATATGATTGCGACGTGTCTGTGATGTCTGTGTGATGTGTGTGTATCATGTGTGTGTAATATCTGTGATGTGTGTGTCTGTGTGGGGAGGATGTACTCTGTGTAATACGTGATGTGTGTGATGTATGTGATATACGTGTGATGTGTGTGTGATGTGTGTGTGTACGTGATGTGTGTTTGTGTGTGATGTGTGTCTTGTGTATGATTGTGGTGTGTGTGTCTGTGAAGTGTGAGGTGTCTGTGTGTGATGTGTGTCTGTATGTGTTGTGTCTGTGTGTGATGTCTTGTATCTGTGTGCTGTATTGTGAATGATGTGTGTGAGGTGTGTCTGTGTGTGTGATGATGCGTTGAGCTGACCAAGCATCAGTGCCTTCTTGGGCAAAGCCTCTTTCTTTTCAGGCCCAAAAGCACAGGAACTCTTGGAGCAGCTGGAGGGTGGTGACTTGAGGCTGAGCGAGTCACCCCTCCCCCGTGCCCCCGGGAGCAGTATGCATGCTCCTCTATTAGCATTAATTACAATGTGCTCTAATCATTTGTTTACAGGCTGCCTCCCCCACTGAAGGAGGGAGGAGCTCGAGCCCAGGGGCTGCGTCTCCTATTTCTGCCCGAGTGCCAGCACTACTTTGTGTCCTCGGCACAAGGTAGACATCCAGTGAGCGTCACCTGACTGAATGACTCTGACAAGGACAAGATCAGAGCATCTGCACTTCATACAGCAGTGCGCAAGATCAAGTTCATTCAAGGAGCAGCAGTGGGGCTCTCGCTCCGCTGGGCACGCGCTGTGATGGAGTCTCCTCACCACGGAGTTCACGCAGAGCGAGAGGGACACCCAGACTGTGGCCCTCCTTCTCCTGTGGCAGGGACACAGCGCCGGAGGCAGGCCCACTGTACTGGTCAGTGGCAGCGCTGGAAGAGGTGCCCGGAAGACCTCACCACGCGGGCATCCACTCTGCAGGTTACCAAGGAAGGACTGGTCTTGTTTCACATTTATTTAGTTGCTTTTAATTTACATCCAGTCCACCTGCTCTTTTTGGTGTACAGGTTTACGCGTTTTGGACAAAGGCATAGAATTGTGTAACGACAATGAAGATACAGAAACATTCCCTCACCGATCTGTTTCGTTTTCTTAAGTAACCACCCATCTTTTTTCTGGCCCCGTTTTTATTTCATATCCCCTTTTAGTGGAGACGTGTTAACTGAAAACTGAGTCAGTTCCTTCCAGTAGCCTAGTCTGATCTGCCCCTCCTCTGAGCCCTATTTGACATTTCAAAGCAAAAGAGGGCAGCACAGGAAAAAGTAAGGTGGGATGTACACCAACTCATCCTGAGAAAGAAGTATTCTCCTCGAGAATATCCCCCTTGAATCGGAAGGGCACACAAGCCAGAGAAGGAACTCTGTGAGGACAGACTTTGCCATACACCACTGGTGCACTCCTGAAAATTAGGATTGTACCTAATCCCAATTTGATCAAACAACCTATCGATCTTTGTCTCTGCTGGTCACCAATCCTCGGCTCTATTTCCGTCACCTTCCCACCTATCCATGCATACCCTTGGAGTTTCAGGGAAGCAGAAGATGGATAAAAATCACTTGCTGATAAACTTAAATGTCACTAGAGATTGCTATTATTTAGAAGGAAACTTTAAGAATATTTTTAAAGGAATAAATATTATCCCAGGAGAACGAGCACATGAGAGCATTTTTTAAAACCATAAAAGGTTGGAATCTGTCCATTCACATTACGTTGCTCTTCGAAGCGGTTCCGTAGGATGCGGCTGATTCCTTTCAAGTTTGCTGTTATTACTCTGAACACTGTTGGAACTTTGCCTCTGAAACTGCCTTCAGAGTCAGTATATGAAGCATTCAAGAAAACCAGCTTCACTTTTCATGTCGCATATGTTTTTGTCAAGTATATTTCCTCCTCCTTGATCCTTGCGAGCTAGTCTCCATTGATTTTCATTAACCTAATGTCCAACCTTGAGGCTGGGAATAGAGTAGTCAAGCATCATTAATTTGGAATCCACCATTTTGGAATAAGAAATAATTCAGACAGTAAACTTCAGCCATCCAATTGCTCTCTTCGAAGGAAGGAAACTAATCATGTATGTAAATCAGAAGGAAACCATTTAAAGCTCCTTAAAAGAGTAAACTTCTCAAGCATTCTCGAGCACACCTTAGATTAAATCACCCTTTACCCAACATATTTGTAGCTCATTATAAATTGCCTTTATTAACCAGACATCCCTCCATGGACTTGTAGAGACAGTATTTTTTTGACCTACTTCCTGTTACTGTCAGCGCTGGGGTGCAGGAAGGTTGCATGTCTTTAAAATGATCTCATAATTCAGACTTTTTTGTGGCACTCCAGCAAATTCAGACCAACCTTCCTCGCATTAGTCTGAATTAACGAAGTTTGACTGCACTGGATTGAACCATATGAAATCAGCAATATTCAACCATTTTTGACTTTAAAAATGGTGATTTTATATGGTTCATTCAATGTAACATATTTCTTTTCTGGGACTCCTTTCCAAGGAACCAAAAGCATTCCCCATTTCCATGCTTTCTTCGTATATTTTAAAGATAAAAGTAGGAGAGTGGGATTAAACACCCAGCCCCTAACCGCCTGCCCCTCAGTTCACAAGTACAGAAACTGCGAGAGTAATAGAAGAAAATCACTCAAACCACAACTGCTTCAAAATGGGACGAAAAAAGTACCAAAACAAAAATAAACAACATCAGAGAACTATCACCACTGCTTTCCCATCACCCAAACTCTTGCCCTCTCCTTCAGACCAGTCTTCCCATCTGGAAATCACTTCGGGGACAAAATATACCTTGCCTACCCGTAAGTGTAATCCATTAGAGCCCAAGAGATTCTGACTGTGTGAAGAAAACTCCAATATCAGACTCCTGAAAGGTTTGGGATGAGAGGGGAGCAAATTAAAGTTTAATAGGATGGAACCTCAGGAAATGGACAAATGTAAATTAGGACAGAGAAACAGAAATTATTCTCACTTATACAAGGCTCCTCATTAACTTATTTGATAGCATTCTGAGAATCTGTTTAATAAATGTAGGGGGCTTCCCTGGTGGCACAGTGGTTGAGAGTCCGCCTGCCGATGCAGGGGACGCGGGTTTGTGCCCTGGTCCGGGAGAATCCCACATGCCGCGGAGGGGTTAGGCCCGTGAGCCATGGCCACTGAGCCTGCGCGTCCAGAGCCTGTGCTCCGCAACGGGAGAGGCCACAGCAGTGAGAGGTCCACGTACCGCAAAAAAAAAAAGAAATGCAGGGATGTGCAAACTCAGAAGAGTGTAAGATTGACTCTCTCTGCTTCAGGGCAAGGATTTGCACTGCAGAAAGAAAGGGTTTCTGATGAGTATTAAGAACTTCCTGGATTGTGAAGGCCAGGAGAAGCTGAGGAAGGAGAGGGCGGCAGACTGTGAAATGTCCTTGTCTGGGGGTATTATAGTGGAGGAGCCCCACTTTGCGAGACTGGGGTTGATTCTGTCTTCATTTGACTTGTTTCATCTTCTGCCAGAGCAGACTGGTCCCCCTCGGCCACAGGGTGCCTCTTGAAGGCTCTGTGACCACTGGGGCAAGCCATCAGAGGACGGTTTCCTCTGAGGGCTTGGGGGCTCCTTCAGCCCTCAGGGGGGCTCCTCCAAGACTATCATTCTCCAGCAAAGACCCTATTTGTAGGAGCCACATGAGGCTTGCTGCCACCAAAGCAACAAATTCCTGAAACAGAGAGGGAGAAACAGCTACCTAAGGGAGCATCTCCTCTGCACTGAGGGGAGGGGGAGGGGAGCAAGTTATGTTTAGCTTATTTTTATTTTTAATTTTTTGTTTTTAAAAAAGATGTAGTGACTGCATCTACTCCTTCATTCAACGGGTTCAACTGGTGTTACTGAGACTCCACAGTGTCTTCAAGAGCACTGTTTCTTTCCTGCCCTCCCACAGTGTCACCTTCATCCAAAGGTCATTCCTAATTAAAGTCTCAATACCTCCCCACACTTCTGCAGCTACACGTCCAGACAGAGAGAAGTTGGGTCTCTTCAAGAAACACTCAGAAGGCTAAGAACATTTTTCCTGGTGTGTTTAGCTTATTTTTAACCAAGTGACACACAGGCATGGAGGAGGAGAATTCGAGCTGGGTTTGAAGCTACAACCTTTCCCGGGGGAGCTGCTACAAGAGGCGCTCTCCATGGACCAGCCTGGTCTCATGTGCCCCATGTCACAGGAAGGGAGCATTTCCCACTCCTGCAAAGCCAAGCAGACCCACCACTTGAGTCTCCCTCTCCCACTGACTTGGGCACAGAGTGGTAGTTTATGGCAACAATTAATGTGGCTCTAAAGGTAAACTGAAAACGCCAAGAGGAGCAAATTTTCACATGAAAATGCAAATTGTTCCTTATATGGGCTGTTCCACAGACACTATGATTCATCATTGACTGTTCAACTGTATTTCCAAGTAAGATCTCAGTGAGAAGGACAGAAAGGCAGAGCCCAAGCCTGGGGAGATTTACAGCTCCTTTTATCCAGATGTAAAGCACACGGCGTTGCAAGGGAATATTAAACCTATAAAATCTCCATCTATCTTGTAGTCCTTAGTTGAGGAGGGGCCAAAGGACACACAAGCATATACTTACATCCTCCAAAATTTGCCCTCTCCAGACATGCACACTCCTTTACTTTCACGCAATTCACCTTTACTTTCCCTTCTTACGTGAAGGCAAACTCATCCATCCACCCATCCATCCACCCATCAAGGCTTTACTGCCAGCCACATACACAACTTCTGATTAAGAAAAGGAATCCAAGTGGGTTTTCCGACGTTCTCTTGTGCCAGCATTCGTAAAGGACGCTTATTAAACAGGAAACACCAAACTTGAGAACTGGACCAGGGCTCAGTGTGTGACCCAAAAGCAATCGTCTAAAAGCTGGAACTCAAGGAAAGCTGTCCCTTAAGACGGGTCAGGAGGGAACGCTTACATAGCACTCTTGGTGTGCCAGCCCGGCTCTGAGTGCTTTATGAATATTAATTAATTTACTGAGCCCCGTAGATGAGTGTGCCCTGAGTGAAAGCTACTGGCACATCACACTCTACTTCTGGAAACTACCATGGAGAAAAATCACTTAAGCTCAGGGTGCTCGCTCCCTGAGGGGCCACACTCTGGGTCTTGTGTGGAGCCTCCGCACGTCCTATTGTGGGACAAACTAGGACCTGGGTGACTGGGCTGCCGAATGGGTGGTCTTCCCAGCCTCCCCAGGCGCCCAGATATCCTCGTGATTCTCTGTGTGTCTCTTCCTTGTAATAAGAAGCCTGACCAGTAAACAACCATGCAAAACATTATTCAAAAGAAACAAAAACAAAAATGAAAACAAAACAAAATGTTATTCCACAGATAACTTCCTGGGTACCAGGGTTTCAGGCAAAGAGTTCCTGCAGGGGAGGAGCGGAAAGGGAGCTAGAGCCAGCGCCAAGCCCTGTTGGTTTTTGAGAGCTGCTGCAACAAGCTAGGAGACTTAGAACAACAAAAATATGTCTCACAGTTCTGGAGAATTCAGAAATCACGGTGTCACAGGGCACCTAGTCCCTCTGAAGGCACTAGGGAAGAAGGATCTATTCCAGGCCTCTCTCTAGCCCCTAGCAGTTCCTTGGCTTATAGCAGCGTAACTCCGATCATCACATAGCATTCTCCCTGTGTGCATGTCTGTGTCCAAAGTTCCTCTTTTTCTAAGGACACCAGTCATGTTGGATTGGGGCTCACTGTACTCCAGCCTGAGGTCATGTTAACTAATTACATCTGCAACTGCCCTATTTCCAAATAAGGTCACATTCTGAGGTGCTAGGGGTTAGGACAACGACATAATGAAATTCGGGGGCATACAATTCAACCCGCAATACTAGCTAAAGGGTTTGAGCTTTACAAGAGAATGTCTTGGGACTGCAGCCTCCAATCATGGCGCCCCTGCATTTGAAATTTGGCCTTAAAAATCCTTCTGCCATCCTTTAGCTTTTCGGATGTCTAAAAACATATTGAGGGGCTATGTTAGGGGCCTCCTACCCCAACCACCTGTGAATGTTTCAGCAGGAGAGACGCGACGATCGGCATTCCCACAGCTCAAATGCAGCTGGCAGAGTTGCTTTGTGCATCCCACTTCCCACCCCCAGCCCCATCCCTTTGTTACTCGATTTTAAGAAAGGTATGGAATTTCTCCTTGCCTTAAACTCACTGGCTGTCCTCCCAGCATGAAGTTGCACTGAGGATGAGTTTTTTTATTTTGGGGGGTTTTTTGGCCATGCTGTGTGACTTACGGGATCTTAGTTCCCCGACCAGGGATTGAACCTGGGCCCACGGCAGTGAAAGCACCGAATCTTAACCACTGGACCACCAGGGAATTCCTGAGGATGAGTTTTTGACCATCCTTCTCATGCAGAGATACACACTCCTCCCAGATGTTCTACCTCACTACCACCCACAAGGACCACTCCTCAGATACCCGTATTCTATAGCGCAAGAAATTGAGAGCTGGTTAGACCATCTGTGGAAGTCCATCTATACTTCCCTCAACTTTCTAAACCAGGCAGAGTAAGCACCTAATTTTTTTATCAGCTTTAATGAAGTGTAATTTATATATGAGAAAGTTCACCAAATTTCATATATAATTCAGTGAGTTTTGACAAATATACACAGACTGTAACCACCACAGTCACAATAGAGAATATTTCTGTCACCATAAAATTCCCTTGTGCATCTTAGTCATCAATCTCCTTCCCCTACCTCTCTGGCAACCACTGATCTGCTTTGTCTCCACAGTGCTGCCTTGTACAGACGTGATAGAAATGAAATGATAAAATATGTATTCTTTTGTGCCCGGCTTTCTTCACCTATAGCATAATGTTTCTGAGATTCTTCATGTTGTTGCTCATTCCTTTTCACTGCTGAATAGTATTCCATTGTATTCATTTGCCAAAATTTGTTTATGCTTTTACCTGCCAACAGACATCTGGGTTTTGTCCAACTTGGGGCAATAAGAATAAAGAATGAAGATTTGAGTGTAAGTCTTTGTGTTGATATAGTATTCATTTGTCTTGGGTAGATAACTAGGAGTGGGGTTTCTGGAAGGAAGAGTAAAAGTATGTTTAACTTTATTAGAAACTGCTAAACCGCTTTCTAACGTGGCTGTACCATTTGCATTCTCAGCAGCAAGGTTCATGTTCATCAAAACTTAAAGTTGTCATTTCCTTAAGTTTTAGTGATACGGGTAGCTCACTGTGGTATTAATTTGCATTTCCCTAATGACTAATAAAGTTAATCATCTTTTCATGCATTCATTTGCTATTTATCTATCTTCTTTGGTTAAGTGTCTGTTTAAATCTTTTGCTTATTTTCTATCAAGGCATTTGTCCTCTTAAGTTTTAAGGATTCTGATCCATGAACATGTTATATATCTCCATTTATTTAAATCTTTAATTTCTTTTGGCAGTGTGTCATAGTTTTCAATGTGAAGGTCTTGCACATATTTTGTTAAATTTTCCATAATTATATCATATTCGTTCTCCATTAATTGTGATGATCCTACAGTTTTTCTTCTTTAGACAATTGATTTTCAAACGTTAAGCCAATCTAGTGTTGCTGGGATAACCTCACGTGGTCATGATATAGTTTTTGTATGTTGAAGGATTTGGATTTGTTAAGATTTTGTTAAGGAAACTGTGTCTACGTTCATGTGGAATATAGTTTTCTGTTCTTACGTCTTTGGTTTTGGTATCCAGGTAATGCTTCATAAAACGTGTTGGGAAGTGCTCTCTTCTATTTTCTGGAAGAGTTTGTGTAGACTTGATATTATTTTTCTTTAAATGATTGATAGAATTAATCAGTGAGACCATCTGGGCCTGGAGTTTTCTTTGTTGAAACAGTTTTTTGCTTTGTTTGTGAAAGATCTTAAACTGTGAATAAATTTCCTTAATAAATATTGGGATACTCAGGTTTTTTCTTTTAAGTGAGCTTTGGTAGTTTGTGTCTTTGCAGGAGTTGGTCCATTTCATCTAAGTTATCAAATTGACTGGTATACAGTTGTTTCTTTCTCTTTATTATCCTTTCAGTGTTTGTAAGATCTGTAGTAATGCCCCATTTCTCATTCCCGTTATTGGTAATTTGTATCTTTTCTCTTTTCTCCTTGATCTGTCAGGCTAGAAGTTTATGAATTTTATTCATCTTTGTGAAAAAATAGCTTTTGTTTTCATGGATTTTTCTATGTCGTTTTTCTGTTTTCTGTTTCACTGATTTTTGCACTTATCTTCATTATTCCTTCTGCTTACTTTGGGTTTAATTTGCTCTTCTTTTTCTAGTTTCTTAAGATGGAAGCTGGGACCTTTTACATGAACTCTATCTGCTTTTCTAATACAAGAAGTTAATGCTATAAATTTCTCTGTAATCACTCCTTTGGTTGTATCTCACACATCTTCATTTTCATCTTATTCAAAATATTTTTTAATTTTCCTTGTGATTTCTTACTTGACCCATGGATTACTTAAAAGCACATTATTGATTTCCAAATATGTGAGGATTTTACATACTTTTTGTGGATTTCTAGTTTAATCCTGTTATGGTCAGAAAAGATACTTTGCTATAATTTTAATCCTCTTAAGTTTATTGAGACTTGTTTTATGTTTCAGAACATAGTCTGCCTTGGTGAATATTCCATGTGCACTTGAAAAGAGTATGTACTCTGCTCTTGTTGGGTAGAATGTTTTATAAATATTAATTAGGTCAAGTTTGACCTAATAGTGTTCAGGACTTCTAGATCCTTACAGAATTTTTGTCTAATTGTTCTATAAATTTTTGAGAAAGGACCACTGGGGTTTCCAACTGTAATTGTAGGGTTTTCTATTTATCCTTTCTGTCAGCTTTGCCTCAGATATTTTGAAGCCGTATTTTTAGGTGCCTATGCATTGAGGATTGTTATGTTTTCTTGGTGAGTTGACTCTTTCATCATTATGTAATCTTCCTCTTCACTGCTGGTAATTTTCCCTACTCTGAAGTCTGATTTGTCTGATATTAGATAATAAAACCACTCCAGCTTTCTTTCAATCAATGTTATCATAGCACATCTTTTTCCATCCTTTTACTTTTAACCTACCTTTGTCTTTATATTTAACGTGGATTTCTTATAGGTGCATATAGTTGAGTTTTGCTTTTATTAATCCAACTGAACAATCCATTTATTTGGAATGTTTAGACTATTTACATGTTAATATGTAATTATTTATATTATTGAGTTTAAAACTACCATCCTATTGTTTTCTATTTGTGCCATCTGTTCTCTTTTTCTTGTTTTTTGTCTTTTTTTTTACTAATCCTATTTTTAGGACACCACTGTATCTCCAATACTAGCTATAGTTTTTTGTTTTGTTTTGTGGTTGCTTTGGAGTTTGCTAACTTATCTCAGTCTGCTTTGCAATAACGTTATGCCTCCCACATACGGAGGAAGAACTTTACAATAGTATACTTCCATTTCTCCCTCCCATCTCTTTTGCTATTGGCATACATTTATTTCAACTAATGCTATAAACCATAAATTACATTTTTTTTGCTTATAACAATTGTTATGTAACACATTTTAAAATGAGAACTAATTTATTTTATATCTATTCATATATTTATAACTTGCAGAACTCTTCATTCCTCTGTATAGTCTAAATTTTTTTTTTTTTTTTTTTTTTTGCGGTACGCGGGCCTCTCACTGTTGCGGCCTCTGCCTCTCCCGCTGCGGAGCACAGGCTCCAGACGCGCAGGCCCAGCGGCCATGGCTCACGGACCCAGCTGCTCCGCGGCATGTGGGATCCTCCCGGACCGGGGCACGAACCCGTGTCCCCTGCATCGGCAGGCGGACTCTCGACCACTGTGCCACCAGGGAAGCCCTGTATAGTCTAAATTTGTATCTGTTTTCATATTTCTTCTCCCTGAAGAATCTAATTTTTTTAAAAATTCCATCCTGCTGTAATGTATTCTCTCACCTTTTTTTGGTCTGAAAACATCTTCATTTCACCTTCACTGTTAAAAAATATTTTTTTAGGTTAGATTTCTAGGTTGAGAGTTTATTTTATCATAAGTGTAAAATGTTGCTACATTACCTCTGGTTTGCTTGGTTTATGATAAGAAGTCTGCTATCATTTCTATCTTTGTCCCTTTATACATAATATGCCTTTTTTCCTGTGGCTGATTTTGTGGTTTCCTGATTATCTCTGGCTTTTAGCAATTTGATTATGATGTGCCTTGGTATGATTTTCTTTATATTTCTCCTACTTTGATCTTGTTGAAATTGTTGGATCTATGGGTTCATATTTTTTATTGTACTTTAGAAACTGGCTATTACCTCTTGAAACATTTTTCCTGTCTCACCCTTTCCTCTTTTCCTTCTGTGACACCAGTAACATACAAAAGGCCACTTAATATTGTATCATAGGTCACTGATGCTCTGTTTATTTTTTTAGTGTTTTTTCTCTGTGCTTAATTTTGAGTCACTTTTATACTATTTATTTCAGTCCATTGATCCTTACTTCTACAGTGTCTTAACCACTGTAATTCCATCCAGTATATTTTTTATTTCAGATACTGTTTTTCATCTCTGAAAGTTCCATTTGACCTTCCTTTATATCTCCCATTTCTCTCCTCATGTTCACATTCTCCTATACTTTCTTGAATATATGTATAATTTTTATAATGATGGCTTTAACATCCTTGTCTACTAATTTCATCATTTCTCTCATATCCTGGTCTATTTCTCTTAATTGATTTTCTCAATTATTCATCTTATTTCCTTGCTTTTTTATGTCTTATAATTGTGTGTGTGTGTCTGTGTGTGTGTCTGTGTGTGTGTGTTGGATTCTGCTCTCATGTGTAGTGAAGTTACTTGGAATGCTGGATAATTTTGAGACTTGCTTTAAGCTTTTTAGAGCAGGTCCACAACAACCATTAGTCTAGTGTTTTGGCTCTACCACTGAAAAAATACCTCTTCTGAGGATTCTACCCAATGCCTCATTTATTAGGAGATCTTCCCACTCTAGCTGGTGGGAACATGAATTATTTCTGCCCCTCTCTGTGCTCTAGCAACTGTTCGGTCTACTGCTTTCTAGTGAGTTCCCCCAGTTGTAGTGAGTTTCCTCTCATGCATGTGCACATCAGTACTCAGCCAAAGATGCAAGGGAACTTCTGCAAACCTTCAGAGCTCTCTCTCTCTGTGCAATTCCATCCCATCCTCTGTGCTACCCGACCCTGCAAATTCCAGGTACCTTGGCCTCCCCAAACTGATATCTGTCTTCTCAAGTGAACAAGGTCACCAAGCTATGTGTGGTTCTCTCCATCCTCACCTCACACTGTGACCTAGAAACTGCCTCAAGGAGCAAGCTGGGACCATCTTAGGGTTTACCTCTCTTGTTTCCCTTCTCTCAGGGATCACCCTCCTGTGTTACCTTCTGTCCAATGTCTGAAAACCACTGTTTCATACATGCTGTTTTGTTTTTTAGCTGTTTAAAGTGAGAACATAAATCTGGTCCCAGTGATTGTATCATGGCTAATGGAAGTCAATACCTATCTTTGAGGAATTTTGAAGGACAGATGTCCACATTTCCTGCACCGATCTATCCTACTGTCCCATTTAACCTCATTATTACCTCTTGTCTCCTGCATATTTTCTCTGGACTCTCTTTGGAACTGCCATATTTTAGACCTACTGGAAAGGACTCAGCACAAGTTCCCAGGGTATTGCCAGAGCTTTACCAACCTCAGGCGTATACTCTCCAGGATGTAGAAAAACAGAAACTCAGCTTTAATACAATGGTCCCGGGGCTTCCCTGGTGGCGCAGTGGTTGAGAGTCCGCCTGCCAGTGCAGGGGACACGGGTTCGTGCCCCGGTCCGGGAGGATCCCACATGCCGCGGAGCGTCTGGGCCCGTGAGCCATGGCCGCTGAGCCTGCGCGTCCGGAGCCTGTGCTCCGCAATGGGAGAGGCCACAGCAGTGAGAGGCCCGCGTATCGCCAAAAAAAACAAAAACAAAAACAAAAACAACAACAAAAAAAAATACAATGGTCCCTTGATCTCCAGAGCGACTTCACCTCTGTCCACTTTGACAGCCAGCACGGTGTCATCTTCCCCAGCCACCCCTTCAAATATTCCCCATAAATCGCCCCAGCCAACCACAAAGGAACCTTCAGCTACGCCTCAGATCAGCAACCTTACAAAAACCACCAGTGAATCTATTTCCAACCTTTCGGAGGCCAGCTCAATCAAGAAAGGAGAAAGAGAGCTCAAAATTGGAGACCGAGTATTGGAGACGCGGTTTTGATCCCTGGTCCGGGAGCTGAGGTTCCACATGCCGAGGAGCAACCAAGTCCATGCGCTCTGGAGCCTGCGTGCCACAACTAGAGAGAAGACTGCGCCGCAACTAAGACCCGATGCAGCCAAATTAATTAATTTTTTTTTTTAAAAAAAGGTGACAGTCGCTCTGTCACCTGTTATTACAGAGACAGGTGAACTTGGTCAGACGAGCTGACCCTAATCAGCGAGGGCGCTGAATGGAGTCCTGGGCTGGAAGCTGAGGAAACCAGGTTCTAGTTCCATTCTGTGGCTTAGCAGCTGTATCCGTTTGCGCATGTCACTGAGTTCAGTTTTCTCATCTGAACATTGAAGGGCTTGAATCAGATGGTCCTTAAGTATCCTTCTAACTTTAAGGTTATGATCCTAGGATCTATCAACAAAGTAAACCTGACCATGGTCCCTTTCTGTTCCCTTGTCCACATGGATAAGTTATGCAAGAACCAGTCATGCCCTGGTTCTGAACACCACCACCCATCAGTTCTCTATAAGGCAGAAGAGGGTCTTCTGGGTTGGGGGACCCCCAGTGCGACCATCCTGCCTCCATGCTCTCATATGAGTGAATGCAGAACCATTATCTAACTGGGCCCACCCTTTATTTTGTTTACTCAGAAAGACATCCATGTGTCATTCCATTTGCCAGCACCTTCTTTCGCATCAACGGTGTACCATATATAAACACGGGTTCCGTATCCCTGACAAATCTAGTCTTCATCCCCCTCCCCAAACGCCACAGGGCAGAGGATCCTTCCTTCCCCACTCCATCTGTTCCAACCTTGACAGCCACCCACTGGGTGCTCCAATCGTCACTGCACAACAGCTCTGGGCCCAGCAAGGGGAGTAAAGGAACAGTGGGGAGCCCGCAGGGGGTTGCTAAGAGTATTACATCAGCCCAGCCTCCAATGCTCCCAAGGTCTGGGCAGTCAAGTCCTGAGAACACATTTTACTCCCAGAAGAAATCTAGTGCAGGAATCTCAGGAAGCAGATAGTCATCTTCTGGCTCTGGTCACTCTATCGTCTCCATCCTTGGGTGACCTTGGGCAGGCACTTTCCTTCCCTGGACCTTGGTTCCCTCCTATCTAAATGTGGGTACACCATTTCTGGAGCCTCCATGATCTCAGTGTTGTTGATAGGACAAATAAGATCCTAAATAAAAGGACAGAGTTTACTGAATGCAAGGTGGTGGCGGCAGTGCTGAGATAATTAGCTTTCCTGCACTGAGGAGCTGCAAATACACACACACAGGAGCTTTCTTTGCAGGCTTTCAGGCTGTTAAAAGATACTGTGGCTTCCCGTTTCACCCCTAGAGTTTCTTTGTGTTTTCCTGAAGAAAAAGACAGAGGAGGACTTCCCTGGTGGCTCAGTGGTTAAGAATCCGCCTGCCAATGCAGGGGACACGGGTTCGAGCCCTGGTCCGGGAAGATCCCACATGCCGTGGAGCAACTAAGCCCATGCGCCACAACTACTGAGCCCTCGAGCCACAACTACTGAAGCCCGTGCACCTAGAGCCCGTGCTCCGCAACAAGAGAAGCCACTGAAATGAGAAGCCCGCGTACCACAACAAAGAGTAGCCCCCACTCACCACAACTAGAAAAAGCCTGCACACAGCAATGAAGACTCAACACAGCCAATAAAAAAGACAGGGGAAGGAGGTAGGAGGTTGCAGATTTACTCCACAGTTGTTGTTTTAGTCTCCAGAGGAGCCAGGCTTGTTGATTCAGAGAGACTGTTATCTCTCTTAGGGCTCAATGAAGCTCACCTTCAAACCAGATGCTCCTTTTCTCCTAGTGCTCAGTGCAGGCAGAACCTGGGACAGTAGTGGATCAAGAATGGGTAGGGGCTGCTGTGCAGATGATGCCCTGAGAGCTAAGAACCCAGCTGGGGGGAAGAGGGAAAGGAAATAAGGTGAGAGGGATTCTGAGTGCCACTTCCTGCAGTGGATGCAAGAGATGTCTGGGAGGAATCTGAGAAGTCATTTTTAATAACAATACCCTTGTCTGCCTTGGCTCTCCCTTGGGATACAGGGGGCTAACAGGGAGGGAAGAGTTACACATGGATGTCGTGGACCACTGGATGCAGCCACTGCCTCAGAGGCGGGGGCTAAGGGAAGGAAGAGAGCCATCCAAAGAATTCCCAAAGACGTGATGTTAGCGGCAGGAACAGAGGAGAAAGAGGCCATTCAAATACCGATCCAGGCCCCGCTTGGCTCTAGGGAGGGAGGAGCAGTGCAACCCATGAGGGAATGATGGGCCCACAAAGAACAGACTTCCTAGGACAAGATCCGTCATCACCCACTGTAGAGTCCAGACCTGCGTGCCAATACCTTCAGGAAAGAAGAGACCAGGGTGGTGTCGTCCCTAAGGGACAGTCTAAGCCAGGCTCCTCCTCGTTACCCAGCCTTGTCCCTGTCATTCTCCCCCCCCCCCCCACATATCTCTCTGTTCTGCCCTCTCAAGGTTCCCTTGGTGACCCACACACAACCCTCTGCCAGGACAAAGCACAGTGTGCCGGGCTCTTCCGAGCAGGCCTTTCTGGACCATCTCCGTGCTCCCTGAGGAGCCTCTGTCTCTGCACAGAGCCAGCCAGCACGCAGGGAGTCCCCAAAGAGAGGGCTTTCTTATTGAAAGCAATGCAGTGTTTCTTTCAAGACCTATTTCAGCCTTAAACCTGAGGAATTCTATCTCTGAAGCTCTCAGTGGGTCCAGGGATGGATCACGTTGGGGTGGAGAGTGAGCGTTAGTAAGGATCAATTCCAGTGCACTGGCTTCCATTCACTCCCACTTCTCTGGGCCTGGCCTCTGGGAGCTAAGGGAGAAGCTCGGGGTTTGTTTGTGGTTGTAGTGGCGGGGTGTGTGTGTGTGTGTGAGTGTGTGAGTGTGTGTGTGTGTGTGTGTCAATGTGTGTGTGTTGGCAAGTATCTGTGTGTGAGCTCAAATTTATGTACTCACCTTGCCCCTTGGGTATCACTGGCCTTTACCCTTGGTACAATAATCTGTCTTTAGCAACTCCCACCCCAAGTCAAAAAAATGTCAGTTTGGTTCTCCTTTTGTTAAATCTTAAATCTGTGTGATCCTCTCCTTTCCTTGGCTCGTTCAATCAAGCTCATGTTTACCTCCCCTCCTTTTCCCACCTCCTCAGCAGGGACACCTGTGCCTGAGCAAAGGAACAGAGATGCTCAAGTGGAGGTTGATGTAGAGCCTTGGGGTTTGGAGACCAGACTGATGGGACCGCTAGGTGTCTCCAGTTTTCCTCGACTCTTGGAAACCCTGAGCAAACCAGCTTTCTGTATCACTGAATTCCTTGATTTTCTCAAACTTGCTCTTCAGGTGAGCTGTAATAAAGTGGACAGGCATGGGCATTAAGAAACAGACTCAGCTCCAACACTCGCTAGCCACATGATTTAACTTCTCTGGATCTCAGTTTCCTTATCTGTGCAATGGGCACAGTAACAATATCCTCGCTGCTTACCTAGGAGGGTTAAAGGAGTTAATACATGTAAATGAACATTCTGAACTGGGAAAGAGGCGGACCAATGAGAAGCCTGCACGGCATGAAGGAACAGTCTGAGCTCTGGAGTCAGAAACCGTGGGTAAGTTACTTAGCTCTCAAGCTTCAGTTTCGCCACACACAAAACCAATGATCCCTAAGCCTTGAGCTCACTGTAAACGGTCAAATGAGATAGTGTACATAAAGCTCTTGGACCACAGAAGGGGATCTCTGAATGTGAGGTCTCTTCCATAGCCACTTTCTCAGCATTCCTCTTGGAAGAGACTCTTCGGATTCCCGGAACTTTTTTTTTTTGAGTGGTGATCGTCTGAGTGTGCTTCTGGGCACAGGGGTCCTGGGAGTATTCATCAAAACTCAATTCAAGGCAAGTCAATTCATCACTTTTCTTTTGCCAAAGGGTGATGTGGCTTCCCATCAACTGAGTCTTGGAAAACCTGCTTTTGGCGAGTGAGCCTGCCTTCCGGAGGGATTCTCTGGGGGAACTGGGCTGACCCGGATGCAAGTTTCATGAGTCCTTGGCTCAGAAGCAGGAAGCACTTTGCTTCCAGCACTGTATGTTGGCAGCTGAGCCCTACACTCGGTGGCTGATGTTCTGTGAGGTCTCCTGTGGGCTCTGCATTGTCACCAGGGCTCATTTATCGATACATGATCCCCCATCTAGAGATCAGGGGACGAGGGCTCCCGGCAGGTCCTGACTCACCCAGGCTCACACAACCCCCAAGTGGTGGTGACAGGCTGCCCACCTCTAATGGTACTTGCTTTCTTCACGACAGCATGTATGCCCACGTCTTAAGACTCATTAGCTTCTACACCTGTAACAGGTAGGTAAATGAAGGCTCGGGGGGGCAGGTAGTTGACTCTGTGTCCCAACAAGGCAAGCCTTTGTGTTCCCTGAGGGGGCATGTGTCCTTCTAGCTCAAAACACTTCAAGACTTTGGTCTCTGTGGCCTAACACATGGTCTTCTCCCCCCAAATTCTAAGGATTGAGGACTTGCCTGTTGCCAAATTACCCTCTAGGATTATGGCTCCTCTAAGCCAACTCCCTAATCCATCTGAAGCTCTCAAATACAAATTGCCTATGGAAGCATCCAAGGCGACTGATCGATAGGCTGTGTCTAAGGCAGCCGATCAGACCAAGCTCAGGGATCTGAGAGGCAGCTGTATCCACTTCCCTGAAATGCAAATCCCACCCCGAGCCACTGCGGCCTCCAGATCTGAGCAGCATCAAGTCCCATCAAGCGCTGCCTGATTTGCCTTCAACATCTGAAGGCTGTCAGCAGGGAGGGCGCCACCAATTAGTCCATCAGTGAGCGGGAATCAGATGTAAGGCTGCAATTGCCCTGGGATCCACATAAAAGTGTCAACATTCTAGAAGGAGATTGATGGGCCCAAGAGTTTATAAAGATTCTGGCTCGAAGAGAAACAGCAGTCGCTAGCAGAGAATACATAGTTCTTTAGCTCCTGGATGTCCTGCTATTAAGGAAACGAAGTCCTATAAATTCCTTCTCTTAAATTCCTCGCCTCCTTCCCTTTCCCAAGGCTGCCCTGTGGGCTCTTCTCTCTGACTGCGAGAGTCTATCAACAGGCTCCTAAATGCTCAAGAGAGTATTTGACTTCCACGTGCCAACTGGGTGATCCATCCAAATGAAAGTTTGTTTGAAATTCCATCTGCTTAGGGCAGAGGCATGTATACACCCCAGGGAATACATAAGACGCACTGGGGTGTAGAAAGAAAAAAATTAACTTCTGCTAATTTTTCTAAGAACAAATTTAAAGAAATTAAGCTTTACTAATATATAATATTCATCTTGATACTTACACCCCTGCTCAGTCCATAGGGGGAGCAAGCAGGGGAGTGGAGGCCCCACAACTAAGGGGTTGACAGTGGTGTCCTCATTCAGTCCTTCGCTTTCAGCCTTTTTTGTATAATCAACCCAAGCTGCACTAAATCAGATTAATCACAATTCCGATCCATATAACATTTCATCATTAGACATTAATTCATTTATATATTTTTAACAATGCAAAAAGCACACATCAATCTACCACCCAACAAGAAGCTAGGACCTCAACAATAATTTCCACCCAGCTATGCAGCCATTACCCATCCCATCCTCCTGCTGTCCCCACCTAAGGTAGCCACCATCCTGAATCACAGATCCATTGTTCCTTAATATAGGAACAATGTTGCTTCTAATACAGCGCTAACTCATCTGTATGTATTCCTTAAAGGTGCAGATTTTTATATTAGTTGCTTTTACCACTCTAAAAAAGGGGGGGGGGTTGTGCTGTATGTAATCTTCTGAGCCTTTTCTTCCGTCACTTAATATTACTTTGCTAAGATGCATCCATATTACTTCATGTCACAGAGGTTCATTCACTTTCACTGCTGTGTAATATTCCTTTATGTGCCTATACTACACTTTACTCATCCACTCTGCTGTTCGTGGGCATTTGGGCTGTTTTCATTAATAAAGTTAAATTTATTTTAAAATTAAAATGAAATGCAAATATCCAGACAGTCTTGAATATATATATACGGCATATGTAAATGTATCCTCCGGAAGGACTCACATACAGAATATGTATCCCTGGAATGTCTAAAAATACTGCTATGCTATTGCTGCCTTCATCAACTAAGATTTGCCTCATTGTTCTAAACCACCTTTTGTGAGTAAAGAGAAACCTAATCACAAGATCTGCTAAGTTAAAGAGGATGTGTACATGTCAAATTGTATCCAGAGGTATTGCTGGGGATAAACCCACTGCAGATGTAAATTAAATAAAAACACTTAAGATGCAAAGAAAAAAAATATATATATATAAAGAATATCAAAATTCAGTAAGAGGGAAGAGACTCAAACACTTCATGAGGAAGAATACCCACGTGACCAATAAATATATGAAAAGATGCTCAACCTCGTTAATCTTCAAAGAAACTCAAAATAAAACCACACTGAGATATGACCTCACACCCAACACAATGATGAAAACTTGAAAGACTGACAACATGAAGTGTTGGCGAGGATGTGGAGAAACTAGAACTCTCACGCCTGCTGACAAGAGCACAGATTGGTACAACCACTTCAGAACATGGCACTGTCTATCAGAGTTGAACATACATATACTCTATAACCCAGCAATTTCACTATCCAGCCAAGGGAAATGTATACATATGTACACCAATATATATATATAAGAATGTTTACAGAAGTATTATTCATCAGTTTAGTACAACTTATAAATGTAAATTCTGCCCCAGAATTTAGACATCCTTCAGCATACCTACGACAGGATGTAAGAGAGACTAGAACTTGCCTCTCCCCAAAAAGGTGTGTGATGAGGGTATTCCTGGGTACACTGTGCTATAGAGAGGTACCCCCCTCAACCTCCTTAGAAAAAAGTGACTGTCTTTCTAGAATATCAACTTGGGGATCCAGTACGAAATATCCACTTAACTTCAGTGCCAACATTGTTCCATGCATGGCCTGCTGGTCCAATCATTCATTCATGCATTCATTCATTCATTTTTGTTCATCCAATGCCAAATCTAGAATAATATAAATAACATATCTGTGTGTTCCTCACCTTGGCTGGCCCTCTCTCAGTGCTCCCCACCTGTGCCAGAGATAACCATTATACTAAATCACCTATATACGTACGCCTTCTATTATGTATCTTTTCAGTTTTAATTCTGAAGTTTAGAAAACAGGTATTGTACTCTATACAGCCTTCTAGGACTTGCTTTTTTCCCATTATGTTACTAAGATTCACCTGTGTTGTTACATGCAATTCATTCATTTTCACTGCTATAAAAATCTCCATTTTGTAAAGATATCATCATTCATTTATCCATTCTTCACTCTGTCGGCCTTTGGGTTGTTTCCAAACAGTGCTGCTATGAACACTCTTTTTTTTTTTTTTTTTGCGGTACGCGGGCCTCTCACTGTTGTGGCCTCTCTCATTGCGGAGCACAGGCTCCGGATGCGCAGGCTCAGCGGCCATGGCTCACGGGTCCAGCCGCTCCACAGCATGTGGGATCCTCCCGGACCGGGGCACGAACCCGTGTACCCTGCATCGGCAGGTGGACTCTCAACCACTGTGCCACCAGGGAAGCCCTATGAACACTCTTATTCCTGTCCTAACACCCACCATTTCTCACACTACTGTTAAGGCTATATTATGCTTCTGGACTTGTGTTTCTGGAAAGGTGATAATGATAATAATGTGATGATGACAACTAACACTTGTCTGACGTGTTACCCGTTACAAAGCGCTCTTATCAATGTGATCTAATTCGACAACTCTAGACACAGGCCAGCCTATCGCAGGGTTGGGAAGTAGCTGAATCCACAGCCGCTGGGTCTTGTTTAATGAATTATTCTGATCCACGTTCAGGCATCAGGACTTAATTACCATTTCTGTCCCTGTAAAGACTAGTTTCAGTGCAATATGCTATTAAAAATGGGCGGGACATTTTATGTCAGTGGGCATTTGAGGAAACTGAGGCATATATTGAATACAAAGGCCATTGGCAAGCAGCCAGAGCTGATACCACCAAAGATTCTTTTCCCCTTCTCCAGCCAAAGGTGAGATGCTCCAGGGCCTGAGAGAGACCTGGGCTGTCTGGGAGGTGGGATTCCTCCTGGAGTCAGCCACCTGGTACCCTTTCTCCCAGGATGAGAGTGAGTTGCCCTTGACCCTTTCCTGGCTGGCTGTCCCTCCCAGTTCCCACATCCACTCCTCTCCTGGGAGGCCAGGCTTGGGAGCAGGATGCCAGCCCTTCTCTGCTCATCCCCTCACTGAATAACGAATACCAGCTAAGTGATGGGCTGGTGCCAGTGACCTCCCAGCAAATCTTCCCCTTGGAACTTGGATCAATAACACTTAGCTGCTCCTTTTCAGCTTGGAAGGTGGGCAGAAGGAAACCTAGCCTGGGCCCTTCCCCTCAGGGAGACACTGATCTGACAACCCCCAAGCCCACCCTCACAAGGCTCTTACTGATCGCCGACCTCCCACGGGGTGTGAGTGCAGGAGTGAAGCAGTGTGTCCACAAAGGACTGATTACCCTTCTGTCTGCAGCCGAAGTCCCCCATCTCCCATTAGAATGTGAGTGTTATGCTCCATCTCCAGGAAAGGGCTCCTGTCCTGGGAGCTCTGGCCTGGGCAGCCACGGGAGCTCAGGGGAGACTGTGTTCTGGCTCCTTTGGGAGCCATCAGCCATCTCATAACCTTGAGCTGCTTGGGTTGGGACTGGGGAGGATGAGAGGGAAAGAGGAGGCGTTTCTACATTGATGGTCAATTCAACAGCCTTGGCTGGGCTCCGTGTCTGATCTAGGCACTGTCAGGTCCAGCCTGGATCTGGGAATCATACCCTCTCACACACTGAGAGGTCATGTTGCAGAGTTTGTACGGGTAAGAACAGCCAACACTCACAACGTGCTTCCTTTGTGCAGGCTCTGCTCCAAGCCCTTGGCTTATAACTCTTTGAATCCTCTGTTACCTACAAGGTGCACACTAGCATCTCCACTTCAGAGATGGGGAAACTGAAGTGCAGAGAGATTAAGTGACTTGCCCAGGGTCACAAGGCTAGTGGGCAGTGAAGCCAGAGATTAAATGCAGGCAGTCAAGTTCTAGAGTGCATGGTCTATGCCACTACACCAAGCCTTCCATGACTCTACCACCTGGGCAAACAGGGGCTCTGGAGGCAGACGTTCCTGACTCTGAATCCAGCTGTTATTTACCAGTGACATGATGGGCAAGTTTTGCAATCTATTTCCCTGAGTCTCTCTTTCCTTATGTGAAAAATAGAGATCGTGAATACCTCCAAGGGCTGTTGTAAAAATAAAAATGAAATAATGTGCAGAGTAGGTGTTCAACAGGTATTAGTTTTCTGATTCAGAAGCTGGAGTCCCTTGATCCTCTTTGCGGAGGGAGGACTTCTGATCTGGGGCAGGAAGGCCCTGGTCCATGTTTGGGGTCCTGGTATCATAGCTTCTCCTTCTTCTCTGGTTGCTGTTTCCAGGTTCCTCTTCCCGACACCTTCCCAATACCCCAGCCCTCTTCAAGGGTTGGGGGAGGCGGGAAGGGCCTGTCACCACTCCCCTCCCCTGGTCTGCTGGCTCCTGCCCCCCTGCTAACCTCCCTGGCTGCAGCTCATACCTGGTTATGTGGACTTCTGAGGCCACTCTCCATAGTTGTGCCCTTCTCAAGGAAGGTTTGGCCACATCATCTGGGACACACTGCTCTGCTGATGCACAGCTTAGATCTGTGGCCAAAGAAGTTCCTCAAAGTGGCCTCCCCCCTTACCTCTGAATTAAATGTCTCATTCACAGCAGACCTGGTGCATTGGTTATTCAATGCTGTGTAACAAATTATCCCAAACTTAACAACTTCACACACCAGTGATCGTGTATCATCTCATGCTTCTGGTGAGTCAGGAATTTAGACAGGCATGTGGAGGATGTCTTATCTCTGTTCCATGATGTCTGGAGCCTCAGCTGAAGAATTTGGAGGCTGGTGGCTGGAATCACCTGAAGGCTCGACTGGGGCAGGAGAATCTGCCCTCAAGGTGGTCACTCATATGACGGATAGTTGGTGCTGCCAGGCTGCTTCCTCTCCACGTGGGCCTCTTCACAAGGTTGCTTGAGTGTTGTATTAGTCTGCTCAGGTTGTCATAGCAAGGACCACAGATTGGGGGCTTAAACAATAGAAATTAATTTTCTCACAATTCTGGAGGGTGTAAGTCCAAGATCAAGGTTTCGACAGAATCAGTTTCTTCTCAGGCCTCTCTCCTTGGCTTGCAGACTGTGCCTTCCCCTGTGTCCTCACAGATCATCCCTCTGGGCATGTCTGTGTCCTAATCTCCTCTTCATATAAGGACACCAGTCATATTGGATTAGGACCTACCCAAAATACCTCATTTTACCTTAATTACCTTTTTAAAGGCTCTATTTCTAAATACAGTCACATGGTGAGGGTCTAGAGGTTAGGACCTCAACATATGAACTGGGCAAGGGGGACACAGTTCAGACCATAACGAGTGTCTCTGTGATGTGGTGACCCCAGAGACCAAGAGGGCAGGAGCCACGTCTTCTACGGCCCGGGCTTAGGAGCCACACAGCATCGTTTCCTCACTCTGCTGTTGGTCACATGGGTCAGTCCCATTCAGTGTAGGAGGCAAGCGAGGAGAACACAGGCATGAGAATAAGCTTCTGAAGGAGAGACCTGGAAAGCACACAGTCGCTCTGCCAAAGGCTCCCATCACCCTCAGCGGTCAGGACAGTGGCTCCAGAGGAGTGAAGAGAAAGGGCTGGAAGCGTTCCTCTCAAACCATTACCTCTGGGGTAGTCATTGTCACTGCCCCTGTGGAAACCTGGGACTGATGTCCCTGGTGTAGAGAGAGGTTCCATCCCGCCCTCTGGTTCATGCCTCCTGCTGTGTAGTGTGTGTACCCTGAGCAACATCGGCCAAGTCTCGGGATGGAGCGGACACTGCCAGGTGGGCATCGATGAATGAGATACACGCTGTTTGCAAGGAGCTTGTAACGCAGCACATGGCATAGAACAGGTGACAAAAGACTAACTACCAAGTCAGACTGCATCTGTTCATTCCCAGTTCACACTGGGCCACATCGTGGCTGAGGAGAGGGAGGCTCTACTCCTTTGTCCTGAGTAGACCGGACTTCAAAGCAGAATTGTTATTCTTTCTCCCTTATTTGTTTAATCCACAGAAAAACAGAACTGCTGCCGTCCAGCATCGGCTACATTTTTCCTGGGTCAAAGATCTGTGTCTGGGACACCGGATGATCTGCAGTCCATTTACTGAGTCCTCACTGGGTGTGTGTCCATGGAGATGTGGAATGAACTTGAGATTGGGTCCCAGCACAACCCTGACTTAGAAAGAGCCACTCAGCCCTGATGACCGCTGCCTTGTCCAAGTGGATGTGGACTTGCCACTGACCTGGGGCTGGAGTCATAACGTACAGCTCTCAGTCCTGCCTTGGAGTCGGTCCCCCACAGGCCTGCCAGCCTTCCTCTCCCACCGCGTCATATATTCCTGGGATTTGGATTGACACCAAAAGAGTCAATCCTCCCCACCCCACCTCCCCATCACCTTCCTTCTTGGCTAAAATCACCCAGCCCAAGTTCTACGGGAGAACAGCTCATCCTGCGATAGTGCCTTCCCTTCCTCAGGATCTCTGGACTTGATTCAAACTTCCCACACTCCCCCCCAACCTTATTAGAGAAAGGGAGGATTCCTCCAGCCCCAGCTGGCCACATCCCTCATGCACCTCATCCATCATCCCGACAGATGGTTCCTAGAGAGAAGCCATGAGCAGGACAGGGGTAATTAGGATCCATTAAGGAGATGAGGCTGAGCTGCAGGGGGACCATTCATTGCCCAGCCCCCTCTTCTAAATGGGGCCATCAGCCACTGTGAGCTTGCTCCCCCTGCCCCCCAAGTTCCTGGGGAGGATGGGACAACAGTGGGTAAATGAGCATCTTGAGGACAGAGAGGCCGGGATTTGAGGCAAGGGACCACAGGCCACATTCCGGCAAAGGAATAAGGACCCCCAGCAGGATCCAATGAAAGGGCTGTTCCTGAGCCAGGGCCTCAGCTTATGAATCCGAACTCTGCGGTCAAGGCTGCTTTCGGCGGCCTCCCCACGGGGCCCAGCCCAGGGCCCGCCTCTGCAGAGGCAAAGGAGAAGGTAGCCCCCAGGTGCCCGGTGGCTCTCGTGGAGCCGTCTGCAGAAGGCCCCTGCCAGCAAGCAAATGTGCTTCACGAGAGAAGGTTATAAATTAAACTCGCAGCGCTTTCATCAAACACCTTCTTCCCGATTCATGTGTCAGACTGGCTGCCTCCCTGAGAGACTGAGAATGCTCACAGCCAGCCCAATTCATTTTTTCTATTTTGATCAGATCAGAAATATGGGTGTGGGGGGGCAATGGCAGATGGTGATGGGGTGGAGAGTAGACAAAGGGGTCAAGTGTGAGAAGCACCCACTGCAGGGGAACCAAGATCCATGATCCCCTTTCTCCTAAACTCAGGCTTGACTCAGTCAGAGGAAGAGGGGGAGCGCTTGTCCCAGGATGTGGGGCCAACCCTGGAAAGGACCGGTGGCCCGAAAATGCTCACACCCCCCCTGTGCACAGATCATGACTAGAGAGTGGGGCTCCCAATCTTCAGATGGTGCCAATCACCAGAAGCCCTCAGAACCCTCAGTAATAGTCTGGTTGTCTGGTCCTGGAGGCCCCTCCCTCTGGGGCAGTGAAGACGCACAGGAGAGCATCCACCATCGAGATGCAGGTGCACAAAGATGAGGCAATGATTCCTAAGTCAAGGCGTGGTGCTCTGCCACCCATGACTGGCCCCATCCTCAAGGTGGTGGTAGCAACATTTGTCTCCATCTTCTCACCAGGAGACAGGCTCAGAGATGCGGAGTGACATGCCAAGGTCACACAGCTGGTAAACAGCCAAGTCTGGACCTAACCAGCCCCTGTTTTCAGCAGGAAGTCCAGATTTTTAATACATGAAGACCTGTTTATATCACCTAAACCCTGACAAGTCATCCATACTTTCATAATCCAGTTCCTCCTTGGGGATCTGAATTCTTCACTCATTCGTTCATTCGTGTCACAGTGGCTGGGATTCCATGCTCCCAATGCAGGGGGCCCAGGTTCGATCCCTGGTCGGGGAACTAGATCCCACATGCATGCCGCAACTAAGAGTTCACATGTCAAAACTAAAGAGCTGGCGAGCCGCAACTAAGGAGTCCACCTGCTGCAACTAAGACCGGGTGCAACGAAATAAATTAATAAATAAATTAATTTAAAAACTCTAATCCAAAAAGATACATGCACCCCTATGTTCACAGCAACACTATTCATAATAGCCAAGACATGGAAACAACCTAAATGTCCACTGACAGATGAACGGATAAAGAAGATGTGGTACATATATACCATGGAATACTACTCAGCCATAAAAAAAGAATGAAATAATGCCATTGGCAGCAACACGGATGCAACTAGGATTATCATACTAAGTAAGTCAGAAAGAGAATGACAAATACCATATGATGTCACTTACATGTGGAATCCAAAATATGACACAAATGAACCTATCTATTGATACAAAACAGAAACAGACACGTGGACACAGAGAACAGACTTGTGGTTGCCAAGGGGGAGGGGCTTGGGGGAGGGATGGAGTGGAAAGTTGGGGTTAGCAGATGTCAGCTATTATATATGGAATGGATAAACAACACGGTCCTACTGTATAACAAAGAGAACTATATTCAGTATCCCATGATAAACCATAATGGAAAAGAATATTAAAAACGTATATATAGGGCTTCCCTGGTGGCGCAGTGGTTGAGAGTCCGCCTGCCGATGCAGGGGACGCGGGTTCATGCCCTGGTCCGGGAGGATCCCACATGCCGCGGAGCGGCTGGGCCCGTAGGCCATGGCCGCTGAGCCTGCGCGTCCGAAGCCTGTGCTCCGCAACGGGAGAGGCCACAGCAGTGAGAGGCCCGCGTACCGTAAAAAAAAAAACAAACAAACAAACACGTATATATAGGTGTAACTGAATCATTTTGCTGTACAGCAGAAATTAACACAACATTGTAAATCAACTATACTTCAATTTAAAAAAAGTTTTTTAATTGGTCCTATGATCTTGATACCTACATGCCATGCCCTTGGTAACAGTGCTCACGCAGTGGTGGGACAGCTCACAGCCTGAGCCCTGATCTACACCAGGCCATGGAGTTGAGGCAAAGTCTGGTTGATCAGGGCTCCACAGCATCACATTCTGTGGCCCAACAAGAGCCCAGAAACAAAACTTTCCCCCTTTGGTCATGTAGTTGAACCCCATACCTCTTGAGTAAAAAAGCAAGAAGATGTATTTTGAATATAATTCAATTTTGGGTGTAGCACATATGCTTTCTGAAGTGTGTTTGTTGGGTCTTTAGCAGTTTGCTGTTTGTTTGTTTGTTTGTGACATCAAGTTCCATGATGTCTGCTGAAAGGAGCAAGGAGAAATAGCGGTGCAGGACCACGGAGAGCAGCTCGGGAAACCGCTACCCACTATACCCTTCATCCTGCTGCCCGGGATCTTCCGGAAGGCACTTCTTGGCTTCCTCTTTCCCACGGCCCTCAGAGAACAGAAACGGATGAAACCTGAATCTTGGGGACCTGTGTCTGGCTGAGCTTCCTGCAGGGACTGAGCTACTTTTGCCTTTCTTTGCTGGTCTTAGTTAAGGTAGCAGTTAAGTCCACATGAGGCCAGGAAATGGGAGATGACAGTTACTAATGTGCTGAGATAGATAGATGGGGAGATAGACAGATAGGTAGATAGACAGACAGTGCTGACGCTTGATATTAAGTATAAGAGAGACTAATAATTCAGACAGGCAGAAACTTTGGAATCCACCTTGAGGCTTCCCAAGGCAGAATGCAGTGACTGGCCACACATCTGCGTAATAGCTTTCTTGTTGTTCCCTTTGTCCTTTTGTTGCTTTGACTAAATGCTTCTAAGCACCCTGTTATTTCTCTCATTCCTGTGAAAGGACCGAGCCCGGTGATTTGTAAAAAATCGTAACTTTCACCAGCACAATGCTGTCATACATTTGTAAATTTGGGAATATGAATGGACACAAAGCTCTTGATACCGTATGTCAACACATATATATGGAATTTAAGAAAAAAAATGTCATGAAGAACCTAGGGGTAAGACAGGAATAAAGACACAGACCTACTAGAGAATGGATTTGAGGATATGGGGAGGGGGAAGGGTGAGCTGTGACAGGGCAAGAGAGAGGCATGGACATATATACACTAACAAACGTAAGGTAGCTAGCTAGTGGGAAGCAGCCGCATGGCACAGGGATATCAGCTCGGTGCTCTGTGACCACCTAGAGGGGTGGGATAGGGAGGGTGGGAGGGAGGGAGATGCAAGAGGGAAGAGATATGGGAACATATGTATATGTATAACTGATTCACTTTGTTATAAAGCAGAAACCAACACACCACTGTAAAGCAATTATACCCCAATAAAGATGTAAAAAAAAAAAAAAAAGAAACATGGAATGTCTTGAAATAATAAGAAATGTTTCTAATTCTTTTGTTCTTTTATGACCTCAATAAAATTTTAGAGACATCTTCAAAAAAAAAAAAATCTAGAAACAATAAATGCTGGAGAGGGTGTGGAGAAAAGGGAACCCTCTTGCACTGTTGGTGGGAATGTAAATTGATACAGCCACTGTGGAGAACAGTATGGAGGTTCCTTAAAAAACTACAAATAGAACTACCATATGACCCAGCAATCCTACTACTGGGCATATACCCTGAGAAAACCATAATTCAAAAAGAGTCACGAAGGGCTTCCCTGGTGGCGCAGTGGTTGAGAGTCCGCCTGCCGATGCAGGGGACACGGGTTCGTGCCCCGGTCCGGGAGGATCCCACATGCCGCAGAGCGGCTGGGCCCGTGAGCCATGGCCGCTGAGCCTGCGTGTCCGGAGCCTGTGCTCTGCAACAGGAGGGGCCACAACAGTGAGAGGCCCGTGCAAAAAAAAAAAAAAAGAGTCATGTACCAAAATGTTCATTGCAGCTCTATTTACAATAGCCCAGAGATGGAAACAATCTAAGTGTCCATCATCAGATGAATGGATAAAGAAGATGTGGCACATATATACAATGGAATACTACTCAGCCATAAAAAGAAACGAAATTGAGCTATTTGTAATGAGGTGGATACACCTAGAGTCTGTCATACAGAGTGAAGTAAGTCAGAAAGAGAAAGACAAATACCGTATGCTAACACATATATATGGAATTTAAGGGGAAAAAAATGTCATGAAGAACCTAGGGGTAAGACAGGAATAAAGACACAGACCTACTAGAGAATGGACTTGAGGATATGGGGAGGGGGAAGGGTGAGCTGTGACAAAGCGAGAGAGAGGTATGGACATATATACACTACCAAACGTAAGATAGCTAATGGGAAGCAGCCGCGTAGCACAGGGAGATCAGCTCGGTGCTCTGTGACCGCCTGGGGGGGTGGGATAGGGAGGGTGGGAGGAAGGGAGACGCAAGAGGGAAGAGATATGGGAACATATGTATATGTATAACTGATTCACTTTGTTATAAAGCAGAAACTAACACACAATTTTAAAGCAAAGAAAAAAATAAAAAAGAACACCTTGACTCCAGAAAAAAAAAATAGTGCAAGGAACCACTCCTTCTGCCCCTCCAGGAAATGGGATATGACAGGTGTGCCACCTCTTCAGCTGTCCCATGCTTAGAAGGGCCCTCTGATTAGAAAGGTCCTATGCTTCGTTTAAAGCAGGGGTCCCCAACCCCCAGGTCGTGGACCGGTACCAGTCCGTGGCCTGTTAGGAACCGGGCCGCACAGCAGCAAGTGAGCGGCGGGTGAGCGTGCGAAGCTCCATCTGCCACTCCCCATTGCTAGCATTACCGCCTGGACCATCCCCACGCCCCACCCCCGTCCCTGAAACCGGTCCCTGGCGCCAAAAACGTCGGGGACCGCTGGTTTAAAGCGTGCAGTCACTGTTTAGAATTTCTCTGCCATTTTCTAACAAGGAGCTCCACGTTTTCATTTCATACCTGGCCCTACCAATCACGTATGCTTCTCTCTCTAAGTCAACTTTGGCCGGGATATGGCGGAACTCCAATGGCAACTGGGCACCATGTGACAAAGCCCCCCAATCAACGATCCACCACAGCATCTCTGCCTCCTCTGGGTCTCACCTAGCTCCCCAGCACCCTCGATGGCCGTGACCCAGAGCAGAGGGGCAAATCCCACTAGCCGGCACTCCATCTGATGCCAGATTTCCTGAACTCAGCTGTCAGGCTAGCCCGGCTCATTCATGAAGAGATGGAACAAACAGAAGCACAAAGATTGTTGTCTGGACAGGACTTTTAATAGCTGAAGTCACTTCCTTCGTGCAGAAAGCCTGAGTAAGTTGGGAGTGGTTCCTCTGGTCCTAGGGCTTCTAATGGTCCCAGTAAGAAGCTCCCAGTAAGGAGCTGCCGTGCTTATGCTGCTCATACCTGCTCCCTCCTCTCTTCTGCACTGTTCCAGATAAACGTCATTCACCTGTTCCTAAAATAAGCATTACCAGAGTACTCCAGGCTGTCCTAGGCATTGGGGATCCACGTGTAAACAGAGAGACTCGTTCTATGCCTTGACGATCTTATGGTCTCATCACAAATGAGACCCAAATGCCTCATCCATCCATATACACATTCATGTGGGAAGGGCCAACTGCCACGTGCCTGCCTTGGAGCCCATTGTTATCCTCACTGGAGTGGCTGCCCCTCTTTTCTGACAGCTCATGCCTAGTGAACTGGATATCCAGAATCCAGCTCAAAACATCCTTCTGTGAGGAGTCCTTCTCTGTCCAGCTGCATGCTGGTCACTGCTTTGCGCCGCTCCACTCAGCTGCCTCTGTGCTGCACCCACCTGGAGACCCAAGTGCTTCTGTGTCTCTCTGTGTTCTTCAGTTCCTATGAGGATTACAGATTTCCTGGCTTGACAGGAAGTTCACAGATCTGGGGTCTGTTTCCCCGTGTTCCCTCATTACTGTCCCTGATGTAGCAGGTACTGTTTGCTGCCCACATAAACCCATTGCCCTCTTCTGCCTGGACAGTGGACCCCAATTTTGTTTCCATAGTCACACTCTTCCCAAGCCTATCTTGTTGGGAAAGGTGACCTTATCTCTATCCTCCTTCCCTAGGAAGATGAGGCATGAATCTTGATGGGTCTGTGGGGAACCCCTTCTTCTTCCATCATTGGATTCAAATGGGTCATGTGACCTAGTCTTAGCCAATGAGATATGAGAGGAATAATGGGGTGGCTTCTAAAAAAAGATTTTCAATCAACAAAAATAGAATCCTGGGAGGAAATGGCCCCTTCTCTTCAGCTGGATCATGTCATGTTTGCATGTGATGCCTGGAACTATGGCAGCTATCTTGTGACCATGAAGGACAAGACCAACAGGTCGAGGATGACAGTGAACAATGATTCAGAGAAGCTGGGTCCCCAGATGACACAGCTGAACAGATGTTAACCAATCTGGTACCACCCTACCTACTTCCAGGATTCTTGCTATGTAACCTAAAAATTCTCTGTGTCACTTAATACATATTTATTTAGGTTTTCATTCTTTGTAGCTGAACATGTCCTAAATGATAAACAGGGTTTTGCCTGTAATATATGTGCCTTATGGGTTTTCTCTGACTAATTGTTAGGTTCGAGGCAGGCAGGCAGGCAGATCTCCTTGGAACTAAGCTAATTAGACTGCTTGCAGGAAATGTGAGTGGCCCATCAGAAAAAGAATAAAGGCTTCCTGGTGTTTCTGAGGTGCAGTTCCCTCCTGTCCCTGACTGTGACTTTGACAGGATGGAATACAGGAAACTAAGACACTGAGGAGGAAAGTCTTGACCCTGGTTGCACCACAATCTAACTCAGTTTAGACCACCTGCTTGGAACCAACCCCAAATACAATTGGGGCATGAGAAAAGTTTGTCTTTGGTGAACCAAGATTCTTCTGTATAAAACTGCTCAACTCTTTGATGATAAGTTCATCCCAAGTAATTGTTCTATGAACCATTTTCTATCCCTTATTTTATGCTCAAGGAAAAAAAAGGGCCTACCCACAAATAGGAATGTTTGCATTTTAATTGTTTTAGAGATGATTTATAAAGCTGAAAGAATGGATCTCTAATGGTGGAATTTCAGACTTTATCAGTTCTAGATGATCTACTTTTAGACAGATTGATGTCCCTAAAATCCCATTATATCAGTAGCCACCAATTTCTCCTGCTTGAAGGCAGGCCTTACCCCTGCCTTACTCTGCTATGACAGGTAAGCTTATCTTAGCTGTCATGACTCTTTATCCACTCTCTGCCCTAAGACAGATTTTGGTTGACCCTACTGGCCAGTGGATATTTTTGTTTGCCCCAATTAAAAAGGTGAAAGGGAAAGAAAGGGGTAAGAAGACCTGCAGGCATGGGTCTGGCAGTCACCCATCCCCTCTCTACCTCTCAGAAGCAGGAAGAAACAACAACAACCACTTTAGCTAAAGCTGTGGAGTGGCCAAAACACTCTGGGCTGCCCCCAGCAGGGTAGAGAAGCTCACAGATAGAGCAGCCTTCTTCAGCATTGCCCTGGCTTCAGGGAAACAAGGTGGTCTTTGGCTACAGGTCCTATTTCTTCTGCATTTCCAAGTCTCCCCTTGCTGAGAAAGTCCAGCCTTGAAAAGACCTGGGAGAGGGGTCCACTGAAGGGGCATAACTTCTGCCAAGGAGACAAGAGAACGGTGAGGGAGGGGCCCAGATCCTCTGACCACTGTTGAGACTTCATAGTGGAAGAAAGGAAGGGAGGGAGAGAGAGAGGGGATATGGGGATATATGTATACATATAACTGATTCACTTTGTTATACAGCAGAAACTAACACAACATTGTAAAGCAACTATACTCCAATAAAGATGTTTAAAAAAAAAATAAAGGCAGTTGATTTTTTAACTTGCTACTGCTTTATAGCTTTGTATAAAATGTTAATGCCATGTCATTTGCAGAACTATTAGATCATTTCAATGAAAAAGTAAAAAAAAAAAATTCTCTCTTCTTCTGATGAAAACTCTAATTCAAAAAGATACATATACCCCAATATTCATAGCAAAACTATTTATAATAGCCAAGACATGGAAGCAACCTAAATGTCCATCAACAGATGCATGGATAAAGAAGATGTGATACACACACACACACACACACACACACACACACACTATGGAATACTATTCAGCCATAAAAAAGAATGAAATAATGCCATTTGCAGCTACATGGATGGACCTAGAGAGTATCACACTAAGTGAAGTAAGTCAGAGAAAGACAAACATCATATGATATCACTTATATGCGGAATCTAAAAAATAATACAAATGAACTTATTTACAAAACAGAAACGGACTCAACAGACATAGAAAACAAAGTTAAGGTTACCAAAGGGGAAAGGGGGGGATGGGATAAATTAGGAGTACGGGATTAATAAATACACACTACTATGTATAAAATGAACAAGAAGGATTTACTGTATAGCACAGGAAACTATACTGAATATCTGTATAACCTATAATGAAAAAGAATCCGAAAAAGAACATATATATGTGTGTGTATATATATATATGTAACTGAATCACTCTGCTGTACACCTAAAACTAACACAATATTGTAAAACAACTATACTTCAATTTAATAAATAAATAAATAGACTACGGAAAAAATATGTATAGTCTCTCTTATTCTTAGATTCCTGCCCAGAGCGACTCAGTTACGTGTTCCAGAGTTTCACAAGATCCTCTCCCATAATCCTCTAGCCAGTGTCTCTGCCTCTCATTGTCCCTCAATCCTCCATCGCGATGGTGAGGGAACGGCAGCCACCGCTGAGTGGGGCACAGTGACCAGTGGTCCAGGCACAAGAAGAAATGTCCAGGCCTCACAGGAACTGGAAGGAAATGCGTCTGTTTCGGTGCTTTCTCAGAGACCCAGACACCTGGGCCTCCCTGGGAGGGCTCAGAGCCTGCACAGACCAGTGTGGAGCAAACCATTTCCCACAGAGCAGGCAGGCAGACAGCACTGGGTGATTTTCTGTCTTAGCACCTTAGAGACAGAAGGCACTAAGGTGTAGGAAAAATAAGACTCCAAGCAGATGGAGGATGTTACACAGCTTAATAAAGTCAGGGAGAGTCAGGCATTCTCGTAAGAGGCTGGGGACAACAGGCTTGGGCTGCAGCAGTGGCCCACAAAGGGGCAACCAAGGGGTAGTTATAAGCTGAGACGTCTGTGAGCTTTCAGTATTTTTAGGCAAAGAGAAAGGATCTGAGGCACTTGGTTCCAAGGCAGAGTGGAAGCTACTACAAGACCAGATGAGCCCTTCCCAATGGCAGGCCCCTCAGAGAGATGCTAAGGTCACCCTTAGGGGACCCGCTCTGTAGCCAGCAATTTCCCTTCTGCAGGGCAAACCTGCCAGCAAGCCTCTCACCAGCACACAGGCCTCCTCCTGCTTCCAGGCTGAGGGACGAAGAAGCAGTGGGACAGAGTCACAGTCCCTCCTCGGGCATCAGCCAGGTGGGGCCACCCTCACCTTGAGTCTGGTTGCTCTGGGGGGAAGAGAGAAACCTATAGCCATATTGACTATAATAATCAAAGTAATCACAATGATTCTCCCCACCTGCACAGAGCTGTTTAGCTAGCAAGACCCTTGTTTCTTTTTTTACAGTCTTTTTTTAAATTAAATTTTATTTTATTTATTTTTGGCTGTGTTGGGTCTTCGTTGCTGTGAGCAGGCTTTCTCTAGTTGCAGCGAGCGGGGGCTACACTTCGTTGCGGCCTGTGGGCTTCTCATTGCAGTGGCTTCTCTTGTTGCGGAGCACAGGCTCTAGGCACGCGGGCACAGTAGTTGCGGCACGTAGGTTCAGTAGTTGTGGCTCATTGGCTCCAGAGCGCAGGCTCGGTAGTTGTGGCGCACGGGCTTAGCTGCTCCACAGCATGTGGGATCTTCCCAGACCAGGGCTCGAACCCATGTACCCTGCACTGGCAGGCAGATTCTTAACCACTGTGCCACCAGGGAAGCCCAACCCCTTTGTTTCTACTGTCAGCCCCGATGTCCCTGGGTAGCTGGCCAAGGAAGGAGAAGGATCCCCGCTCCATCCCTCATCTGCCCAGACTCGGGCCCACGAGAGGCCGTCCACGCAGGGTCTGGCCCTTGCTTCCACCACTGGCGCTTGTGGCCTTTGCCTGGCTGTGCCCTTCCTATTTTCTGGTGTGCGCCATGCTCCCATGATGGCCCCGCCCTGGAAGGAGGCACTGTCCACACTCCCTGGGGCTGGAGGGACCCTCAGAGGACGTTCAACAGCTGCTCCTGCCTCTGGGAAGGACAGGCAGCTCCTGAGTCATTGCAGGCAGATGGGAGCCCGTCCTATTTTTTTTTTTCAAAATATCCACAAGGAATGCCACCATCTGCTTAGGTAGTCAAATGTGTCTGATAATCTGACAAGGCCAAATGGGGAACCGCAACAGCACCATTCACTGCTGGGAATAGCAACCCGAGGAAATGGAAAGAAGCCCTTCTCTCAGAACAGCCATTTTCAAGTTTGCAACGCACTTTTTGGGGAGCTTTGCAGTTTTCGAGGGTCCTACCTATGGAGCTTTTAAAAGAAGCACTTTTTAAATGTGGGTCCCATCCTCAAGACTCGGAATGAGCAGGTCTGGGATGTGATCTGGCCTTTTGTGGTTCTGAAAAGGTCCACAGGTGATTCTCACGCACAGACAAAATTGAGAGCCCCTGGGCTGCATCATCTCATTACCTCCTCAAAGAAACAAAGGCTTCCCTGAAAGACTGGAGACACATAATGTTATTTTCAATTTGTAGATGAGAAAACTGAGGCTCAGGACACCTAGATGGCTTGCCCAGGCTAACACATTTAACTAAGCTTAGATCTAAGAGCAAAATCAGGTCTTCAGTCCGCTGGTCCATGCCTTCCCATCTCACCATGCTGCCCATCAGAAGGGGGAAGGTGAGGATGCTAGGAAGCTCTTCTTGCTCAAGAACGTACCTCCCAGGAGGGTGGAGCCTGTGAGTTACTCACACTTTAGTTAATCTCACAGTGTTCGGTCATGTCAGGTTTCCACATCACTGTGGGGAAACATAGCAAACCAATGAAACGGAGGTTATCTTTCCAAACTCTGAGCAGTGACAATGGAAGACCAGCCCCCCAACCCCCAGGAGTAGTATGTGTGCTCTGAAACTGTTTAAGGCACTTTCCAAACTTTTCTGATGCTAAAAATCTCCTGAGACACTGCAAATTCTTTACTTAAAAAAAATTAAAGAAAAAGAAAAAAAAAAAAAAGGAACTGAGTCAGAATCTCCACAAAAAGGGATGGAGAAAACAGCTTCCACAAGCTCCCTGGGGACTCTCACGGTCACAGAAGTTGGGGGAAACTGCTCTAAGGTGGTGGTTCTCCACAGCACAGGGTGGTTATTCAAGCATGACAGCACTCCCACTCAGCACTTCCGTCTTTAAAGCTGTCCTTGGGGCCTCTCAGGTGACAGGAAGTTCCATCTAGAGCAGGATCTCTCGACCTTGCACCACTGCTATCTGGGAGCAGATCGTTCCCTGCTGGGAGGGGCTCCCCCGAGCACTGAAGGATGTTTAGCAGCATCCCCGGCCTCTGCCCACTAGATGCCAGGAGCAGCCCCCACCCAGCTGTGCCAACCAAAAACGTCTCCAGACATTGCCAAGTGCCCTGGAGGACAAAGTCTCCCCGAGTTGAGAACCACTGGTCCAGCGTAAAGGGTGGAGGCTAGTGTGTAGACAGCCCAGCTGGTCACGGGCCGCTACTGGCACCATGTGCACTGAGGTGACAGTTACAACTTCTTAACGCCTCAGGTCCTCCATCTGTGAATAGAGATGATGTCTGTCTTGCAGCGATGTTGTGAAGACGGATTACGATCCAGAAAATAAGGGTTCTGATTAACTCAGTAAACGTCATCCAAAGGTGGAGGGAATTAGCCATGGGTCCCCTAAAGCATCTAGGATTAACACAGCAGTAAACCCCATAAAGGCCTTATTATGGACTAAAGTGTGCCCCCGCCCTCATAGGTTGAGGTCCTAACCCCCAGTCCCTCAAAGTGTGACTGTATTAGGAGATAGGGCCTTCAAAGAGGTAATTAATTAAAATTAGGCCATTAGGGTGGGCTCTAATCCAATCTGGTGGGTGTCCTTAAAGAAGAGGACATGTGGGGCTTCCCTGGTGGCGCAGTGGTTGAGAGTCCGCCCGCCGATGCAGGGGACACGGGTTCGTGCCCCGGTCCGGGAAGATCCCGCATGCCGCAGAGCGGCTGGGCCCGTGAGCCATGGCTGCTGAGCCTGTGCTCCGCAACGGGAGAGGCCACAACAGTGAGAGGCCCATGTACCGCCAAAAAAAAAAAAAAAGAAGAGGACATGTGGATACACAAAGAGACACCAAGGATGTGTGTGCACAGAGGAAAGACCACATGAGAACACAGAGAGAAAACAGCCATCTGCAAGCCATGGAGAGAGGCCTGGGGAGAAACCCATACTGCTGACAGCTTGATCACGGACTTCCAGCCTCCAGCACTGTGAGATAATAAATTTCTGCTGTTGAGAGCCTCCCAGTCTGTGGCATTTTGTTATGGGAGCTCCAGCAAACGAATACAGGCCTCTTCCTTGATTCTGCTACCAAAGCAGACACCTGCCTGAGCAATGATTCCAGATCCTGCTCTTGGCACATCTTCACCACCTCGTGGGTCATCTCTACTGGACCTCATTTCCCTCCACTCTTCCCTGGGAAGGGGTCAGGGGGTCAGGAGGGAACCACACAGCCGTTCACAAACAAATCCCAGGGTGGTCAAGGAACCTTCTGTGCCCAATACATTCACTTGCTCTCCTGTCCAAAGCCCTTTTGGGGGAGCTTAACAACGGCACACAGGGCTAATCCTCCAGCACAGACTCTTTGCTAAACCAGGTTTTCAGCTCAGGGTAATAAAACTCTACATGCCTACACCACAGTGATTAAAAGCCATCTAGATGAGAAGGTGTGCTTTCCCAGTGTTTAATAATCAGCACTGCAGTAGAAATTTGGCTAGAAATTTGATTTTCTGGAGAAGGCACCTGGGGACCAGGCTTTTCTTAATAATTTAAGGGCCATATGCCACATAGGCGACCCTCCACTGACACAGGACATATAAAGATATAGAGCGTGTCCTGACAATAGCTTTAACCTACATCGATCATGCTGGGGATCGGGCACAGTTATAAGTGCTGCACCCACAGGCAACCCTATGAATTGGTACTATTGTTATCTTCGTCGTAAATGAGGAAACTGAGGCACAGAGCCGTTATGCATCTTATTCAAGGCCCATAGCTAGGGAGCGGCCAGACCAGGCAGGAGCCAAAGCCAAGGAGTGTGGATGTCTTGAGGAGAGGAAGTAGTTCCTGTTCATTCGGGCTGCAGCCCCTCCGCACCCCTGCAAGGCCGAGCACAGACGTACCCACTTATGCTACCCAAGCGGTCCCAACACGAGAAGCACTATGGGGTCGTGGAAGGAGCATGAGCTTTGGAGTTCGATGGACTTGACGGGGGATCAAACAGCTTTGTGATCCTGGTCAGGCTACTTAGCTCTCTAACCCTGAGTTTCCTCGACTGTCAAAATGTGAAAGCACCTCACACGCTATTTAAAGGAAATATTAAGACAGTCTCTGTCATAAAACGCCTAGCGTGGTACCACGCACTAGAGCTCCTCAGTCAACATTTGTTCCCTTCCCTCCCCCTCACTTCTTGTTAAAGGACTTTGTCACTGACTCCTCAACTGGGAGAAACCTTCCTCTCGTGTCAGAAATCATCCCTCAAGACCACTGGTGTCTCCAGTTTGTTCAAAGGCAGGCTGACCGGTGCACATAACCAGGGGCTTTTTACTCTCTGCGTTGAACTTGGTCCCCAACCTTCCCTCTACCCATACTGGAGTGTCTACCATGTGCCCGACTGTTCTAAGCCCTTGGATCCTTCAGTGAACAAGACAGAGATGGGCTGCCATCCTTACAGTGCACACATTTCAAACTTACAACGAACTGTGTCTGGTTGCTTGCTTAACTGCGGAGTCCTGTCTACAGGGTCATATTCACCTGGTTCTATCTCGAGGACTGCTCTGGCCCACAGCGAATTTGAGGGGAATTGATAACCACCCTTGGACCCATTCTCTTGGTTGGGGGATTCTTTTGTATGGTCTGGAGTTAAGCCCTTCTCAGCTGTTAACACCTGGGAGTGAAAGAATTTATCCAAGAAGGAACACCCTGTCTCCCATCTCCCAGCCCAAGCTCTACAACTGTGTCTCCCAAGTGACAGGGAGCAGGCTCACCATTTCTGTCATAAGGCGGAGGAGGACAGGAGGAGGGGGGAAACCAGAACCTTCGGGACCTCTACTCTGAAGTGGGTCTGTGGGGCATCACTTTGGTGCCTCAGCCTCCACTGCCTTTCCTGGACCAGGTGAGAGCCGGGGCCCAAGCCCTCTCACTGCTGTGAAGCAGACATTTAAGTTTTAGAAATGACTTCTTTGGAAACTGCAATGTCTCTCCCTGCTGTCTCCAAGGTCATGGATATTACAGAGAGGAGTCATTCCTTGCCCTGGGGAGAGAGAGAAATTGAATCTAGAGACATCCCATGGATCATCGAAGCGGCATCTCCTACATTAAAAAAAAAAAAAAAAAGAGCAAAAAACACCCCACCAAAGAGGCAGCGGCCAAATTAACTGTTTTCCTGATTAACAAAACACAATTAAGCCCCAAATGCCGCCGCTCGGGGGAAGGTTGTTCGCATTTTTTTCTGGGGACTTTTCTAGTCATCGAGCAATGACAGCTTCATTCTGATCCCAGCCAAGAGGGGCCGAGAAAGAAATAACGCCGCAGACTCATTGCAGCCACGCTAATTCCTCTCCAGGGAAGCGAGACCCAGCCTCAGACGGAGGGACGTGAAAGCAGAGGAAGCGCTGTCACTGGGCAGCAGTGATCATGGCCAAGGGGCAGCCAGCATCCCCAGGAGTGGGAGAGGAGGGAGGAGGTGGGTGTGAGCTGGGGCTCTTGGAGGACAGGGACCCTAAGAGTCAGGGGACCCAGAACTGCTCCATGCGGAAACTAGCCTCTCTCCATGCATATCTGTTCGGTGGAGAAGGGAAGGAGGGAAGAAGGAAGGGATTGCCTGATGTGCCTTTATGAAACCACAGAGTGAGGACAATGAAGCATCCTCCCCAGTTTTGAAGGCAGTAATGATAATACTTATTCACTGAGCATCTACTTTGTGCCAAACCCTCTGCTGGAAGCATCCACGGTCTCATTTCACCTTCCCAACAACCCTGCTCATTTTAAATGCAAGCAAACCTAAGCTCACAGAAGTTGAGTAGCTTGTCCAAGACCACACCTGGGAAGCAGACTGACACCCAAGTCTCTGGGACTCAAGCTCACGTGCTGTCAGCCAGAGTCTTAGCGGCGCTTTCTCCTGGAGGCTACCAGCCGAGGCGGGCACCGACACTCTCAGGGGCAGGGCTCAAGGCAGCGGAGTCAGCTGCTCCATCTGCTTCACCAGCCCCTTTCCGCTGGGCCAGGGTTTCCATGGAGCTAAATCACAGCGGCTGGGGAACCCCTCAGGGCCCATGTCTGAAGATACCCTCCACGCTCATGTTGGCTCCTAAAGCTGGAGGTGCCTTTCCACCCACGGATAGGGAGCTAGTGGAGTGAGAGGCAGGGATGAAAGAGGGACGGACAGCCAAGGGCAGAGGAAGGCAGCGAAGCAGGGTGAGCTGGGCAAGCGATGCAGTTTGGGTTTTTGAATCAGCGGGGACCCAGAACGTGCCACCAGATCCTGCCACACCACATTCCCTCCGGCCAGGGCTCCAATCCCTTCGGTGGGAGGGCTCAGAGCAGCACATTCCTGTCCCCGGGTGCTCCCCACCGATCCAGGGCTCACTTATCCAAAGTCCTCAGCCACGTGGAGAACCCCTGAGAGCCAGGTATGGAGCTGACAAAACCTCCCAGGGAGGAAACTATGGAGGTTTAAATAGGCGATGACATAAAGTGAAGAACTCCAGATTCTCAGCTGGAGCTACGTTTCAACAGTGAAAAAGCATCTTAAGCTACTTGACTGTATCTTAGCTCTTCAGATTTTTTATGCATTAAATAACAGCTAGATCTTAATGAAAGCTCGTTACATAAATTTGGGGAAAACAGCAACAAAAGCACTTCTTTCTTATAACACAAGACATCAGCTCCTTTATTGTTTCATTGCTCTTGGCATGAAAGCAGGTTACTGAGAGCAAGTACTTCACAGGGCTACATAATTTTGGTATTTTTCACCTTACTATCAGGGCTAGTGACTCCGAAGATCATTTACCATCAGCAAAGAACAATCCATTTCTGATATCCTTTTTTTCCCCATCTCTCCAGCTTTTTTTTTTTTTTTTTTACTGATTCAACACCCATCAACTGATAGCGTGCATTGCTCACCTTTATCCACAGCTCTGGAAAACAACATGTGCTACAAAAATTACCTGGGCCACTAGACTCTAGCCTCATGAAAGTACCATTTAGAAACAAGGGAATTCCCTGGCGGTCAGGTGGTTAGGACTCAGTGCTTTTACTGCCATGGCCCAGGTTCAGTCCCTGGTCAGGGAACTAAGATCCTGCAAGCCACTCAGAGCCGCCAAAAAAAAAAAAAAGTCAAACAAGGCTTTGTACAAATGCCATCATAAAGAAGCCCCAGGAAATGGACTAATAGGTGGGCTCAGGGGGAGCAGTACAGTGTTGTGACTAAAACCCATGATCTGGAGTCAGACTGCTTTGGCTCAAGCCCTGGTTCTACCACTTACTGCTTGTGTTTGAACAGCATTAAAGCATCTTAAGCCACTTGACTTCATCCCAGCTCTTCAGATATTTTATGTATCAGAGAACAGCCAGATCTTAGTGAAAGCTGTGAACCTGGGGCAAGCATCTTAAACCCAAGCCTCAGTTTCCACATCCAAAAAATGGGGTGGTAATGGTCTCTACCTCAACAAAATGTAGGGATATTAAATTAACCGATCATTGTGAGGCGCTTGGCACAGAAACCTCCTGATAAAAGTAAGTCATCATTATTGGATTTTTATTATGACAAAAAAATTATTGAAAATAACTGGGCTGATCAGTCAGGATTGTAAATGTTTACTGTTATCATGAAATCCACGGCCAAGGTCAGTGGATAGGCACTGTCATGAATGTAATAAAATTGGCTTCTGCCCCTAAGCCTCCTGTGACAACACTTGACAAGAGCTGCCTCACTCACTCTGGGCCCTGCCCTGTCCCTCCCCTGCAAAGTGGGTTAGACTACCCACTCTCTGAGGGTCCTTCCAGCTCCAATGCTGTCTCCACTGTCGGGGGAAGGGTGATGCAGGGAGGATCTACACCATCTGCACTTGGGAGAAGGGGAAAAACTGCTTGGAACTGATCTTCTAACCCCTGGCTGGCCAATTTTCATCTGATTTACACTCTCCCTCATGCATGAGGCTGCCCCAACTTCCCCTGGTGGGGCGTGAGTAGCCAGGATGATAGGATGAGGACCCACTGCCCCCTCCCACACACACACACACACGTGCACATGTGCACACACACCTCCTCTTGTGCCCGATGCCTCCGTTGCAAAAGACAGGTTGATTTAAGTCTCCTCTGGGGGCAGTGTCTGCACCAGCTGGTGCCTCCGACAGAAGAGGCTACTAAGCCTCCCACAAATGGTCTGGAGTGAGAGCAGCTGGCTTCCTGGCAGGAAGAAGAAGAGCAAGAAAGCAGACACCCCACCCCACTGGACCAGCTCTCTTGCTTGGCCTTCTCTAACCCAGGCACTTAGGCCCAATCCAGGCTGATGCCTGCTGGGGCCCAGCTGGGATGGAGGCACGGAGTGTGCAGCACAAGGGCCCCTGACCTGGCAAGGCCCTGCTCCGCCGGGCCACCCTGAGAGATGAGCTGCTCACTCAGGAAGGGAGACTCGAGGGACTGAGTCCCAAACCCTGGCTCACTGCCATTTCAAGCCTCAGTTTCCCTAGTTGGGCTTCAAGCCAGCTGCTCAGGCCCTCCCTGATCACTGGGAGATCAAGACTGAGATAACATACACAGGTGTAAAAATGATTCAGAGAACCGTCCCAAACCTCAAGATGAGATCAGAACCTGCCATTTCAAAGCCGCAGCACCTGGGGCTAATCCGCCACACTCAGTTACAGGATTTGAAGACAGATGCCTCCCCGGGGCGCTCTGCCTGCCCCATCGCTCCTCTGGGGCTCCCTGGGACGGAATTTCAGACCTTCTCCACAAAGCCTGCCAAGCAGCTCATCATCACCTCCTTCCCTTCAGACTTGCCGAATCCCCTGCTCTCCACTCCCCATACCCACAGGCGCTCGCCCTCACCCCCTCCCCGGGAGACTGAGGCCAAGGGCTTTCCTACACCAGGCGCTAAATCATGGGCTCTGATCCCTTGCTTGATAAACAAGCATCGTTTGTTTGTTTCCCATCCACCATAGCCTCCAGGAGCGGGAGCGGGGACCTCAGAATCCCCCATCCAGCAGAGAGAGTTGCGAGTAGTTTCCTGACTCGGGGCCGCCATGTGATCTGGGGTACAGCCTTAATCCCTCTCTGCTTCAGTTCCCACATCTGTAAAACGTGGACACTCATCTCCATCCTGCCTAATTTCAAGGGATGTTCTGAGAAGCAAAATGAAGGCACTTTGCGTGGGAAGTAGTATTCAAATGTAAGCTATTTATAAGGGTTTTATAACTCTTTTGTACTACTTTTGTGTGTGATTAGTTGGAAGGGAGGAGAAGACCTCTTTAGGGGTTCTGCTTTCCTACTGGAAGCTGACGAACCAGAGAAAAGCAGTAGTAAGCCTGGGGGGGGAAACACAAAACAAAAGCCCCCTCTGGAATCCAGGGACCGAGAGTCTTCGTGCCTCCTCTGGACAAAATTCTTCCTCTCTGGAACACTACCTTCATCACAGGGGAGGCAATGGAACGTAGGGGTCGACATCCTGCCCAACAGTCCCTGTAGGACTCACCCTCCTCCTCCTCATGGAACTCTGCCCACTGGCCTAGAGCTTGAATAAAAAAGCCAAGAAAATAAGAATGTATTAAGTCAAGTCTGGGCCCCCAGGTCTTAAGCATCCACTAAGAAAGCAAGGTCCAAGTGGTTGTTAAAATCCTACACTCTTCAGGACTTCCCTGGTGGTCCAGCGGTAAAGAATCCACCTTACAATGCAGGGGACACAGGTTTGATCCCTGGTCAGGGAACTAAGATCCCACATGCCTCGGGGCAGCTAAGCCCACGCACCACAACTACTGAGCTCGCGCACCTCAACAAGAGAACAGAACCCACGCGCTTTGGAGCCTGCGCCACAACGAGAGAGAGAAAACCCGAAAACCACAACTAGAGAGAAGCCCATGTGCCACAAAGAAGATCCCGCATGCTGCAACTAAGACCCGATACGGCCAAAAAATAAATAAAATAAATAAATAATAAATAAATCTTTTTTTTTTTAAATCCTACGCTCTTCTGAGCTGTGAGCCATATGTCTCTCAAGCTAAAAGGAACTTCCAGAGAAGACACGGTGTTGATCGTGAGGACAAGCCACTCTCATGACCAACACTTACTGAACAACTCACTTGACCTGTTTTAATGATAAGCTTTACAATCTCCTTGTAAGGTTAATAGTATTATCAGTCAGGGCAACAGTTCTCAAACGTAAGCATGTTCCAGAAGCACCTGGAGGGCCTTGGAACCCAGACTGCTGGGCCCCACCCCCTGAGTTTATCATTCAGTCGGTCTGGAGTAGGACTCAAAACTTGTATTTCTAACAAATTATCAGATGGTGCCAATGTTGCTGCTTGGGAATCACGCTCCAAGAGCCACCAAGTTAGGTGTTCAGGAGAGACTCCATTCAAATGAAGTCCTCTACCCGGGGTCATCTATCCACAGCCACACAACCTAAAATACCTGCACTGAGATTCACACCTAAGTCTACTGATGCCAAATCTTATACCAGCTCCTTGCTGCCTCGCTGTCTCTTGGGACTGAACCCAGTGGGGGTGAAGTGTGCAGGGCTGGCCCTGAAGTTACCTAGTGTCTAAAGTCTTTTGAAGAAGGTCTGAAGGTAGGGCAAGGAAGGCAAGTAGAACCAGATGTGGGAAACTGGGAAGAGGTCTGGTGGCCACTTGGGCCAAATGCTGCAGGAAGGAAAGGTTTACAGAAGTCATTCGGGGATGCTCTATTTCCATGCCCAATTCCACCACTTGCTGGACGTGGTCTTCATGGAGACCGTGTCTAAGATCCCAAGTCCAGTGGTCACCCCGTAAACTTGCTGTGAGGTCGACCTCTAAAACCCAGGCCAATACCACGTGACAGAATCAAAGTTGCCATGAAGCCAGTCCGACAGATGGCTGTGACTCAGTTTCCTTGTTTATTAAAAAGGAAAATGAGTCCTGTCACCTCAAGGCCGCAGCACAACTGTGTAAACAAGTAGCACTTAAAAACAAATACCCAGCACTAACAGCTCTTCTGCGATGGGTGTTCTCTGAACACCAGCCAACTTTACCGTATCAGTGGAGTGCGCTCTGTGAACTGGAAGGTTTGCAAAGCACTTTCCAAATGTGCTCCTCGTTGCTGACATTGGCACGAGCTTTAAAAGATTCCTGGATAGGGCTTCCCTGGTGGTGCAGTGGTTGAGAGTCTGCCTGCCGATGCAGGGGACACGGGTTTGTGCCCCGGTCTGGGAAGATCCCACATGCTGCAGAGCGGCTGGGCCTGTGAGCCATGGCTGCTGAGCCTGTGCGTCCGGAGCCTGTGCTCCGTGACGGGAGAGGCCACAACAGTGAGAGGCCCACGTAACGCAAAAAAAAAAAAAAAAAATTCCTGGATAGAAGCATTTCCTGTAGATTTTAACTCAATCCTCTCCCCTAAAATTTTTATTAAAAGAAAAAATAAAAAGACAAGTGTGCTTAGTGGCCATCCCATTTCAACTGCTTGTCTCCCGGACTCAGCACCCCATGCTTGCTGCCACCAGAGGCCATGTCAAGCATTCATTAAAAAGAAATTGGGTTTTTAAAAATAGTGAGATATCTGCATATAATGTTGTTTTACCACTACAATCAGGCAAATCGGCTTCTAAATCAAATGTGAAATCATTTCACGAGGATTTATAGTCAGCATAAGACAACAGCGCAAAGCAGGCCCTGGACAGGTCAGCTGCGCCCTTGTACATCACCCAGCGAAGCTACTGGAAAGGGAGCACGAGGGGGAACTTGGCAGCAGCATCCCTGCTCTGTCCTCGTTGTGTTCACAGTTTCTGTGACTCTGTGTGGGGTGATTCCTGGCTCTTAGAATCCAGCCTGTAGAAGGTAGGATCCTTTCATCTGTGTCCTGGGACCCTTCAAATCTCACCCAACAGGGAAGCACCAATTTACTCTACCTGTGGGAAGCACCAGCCAGCTGCTTAAATCCTGCCCCAGATCCATTCTGCCCCAGATAAGTTTTCAAAACTCCAAAGGCAGTTTTCAGAGCCAATCGCATAGAAAGAAGGGGTCAGTGATCATTATCTATAAGCGTCTTATCAATGTCTCTTACGTTCATTATCCCCTTAAACAGTTAATATTCCCTTACAAAGAAGCATGCCTTCTTAAGTCAAACAGCGAGATCTGGTCACCCATCTATTCCCCTTTTTTGCCATGGCTGCCAGACATCTCAAAACTAAGTTTAATATTCAGCTGCAATCACTTAACTAGCCTAGATTTTTAGTATAATTATCTCTGCTCCTTCTTCTCTACGGTTTTGAGCTTTTATTTTATGTCTTAATGAACACACACCAGGCTCAGAGCTAACATTAACCCTCCCTTTCAGCAGAGATGGAAAGGATCTTACAATGTTTCAGGGAGCTGGAAGTGGCCCAGATTCATTAATGAGCTGAGCCACAGACCAATATTCCTAATCAGGGTTCTTATGGTGTTAGAATGATCCCAAAAGGGAAGTGAAAAGAGAACTCGGATTCTATTTATCAAGTGCCTTCTCTGTCTTAGTCACCTTAAATATCTTATTTCATCTAATCCTCACCATGACCCTATGAAACCGGTTCAATCAGTTTCTATAACCTCAGTTGCCTCATCTGTAATCTGGGAAGAAGTTTCTTATTCAAGTTCTCATGCTTAATTAATGGGGCTAAGATTAGATGCAAGATACATCTGACTTCAGAGCACACCCCAGCCCAGGCTACAAGGTGCTTTTGTGTAAAACAGAGTAGGACATACCTCTGGGAGGACACAGTCCTACAGTGACAGGGACACTGTCTTCATGCAACTAGTGTATATGCTATAGAAAGGGCCAGGTTTGAAGCCGCTACTTCATTCTCAGAAACAGCCCTGAGATAGGCAGAGACCTCTAGTTCTCACCAAGATCCTTGTTCTCCTACTTTTGGGGGCCATATTTCCCAGTCCCGAAACACCTAGGTGGGGCCATGTGACCACACCTGTTGAATAAAATGACAGCAGGCATCATATATGTCACTTCCCGGCTTGACGTGTAAACTCCTAGGCAGTCCCCTACTCTCCGTCAGCGTCCCCAGGCTGAATGGAACACCTTGAGGACAAGGGAAGGATGCAAGCACAAATTGGGTTCCTGAATGACTTTGTGGAGCTGAGCCCATTCCATCTCCTTCAAACTGCATTGGACTATATGATATGAATAAGAAATATAATTTCATTGTGTTTAGGCTTCTGAAATTTTGGGGTTATTTATCATTGGGGGTTATTTGTACTTCACTCACCCTACTGCAAGCCTAACTATCTTGCTTCCTTTTAACATGCTTGACTGAAAAGATTCCAATGGCCTAAGTTTAAAAACTTGACCTCCTGATTCAAGAGGATGGAGGTTGTGGGGAGATGATTCCATTTCCTTGTTTCTCTAAGTAAAATTGTCCACAAACCACCCCTACTCGAAGGCCAAGCTTCAAGAACGTTTCAAGTTAGTCTCACTTTCTACTCAGAGCTTCAGTCATACCTATGAGTCATAGAACGGCAGGGTGTTTGAGCTGAAAGGCACCTTTGAGATAATTACTGCAAATTTGGAAGATAGGAAAACGAAAGGCAAGATGTCTGGCTCACCTGGGGTCTCAGAGCTGAGGCTAAAACCCAAGGTTGGTGACTCTGGATCCAGGGCTCTTGCTCTCCCTGCATGGATGGAAGCCAGGCTCAGGCAGCTGAACAGATGAAGGTAGCCCAGGCCTGCCTAAAAGCCCTCCTAGGAAAGCAGGGAGTGTTCAGAGGAAGGCTGCGCTATGGATGGAGTCCGCTGGCGCCCTCCACTGGACGGACGCAAGTCCTCCACCTCCAGACACGTCCAAATTGCAGGACTCCTAATAAAGAGTGACAGAGCTATGGCAACACTCTCTAGGTGTCCATGGCCACAATCAGCGCTGTGTTAAAAGCCCTTTGAGATTGTGAGCTATTCACTGGGATGTCCCCACGTTTTCCTGTCAATGAATCCTGCCTCCAGTACAAAGGTAATGTCACTTCAGGCAGGGACACTTGAGTCTACTTCTCTTTCACACCAAGCGCAGGGAGCACAGCTTCCCGAATCACGGCCTCCTCTCTTCTTCCCTCTGGTTCACTGACGCTATGAAAACAGAGAATATCCTCCCTCTACGGTCCCTATCTCCTTTTTTAAAAATTTAGTCTCCAGTTCTCCATGAAATTAGCATTTGTCCTCTCATTGTGTTTGTGGCAGCATCGGAATAGGGAAGAAAGGAACCCAAGAGAAAAAGAGGTAATAAAAGCTTCCATCTAAATGACACCTGAGTGGAAAATGAGCAGCGGGACCCAGAGGCCAGTGGGCTTGTTGCAGCCTCTCTGCAGGCTGCTCTGAACAAAAGCTTGCTGGGGATAGAGTGTGGTCTGCAGCGGCCAGCGTGCTGAACAGGGACCCAGAGAGTAATTGTTCTCTATTCAAAAGGCAATTTTCTCAAAGATGGTGACAAGCCTCGGCCTGACACTGCGCCTCAATTTCCCCAGCTCTTTAAAGCAAATGATTAAATAACCGCGGAAAGTCAGACATGACATTTTATCTCACCAGTTCCCTTTGCAGAGGCACAAACCCAGGGCCAGAGAGGGACAGGACTTGCCTAAAATCACCCAGCTGAGAAGATCAGCCCAGAGCTCAGCCCTGCCTCCTCTTCCCTACACATGAAATGCAGCTCTCCGCCTGCCTCGGCACGGTCCTGTCCATCCCCAGAGGGACAGAACAAGCAATATTTTAGAGCACTTTAGCCACGGGATTTTAGGAATCAGGAGTTCTGGTGTACACTGAACATGCAGGAAGGGGCTGATTCTGGATGTCTCGGATGAACCCGGAGATGTAAGTCAGGGGACTCAGGGTTCTAGACAAATCTACCAGTAATACCCTTTGTGGATAATGGGCCTGGCCAGCCCGCTCCATAAGATTAGCATGAAAGATTTGATGAAAGAATATAATCCAAAATTTTATTTTGCTTTGTATCTAGAGAGGAGACCCTTAGAGTGAATCTCCTCTGATTCCTTTATTTTCTTTTACAACCATTTTAGAAAAGCAGGACTCAGAGAAGGTACATGAAATGAACTTCAGGACTCTGCTCCCTAAGCCAGCCTGCCCCAGACGCAGGGGTCCACACAGGAAGCTGGAGACCCACAGACTCCAGGACATTCCCAGAGCGTAACAGGAGACTCAGTGCCCATCCCAAGGAGAGCGGGCGTCCAGGCTGCCGCGCGGAGCCACCTTCTCCTTGCCTGTGGCTCAGCCGCGTGTTTACCCAAAGCCTCCTCCCGTGCCGGTTCCCCTGATGCATCGCAGGCATTTGGCTAAAGTCCTAGTGGTCACTCTAAGATCTACCACCAAGAACTGTTCACAGACCCCCTGCTCCAGAACCAACGAGGGAGTGTTTTTGCAGCTTTTAAGGCTTTATACCAGAGTCGCTGAATCAAATCTTCAGGAGGGAGGGCCAAGAAGTTAGGCACATTTATTCCTCCTAAACCAATAGCTTCCCTGCATTTAAAGTAAAATAAAATAAAATCCAAATGCCTTAGCCCCACCTGCAGGGCCCCATGGGATAGTGCCCGACACCCTCACCTCTCTCCACCGCTCTGACCCTCGCTGCAGACACACTGGCCTGCTTTGCGTTCCTCACGCCAAACTCATTCCTGCCTCAGGGCCTTGGCACTTATTTTTTCCTCTGCCTGGAGCAATTCTCTTCCGGATCTATTCATGGCTGCTTCCTCTTCATTATTTATAAAATGACTGTTTACTCAAGTATCATCCTCTCATTATCTAGGTCCCAGGCAGCTCCCTGATGGATGCCTGCCTTCACTATCCCATCTAATACTGCCTCCCGCCCACCAGGTACTTTCCTATCATCAGAATGCCGTGAAAACAGGACCTTTGTCTTTTTCCCTTCTGTATTCCCAGCAATGAGGACATCTAACATGTCACAGGTACTCAATAAATATTTGTGGACTGACTGAATGAATGGCATTACCCTGTTTTGTTCTAAGATTCTCTTCTTTGTCTATCTGTTACTATCCATCCGTCTATCATCCATCTCCCCCGCTAGAATGTGAGTTCCCTGAGAGCAGACACCTGTCTGTCTTATTCCTACCATATCCTCAGTGCCTAGAATAATACCTGACCCGTAGTGGGTGCTCAATAAAGAGATGTTGGATGAATGTTTCAGAATCCTTGGACTGGGACTTCCGTTTGGGTTGGGGGACAAGGTGATTGTCTCAATCAACAAATATATCTCCCTCCAGTCACGTGTAAGAAGCTGGGATACTTTTTTTAAAGGTATAAAACATGCACCTTCACCCCAAATTGCCCACAGATTCATGGGAGAGATAGAGGCCTGAACAAATTATTGCAAGTACCTCAATAAGGTGTGAACAAGATGTTTTGGAGGTACAAAGCAAGAAGCCACCTCTAATTCGGACACCAGGAAGTCTTCAGACAGGATGTGATATTTGAATATGGCCTTAAAGTAAAGATGAAGTAAAACAGGGGGGTGGAGAGGTGGAAACAGACATTCAAAGAAGGAAGGGTTTAAAGGCAAATGCATGCTGAAGAAAGAGTCCAGTGAGTGGGGAGTATGGAGGGGATGAGGATAGCATTTCTGGTCCAGGCCAGTCATGCTGAGAAGTTTAATTTTGGTCTATAGGCCGATAGTTCCCAAACTACTCAAGTGGGAACAACTGCTCCCCATTTTAAAAGCTCTTTATAAACAAGCCGTATGAAGATCAAATAATCATTCACACAGAGCAAATAAAGCTTCAAAGTCCAAAAACCTATGAAGTCCATATTTTTACTCCAGAAACATAAAACAAAGATCAGCAATTACAATTTAAGAAACAAATAACTTCTGTGTTTTACTGGCCAACATTTGATAAGTATATTTTTTAAGTTGTTTAATTAGAAAACAAAGAAATGTGTAACTATATGACACATGCGAGGCTTTTTAAACGAATTTATTTTGCACTGCGTGGATGGTCACAGCATTTACCTGTATGAAAAATGACACACGTGTCTCCTGGATGTACTGACAGTGCATGGAGCCCATGTGGGTTACCGGCATGTCCTCTATAGATCGGAACCACTGCTAAAGGTAATGGGAAGTCTTAAAAGAATGGTGAGCAGAAGCTTATTTGGATGAGATTTGGGTGTTAGCCAGCAAGCAGCAGTTAACTTGCAGATGGGCGAAGGGTGCACTGGGGTACAGGAAAATCGCTGTCATCATCTGTGAAAGACATGAGTTTCTGAACAGAGGCGAAGATCTCACCCCCTTTCTTTCTCCACATCCTACCCCAGCTCTGAAAAACAACCGACAAGTGATGGCCCACAGGTAAAAGTAAACCAAACTGCCCCCTCGTGCTAATTTTCAGCCACTGACCCCTGACCACCAGAAAGGGAGAAAATCTTAAACGAATCGTATGAGTCCTGCAGGCTGGGCCACACACTTCCAAGCACCTAATATCTTGGTGAATTTCCTTTTAGACTTTTCTCTGGGTGTATCAGGATCACACTGCCAGGTATCCCTTTTCTTCCCACTCTCTATATTATTCATACTGCTGTATCATAAAACATTTTTCCAAAAACACGATTTTTAGTTGTCACATAATATTCCACTCAAAGAATGTCCCACAATTTACCACGCTCTCATTGTTGGACACTTAAGAGAGTTTCCAATATTTCACTATTATAAATAGCACTGTGAGGCACATCCTTGCACATAAATCTCTGTGCACATCTCTGATTATTTCCTTGGGGCAGATTCCTAGGAGTGTGACTGCTGGAATGTTTGCCATCTTGATGGATCTCACATCGCACTGTTCCCCCCGTCTAGTGTCTTAGTGGCAAAAGATAAATACCCATGAAGGGATGCATGTGGGGAAAAAAATTTAAAAAGGAGCTCTAAGCGAGCGCCGGCTCATGCATCCCAGCAGAAGGGAGATACTTCCCAAGGACTCATCTGGGTGACAGGCAAGGCTAGTTATTTATTCGTGACATGTAACTGACTCCTTCCGTCCAGAGGGGACTGACCTAGAGGAAGAAGAACTAATATATCGTATGGAAACATCAGGCGGAGTGGGGAAGAGAAGGATGCCAATGGTGCAGTGAGTGAGCTGCCCAAGACCCAAGGAGAATGACAACGGGGGGAATAAGGGGACTTTTCATCGTCTGTCCTCTGCCACGAGGATTGTCCAATAAAATACAACAGGCCCAATTAAATCTGAATTTCCAATAAACAACAAATAATTATTTTAGTGTGTCTCATGAAATATTTGGGACGTAATATTACTAAAAATACATATATTGCTCTGAAATTCTAATTTAGCGGGCACACTGGATTTTTACTGGCTACATCTGGCAACCCTACCTGCTGCACATTACACAGGAGCCCTTAAGAGCAGCCACCACACCATTCGGAAGGCGAACACGAATTGAGGGGACATACGCGTGGTGCCCAGGAAACTGAGAGCACTAGTGAAAGGAAGCCGGGCTGCAGCTTCTTACCAACGAGGGGATTTACCAGGAGGATCTCAGCTCAAGAATCCCCGCCCTTGAGAAAGCCACAGAGAGATCCAGAGGTACTGAGGCGGCCCTGATTGCAGCCTCTTTGGGGCACAGGGCTCTCGGCGTGCACTAGGATTGCCCGGCAAAGGGGTGGACGGAGCACACCCGACTATGGTGAGGGAAGGCTGTGCCCGTGGCAGTTTTTCCAGGAGGAACAGCAGGGAGGCAGCTGCAAACAGGCTGAGGCTACAGACCCTGAAAAGTAGCTTCTCTCCCTGACCTCACTTCTGCCAGCAAACTGCTTTATTTAAGAGAGAAGGGAAAGAAAGCTCCCCCAACACACACACGCCCCTTCCTGTGGCCGTGCCTCAGCAGTCCCTTGCACAATATGCTCTAAATTAATAGCTTCAGGGAGATAATGGTTTATAAAACAGGAGTTTGTATGCAACCAGGGAAAATGCTCTGCCCCTTATTATACAGCTATATTTTTCTTTTGCAGTCAGATTATGGGCAAACAAGGTTAAATGCACAGACAGACACACATACACACACACACACACACACAGAGGCAAATAGGCCTCAATTTCCTGCTCCGTGACCCACTGTCTCAAACGCCCTCCTTCAGCTTGGTTTCGGTTGTTTTTCCTGCTTCCACGTTTCTCCTTGCCCTTACATCCCTCCTTATTTTCTCCTGCTCATTATGTTTGGCCCTTGTTTCTTTTCTTTTTCCCCTTTTTCTTTTTCTATTTCTGTGCTTTCTTGGTTTTCTTATTCTTCATTCTTCGTCGTTCTCTTTGAGGCAGAAGAATGGCCCAGTCAAAAATAAATTTAAAAGCATAAAATGTAAGAACGAGAGGTGTCTCAGCAATCATTTTGACACAAGGAAACCGAGGTTCATGAACGTGAAGGAACTTTGTCAAGATAACATGGTCTCTGAGTACTTAGGACTGGGGTCCGATCTCCTCTCTCCAAATTCAGTTCCCTTTCCACTGAATCAAACTTTTCCTGGGTCTGGCACCATTTGGTAAGCTGAGTGGCTTTCTGCTGTGGGGTGAGCGGTGGCCACCAAAATGATCTGTCCACACCCTAACCACTTCTCCCTGTACCTGTGAATGTGACCTTATTTGGAAATAGGCTTGTAGCCGATGGAATCAAGTTAAGATGCGGTCATACCGGAGGAGGGTAAGTCTTAAATCCAATGACCGGTGTCCTTATAAGAAGGCTATGTGAAGACGCAGGGACACTGAGACACACAAGAAGGCGGCCATGTGACAGTAGAGGCAGCACTGGAGCAAGCCAGCTGCAAGCTAAGGAACGCCAAGGGGCCAGCAACGGCCAGAACCTGGGAGAGAGGCGGGAGACAGACCCTCCCTCAGAGCCTCCAACACCCTGAGTTTTAACTTCTCGCCTCCAGAATTGTGAGAGAATACGTTCCTGTTGTTTAAGCTGACCATTTTGTGATAATTTGTTACAGCATCTGCAGGAACAAATGCACCTTCTCACGTTCACACTCGGCCAACATGGAGTGGACCAGGGTCTACAGTGTGGATCTGCAGCCCCTTGGTCCAGGCTCTCTTCCCTCCACCAAGAGCTGCTCATCCAGAGAAAAAGTATCAAAGGAACACCTCCCATGGCAAGAGGTTGGACCATGTTTCCAGATTTGGACACCCCTCAGACCCTCCGGGGATGGCAGAGTTCAGGCCGAGCGGCCCATCACGTGGACACTTCTGTGAGCCAGCAGCTGCCTGAGGCCTGGATACGCAGGCTCAGAGCTGTGTGTCCAGAGGCTGAGGCCCGCCTTCCCACCTACCCCTGCTTGCCCCTGAGGAACCCAAACACTCCCTAGAGATGGCCTTGGCTTGACCAGGGCAAGTGAGGAAGGGTGGGGAGGGGCTTTGGGAGCTGTGAGGGGGGAGTCTCATGCTAGCTGAGGCCCCTCCTTGAACATCCACACACCCCAGGCCTGCATTTGGGCCCAGCCTCTGAGCCCTTTGGAGGTTGCCGTCGGCTCCCAGAACTGCCGAGTGGCTCCCCCAGGCCCAGAGGGGAGCTCTTCTTCCTGTGTGTGTTGAGGGCAGGCAGAGGGGAGAAGCAGGGGGGCGTGGCTCTTCCAAAGCTGACCATTGTGTCCCCAGAGCAGCAGAAAACAGGTGGCAGGACCGAGAGCTCTGGGCCCTGTTCAGTTGTGACTCTGGGTGACTTGCCTGTTCTTGGCTCCCAGCAAATTAAAATGCCTTTTATATTTGTAACAGGGACAATAATCCGCCTTAGGTTTTGAAGTTAAGGCAGAATAGAGTCAATTCTGCTCTCTTGTCAGATGCTAATCTGACTCACTGATAATGAAGAAAGAAGAAGGGGATCAGAGGGGAAAACCAGGTTGGTCTGTGTAGTCAGAGGATTTGCAAGGGAAGGGGGACTCTGAATTAAAATTCAATATTAGGAGGTAGGGAAATCAAATGCAGAGAGACTGACCTGAAAGTGATACAGGAGTTGATGGAGAAAGAGAGAGACAGAGTCAGAGACAGAGAGATTGAGAGAGAGAGAGGAAGAGAATGACAGCTGTACCAGCTTAGGCAGAAAAGAACTGGAAGAAACACAATAATAATGCTGTACATCTGAAATCAGATTACAGCTTCCCCTCCTGAATTAACTGTGGGGAGAGTGCTGGGGGCGAGGGGAGGGGGTGCCAGATAACAGTGGGTATGTCACAAGCATTTACTTTTTATTTTAATTCCTCCATTTAGTTTGTGAGTTTAGGCTCTTCTGGGTGGGGAGGGAGGTTGGTAAAGCATTAAGAGCTAAAGGAGAGAAGCAGGGGGAAAGAATGAACAAATGGCAACTTCCGTGCGTGGCTCAAGAGAAAGTTCAGAAGCAGAGTAGGTTGCTTTTGCCCCAAGTCTTGAATTAAAAGGTTAAACAAAGAAGTAGTGTCTTTATTTTCTTTTCATCCAGAAAATGGAGAGTACAAAAAAAAAATGTTCTGTTCCCAAAGTCTGAGTTTACACCTGGCATGTCCCTTTCAGTCAGTGCCATGGGTGTCTTTTTGTTCCTGTTTGGGGGCGGGGGGCAGTACAAGCTCTTTGAGATGCTCTGGAGATCCCCCAAAGTGAGATGTGAGTACATCGCACGCATCTATCTCAAGGCAGACCATCCCAAACATGCTTTCCAAATTTACCGAAAACTCATCTAGCTGTTTTCACGTGTTGTGGGAAAAATAAAAACCAGAAGTAATTTTATTTATATAAGTAAAAGCTGTGATATTGTCCAATGATTCTACTGAGTAAGTGTAAGAAAGTGATTCCTCCTACACTGAGCTTCAGCCCCTCACTTCCGCCCATTGGCTGTCATTTTCTAGACGAGAGCTGCTACCCTGCTGCAAGGTGCCTATCTTGCCCTGTACGTTTCTCCACATTAAATAAAACTGGGTCCCTTGACTCTCCCTCACTGTCTTAGGCAGCTTGGGCGGCTATAACAAAGTACCATAGACTGGGTGACTTATGAACCACAGAAATTATTTCTCATAGTTCTGGAGGCTAGAAGTCCAAGATCAGGTGCCACATGGTCGGGTTCTGGTGAAGACCCTCTTCTGAGCTGCAGGCTGACTTCTCCTTGTGTCCTCACATGGTAGAAAGGGGGTGAGAGGCATATGAGATATAAGTTAGAGCAAGACAAGGTGGGTACCAGCAAGGTTTAGATTGACAATAGATAGCACAGGACCAGGTAGCAGGCACTTTTCTGTCCTACTGGTCCTAGCAATCATCACCCAGCATTATCAATATTTATTTGCCTTTGGTGTTCCCTGCTAGACAGTGAGCCCTTGAGGACGGGGATGCTGTCAGGTAAGCCTTGGGTCCCCAGGATCTACCACCACATCCATCCCCAAGGCAGGAGGATCATGAGAACACACTCCCCAGGACTCGCACTCTGCCTTAGGCTGCTTTGTGCCCTGTTACTCTCTGATGTCTGCCCCACACAAACGATCCCCCCGCCCCCCGGCTCAAAAAAAAAAAGTCCTCCCTGGAGAAAGCCCAGCTATTTATTGAGTGCCACCTGCCACATGGGTTAATCCAGGCCCAGACTCTTCCTTTATGGCCAAGCCCAACCCAACCACAGCTGATGTCCCATCTGACCCTTCAGAACTGTTGAGAAATGAGGGGCAATAAATCGCCGTCCGCTGGCCCAGCCCTGGCTCACTGCCACCGCCACCGCCTCTGCCTCCGCACCTCGGAAGAGACACTTTCAGGAGCCACAGATGACGCCGAACTTCAATTAGGCCCTGTTGGCAAATTAGTCACGCAGCGTGACATTTTCCAATCATGGAACATTTAGCATCCTCCCTAATTACCAAATTGTGGAGCTGACATGTTTGGGAGCAAACAAGACCAGAGTTCTCAGCATCTCGAGTGTGTGTGCAGAAGCACATGTGCCCAAGTGCGCGCACACACGCAGGCATAGGCACGTGGGGCCACGGGGCCACAGGACCTGCTTCTCCTCCAATGTCATTTGCATTTTGCTTAGAAGGAGAGTGGAAAACAACATGAAGAAAATCCCTAAAGCTCAGGGAGCATTTCTAAGAATTTCACAGATGAAGAGAATTGCAGCAAACAATGGCTGCAGTGCTAAGAGTATTAAAGCAGCCTGAGACGAAACAGTCTGCTCTTTCCATTCAGGCCTAGTAGCCAAGGGCACTCGCTCGGGGCTGAGATGCAGCAGGTTCACTCTGCCACTCGCCTACTCTGTGACTCCGCGGAACTCACTGGACCTAACCTCCCCTCCCTCACCTGTAAGACGGAAACATGTCCTTCTCCGAATTCATTCATTCAACAAAGATTTACTGAGTGTCTACTCATGCCAGGCACTGCTCGAGGCCCTGAAGACAGTGGCGAACGAGGAAGTATAAAGGCATCTGTACACATCTGCATGTGGCTGATGCTCTTACAACTTTAACGTGAGGGTGCCAAGCATCACGGCAGGAACACGTGTTGCCCAGTGGCCAGCAGGTGGCTGATCTGGGTTTTCTCCGGTTGCACGGGCGGCTCTTCCCAGGTCAAGGGTCTGTTCTTAGCAGCTCTCCCTGCTGGACCCTCCCAGTTGGTGAGTATTAGATACAGCTTGTGTCACGGAAAAGGAATGAACTTTTAGAGAGTGTAAAAAAAATTTAAGTATGTGAATGAGTAGATATAGGCATTTCCATATTAAAGGTGAGGGAAACAGAGAGAGAATAAATGACTGTCACATTATATATATTATACATCTTTAAGGTATATATAATATATTCACATACGTATATATGTGCGTGTTTACATAAATGTGTATGTTTGTGTATGTATATGTGTGTACATGAATGTTTATGTGTGCATGTATGTATGTTTATATGTATGTGTGTATATATGTGTCTGTGTTTGTGTTTATAGGTGTGCGTGGATTCATACATCCACTTCACCATTCTGTCTATTTCAGAGTTACTTTAAGGTATCACTAAGCATGTTAACTTTCTAGCGAAGGGTCTAGCACACAGTGGAAAGCATTATCTATCAGTCCTCGTGCTGCCATCGCTTTAGGACGATCGGAGTTGATGACAAGCTGGCTCCGCCGTGCTGTACCATCCAGTACTGCACTTCTGAAGAACACACCTGCGCTTGCAGTTCTACTAAAATAAAGCCTCACCCCCACCCACTTCTTTGTAACACCGCTGCCTGACCAGCCTGGTGATGCCACCTGCCTCGCTCACAGCCGGATCCACCATGTCCTGTTTGAGGGTGACACGGTTGGGTCAGTGGGGCAGAGACAGCCACCATCTTACCAGCAAGCCCAGCGCTGCCTCACAGAGAGTGTGGGGAATACAGTTACTCGTTTGGATTTACGCTTTGCACATCCTCCTTCCTCCCACCTGACGTCGCCTCTCTATCCACACTCCATCAGGGCACAAACGATTACAGGAGCTCTGCATGCAGTGGAGCTGGCTCAGGCTCTGGAGCTCCCTGGCCTTGGTGTCCTGTCTACCCACCATTGCTCCAAGCACAGCGGCTCTAGTTACCAGCCAGAGGCAGGACTTCTAGGCCAGTGTGTGTTTGACTTACTGCTCTCTCCCCTTCTGAGCTGCTTCAGAACAAAATATCCCAGAGAGAGCCCGGCCCCCTCCCCATGGCATGCTGCCAGCCATGAAGACATCACTGGAATGTCTCGTCTTTTTTTTTTTAAATGCTTCTCCTCGTTGCCACAGATTGATCCGCCAGTTAAATATTTAGACGTGCTCATCTGCCTTTGTCATAAAACACCGCTTGACTTTGAACGCTGAACAAGGAGGCACTGGGGCTGTAGCTATTCCCTGCCTGGGACATGGGGAGAGAGGGCGGCTGTGACAGGAGGAGAACACCATTCCCTGCATCTTCACCTCTCTGCCCAAATCCAATTAACCCAACTTCAGCAAGGCCAGCACATCCAACCTCCAGAGCTTAAGAAGGGCCGAGAAGGGGGAGTTCCTATCCGTAGATGGCCAAGTTCCGGGGTTCTGCTCAACCAGATGTGCTGGCCCCTCTCAGTCAGTCTGTCCTGCCCCAGCCCTGCCAACTCTCAAATGGCTTTCGTGTCGGTTAGCTCATGTCATCTTCACAGTATCCCTAAGAAAGCTAAAAGTGCCAGCAATGACGCACATTATCTCACTTGTCACAATAATGTCCCGTGAGACTGATTTACTGTCCTGGTTTACTACTGAGGCAGCTGAGGCTCACACAGGTTAAATGAATGGTCAGCCAAGGTCACTCAGGAGGGAAAGAGGGGTCTGTGACTAGAACTCAGATATCCCAACTCCCACCGATGTGTTCTTTCCATCAGACATCCACAGACAGTCACCACCTACACGGACCCTCTAAATTCATGCTTGCTCACCTCAACCAAAAATCCCCTTCGTTCCTCTGCAACTTCTGCAGAGGCACAAGATCCTTCCTGGGAAGTCTGGCTTGTTCCTGTTTAGAGGAAGAAGTCAAAGGCCAAAGAGATTGAACCACGCAGCTCCCAGCTCGAACGTTTAAATTAGAAGGTACATTTCAGAGCCATGGCCATCAAAGCCCTGGGACCCTGCTCTGTGTTGACTGCAATAAAGTGGACTTCAGAAAATAGGGGGGGTCATTAGGGACTCTTCAAGGGCAGCTCGGGTCTTGGGCAAGGTGGTCCCATGGCGGGCCACAGAGGACAGCACGGCGTGGAGGCTATTTAAATGTTCCTGAGCCCACAGTGCCTCAAGCCCAGTGTTTGCTCTGGTGGCAAAAAAAAAGTTTGCAAAGAAACCCTTCATTTCATTCCCATTTCCAAAACAAGCAGGTGCTCTTTCATCTAAGCAGTCAGCAGAGGAGGGGAAAGGAGGGGAAGGGTGGTTGGAACTGTTTGAGAAGAAGGCTAAGGTGAGTACTGCATGGGATCAAAGGCTCCAAGAAAAGAAGCGACCTCTGCTGAGAGTGTTCACAGGCTCGGCAGTGAATAACCAGATGGAAGGGAATGGATACTGGATCCAACTCTCTCACTTTCCAGATGAGAAAACTGAGGCTTCGAGAGAATTCTAAGTGCCTTACTGAGAATCCTATGCTTGTCAGTAGCAACAATTCAGATTTTCTAACTCCCAGTCCAGCTTGCTAGTTCTCTCTCTCCAATCCTTTCATCTCCCAACTCTGCTCCTCTCTGCGTGTTGACTCCAAGTTCTTTCCTACTGCACATGTTCTTGCATGGAATGGATAGGGGCACAGATGGCCCCATATTACACAACTTCCACTGGTGACATTCAAGAAGGAGGAAGACTTCCTTCTCCCGGTCCACAGACCAGCCTTGCTTGAGCCACATCCATATTTATTGGCTCAGTCAATGCATCCATGATGGGGGAGGCACAAATACCGGAATTAGCAGCCTCTACCAGAAGGACAAGAAATGCAAGAGAGGAAGTTTCCCAAAGGAAATGGCAGAGCCCTTGCCAGAAAAGAAACCAAGACAAATATAGTCGACGCCCACACACAAAAACAACCCAGCCATTCATGCTTCATGAGATTGGTTTTAAAAAAGAGCAGTCTCAGAATTTTCTACAGAATGTTTTCTATTTTAGGTTCAAGGAACAGGGAAGAGGAAGCCAAACTCGTGCGTCTTGTCCAATCTCCTATTTTCCAAACTGCATTTTTTCAGAGAAGGCCTGCCTTTGGAGTAATCAGGAGCTTTGCCAAGCCACTACTAAAATGGTATGTTTTCCCATTTGACGACTGTTCCTGTGAACACCTTTCCTCCATCAGGAACCTTGTAGGAGCGGGACGGCGAAAAGTAAGATTCAGAGAGACAACACTCCAGCCAAATCCCTGATACTCCTTCAACCCTCTGTGCCCCACCACCTGACTATGACCAGTCATCTCTCTCCCTCTTGAACCTGTACTTGTAAAAGCCAGTGGAAACGATCAAGGAAGAAGACAGAGGAGAAGAGAATAAAGTAGGATGTGCAGTCAGGAGAGGTTGGCACATGCTCCTACCTGGGAGGCAGACTTTAAAAGACACTAAGCCAAGCATCAGGGCTCTTACCCACCACCCGGCCTCCACACTATCTCTCTGGAAGGCTCTGTATTAGAAGAGTCTCACATTTCTCCGAAGAAGACATCCAGATGGCCAAGCGGCACATGAAAAGATGCTCAGTATCGCTAATTATTAGAGAAATGCAAGTCAAAACTACAATGAGGTATCACTACACACCGGTCAGAATGGCCATCATTAAGAAGTCTACAAATAACAAATGCTGGAGAGGTTGTGGAGAAAAGGGAACCCTCCTACACTCTTGGTGGGAATGTAAGTTGGTGCAACCACTAAGGAAAACAGTATGGAGGTTCCTCAGAAGACTAAAAATAGAATTACCATATGATCCAGCAATCCCACTCGTGGGCATATACCCAGACAAAACTCTAATTCAAAAAGATACATGCACCCCTATGTTCATAGCAGCACTATTTACAACAGCCAAGACAAGGAAACAACCTAAATGTCCATCAACAGAGGAATGGATAAAGAAGATGTGGTACATATATACAATAGAATACTATTCAGCCATAAAAAGGAACGAAATATTGTCATTTGCAGCAACATGGATGCAACTAGAGATTATCATACTAAGTGAAGTCAGTCAGAAAGAGAAAGACAAATATCATATCACTTATATGTGGAATCTAAAATATCACACAAATGAACCTATCTCTGAAACAGAAACAGACTTAATGGACCTAGAGAACAGACATGTTGTTGCCAAGGAGGAGGGAGAGGGGTGGACTGGGAATTTGGGGTTAGTAGATGCAAACTATTACATTTAGAATGCATAAACAACAAGGTCCTAATGTATAGCACAGGGAACTATATCCAATCTCCTGGGATAAACCATAATGGAAAAGAATTTTTTAAGAAGAACGCATATATATATATATATATATATATATATATATATATATATATATATATATATATATACATGAATCACTTTTCTGTACAACAGAAACAGAAATTAACACAACACTGAAAATCAACTACACGTCAATAAAAAAATAAATACATAGAAGAGTCTCAAAGACCACAGCTGATGATGTTGGTAATACTGGACAACAGTGTTAGATAACCCAGGGACCAGTGTTTGTCCCATCACTTTCCAGCTAAATGACCTAGAGCAGGTTACTTGGCAACTGTGATCCTGTTTCCTCATCTGTAAAACAAGAACAGTGTTTGCTACCTACCTCCCAGAGTTGTCTTGAGGAGTAAATGAGGTGATGTCTTTAACACGCCTACAGTGGTGTCTGAGGCAACGCAAGCACTCAAAAAAGTGTTAGGTGTGTTGCTGTCATTAGCAGTCATGTATATGTTGAGTCCACAGAAGAAAAATTTTGTCTCAATCAGATATGCACTGTTTCTCAAGTGTGCTCTTTTAATGAATTAACTACAAACTCTTTGAAAACTGGTACTAAATACAGTGTCCCCTATAGTAACTATATGTTTTCTCAATCAGTGAGCGCTCAGAGTACAGCTACTCCCACGGTAAGGCTTTTTCTTTTTTTTCAATTAAAAGAACCCACATACTCAAAATTTTAAAAAAAGGTTGAGAAGTACCAGTACACATCACAGTGCGGTCTTTACAGTAACTTAGATTCTGTGGATGTTATTAACTCAGATCCAAAGTTGAGTACTGGATCTCTATTATTTTCAAAGAATGATGCTCTTTCTCTATTGCCCTTTACTGCTATTGCTTACAAAGAAATTAGGTAGAACTCATGGCATCAGCAAGCATTAAATATCCCCATCTGTCCCGCTTACCCTAGGAGTTTTGCTCACCTGGATTTTTCTCTCCTCCCCATGATGGATGGCTAGAAGTCATACTGTCAGATTGACTTCCAACCCATAAATAGCTCTGCCATTTAGATGCCATGGGGATAACATTAATACCAAACACAAAGACTAAATAAAAAGCCTCTAGCAACTGAATGGCCCTTAGATTTCAGAGTTATTGATCCAGTGGAGCCTGCTAAGTTATTATGGCTACAGTTCTGCTCAGAGAAATCTGTTATCCTGAGGAAAGTTAGCAGAAGTCACAGTCACCTTTAACTACAAAGTACAGCAAAGGGACTGTGGGGACAGCTCATTGCCCCATCTCTAATGCTGTATTCCAAGGCCTGAATCCATTCCTCCATGTTCAGAGCCAGCCTGGGGAACAGCTCCATGACTCAGTTTCCTCAAACCAACAAGAACTCAAAATTGACAGCACTTCTGACTTTTGTTTTTCATCTCATAAAACCTCTCCAAGATGGGGTACATATCATTACACCTCTGTATATGAAGAATTTACGGGAGTGACTTAAGTGCTAAGTTTACTGACAGACCAGGGGCAAGAAGGGCAGTTTCTCCCAGGCTATGGAAGCCCCCAGATTGGCTCCTGGATTCAGTACTCATTTGCATCATCTCCTAAAGCCCTACCAGATTGAGAACTCAAGCTCCACCCGGCACTGAGAGTTGCGGTCACTTGGAATTATTGATGCCCCTTTCCCTTAATTATTCCCCCACACTCTAGGCTTGGGCTAAGTTTAACACACCACCTTGGACTTAGGGTCGAGCCAAAGGCTTGAGGTGAGCACCAGCCAGCGTTGCTTGGTGTCGCCTGGAGCTCATGGAAGAAGGGGCCGGTCTTGCGTGGGTCCTGCATTCTCTGAGCATCTTGCACACAGGCAATGCTGGGGCTGGGCTGTAGACTGATACAGGGCGGGACTGTGCATCAGCAGAGGGACCCACACCCTGAGGTTCTCCTTTAATGGGGCAAGCATGACAGGGACCTTAAAAGTAAGTTAGAACCTGCCTGAATTTGGGTGCCAAATGCTCTCAGTTTGGGTACCAGCTATTCACAAGAGTCGCTGGGAATGCTGGCTGTGGGGCACCTGGACAGTATGGAGGCCGAGGAAGTCAGGTGCACACAGCTCCACCTGCTGATGCAGGAAGGCAGACCTGGCCTCAGCTTGTTACCAAACTACCTGAAGACACCATGGAGACATTCAGTGGCCAATACTGCTTGCTCTGAACACAGGGGATTTTGGACTGTCGAGCTCTCCCTATGGTAGGGGTAGCATAAAGAAGAAAGAGGACAGAAAATGCTTTCTAGGCTCCGGTGACCTTCTCTGTCTCTTCTTCCAGGGACAAGCTCTCCAATAGGCTGTACATCTTGGGCCATGTGATTCGTCATAAAGGCAAAGTAAAGAAACCACAATGGCACAAACACAAAGGGGTGGTGACCCACTCAGAGCGATCCCCCCTTGTCTGGGTGTCGTCCTGGAACATGGAGATTTGACCCTGCACCTGGCCATGGCTGAAGCATCCATTTGTAGACCCGGAAGTATACCTAGGCCAATTATGTTCTCTTTCCACTGGGGATTCATCTTATGGGGTATTCAGATCCCCAGCAGGGAAAGGCGGGCGCTGACTTATACAATGGCAGTGACCAGGGAGGCGGGGGAGGTCCAGGACCCTCATGGGGTCTCCAGACACACCCCAGGTCTTTCCCCTTTCTGGTCTTGGTTGTTTAACATGTTTCTTTGAGCCATGAGATTTCCCATTACCCCTCCAAAAAATTCCCCTTTTGCCTAAACCAGCCAGCACTGATTTCTGTTATTTGAAAACAAACAAGTCTCTTAATTAGTGTGCATGGAATAACTGTTTTCAAGCTCTCCTGTATTGTTCTCATAGGGAAACTATTCTGAAGGGGAAAAAATGGGTTCCTTTCATAAGCCTCTGGGACAAACATTTTAAAAAAATCAAAGACCTTTTTATACTCGGCAGAGAGGCATGATTTTCCAAAATTTCCATTAATGTAAAAGACATGCTGGTAAAGAAAGAGAAAAAAAGTTGCCTGGGAAAGCCCTGTCGTAAGCGCAAAAACTCAGCCTTTGAGGGATTTTTTTTTTCTGTTTGCAGTGTGTGGGAGCAACCAAGGGAAGGCAGAGGCAGGGTGCGGGGAGTGGGTAGAGCTCAGGGACAGAGCACAGGGGGCAGACTGGGAGAGCCAGACTCGAATGCAAGCAACCCTCACCGGACTTGATCTGGGGAGGCGCTGTGGGGCATGGACTTGGTTGCCACTACTCAGCTATAAGGTTCTGGGCATCCTTACTGGCAGGCTATAACCTTTTCTACTTATGTCTGGATGCATGTACAGCGCCTGACATCACTGCCCAGTGGTTAAGGACGGGTTCTGAGCGACGCCACCCACATTTAAATCCTGGCTCTGCAAGGACCTTGAACAAGCTACTTCAACTCTCTGAGCCTCTGTATCCTCATCTTTAAAAGGGGAGTAGTAGTAACGTACCTCCCAGGATTTTTGTAATCATTAAATAAGATTTAAAATGTAAAATGCTTAGAAAACTAACTACCAATACGTAAGTGCTCACCAAAATGTTGGCTTCTATTATTATTATATTATATTCTAGCACCACTCTAAATTAGACAGTTAGCTAGACAGAAAGAGAAATAGGACACATTCTAGAAGCAAAACTTAAAGAAATTTTTTTTGTAAAATGGTTTATTTTTGTGAAGAAGCTGCTATTATCCTCTAGAACTAATTAAAGAAGTGATGAAACACTTAACACTTTGCCTCCTCCGATAAAACTTAAGTAGGGTTATTAGACGGATCAGCAGGAGAAGAGTTAGAAGTGATTTTCTGAAAAAACTCTGCACCAGGCTGAGGACATTTTTGACACTTGAACCACCAAAAGGAAGTTAAGTATTCTCCTTGTAGTTGAGTAGGGAGACCAAGATGAGGTTAAAGTGGTAATTAATGGCCTAAGAGGATGAGATGAAAAGGTACTTAATTTGAAGACAGACATTTTTATTTCTCTTAATATTGTTCTATATTGTTCCCCTTGTTTTATCTCATAATTAAGAACTGGTAGTTATATTGACAAAGAGTTATGTTTTTGTAGGAAAATGTACGAGAGGCTTGATCGAACAGTACATTTCTATTTCATTACAGTAACTCATGTGCTGGATCTTGGGGGCAAGCTGCACCGTTCACCTGGTGAAGGCTGATACTTTAGATATTTTATCATTTACTTCATTTCATGCCTTATTTCACTTCATTAGTTCACTTAATACAAACAACTCTCTATGGCAGGTATTACTGTCCTCATTTTACCAGAAGGAGAGCTATAAGGACTTGCATCAATTCACACTAGGAGGGCAGTAATGATAAAATCTAACATTCTAGGGGCTTCCCTGGTGGCGCAGTGGTTGAGAGTCTGCCTGCCGATGCAGGGGACACGGGTTCGTGCCCCGGTCCGGGAAGATCCCACATGCCGCGGAGCGGCTGGGCCCGTGAGCCATGGCCGCTGAGCCTGCGCGTCCGGAGCCTGTGCTCCGCAGTGGGAGAGCCCACAGCAGTGAGAGGCCCGCATACTTAAAAAAAAAAAAAAAAAAAATCTAACATTCTATTGAGAGCTTTCCATGTGCTAAGCACTGTGCAAAGCATTTTTTCAAATATAATCCCTTTTCATCTTTATAACAACCTATTATTTTTCTCATATTTACTTTTTACAGAAAAAGAAACTAAGGCTTATGTAAGTTCTGTAATGTATCAACTTAACACAGAGGTGGGGGCTGGATTTGAACTTGACTCTTTCATGACTTGATGCCAGTAGGACACGAAGATTCAAGTCCATGTCTTTAGTGGGGACCCTTCTCTCCAACTCCTCTGTGCCTCTCAGGTCCCAGCAGAAACAATCTGTCTGTATATTCTTAGTATTAAAAATGCTACTCTCGGGGACTCCCCTGGTGGAACAGTGGATAAGACTCCACACTCCCAATGCCGGGGGCCCGGGTTCAATCCCTGGTCAGGGAACTAAATCCCACATGCATGTCACAACTAAAAGTTCACAGGCCACAACTAAGGAGCCCACATGCCACAACTAAGGAGCTGGCGAGCTGCAGCTAAGGAGCCCTGGAGCCACAACTAAGGAGCCCACCTGCCACAACTAAGACCCCGTGCAACCAAATAAATAAATATTTTTTAAAAATAATGCTACTCTCATAGTAACTAGACTTATCATGGCAATCATTTTGAAATGTATAGAAATGTCGAATCACTATGTTCTGTACCAGGAACTAACACAGTGTTGCAGGTCAATTATACTTCAAAACCAAACAAAACAAACAAACTCACAGGAAAAAAGAGATCAGATTTGTGGTTACAGAGACAGGGAGTGGGGAAGGGGGAACTGGATGAAAGTAGTAAAAAGGTACAAACTTCCAATCTTAAGATAAACAAGTATTAGGGATGTAATGTACAACATGATAACGATAATTAACATTGCTGTACATTATAAATAAAAGTTAAGAGAGTAAAACCTAAGATTTCTCATCATAAGGAAAAAAATTTGCTTCCTATTTCTTTAATTTGGCATCTATATGAGATGATGGATGTTCACTAAACTAACTGTGGTCATGATTTCATGGTGTACGTTAAGTCAAATCATTATGCTGTACACCTTAAACTTACACAGTGCCGTGTGTCAATATATCTCAGTAAAAGTGGAAGAAAAAATGCTATTCTCCAAGTGATGGCAAACAAAGCTGTCTTCAAAACAAAAATATTTCCAGAGTATTTTGTGAGTAGTTCATTCTGTTGCTCAGAGGAGCTTTCAGGGACCCTGAGCAGACCCTGGGCAGTGATTGTACGAAGTCAAGGGTACTTAGCAAGAAGCCCGGTGCTTCCACAGCCATCGAGTCCGCAGATGGGCCCCCACGGGCCTTGCACTTCATTTGCTTCCCCTTCAGGTCACCTGTCCGGCAACTGCAGCTGGAGCCAATCAGAGAATTCGTGTAGATCTGGGCCCCAAGGAAAAGAGCTGAGACTGCCTTTGCAGTTAATAAAAATCTTTAAAGGATGAATACGGAGGTATGAAGTTTTTTACACTTTGAAGCTAAGACCATAACAATAACGATGCTAATAATGCCAGTGTAAACTCAGGCTCTAGCGCAGCATTTAGTAGCGTCCCCCTCCTGAGATCAGCCCCCTTTCACTTGCATTTTCTTCTAATCTTGGCTCTTTATTGTGTCCCCTTATTGCCTCCTATGCCTAAACTAGTGTCGTGTGGCCGTCAACAAAGGGAAATGTTTTATTATCATAATGGTATACGAGTTGAATAGAAAATTAGGAAATGGGGAGGAGGAAACAAGCGTGTTTTACCGTGGATGCTGTTGGTGGGCATTGGTGTGGGCTCTGAGCCTCCGAGAGCTGCAGCAGAAGCCCACCTGTCACTCTGGCTGCCTCATGCTGGGAGTGGACACACCTTGAGAGCTGGCTGAGTGGATGGGAAGGGAGGCTCCCATGTTGGAGACTTCATACCTTCAAGGTCCCGAAGGCTGGATCTGTGGCACTAACTTGTACTTCACTGAGTGGGATGGAGAGGCAGTTGTTTTTTTTTTAATTTCTCACTTATCTGGCAGAAAAGTCCTTTGATCTAAAGGCCAAGGGCCAATGTCAACTGCAGCTGAGGCTACCAGCTATGACCCCGACAGAGCGCTCAGAACAAAGAAAAGCTTCCGCCCAAGATGGGCAGAACTCTGCAGCCCTTCCTCTGTCCCTTATGCAAAAAGGCACAGGCCAGTTAGCGCACCTGAAAACGGAACTGAGCAAGGGACGCATGACCTTCTGGACAGGGCGCTGAGTAGGTTCACAGGACACTGGGGTTCAGGGTCAGGATCTCTCCAGGATCCTGAGAAGCCACCACGTGCAAACCCAGCCTGTCCAGAAGCAGAAGCAACACATCATAGATGAGAGGGGGCGCTGACAGGTTAACGGCAGAGCTCTCCCCAGCACTCTGACACACACCCACTCACTCTCGCCCCCTCCCCGCAGGGCCTCTTGCTAATGAGAACAGATTTATAAGGCTGCTCCTGGGAGAGGACTGCTCAGCTGTCAACCTGGCTGCCCCCCAGGTTCTCAATGGGGCCCCCAGCTTCCAGAGCCAAGAGGCAGGGTTTGACTCACTTAACATACGGGAAGTGCTGACATGACCAGATGCTGTGCAGGATTCCCGGGACACCAAGAAGGACAGGTCTAGTCCCTGAGGAGCTCCCAGCTAGGGGGGAATCAGACGTGTGCATGAATAACCTTCAGACCCGCCACAGTTGACTTGCCTGCCCCAGGCCGGACAGACGTTCCCATGAGGCTGAGGACGTAGGTCCAAATCCCATGAAGGGGCTTCTCACAAGGGCACCAAGTAAGCGGGCTCCGCTCAGCCCTTAACTGAGCCCCACTCACATGTGAGCAGTTTGTTCAGCAAGAAATTGGGACGGCGAGACACAAATTAATATGTATAAAATGAATAAGCAACAAGGGTATGGTGTACAGCACAGGGAAATACAGCCATTATGTTGTAATAAGTTAAATGGAGTATAATGTGTAAAAATATTGAATCACTATGTTGTATACCTGAAACTAATATAACATGGCAACCCGACTATACTTCAATTTGCAAAGAGAGAAAAAAAAGAAATTGGGAGGGTGATGCTTCACATCTGTCCCCAAAGGCTAGTTTTTCAAGTTGACACTAAAGCAAAAATTACGTATCAAAAAAGACCTGGTGTAAAACCGTTTCAATCAACTTGAACTAATTCAGATGGACGAGCCTCTACTGGCACTGAAAAATAGTAGGCCTGCATGAAACGATGAGGTCAAAGCAGACCGGTTTCCACACGGTTCTCCCCATTTCTCAGAAAGGAGACAAAGGATTCCTGCTGGACCATCCCCACTTCACTCCTACTCCCATCTCACCAACTCCGCTCCCAGAAGGACCCTCCCCTCCATCAGCCCCTCTCAGACTTAGCAGCGAGCGTGCAGAGATGGTTCTGACGCTAAGGCTGTGGCTTGGCGGAGGATGGAGAGCAGGGGGTAACTGACGTGCTGTGTGTGCATTTCCCGGGAGGGGCGGCGGAGGGGCCCCTGGAGCCCTTACCGGGGCAGAGGTGGCAGGTGGAGCGGAGTGTTCAGGAGGGGCAGGCGATCAGTGGAACTGACAGACAGGCCACCGCTCATGGGAAGCAGAGCCTCCCCCACTGCATCGCCCAGACCTCCCTCTACCTGTCTCAACACCTCATATATTCAAGGTAGACATGTCATGCTACCTGGATCACTCACCTGCCACAGCCTTCTTCCAAATTAGGTCAATTAGCTTTCTATCCCATTATCAACTTCACCTTCACAATAACCTGGCTTTACATGTCAGGGAAGGACCACTTTCCTGAGGAGAGAAGTTATCTCATTTTATTGTCATAGCAACCCTGGAGGATGCTGGGCTTTTTGGTAGGTTATTCTCCTCTTCTGGCCAAAGAGGAAATTGAGGCACAAGAGGTTCTAAAAAAATAAAATAAAGGAAATTCCCTGGTGGTCCAGTGGTTGGGACTCGGTGCTTTCACTGCCGTGGCCCAGGTCCAATCCCCTGGTCGGGGAACTAAGATCCCGCAAGCCGTGTGGTGTGGCCAAAATAAATAAATAAAAATAAAATACAGTCAGCCCTCCATATCTGCGAGTTCTGCATCTGTGAATTCAATCAACCACAGATAGAAAATATTCAGAAAAAAAATTCCAGAAAGTTCCAAAAAGCAAAACTTGAATCTGCCACGCAGAGGCAACTATTTACGTAGCATGTACATAGCGTCGGGTATTATAAGTAACTAAGTATATGGGAGCATGTGTGTAGGTTTTATACAAATACTATACCATTTCCTATTAAGGGATTTTGGTATTGGGGGTGTGGATACCGAGGGACGACTGTTGAAATGATGTGAAATGAAATATAAAATAAAATCAAATAAAAGCAACTTTACAGATGCAGGAGTAGCACCTAGGTCTCCAGACTCCTAGCCCTTTGTGCTTCTCGTGGCCGTCCATGTACAGCCCACTCATGAAGATCATCTTTTACTCCTTTGCCTCTGTCCTCCCCTTGCTGAGCCTCAAGGATGGCTAAAGAAGTGACCCACATACCCCTGTGCCAGGACCCAACTCTTCATGAGGACCTCAAGGCTTTGTTCGAGTTTTTTACACAGACTTGCTGATCACTGTGGGGTATTCTGCATGTGGACGGACCAGGAGAGAAACTAGCACCAGTACCCAGAGGGCAGGACAGTCAAGACTCTGAAGATGGGGGTGAGGGGAAGAGCTGCACAGCACCTGTGGGCTCCCAAACACACCTGGGCCTCGTGGCCAGAAGGGCACGGAGAGGGGCCTGGAGCAGAGCTGCAGGGGTGGGCCAGGAGGCAGTCAGTGGCCCAGAGCAGGCCCTGAAGGGCCTCTCCGCTCTCTTCGGCTGATTTCTGGAAATGTTTGGCTTACAGCCCCCTCTTTGATTTTAGTACCCTATTCTCCCCAAATCCTTAAATGGCTGAGCTCACCAAGTAGGTGGCTCCAGGAGAAAAGAGATGGATGTCATCTGTGTTGCGGACAGAAACAGTCCCCCACAAGGTGGAAAAGACAGGAGAGAGAGGTGGGAGACAGACCTCATGGTGGCAATTCACTGAGAGACCATCCTGTTCCGGGCCTGGGCTGGACCAGGGTGGAACAGTAGTTTTACCTGACACTCAAAGAGTCAGAGACTGGGGACAGGACTGCTATTCCCAGAAAGGAGAAGCAGGTGTCCAGGCAGGACCCCCAGCCTGGAAGAACCAGGATATCTATCAGGAGACCAGCCAGGAGCTCAGCCCCAGAAGAACAAGCCTGGTCAACAGCGAATAGGAAAGGATCCACTCCTGCCAGCAGGACAGAGGTCACATCAGGCTGACCTGCTTAAATGTCTAAGCTCCCGGCCCAGGCTCATTCGGTCCCGGTGAGCAGACCCTGCCAAAGCCTCCCCTGCCCTTGTCCCTTCGACCTTGGCTGGGGGCCCCTGGGGCCAATTCCTGGGCAGCCGAGGCCTTCTCCATCTCCCTGCTGAGAACATCCTGCAGGAGCTTCCTCAGCCCCTTCTGAGGCAAGTGTAAGTGCCAGGAGCTTATGCTTTCCAAGTGACCCTCACCTGAGGAACAGGCACCCCACTTCCTTGCCCCCAGGGATAATTCCAAGGCCTGTGTCCATGGCCTCTCAGAATTCCAGAGGGACCGAGACTCCATCACCCACAGTGACAACCCACTCTTTACTGCCCCTTCTCCCTCGCCTGCATCCTGGGATCATTCCCCAAACAAACTACTTGTGCCAAAATACTACTTGTCTCAGGGCTGGCTTTGCGGGGAATCTAAACAAAGACTGTGTCCCCAGAAAAGCTGGGATTGAACTGTGTCCCCAGAAAAGCTCTGTTGAAGTCCCAACCCCCAGGACATCAGAACGTGACCCTATTTGAAAATAAGCCCATTGCACATGCAAGTAATTAAGATTAGGTGATACAAGAGTCAGGCGATCCTTAGTCCAATAGGACTGGTGTCCTTATAAGAAGGGGAGAGGGACACAGAGGCAGAAAACAGGCATGTGATGACAAAAGAGCAGACACAGCGATACATCTACGGGCCACGGAATGCCAGCAAACCAGAAGCTAGAGGAGTCGAGGAAAGATTCTCACCTACAGGTTTCACGGGGAGTGTGGTCCTGCCAACACCTTGATTTTGGATGTCTGGCCTCCAGACATGAGACAATAGTTTTCTGTTGTTTAAGCCACCCAGCCTGTGGTCCTTTGTTAGAGCAGCACCTGATGACAGAGTCTGAGGGGAGGTTAAACCTGAGTGTGGGGTTCAGTGGCTCTCGCTGTGAAGCTCAGAGGGGCACGTGATCCCCCCGAGATGGTCACCCTCATCTCGGCAGTGTCCTCCTAAGTGTGAGGACAGGAGCTACTGCGCTTGCAATGAGCGGTAAGAAGCAAAGACAGCTACGGCTGTGTATGCAGGGGACTCTGTGGACTGTCTGTACCTCTCCCCGCTCCCACCTCCATCCCCCTTAAGCCTAATACCACAATCCCTTACTGATATTAAAAACTGACAAGGAATTTTGCCATCCGCACTAGCATTTTCATATTGAAAGGTTGTGAAATCTAATAAGAGCTACAAGGAGGTGGATGGGGGTGGCGTTATTTTTTTTTCCCCTTTCGAGCTTCAATAGAACTGGGATTCAATAAGCAAATGTGACAGAATGTGTAATTTCCCCTTGATCCACCGCGGCCAGGCATTTCCTGTTTAATAACCTTACGCCAGCATTGTCCCCCCCAGAGGGTCCCCTCGCCCCGAGCATCTCTTCCTGCCCTCTTATCAGAATAACCCTTCATTAGCCAGCATTGCCGCCCCCAGAGGGCCCCCTTCCCCCGAGCATCTCTTCCCGCCCTCTTATCAGAATAACCCTTCATTGGAACGCAGCTCTGACCGGCACTTCGGTGGCACCTTAGCACCGCTTGAAGACACAAAGGGAACACGCTGAAATATTATTTTTCCCCTTTGTGGAAAGGTGTTAATGAGATCTTCCTGCCATCACCCTTCTTGAGATGGAGGGAGATCCCTGATCCCAGCCCTTACTGGTCAGATCCCAGCTTTGAAAACTGTCCATAAAAGAGCGTGTTCCTGGCCCATGCCCTGCCCAGACAAGGGGAGGTCAGGACAGAAAATTTCCGGCTACAAAGTGACAAGCAGTGGTAGAAGCCCACACCTGACCTGGGAGAATAGGCTTTGAGGGTCCCTGTCAGATACACATGTGACAATGACAGCAAGAGAGGGCAGCAGAGGACTCTGGGGAGGGGTCTGGGCAGGCTGACAAGCACAGAGCAAGTGGTACCCCAGGGAGGTGTCCTACAGCCTGCCGGGCCACCTGCCCCGAGTCTCTGGGTGGGGTCCGAGCTCGGGAGAGCGAGACACGTGCTGAGCCTCTGCAGGGATGAAGGAAATCCTTGGTTCCTGTTTCAGTTTTCTGGAGTAAGTGAAAGAGAGCTTTGCTAGTCCTCAGAAAAGAGATTCGAAGTTTAAGAGTGAAAGAGTCACTAACCATCTATTATGGGCTGGATTATGTCTGCCCAAATTTCATGTGTTGAAACCCAAACCCCCAACGTGACTATATTTGGAGATAGGGCCCTTAAGGAAGTAACTAACATTAAACGAGGTTCAGGATGATCCAATGATCCAATATGACTGGTGTCCTTATAAGAAGAGGAAGAGACACCAGAGATGCACAGAGGAAAGGCCACGTGAGGACACAGTGAGAAGGAAGCCATCTGCAAGCCAGGAAAAAATGCCTCAGGAAAACCAAACCTTGACCTTGGGCTTCTAGCCTCCAGAACTGAGAGAAAATAAAACTCTGTTGTTTAAGCCACACAGTGTGTGGGATTTTGTTATGGCAGCCTGGGCAGACTAATATACCATCCTTCATTCTTACTCCAACCCCCTTCCTAAAGCCCAGAGAGGATAAGTTACTTGTCCCAGGTCACACAACTTACTCATAGTAGAACCAGAATGAAAGCCCAGGGCCCAGCTCTCAGTTCCGTGCTAATTCTGCTACACCAGCTTCTCCACAAAAGAACAAAGGACTTGCATTGAAAAGTCAGCACTACCCATTAAACACAAACATACACACTCAAAAGCACCTTAATTTTTAATAAAGGAGTAAAAATCCCTAACCTCCACTGCTCTGAGTACTCCTAGGCAGAAATGATAGAGCTTCTTCATTCTCTGCTACACGAACCACCATGGTGAGGGTTTGGTATTTACTTGGATAAACAATAATCTCCCCTAGAATGGCAGCCAGCTTCTGAAGGTCACCTGACTGATAACATTTGCAGTTGCTATGTTACTCAGCTCCTAATTTGCTGTCATTTGCTACTTGGAGTTCCTGGAATTCCCTGCAAAGCTAAAAGAGGCAGACAGGGAACCACTCTGGCTGGAGGGGGCACTGCCAGGTTCCCAGCCAATTACACTCTGGCCCCGTGAGTGTCCCAGCCAGGGTCCCCAACTCTGATGGACAGCAAGCTTTCCCCACGCTTTCCCTGCTGGATCCCTTCTCCTTGGGCCACAAGGGGAAAGGCCGCTAACAGGTAGGGGAGCCACGGAGGTTGCCCCAGGTAGATAGAACAGAGGTGGGGCAGGGGAGGCAGACCAGAAGGCATCCCCGGAGGATCATCTAATGTTTAACATCAGTAGCCAGAACCTGGAGGCTATGTGGTGAATGGAAAAGAGCACTAGATATGAAGCCCAAAGACCTGGATTCGAATGCAGGCTCTACTGAAAATAGCCGTTTGCCTTGGGGAAATGTTTAGACCTCTTGGAAATTTGCTTTTCTCACCTATAAGGATTTTATGGAATAATATAATGCCCAAGGGAGCTTTTAGCAGTGCCTGGTACATGATGGGCTCTACGTAAGTATTTGTTCCTTCTTCTGTGCTACCTGCAGGTGTGCCTTGGATGAGGGGCTGGCCTTCAGCTCTCAGAGGGCTGGGAAGGAAGAGTTAGGGATGATCAAAATGACGGAGGAAAAGAGAGAAGCACAGAAGGACAGAAGTCAACTATAAAGATAGCACCCAGGGGCTTCCCTGGTGGTGCAGTGGTTGGGAGTCCGCCTGCCGATGCAGGGGACGCGAGTTTGTGCCCTGGTCCGGGAGGATCCCACATGCCGCGGAGCGGCTGGGCCCGTGAGCCATGACGGCTGAGCCTGCGCGTCCGGACCCTGTGTTCCACAACGGGAGAGGCTGCAACAGTGAGAGGCCCGCGTACCGCAAAAAAAAAAAAAAAAAGATAGCACCCAGCCGGTCCTGGAGTCCCAGGGTTTCTCTCTTCCTCGAAATCCTAGAAGACTCTTTTGAGGCAGAGAGTTTTCAGTTAGAATAACTGCTGGCAGATGCAGTGATAAAGCCAAGTGTGGGAAGTGGATGGGAAAGTGGCAAGGGGCAGGTGCAGGCTCAGTTCTCCTCATGGCCTCCCCACTCCAGCCCAGGGGCAGTGTCAGCAGAGGCGTCCTCCAGCCCTGTCCTCCTCATACACCCTCTTCTGCAAATGGCCCTGAGAGCAGGGAGGAGGGATCTGAGGACGGGCTTGGGTGTTGGCATGAAGAATCTTTCTGATCTCCCCTGCCAGCTCTGGTAGAACCAAACTTGGACCAATAATGTGAACTGGCCCAGGTATAGCAAAAAGGCTCCGTGCAATTCTGATAAAGTGGATTACACGGAGCTCTCCTGTAAGGATCTCAATTGTCCACACTTTTCTGCAGAGCCTGTGCGGCTTCTGTCTACATACACATCTATACAAATATTTGGGAATAAGTTCAAGGAAAAGACCCTCCTCCCGGAAGAGTGTTATATTGTTTATAAGGTAATTTACTTTCAAACACTTCCTTATGAACAAGATGGGATGTATGCAAACTCTCTCTCAGTACACTTTAGAGGTGGTGAGCATTCAAGGCACCCTAAAATTAACACTCTAGGGTGGGCTGATCACTGTGGGCAACCAGCACAGAGAGGCCCTTATCAGGAACCATCTTCCTCAGAGCTGATTATTGACGTTTAAAATATCAGCGTCAAAAATCTGCTAAGTCAATTTGCCACGTGAAGATTGCCAGAAAGCAGACGAGCCTGGCCATCTGCTTATGTAAGTGCCCATGCCTGGAGCAATAGCTTGCAGACTGGAAAACAGCCAGGTCTGATCAAGGTGACCAGAGCAATCCTCGGAATAGGTGTGCAGCTAACGAAGGCTGTGATCTAATCAATGGCTTGGCAGAATGCTGCCATAAAAAGCCATGCTTCCTTTTCTAGATTCTCCACGCAGGTATCACATTTCTGTGAACACGTCCCTCCTTCAAGGCTTCTGCCAACACTGACCAGCGGAGAGGGGCTCTGATCATGCCCAGGTGTTCTGGTCCACGTGGTGAGAAGACCATACAGAGATGCTGTAAAGTGTGGTGGGCAGGGACAAGCCCTGCAATCAGACTGGCTGCTTTAAATCCTGCCGCCCGCCCCATTCATCAGCTGTGGCCTTGGGCATGTTGCTTAACCTCTCTGTGCCTCAGTTAATCCAGGTAAAGGGCTTAGAATCATGCTCAGCAAATAGTAAGGGCATCATGAGGCAGCGTTATTGACTATCACCCCATAGAGGAGAGCTGAACACCAGGCCATCCAAGCTCCGAGATACCAGGTTTTACCATGATAATAACAACTACCTTTTAAAGAGAACCTTAGTCACTGTAAGCACACTTTACCAGCTCCTTTACACACATTCTATCAGTTCCTGAATTCTCACAACAGCTCTTTGGGGGTAGCTATTATTATCCCCTTTTTACAGATGATGAAGGTGAAACTTAGGTAAAGTGACTTGCTCCCTGCCACACGGCCCAAAGCAGGGTAACCAGGAAATTAACCAAGTTCGTGTGACACCAGAGCCTGGGTTCTTAACCACCATGACGCCCACCTCTCCTAGGAACGCTACCCTCCTTTCTGGGAGTGGTTTTGCTCTCCACGTTGACTTTTCTACCAGGGAGAGAACTCACAGACAATGGAATGGCTCTCCCGCTTGGCAATTCCATTTCCCACTTCTAACTAATATAGGAGCGTGCGGGTGGGGTAGGGGTTCACAGCCTTGGCTACATATTAGATTTAAAAATTGCAACGCTAAGGCCAAACTCTGGACCAATTAAATCCAAATCTCAGGAACTGTGACCCAAGCATCTGTAGTTTTACAGCTCCCCAAGTAATGAGGATGCTCCCCAAGGCCATGAACCACTGGATTAGGGTGAAACAGCAAAGCTGAATCTAACAGACTCCCGTTGAATTAGGCACCTGATCCTACAACATCCGGGACTCTCAGTCCAGTCACCATGACAAGGTGCACTCCCACTGACAACAGCACTGCCCTCCCAATGCTCAGAGCGGGGCGGGGGGGGGGGGGGGACACGGGACGGGACGGGACACAGGATAAACACTCAGCGCAACATCAAGGCTTTGCCTCCCTCCCCACAGAGAAAAGAATGGTCAATGGGAGCCTGGACTCTCCCTTTACACCCCTCACATCCTCCCCCAGCACCAGCCCCAAGCCCTGCCCTCCAGGCAGCTCATATCAGGCCCTTCACCAGTCTCCCCAACGCAGCCTCAGACACCACATTTGAATCTGGACACTTGATTATTATTCTCGAAATGAAGGATCAGGCTTTGCCTGGGACATAATGAGTTGAATACAATTTTATGGGTCTCTCTGGGAAGACCAGGTGGGGGGCTGGGGCAGAGGGGAGGGAAAGGGGAGGGCAGATGGGTAACAACTCCTGGGTCTCTCTCCAGGGGCAGATAAAAAGCCTAAAGCAGAATCCTCAGAAGATGCAGGCAATCAACGGCATTAGCATACAAACTACCTCCTCTGTCAGCTCCAGGCAGCCAAGGACCCATCGGGGCATCAGGCTCTTATCCCTGCAATAAATACTTATGAAAGCTTGCTCGTGCCAAACCTCTTGGGAGGCCTGCGGGAGGGGAGAGCGGCCCGGAGCTGAGGACTCGTGATTCGGAAAGGGTCAGAGAGAACCACGGGCTGAGGGTAGAGGGTAGATGGATGGCCATTTGTGGAGAAGCCAAGGCAGATAAGGGAACCATGTTTGCGCCCACGGAGGATCTGGCTGAGGTCTGAAGACAACCCTGGCCTGCTGAGGGGCGCAGAGCTTGGTCCACCTCTCAGCACATCTACTCCATAATGTCCGGGGAGAAAAGCCGCTGCCCCTAAAAAGATGCTAGAGCAGCGCGCCCTACAGCCCTCACCTCCAACAGCACGTGTCTGAGACAGCCATAATGTTCCCTCTGCTTGGCTAAACTTCAGACAGGTTTCTTCTTGCACGCAACCCCAACCTCCCTTCTCTTAGAGCATTTACTCTAGAAAATGCTGGAAACTTGTAAACTCTTGTCAACTAGAAACCTGTAAATTCTTTCCTTTACCCTTTGAGATGTAAGTCTCCCAACCACCTGCCACTTTTACAAACCAGGAAAGTCTTTCTCAAGGGCCTGGGAGGCATCCTTTGAAATGCTATTTTCTGAAGAGAGAGCGGGCCCCTTTCTCCCAGTCTCCTTGGGACAACTACCTTCAGAAGCAACAACTAGCAGGCTTCCCTGGTGGCGCAGTGGTTGAGAGTCCGCCTGCCGAAGCAGGGGACACGGGTTCGTGCCCCGGTCCGGGAGGATCCCATATGCCGCAGAGCGGCTGGGCCCGTGAGCCATGGCTGCTGAGCCTGTGTGTCCAGAGCCTGTGCTCCACAATGGGAGAGGCCACAACAGTAAGAGGCCCGTGTACCGCAAAAAAAAAAAAAAAAGAAGCAACAACTAGCAATCACAGATGTTCCACTAGTTCATCCCAGTGCTTAAAACTTCCCACCTTTTGTTTCAGCAGAGTCAAGTTCAATCTCTCTCCCCAATTGCATTAGTCACGAGTAAAGTCTTCCTTGCCTCTTTAACTCTGTCTGGTGCAATTTTTCTTTGACACAAAGAAAGAACTCTTTATGAAAAAAGCTGACATACCAGAGACCTTTGAACCCTGGGGATTGTGGTCTGGCCAATTAGCCTCTACAGACACCTTTGGGGAAATGTGACTGGCCATGGATGTTCCTTCAGCAAGGGAATATGAGCCCTGGACGGTACCTCAGAGATCATCTAATTCAAACCCTACCTTCTTACAAAGGAGAAGGTGAGGTTCAGAGACACAGACCAGCTACACAAGATGCAGGGCCCAGTGCAAAATGAAAATACAGGACCCTTTGTTCAAAGAGCAGGAAAAGCACCATTTTCTTCTGCAGTCTCTTTCTTGGCCTGTCTTGGTTTTTTACGTGCTATTTAATGTCACACTCCCTTGGGCATTAAACACTCATGGGATGAAGACAGACCCTCCCAGTGTTGGGGGGGTATACACACTCAATGGTACCTCTCACTGCGCCCACACTCAGACCCCCATCAGGAGCAGAGGGCAGCAGCAGAGGTCACTGGGCTGGAGGGTAAGCAGGCAGCTGAGAACCAGTCCCAGAGAGGAAAGGACGTGAGGAGGTGGCAGGAGATGGGACTACGTACGAGCCAAGCCCCCAGTGCACACTCCACTGTCCCACAGACTTCACTTACAAAACACAAATTCAAAGAGAAACTTCTTACACATTTCAAGAGGGGGGCCACAGAGCATTAAACTCCAGGCGCAGGGCTCTGTGCTGCTGCGTTAATCACACACCCATGAAACCAGTCCCTCAGAGACCTTCAGTAGATTTGCTCATGGTCAGCAGAGCAAAGACTAGAACCAGGTCTCCGACCTCTAGTTCATCGCTGCCAGATCCTTCCCACTCTAGCAGCAGTGCCTCACGTAGTCCTGGGCAAGCAGAGACTTTTCCCCCAGGGCCCTGCCTGAGGGGTCCCCACTTTGGGGTGACTGCCTCAAAATTTTCTAAGTGCCCACCTGGGCCTGGTGCCTGGGACTACTTGGGCCAGCACTGCAGTCTGGCCAGGACACTCCGAGCCAGAAGCGGGACCCACATGGACTCCCCTCCCCACTGGTGCTCTGGAACTCATGCCTACAGACTGCTGTGTGACCAGGCCCCTGTTCCAGGAGCCTCCCATGAGAGAGGCCTGGCAAGCGGACCACTCCTGCTGACAGATGCGACAATTCTTTCACATGACAGTATGAGATTAGGAAGCCAGAACAGTGGACTCTCCTCAGATCATCACAGGATGAGTTCCGGACTCTGGGGCGCCCATAATCTACCACCAAGCCCTGGGATGGAGCTGCATGTGGGGACCTGTGCATCTCCAGTCTGCCCCAGTGGGATGGAGTGACAGCAGGCATCCTTTACCCGGTGTGCCCTCGACACTGAGGGAGGTCAACAGGGGACCCAAGATGGTCCCTCCCCCTCTGCAGACTCCACATTATGTGTTAGGCAGTCCTTAGGCCATGGCAGTGCCCATCTCCTCCCAGTATTTTCAAGAATCCTGCTTCACAACACCAACAAGCCCTTTCTAATGGATGTGCTAATATCATGCTCTACTGGGTCAGCCCTAAGCCCTGCCAAAGCAAGACGGGCATTCTCTGCATGAGTGGCAATGTGGCTGGGGACAAAATAGGGATGGGCACCAGCAACAGGGGTTGCCACCACACCAGCGCCTCAGCTTCAACCCCACAAATCCTACTGCATGAACCGAACCCTCTGCTATTTTTAACTCTAATTTAATGGAAGGGATTTTTCAGGTGCAGCTTACAGATGTGGTCATATGACGTCACTACAATATAATTCTCAGTTATTATACACCAGGGAGAAGGGGTGGGGGATGGATAAATTAGCAAACGGAGATTAACAGATACACACTACTACATATAAAACAGATAACACAGACCTACCATACAGCACAGGGAACTATATTCAATATCTTGTAATAACCTATAATGGAAAAGAATCTGAATCTCATTACCATATAATTCTCAGTTAATTATTATAGATCAGGGGAAGGGGAAGGGGGAGGGATAAATTCGGAATTTGGGATTAACAGATACACACTACTATTGGGTTGTCCAAAAAAGTTCGTTCGGGTTTTTCCGTAGCCTCTGACGGCCGGGAAAACTCCAACAAACTTTTTGGCCAACCCAATATATATGAAATAGATAAACAACAAGGACCTACCATATAGCACAGGGAACTATATTCAATATCTTATAATAACTTATAATGGAAAAGAATCTAAAACTGAATCACCTTGCTGTACACCTGAAACACTGTAAATCAACTATCCTTCAATTTAAAATTTTTAATTAAATTAAATGGGAAAAACATTATTAGAGACCATTTTTGCTGAGGTTGGAGTTTTACTCCTCCAGGAGTCCAACTGGATGAAAAAACAAATACCTAGCGTGTTAAGGTATTTAACGAGAGAGTTTGAAACTGATACAATTAAAATAGCAAACTTTGTTTAGCACTTTCTACATTCCAGCCACTATGCTAAACACCTTACACGGATTATCTCATTTAATGTTTTCAGCAACCCTATGAGGAAGGTACTAATAAAATCTATTATAGAAAAGAAAATTTTTCTTTCTTTTCTTTTCTTTCTTTACTCTTCTTTTAAGAGAAGTTGAGTGATTTGTCCAAGATCACACAATTAAGTGCCGAAGTCTAGATATGAACCCAAACAGCCTGAATTCATAATCATTACACTCTACCACCTCCTCATTACGATGCTCTACTGTCCCTGTCCCCTAGATTTAATTCATCTCTCCCACCTGAGTCAAACCATCTCTTCTTCTTGGCAACTGTTCATCTTGGGTTGCTTTTGCAAACAGAATCAGCAGTATATAAAAGGTCCATTGTTTTACTGGACTCATCAAACAGAAGACTATTGGTCTATTGCTGGCATTCATACATTGCTACTACCACTCTCTCCCAAAATATTTTATATCAACTGTTCTATAATACTATAATGCCCACATGGCTTGGATTTTCCAGAGTAATCCTGAGCTCAATATTGTGACCTATTTTCTAGACAAGCCATAAAAAATTAGAGGAATTATAATATATTCACAACCATAATAGATTCCCCACTCTGTTTCTCAGATCCAAGAGTCTCAAATTCCTTTGTCATCTTTCTTGGTCAAAATCCTGTGGGTTCTGAAAACACGGCCCTGGCATCACGTTAATGGAGTTTTAGCCACTTCCTACTCACGGCTGAGGCTATTTACATGTGAGCAAAGCCATCATGCCACGTGGTGTAGTCACCACAGCTGAGGCAGAGCGGCTCCCAGCCACAAGCTCTGGTGTTTAATTAGCCTCCATACATCTACTGACTGCAGTCATCATCACCGAGCCAATTCTTATTCACATGGACTTCTGGTGGTAGTACGACAATTTTCCAGCAGCCTGACTCTCTCCCCTAGAGAACAGACAGCAGACTGTCAAAAAGCACTGAAGCAAGTCCTTACCACTCCCCGTGTCGTGCTGCTGTGCCGGGCACCAAGCCCTGTATAAAGCTGGCCAGGTCTCACAGAGCCCTAATAGGTACCAGGAACACATGTGGTCAGGCATTCTGTTGGTCCTGGAATTTACAGACAGCACACACCCTCACCTACCCACCCATCCCATACACATGTGTTTGTACAACCCTCCTCTGTGTCATGTCCAAGAAACATGGAAAATATCCTTGGCCAAGAGCCATGGCGACCAGTGGCTCCACATTACTGATTCTCAACTGAAGGCAGGTAGAAGGCAGCCATTTGTATCTTCTAACTAACTATAAGCCCTCCAGATAACCCCTTGGCCACTGAGCCTTTAATTGATGGCACCAGCTTCCTGAAAGCTGTCCCACCCTGTTGGATGGAGCACAGTGCTCATGACACAAGGGTCATTGTGTGTGTGGCCTAGAGTACCAGCCTCTTTCAGCCACTCTCCAATAACTCATATATTTTGATAGATATGAAATTACTTAGCTCTTCGCTTTTGAAGTAAAGGAAGTTTATATTAAAATATTATCAGCACTTATCAAGGTATTCAATGAAAATCAAAGGCATTCTGTGTTGGAGTTAAGAGGAAAACATAGACAGGGTCCAAGTCCTCCAGAGCAAGAGCTAAAAGCCTGGGGAAGGGAGGGTGGAGGGCAGACAAATGGTCTGGGGAGACAACAGATTGAGGCAAGCGTGGCTTTATTTGGCCACCACGGATCCATCACACAGCTCAAGCAGGTCCATCTTCTACACACCAGGTGACCTGTATGGCCGCGTAGTAGAGCAAGACCACTACAAGCTGTCAGCACTGAGATGGGAGCAATGAAGGCCAGACCAGAAGGTGAACAGTGTGGTCAGAAACGCAGAGAGCGACAGCAAGATGTTAAAGCAGAGTGAAGTTCAGGGCATGGCCGTGGTTAGACACCGAGAGAGTAAAGCAAGAGATGCTGAATGTAGTCAGGGTGTAAGAGTCAAACCGGCACATCTAAGCAGGAGCTGGGAGGATTGCAAGGTATTATGATGGAATGGAAAGGCAGTCGAAGTCAATTCCCAGAGTCACTCTTGCGGGGGGTGGTCTCTCTCACCCCCCATAAGCAGCCATTTCAATGTGTTAACGTGCCTCCCTCGATTTGTACATGTCCCTGGAAAATGCACATTGCGGTTCTGTGTGCATGCATTTCTCATGGCTATGAATGTTATTGTGCTACAGATCTCATTCCGTTTTTCTTAACTCTTCTCCTGAGCACTCTGGGTTTAAGACCCTCCCGCGCTGCTGTGGGTACATCCAGTCTCTGTTTCTAGCCACTCTGCTTCCAGTCCACGGGGAGTACCTGCCACACTGTGCTCTGCGCTCCCCTGATGATGATAGACGAGACTTCCTCCGACCCCCCACCGCCTCGAAACGATGGGGCTGCGAGCATCCTCACACACGCCACTAGGAGCCCATGAAAAGAACTTCTTCGGGATCCGTGCCCGGGAATGAAATTGCTGGGTCACATGGAAAATACATTCTTAATTTAACTAAATAGTGTGAGATGTCTCTCCAGAATGGTTGCACACCCTATGCGTCCAGCAGGGCGAGGCAGTTCCACTATCTGAGGGTTCTCTTTTGAAGGTCTGCAGCTCTGCCCCTTTCAATTCTTCTCTTTCTGTATCAGGCACCTAATATCAGTCAGACTGAAGCCCCAAACAAGAGGAGTTATCAACTTCTTCCCCAGGTGACCACAAAGTATCCTAAGAGACAATGCACGTTTGCCCGCAGTGATCTAATTCTTCCAGCTCCTCCCTAAATACTCCCTCTTTATTGTCAGGATGTCAAAGCACGAAATAACCAAGGCATATTTTTAGGCAATGTGTTTCTAGCCTGTCCCAAGGCCCTTGACCTACTGGCTCCAACTGCCAACATCAATAGACACCCATAATAAAGTGGCTGTTTAAAACTCTCTACCGCATCAACTATGGCTTTGTTAGTCCAATAAGACTCAATGCAACACATCGTGCTTTACACTGGCGTTTCACTTAGTGTATTTTATTGTCTTTCTTATAGTGAGTTATCTTCTCGTGTCCTTATTCCGCCTTTGATATTTTCCTTTTATTCTTCTACTTTCTTCTAATATATGTATATGTGTATATGAATCATTGCAGGATACGCAGATTTGACTTGGCTTCTGCTGCCAAGACCTTAAGGCATAAAACTATGTCTTAAATCTCTAGTCCTGGGGCATACAGCTTTTTTCTTACCTCTTTTTTTTGTTTAATTTATTTATTTATTCTTGGCTGTGTTGGGTCTTTGTTGCTGCACGTGGGCTTTCTCTAGTTGCGGCGAGCGGGGGCTACTCTTCGTTGCGGTGCGCGAGTTTCTTGTTGCGGTAGTTTCTCTTGTTGCAGAGCACGGGCTCTAGGTGCACGGGCTTCAGTAGTTGTGGCTTGCAGGCTCAGCTGCTCCACAGCATGTGGGATCTTCCCGGACCAGGGCTCGAACCTGTGTCCCCTGCGTTGGCAGGCAGATTCTTAACCACTGTGCCACCAGGGGAGCCCTCTTACCTCTTTTTATTGTACCTCTCTCTGATTGCATTCCAGCCTACCTAAAAATGACCACCACCCTGCACAAAGGTGGAGAACCAGTGTTCTGCATTCCTTTTCATGTCTTTATTACAAATGAACTTGTTCCAGAAGCTTCTAGTTGTTCCCCAACAGCCATTCTTCATGTTTTCATGGAAATGGAATTTTTGGCTAGCACATGATAGCCCAGGTGAAGTCTGTACTTCCTAGCTTTCTTGTAGGTCGGTATGGCCCTGTGAAAAAATTACCAATGGGATGTGTATAACATCTAGGTCACATGCTTATACGGAAGGTGCCTGTGTAACCCTTCTTTTTGCCCTCCTCACACTGGCTGGAAAGGAGACGTGATGATGAGATCTGGGCACCATCTTGGATGATGAGATGATGTCATCTTGGATCATGAGGATGACAGAGAACCCACAGGGAAGGACCCTGGGTCTCCAATGATTACTGAGCTACCCCCCAGAAGACCTGGAAAACTTACCTAGCCGTTCCAATGGGAAAAACAAAGTTTTCTCTTGCGGAAACCACTATGTTACATATTAACCTGACTAATGCACATATATACCAGGGGCCAGATAGTAAATATTTCAGATTTTGCAGACCATACTATCTTCGTTGCAACTATTCACCTCTGCCTTCGTAGCACAAAAGCAGCCAGAGATAACTATGTGGTTATGTTCCAATAAAACTTTATAAAAATAGGCATTCTTTAATCAGATTTGGCCCACAGGCTACAGTTTGCCACCCCTGATATACAGTAGCATTTACATGTTTTGGGACTTTATGTAAATGGCATCACACTGTATGTATCCGTTCTGCTACCTGCTTTCTTTGTTCAACATTATGTTTTTGAGATTTATCCATGTTATATATGTAGATTTAGCTCAATCATTTCTATCACCATGAACTAGAACACTGAATGAGTGTTTCACAATTAATTCATTCATTCTTCTGTTGATGTTCATTCAGGTTGTTTCTAATTATGTCATTCTCACAGTGTTACATTGCACATTCATGTAAATGCCCCCTAATGCATGTGAGTTTCTCTAGAATTCACACCTGGGAATGAAATCACTGTATCTACAAGGTATGTGCATTTTCAGTTTTACTAGCTGTTCCCAAACTTTCTCTCCAAGACTGTACCAGTGAAACCTTCCATCAACACATGATGACTTCCCTTGCTCCACGTTCTTACCCATACTTGCTATTATGAGATTTCCTAAATTTTGTCAGTGTGACAGGTCAGAAGTGTATCTCACTGGGGCTTCCCTGGTGGCACAGTGGTTGAGAGTCCGCCTGCCGATGCAGGGGACACGGGTTCATGCCCCGGTCCGGGAAGATCCCACATGTCGCGGAGGGGCTGGGCCTGTGAGCCATGGCTGCTGAGCCTGCGCGTCCGGAGCCTGTGCTCCGCAACGGGAGAGGCCACAACAGTGAGAGGCCTGCGTACCACCAAAAAAAAAAAAGAAAAAAAAAAAGAAGTGTATCTCCCCGTGATTTTTAATTTGCAGTTGCCGGTTTACTAATGAGGTTGAGCATTTTCTCATGTATTCACTGGTCATTTAGATGTCCTTTTAATAAAACTCTTCTCTGGTCATATCCTTTGTCTTTTTTTCTGCTACATTATTTGTATTTTTCATATTGATTTGTAAGAGGCTTTCTCATATTCTGGTTACTAATTATTCATCTTTTATAAGCTCTACAAACATCTCTTCCAAGCCTGTAACTTGACTTTTAACTTGTATTTTGATACATGAGTATTTTTAGTTTTCATATAGTCAAATCTATCAAACTTCTCATTTTGGTATGCTTTTGGCATTTTGTTTAAGAAACCCTTCCTACATCCAAGGTCATGAAGATATTTCCTGGCGACTCCCCCAATATTTTGAAGTATTCCTTCTCTCATTTAGGTCTTTAAAGGTCCTGGAATGTATTTTAGTATAGGTTTGAAATGGAAATTGAATTTTTTCCATTATGGATTACCAGGTTTCCCATTGCCATTTTTAAAATAGCCTATGTATTCCTAACAGAATTGCAGTGTACCTTGTCAAATATCAAATTCCCATATATTTGTGATTTTATTTCTGAGCTCTCTTTTCTGTTCCTTTGATCTCTTTGTCTTTTTCTGTTCCAAAACCAAACTGCCCTAATCACTTGGGAAATTCTGTAATAAGCCTTGATTTCTGGTAAACTCATGTCCCCAATTCTTGTTCTTTTTCCTCAAAACTATCTTGTGTATTCCTGGTCCTTCCTTTGTTCTCCCAGATAAATTTTAGAATCAGCTTACCAGGTTCTATGAAAAAAAAGTTGTTGGAATTTTGCCTTAAATTGTATTCCATTTATGGATTCATCTAGAGATAGCTGACATCTTTACAACAGTGAGTCTTCCTAACCACTCTGTCTCTTGCACTCCCACAGCGTCCGATGATAATACTTTGGACAGATTTATGACCAATTGAACTGCTGTAACCAAAGATTGCTAATTATGGTTCCGTGTCAATCCAGAGAAAAGTTTTCACTGCTTTGCTACAGGATTCTGTCCTTGGCCCTGTCCCTTCGAAAATATGTCAATCAATTATTCAGACGACACCAAGCCAATGGGGAGAGCGCATGCCATAGATGACGTAATCAAAATTCAGCATGATCTCAAGCCTAGAATTCACGGCCCAAGCCAAGAAGATAACACTTAACAAGTATAAATGCAGAGCCCAGCAGCAGTCTCTGAAATTCACTTGCACAAACGCAGAATGATTGCAGAGGGAAGAGCGACCTGGCAGCGATTTATGTGAAAAGGATTTTGCGGCACAAGAGAGGCAGTTAGGTAGTCATTGATCACGATCCTAATATGCTGCAATAATGTGATGCGGCCATTTAAAGAGCTAAAGCGAACATACTAAAGTAGAATATCCAGTTCATGTGAATTACGGGCTCCCCGTGCTCTGCTGTAACCTGATCACATTCACAGCACTTGCTTCATCTTTGGATGCCACAGCACCGTATCTCAGAGCAGCTAAAGAAGGATCAACAAAATGGTGACGCATGTGGAAAGCTTCCCATTCAAGATCTGGATGAAGAGGCATCCGTGCTATGACTGTTCTTGTGGTGAAGCAAGAAAGTAAAAAGCTTCAGCTTTCCAGCCTGTGTAGGAGAAAGCTCTAAACTCACCCTGAAGATATCCCCAACGGTGGAATGGTCAGGTGTGCAGGACATAGTGAGTTTTCGGCTGCTGAAGTCATACTAGCAGATGCTTCGTGGCCATTTCCCAGGCAGGGTGTGGACAGGCCACCTGCACTGGGTGACTTTTCACTCCCTTACATCATCAGTGGCCAGGGCTTTAAGACCTCTCTCTCTTTCTGCCTAGTCCCAAGCAAGCTTCTTAAATCACAGATTTGGGGAAGAAACAATATACATGTAGGCAGCAGGAACAGAGAGTAATTACAAAATCCGTTTTTTTTGCCCAGATTAGGAAAGATTTCATTACCTTTTTCACTTAAAAGAATGCATCTATGAAATATTTCAAACATACAAAAATCACAGGGAATAATAAGACAAATACCCATGTATCCACCACAGAGAATCAACAACTGCTAAACCTTTCCATACTGCTTGAGATTTTCAAAGAGAAATAAAGCATGACAGGTATGGTTAAAGTCCTCACCCCTACCCTATCCCATTTCCTGTAAGAAACAAGTCTCTGAAATCGGTGTATATCCTTCTCCTCTATGTATCTGAGTCTTACTACACATGTTTCTTTAAAAGTATGTAGCATTATTTTATATGTTTTTTAAATTTATGGAAATAGCTTCATGCTATTTATAATATTCTGCAATTGCTTACTTAGGAGACCACCAAGAACAAGGCTGAAACAGTCATCTTTGTACTCATCTCCTTGTCTACAAAGGACTGTCTCTAGAGGACACACACCTTAGGAGTGGAAATGCTGGATCACAGACTCTGCAAATCTTAATTTTTCCTAGATACTGCAGATCGGCTGTAACCACCAGCATTGTAAGAGAGTTCCCATTATCCCACATTCTTGCTGATATTATCAAACTTTTTAATTTTTTGCTAAACTGAAGGATATGAAACGGCATCTCACTGTCGGGTTTTTTTGCTCTCTGGAAACTAGTACGGTTGAACAGTTTTCATATATTTATTGGCTATTCAGGATTCTTCATCTGTGAACTGCTCCCTCTTTATCCTTTGAACATTTTTAGTGGCTTATCTTTTTCTTACTGATTTGTGGAATTCTTCATGTACTGTTGTCCCTCAGTAACCACGGGGGTTGGTTCCAGGACGCCCTGCAGATACCAAAACCCACACAGATGCTCAAGTCCCTTACATTAAGTGGTGTAATATCTACAATATAACCCACGCACATCCTCCTGTACACTTTAAATTATCACTAGATTACTTATAATACCGAATACACTGCAAATGCTATGTAAATAGTTGTAAATACAATGTAAATGCTATGTAAATACTTGCTGATGCAAATTCAAGTTTTACTTCTTGGAACTTTCTGGAATTTTTAAAAAAATATTTTTGATGAGCTTCCCTGGTGGCGCAGTGGTTGAGAGTCCGCCTGCCGGTGCAGGGGACACGGGTTCGTGCCCTGGTCCGGGAGGATCCCACATGCCGCAGAGCGGCTGGGCCCATGAGCCATGGCCGCTGAGCCTGCGCTCCGCAACAGGAGAGACCACAGCAGGGAGAGGCCCGCGTACCGCAAAAAAAAAAAAAAAAAAAAAAAAAAATTTTGATTTGCAGTCAGTTAAATCCAGGGATGTGGAACCCATGGGTATGGAGGGCCAAGTATATTCTGGATATTAGTCCTTGATGGGTTTACATTCAAGGAAATATCTTCTCCCACTTATGACTCATTTTCTTTCTAGCTCAGCTCTGATTCTAGTCTCACTCCAAACTGAGCCATTCTTCCCAAGTCACTTGTAATGTCTGCTGTCACTTAGAACGCACAGTTTTACCAAGCAAGTCCTCTGGTGGTTGCCTGTTTTTATCTTTAGCATGAAGCTTGCAATTCTAGTAACTTCCGTAGGGAGTGCTTTTGTTTGTGGGTGAAAATTCAAGGATTAGGGCATTGAGGGATTTTTCCCCCCAAAGCAACCAATTCTGATTCTTCAACACCAATTAGGTGTCCAACAATTCAACTCAATTCCGCCACCAACTACCTGGATTTAGCCTCAAACTTCACAGAGTTAAGAGCTCTGTCCCAAAAGGCTGCCCCCACTTCAGACGCTGACCCTTCTCTCTCTCTGTCTCTGACTCCCACTGCCGCTCACTCCTGGAAACTCGGGGCAAATTTAAATTGTTCAGCACTCTCCCTCACCATTTGTTTGGGAATCGCTGTCCTGAACCACAGGGTTCTGATGAATATATCTAGCCTGACCCCGATGCTGCCATTTAGGGATGCTCAGTCCTAAGATGCAAAGCCAGGCCCAGGAAGGACAGGGGCCCCCTGGAAATTATCTACTCTTCTATTGTTGTGCTTTGGGTGCCTTGTGTAATAGGCTGCTTTGTCATTTTTCATGGCTCTCCATATATGCTGTTTTTCATGTTACCCAGACATTTTTAAAAGGTCCATGCCATTAGAATATTATTCAGCCTTAAAAAGGAAGGGAATTCTGAATCCTGCTACAACACAGATGAACCTTGAGGATATTATGATAAGTGAAATAAGCAAGACACGGAAAGACAAACACTGTACAATTCCACTTATATGAAGTATCTAGAGTAGCTGGATTCATAGAAACAGAGAGTAGAATGGTGGTTGCCAAGGCCTTCGGGAGGGAGAAGTGGGGAGCCTGTTGTTTAATGGGTATAGAGTTTCAGTTTTGCAAGGTGATAATGTTCCGCAAGATCAGTTGCACAACAATGTGAATGTACTTAACACTACTTAACTATAAGCTTAAAAATGGTTAAGATGGTAAATTGTATGTTACCTGCGTTTTACTTTTTTTTTAAATAAAGGGTCCATGTCATCTATTTCTTTTGTAGATTTCCCCAGTAATGCCTAGCACCACATATACGAATTGTACCCACTCTTCATCAAAACATTTTTATCAGTCATTGCAGACACTTCCACAGCCATTATCTTATTTCCTGTAATTTAATCCTCACAGTAACCTTGTGAGATAAGTATTTTACCCCAAGAAATAGATAAAGAAAGGGAGGCTTATCAACATTAGGTTACTTGCCCATAGCTAATAGGAAGCAAAACTGGGGGGGCGGGGACTTCCCTGGTGGTGCAGTGGTTAAGAGTCCCCCTGCCAATGCAGTGGACATGGGTTCGAGCCCTGGTCCGGGAAGATCCCACGTGCCGCGGAGCAGCTAAGCCCATGTGCCACAACTACTGAGCCTGTGCTCTAGAGCCTGCAAGCCACAACTACTGAGCCCACATGCCACAACTACTGAAACCCGCGTGCCTAGAGCCTGTGCTCTGAAACGAGAGGCCACCACAATGAGAAGACTGTGCACCTCAACGAAGAGCAGCCCCCACTCGACGCAACTAGATAAAGTCCGCGCACAGCACTGAAGACCCAACACAACCAAAAATAAATTAATTAATTAATACAAATAAATTTTTAAAAAAACTAGGGGGGAACCCAGGTCTCCAACTCCAACTGGGTATTATTTCCACAGTGGTACCTCAGTTTCCTTATTGACCTGGAGATCCAGAACTCAAATCCTCACACTCAGACTCCCAGGCAGTGTTCCAGAAGTTCCTCCAACATCAACAGCTGAGAATACATATTCATATGTCAACCACAGCTCAGGAAGTGACTGCTCATGTGTGCGTGCATGCGTGTGCGTGTGTGTGTGTGTGTGTGTGTGTGTGTGTTGAATACCGCAAGAAAATTACCACTTCATGTGAAGGGAGGGAACACCCAAAAACTCTCAAACACTAAAGTAAGTGCAATAGTTCTCAAACACAGGTGTGACCCAGTCAGAGGAGAAGCGGCCTCAGAATCTGTTGCCATGGGCAACGTAACACAATTCAATCCTGTGTCCTTGGCATATACGTGGCTTGCTGTCCTCACGCCTCATAGCCTGAAGCAGCTGAGCAAGGACCAGAGAGAGTTCTTCCTCAAGGAGCATCCATCCCCACCCTTTTAGCTCAGGATGGAGGCAACTCTGAAGATAAAGCCCTGGAGCAGAGCCCCCTCTAAGAAAGCAGAGGGGAGAGACTGGAAGGCAAAAAGGAAATGGCGGCCGTGGGCCAACAGATCATGCTCGAATGGGCTGGAGTGCACGAGGCTCTGAACACTGGTGGAAGGGATTCTTCTAAGGCAGACAGTTCTGACGGAAACCCTGAGCTACTGCTGCTGACACAAGAAGGTCACCCAGTCATGCTTCTGGGGCTCAGGCAGGAAATTCTAAGATTTTTCATGAATGGTATCTATTTCAGCATCTTATTTTTCTCTAAATACATAGTATGACTCATTGCCCTCCCCCTTCTCCTGGGCTCTTTCCTCTCCACCTTCCCCGACTCTGATCCTGTCTCCTGTCTCCTGTATCCTGGGAGGAAACCGTGGAGGTAAACTGGAGAGGAGCAAGGAGATGGGCCCCATGAGATGACAGAAGAACAAGGTTCCACCCATCCTGGAATCTTCTAGGCCTTCTCAGAGCCTGCCTTATATCAGAAAAAGTAAAGCAAAACCTCAAGTTTTTCAATTTCCAGGAAAAACCCACAGTCTTCATATCCCATACCCCCGTATCCCAACACGCACCCTCTTCTCTCTCACTCAACAGCGAAACATATGAAATCAGGGAAATATAACAGAACAGCAACGCTGGGATATTTCAATCAATACGCAAATCTCTTGGAAGTCCCTAAGTCCACCCATGAGGTACTTACACTAAGCTCTGGTAGACAGGATTGATGCACAAGAAATATATCTTGTCCTTGTAACCATGTTATTAATGAGGTGTATCAGTCAGGATCCAATCAGTGACCTTAGGGAAGTCACATGATCTCTCTGAGCCTCAGTTTCCCCGTAAATAAAACTGGAGAGGGGGGTGGAGGTGGAGAATACTCTCCTCCCTCCCAGCCTGCAAACGCGAGCAGAAGCCCGCCTGGTGAGACCTGTGATCCTTTGTGTTCAGGTAAGGGCCATACAGGAAGGCCAGCCTCACTGCAGACGCACCTGGGGGCTGCAACTTGCCCCTCCTGTTTCCCTGCACTTTATTAAGGAGACCTCGACTGAACCCTCAAAAATGGCTTTTTAGTGGCTATTATTCCAACCAGAGCAGAACGAGGAGGAGGGGGTCTTGTGATACAGCATAAAGGGCCACCTGAAGGAGTGTCAAGCTGCCTGCAAACCTACAGATGTGTCTGAGGCTAGTCTGCAGGGGGTCACTGTAATTTAGGTCAAACAGCTAGTCATTTCTGTTCATCTGCCAGATAAGACTCCTAGACAAGTCACGTTACCATGTTAGGCTCTGTTTTCTAGATGACAGAGGCATCAGAGTTCCTCACTCCTGGGGATGGAAGGGATGTTCCTGTGTTATTTAATCGTCCCCCCCACCCCTGCACCTGGCCTCTCAATGATCAGAATGGCTTGGGAACTACAGGCCTCAGGCTTTCTACCTGGTGGCACGTTTAGCAATGATCTAGATGAAAAGCTCCCCCCAAAAAGATACCAGTTTTTTACTTTACCTGGCACTAAAAACAATAATAGCAGCTAACGCTTACACAGCCTTTACCCTGTACCAGGCTTTCTTCTGTTCTTCTTTCCATATGTTAACTACGGAATCCTCACTCCAGCCTAAATGATGATTGCCCATTTCAGGGGGGGGGGGGGAACTACTCCAGGATATTTATATTTTAGATTTTCAGCGAGGATTCTATGATCAAGAAGCCCATGAGATCTAAAGGAATAAGCGGCCAAGGGTGGAGTTCCGAGCTCCTTGCTAGGTACAAATGCTGATATATTTCAGGCGAGATGAATGGGGATGCTGAGGTGGGGTTATTCCCGAGCCCCTCCTGTATACTGTGCTGGCCAAATCTAGCCCTGCCCACCGTGGCGTTTTAGGACTGCAGTGCTTATGCCAACATGGGTTCAAGGACATGTGTGTGCCCTGTGAGGGAACCAGTCCAAATGGCCCCAGAGTAAGGGCTGTCTACCTCTGAAGAGCTTGCTTTAAGTCTGCACACTACCCACACGAACGTAATTCTTCCTCCGGGTGAACTGGAACAGCTCTTTGGGTTTCCGCTGTTCTGGGCTCACTAAGCTAGAGCAGCTGCTACCACATGTGGGGTGGCAGCCTCCAGTACATCCGGGGGGTGGGGGTCATGCCAGCTCCCAGCCTACTGGCCTGTGGGCTGGCCAAAGGTCACTGGGTCAGAGGGGTAGCTGGGCAGAACGCGCAGTCACCCTGCATCCAAAGGAGGAAGGGAAGTTGTATTTCTAGCCTCAGGACCCAAGGTGTTTCTCAACAGGACAGTGCCAGAGACCAAGGGATTAATACAGCCCTGCGCTCTGTAGGCTGTGGACGCAGCAAGATGTGGTTCTCAGCTGGGATGCACTGACAGCAGCCTGAGGGCTTCTGTTGCTGGTCTCTTTTTTTTTTTAAACTCTAGCACCCACTGCCTGCTCTCCAGACCCTGCCTGACTAGCTGGCTGGCCAGCTGGTCCTGGGGATCGAAAGGGACTTGCTGGGACAGGAACAGGTACCAATCATGATCAGGGCACTTGGGAACACCGGTTCCCAAACTTACCAGGACTTTAAAAACATCACCCTGGTGTTTGTGTAAATGGGCACTGCCAGACCCTAGCCTCAGAGATCAGAATTCGGTAGGTCTGGAGCAGGGCCAAGGCACTTGCATGTTAACAAATATCCCAGGTGATTCTGATGCAGGCCGCCTGGGGACTCCGGAGGCAGCCTGTTGACTGAAGGAGAGGGTCCCTCACTCCTCCAACGCGATCCGTGTACAAGCAGCGTCTGCATCAATTCAAAAGCCCTGGCCCCACCCCTGTCCTACCGAATCTGCATCTCTGCTTTAGCATGACTCATAGGCACACTGCTGTTTGAGAAGCACGGCTCTGGGTTCTCAAACGAGTATGAATCAGAATCACCTGCAGGGCCTGTTAAAATGCAGATCGCTGGGCCTCACCCCCATGGTTTCTGATTCAGAAGGTCTGGGGTGGAGCACAGTAATTTGCACTTTTCCCAGTTTCCCAGGGGATGCTGATGGCTCGGGGAACCACACTCTGAAAACCACTGCCCTAGTCTAGAGCAGTTTTTCTCAGCCTTGTTGCACACTGCCATCATCTGGAGACCTTTAAAAGCTACTGCTACCTGGGTCCCACCCCCAGAAGCTCTGGTTTCATTGGGCTCGGGCCCTGCCCAGGCATCTGGACACTTAGTAGCTCTCTAGGTGACTTTAATTGGCAGACAAGGTTGAGAACCATGGTTCTGGAGTCAGACAACCTGGATACAAATCCCAGCTCCACCACTAACCAGCCGGTGACCCGAGAAAACTTACCCAGCCTCTTCTGCTGCCCACAGCCCTGCCCCCACTCAGGCTGGTCTGCCTGGAGACGAGCCTCATTAACTCTGCCCATGAACCTAGCGGATGGGGATGGCATGCATATTTAATGCACATGCTTCAAAGGGTATCAAACAAGATATCAGCAGGTGAATCTTTTTCCAGGTCCAGTTCATGAATATCTGGTGTCCTGCCTTCTACTTGTGTATCTGCCTGTTTCTCTTGCCAAATTTTAGCTCTGCATATCAAGATAAAAGTGACCCCTGAGCAAGCGCTCACCATGTGGCAAGTGCCTTAAGTGTATCGTCTCATTTAATTTAACCTTTACAACAGCCTTACAGGGTTGATACCATTATGTCCATTTTCCTGGTGAGAAAACTGAGGCTCAAAGAGGTCAAGTGACTTGCCCAAGCCAACATGTCTAGAAAGTAGAGTGTCAGAATGTGAATTTCGGATAGTTAGACTCTAGGGTTGCCTCTGCTGACCATTTACTACACTGTCTCCCCTCCCCAGGGGGTCTGCTTCTTCTCCACCTAGAAGCTTCTGCAAGGGACTGGGCCAGGGAGGTGGAGGTCACCCCCAAGGACACATCCTCCCCTCTCAGGTGAACCTGATGTTTTGAGCACTCTACCAGCATGCTTGAGACTTGAGTTGATTTATCATCATTACCGGCCCAGGGACACAGTCCCAGACACAAATAAGGTTGCATTTCCCGACAGATATAAATGGATTTTTTTTTAAGACATCGGAACAAAGCTGCTCTGCTAAGCCCTCCATGAAGGTGCAAATTGCTAAAGCTGATCTGAATGTGTCCCTGGTTTGCTTGGGCTTCATCAAAAGGTTCTGATACAAGAGTCAAGGAATAATAAATAAAAGCTTCTGATATGAGTTCTACTCATACTTGAGCTTCCCATGAATTCTTAGTTGTCTGTTATGGGAGCCAATTTCTGTTTTAAAATGGGGTTGGCAAGCAAGACAAGACAGAAATGAACCAATAAAATCAAGAGCAGGAATTAATTAAGGTCCTGGAGTTTGCCGCAGAAGAGGGACAAAGGAAAGATGGTAATAGTGCTTCTTCTAAGAAAGACAAGTTGCATTTTTTTAAATATAGAAGTTCCTGGAGAGATAATTTCATTCTGAGACCATCTCCACAAATCGACTGGGCTTATCTTTCTCCCATGGAGAGTAAAGACTCTGCCCTTTTTCTGGCCAGAGGGGAATCTCATTTCCCCTCTCCTTATCATTTATTAGAAATCAAAATATTGTTTCAAATTGGATGTGTTTAATATTTCAGACTATATAATGTGTCCAGAACAAAAGGGCAACATTGGTAGGCAGGTGACAGAGAGTAGAGAGGAGATGAAAAAGGATTCCGAATTGCATGGCCAAAGATTTCTCTCCAATCTCTCCCGCCTCATTCTATGAGGCTTGGCTCGTTGGCCATCTCCTTATTCTTGAACTTCCTTAATCCTGAAAACGGAAAAAATAACATGAGGATTTCCTTCCCCTACTCAACAGTATAGATGTGGTCCAGCAACATTGATTTTTAACATTTCCTGCATAAAACAAATTTCCAATGTCTCCAAATGGTTTTGGTTGTATAGACACCAAGATGTTTCCCACTGAAAACCCCACCCATAAAATAGGTTGAAAATTCTGACAACAAAAACTTACGACCTTGGTCGTATCTATGAGCACTATGAGCAGTATGGTCCACCTGAGTGGCTTATTTGTCCTTTGTGGCCTTGTCTGTATCTCAGAGGTCCCCTTGACCATCAGCTGACGCGTTCCCTCGCCTCCTCTCATATCTGAACATCTGACGGCGCGTCCCCCTAGGGCAGCTCCCCCGTTTGTCCTTTCTGGGTATTAAAAACGCCCGACGGAACCACCCTGCTTCACAGGTACTGTCGCCACTGAACACCTGATGAGCCCCAGACTCTGCGATCAATAAAATGCCATTCCTCCATGTCAGCAACATGGCAAGTTTAAAACCCAGTGCATCAAGTTTACATATGATGAGAGACACCTTCACTAACCCGCATGACGGGATCAGCATGAGGAATAGTGACAAAGCAGCCAACTCAATTACCAGGCACCCTTAGCGTGCGAAGTGCTATGTGAACGCTAAGTAATAATGTTATGGCTTCATCTGAAAAATGTGCGTGTCACCCAGGAGCGTCCGTAAGTCAGTAACATCATTTGCAATAAGTCATCATTAATTAACGCTAAATGACTAGACCCTGCCTGGGGAAGCAGCGTATTCAATTGACATCAGTATGTGAAGAGTTCATTATGGTTAATGTTACGAGAACACAAACTAAAGGACTTAATAGTGGATTAGAAGGTGTTCACGGGGCTTCCCTGGTGGTGCAGTGGTCAAGAATCCACCCGCCAATGCAGGGGACACGGGTTCGAGCCCTGGTCCGGGGAGATCCCACATGCTGCGGAGCAACTAAGCCCGTGCACCACAACTACTGAGCCTGCACGCCGCAACTACTGAAGCCCGCGTGCCTAGAGCCTGTGCTCCACAACAAGAGAAGCCACCGCAGTGAGAAGCCCGTGCACTGCAATGAAGAGCAGCCCCTGCTCGCCGCGACTAGAGAAAGCCCGCACAGCAACGAAGACCCAACACAGCCAAAAATAAATAAATTAATTTTTAAAAAAAGAAGGTGTTTATGTCCAGACACCTCAATGTGGGCTCCACAGCTGCTACACACTAGTAAAGATACTGGCTTGTTGCTAAGGAGGGGGATGGGAGACTCGGAGACTTAAGGAGAGGCTCTACCAGCATGGGATCAAGGGGTATTTAAAGTGCTGAAGAAAAAAGAGGAGAGGGAGAGAGCTCACCCACCCTTCTCCTCATCCTTTCTGTCTTTCACACTGTTTCCACCAGAGCCTGGGAGAATGACACAGAAACAATGAGCAAAGAGATGCAAGTGGCAAGTGGCACCCAGGGCAGGTGTCACCTGGGGAACAAGACCGGCATGGGTGTCAGGTGAAGGTGGGAGATGGGATATTCGGAAAACTCTTCAGGTGATTCGGTTTTGCCACCCTACGTGCCCACCTCTCCTCCCCTGCCCCACCTACTGTCACACAGTGATCTTGCCATGTTTAGTATTGCTGCAAACTTTAAGGCAAAATGATCCTAACTAACGAAAATGTTTGAGGCACATGATCATAAATCAACACTGCTATACCTAATATAATCACGAATCTATAGATACATTATCATAAAATAAAATGAAAGATTGTAGGCGACACGAATGCTGATTCTCCACACTTCAGTAGCCATAAGAGGGATGGCAAGAAAAGAGTTCCTGATCCACACACAGCAGGACTCTGCACACTGTGGCTGCAGCCTCGGGGTCCTCCCCTTAATCCCCCAAAATGAAAGAACCTAGTGGCAAGTGCAGTTTATTCCCAAGTCTCTTTACTCAACCATAAGTGTTTATTTAAAAAGAGGATCATTTCTTTTGCTACTACAAAACAGGAGCGGAAAGACAAAAATTACAAAACCTTTGTCTGAAATCTATTGCTTTTCATGCATTCATTCACTCACAGGCGTTTGAAGGGCACTTTGCTAGCTTTCAAGATACACAAGGGGGAGAGACAAAAGACTTGCCCTCAAGGCACTTGCCTGCTAGAAGGACACAGAGTCTAGGGCACAAATAAGCAAACAGTAACAATGGAGAAGAAGAGGGATCAACAGGTTGTGCAGAGCAGGTAGGGATGGAAGAGGAGAGGAAAGTGGCGAGGGATGGCCTCTCAGAGAAGGATGCACGTGGGCTGAGGAGCCCCTGGGGAGTCAAGGCCAAGGTCATTCCAAGCAAAGGGAACAACCTACAAAGAAATACAAAGGCACAAATCCTACTACACCCTGGAGGAGGAAGCCCTTTCTACCACCAGAAATGACTGGACTGGGTGGACTCGAGTCTAGGCAACAAGGGGAGCCCATCGGTTTCCTCTTCTAGGATAACCAGACTAAAGGAACTGCCCGTCCTGAACCTGATAACTCAAGTGTCAAGGCTGCCATGTGGGGACATGCATCCAGAGACACAATCAGAGAAAGGGGTCTCTAGAGAGAAACAGTAGTAGGAAATAAGTGCACAGAGATAGGGAGCCCCAGGGAACTGTGTGATCTGAGAGAGAGAGAGGGAGAGAGACAGAGAAAGATGTCTTTCCAGGACCCAGTTCCAGACCTTTGTGACGTTCAGCCATTCTTATGGGTCTTGAATTCTGTGAAGTACTCTCATTTCCTTTGAATAAAGTCCCTTTAATTTAAGACTGCGGGAGTGGGATTGTGGACAGGGCACATGTGAACAAGAGACACTGAACGGTCCTGGGTGGAAGCGGGCTAGCCTGCCCCCTAGTCTACAGCACTGCCAGGGTGATCGCACGCCCACCCGCGTCAGTCATCGTCACCAGAAGGAAGTCAGAGGACTGCTGGCAAAGGGATCGGATTAAGGACAGAGGGGCTGAGTTCACCAGAAGGTCTTCACACCTACTCATCAGCTTTTTATAAAGATAAAATCTCTGAAGCACTTGCAGTTTCCCTGAAGAAAGACATGAGATATATACAAGTTATTGTTAACAAAAGGGTCTCTCTTCTTTATTATAAAGCCATCAGAAAGGAATTGCTTTTCCAGGCCACAAGGGAGCTGCAGTGCTATCTCATCAGGTAACCTTGAAAATCAGACACAATAGCTGTCCCTTTGCTCAGTTCTTTCTTCCCTTACCCACCATCCCTCCAAAAGCACACTTCTCCATTAAGAGCCTTTTTCCTGTAATGAGGCTGATAACACCTCATCCTCTGCAGACAGAGCAATCACGGCTGCCAGCTGGGCTGCACCCTGCCCTGCTGTCAGCTCAGAGCCCTGCCCGTCCCAGGCTGCTGCTGGATTCTGGGTGGGAGCATGTGTGGCAGAGGAAGTGAGATTTCTCGTCCGTTCTTCCACAAGGACCAGCCTCCTGAGCTAAAGGTTACCTATAGTAGCTTAAGGAATTCCGCTTTTGAAAGCACAGAGGGAAAGTCCCTCCTGTGTCGTATCACTTCTTCACGATTCTTTCTGTGGGGACAGGACGTTGATGCCAATAAAACTGTACTTAAGTATTTCAACTGTATATTGTCAACCTGTAGACCTACAGATGGACCCAGATGAAGGAGAAGAAAACATCTGGTGTGAAGCAGAGGAGGGTGCCTGAGTGGAAGGCATTGGATACTTGGGCTTCATAGCTGAGGCCAAAGTTCAGGGAGCAGGGAATGGAGACCTGAATTGAAGAGCCCAGCAAGCATGTTCGCAGTATTCAGGATGCTTAGAGAAAACTCCACCCTGGGGGCTGTAGCAGCAAGAAACTATCCTCTTGGGACATATTCTCTGACTGTCGACCTGCTCCCCAGTAGGAGAACCTCCTAATCGTTCTGTGGAATCCCTTGGGAAACAGGATTTTGAGGAGTCTTGGTTCATGGAGACCTGCGGAGATGCCCTCCCTGTGAAATAGTTTCAGTGAGTGGCTGGGCCACCTGAATGTTCTCCGGATCTCTACGCCTAATCATGCCTGCAGCGAGACTCTGTGATGTAACAGTCTCCCGTGTCTGACTTTTCATCCCACGGATATTCCAGAAGACTGAAATATTCCTGAGGATATTCCTCTGGCCCACAGCAGCCACATGGGGCTCCAGCCATAGGGGCTTGGCGTCCACAGCACATACTCAGGTTCATTGCCATTTGGAGTTGAGAAGGCCACCCGGATTCTCCAAGTGCAACCCTCTACACATCCTGGATATAACAGCACAGGTTGAAACATTTGGCTGTCACCTGTGGTTCTCCACAACGGAGTCCTCCCTGTTTGCATTTTATACAGTTAGGCTGTCACTGTTAGAACCTAACTTCTGTCCAGCTGGCCACATGGGAGACACGGCACTACTGAACTTGAACTTGCCCACCATACTGGAGGAAGCTTGGCCTAAACAAGTTCTCCAGAAGAGCTCCTTGGGTCACACCACCTCTTACAATTTGTTTTGAGGTGAGTCTGGGTTCTGTGCTTCAAAAACAGCATGATTTAGGAGACCATGTACATACTTATTACCTATTGTTGCCAAATTACCCCCAAACTGCATGGCTTAAAACAGTATCTCGCAGCATGTGGGGGTCAGGAATCCAGGCATGGCTTCGCTGGGTGTTTCTGACTCAAAGTGTCACACAGATTATAGTCAAGGTGTCACCAGGGCTGCGGCATCTCAAGGCTCAGCCAGGGAGTATCCCCAGCTTCCCAAGTTGATTCATGTGGTTGGTGGCAAGACTCATTTCCTCCAGGCGGTTGGACAGATGCCTCAGCTCCTTGTTGGCTATTGGCCAGAGGCCTCCCCTAGTTTTGAGGCAGGAGATAGATGGGCCCCAGGCTGAGCAGCTGGAGTTGGTCCCCTGTGGACAGATACTCCGAGATGAAAAGGAGGAGGAGATAAGCCCTTTCCAGATAAGAGACCACATAGTTCTCATTCTCGAGGTCGAGGAGAACTTCCCAACTACACACGCGCAGAAAGGCTACTTGGAGGTCAAAAAGGGAGTGATATCAACCTACCCATAGGCCTCTTGGCTAGAATTCATCTTGGCTAAGAGATGTGCACGCACATATGAGAGTACCCTGAGATAAACCAAATACAGACTCAGGACCAGGCAAAGCAAGATGATTGGCCAAAGGAAACCTGGAAGAAATGCCCCATATAAGTGATTCAAAATACCACAAGGGTGTGACTCTCTCTCTCTGAGTCCGCCCATGTGTCTATCCACACGTATTCTTTTTCCTTCCTAGTAGACATTTTACTTGCTTCACTACTTTCTGTTTTTGTGGGAATTCATTTCTGCAAAGCCATATGGGCCAGGGCCTTGTCACTGGCCATTGGTCCCTGGTGGTCTAGTGACTAGGATTCAGCACTCTCACTGCTGTAGCCTGACTTCAGTCTCTGGCCAGGAACCAAAATCCTGCTTCAGGCCGCTTCAGGCCGAGGCCACCCGAGATCAGTTTCTTGCCAACGGGGCCCCCACCAGAGGGCCGCTCACAACATAGCGTTACTTCCATCAGAGCAAGCACATGACAGCCTCGGAGAGGATTCAGGAGAGGGAAACCACAGGCTTTGGTAACCTAACTCAGAAGTGACATCCATTAGTTGTGTTGTAGCCTGTTTATTAGAAGTGAATTGCTAAGTCCCTCCACGCTCGAGGGGAGGGGATTCACAAGAACACGAATCGCGGGAGACAGGGATCATTATGGGGCCACCATGGAGGGGGTTTACCACGGACCACCTTACATCATACCATCTTCACTTACATGTCTCAGTTATGGGGACTGGCCAAAAAAAAGAAACAAAAATACCTTTGACCAGATTCTGCCTGTCTTTGAAGTATGCAGCCACCTCCACTAAGCTTGTGCTCGAGGGGTAGGTAGGCCCTGGTGGCCATGTCTGTATGCTTGACCTCCCTTCACACCACGTCCGCTAGGAAATCTGACCAAAGCTGGGCCCATCAGATTCCTCTCCAGGGAATGAGTCATTTAGATACAGTACGAAGTTAAACTGAACGGTCAAGCAGAAGTAAGGCCAGAGCCAGCAGGACGTACTGAACAAAGCCACGCTCAGACTGCAGTTACAAGAGGGTGGAGACCAGGCCTAAGCAGAAGCCGGCCTGCAAAGGAGAGGCCAGAGAGGCACGTGTGCAGATAGGCAGGGGCAAGAGGTCATGAGGCCCAAGGCACTGACAGAAGCAGGGAAACTGCCTGGAGCCTGGCCTCCTTTTACTGTTTCCTATGTATTCAGTCCCTACAGCATACCCCCGTCCACCCTCTCCTGGGCCAGCCCGAGTGGGTTTTGTTTCTGAGCAATCATCTCTGCCTCAGACAAGCCCTCACCAGTCTGTTGCTTCTTCTGGAAAACGGTTAATATCATCAGTTCAACTTCATCCCAGAAACTGACCTTTGAGATATGAAATTGTGTGCAGATTCCAAGCAAAACACATTTTTATTCAAAGCACAGATGTGATTCAATTCATTTCCATAGGCCTGTATTGAGACAGGGGTTAGAGTTGTCTATGGGAATTAAGGGGGGAAACGTAATTACAGGAATGGGAATTTGACTTCTCCATCAAACTGCACAGGGGTCATTAAACTAGAACTAGAGAGCCACTGCACTTAGCCCTCAACACTCACAGTACTTTACCATGTAAAAATATGCCACATGCTTATACAAACGTGCATCGTGTGCTCACATACATACCTGGCCACAGACACGCTTTATAAACTAGGAAATGATTCCCAAGCACATAGCAACCTCTCTTCACTTTCTGTGACGTATCACAAGACAATGTGCACCCCTTGAGTCAACTCCCATACGGGTTTGCTTTCCAGAGCACTTTTTCGAAGAATTCAACCATCTGTCAATAGAGAAACTAACTCATAGAGCAGTTTACAGGACTCCCCCAGGCAATGCACGTAAATATTGCAAACAGCGAGCTTATACTGCCAACTCACTGCAGAAACCCAAAAGAGTAAGATTTTACACATTCTCTTCCCAAAGGAAATCAGACGGAAAACAGAGTGTTAGTAGCTGCTGTGGTACTGCCCCGCTCCATAGATGTAGCCTGAAGAAACGTCTTTTATTTTTTTCATACAACTCATGATTTTTTTTAACTCCAAAGATAATATGTGCTTACTGTGGGGAATTTTGAAATTCCATAAAGTACAGAAGAGAAAATAAAGCTGCTTACCACCAAGAGACAGCTGAGGTTTTCTTTTTATATATTTCCTTCTAGTCTTTTTTTCATACATATATGGAAATATACATATTTGAATAATATTTTTTGTTTTGCTTTTTTTTTCCACCTAGTGTCATATTGCATGAGACGCATGCTAACAGGTACAAGATTCCTTTTGGTGAGATAAAAATATTCTAAAATTAGATTACGTTGATGGTTCCACAAATCTCTAAATATACTAAAAATCACTGAACTATATACTTTAAACAGGTGAACATCATGGTATGTAAACTACGTGTCAATAAAGCTGGTTTTTAAAAGCCCATAATGAGCTACCACTACATACCTATTAGAATGGCTAGTATTAAAAACAAAAAATAAATGAATTTTTTTAAACCCTGAAAATTCCAAATACTAGTAAGGATGTGGCATAACTGCAATTCTCGTGGGAATGTTAATGGTGCAGCCGCTTCGGAAGAGAGTTTGACAGTTTCTTGCAAAGTTAAATGTGTACCTACTGTAAGGCCTGACAATCCTACTCTTAGGTATTTACCCTGAAGAACTGACAGCACACAGCCACACAAAAACGGTACACAAATGTTCGTAACAGCTTCACTCATTTTAACCCCAAACCAGCAAGAACACAAAAGTCCATCAATAGGAGAATGGATAAACAAATCTGAAATGCTTACTCAATAGAATACTTTGTAGCAATGTGAAAGAGCTACCAAGAGCAGCAAGAGCACAGAGGAATCTCAAAACCATTATACTGAGTGAGAGAAGCTCTACAGAAAAGACAAAATACTGGATTGTTCCATGTATATGAAATTCTAGAAAAAGGAAATCTCATCTATCATGACAGAAAACAGATCAGAGGTTGCCTGGGCCTAAGAGTAAGGAAAAGCAATGGAGGGCAAAGAAACATGAGGGCATTTGGGGGAGTAATGGAAATATTCTGCATCACAACTGTGGTGGTGGTTACATGACTGTACACGTTTTTCCAAACTCATCAAATAGTATACTTAACATCGTTATATTTTATTTTTAAATGAAATTTTATTTTTTTTGAAATGAAAACTCATCAAACTATACACTTAAAATAAGTGCACTTTTTTATGTAAATTGTACCTCAATAAATTTGAGGGTTTTTCTGTGTTTTTTTTGGCTGTGCGGCGTGTGGGATTTTAGTTCCCCGACAGGGATGGAACCCGCACCCCCTGCATCGGAAGTGCGGAGTCTTAACCACTGGACCCCCAGGGAAGTCCCAAAGTTGAGTTTTTAAAATGGAAAAAAAATGTATTGTGCTCATTTTCATGGGTCATTAAGTCCTTTTCAAAAGTACCTCAGTTCTAGTATTATGCAGCGATACTATTCGATGTTATAGACGTGCCACAATTCAATTAGCCAGTCCACTGTAGCTGAATACTTCAGTTATTTTCTTTTCTTTTTGCCACTGAAAAGAACATCAAACATCGGGGTGCATGAAACTTTGTCTGTGTTTTAGATTCCTAGAGAAGGAACGACTGGGTCAAAGAGTAGGAATATTTTCAATGCATTTGGAAGAACATCTTCTTAAATTTGATTCGCTTAACTGTCAGGGTAGGAAGTCACAGTGATGCAGAGGTTGGTCACTTTTTCTCCAGCTCCTCTAGCACTGAAGAGAACTCTACATGGATTCCCAGTGAAAGGCGCATGGGGCTAAAGAGGCCATGGCTCTTTGTCCTGGTCCAGTCACTTGATGTATAACCTTGAGTCATCTTCCCTCTTTGGATACTGTTGATTTAATCTCCAAAATGAGTGTAGTGACTTATGGTAGGTAAATATTTCCTAAACAAAGCAAAAAGAGCACTAACCATAAAATAAATAATTGGTAATTGAAAATAAAAACTTGTGTTCGGGCTTCCCTGGTGGCGCAGTGGTTGAGGGTCCCCTGCCGATGCAGGGGACACGGGTTCGTGCCCTGGTCTGGGAAGATCCCACATGCCGCAGAGCGGCTGGGCCCGTGAGCCATGGCCACTGAGCCTGCGCGTCCGGAGCCTGTGCTCCGCAGCGGGAGAGGCCACAACAGTGAGAGGCCCGCGTACCGCAAAAAAAAAAAAAAAAACTTGTGTTTATGAAAAGACATTATTAAAAGAAAAGACAAACCACAAACTGGAAAAGGTACTCACAAAACATATATTCAACTAAGGACTCGTATCTAGACTTCCTAAAAGCAAGAAGAAGACAAATGAACAGAAAAACAGTGGACAGAAGAGGTGAACATGCACTTCACACACTCACACACACACACACACACACACACACACGGATACATAACTATTCAAATAGCAAATCATGCAGATGAAAATGCTCAATACTGTTAGTCATATGGGAAATGAAAATTAACACCACACTAGATACCACTATATATCTAATAAAATGGGTAAAATTAAAAAGACTGACGACGCCAATGTTTATGAGGAGGTGGAGCAACTAGCGCTCTTTTCCATTGCTGGGGGGAGTGTAAAATGGTACAATCACTTTGGAAAACCAGAAGCACCTGCTAAAATTAAACATCTATATACCCTTGAACTCATCAATCCTGCTCCTAAATATGCATTTCCTCTACAGAAATCAGTAAATATGTCACTATAATGCATGTACAAGAAATTTCATAGCAGTTCGATTTCTAATAGCCAAAACCTTGAGAAACCCAAATGTCCATCAACAGGATGACAGATCGATTGTGGCATACCTATATAACAGAATACTACACAGCAAGAAAAAACAAACTTCTGCTCAGTGCAATAACACGGGTAAAGCTCTCAGACACAATGCCAACTGAAAGAAGCCAGACTCCAGAGGACACACATCGACTGATAAGATCTGTATAAAGTCCAACGGGCAAAGTGGTAAAGTCAGAACACTGGTTACTTCCGGCATGGATGGTGAGCGTGTGGGCTAAGCAGGGCCGCAAGGGAGCCTTCTGCAGCCGGGGTATGTGCTGTGTCCTGTTCCCGGTGGTTCTTACAAAGGTGTAGACTTGTATAAAACGTCACTGAGCTGTCTACCCAAGCTGTGTGCGCTTTCCTATGATTATGCTATAAGCTCCATAAAAATAAATGAATGCAAATTAAATAAAATGAAAGCACTGGACAAGATGACAGCTAAGGTTTTTCCAACCTTGTAGGGTCTCTTCACACCCTAATCTCTTTCCCTCTTTCCTTCTATTTCCCTCTTTCCCAAACTCCCCTACTCTAAAAGCTTCATCACGCCACCTGGTGAGCCCACGTGTTTGCGTTTCTCTAGCAGAGCTCTGGGAAGTGCATTCCCTCTGGATGTGTGTGGCCTGCACCTGACCCACACCACAACTTAAGCCAAAACAAAACTTAGCCTCGTCCTCCTCAGCCCTCACCAGAGTGGGTGTCAAGCAGTGTGGCTCCCTGGCTCACACTATGTCCCCTTCTCTGGGAACAGCCCTAACATTCAGGGCTGGGCCACCAGAAGCAAGTATGTAAGCCATAAATAGAACCCCAGCCCACAGCTCCTGGCCCAGCAGGATGCATCTCTGCCAAGCTGGGCCAGATCCTCTCTCCTGTGATTTAAAATCTGCACTGACAGCCTAGAGGTTGCTGAGAGGCATTGAAGACAATGTCACAAAAGAAAGGTCCACAAATTCCTTTCGCCGATGTGTCAGAAGCTTCCCTCGGTTGTCCTCTTGCGAATGCAGCTCTTCCTGGTGGTTTGAAGGATTCCTACTCTATACTCTTGCATTAAATATCCTTTTTTACTTCAACTAGTTAGTGTCAGTTTCTGTTGCCTGCAATCCAAAGAATTTAACTAGGGCTTCCCTGGTGGCACAGTGGTTGACAGTCCGCCTGCCGATGCAGGGGACACGGGTTCGTGCCCCGGTCCGGGAGGATCCCACATGCCGTGGAGCGGCTGGGCCCGTGAGCCATGGCCGCTGAGCCTGCGCGTCCAGAGCCTGTGCTCCGCAATGGGAGAGGCCACGGCATTGGGAGGCCCGCGTACCGCAAAAAAAAAAAAAAAAAAAAAAAAAAAAAGAATTTAACTATATACCCTCCCCAAAGCCAACCCTTGTCCTCAGGATTTACTCATGACTTTGCCTTCCTCCTGTTTACCTAGCTGTCAACTTGATTTCCCTCTGTTTCCAGTGAGTCCTATCTGACCCAACCTGAAACCTTTCTCAATTGGTCCTCTCCTTTCCAGGCCTCAAGACTGATGCCTACATTCAGGCCCTTGTCGTTGCTAATCTGAGCTAGTCTGAAGCACACTCCTCTCTGCTGACCCTGCAATCCCTGACCTCTCCAACGCATCGTTCACAGTTCTGTAAGAGGGAGCTTCCTAAAGCCCAGCTCTGACCATGCCATTTCCTGTTCATCAACCTTGCCAGCTCCCCATCATATACTAGAGAGCACGCGTGTAGGCTCCTTAGTGTGTGGCACAAGCTCTCCACAACGGCCGCCCCAACTTGCCTTTCTAGTCTCATCTCAGGCTCTGTTATTCCTCCCAAGCCGTATGTGCCACCTTCCAATTGAACTAGACGCTCACATACTCCCAACATGCAAATTCACACCTCTGGGCCTTTGCTAACTCTGTTCCCTTAATTTCAATGTCCTACTGCACCCTTCCTACCCTCACATCCTCTGTGACGGTTGAAACCCCACCCCTTCTTTGAGGCCCAGATAAAACGCAGCATGTATGTGAAGCGTGCCCTTCGCAGACATCATCATCCAAAGGGCTTTATTCATTCCTCTGTTGTGAGTGTGTAATTCCTGACTTGGAGTGACAGCGATTTGCATCTGTGTTTGTCTGTCCCCTCCAGTAGACTTGCTTCTTGTGAGCAGGGACCAGACCTGTTTCCTACTGTAACTCTCCTGCCCACCACAGTCCCTGGCATGGGGTCATCGCTCAGTAAATGGGTGTGGAATTGAATTTTCTGAACCTGTGGTGAAAAACAAATGAAAATGGGAGAGGAGGGATATGGGCAGAGGTGTTGGGGACACAGCAACCTGAGAGAAGGAAACAACAGAAGCAGAGGGAGAAAATCCTTTGGAAATGGATCTCTCCTCCAGGACAATTTTATGATCAAAGGGGACCAATGCTGCCCAACTCATCTAGCTCCACCCTGACACAGGTACTAACGGGAGATGAAACAAGGTACGGATGCCAAAACTGAAAACAAAAGCACAGAAGAGAGGCAAGGGGCTCCTGTTCCCCTAAGCCTGCCTCAGAAACACCAGGGCCCTGAGGCTAGAAGCACCACTTCAGCTGCTACCTGTCCTGAGGGACTGGTTTGCTCTCCTACGCCCAATGGCGAATCAACCAGCTCTTTTAAAAATCGGCAGGATAAAGCAGAAAGAAATCTTCCCATGGTGTTGCTACCCCTGGCAGAAAAATGCCAGAGATAAAAGAAAGAAGAATGAGATGGTAAAGCTAATCTGAATCTCGGTAAAATGCCCACGAGGCCTAAGACTTCCAGGCGACAAAGAGTCAGCAAGCACAGTACCAGTCTCCCTGGGAAAGGGGTTACAAAGGGAGAATTAAGAGGGGAGGGAACGCAATGGCTTTTTATAGCCCCTAGTTTCCCTTCTGACAGTAGCCCTCAGGGCTCCCATGTGCCAGGACACTGGGAAGATGAATGGATTTGTCCTTCCGTTAAATACCATCACCCGGAGCACTGGGGAAAATGAAGAACAGGTTGCAGACTCACATCCCACCTTCCATCTCTTTTCTTCTCATTAAGGAAGAACTACCAAAACAACTCCCCCCCAACCCATCCCCGCTACCTACAACACACATAACCTCAGGGGAAATAGGTAGCCCCCGGAGCTACAAAGTTTGCCTCCCAGTACCAAGGCCCAGCACATAGCTGGTCCTGAGGAGCTGAAGTTCCAATCCAGCAAATCAGCATGGTCAGGTGCACACTAGGTCAATAACATACTTCAAGATCCATTAAGTCCCTTTTAGGAGCCTGTTATCTTCAGAGCCCATTAAGACAAATCGCAAGGGTTCCACTTTGCCACAGGTGCAAATGATTCTGCTTGTTGAGGGGACTCTCAGTTACCTGAGTGATCTGAGCCATCCACATACATCACAACAAAGGAAGAAAAACAAATACCATTAGTGGTCCCACCTCCAGCAGGGTTCATGATCAGAGTCTCCCAGACCAGTGGTTCTCAGCCTGAGATACACTATCAGATTACCTGAGAAGCCAAAAAAAACAGTGGTGCCTGAGCAAAAAATAATTGGAAAAGAAAATGATTTTAAAAGATTATTTACAGTAGCTTAAACAAAAAGTACTTAAGGATAAATTTAAAATATGTGCAAAATCTGTACACTGAAAACTATAAATTTCTCACTGCTGTGAGAAATGTAGAAATATCTCATGTCTGGTAATAGAAAAAATATGTGAATTTAGCAAGGTCAAAAAATACAAGGTTAATATAAAAAATCAATTGTATTCTTTTATATTAGCATCAATCAACTGGAAAATGAAATTTTAAAATAATTCCATGTAAAAATAATAACAATAATCCCATGTAAATAGCACCAAAAACATAAAATACTAGGAATAAAGGAATAAATCTAGTAAAAGTCATCTAAGTCAACCCCCCAACTGAAAATTACAAAATATTGCAAAATAAATTAAATAAGACCTAAATAAATGGAGATGACCCATACTCAGTTTGGAACACTCAATGTTATTTAAGATATCAATTCTCCCCAAACTAGTCTGTAGCGTCAATGCAATCTCAGTAAAAATCCCAGCAGGCTTATTTTATGGAAATTGTCAAGCTGATCCTAAAATTCACATGGAAATGCAAAGGATATAAAAGAGCCAAAACAATTTTGAAGAAGAAGAATAAACTTAGAGGTTTTACGCTGACTGATTTCAGTATTTCTCATAAGGCTACAAAATCAAAGCGATGTTTATTAGTGTAAGTATAGATAAATAGATCAGTGGACCAGAAAAGTAAATCCAGAAATAGACCCAGATATATCTGGTCAATTGATTTTTTTTTTTTTTACAAAAGTAACAGCATAATTTAATAGAGAAAGGATAGTCTTTTCATAAATGGCTTGGGACAATTGGATATCCATAGAAAAAATAAATAAACCTTGACTTGTCCCTCACACCATACACAACCTGGACTTGAAAAGTTAAACTATAAAACATCTGTAAGAAAATATAGGTTAAAACCTTTACAGTTTGGGATAGGCAAAGATTCCTTAGGACACAAAAAGCATGAATCTCAAAAGAAAAAACTGGCAAATTAAACATTACCAAGGTTTTTAACTTCTGCTCTTCGACACTGTTAAGAAAATAACAAGGCAAGCCACAGGAGAAAATATCGCGGCGGGGGCAGTATAAGTGTAAACGGAAATATATACCAGACAAAGAATAATCAAGAATATGAAAAGAACTCTTGGTACTCAATAATACGAAAACAATTCCATTAAAAGAAAGACATGCCACAAAAGAAGATATATAAAGAGGCAATAAGCATATTAAAAGATGCTCAATATCATTAGTCATCAGAGAAATGCAAATTAAAACCAAAATGTGCTACCACCCCACACCCACTAGAATGGCTAAAATTTTAAAAGCCTGAAAACATAAACTACTGGCAAGAAGGCAGAGTCCTCTCAGACACTGCAGGTGAGAATGTAAAAATGAATTAACTACTTGGGAAAACAGGCAGTTTCTTAGCAAGTTAAACTTGTATTTTACTGTATCACCTGTCAATTCCATTCCAAAATACCCAAGAAAACCGAAAATCGATGTTCCCACAGGGTCTAAACAAATGTTGATAGGAGTATATTCCTAATAGCTAAAAACTGGGGAAAACCCCAAAGGGCCAACAACAGGTAACTAGCAAACACATGCATACAATGAATACTACTCATCAAGAAGGAGGAATGAACACAGTGAATCTCAAAAGCATTTTGCTATACAGAAGAAGACAAAGTAAGGTTTCATTTACACGGAATTCTAACAAAGGCAAAACCAATCTAAGGGACAGAAAAGGGATCAGAGGTTTCCTGGGAGAGGAAGAAGGCGGCCCAGCTGCAATGGGGCATGACGGAATTTTCTGGGGTGATGGAAATGTTCTATCTTGACCATAGTGGTGATGCTTTCACAAGTATATATATTCGTCAGAGGCCAACAAATCATATGCTTAAAAGGATACATTATATTGTATGTAAATTATACCTCAATGAATTAGATTTTTTTTAAATATTGATATGTGAGTCCCGGTCCCATAGATATTAATTGGTCTGAAATGTGTCCTGGGCATCAAGATTTCTGAAACTTTCCCCCAAAGATTCCAAAGTATAGCCAAAGTTGAGAACCACCATTCTGTGGGCTAAGGAGAAAAAATGAATGACCTAGTGTTCTAGGACTCAGTATGAGCCAACATTGGCTGGAAGTCACAGACTACCTGCCACTGTCACAGGCCGCTACCAGAGGACCTGTGGCTCCCTTTGGTTCACGGCTGGATAACACAACACCCTCTGCAGAGCCAGGTCGTGCAGTGGCATGGATCCACAGCAGACACTGCCTTCAAAAACCCCTTGTCTTGCCTAAGAAGGCACCCAGGCAAGCATCATGCCAGGTACTGGCTAGCAGTGCACGTGCAGGCGTTAACACTGGGCTCCCAGTATGATACCAAACACAGACCGACAAGAAAACACTGGGAGGGCCTCTCAAGGAATGTACCCTGGGGTTCCCTCCTCTCTGACCTGGCAGACAAAGGAAGAAGGACTCCCAGAAGAAACTGGTGCACTGAGTGTTGTATTCGGGTCAACAGTCAGAGGCCAAGCTGGAATCTCCAGACTGGAGCTCACAGAAGTGGCTTTCCCACGCCTCACTTTGCCATCTCTAAAATTAATAGAAATGTCAGTGGCAAGTTTTGGGTATTTTGTTTGTAAACGATCAGTGGCATCTCTAAGGAGGATGACCCTTTTCTCCTGGTGCAGTGGAGACCATCTCAGGCTAGAGCCATGGAACTCAAAACAAATCCTTTCTCTCCCCGCTCCCTGCAAATTATAATTTACCCACCTGTTGACAAAGCCAGAGCTTTTCACCCGCCCACCACTCTCTCTGGAACCACCCAGGTTTGCAGTGGGCCACTTGAGACACTTTAGCCCAATGTCCCACCCTGTATCCCCAAAATAAGCCACCTGTTACTCAGGATGCTTGAGCTAGAATTGGCTTTCTGACTCCTGCTAAAAAAAAAGTCACCAGGTTGGTAAAACCAGTTGCTGAGCTTCTACCAGCTAAGGAGTGAGCACTATGACGGAGATACAAAAATGAATACAGTCAGCTGCCTGCCCTCAAGAAGCTCACCGTCTTGTAAGGGAACTGTGAGAAACAGACAAACCTTGTGCCGTTGAGTGGATTGAGGTGGCGTGCGTGACACATTTAGGCCTGAGGGGAAAGCATGCACATCTGTGTCGGGGGCCTCACCTCCTTTGGTGGGGCCCTGTGTCTCCTAGGGTAAAGCCCAGGTTCTTTAGCATGCGACCCAAGGCACTTTGCGACCCTAAGCTTGCTACCCCTCTCTGTGCATGCCACCCCAAACCACCCCCAGGCACCTGGAAATGGCACTCCCTTCCCTCCAGGACTTTGCATACGCCTTCTCTCTCCATAAGGTATCATCAGCCTTCTCATCTCTTCTGTGTCACACTCTGAGATGAAACACAGGAGTATCTCACTCGTGAAGTCTGCCCCAATGCTCCCCTCACAGCCCTGCACAGAATCAGGCATTCCCTTCCCTCACTCCCATAACACACATACTTTCTTCTGTTAGGGCAGCCAGTGATCTGGTGCCTTCTAACACATCAGCCACCCCCACCAGACTGCCACCTTCCAATGGCAGTAACTAGGGTTGTCATCCACGTAGTTATTCACTTAGCTACTATTCTACAACTATTTAGTGAGGACCTGCAATGTGCCAGGCACAGTTCCAAGCTCTCAAGAGACCGCAAGGTCCTTGTTTCTGTGGAGCCTATATTATTGGAGGAGATGAAGATGGGCAGCAGACTTCCAAAAATAAGTTAGTTCTTAAGAAGCATCAGAGTGATGAGTACTATGTGGAATATTATTTACAAATACGGTAACCTGAGAGAGAGTGACAGTATGGCTACTTTGTATGGGGTGGTTATGGAAAACTCTCTGAGCAGAGGTGTGAATGATAAGGAGTCACTCATTGGGAAAACTGGGGAAAGAGCTTTCAGGATAGAGAACAGCCAGTGCAAAGGCCCTGCTGTGGACTGAGTTGTATCTCCCCTAAATCATATGTTGAAGTTATGATTCATTACATTATGAATCATAATGTACATAATGTACATTATGTCTGTATTTGGAATAAGGAAGTAATTAAGTTTAAATGAGGTCATAAGGGCGGAACCCTGACCTGATGAGATTAGTGTCCTTAAGAGGAGAGTACCGATCTCCCATGATGTGCTAGTTCTCTGGCTCCCTTTATAGAGCAGAGAATGGAGTGGAGACTTGGCCTGAAAAAGAAGATGTAAATCATCTCTTTGTATGAGAAGATGATCCCTCCAGTAGCGGGTGCTCAGGGCCGTTTTCCCAGTAAATTCCCATAGCGCTCCACCTGGCTCTCCCGGCAGCCAGGGATCCACATTCCAGATCCCAGCATTTCAGAGGGAGCATCAGCCTAAGAGGTCTTCTCACCCAAACTTCTTTGACTTGTAGATGAGAACCCTGAGGCCTAGAGCTCGCTTGTAGTAGGAAGCAAAGCCTGTACTTGAAAACAAGGCTCCTAAATTCTGGTCCATTACTGTTCTACAGAACACATGGATCCTTTTTTTGCTTTAAGTACATTCCCATTGTTGTGCAACCATCACCACCATCCATTTCCAGAACCTCTTTCGTCTTGTAAAACTGAAACTATGGCCCCATTAAATGAGAACTCCCCATTACTCCTTACACCTGGTGCCTGGCAACCACAGTTCTTCTTTCTGTCTCTATGAACGTGAATTGCTCCAAGTCCTCATATAAAAGGAATCATACAATATTTTTCTTTTTTTTTTTTTTGACTGGCTTATTTCACTCAGCATAATGTCCTCAAGGTTCATTCATGTTGTAGCCTTTGTCAGAATTTCCTGCCTTTTTAAGGTTGAATGATATTCCATTACAAGCAGAGACCACATTTTGTTTATCCATTCACTTATCGATGGACACTTGGGCTGCTTGCACGTTTTGGCTATTGTGAATAATGCTGCTATGAATATGGGTGCAAAAAATGAAAAATAGGTAATTCCCTGGCAGTCCAGCGGTTAAGACTATGCACTTTCACTGCCGAGGGCCCGGGTTCGATCCCTGGCAGGGGAACTAAGATCCCACAAGCAAACAGGATGCACTGAGGAGGAGAGGAGGTGGCTGTGAGACTTGAAAAGGGTGGTGAATTTCATACTATTTCAAGAGTCCAAGTAAGAAGGTCCAAGACCTTGAACCCTTCCAAGAGCAGTGGAGAGGATGGAAAAGAGGATTCGAGAGAAACTCACATGACTCACAACGGAATGGAATAAAGGGGAGAATATAAAACAACACCCACATTTCTGCTTTAAGTTTGTTTACCAGTTGCCACAGCCAAGACAAAGAATGTAGGAAGTGGAAAAGTTGTGAAGAAAAGATGGTGAGTCTGATTTTAGTCATGGAGTCTAAGGTGTGTATAGGACATACAGAAGGAGATGCACAATATGCAATTAGAAATATGGGTCTGGAGCTAAGGAAAGAAAAATAAATCAGAAAAATAACATGGTAGTAAAAGATATGGGAAAGGATAAGCTCACTGGAGGAGGCTGGTTTGAATGAAAAGGAAGAAAAGCTGATAAAAGAACCTACATTTAAAACGGGAAGTAGGGGACAGGATGAAGCCCCAATAAGGGAGACTTTGAATATGAATGACCAGGGGTTTACCCAAAGTATGCCAACATTTAGTCAGAATGATCAGACAGTGGATAGGGCAACAAAACCCTTGCGGTCCAAGCCTTTCAGGGGAACAGTGAACTAGAATTTCCTTTACACTTTCTGTAAAGGTAGAAGATTCAGAAGTTCCAATTCTCAGCTCCTAGGGATTTTGTGAACATGAATCAAGCCTCAAGAATCTTTTTGGGGAAAGGCCGACACGCGATGGATATGAATGATCCCAGGAGACAGAAGCCCAGAGGACCCCCAACTGTCTACATTTCAGCACAAGACCCCAGAGACTCACACACAGAAATGTTTCCCCTTTAATTCAGGATCAGTACTCACTTTTCCCTCATGGGCCAAATTTCTGTGTATTTTTATTAAAAAGGAAGAAAACTCAGCCCTGAGAACTGTGATTCACCTAAGTGTGAGCTCTGAAGCTTCAGAACCAAGACTAGGAAATTGCCACCTCACACATCTTTAGGCTTGATCACAGGGGCCACGCACTGTCAGCATTACCGAGATAGTGACAATACCCGATGACCTGTAAAGTGTTATAAGAATCAAAGTGTGTCCCCCAGTCGGTTATTTTATCTCCTGAATCAGAGAGCAACCTGGTTAAAGTTTTTAGGAAGGGACAAGCAGGCCATTTTTCAAATGAATGACAGGGCTTCTCTTCTGAACAACTCAATTAAGAGGGTCAGGGAAACAAATGCGAAAAGCGATGAACATGAAACCCTCCTTGGTCCTGATCCAGGTCCTTGAAGGTACTGAGAAACCCCCATGCACACATCACCATGAATGACCTGTCAGAAACATCAGAAGCTGAAATGAAGCAGAATAGATGGGCTTCCCAAAAGAAAAATGGTAATAATAACAATCTCACACTCTATAAATCTGGAGTTAGGCTTTCAAGGAATAATGTGTGGAGATGATTATTTCCCTGAAAAACACGCATGTGGCATATAGTTGGCCAGACTGGCATTGACATGGATATGATGTAGGATTACATATTTATTTGCAAAACACAATATACTAGAAATGGGCATCATACTTTGCATTTATATAGCAACTATTTCTCCAAGGACCTCAAAGGATTCTACAGCCATTACTGGATTCATCCTTGTTACATGCTTGTAAAATGAAGGAGAGGCAAGGATTACTCATCCCATTTTATTAAAGAGGAAGCGGATGCCCCGAGAGGATACATGGGCTGGCCAAGGGCATATTGTGGCTCATTTATTTGCTCAAAACCACATAGGGACTGAAATTAGTCCCAAATTGTCCTTCTACTTGCTGATTTCTATCTATAGAATTCTGAAGAGGAAATGATTCTCAGCCTTATCTTTGTGACTCAGACCATCAAATGGACAGTGGGGTATGAACTGGGGAAGGGAAGAGGTTAGTAAGCATTTGACATTCCTCTTTTCTTCAGTGGGCTGCTGCTGGCCATGTTCTTATGGACAGACCCATAGTTCTTGAAACAAAGAGGGGGAAACCTTCCTGCTGTCATTACACTGGAACCAAAAGACATCGCTCCAAACAGCTGACACTTAATGACTGCCCACTATGCACATTTTTAACGTCCACTCCAACAGATTTTGTCATTTATCGTACAACTGCTATGTAAGCGAGGTGTTATTTCCTTGTAAAGGTGAGAAACGGACTCAGAGAGACTGAATGACTTGTCCATGGTCATATAACAAGTTTAGGCTTGGAATTTGAGCACATCTGTACTAATTTGAATGGCTGTGCACTTCCACCACGTTTTACCGACGTGACTTCACTACTGCACACAATGGGGGTCCTAGACCATAGCCTGGAGACCTTTAAGAAAACTAGAGCCAACCTGGGGCTCCAGCTCCCCCCACAAATATTCCAAAGGACAGCCCAGGCTGAGTGTTGGTGTCACTCCATTCTCCCTGGACAGACCCACTGGATATGGCCTGGCCTCGGCCACTCTGAGCCCAAGATAGTTTGGGCCTCTCTGGTCCCCGATTCACACCTGCGTCTGCCCCAGACGTGAGCCAGTAGCAGAGCAGGCTGGGTTTCATGAGCAGGAGAAGGATGGGAAGACGATAACCTGAAGGCTGCCCCAGGGCACCCTTTTCCCACCCACCCTGAGCACTGCTGCTTGGCATCTGAGAGTTCCGACCATCACTGGGCAGCGTGAGCAGGATCTGTCTTTCAGGGGCCTCACCTTCTTCACACAGAGAGAAACTGAGGCGCAGACTTGTCCCAAGTTACCAAGGAAATCAGAAAGTAAAAAAGCAGCAGGGACCATTTTCCCTGATGTTTTCTCTAGGTTTTGGTCACTAGAACAAGATATTGTAAGTGGTAGAAAAAGCCAGGCTCTGATAACAGGGGTTGGAAGCGAGAGGACCGGTGGCTTTAGTGGGACCTCACTCTGCTTTACGTACTTCATATGCATCATCTCATTTATCCCCACAACTCAAGAGCACAGGCATTATTATCCCCATTCCACAGATAAGGAACGAGAAGCTCCAAGTTTAAATAGTGGAACTAATACATAACAACAAAGCCAGGATTCAAACATGGATCTGCGGGGCTCGTGCCCTTTCCATTAAGCCTTACTAACCTCTCAGGACTTTCATGGTGTGCCCTTCCCTTGATGGTGGCAGGGAAGGTTCCAGCTCAACAGGGAGCAAAAATGTGAGTCACAGATGCAGACAAAGCCAAGTGTGGATGAGACGCCCTCTTTGCAAGGCACTGCAGTCACTGGGGGCTGAGACTGAGATGCAGCCTCAATAGCACTGAGACACTCAAGTTTGCTTTCCAGCTGGCAACTGACGGTATAGAACAGTGCTGTCCACAGATACAGGTCACATATACAATGTTAAATATACTGTGAGTCACAGATGCAAGCCACATAGGTAATCCTACAATCCTGGCAGTTACCAAAAATGAGTAAAAAAATAAGATGAAGTTAATTATAATTATATATTTTATTTAAAGCAATACATCCAACAGATTATCACTTCAACATGTAATCAATACAAAAATAATAATGAGACATCTCACATTCTTTTTCTTCTTTGTATGAGGGCTTTGAAACCCAGAGTGTATTTTACACTGACAACACACCTCCAGTTGGACAAGCCACACTTCAAGAGCTCAACAGCCACATGTGGTTGGTGGCTACCACACTGGACCTAACACATAGGTCTAAAAGGAGAATGCATGGATGGAGGCTTTTGGGGTGCTTAGACTGTGGGTCCTGATTCTGACCAAACTACCAGGGTTGGACCCTGGAGTCAGACTTGCCTGTCTCTGAATGCCAGTTCCACCACATGCCAGCTATATGTCCTTGGCCAAGTGACTTGGCCTCTACTGCCTCAGTTTCCTCCTCTGTAACGTGGAGATGATAACAATGCCTACCTCACAGAGTTCTGTGAGGATGGAACAGGAAGTCCTTACAACAGTAATGGGCACATGGTAAACAAATAAAGGCACTGGCTATTATTATTATTATTATTCCCACTGGGACTCACTTTCCTTATCTGTAAAATAAGGATGTTGAAAGTAGATGATTATTGCAGTCCTTTCTTGCTCTGTTGTTTAATGGAAAACTGGGGTGGGAATCCAATGCTATGTCTTATCTCTGAGCATCAGTTCTGAAGCCTGCACCGGGTGGGGCCTCAGGTCCAGATTGTTTCTATAGGGGAGACTTGTAAGATGCTCCTACGGCTGCCAGAGGATGGGGTGGGTAGAAAGACTTGCCGCCTCACTTGTCATCAGTGTTAGAAACTTGATCCCTCCATCCTGGGCTCATGCTGACTTGCTCTCTGGACATACTCCACACTCTTCCAGGTGTCCTCCTCTGAACGACAAGAAATCCAAGTTGGCCTTGCAGTTTGGAGCAAAGCCCATCCTTTACCAAGTGCCTCCAGCACCAGCTAATAGAAAAGAATCCCCCAGGGGATGATGACCCCACAGCTTCGCACCCCAGCTGTCCTTGGGGCTGAGAGATGAATGGGAAGCTGGGTGGTCAAAAGGCCAAACGCTTGAAAAGCTGTGAATGAAGATGCCAAAATCGTAGCAGTAGCTGTCCCAGGAGCTGCAGCTCAGGGAATCTAGCTGTCTGGCTTCTTTCCCCTAGAGACCAAACTGATGAGTTGTAGAAATTCAAGGTAGAAACAGCCCGGCAGGTAAGACACCTCATCTCCAGGGAGGCCGGCAGGGCAGAGCACGTCCCCACACTCATCTCCAGGGATGGTACCAATGCCTCTTGGAGGGACCTGAAAGCTGGCACCTCCGCTACTTCTCCTGGGGGCAGGAATCTGCAGCCTAAACGTATCAGCACCAGGAATTCCTCCGCCCCAGGATACCCAACAGAAGGATGACAGGGCTGCTCATCTCAGAGAAAGAAGCACAACAACCAAACCACAGCCCCTCCTGTCGCACAGTGGCTCCTGGCCAGCTGTTCCTGTAGATTTGCTAAGAGTCGCATTCTCCCACATCAGCAAGCCCTCACCAAGACCTCACCCTGGAAAGAGACATGCCGAAGAAGTGGGAATCACAGGCCTACCCGTGGGAAAGGAGTCAAGCACGGTCACTGGGCAGCGTAATGAGGACAAAACACCATCCTCAACCCCAGAGGAAGCAGGAATAGGCCTCCGAGACCCTTGCATTCAGACACCTCTGGCTACTCGGAGCACCAGGACCTGGTCCTCTTCCTTCTCCAGGCTGGACTGAAGGGATTTTTTTGCACCTCCCAGACACATGGACTGAGTCTGAAATATCCCAATATCCTGGGCTGGTTGAGTGCCCTCGACGCCCATTGCTAAGGGGCCACGTTCTCCCTTTGTGACCTGCTGAGAGCTCTGTAGCAGCTGAGCTGCACCTGTTAAGACCCCAGAATCCCACCACCTGAATCAGAGGGGCTGGTTCTAGGTTAACAGAGTGGAGTTGCCACCAGGCCTGGATCATATGAGTATCACCATCTCACACCCACCGACCTGGACCCACTTGGAGCGTCTCCCAGATAAGCCAGACAGACAGGGCTTCCTAACGCCAAACCGGGCCAAAGGGAGTTTCCTGTCTGCCCCGTGAAAGAAAATGAAGATTCTACGGGACTTGGACCAGGGAGAACTGGAACATGGAGACAGACCACATGGGGTTTTTCCACACGGCAAGAAGAGCAAGAGCTTTCCATTCCGAGGCCACCCGTGGACCCCAGCTTCAGTGCCTCTCCAAGCCTGTTCCCCCGACTCAGTAGGTCGATGTGCCAACGCAACGCAAGACATCAAGGACTGCTTAGCTTTCCCCACTGGCCCTGTCAATCATTCCAACGAAGACCATTCCTGCCATACAGTCAAGAAACGGGCCCCAGCGGGCCAAGGAACAGCTCTGTCCCGTAAATGTATTTACACAGCACAACGCTCGTTCTTCACGTTTCGCCAGGAGCTCCCCTCTCCCAAGTGCCCCGGGGAAGTTTTATCACCTGAGAGGGCTCTCAGCTGCTGCTCTCACCAAGTCCCTCCTTGATCATCAGAACAGACAGATAGTCTGGCTGTGCAGAGATGCCGCCTCCCCCGGTGAGCCATCTCCGTGGCTGACAGAAGGTTCTCCAGCCGGCAGGGGCAGGCTGGGAAAGGCGGCCCCCGCAGAACATCCCCTGAATACTCTCTGTGCTCCCCTGGCTGGGCTGCTTCCTCAGGCTGTCTGAGATGCTCTCCTCAAGATGGAGGGAGAAGACGAAAGCTCAGATTACAACAAAGACTTTGTAGAAGGAAAGAGTGAACGAAGGAAGCGCTGCTCTGGGTGGGCCCTGAACTGCCCATGGCTTCCCTTGGTGCCTGTGGGTTTAGAGGTTAAATTCCTCTTCCTCCCTCTGATTACAGCAGATCTGAGCAACACTGACATGACACCTTTGTAAATCAATGTGCAAGTCAAACTGTGTCTCTTCTGCTCCAAACCCTCCAAAGATGGCCCATTTCTTGCACAGTAAAAGCCGCAGTCCTTCCTGCTGAGCCAGCAGGCCCTAGACACTCTTCAGCTTCACTTTCCTTCACCCCTTCCCCCTCACTCAACTCTTCTCCCGATGCGACAGCCTCCTTGCTGCTCCTCAAACATGCCAGGCAATTTCAACCTCAGGGCCTTTGCACCTGCTGTCCTCGTACCGGGAATGCTCTTTCCTCGGGTATTCAATTGGCTCCTCCCTCACCTCCTGCAAGACTTTGTTTAAATATCGCTTTCTCAATGAAGCCTACACTGGCCACTCTATTTAAAATTGTACCCACCTTGGCACTCCCAACGGCCGCCCTCTTGAACCCCCGCAGAGTATGCATCACCTTCTAACTTACCGTGCTCTTCATCTATTTATTACATTTGTCATATCGCCACATTAGTAATTTCTGGTGTTTATTTGTTTATGTATATGGTGAGGGCAGGGATTTGGGTCTGTTTTGTTCACCTAGAACAGAGCCTGACTCACACAGTGAGTGCCTCATAAATATCTGTTGAGTAAAGGTACATGTTAATATGGCTCCGTCTTGGGGCAAATTAGAATTGCCAATTAGGAAAGGCAGCTGACAGGAAAGGAATAGGGTAAGAGTCTAAAGTAACCAGCAAGAAAGACAGGAGCATCCACGGAAAGTCGGATCGAGAAAACAGGCGTTCTGAGAGAAGACAGAAAATTAATGATCTAAATGCATGCCCCACATTTCCCAGCCAGAGGAGCAGACACATTCTCTGTCTGTTCTACAGGCAAGTGTTATCATCCCAGTCAGTGGACGGGGAAACTAATTCCCAGCAACGGTGAGTCCAGTATCTCATATGGTCTTACCGAATGACTCAGAACTTGGCCCTGGCTCAAGGTCTCACAGCCTGAAAGAAGGCTTGTTTTCCAAACCAGCCACCACTGGGGTGATCGCCCATATTCTTCGACCTACAACTCTCTTTGACGGTGTCCCTTCTCCTGAGCTGCTCTTGTGCTACCCTTTCACCTATGGGTGCGCACTTTTCAAAATAAGACCACCATGCTGTTGAAAGCAGGACAAAGGACGTAGTATGAAAGTGCACGGTCAGGTCCAGGCAATGTTCCCTTCCACTTACGTGCCTCAACACCCACAACGAAGGGATGTCTAGGTGACAATGGAATCAATTCTCTGTCCCTAAATCAGCTGGAAATGGTCTTTTTCCTCTCCTGCTGAATAATTTGGAAGTGATTTTGAAAATGAAATACAAGGAGGGCAGTCTTTTTTCTTTCTTCTCGCCTTGAAAGTACACACTGCTTCCCAGAGCCTGATTAATGTTAAATATGACCTTTTGCAAAGTTTCTTGGCAGGTTAATTTATGATACTTCCAGATCCTAATGTATCAGGCAGTGGCTGTTTATGTGTTTGATGAAGTATTCTTTGTCTGGAGTTGATATGTTTTACCAGAACTTCTGTAGCTCACTCCCCCTTTCTCTCTCTTGCTCTTTCCATCTCTCTTTTAGTCTAACTTTGGGTTTGGGTATTTAATCAATCTTACTGGGAAGAAAACATGAATATATTTATGAATTCGCAGTCCCTGAGTTGCCATGCTCACTGTATTAGCTTATTACTCTGTCTCCAAGTTAATTCTGCCCTCTCATCTCCCTACACCTGTGCTTTTGAGTTCAGGGACACCTCAGCTCAACCAAAATTACTTTTAATGTTTGGTTTGCTACAAGAGCTGCTTTGAGGGTCTCTGTCTTGAAAAGGTGTATCTTCTCCTTACATCCTTATTGCCTTTGCCTTTGTTCTTCCCTGTCTCAGAAAGAGAAATCTAGTGAATTAGATGGGAGCCCCAAGACGTTGATTCAGCCCAAGAATATAACTAAGCTTAATGAGCATACAGATACATTCGTGTGTACCAGGGATGGAGGGGACTTGGGAGGCACTCCACCCTTAGAATGGATGTCATGGATGTCAACTATGACTTACGTGGAAGTTCCAGGATATCAAAGATTTTAGCCTTCCCCCTACAGAGCCTAGATCAATGCTCAGCACACAGTAGGCACTTGACTTTCATTGAAAGAAAGAAGGAAGGTGAGATAGCAAGGGAGCAAAGCAGGCAAGAAGATGACGCTCTCTAATACAAAGACCTCAAATCCTTTATTAGAGGGATACGAACAAGAATTTGAGCCCATGAGGCAAGTTTTACGTTTTTATGATAGAGGACCAGGGAGCTGCTAGCACCTCCTTGACTGTCACCACCTGAGAAGCTATTATTGGTGCTGAGAACATCCTTCCCCCAGACCTGCAGCTTCCTCTAAGCTGTCAAAGCCAGCATGTGTAGTTGGACCAGCATTTCTGAACACAGCATGGATTTCTTTACTACAACAGTGAAGATGGGAAGGAGTTGGTGACCAGAGCAGAACAAAAGGACCACGGAGCTGCATCAAAGGCCCAGATGAGGCAAGAGGACATGGATTGTGTGTTTTCTCCAGAAATATTCTGCTGCCTGGGGAATGGTTGAGTTTGCCTAAGGTCAAGAGTCAGCCAAGTAGGTGCAACACGGGCTCAAGAGGACAGGAGGCTGGAGCTAGACTGAACACGGGTCCAGGCTGCACAGAGGGGGCAGAAACCAGGGGCTCATGGTCTCACGTATCATTTGGTCCACAGGTTTTAGATTTGGGGATGTACAAATCATGGATGGGAGAGTTTATGTTCTAGCCATTCTGGCATCCATTACACACATCCAACTTCTTGTCCTCCCAAGCAGAAAATGAAATAGAGCTGGGCCAAGCTTCCATTCACACTACGGACCTTCGGAAGCTGCTTATCCCGTGTGACAGTTCCATTCCAGGACCCTAGAGCTGATGAGACTCACTTGTGAGAGAAAGAGACAGATGTCACCTCTATCGTGTGATTTGAAGGGCAAGGGGAAAGCTGCAGGGCCTCCCTACCCCAAGCCTTCTGTCTGCCTGCCACAGTGCCCGAAATTTCCCTATTATTCACTGCTTAGGTTTACTGTACAGAAATACTAATAAGGTGCAAATTTTATCTGAAGGGAGTCGTGCAGCTGAGATGGTACAAAAAAACTTGAGAAACAGACAAAGCTGGGTTCAGATCCCAATTCTCTCTCTAGAGCAGTGTGATATTCTGGCAAACTGCTTGGAATCCAAAGACCCTCTATCCTTATTTATAAAAATGTGAATTCTATCAACCTTGTAGGGCTGTTATAAGGATGGACTGACATGTAGAGAGCAACTAGCATGGAGGGGGACACACAGTGGGGACTCATTCTTTTTACCTTTATTGCTGTGAAGGTATGGTAGGAAAAGCACTGGACGAGAGTCAGGAGCCATGGGTTCTAGTCCCTGCTTTTCCATTAATGAGCTCTGTGACCTTTTCAGGGTCACTTTACTTCTCTAGGCTTCGGTTTCCAGAGGAGCTTGAATGGATTCATTCATTCAACATTGTTATTGAGCTCCTGACATGCGGCAGCTACTGTTCATCTGCTTGCATGATCAATAAATTAATAAATATGTATGGTACAGGGCTTCCCTGGTGGCGCAGTGGTTGAGAGTCCGCCTGCCGATGCAGGGGACGTGGGTTCGTGCCCCGGTCCGGGAAGATCCCGCATGCCGCGGAGCAGCTGGGCCCGTGAGCCATGGCCGCTGGGCCTGTGCATCCGGAGCCTGTGCTCCGCAACGGGAGAGGCCACAACAGTGAGAGGCCAGCGTACCGCAAAAATATATATATATATATGTATGTGACATAGTGGTAGTAATAAGCAGATCATTAAAATGTAGTCTTATGATGGAGAGGTACGAGTACTTTAGATTAAGTACTCAAGGAAGACCCACACAACGAGGTGATTTTTTTTTTTTTTTTTTACGGTACGTGGGCCTCTCACTGCTGTGGCCTCTCCCGTGGTGGAGCACAGGCTCCAGATGCGCAGGCTCAGCGGCCATGACTCACGGGCCCAGCCGCTCCGCGGCATGTGGGATCTTTCCAGACCGGGGCACGAACCCGCGTCCCCTGCATCGGCAGGCGGACTCTCAACCACTGCGCCACCAGGGAAGCCCCAAGGAGGTGATTTTTATACTGAGGCTTCCGAAAAGAAGGAGCCAGCCATGGGAGGATCAAGGGGAGATGCTGAACAAGCAGAAGCAGCACGAAACGTGAAGGCTCCCCCAAAGAAGCAAGCTTAGACGGCTTCTAAAGTTCTCTTCAGTTCCAATCGTCTTCACCTTATGTTCTCTATGACTTTTGTGTATGACCCTGGGGTAAGTCAAATGACAGTTCTGTGGTGCGCTGATTACTGTCATTAAGAGGTGGAGAGTGATACCGTTAGACTAGCTCTGCTAGGGCCCAATTGAGCAATGGGAAAATTAGAGCCAAGACTGCAAAGAGAAAAGTATGGCTAAAAGGGCAAAGACGTAATTGGGTGGTGGGCTAAAGGGGGTCTTGTGGAGACTGGGGTCAGCTCCTTCAGAAGCAGCCTGCAAGTCCTTATCATAAGACCTAGAAAAACAATGACAAGCTGGTTGCTTGGACAGTTGCTTTTTTGAAGCCCCTTCCCTAAAGCTGAAGGAAGATGGAACTCAGTGAGGAAGAAACTCCTTGGATGAACCTAGAAGTAAAGGCCTAGGCTAGGGAGACTGGTCTCAGATGACAGACTAGAGATATTCATTCATTCACTTACTCATTCACTCATTCAACAAGTATTTATTGAGCGCTCACTCCTTTAGGCCTTGTTCTAGCTGCTGGGGCTACATCATTGAACAAAGCAGACCAAAATCTCTAGCCTGCATTCCAGTGCGGGAGATAGATGGGTACTGAGAGGCCAAGACCTTTAACATGAACAAATCTGTGCCTAGTGCCAGGTTAGTTGCTGGGCTTTCTGTGGGCATGTGAACACATCATAACACACATTTATAGAGTTTCAGTGCTCTCAAAGCACTAATCTCCTTTCATCCTCATACCACCCTACAAACTCACAAAAGTAAAGCGGCCTGCTCAGGCTCACCTCACAGAGAGGACTCCAACCCACGTCATCTCGTCTGGTGGTCTTCCAGTTATACCCTTTCTTACTTAGGACAGCAGATGTCTCATTCTGCTGAACTAGCCTATATGACCGCTCCCAGACTTTAAACTGGAAGCAAACACTGTGAAGAGGCAGGAGCTGGGAGACCCAATCCTGTTCGCGTATCGCAGCAGCTATCTCCAGTTTCCCAAGGCAGCACCCAGTGCTGGTGATACCTGCAGGGCAGTCAGCAGTGGCAGCGCCACCAGTGGCATCTTTGCTGCCTTACTTTTGTTGCATGATCTGCAACATTATTCCCAAGTGTGTAGCCTACAATCCAGGTACTACAGGTCTGAAGTTATTTTTAACTACCCAATGTTCTTTTTAATAAATTCCCTTTCTGCTTAAATTAACGAGATTTGATCCCTGTTGCCTAAAACTAAGAGCTATGACTGTTACACTTACAAAAAAGCTTTGCCCCCATTTACCTACAAGATAGGCTAATTTTCCTACAGTTGAAATTAAATCCTTCGTGACTTAAAACAACAGTGTTTTCTATCTTGATCACGCTTCTTGTACATCAAGTTGGCTAGATTTTCCCAAGAGAATTTTTTAAATATTTTGAACTGAATGAAGATACACTAACTTATCAAAATTTGTGGAATGAAGCAAAAGCAAGGTTTAGAAAGAAAATTATAACATTGAACGTATATATCAGAAGAGAATAAAGACCTAAAATCAATCACCAAGCTTCCACTTTAGGAAATTTGAGAAAAAAAAAACATAAACCTAAAGAAACAAAATAAAAGAAATAATAAAATGAGAGCAGAAATCAATAAAATTGTAAACAAAAAAACAAGAGAAAATCAACAAAACCAATAGCTGGTTCTTCAAAAGATCAATAAAACTGATAAACCTCTCGTCAGGCTAACCAAGAAAAACAGAAAGAAGAAGTATTAATATCAGAAATGAAAGAGGTGTTATCTCTACTGATCCTAATAACATTTAAAGCATAATAAAGGAATATTATGAACAATTCTATGCCCACAAATTTGATAACTTATATGAAATGGACCAATTCCTTCAAAGATATAAACTATCAAAACTCATACAAGGAGAAATAGATAACATGAATGGACCTATATATATCAAATAAATTGAATAACCTTCCAAAAAGGAAACTACCAGGACCAGATAGTTTCATTGATGAATTCAACCAAATATTTAAGGAATAAGTGATACCGGTTCTCTATTATCTCTTCCAGAAAATAAGAGCAGAGGGAAAATTTTCTAACTCATACTATGAGGTCAGCATTGCCCTAATACCAAAACCAAATATAAACATTACAAGAAAGGAAAACTACAGACAAATTTTACTCATGAACACAGATACAAAAATATTAGAAAATCAAATCCAACAATGTAAGAAAGAATTACACAGAATGATTAAATGGAATGTATTCCAGATATGTAAGCCTGGTTCAACATTTGAAAATCAATTAATGTAATCAACTAATGTAAATATCAACAGGCTAAAGAAGAAAAATTATATGATCATATCAACAGACGTAAAAAAAGCATTTGACAAAAATCCAACACCCACTCATAATAGAAATCCTCAGCAAATTAAGAATAGAGGACAACTTGCTTAACTTGATAAAGAACATCTACAAACACCTACAGTTAATATTATACTTCATAGTGAGAAACTAGATGCTTTCCCCCTAAGATCAGGAACAAGGAAAGGATATCTCCTCTCACCACTCTATTCAGCATCAACTTGAAGTCCTAGCTAATGAAATAAGACAATAAAAGGACATCAAATGTACAGAGATAGGAAAAGAAAAAATAAAACTGTCTTTGTTTGCAGATGACATGATTGTCTATGTATAAAATTCCAAAGAATTGACCCTACAAAACCCAAAAGACAAAAAAACACCTCTGGAACTAGTAAGCAACCAGAGCAAGGTTTCAGGATACCATGTTAATATACAAAAATTGCTTTCCTATATACCAGCAATGAACAATTGAAATTTGAAATTAAAAACAGAATATCATCTAGATAAGCATCAAAAACTTTAAATACTTAGATATAAATCTAACAAAATAAGCACAGAACCCATATGAGGGAAACTATGAAATCCTGATGAAATAAGTCAAAGATCTAAATAAATGGAGATATATTCCACATTCACGGTTTGAAAGACTCAATATTGTTAAGATGTCAATTCTTCCCAACTTGATCTCAGATTTAATGCAATCCTAATCAAAAGTCTAGCAAATTACTTTGTGGATATCAACAAAATAATTATCAGCAAAATGATTCTAAAGTTTATACAGAAACCAAAAGACACAGAATAGTCAACACAATACCAAAGAAGAACAAAGTCAAAAGACTGATGTTACCTGACTTCAAGACTACTCTAAGGTTACGGTAATCAAAGAAGTGTAGCCCCGGAAGAAAAACAGACAAATAAATCAGTGAAATGTAACAGAATTCAGATATACACCCACACAAATATAGGCCACTGGTCTCTGACAAAGGAGCAAAGGAAATTCAATGAAGAAATGACAGTCTTTTCAACGGTACTGGAACAATTAGACATCCTTATGCAAAAATTTAATCTAGATACAGACTTTCTACCTTTCACAAAAATTAATTCAAAATGGATCACAGACCTAAATGTAAAAGGCAAAACTATAAAACTTCTAGAAGATAACACAGAAGAAAATCTAGGTGACCCTGGGTTTGGAGATGAGTTTTCAGATACAACACCAAATGTACAATGCATGAAAGAAAAAAAATTGATGAGTTGGGCTTTATGAATATTAAGAGCTTCTGATCTGCAAAAGGCACTGTTAAGAAATGGAAAGACAAGCCACAGATGGGGAGAATATATTTGCAAAACACCATGTGATAAAGGCCTTGCATCTCAAATGGAAAAAGAGCTCTTAAAACTCAACAGTAAGAAAGCAAGCAACCCAATTTAAAAATGGGTGAAAGATCTAAACAGACATCCTACCAAAGAAGATACGCAGATGACAAACAAGCATATGAATACATGTTCAACATCATATGTCATTAGGGAACTGCAAGTTAAAACAATGAGATCCCAGTACACACCTACTAGAATGGCTAAAATGTAAAAAACCAGAACAGGGAACTGTATGCAACATCTTGTAATAAAGTATAACGGAAAAGAATCTGAAAAAGAATATATATATGTGTATATATATATATATGTGTGTGTGTGTGTGTGTGTGTGTGTGTATATATAATTGATTCAGCTTTTCTGTACACCAGAAACTAACACAACACTATAAATCAACTACAATAAAATTTTTTTAAAAATCACAATGTAACTTACAAAAGAAAATAAATAAATAAATAAATGTTAGTTTGCTTATCCACCCTGCTCCCCCGCCAAAAAAATAGTACAGCCAACCTGATTAACAGGTTAGCAGTTTCTTACAAAGTTAAACATAGTTTTACCATATGATCCAGCAACTGCACTCCCAGATATTTACCCAATCAAATTGAAAACTTATGTCCAGGGACTTCCCTGGTGGCACGGTGGTTAAGAATCCGCCTGCCAATGCAGGGGACATAGGTTCGATCCCTGGTCCAGGAAGATCCCACATGCCGCAGAGCAACTAAGCCCATGCACCACAACTACTGATCCTGCACTCTAGAGCCCGCGAGCCACAACTACTGAAGCCCGCACACCTAGAGCCCGTGCTCTGCAACAAGAGAAGCCACCGCAATGAGAGACCCATGTACCATAATGAAGAGTAGCCCCCGCTCGCCGCAACTAGAGAAAGCCCGCGTGCAGCAACAAAGACCCAACGCAGCCAAAAATTAATTAATTAATTTTAAAAATTTATGTCCACACAACACCTGCACAAGAATATTTACATTTGCCAAAAACTGAAAGCAACCCCGATGTTTTTCAATAGGTGAATGGATAAGCAAACTGCATTCCATATGATGAAATATTATTCAGTGATAAAAATAAGTGAGCTATCAAGCCGTGAATAGACATGAAGGAAAGTTAAATGCATAGTGCTAACTGAAAGAAGCTAGTCTGAAAAGGCCACATACTGTGTAATTCCAACTATATGACATTCTGGAAAAGGAAAAACCACACAGACATTAAAAATATCAAGGACTTCCAGGAGTTCAGGGAAAGGGAGCTAGGATAAATAGCTGAAGTATAGGTTTTTTAGGGCTTTAGGAAACTATTCTATATGATAGTAATAATGATGGATGCATGACATGCGTTTGTCAAAACCCATAAAACTGTACAACACGAAGAGTGAATCTTAAGGTAAACTAATAATACATCAGTATTGGTTCATTAATTGTAACAAATATACTACACTAATGTATGGTGCTAGTAACACAGGAAACTGTGAAGGGGTGAGGTATATGGAACTCTCTGAACTATCTTCTCAGTTGTTTAAATCTAAAAACCGTGCTAAGAAATAAAGTCAACTGATTTTTTTAAAATACCTTAGTGGCTAAAACAACAATGGTTCCCTTTTTGCTCACACTTCATGTCCATACCAAGCTGGCTGCCCTTTTCTCACTGGGGATGGCCTGCTTCGCGGAGCCTGACCATCTTGAGTATCACCAGGTACCATGGCAAGAATAATGCAGAAAATCATGCAATGGCTTCCAGAGCTGTGCCCCAGAATGGGTGCATCAATTCTGCTCATACTTCACTGTGATCAAGTAATTTAGCCACACTCACCTTCAAAGGGTGGATAATAAACTCTGACCATGTACCCAGAAAAAGAAAAATCAGAATACCAGTCATTAGTCCTACGGACTACCATTTCCTGCTTCCTATTCCTGTCCCCGCCCGATGTCATCAAAGGACACAGAGCAAGACCCCTGTGCACGGGGAACTTCAGGCCAGTGTGTAAGAAAACACTGGTGCTCTGAAACAGAGGCTCCGCCAGCCCTCTCATCCCTGCCGGTGGCATCGCTCTACTTCAAGCAGGCTTCACCCACTTAATAGCTCCTTCACTCTGAAACCCCTCCTGAAAAATGTAGGCCTTTATTACAAAGATCTCCCTCAGTTTCATATCCTCTGTGTCAATTTACAAGAGGGAAAAAGTCCAAAGAGAGACAGAAGGGAGGCTGAGAAAGTGTGTGTTTCAAAAGCCTTTGTAGGTGAGAAGATCAAGAACCTTGGCCCCAGATTTCACTGCACTGAGTCCTGCTCAGCAAGCGGCTTGACCTGTCTCTTCACCTGCCACCACCAAAGCAGATGCCAGGTGACAAAAGGACACATTAGTTGTAAAGAACTGTAAAGTTTGTTCTGTTCATGGTGGTCAAGAATGCCTTAAGCATTCTAAAGCCGAGACAAGTGGAAGAAAGGGTATTACTAAGGACTACTCGATGTGCATGTGACAAAAATTTAATTCCAACCACTTGAAACGAAAAAAGAATGAGCTGGTCTATGTAACCAGGAGGTCCAAAGGACAGGCCTCATTTCAGATATGTCTAGATTCAGGAATTGATTTGAACAATGTCATCAGATTTCTCTCTCTTTCTCTCTCTCTCCGTCTACTAACTTTGCTTTTCCGTGATTTCATTCTCAGGTAATTTTCTCCCATATGCTACAGAACTGGCCACCTGCACCCCTAAACTTAGGGAGTTCAATATATCTCAGACAGTTCTGTCAGGACAAGAGAGAAACAGAGACAGAGAGACAGGGAAAATACTTCTGCCACTGGTTCCGGCAAAAGTACAAGAAGGATGTTGATTGATCCAGCCTAGGTCATGTGGCCATCCTTGAACCAATTACCATAGCCACTGTATTTTTTTTTTTAGACTTAATTTTATTTTTATTGTTTTGGCTATGTTGGGTCTTTTTTGCTGCAAGTGGGCTTTCTCTAGTTGTGGCGAGCGGGGGCTACTCTTCGTTGTGGTGAGAGGGTTTCTCATTGTGGTGGCTTCTCTTGTTGCAGAACACAGGCTCTAGGCACGCGGACTTCAGCAGCTGTGGCACTCAGACTTCAACAGTTGTGGCTTAAGGGTTCTACAGCGCAGGCTTCGTAGTTGTGGCCCACGGGCTTGGTTGCTCCGCGGCATTTGGGATCTTTCCAGACCGGGGCTCGAACCCGCGTGCCCTGCACTGGCAGGCAGATTCTTATCCACTGCGCCACCAGGGAAGTCCCATGGCCACTGTATTTTGATCTCACTTGATTAACATGGAATAGACTTCTTGTTAGAAAAAGGATTTCACCATCCATAGGAAAGGACAAAGGGAAGAGACTAATGCTACAGCTACCTGAGCCTACCACAGTGGGGAGACAGGCTCAAGAAACACACAAACACCCACACACACACACGCACACGCACATCCAGGCAGCCCTTCCATCCTCACGCTGCCCACCCTGAAAATGGGGGATGGCTCAGAATCACCTAAGGCTCAAAAAGACAGAATGGCTCCTCCAGAGCGGCAGCCCTGCCCCATCCTCCATGCAGGTGGGACTAGCTGTGGACACGCTTTCAGCCTTTCCTTGGTTTAAGAGCTTTGACATATGCATACCCACCCCACGCCCCACCAAGAGCCTGTGAGGATCTTGAGGAAAATGCTGGTCTCTATTTTTCTTTGCATTCCAGCAGGTGGCTCAGGAGTAGTCATTCAACCAGTGTTGAACGGATGCCTGGATCTACGGATCCATGGATATACAGAACAAGGAGTTTCTAAGACAGTAGAAGGCATGATCCCTGACTCTGATATTCTCTACTTTGTCAAGGACAACTAGGATACCTTTCAACAGAACAGAACAGATTTACAAATAAAAGCGGCAACAAGTGTAAATTAACTCCATGTGATCTGAGTCAGACAGTGATCAGAGGACGCCTAGTAACAGAGTAAACAAAGTTGGGTTTCCACAGTTATGGAGTTCACTGAGAGACAGATTTTGCTTCTTGTCATTTGTGCGCAAAACTTAATCACCTTCAGGGACTTCCCTCCTGGTCCAGTGGTTGGGACTCTGCACTCCCAGTGCAAGGGGGCCTGGGTTCGATCCCTGGTCGGGGAGCTGGATCCCACATCCCGCAACTAAGACCCGGCGCAGCCAAATAAATAAATATTAAAAAAAAAAAAAAAAAACCTTAATCACCTTCAGTAATGTGATCCTCAAGTGAGAGGGATAAATGGTGGATACAGAGAGCAGCTTGGATTATAAGGGCCCACAGCGCTTTGATTAGTACAGAGGAACAAGCCCTAGGGCTCTAATTCCTGCCCAAGTCTAGAAAAGTCTACGGTACCTCCCTTCCTTGGCCGCTGGTGCCCCACTCATCTTAAACATCTTCCATCTGGGATTAGGAAACTTCTCCATTTGCAGGGAGTCGAAGTCCCTCCAATCCTCTCCTCCTCTGACATATGCAGTCTGCACATTAGCATGGAAATGCCTCATGCCATTAGTGAGTAACGTGCTGAATAATTAGGCTATGAAAATCTAACAGCAGGGATTTTTGTTTTATTAGCAATTTTCCATCCTATTGTGTTAATTTCAACTCATGTCAGCCGGCTTTCTCAGTAAACAATGATCACAGGCAGACATTATTTCCCAGCACATTGTGCTGCCATGGGTGACTTAACAGATCAGAAAATGGCTTAAGTTGCCTTTTGTCTTGCAGTCTCTGCCTTCTGCTGATGTCACAGTATCCGTAGCCCCTGGTTTCTTACGGCCCTGGAATATTCATTTCCTTTTCATCAGTGTGTGTCTGCCTCCACCTGTCTGTTCTCAGTCTATCTCCATGCCCCTCCTTGTTTTTATTCTTCCTCTTTCTGCTATCTCCTCTCCCATACCTCTGTATGCCTACCTGTAATGATATTCCACTTGTCTGGAATCTTATTCTATTTAAAGAGTTTTCACATCCATCTTGCATTCTCTCCCTTCCCCCTTCATTTTTTCTATACACCTTCTTTCATTTCTTTCACCTTCCTCCCCAATTCATCTGCTATCTTCTCATCATTCCCTCCTCCTCGTCCCCACTTCCACTGCTCGTTCTACCCAGCTCTTGAAATGCTATCTCTCAGCCTCTCACCCCCTCTCCAACTCATTCTCTCCTTCCTGCTCGCTGAGATTGCTGGGTGACAGATGATTAATATTTGGCCCAGCCATGTTGGGAAGTTTAATGCTTTTTTCTGTGATATCCCCACAGACATCAAACATCTGCAAGTTTCTCCCAGAGCTGAGGAAAAGTCCTGTTACTGAGGACATCGTTGCCGTCCAAGTTACAAAAGCAGCGGCCAAGTCCCCGAGGAAGATGGTGGAGAAAGATACGGGCAGCATTTACCTGGGTCACCACGTAGGACGGATCTGACAGGGGAGGGGTCGTGCTGACTGGGAGCCCTTCCACTCTGCTCCTTTCTCTCTGACTCCAGGAGGGTACAAATCTGAATTCCTCTAAGGCAGCATAGTGCTTACTGGCTCTACTCAAATATCCAGGTCAAAGAACTAAAACAATGAGGTAATATCTACTTTCTTTTTAATATGTATTGGAGTATAGTTGATTTAAAACGTTGTGTTAGTTTCTGTTGTACAGCAAAGTGAATCGGTTATACATATACATATATCCACTCTTTTTTAGATTCTTTTCCCATATAGGTCATTACAGAGTACTGAGAAGAGTGCCCTGTGCTATACAGTAGGCCCTTAGTAGTTATCTATTTTGTATATAGTAGTGTGTATATGTCAATCCCAATCTACTTTTTTAAGAAGATATGGCTAAATGCCAGTTACTCAAGTGCTTGACCTACGCATCCATAGAAGACCAGTAACCTGACAGGCTGCCATCTGGGACAGCAGTTTGAGACAAGCCAAAGTAATTCATGGCTTTCTTAGTTAACCCACAAAATGAAACACAGTTACTCTGCCTGCTGAGAAGCACAAACACTCTCCTTTTTGTTTTGCCCAGCCTTGAATCCTCATCATTCAGCCCCGTTTTTTTATCCCTCCTCTATAATGCCCAGTACATACATGGCTATTTGACTTCTTAAAAAATCAACTGGCTTAACAGATGAGATTTTAGCCCTACAGAGCCTGGCGTGACTCTTGTGCAAAAGAAATCCAGGAAATGTACAAGGAGCTTCTGAAAGACACCCAAGACCAAAGAGGATCTAATATTTTTGTGAACCCATCATATACCCAGAACTGTGCAGTAAAGGTACAAAAGATATGAAGAATAACTTCTGTGGCCTCAAGAAAATGTCGATTAGACAACAGACTAGGAATAGGTGACTGTTAGACTGTGTGACATAAGCTACACATATAACTGTACTCCAAAAGAGAAACAGGTAATGTGTTTTCAAGAAGTCAACCGTGATTTAAGTCAGGTTTTAAACATTCCTGGATGGAGAAACAAAACAATCAAAGTCAAAGGTGGAAAGGTACATGGTCTGGGATAGCTTTGCTGATGTGAACGGTAATCACTACTGGGCAGTAGGAGGCTGGTGGGTGCCCCAGCTGTGATCCTGCACAGCCACCTAGCAACCGTCCAACCAGGACTGGACCGCTAAGACAATTATGTTTAGTTCACCGTGGACCAATCTTAGAATCAGAAGTGGACTAGCCACCCCGTACTCCTGCCACACCTTCCTTCTTTCAGCTCTCACCACCTGTCCACATCAATATCCTGCGTCAGGCCCACAGACACCCCCCAGGCTGACTGCTGCCCTAGCTAAAAATCGCCAGCCACCGACGTCCCCTGTGCTCAGCACATCAGCAGTCAGCACCACGGCCAGCGCCTGAAGCAGGCGAAGGGAGAGAAACCCAGAGGGGCAGCCAGGAAACTATAATCTTTCTCTTGCAGTCGGCCATGGGGCCCTCGGTTCCTTCCCTTTGTCTCTGATGCTTCTTCCCTAGTGTCCACTCCGGACCACTGTGTCGGGGTGTCCATAAAGACTGACTGTGTTATACTAACATATGCACTGATTAACCAGTAGAGGAAGAGAAGAGAAATCTACGTATATACATAGATCCCTCCCCTCCCTAAGAAGCTGATCTCATTGGGGAAGAGCGGCAAACCCCTCCCCATCCTCTTGCATTTGGTGACCAAGAGAGCAAGCCCTGGAGTCAAGCTGTCTGGACGGAGCTCCTCCATCTTGTAGCTGTATAACCTTGGGCAAGTTACGCAGCCTCCCTCAAGTGCAAAATGGAGATGATAATATTATCTACTTCACTGGATAGAGTGTCTGCAAACCACTTAGCAGAGTTTCAGGAACATAAAAAGTACCCCATAACTGGCTTTGCTGTTATTATTGTTCTTCTTGTTACTATTATCTGGCCACACTGGCCTTCTTGCTCTTGGATAAGCATACTTCTGCCTCAGAGCCCTTTTAGCTGCTATTTCCTAGGCTTCGAGACTTTCTCCCAAATCTCCACACGGCTTGCTCCCTCACTTCTTCAGGTAATCAGTGAGGCCTTCCCTGATCACACCCTGTAAAACAGCCCCTCCCTCTCTGCTAGGCCCTACCTTCCATTCCTGCTTTGTTTCTCTAACTAAAATATATCACATTCTGACATATTAAAGATTATTTTTATGTTTTTACTTTCTCCTTCCCTTCTTAGGATATAAGCTCCACAAAGGCACGGATTCTGTTCACTTCTGTATCCTAGAGCCATTAAAGGGTACGGGCATGTCACTGGTGCTCACAACTACTTGCTGAATGCATTATTATTAATATCAAGATGATTATTTAGAGATTTTTTTTTTCTATTTTACATGGGAGCAAACTGAGACATAAAGAGAATGTGGTCCACCTACTAAATGCAAGCCAGTAGAAGACCAGAAGATAATGACTTGAGAGCCAACCCTTCAATCTATTTCACCAGAACAATCCATAAGCCGACGTGGTGTTCAGACACAGCCCTAGAGGGAGGGCCCCTCACCTCCGGGAGAGCCCTTGGGTAACAGTTCCTCATCTCCACGCACACCCGGAGACCAGCCCACGACTCCAGGGAGACTGCAGAAGGCTAGCAAAGCTCTAAGGACATCCTGGGAGGCACACTTAAGAACCCCTGCATTGCATGGGTCTGCCTGGCTTCAGACCTTTGACATGGAGACTTGTCTCAAGCTAGACAGGGCTCGGCACCGAGAAGGCCGTGCCAGCAGGATTCTGATATATCAGGGTTCAACCTCCCCTCTTCTCCTGCAGCAGACAGCGTCTCCATGAACCCCCGTGTCCATGAACCGAGGTGCTACCCTTCTGCCCTTCTGCCCTCCAAGGAGGAACCGTGGGTGTGAGACCTATGCTCCTCCCTCAGCCAGCAGGTTATCAACATGGAAGGCATAGGGCGGGGATCATTCTGAATCTCCTGCAAAGGAGTTTGCTTCCCAAATGGCCAGAGTCTTCAATGTAACCTGTTTATGTAGTAAGCCCTTGTGTCAGAGCCAAGATCAAAGAGGAGACAGGCCTGACGGGGAGGAACTGCCCTAGCTAACAAGGGACTCAGTGCAGACAGAAAAATCCAAATTTGGGCTGCTACAGCCAGCCTGGGCAGTTACTTTTTCCAAACTCTGAGCCTGGGGGTGAGATAAGAACACTCAGGGCGGGACAGGTCGGGGAAGAGATGAGTGACAGAAGCCCTGGTTCTGCTACGGGAAGGCCTTTAAAATCAGGCACAATCCAGAAAGACTGAGTCCTATGAGGAGCAGAAAGACAAGGTCACAACCCACATCCCTCCCCCCATGCCAGGCACGAAGGACACCTTCCACTAACGAGGAAGTCGAAGGAGAAGCCCCACGGTCCCAAAGCCAGCGCTCCGCATCACAGGAAGGCATGGCATGCTGTGAATTGCATAGCACCAACTGCAGAGCTTGTTCAAAACGCAGACCAGCTGAATCAGAGTCTCTGGGGATGGGCCCAGAAATGTGCATTTGGACGCTGCCCAAACAATTCTCGTCCTCTGAGTTCTGGAAGCATTGCCATAAATGGTTTGCCCTGCTGAAGCAGAGCAATTCAAATTACCCAGTCAACTCTTTGTGAGGTCTTCCAGGCTCTGGACCCTGTGCTAGCGGCTGACCTTCTTGGTATATGCAGTTTGGGAAGCTGGGGGGATGACTTGTGTGGCCTCCTATCCCTACAGTGGTAGGGAGTAGACCCTAATCCATGAAGCATCAGCTGAGAAGCTGTTGCTTAGTCCAGCAGAGCTGCCTTCCGAGTTAGAAACTGGCCTTGGCCTTGGCGTCAGACTGGAGCTCATCTTCAGTGCGCTGTGAGGGAGGCAGGTGGGTGAGAGGGAGAGGCCCGGTCACCCGGGGAACCTGGTACTGTCCCGCTCCCACATCTCACTGCATACATCACTTTCATATCTACCTCTCCCTTCCTTCCTACTCAACTTTTTTACAGATTCCCAGAAGCACAGACGCTCGTGTGTAGAAGGAATATTAGAGGTCATCCAGCTCAGGCCCCACCTGATACAGTCCTGTCGTTCATTTCTCTGCTGTCTTCTTCTCTCTGCTAAATTGTGAGGTCTGCCCAGGGTCATCCCCAAAAGGCACACGCTTCTCTGTACTACATGGCAGCTAAAAGGTTGTTGATCTATATCCCAGAGCCAGTAAGAGCCACAGTGAGGATCTCGTATATCCAAAATCTGGCACTTAAATGGCACTTAAATGGCCGGTAGAGCTGCCTCTACTTCCCCAGAAAGACTATATGGAAGTCCAGCCTCCCCCAGAGAATACTGGGGGCATGTTGCATCCCCTTACACTATGTTGATGGCATTCGATCTTGCTTTCAAACTTCGCTTCCCAAAAAGCACTAATACTGGAAGTAGAGTTACTTCTGATTCCAGCTCATCACCTCTAACCACCCTCAGGAACCATGGTGTCATAGAAAAGTCACTGCTCATGGCCCTGCTGGGGGGAGGTGCATGGAGAGGGAGTGGTCAGAGATCAAAGCCCGGCCGTCTAGTCAACCTTGGTTTTCATCCCTGCAGGTATGTCTGATGTCCAAGTCATGTGCTCTTTCGTTCAGAGCACCCACTCACCAAGGGCAGGACCATTATCTGTTGAGGTCATGGTTGGATCCTTTACAAATACTCAAAGAAGCCAATATGCAAGAGCCTAAGAGGCAGAACTTGGCAGTCAGGCGCAGCAAACAGTGCAGAAGCCACAGCTTAGACCAATTTCCCACCTGAGCCATGGAGGAAAGACTGTGAGCCATCATAGTTGCTTCCACGACCCTCACAGACAACACCATCGTCATCTGGCACCAACAGCAGTTCAGCTCCCACCATGAATGAGAACCATCTGCTGTGCAGTCCTGGTGACACAGGGTCTCCTGAAAGAGGTTTAATTCAAGATTCTACTGAGTTAAGGCATTTCAGTGAAAGAACAATGGCTTGCAACCAGAAACCTGATTTAGCCATTAACATGCTGTGATCTCCCTGGATTCTGTGTCTGAATCTGGAAAGTGGGGGGCTTAGCAGTGAGGATAAGTGAAATCATGCCTTTACTGTTATCAGAGGTTCCTGAAGAAGAAACCTGCATACAAGGTTGTGATATTAATGACATACTCAGGTGCTTCCTAAGGTTTGGAACTAATATTAAAGGGCTGGCTGTTTCAACCCCTCAAGATTACATCAAGCAGAATGTCCTGGCATTAAAGGAATGCCCTGCTCTCATCTTTACCTGGATTTTCACCATTTGCATTGGCTTCCTGATGGCAGGAGCTATCGCTAAGTAACTTGGTCCCAAGGATATTAATTGACTTCCCAGTTTGGTGACGTTCACTTGCACGCTCTCTCTCTCTCTCTCTCTCCCCCCCACCCTGTCCCTCTCCTTCCCCTTCTCCCTCTCCCCCTCCACTTTGTGGAGTTGATGCAGGCAACACCTCAACAGCTGTTGCCTCAACTGCCGCAGCAGCAACAGACAACTGCAGCCTCAGCGGCAGAAGAGGCGGCGGCGAGCAGAGCCTCAGAAGCCTTCCCTTCTCTTCACTTCAGCAAATGAGAAAAGCTACGCCAAGTGATGGGGAGGGGGCTGGCTGCTCTAGAACCTCAGCTCTCCTCCAGGAGCCTGGCACCGGGCACGGGAGTTGCCATGAACACACACACCAGCAGGGCGGCTTCCAGCTGGCGCGGGGAGTGGCACCCTCAGCGTTGTTGGGAGGAGCTGGGAAGGAAGGGGCCAGAGCAGCTTCTGGCTAGAGCTGAGAGGCAGCCATGACAAGAGGGGCGGGGGATCTCAAAGCCATAAGGTAGCACCGTGGAGATGAACACAACCCCTAACAAGGAAATCCATCTGTCTTTGAGACTCAGGAAGGGAGAATCCTTTCCTGAAGGTCACAGGGGAATGGAAAGGCCAAACTTTTCCAAAGGACCCAGGCTCTGCTTCAGAGAGCTGGAAACAGAGACGGTCGGTAAATAAACACAAGACGCCCAAGTAAACAGGTTCTCTCAGCCCTCTGAGCAATGCCAACCTGAGCCATGCTTCTGGACAAAGCACCCAGCCAATAATCCATGTCCTCACAGTACATAACGTTTGGGTAAGACGTTAGATTTGCAAACGCCTTTCAGACAAGGCTTTACGTGTCAGTACGTTTGCTCAGGATTGTAGACCCTGCTCTCCACGGAAGCATCTCCTGTCAGTGGAAGCCCCAGTATCTCTTTGGATCAAACTGCTTCTCCATTCCTTTCCCCTACATCACACCCCTGGGACTTTGGGCTCCAAGAGTGGGAGGCCAGCACCCCCCGCAACCCAATCCAGACCAAGAGGCCTCCTCTCCTCTCCCAGCAGGCACTCGGCTAAAACATCTGAGAAGCAAGCACCCAGAGCAAGTGCAGGGAGGAGAACAGTGAACGCTGCCTCTGATAAACAAGCAAGGGGACCAACGCAGGCAAGAGTTAAAGCAAGCTCTGGACCCAGATGGCCTGGATTCAGAGCTGACTCCGTTCCTACCAGCTATGTATTCCTGCACGTGTTTTTAACCTCTGCGCCTCAACTTCCCCATCCAGAAAACAAAGATGGTTACAGCAGCACTCACGCCACTGTTGAGGGACTCGGGCGAAAGAGTACAGGGCGGGGCCTAGCATGTTCCTGGGCCCTAGTGAATGGGTAGTAACAAATGGCACTATAATGGGGCGGTGGGGTCAGGGCAGGTGGCATTTCCACAGGACAGGTGGAGACCTGCAGTCAAGGAGGCAATCTGGAACTGCACGAGGTATAGGAGACACGCCCTTCCTATGCCACTTGGTAAATTTCCGAAAAAGAAGTCTGCCTGTGGACACACAACTTGCACTGACTCGAGGTTCCCATTACCTTATTGAAATGTCCCTTCTTCCTCTGGTCACCTTTTTTAAAGTCCCTGAATCGTAGCCCAGAGGGGCCCTCTGTGAGCCCTTGACCCCTGGGCTCCTTGGTGAAATGAGACTCCAAGAAGAGCAAGCGGGAATGGCAGGTGAGTCTCTCCTCTCCCTCACCCCTCCTCCCTCCGCCCTGAGCATCTTCCTCCACCAGGTCCCCGACACCTGTTGCGGCGAGTGCCAAGTCTTCCCCAGTGCGCCCCTCCCTCCATCCTGGGATTCCCCCTCCCGAGCCCACACCTGTATTTGTTAATCAAGCCGTGGAGGACGCGGTAATTGCCCAGCAGAAAACACGGGTGCAGATGTTAGGATGCGCCAGGGCAAAAGCACTAAATGAGATTCTTGTTTTCCAAACAGAGCCCGACATTTAATTACAGCCTTTCCCAGTGCTTATTAAAAACCCTTATTTTTTTCCTTATTGTTTTCCTGCATGGCGCATATTGAATCAGCCACTGCTGTTGTCTTGTTTTAGGAACGTTCATAAAAAGAACTGATGTGGAAAATTGCAAACACAGATTGTACCCAAACAATATCTTCTCCCTTTGCCTTTCTTTCTGGTCTTTCTTCCTCTGAATAACAACACCGGAGCTTGTATGCAGCGCACATCCAGGCTCTTTCCCGACAGCCAACAGCCAAACGGGGTCTTTTCGACACGCAGACACCACCCCTGCACCTGCCTGAGAAAAGAGTGTGGAGGCGACTGAGCCTCGCTCTGAGGCCAGGAGGGGCAGGAACACACATCCTGTGGGAAAGGGGAGGGGACAGGTGAGAGGGGGGCCTGGAATCACAGACCATCAAAGCCAAAAGGGCCCTCAGCAGGAGTGGCCATTAAGTCCCCAGTCAGGTGTGCAAACAGCTGGCCCAGAGAGGGGAAGTGATAGAACGAGGACAAAACCAATTCTCCTGCCCAAATGGACTGGAGAACTTTCCACTAAAATACACAGCCCCCTCTTGCTTCTTGGGAGACTTGTATCCAGAAAGACCCTTGGACTCTTCTTTTTAACCCACAAAGTTCCTCATCAGAAAAGCGGGGGTGGTTTCTGGATGCCTCCTCAAGTGGAACATCCCACCTTGGGAACCAGCAGCGCTTCCTGCAAGTCCCATCACTGTTCCAAGGGGACCAGGTCCAGGTCACAGCCAGATATAGTGCCACCCAGACGCTCAAAAGCTTAATGGCCCACTCACCTCTGAATGCTGCCGCCTTTGGAAAAACTAGCCTGTTTCCCAGGCCTTTCTGCAAAAGTCTCCAGGGACAAAGTCATAAGGACACACTGGGGAAAGAGACTGGATCCCCGGGGGCGTTCCCAGGTCTCCACCGGAGCACCCCTGCCACCTTCTCCTGCTTGCCCCACTCGCCACCACTGCGCCACCAACTGGACTAGGAGCCCAGTTTCTGAAGGGGCAGCGTCTCCTCACTCCCCGGCATCTTCCCTCCCTGCTGCTCTCCTGACAGGCGTGGGGAGGGAGGGCACAATTAGTGCCAATTTACAGGAGTGATGTAGGCACGGGGAGGTTTCTCACTGAACAAGGAATAAAATTCTCTTCCTTCTCCTGTCCCCTGTTTCTCATAAGTCACCAGCAGCATTCTGGTGAGTTAACTCACCCATCCTCCATTCTCCTCAATATCCCTTTCCTTGTCAGGAACGCAGGGGAGAGCAGGGGGATGGAGCTGGTCCCCGCTGTCCCTGCTCCAGGCAGAACCCTGCTGAACTCACACTCTGCCACACTCTGCCCACCAGGACCCTCCCAGCTGAGGAGGGGCCTGTCTGTCCTTAGATAATGGGGCCGAGGCCGCGGCCATGTGACTACAGAAGAGGACTCTTGATCTCCTCCTGAAGTTCCTCCTGAACTTCTCGGTCCTCCAAATCCAATTTTTCAACCTCACACAAGGAGGATAGGAGTTGGGGCAGAAGGAACCACGGAAAGAGAAGGCAACCGGCAGGTTCCTCTCTGACCCTCCCACCCTCACAGAGAGGGGAGGTCAGAAGTAGACCTCAAGGGGCATCCGGACCCAGTGCCCTGGTGTGCACGGCATCTTGTCCCTTTGGGGCTGGGGGCCACCCAGGAGCCCGGGTGAAGTGTGGCAAAGCCAAGAACAACTTCAACAATCTGGTGTCTCTGCTGATAATCTCGCCAGCAGAATCATGAACTTTGGAGCAAAAGGGCTAGGCCAGAGGCTCTAATTGATTCTCCATTTCACCTTCTTTCTCCAGAGCTGGCAAAGCTAGAAACTACACTTTCCAGACCATCTTGTAGCTCAGTTCACTTTCAGTCAATTAGATGCATTCCTGCCAGATTTAGAGAGAGGTGCCCCGGGGGTCGGCATGTCTCTGCAGAGCTGTGGTCAGACAAGCAGGGCCAGGCAGACACAAGGGCTGGTGATGGCTGGGATCCAGGGTCCAGGGTCACATGACTGGTTTCAAGGGGGGGGGGGGGGGTGGCCGTGATGGTGACAGCAGAGGCAACCGTGATGGGGCAGTTTCCCTACCCGTAGCCTTCAACTTCATTTAGCTCTTCCAGGGATTTTGTAAAGTCCTCATTCTCTGTATAAAATCCCTTTCTGCTTGAAATACCTAGAGTGGTTTCTGTTTCCTGCCTTAAAGACTGACTACAACATTACATACACATAGGGTCTATAGAGGTCTTTGTATCCATTTTGCATCTGAAGCCCAGAGAAGAGAAGTGACTTCCCCAAGGACCCACAGCAACTTACAAGAACATCTGGGACTGGACTCAACCTTCCCCAGTCTAACCCAGAGCTCATTTCAGCAGCAGGTGACGAGGAAAATAACTGTCCCTTTAAAACAGTCTTTCTTCTCTCCCCTAAGCCCTGTCCTCCCAGCCCCCATGGGTGTGTACGTGTGAGTCCATGTGTAAATTCACAGGCATAGCCACGTGTGTGCCCGGCACACATTAACACAGCACACACACCAATACTGAGGTGTTCTGTCCCTGGTGCCGCCAAAGTCCAAGTGGCTCAGCTGCAACCTCTGGGCTGTGGTTCTGCTAAAGTTCTTTCAGGGAACAAGCTTTCATTTCATGGGCAATTCAGAATCTCCATTCAGAAGAAATGATGTTTTGCCAGACATTTTCCCACTTGAGAGACGGTCAGAATTCACGGTAAGAGCTGATAAAGGCAATGTAAGTCAGCAGCTTAGAAGAACAAATACGAATGCTGAACCGATGAGAAAAGTCTCTGAAAGTGATGCAGCCGAAAACGTGTCTCTCCCTGGGGATGCTACTAACAGCCTGTCACCTGGGGCCCAGAGCAGAGCTCCACCAGCCAAAGACACGCTTACAGACAGGGTTCACATCAACCGGCTCCCCGGAGCTGTGGGCGTGGGTTTTCCAGTTGGGCTCCACTGGGACTTTAGGAAGTTGTGGCCACGCCTTTGGCTTGGGCAGAGCTTCCTTCCAAGAATGGAAAACTCTTGGACCTTAGGGAGATGACAGTGTCCAACAGAACAGCAAACATGGGAAGGGCATGTGGAGGAGGAGGGGGAATGGAAAGAGATCCCACCGGGGAGCAGTGTACTTGAACTTCAGAGCGTCCATTATTATTCTCCCCCTCTTCCAGCTCTCCTTTTCTGAGTCCAAGATGAGCTGCATTATAAGAATCAATGTGGGGGGCTTCCCTGGTGGCGCAGTGGTTGAGAGTCCGCCTGCCAATGCAGGGGACGCGGGTTCGTGCCCCAGTGCGGGAAGATCCCACATGCCCGGAGTGAGCCATGGCCGCTGAGCCTGCGCGTCTGGAGCCTGGAGAAGATTCCCCAGCTCTACCAGCCCTGGGGGCTAGGGCAGGCCAAGGGGTGCCTTCCTGTCGAAGCCCTCCCCCATCCTTCTCTATACCCCACAGCTCGGTGAGCCACAGAGTCCTTTGCCCCAAAGCTGGTCTACAGACCTGGCCCACCCATGGGAATGCTTTTATCAGACTTTATCAAAACGAAAAAATAAAAATAAGGATCATACAGGATATATGTGTGTGTGTGTGTGCGCGCGCGCGCGCAAGGTTGCCAACTGTCCTTTCTTGGGCAGAGTTACCCTTCGTTCTGAGATTACTCCCTTCCTGGGAAGAGTCCCTTTTTCATGTTAAAACATTGTTTCTTTTACATATTGATAATAATAGTAACAGTAGTTTTGTTGTTGCTGTTGTTAAGTCAGTGTTTCTTATCCTGTTCTTTTTTAACATTCTTGCTTTGACAAAAGAAGTCAGCTCTCTCATGTTAGCCCTGCTTGGTTGGTTTTTTTTTTTACTGGTCTGTGCAGTACAGAGGCCAACACCTCACCCCTTCCCTCCCCGTGACCTTTGCAAGACTCAGGCACAGAGGCCCAGCGTAGGCTCTGCCCTCCTCTCCTCTCGGGGGGCCCCCCTTCCAATGCAGCCAAATGAGCATGCAAAATGAGCCAAAGAGAGAACCATTCTTCGGGCACACACACGGGCGCGCGCGCACGCACACACACACACACACACACACACACACACACACACACACACACACACACACACACACACACACACACACACACACACACACATCGCATCATAAACTGCAGCCCGTATCTCTGCAAGCCTCCACTCAGATTGTGCTCCCCCATCACCCCAGGCCACAGGAATGGGCTCTCCATACAGAGGGGCCCCCACTAACCGAGTTTTTTCCACCTTCATCCTGCAGCCAACCACCCCAGCAAGCTGCAGGCTCACCCACTACAAAAGGAGGAAACTGAGGAAGGAGGTGGGTTCCCTGTGGGTTGGGAATGGGAAGAGATTCGGGGACTTTTTTGGGGGGTTCTAGCCACTGTCTGCTTCTTTTCCCCAGGCTTTGAAACACTGTTGGGAAGCCTTCCCACCAGGATGTCAGCATAGCCGGACAAGGGCCTGATGACCAACAGGGGGGACAAGGGAGAATGACACGGGGAGAAATCCAGCTTCACTGTTGGAGCAGAGCAGAGCCGTGCACAAGAACAAAGGGAGACGTGGAGGCTGAGGAGGGAGGGCAGGGAGGACATCTTCGCCAGGACTCCATCCCGGAAGTTTACTAGGGAAGCAGCAGACGATCTGAGGAGACCCCACAGAGTCAGGGGCCCAGGCTATCACGATGACGTGATCAGTGGGCAGCACTGGGGTGCCCCTCACAAACTCCCCAGCCCCTCCCAGAACACTCTCTCCTGGCTCTGGAAACAATGCCTCATCTGTCCATCACGCGCCTGCTGCCCATCCCTGGGCAGCTTCAGATCTCAGACCACAGGGCGCCCTGATGTACCCGCAGGTCAGGGAGAGCCTGAGCTCACTCTCCATGGAGTCATGCACTTCCGGTTACCATAGTTACCACAACCCCTTCTGCCGCCTCCCACGGGTCAGAACTCAGACCTGGCTTCTCCCTCCCCAGCGGCCTGGCCTCCCTGTGGAGCCTGGCAGGTTGTCCTCAGGCATACAGAACAAGTCCCTTCTCCTCGGCCTGTGTTAGGGCAGACTCGGAGCCAAAACTCCTCTGCTCATCACAGCATTTTTGCCTCCATCCCTCACCTTCAATCTGCCAGGCCAAACCCAAACTGGCTCTGGGTTGCCATGGCAACTCATCCCGTAATCACATATGCCCTGACCCCAGAGCTAAGGGACTAGGATCTGTGCTTATAAATCTTTGGGGTGGCCATGGAAGAGGACAGTAGGTGTGGGGACACCGAGGCGACAGCACAGATGGAGGGGCTCTTTCTACAGTAAAAAATGAGCATACGCAGATGAGAAACAAGACGTTTCTTGATCTGCCTACTTTTCTCTGGTCCTGACTGGCCTTAGCCCAATCCAGGCACCAACTTCTCTCCCCTGGACTAAACTAGTAGCAAACAGGACCAGAGAAACATGGGAGCAGCCTCCTAGCTGGTCTCCCTGACTCCATGAGAGGCCCCTATAACCCACTCTCTGCCCGCAGCCAAGGGTTGTTTTATAACTAGGAAACGGGTTGTATCAGCCTCTACAAGACAACCTCCAGGGACTGCCTCTTGCCCTCAGGATAAAGTCCCCTCCTGGGGCCAGGCCCTTTGTGATCAGGCTCCAGACACCACTCTGGTCCCAGCTCTCGTTTCATCCCTGAGCCCTCAAACCCTGCCCTGTTCTCTATGATCCAGTCACCCTGAACTTCCTGTAATTCCCCAAACGGACCTTTCTCTGCCCTCTGAGCCTTTGCATATGCTGTTCCCTCTGTCTAGACTGCTGATCCCCTTTGTCTAGCTAATACCTGTTCAGTCTTCATGGCTTACCTTAGTTACCACTTACTCCAGAAAGCCTTCCCTGATACCCGCACCAACTAAGCTGGGAGCCCCCGCATGTTCTCTCATGGCCCTTTATCCTCCCTCTCTTTGAGGATTATCATATGTATTAGCCAGTCTACCTCCCCACCCAACTAGAAGCTTCCCAAAGGCAGGGATGATTGTCTTTACTGGAATCTGTATCCCTAACTCTAAGCCCCTTGCACAACACAAGAGCCAAGGAATTCAATGTGTGGATGAATGAATGAACGAACGAATGACATGAAGATGGGAGGGGAGCTCCTGTGTGTACTGTCAATATATCAATTCAATTACAGAAAGCTAATGTAAGATATGCTGAATGATACCTCTCCAGTTGCCTTGGCTTGCAGAATCAGAGCTAAGGCCTCAAACCTGAAAATAACAGGCATGAAGTTACTTCCTACCTTCTTACAGAAGCTTCCAGAAATTTATGAGAAGGCTCTATCTCTAACTACTCTCACATCTTCTTCCCCAAACACAGTTTATATGAACAGAAGACAAGAGAGAAGTCAAGATAATTTTCAGAAATCCGGAGTTAAAGCCCTGGGGCAAAGAACACTGTGGACTTTTCCTCCCTTTCCCGTGGGGAGGGGAGGAAGATGCTTCCCTGAATCTGAGTCAAGAGAAGGCAGCTCCAACAGAATCAACTGTAGATGCCGGAAGTGCCTGCAAGAAGGAGATGCTGGATCTCATTCAACCCTAGCAGAAGGGGTGGGTCTGCCCCTGGTCCGTTTGGACACCTCTTTCCCCTCCTCCCCAGCCCCCAGGGCACGGACAGCCCAGAGCGTGTTCCTACTGCACTGCTAAGGACGAAGACTTCTGCTCCTAAGAGAGCAGCCAGCCCCTGGCTGCACCGAAGCATCTGGAGGAGAGCAGAGGAGCATTGACTCCGATGGGTAGCGCAGATGAAGGGTACACCAGACCAGACCAGGACCCCTTTATTTCCTCAGGGGGCCGGAAAGCCAGGGCTCTGTCTGAGATGTCACTAGGGGATGGGAGGGGAGACTCGTCCTGTATCCCTCTTTGTATCCCTCTAAGTCCAGACTGTTCAATAACCCAGTTTCATCAGGAGAGAGGGTAATTTGTGCATTGTTTGGGTCTGGAGAAGTAAGGGCACTGGGGAGTATAACCATGAAAGAGTTCTCCCCCAGGGCTGGAGATGAGCTTCCAGGCTCCCCATTCCCCTGTTATTTCAATTATAAAAGGTTCAGTTTCTGGATGAAGGTTGGCATTAAGGTCAGTCATGTAAATGCTGAATCTACACCAAACGCTGCTTCCAGACAGCCGGAGAAGACAGGATGGCTGCAGCACGGCGTCCTGAAGCAAATGCAAAGCAAGCCCAACTCAGCCGCACACATGGCAGCCCCGGCTCTACTCAGCTCTGGACAAGAACAGAACTCACACCTCTGAATCCGGAAATCGCATTTCTTCCCAGCCAGCCCCCATCCAAGAGGAAAACTTCACCCCTTTTGGTTCCTAAAATGATCTGTTCTCCTCTCCCCTCCCCTCTTCTCTGCCTCCAGCTCCTTCGGTCTAAATATTCATGACGTCATGAGTCATTAACATGCCTCCCAGGGTATCTTTAATAAATATGCTGAGGGAGAAAGGCTCCTGCTTGAATATTAGGTATGAAATTTATAAGACAAATAATTCTCCTAATTAAGGTGAATTTAGTCTTGTGCATTAGATTAAGAGAAAGAGAGGGAGAGTAAAAAAGGGAGCAGTGGCCACCAAAAAGCCCAGGGACCCGGCAGCAGAGCTGAGCTCAGCCATTTTAAATTCTAGCAGTGCATCCTCTGCTCCTTGGGACAGACAGCTCTGCAGCATCTCTGGGGCCAGAGCCAGGTAGCCAGGCAGGGCTCAGAAAGTATTCCTTCTTTTACCCCATCCCAGGTCCCTGTACAGAGGCCAGACTCCAATGCTTGATGTCCATCCAGAGAAATGGGACCTCTAGATCATTCTAGAGGGCCTGGCCTTGCAACCCCCAACCCAAGGGTGAGGTCCCCAGCCCTCGGCCAAGCCATCCTATCCAAGAGCCATCCTCCAGGACATTCATTCTCCATGTTTCCTTCCCACCGGGGTCCCGGGGTGCCTGTGAGTTTCTGTAGCTCTGGGTTGATTTCACGATGAAATTTGCCCAAAGCATTTTCACTGCTGTTACAGGCTGTTCACCCCTGGCCTGTTCATTATCCCCTAAAAAAAAGTCCCTCCCAGGACTTCCCTGGTGGCGCAGTGGTTAAGAATCCACTGGCCAATGCAGGGCACATGGGTTCGATCCCTGTTCCAGGAAGATCCCACATGCCGCAGAGCAACTAAGCCCGTGAGCCACAACTACTGAGCCCGTGTGCTGCAACTACTGAAGCCCGCGTGCCTAGAGCCTGTGCTCCTCAACAAGAGAAGCCACCGCAATGAGAAGCCCGTGGGAAGTGGCTGCTAGTATAAGCTAACTTTCACTGGTAATGGGAGGGAAAACAGCCTCTGGCCCTTTCTGCAAAGGAGAAAAGCAGAAAAGTGCTCTGAATTCCAAATGGAAAAACAGATCAAAAGAAGGTGGGGCATCCCTAAGACCAGGAAGAGGATGCTGCCTCTGCTCCCTGCGACACGGGATCCAGGAGACCCTTGCTGCTCAAAGCCAGGCGGGGACAGCACTGCGGCACTCAAGAATAAAACCAGGGAACAGAAGAGCTCCAGCCCTCTTGGGGGCAAGTGAGTGCAGGCAGAGCTCAGCCCAGATAAGGGCCTGAAGCTGACGAAACCCAAAGAAAATACAGATTTCTCAGTGCAGCAGAGTGACAGGCAGGATCTGATCTGGGATGGGGCTGCCTTAGAAGAGCTGGACCAATGTTCCAGGAGCTGAGGCTTCTCCGCACAAGACTTGCAGAAGGATGCTTCTCACGCACCTGTAGTGCCCACCCAAAAGCAGCCTGGGTGAAAAGTGAAATCAAGAGTATGATCACAGCAATGCTTTATAAATATGCACAGAACACACTGGAAAGAAACACAGCTAGTGCTCACAGTGGTTATCTCTAGGTCACAGAATTGCGGGTGATTTTTATGTATCTTCCCCATCAGCCTTCTCCCTTAATTACTCTATTATTCTTAAGCATCTGTATGCTATAAATCCTTACGCCTGCAGACTCCTGTTGCATTTTAAATAACCAGTCTGAAAGCACGTTGTCAATAACTTCCTACAAGAGGGTAAGGAGCAGACAGACACGGGCTGCAACCGTAGGTAGCGGCTCCAGACAGACCCACAGGAGACGAGAGGCTGGTGGCTGGACACAGGGCCAGCTGGTCAATACCCTTGGAGCCAGGCCCAGAGCTCTATACCTGGAGGATCGCAGGCAGAAATCACATCAAGAACGAGAACGGGGAGAAGCCAAGAAGGCCGAGAAAGCAAAACACTGAGATAAAGGAATTCTGCTTGAGGAGCTGAGCTCAGTCTAGAAAGGGAACCTGGTTTGGGAGGGAGGGGAGCAGAGGGTACAGAATTAAAGGGGCACATGCAGAAGAGTGGGGTGCACCTGGCCTTGGTGGGGCACCCAGTAATTAACCCTGGGAAAGGAGAGCAGAATATGGGGGTGGGAAGGCCTGAGGCAGAGCTGGGGCATTCTCAGGTTCATCCATCAGGGTCAGGGACGTGCTCATTTGAGCTGGGCTGCGTGGGGGGCTGGAGAAGCCACCCGAGCCCTTCTGGCATTTCCTCTGGCGTCTGCATCCATTATGTTTGCTGATGTTCTCAGGAATTGGATTTTAGACTCCTGGGAGGGAAAGGACAGGGATAACGGGATTACAGCACTTCCTGGGCTTTCAACACACGCACGCCATACAGAGCGTCACAGCAGGAAGGTGAGCTCCGGAAGGAGCTGGCTCAGGGCAGCAGCTGAGCCCCCTTCCCCCAGAGTCACTCCACCGGGGACACGTGAGTGGCCACCCTCTGAAGCTGCTGTGGCCTCTGCAGGCATCCTGCAGGACTTCTGACTCCTCTCAGCGCCCCCGCTCCCAACTTCCACCCCCAGGAAGCAGCTTCAACATACATACAATGGAAGGGGATGGGGGGGATGCCAGAGTGCACCGCCCACATCCACTCAGGACTGCAGGTCTGGCTTGGCTTGGATCCGTGGCACCCGAGAAAGCAAGCTTGCCAACTCCTCCTTCACCGTCAGAGATCACAGGGCGGGTATAAAGCTTTGCATTCCTTCATCCTACAGATTGTTACTGAGTAGCTAGTACTGGGCCACAGACACAAAATGTCACTGCCCTCACTGAGCTTGCATTCCAGTGGAAGATGGAAAAAAACGAAACAAGCACAGACATGCACAAAATCTTATCTCCCCAACCTCTTAAGTTTAGAGTGTCCCAGGGCTCAGTCCTTCGACCTCTTCTGTCCTCTCCTGTCCCCTCCTCTCTGCTTCCCTTGTCCTGTCCTCTCCTCCGCTCTCCTCCATCTATACCCACTGATGGCTCGCACATGTACATCTCTAGCCTAGGTGTCTCCCCTGAACTCACACCTATATCCTAATGTCTACTCGATATCTCCACTTGGATATACACATACAACCTTAAATTTAATATATTCAGGACTAAACTTCCAATCTTCCTCTCCCCACTAAATCCCCCATCCCAGTTCATGAGAACACAATCCTTGCACTTGCCCAGGTCTAAAATCTTGAAGCCACCCTTCACTACTCTTCTTTCTCACACCCCATATCCAGTTTGTCAAGAAATCGCATAGGCTCTACCTACAGAATTGACTCAGAATCCAGCTGTTTCTCCCTTTACCTCTACCATCTGAGGTGAACCACCACCACATTTTCTCACCTGGATCACTGCAATGGACCCTCAGATGGTCTCTGCTTCCAGCCCTAGCCCTAGAGTCACTTCTCAACTCAGCACCCAGAGGGATCCTAGGTGGCGGGCATCACATCTCTGGCATTTCCCAGGCATGGACAGTCACCTGCCGATGGCCAGACAAACCAGGAGGGCTCAGGATCTAACACTAAATCCATCTAATGGGGCACAGCAGTCCCAGGAGAAAGTGCTCCTGTTTTAGGGACCAACAGAAAGAGTCCTTGTGTCCACAGGCAAGCTCCATATCTCAGGGACAAAACAACCTCCGGCAGAAGTCCAAATAATAGCAAGCAAAGGAAAGTCTGAGACAAAGATATGGGATGTTCTAGGGGAAAGAAAGGTACAACAATGGGACACTTGCTCGGGAGATTCTCAGCGGACAGAAAGCAGCGTGGAGTGGAAGAGGGTCCTCCAGAAAACCATTACCCTGAGATTGGAGCTGCTAAGGAAATCCTCTGGGTCTCTTTAATACTGACTTACTCAACACTGAGGGGAACCAAGATGCTCCTTCTGCCTCTGTCTCAAGGAGCCATAATCCAGACTGAGACCAAAGACACTATCAGGCCAAGGGGCTGTCGGGGGGTGGGGTGGGAATGTGATGTGGGAGGAGGTAAAAGGCTGGCACCTGAAATTCTGACACTTATTCTTGAGGACACGAGGGTCTGAGCCTCCTGGCCTTTCCTTTAAGATGGTTATCTACACCTGCTCATCCCTCAGCCCACCAAGAGGGCTGGTCATGAAATGGGCCCAGGACTTCCCCCAACTCCTTTTCCCACGCCCCACTCCCTAAAAAACTAAACAGGAACCAAGGTGGGCCAAAGAGAAAGGAGGTGTGAGCAGGAAAGCTTGGGCTTGGATATGAGGGAACCCACACCCACCTAAGGTCGAACTTGATTTCCTAGGACCTGGAGTTCTACAGAGGGGCTTAGGGCCAAATCCCTGTCATAGTGACCAACAGTACGTATTTGTGGGTTATACAGTCAACGTAGCTTTCCCTACTGAAGCTGACATCCAGCTAGCTCTCTCTAGAGTTACAACTCATGATTGCAGTATAAGGCATGGACAGTGTTTGGCGTGCCAGCAATCTGATTAGAAAACTAGATGGTGGAGAATGGGTCTGCGGTCTCTTACTGCCTGACAGTCAAGGCCACATGCATTTGCATTGGTTTAAACTTCCCTCTGAAGCACCAAACGCAAATATAGAGACCCTGGAAACCACAGCTCCCAGCAGTATGTCTGCCTCTGTGAGTTAGCAGTAGCCTCCCCATGTCCACACCCAGCACCACCCACAGAGAAAATGCCATGTCCCTTTGCTCCTACTCTCGCCTCCAAGGTTCACCTCCCCTAAGCCCCCACCCCCCAATCTCTCCATCCTCTACTTGCTGCTTCTTGGGTTGCCCAGAGCGACACCATCGCATCCAGAAGCTGCCTCAAAATCTTCAACTCTCGAGCATCCTAGAGAGGACAGGCGGGTAGGGGATTATGTCTGGCAGCTGCCTGCTCTGTTTCCTCTCAAATCTCCACTCTGGCTGTCTTGGAAATCGCTGATTAACTCCCACAGTGGTTGGCAATTAACCAGTGAGGCCTGGCAGAGCCTCAGTACTGGATGCTGCCTTGCTCTGCTTGGTGGGGAAGGGAACCCCATAGGAGGAGGGTGCAGGAGGGCAGGACGTCATGCAAGTGCCCACTTCTCAAGGCCTGTGTACACAGCAATGCCTCCCTTCTGGGCATGCAAATGCCTAAAGATAGCTGTAATTACTTTTCCAGAGGGGGAGCACACGTCTAATATACTCTGTGTGTGATCAAATATGTAAGCTCAAGGGCAGAGAAGGGGGCGTGGAACGCTGTTGTTAATACTGTTTGCCATAATCACGTTGCACTGGTATCCAGTCTACAAACGATAATGGAATCAGAACGTCCACATGGAGACTTGGCCCAGGAAAGAGGTCACCAAAATGGAGGGAAACAGCCTTGCTAGCCACCTGATTTTTTACCTATATGCCAACATCAGTTTGGATGTAAGGAAAGCCTTCACACTCACAAAGTCAGAAGAAACTTTTTTGTGGACAAATAAAAGCACTCTAATCAGATGTCTGCTTAAGAATAGTTTTTAGATTGGTTGAGACATTTTATTTATCGATGTTCAAAAGTGAGCACAGTCTTGAAAGAATAGCTAATGACATGCTCTAGATAAACTTCCTATTTCCTCATTTTTGAAACAATTATTGGCACTTTATACCCAGGCATGAGAAATACAAAGATAAATATGATGAGGTCCTTGCCTTCACTATTTTCAGCCTTCAAAAATATCAGTGAAAACTTTTTTTAAAAAGTATTCAAATGAGATATTGGACGTCATATAGATGCTCCCTAAAAAAATGACTTGAGTTACCATCAGTTTCCAGCAACGTGAGAGATGAGATAGCTGAAAAGCCTCCTGTTAACCAACTACTTAGAAATGCCGGATAAAATAAAACAAATAGTGTTTAAATGCTTGGCTGATCTTTTAAGGAAGCAAGGAAAATCTCTAGAGGAAAAAAAAAAAAAGGAAGAGGAAGCTGAAAACCAGAGTGGGGGTGTGGGACATGGTGCTGAGGCTGTGACTGCATGCAGAGCACTTTCTGGTCTTGATTAAAAGAAAAATAAAGCATCCTGGGCTTGAATAGCCATCTAGGTACAAGAGACCAAAGCCATGGGCCGGGATGAAATGGGGAATCACATCTGAAAAACCATAACACTTGGAGGGCTATGGTCTTTGTGCAAGGGTGAACTAGGAAAAAAAAAAAAAAATCTATGCACTGCCAAAGGAAAGTGGCACAGAAGCCCGTCTCTCAGGGCCTGGGGGCTGGGTAGCCAAAAAATGTCTTCTTAAAATTTCATAACCACAGGCCCACCTTACACTGACTGCATAGTCTCCAAACCTCTTAACTGAGAAAGTCACATAGAGGGGCCCCTCTGGCAATGCTCTGAGCCTGTGATGGAAACAAATGTCAACACCCTCCTCTAGAAGGGTACACTCTGATAAACACTGCACAGAATACCACTGACAAAGCTCCATTACATAAAAGCTGATAGACCAAATTACAAAACATGTGAGGAAACAGGATAAAGCAAACAAGAATCATTGGAAACAACAACCGACCCACAGGAGTTTTAGTTCATATAATTATTCGATACAGGCTGTAAAATCAAAAATTCAAATTCATTTGTAATATAAAATAAAGTGTCAGAAACAAGAAAGGAATAAGATAATGTTTTTAAATAGTGTGGAATTTCTATAAATAAATTTTGCAGTCATTAAATTTTAAAACTCAATAAAGTCTACTGTTTCCAGTATAAGAACTTGCAGGATTGTTGGATAGATTTTCCTTCTGAAAAGGAAAGAACTAAATGCTAGACAAGATATTTAAATTTTTCTTTAAGAATCTCAAAGAGCTGACAACTAAGGAACAATCAGGTCAAAAATCTATGTGACAAAGGGAGTCAAGAATTCTGAAGTTACATTTGTCCTGAAGGCATTTGCCAAAGTAAAAGGACTTGAACCTTACGTTTGCTCAGCCTCACAAGGCTTAGAAGACAAAGCCCAAAACCTGCCCAACGTGGAAAGTCCAAGAGTGAACCTCCTCCCATAAGTGTGGGAACCCGAAAGGCTATACCCTCAAGATAAGGAGGCATAAGCCCAGCCCACCCTCACGCTCCCAGGAACTACAAGGAAAGTGGTCTTGGGACAAAGGAAAGCAAGAAGGAAAAAAAAAAAGAACTATCACTGAAAAACTGTAACCACAAGTCAGATTCGTAGCCCACTTGGATTGTCTAAATAAACTCAAACAATTAATTCAGCTTAAATAGCTTAGGACCAGTAGAGCCCACAGGCATATGGAAGAACTAAACAAAATCTCCTCTGGAAGAATGGATCTTTATCCTAGGACTCAGAGAAATGCCACAAATAAGTACCCATAAAAATACTGCAGCTTACAGTCAAAACTAACCAAGTAGGACTTCCCTGGTGGCGCTGTGGTTGGGAACCCGCCTGCCAATGCAGGGGACATAGGTTCGAGCCCTGGTCCGGGAAGATCCCACATGCCGCGGAGCAACTGGGCCCGTGAGCCACGGCTGCTGAGCCTGTGCTCTAGAGCCTGTGAGCCACAACTACTGAGCCCTCGCGCCTGGGGCCCGAGCTCCACAACGGAAGAAGACACCGCAGTAAGCCCGCGCACCACAACGAAAGAGTAGCCCCTGCTTGTCACGACTGGAGTGGACCTGCACACAGCAATGAGGACCCAACGCAGCCAAAAATAAATAATAAGTAAAGAAACAAAAATGCTATAAAAATTTTAAAAATAAAAAAATAACGAAGTACACAAGGGAGCAAAGCACCATGAATAAAAATAAGCAGAAACAAAAGGCAGCAGAAACAGACCTGCAAAGGCATCATATATTGAAATTATAGTGTTACGTTATAGAAGAAATATGTATTTTTTAATAAAAGCAAGCTTGGAAAAAAAAAAAAAAAGCAAGCTTGCGGCTTCCCTGGTGGCGCACTGGTTGAGAGTCCGCCTGCCGATGCAGGGGACATGGGTTCGTGCCCCAGTCCGGGAGGATCCCACATGCCGCAGGGCGGCTGGGCCTGTGAGCCATGGCCGCTGAGCCTGCGCGTCCGGAGCCTGTGCCCTGCAACGGAAGAGGCCACAACAGTGAGGCCCGCGTACCGCAAAAAATAAAATAAAAAATAAAATAAAATAAAATAAAAGCAAGCTTGAAAAAATCTGCAGGCTAACAGAAAACTATTTTCCAAATGACCAAGCAGATTTGAGAAAGAACCACATTGGGAGTCTAGAATTAAAGGTAAATTAGAATTAAAAACTCAGTGGATGGATTTAACAGCAGTGTAGACAAGCTGAAAAGGCAATGAGTAAAGCAGAAGATACATTAGAAGAAAGCAACTCCATGGAAAAAAGGGATCACGATATAAACAGTTTACAGAGAAAAAAACAGAAGGACTACAGGATATCCTTTATCTGCCTAGGATACAGAAAGTTGGAAAAAAGCATCATTCCCAAACTTACAATCAAAAATCACCATGCAGGGCTACCCTGGTGGTGTAGCGGTTAAGAATCCGCCTGCCAATGCAGGGGACATGGGTTCGAGCCCTGGTCCGGGAAGATCCCACATGCCGCGGAACAACTAAGCCCGTGTGCCACAACTTCTGAGCCTGCATGCCTAGAGCCTGTGCTCCACAACAAGAGAAGCCACAGCAATGAGAAGCCCACACAATTTTTTAAAAATTGCTTAAAAAAAAAAAATCCCCAAGCAATCTGAAAATTGACTATTTTCGTTGAGCCCATCAGAGAGTTGAGGTCACAGGGTACAGGAGGCTTTAGGAAATAGGAAGAGCCTGACAAAAGGGTACAAATTTTCAGTTATAACATGAATAAGATCTGAAGAGCTAATGCATAACATGACTATAACTGATAATACTGTATTGTGTAATTGAAATTTGCTAAGAAAGGAGAACTTAAGTATTCTCACCAAAAAAATAAAAAATAAACATGTGAGGTGATAAATTTAGTAATTCACTCAAATGTGGGAATCCTGTCACAATGTAGACATATATTAAATATTACAATTTTGTCGATCATATCTCAGTAAAGCTGAAAAAACAAAGTATTTTTAACCAAAATAATTTAAAATGAAATTTTTTTTGACAATGAGAACACTACAAATCAAAAGTTCTGGAAACTGTGCCAGGGGGACATTTCTAGTCTTAAATGCATGTATTAGATAAGAAGAGAGGATGAAAATTTTATAACCACAAAATTGAAAGTCTAAATAAAATGTTTTAGCAAAACGTATAAAAACTGACCCAAGAAAAATAGAATATACACTAATTGTTAAAGTAATTAAATCAGTGGTTAAAACCCATTTTGGGGGTGGGTGAATCCCTGGGCCAGATTGTCTTATAAGCATATTCTACCAAACCCTCAAGAATAAATAATTTCAACCTTATTCAAAAGGTTTTGAACAAGAGAAAAAGGAATAAAACTCATCAACTTATGAGGCTTCCAAAACCAAACAAGGATAATACAAGAAGGAAACATTTCAGGCCAAACTCATTCATAAAAAGAGATGTAAAAATGTTGAATAAAATTTTTTTAACAAACTGAATCAAATAATGTTTAAAATCATAACACATCACAACCATGTAAGATTTATCTCACAAAGGCAAGGAAAATTCAATACTAGAATATCTACCAACATAATAAATCACATTAAGAAAAGGTAGAAAAAGTACATAATGAACAAAATAGAGACATAAATCTTTTGATTAACAAAGCATTAGGTACTTCAAAAATCTTATCAAATAGAAATAGAAGGGACCTTCTTAATAGCCGCCAAAAACTTTATCAAACATTGTTCTTACGGTGAAATAGAAGTATTTCTTTTTAAAATCAGGAACAAGGTATAAGAATACCACCTTCATTGTCTCTATTAAGCATTTTACTAGAAGTATAAAACTGTGATTATCCACAAATAATATGATTTCCATATAGAAGATCCAAGACATTTTAAAAATAATTAAAATTAATAAGAGAATTCAGCTAAGTTGTGGGATATAAAATTATTATACAAAAAACAATCATAATCCTACACATCAACATCAAACAGCTAGAACATTTAATTTTAAAAATACAATTTACAACAGCAAATAAAACTACAAAGTATCTAAGACTAAATCTAAGAAGGTGTGCAAGATCCTTATAGATAAATTATAAAACACTATTTCATGCCATTAAAGATGATCTAAAAAACTGAAAAGTATTCAATGTTAAAGGATAGGAAGACTAAATACCATAAAGATACTGATTTTCCCCAAACAAAAGTATAATTTAGTGAAATTCCAATCAAAAGTCCATAGAAACTGATAACTTCTAGAAGTAAATGACCAAAAATAGTCAAAAATTTGAAAAAGAGAAATCAGGTGGATAGACTTGCCCTCCCTAAAATCAAGACTACTAATAAGGTTATAAGGTTATAGTAATCAAGGTTATAGTAATAAGGTTACAGTAATCAAAACAATGTTGGCATAGGGAGAAACATTAGATTAATTAGGGAGAAGCAAGGGTCCAAAGAGAGACTTACGCATATAAAAATAACTTGATATATGACAGAGGTGGCACTGCAGATCAGCAGGGTAAGAATGGAATATTCAGTCAGTGGTCCTGGAACAACTATCTGTATGGAAATATAATTGATCTAGTTGCTACCTCACATTTTACACAAAAAAATCAGCTGCAAGTGGATTAAGACCTACACGTGAAAAGCAAAACTCTAAAACCTTTAGAAATATTTAAACTACGGGAAAACACCTTGTGACCTGTAGGCTGGAAAGAAATTTCTTAGCAAGACACAAAAAGCACAGACTGTTGAAGAAAAGCCTGATAAATTCAACCAGGTTAAAATTAAAACTTTCAGGGCATCAGATAAAAATACTTAACGTACAAGTCACAGACATAGAGAAGTTACTTGCAATGCACATCAACAATACACAAATTCCATCTATAATAAGGAACTTCTACAAATAATAAGACAACCACCCAACAGACAAATGGACAAAGAATATGAGTAGAGCTTCATTAAAGAATATGCCAAAATGCTCAGAAAGCATATTTTTTAACACTCGACAACACCAGAAGACAAGGAACACACATTCAAACCACAATGTAATTCTACTTCATACCCATTAGATTGGCAAAAAATGTGACACTACTGGATGCTGGCAATGATGTGACCCAACAGGAGTTCTCGTAAGGACCTAGGAAAATTGCTTTGAAGTACAATTGGGCAATACCTAGTAGTGCTGAAGATGCATATAACCATACCCATGGTCCAGCGTCTCCAGCCCAAAATATATCCCCTAAGACTCTTCTAGGTGTGAGCAAGAAGACTTATTAAAATGACTATTGTAGTATTGGCCATAATAAGGAAAAACTGGAAATACCCTAAATGTCCATCAAAGAAATGGATAATTGTGGCAAATTAATTCAGTAGAATACTACACCATTTTAAATGACTAAACTAAAGCTATGTACACTGATGTGACAAATCTCAAAAGACATATTTCAAGTGAAAAAAGGCAAGTTGTAGGGTAAGCACAATTTGACAGCATGTATATAGTTCTAAAATATGTAGAACAATATTACACAGTATTTAAGGATACATCTATTTATGGTGGAAGTATAAATATGAGGATGATAAACATCAAAATTAGGAGAGTGGTCACTTTAAGGAAGTGAGCAGAGGAAGGGGACTGTGATCTGGCGGCTGGGGGGTATCCATAGGGAGCTCTGCAATGTTTGGGGGCCTCTTTCATGCTGGGTAGCGGGCACACAGCGTTTTCTGTACTGTTCTCTATATCTTTTAGTATGGCTGAAATACTTTCTAGGTTTGCTTTTCTTAAATTTTAATCTAGAAATAATTACAGATTCACAGGATATTGCAAACATGGTACAGAGAGGTCCCCTGTATTCTACGCTCAGTTTCCGCCGAATGGTTACATGTTACATAACTAAAATGCAATATCAAAATAAGGATACTGACATTAGTACATGTGTGTTACAGTTCTTTGTCTTACCACATGTGTAGATTCAGGTAACCACCACTGGAATCAAGATACAGAACTATATTATAATCACAAAGATCTCCCTCACACTATCCCTTTAGAATCACACCTTCCCTCCCCACCCTAATCCCCAACATCCCTGACCCCTGACAACCACCAATTTGTTCTCCAATGCCTTACTTTCGTCACTTATAAATGTTATCCGAATATACATTTTAAAATTGGCTTTTTTCACTCAAAATAAATGCCGTTGAGATCCACCCAAGTTTTTGTGTGTGTAAATAGTTCCTTTTCATTTCTGAGTATTACTCCATGACATATATGTCCACGGTTCATTTAACCATTAGCCTATTGTAGTGTATTTTGGCTGTTTCCAGTTTGGGGCTATTACAAACAAGCTGCTATAAGCAATCATATAGAGGGTTTGTATGGACATAAGTTTTTCATTTCTCTGGAATAAATGCCTAGAAGTGTGTGTGCTGGGTTATATGGTAAGTGTATATTTTTTTCTTTTTTTTTATTCTTTTCCATTATGGATTATAATAGGATATTGAATATAGTTCCCTGTGCTATACAATAGGACCTTATCATTTATCCATTCTATATATAATAGTTTGCATCTGCTAACCCCAAACTCCCAATCCAGGCTTCCAAGCCCCCCTACCACACCCCGCCTGGCAACCACAAGTCTGTTCTCTATGTCTGTGAGCCCGTTTCTATTTTGTAGATAAGTTTATTTGTGTCATATTTTTGATTCCACATATGAGTGATATCACATGATATTTGTCTTTCTCTCTACTTCACTTACTATGATAATCTCTAGGTCCACCCATGTTGCTGCCAATGGCATTATTTCTTTTTATGGCTGAGTAATATTCCATTGCATATATACACTATATCTTCTTTATCCATTTATCTGTCGATGGACATGTGGTTTGTTTCCATGTCTTGGCTGCTGTGAATAGTGCTGCTATGAACATAGGGGTTCATGTATCTTTTCAAATTACAGTTTTTTCCAGACATATGCCCAGGAATGGGGTTGCTGGATCATACGGCAACTCTATTTTTAGTTTTTTGAGGAACCTCCATACTGTTTTCCATAGTGGCTGCACCAACATATTTACTTTTTTAAGAAATTGTCAAATTATATTCCAGAGTGGCCTTTTTCCTTTCTCATCAGCAATGTATGAAAGACCCAGGTTCTCCACACCCTCAGCAGCGTCTGACCCTGTCATTATTTTTTATTTTAGCTCTCCTGATGGATGTATAGTGATATATCATCATGGTCTTAACTGCATTTCCCTGACAACTACTGATGTTGAACATTTTTTCATGTGCTTATTTGCCATCTCTGCATCCTCTCTGGTGAAATGTCTCTCCATGTCTTTTGTCCATTTTCTAATTCTGTTGTTTGGTTTTTCAGTGTTAAGTGTTAAGATTTCTTTATATAGTCTAGATATAAGTTATCTGTCAGACAGGGGGTTTGCAAGTATTTTCTCCCAGTCTGTAACTTATCTTTTCATTCTCTTAACAGGATCTTACACAAAGTATAAGATTTTAATTTTGATGAAGTTCAATTTATCAATTTTTTTCTTTTATGTATAATGCTTTTGGTGTCACGTCTAAGAAGTCTTCGCCAGGTCCTATATTTTCTTCTAAATGTTTTATAGTTTTATCTTTTACATTTAAATCTGTATATTCCACTTTCAGTTAATTTTTGTATAAGGTGTAAGATTAAGTCAAGGTTCTATTTTTTTTTTTTTGCTTGCCTATGGATATCCAATTACCCCAGCACCAGTTGTTGAAAAGACTATACTTCTTCCATTGAAATATTTTTGCACCTTTATCAAAAATCAGTTGGCCATACTTGTGTGGGGCTATTTCTGAGTTCTCTATTCTATTCCATTGATCTATGTGTCTATCCCTCTCCCAACACCACACTGCCTTGGTCACTGTACTATACAGTAAGTCTAAATATTGGGTTAGCCAAAAAAGTTCGTTTGGGTTTTTCTGCAACATCTTACAGAAAAACACAAATGAACTTTTTAGCCAACCCGATATATGCAAGAGTGGTTCAAAATTTAAAAGTCAATCAGTCAATGTAAATAATTCACATACAAACAGACTAAAGAAGGAAAATCACGTGATCATATATATTGATTCAGGAAAGACAGTGACAAATTCAACACCTGTTTATGATTAAAAACTTTCAGAAGACTAGGAAGAGAGGGGAACTCCCTTGACATCTACAAAAAAGATACAAATAATGTACATAATAATGAAAAACTGAGTGCCTTCCTTCTAAGATCAGGATCAAAGCAAGGCTGACCCCTCGCACCACTGCTATTCAACATAATACTGAAATTTTAACCAGCACACTAAGGCAAGAAAAGGAAATAAAAGCCATGCAGACCAGAAAGAAATTCAGCTGTCCCTACGTGCAGATGACATGATCATCGGGGCAGAAAATTACAGAATCTACCAAAACAACAACAACAACTAGAACTAATGAGTTCAGCAAGGTCAAAGGATACAAGATCAACATATGAAAATCAACTGTATTTCTATATACCAGCAATGAACACATGGAAACCAAAATTAAAATTACAATGCCATTTACAACCACTCAAAAAGAAATGAAATACTTAGGTATAAATCTTTTAAAAACGTACAAGGGCTTCCCTGGTGGTGCAGTGGTTGAGGGTCCGCCTGCCGATGCAGGGGACGTGGGTTCGTGCCCCGGTCCGGGAGGATCCCACATGCCGCGGGGCGGCTGGGCCCGTGAGCCATGGCTGCTGGGCCTGCACGTCCGGAGCCTGTGCTCCGCAACGGGAGAGCCCACAGCAGTGAGAGGCCCGCGTACTGGAAGAAAAAAAAGGACAAAACTTGTATGCTGTAAACTACAAAACACTAGCGAAAGAAATCAAAGAAGATCTAATTAAATGAAGAGACATACTCTGTTCATGGACTGGAAGACTCAATATAGTAAAGATGTCAACTCTCCCCAAATTGATATTCAGGTTTAATACAATTTCTACCAAAATCCCAGCAATATTTTTTGTCAACGTTTTATAATTTTTAAAATCTTAGATCAACCAGTTTTTATGGATTTCAACTGAAAGAATGAATATCTGTGTGCATGTGTGCACATGTATGTGTATGTGCGTGATTAGGCCTTAATTCAATTAGCGCAATACAACGCATTGCTGTGCTTGGATATTTATGAAGGGCAGGTGGGAGTGGGAGTCGAAAATGTCCTCCCCAATTAAGTTCAAGTTATATGAAATACAAAATAGAACCACAGGTGAAACAAAAAAGTACATGGACCACTGGATGTTACAGCTTTAGTCCAAAAACACTTTTACTTTGCCTTTTCTTTCTTCACTCTCATCTTAGGCCAAAATGGGAGATACTTCTCTCCCTCTTGGCTGCCTTTCAGAACAAAGCTGAGCATGACAAGGTCCTCAATAAATTCCAGATTTGACTCTTCCTGTAGCCACGTTACTGCATCACTTTCCTCTTGGCCTCTGCCAAGCTAAGAGAGATCCAAAATCTACTTGGGCCATTTTAGACCCACATAGCCCTCTTCCTTGCCTGCATCTTGCCCAGCCAGCAATGCCATGTATTCTCTTACCTTCCTCTAACTGTTGTTCTCTGCCTCTACATTCCCACTGGCACACAGGTGTCCCGGTCTCATTATGGAACACTCATTAATATTCACCACAGGTACCCTTGTGGGTGTCCTCCCTACCCACAGATGTGTCTAGACTTCCATGAATATCAGCACTGAGAAAGCAGATTAAAAATTAGTGGTGAGGGGACTTCTCTGATGGCGCAGAGGTTAAGAATCCACCTGCCAAGGCAGGGCACATGGGTTCGAGCCCTGGTCTGGGAAGATCCCGCATGCCACAGAGCAACTAAGCCCAGGCGCCACAACTACTGAGCCTGCGCTCTGGAGCCCACGAGGCACAACTACTGAGTCCACGAGGCACAACTACTGAAGCCCACGTGCCTAGAGCCTGTGCTCCTCAACAAGAGAAGCCACCGCAATGAGAAGCCCGCGCACCGCAACGAAGAGCAGCCCCCGCTCGCCGCAACTAGAGAAAGTCCGCATGCAGCAACGAAGACCCAACGCAGCCATAAATAAATAAATATATTTATTTATTTTTTAAAAAAACCAGTGGTGAACTAACAGGGAAGGCACAGAGCTCTGAGGTGGGGCCCAGAGCAATGGGGCTGAGGGGGCACCTGTTGTGGCTTGACTATTATGCCACTCACAAATCAGTTTGACAGAAGATCCTACGAGAAAGTCAAATTACATTAAACAACTGCTCTTGGTAGTGCCTGGGAATTTGGTTGGTTGATAACCCAAACATAACTCAGCAGACTTCCCTGTTCACACTTCCAATCCAGACATCTTGATGCTATATAAACTTAGCCCCGATTGGACCTCACTGAGTTCAACAACTCTGCTAAATTCAGGGCAGGCTGAAATGCTCTGCAATTGTTCACATGGTATTCATGGCCAAAACACTGGCTGTGGCTTCACTGCCAGTGGTGGACAGGGTGACCTACAATTCACAAATCAATGAGTATCTGCTGCCTGAGCACCCTCTAAGTGCCAGATACCATACTAAGCACATTGGCTGGTAAATGTCAAACCAGCTACGGCCTCTGCTTTCCAGGATCTTACAGTCTAATGGCAGGGAGAAGAGCCATCACATACGAAACTGAGACCTCTTCAATACGGTACCTATGGCTGATCTGCAGGTAGATTAAAAGGGGAGTGGCCAGAATAAACGGAAATATCAAGGAAGAATTCACGGCCAGGGCGAGATTCTTTTCTGGGTCTTGAAGGATGGCTAGTGACTGGGTGTGTGGAGAAGAAAAGAGAAGCTATTTGAAGCAGAAGGAACTCACCAGCCCCACAGAGGGAGCCAGCCAACCAGCTGCTGTGCCCACATCCAGAGCTACTTTGGGTTACCCTTCCACAGTGAGCGGGAAGTACCTGGCCCAGATGGATGCCCACCTCACCAGTTCTCCCTGGAACTTAAGGGGACCAGCCACTGACACTTCAGAAAAGCACAACTTAGAGAAACGAAGTCTTGGTCGTAAGACCGACTCAAGTTCAAGCAAATTACTTTTACTCTCTAAACCTGTTTCCTTGTGCTCCAAATGGGAACCAAACTCACAGGATTGTTGTGAAGAATAAAATAATGCATGCACACTGCCTGAAACATAATATACACTTCATAAAAAGTAACTCTTGTGATGGTTTTAGTTCTGTATGGTCAGTATTCATGTAGATTTATTTATCTACCCCCTCACTCTTCATTCCTTCCTATACCCCTGTGCTTCCTTCTGGAATCCTTTTCCTTCTGTCCTAAGAATTGTTTTAGTATTTCTTTTAGGATAGGCCTGCATGTGAAGAATTCTCTCTGTCAAAGATGCTCTATTTCACTTTAACTTTTGAAGGGTGTCTTCAATGGGTGTCGAATGCCAGATTAGCAATTACTTTCTTTTAGCACTTTAAAGATAGCCTTACATTGTGTTCTGGCTCTCATCATTTCTGGTGAGAAGCCAGCTGTGGATCTTACTGATGTTTGTTTGAAGGTCACGTATATTTTCCCCTCTTCGGCTGCCTTTAAGATTTTTCTCTTTGTCTTTGTTTCTGGCCATTTTACTCCAAGGAGCCTAGATATATGGGTTTTCTTTGTATTTATCCTGCTTGAGGTTCGTGGTGCTTCTTGGGCCCACAGGTTGATGTCTTTCATCACTTTCATAAAATTCCTGGTTATTATTTCTTTAGATATTGTTTCTGCCCCGTTATCTCTCTCCTCTCTTTCTGGGATTCCCAATGCATATATGTTAAACCTTTTCACCATATTCTTTCTCTTATACTCTTTTCTGAATTTTACACTTTTTTCTTTCGTCTGGATATTTTCTTCTACTTCCAGACCGCTATTCTCTTCAGGTGTGCCAAACCTACTGTTAAACCCATCCTATGCATTTTTCAGTTCCAGAATTTTTCTCTTTTCTGTTCATAGATTCCAGTTCTCTCTTGAAGTTCTCCATCTTCTCATGTAACTTCCTTTTAATGTCCATTTCTACTCATTCTGAGATCTATATCTTCTATGGGTTTATTTCTATCGTCTCTTTTTTCCCCCATGTTTTTGGTCATGTGGTCTTGTTTCTTGAGATGACTCAATTACCTGAAGCCCCACAACTGCACAATTATCTTCCAAACAAGGCCCTCAACTCTACCCATTTCTCTGAATTTGGTTCTTAACCTCTCTCTCTCCTTACCAAGTGGTTCTAGAACTCTAGCAAGTTTATGTCCTGATCCTTTAAACATAGAGTAACAATGCTATACTTATCTCCTCAGAGCATCCAAAGTAGTATTTGAGGCCCTCACAAATCAACCTAGCGTTCCACCCTTCCCCTCATACATCCTACAATCCAATGAAGTAGGACCAGTTACCACGGCTGTTCCTTTCATTTCTACCCCAGCGCACATTTCAGCTATTTCCAGCAGGAGGCCCCTTCGTTCATATCCAAACCCTTCTATCTAAGTCCCAGATGAAATGGCATCCCCCATAATTAAACCTTAAATCCTCAGAATCTGTATTAATCTCATCCTTCTCTGAACTCCCAGAGCCTTTTACTGGAGTGTTACTTATGCCCAGGTCCTATCTGCAGCACCAGCTAACTGAGGGTGGTGGACAGTCCGTGTCTGTCTTCTGAGGGTCCACTCTCCCTCCTCATGGCATGGTCACAGGCCCCCTGACTCTCCCCCCAGCAGCCACCTCTCCCCACTCTCAGACCAGGTGGCTCCAGCAGAACTACCGCCCACCTCTGACTCCCAGGACCTGCGAACTTCAGCCAGGGAATTGGTGTGGAATTTTTTGGGGGGGGGCTGGCTAAGCTGAAAAGATGTCACATGATGTCATTTTTCTGCTTCAAACCCTGAGAAGGCTCCCGTTTCACTTAGAGGACAAGCCAAGAAGGCTCTAGATATATCGTGCCCTCCCCTCGTCCTCTCTGACCTTTTCTCCTGCTGTTCTTCTCCTCGTGTCCACTTCAGCCGCACCGGCTACTCTGATACTCCTCAGACACGCCAGGCTTAATCCTGCCTTAATTCCTTTCTTCCATCTGGTCCTTCCACCCTGCCCACAGACATCAATTTGACCGACCTCAGATGGAGACCTGAAGGAGGCTGTGCAAATCTCACTTTCCTGGCAAGGCTCATCCTGACCCCCATTTACAAGTAGCACCCACCATCCAGCACTCCTGATGCCCCTCTCTCTGCTTACTCTCTCCTTTCTCTCCTTCTAACGGACTGTACTTTTGGCTTATTCATACCTTTACTTATGTTTACACCTCATGTATGTACACACTGGAATCCAAGCTCCCAAGGGCAGGAATCTTTGCCTGCCGGGCTGGTTGATCTCTCTCAAGCCCTAGAGCTGCGTCTGGCTCAGAGCAGGCACTGCATACATACCCACTGACTGCTGCATCACCTCGGTGTCATCTCATTTCCATAAGCAGCATCCCCGCATGGCGCGCTCCATCTGGATACGGAAAGATGCCGATGCTCAGGTAGGGCGAGTGTTCTGTGAAAATGCCAACTTCAGGGGCGGCTATGTCGGCTCTCACGGGCGGGGACACCACCCTGCCCTGCAGCCACCCGTGCCCCCCTCCTCACTTGGAGGGAAATTCTATTAATCAGGCAGAGAAATCAAGTCAGGGAAACACAGACTTCATATGGACCCTGGGAAGCAGAGATGGGGCTAAATAGAAACTCTTGGTAGAATAAATCTGTGGAAGCACAGGAAAACAAATCTAGGGCCAGAGTAAATCAGAGGCTCAGTGCAGCTCACACGGCCTCCTGATACCAAAATGTAAACATTCACCAGGCCTGTCATGCTTTCGCACTTCGCAGAGCCTCTCGTATCTATTATTTTACATTCTCTTCAAAACGACTCTAAGAAACAAATCACTCGTTTCTTAGAAGTTGAGGAACTGGTGCTCCAGGAGAAAAGATACCTATAAAGCTGTCCAGCTATGTGGTGATGGTAGAGGACAGGTCTCAGGACTCAGAGAACAGAAATTGGCCTCTGGGGTGTTTGAAGCCCAGAGGGGCATGGGGGTGTGCCCTGGGGGCCTGAGGCCACAACGTAGACATGGCATGTCTCCCCAGAGCATCAATTCTATTCTGAGGTTCATCGAAATAAAAAGCGTTATTCTTACATTAAAACAAATGTGGGTTTTGTATAAAGCACAACGCAAAATATCTGCATGAACTATTAAGATTTTTAAAATTAGAATTAGAACAAATTTCCATATTTACAAAAGTCAGCTTCGAGCTCTGTAGCACCCTCCCCCAACCCCTACCTGCCTCTTACATTAACTAGGGTGTGACTTCGCACAAATGACTTTAACTTATCTGAGCCTAGTTTCTCTCATCTGTAAAATGGAATCATAATGCCTTCCTCATACGCCAGCTGTTATGAAGATTAAATTAAGATACATACAAGAAGCCCTGCAAACAGAGCCTGACACAGGAGGAAAAATGAAAACATTCACTTTTTTATCATTATTATGTTGCAATATTAGATATGAACCAAGGAGCCATCACCCCATTAAAACTCCCCAAACTCCTAATGTGTCCAATTTAAGGTTTCCCTTGAGAAGCAAGAACTGGAAAAGATTTAGAGGACAGAAACTGCAGAAATGATTAGGGATTAAAGAGCAAGAAGCTTGAGGAAAGGTTAAAGGAACCTGATTTTCTTTGAACTTGAGGAGAAAAGAGCTGAAAGAGAGAATCAGAAAGAACCTTCACAAAATAAAGAAAAAAGCTCCACGGCTGTCCACCTTCACCGGGGCTGGAAGGGGAGGCCGCTCAGATCTCAGCTGGGAAGGAGGAGAGGGGGAGGGGGAGGGCCTTTAGGCATCAGGGCATCTGTGTGCTTATTAGGAACCTTAGAACCAATGAGAGAAGAGTGGAACCCACTTCCCCAGAGATTTCCTTGGACGTCGTAAAAATGGGGTCCTGATGCATGGATAAGGAGGATAGCTTGGCCACCTACAGGGTGGGGTCTGATGCCCCTTGAGTCCAGATTTCCCCCATTATCCTCCCACTGGCCCTGTCTTGCTGCCTGTGGTCCTGTTTTACTCACTATGTTGCCTTAAGCTATTTATGGCTCCAAAGAATAAACGCTACCTGGAAGGCATCATCCGGAGTCAGTAAGAGTGCTTAACACCAAAACTTATTAAAGTTGCTCCTGACAACCAGGAGAATACTCAGGAAAGGGACACAGAGCTAGTATGTTTTGAAACTTCGATGAGAGAAAGGCAGACACAGCCTAGCTGAGGACTACCAGGGGAGGGGGCTGGCAGTGGGGAGCTCTGCTTGGAGCAGGGAGGGGCCAGAGGACAAACCTCATTTCGTCACCAACCCTGCCCTCATTCTGCTTCTAGCTGGCTCTGGCCACTCAGTGGGAGCTCCCTGAAGGCAGGGGCTTTGCCTGTTGATGCCATTATTCCCAGAGCACCTGGTCACCCACCCCTGCACAGCACACGGACGAGCTGGCCATCAGGGATGCACGCCCCCCACCCCCCGACGCGGGCTGCCAGCCACTGGCGGCCAGCTCTGCGGCTGCAGCTGTGACCTCTAGGCCCCCGGAACCTGGGTCTGAACTGTGCCCCATCACTTCCTACTCAGGGATTCCAGTCCCAAACCTGAACTGCAGACTCTCTCCTGAGACCATGCCATCCTCTCGCCCCACCCCCCCCCGGGCCCCTCTGCCCAATGTTCCTCACTGCCTCTCCCCCAGCCGTGCCCCTTGCCCCCTCCTCCCCGTTCCTGTCTCCTTCCCTCTCCCTGTCCCCAGATCGGCCAACCCATCCATCTTGTCTCCTTCCCCAGTCTGTCCTGCCTCTTACCCTGATCTGTCCTCTTCTCCCCGAACATCTGTCGCATCTCTTCTCCCTCCCAGTTCTGCTTTGCTACATACGAGCCCAGCTCTCTCCCCTGGCTCCGTCCTGCTCACCCCTCTATCCCCACATCTGGAGCCACAGCTGTGTTTCATTAGAAGAGGGCAGGGTGAGACTATTCACGGGGCCTGAAATGGGATCTCAATTCCCCTCCCTAACTTTTAAAAAAAAAAAAAAAAAAAGCACTTGGTGCATAGTAGGTGCTCAATAAATACCAATAAACCAGTGAGTGAGTGAATAAATGTTACCGAATGAATAATTTAATAACAGCAACACTGGAAAACATAGGAGTGGAGAAAACAAGACACCGTGACACCCTCATATCAGAATACTCCACAGCACCGAGTATTTCTCAGGTGTAAGTAGACAGTGTGTGATTCCTGCTTTCTGGGGAGATGGGCCCTGTGAGAGAGATCCCCCCATCACCCATGGGAAGCCAAGTGATTGCCAAGGTTCAGGACATGACTGGCTCGTGTTTCAGATGGAGGAGGGAACAATAACAATGGGAAACACTGACACTACCTGCCTTAAAGCCCACCACCCCCCAGCCCTCAAAAACTCCCTATGGGCAAAACAACAGATACACAAGATCTGTGTTATTCTTCTTTCCTCAGAGGCCAGGAGTCCCTAGAAACCCTGGAACAAGTCCCCTGTGGTCAGTAAGCATCATCCTGCGACGTCATCCAAATGTTGGGCGAGGGGGGTAACTGCTGGGAAAGGAACCTGGTACCCACCTTCCACCTCAATGCAGCGGTGCCAGGAATGCAGAGGAGAGGAGCTGGCTGAGTGCAGGAACCGGGCCCCCAGGAGCTGGGCCAGGAGGGGCCAGGGCTCATGTCAGGAGTGGAGGGGCCATGGGACTGGCCGCGTCTGGGGCGGGGGGGCGGCGGGTAGGCGGGGCCAGCTCGCAGTGGCGGCTGAGGGCAGAGGTCTGGGCAGGGGGCAGGGGCCCAGGCCACCAAGTGACCCACCTGCCTGCTCCCAGCCCATCCTCTGTGCTCAACGGAGCCAACCCCGTGGCCCCTCCCTCGGGACAGGGCGCTCGGTGGACACAAGCAGCCGCTGAGGACGGCGCTGGGGGCCTCACCACTGGTCAGCATCACCCAGGACAGCACCCCCCGAAGCTCCTGCTCCCCCAAGGAAGTCAGCACTCGGTGCCACGTCTGGCTCTCGAGGTGGGCCTGCCACACCCATCGCACACGGCCCAGGTCAGGGGTTCACTCCTGACCTGCCTGCCGCACACACCGCTCGCTGAGGTGGGCTTCTGGCCCCAGTGGGGAAGCACAGGTGAGGGGTCAAGGTGCGGGGTGCTACTGCCCCCTGCTGGCAGCTTCCAGAACATTCCAGGCTGATGTCAAAGAAGACAGCACAGGCCAGAAGGGCGTCCTCCCTTCCTCCACTGGGCGCCACACCACGGAGCCCACTGGGTGGGTGGCTCCCACCGGGGCCGTGGGACTGGCCGCGTCCAGGGAGTGCGCGGGGCCAGCTTGCAGGGCGGGCGGGAACAGGCAGCACAGAAATGAGAGGGGGACAGGGAGATGGAGAGCAGAGAGAGAGAGCTCGCCAACCTCCCCCAAAGAATAACCATCACAGCAGCTCCATTGACACCCTCCTTCACGGGACACAGAGAGACTCACGTACACTAAACGTCACCTCGAATCCAAACAACCTGAAGGGCGTGACAGGGCAGCGACGGGTTTCCTGCCACTTCGCAGATGAGAAAGGACGAGGCCCAGGGAGCTGTGACCCTCACCCGTATCACACAGCCATGTGGGAACTGAGACCCCCAACACGGGGTCTGCCTTCCTGGCCCAGAACTCTGACAGATAATATTAAACAACTGTTTCTGGGCCCCTGCGACAGGTCCCAGAACATCTGCAATCACGAGAGCTCATCGCGACAGACACATGCCCCGGCACCACCAAGACCGGGCTCGTGATCTGGCCGCGGTCTGTGTTCTCTGTAAGAGGCTGAAAAGTACATTAATCAGGGATGAGCAAATACCAGAGAAAACAGAAGCATCTTAGAGCCTGGAGACGCCCCCCAGCGTAGCGGGTAGACAGCCCGCAGGATGCAGACACACCGGGCTAGTGGCTGCAAGGCCGGAGCGCCGACAGTCTGCTTGCTGGACAAGATGCTCCTGTTAACAAATGACTAGCACGGCCGTCACCAAGGAGGTGCCGAGCTCCTTAGGTAAAGGTAGCCAGAGCTCTGGGCTCTCCGCAGGCCCGTACCCTCTTTGGTTTGGGAACCTTCTTCCTCTCCTCCCCTGGGGGGCAGAGCATCCCCTGGTCAGTGTCCCCAACCTTCTACCCCTCTCCCCCTTCCTCCCTGCTTTTGTCTGGTCTCCTATGGCCCCTGCCTGAGCCGCTGCCCCGCACTGCCCTCCCCCTCCTCCTGCAACTCTCCCAGCTGCGACCAGGCCAGGGTCAAGGGCAGGGCTGGCCCTTCCAAGCAGGATTAAACCAATTGGAAAGAAACAAGCACATCCCTCATCCTTGTTTCCCCGAGTTGGCCACAAGCAACAGCAAAATGTGTCCCCTGGTCTGGATGGAGGAGCCGGTGACAAATGGGTAACTTGTTCTTCCTCTGGACTTTTTCTTTTAGCTCAGAGAGGAGAGAAGGAATATTTATTAGTAAGGAAATGGGACTTGTCGGAGCCTGTGAACGCCCCCCACACACGTCTGCTCTCCAGAAAGAAGGAAGACAGGTTAAGGAATCCAGGACGCTTGTGAGCTACGGAGCGGTCTCTCCTGTGCACCCAAGGGGCTGCGATCAAAAGCTCTCGCCAGCTAGAAAGCGGAACGGCCAGAGAAGAAAAGGCAGCCCAGCTCCCAGCACCAGCGGCACTGGGGCTCGTTTCCAGCCCTCGACTGCCTGCCTGGCCTACTTCTGCCATCCCTGACCCCTCCCTGCCACCCTGGGCCACGTGGCGTTACAAATGCGCCCAATCTGCTCTAGGAAAGCTTCCTGTGGGAGGTGCCACCTCCATGGGGACTCTGGAATCTTTATCCTCTGTCCTCAGAACATCCACCGTCTCAGAACAGGTCGGGCCTGGGCAGCAGCCTCTTGGCCTCATCCACTGCCCCACTGCACCCTGTCCTATAAGGAGCCGGTGTTGACCAGGATGGCACTCACTGCCCACCCCTTCCTCAGGGACCGGCTTCCATCCACAAAAACAGTGCTCAGCCCCACAGAGGCAGAGGGATGGATAAGACCCCGTCCCTGTCCTCACAGAACTTTCATGCCTGAAACAGATGATCAATGACATAAAATCACATTTCTGTACCACTTAACTGTTCAGAAAAGTGTTTATGCAGTTATCTCATTTCAGATTCCTAACAGCGCTGGGTAAGAGCTGGTTTTCTAACCTCTGCTTCTCGGAAGCGAAAACTGAGTCTCATAGAGATGAGGGGAGGTCCCAGCCAGAGCCTGACCCCAAGACTTCGGCTCAAAGCTCTCCCACTTGACTGCCCACAACTGGATGGCAGGACAGGGTCCTTCTGTGGTTTCCAGGGATGCGGAAGGGTTTGACTGATGCCATGACAGAGACACGACCCCCCCCCCCCGAGGTCCTGAGGTGTGGAACTGAGGATGCGGGGATGTCCACCCACACGAGCCTCTCTCACAAACCAGATGTCCTGACGCAGGAGCAACACAGGCCAAGGAGGGGGACAGGTCATCCCCGCTTCTGAACCGCGGGCTAGGAGCAGAGCAGACAGGCGAGGAGGCCAGAGCCAGGTCCTCGCAGGTGCTGCCTGGAGTCACCTAAATGAACCCTCTGCACGGGCCACCCCGTGTCACAATTTCCACCCAGGTCTGTAGAAGCCAGGGGCTGGGAAATGTCCGCCTAGCGAGTCTTTCTTGGAAAGAAGACTTGGGCCTAGCTTTTCCTCCCCATCCTTTCTCCCCATCTTCCTGACCTCCCAGCCCCTGCAGCCCGTGCTGTCCGAGCCTCATGCATGGGCCTCTCCTGCCCTCTGCTGGAAAGCCTGCAGCAGTGCGACCACATCCCTGTGCAACCCAAACGCAAAAATCGCCTTTCCTCCCATCACCTCACCTTTTCCCACAGGATGCTGTGTCTGGGCCCTACACCAGGGCCAGACTGCTGGCGGGAGGGAGCCTTTCTCTCTGTTCCCACATTCCTATTCCCCTTTCCTCCTCCTGCAGATGAGGACCCCTCCTTTCTGACCCCAGCACTCAGGGATCGTCTGGCTTAGCGTCCAGCTCCTTCCACGGGGCTCTGATACGGGTGGGCTTCGCCCGCACCGTGACCCCTTCTCCCCAGGTCTCTCTGCCTGGATCTCATCTCTTCCATCTGCCTGCCAGTCTGGTCTCCTCACCCACCAAAGGCTCTGACCTCAGATAAGAGCTGACTTGGCCCCAGATGCCCTTCTGTGTCACCATGGACCTCTCTGTGCTGGAAGCATTTGCTTCCTGGTCCATTTCTCTCATTTAACCAGGAGCTCCTTGGGGACAGAGACCATATTCATCTTTGGATTCCCACTGCCTGCTATAGTGTCTGGCATAGGATGGGTCTCCAGGAAATGTCACTGTGCAGGATTTTCCTTTATCCTTGCTCCCCAAAACCACCCTCTGGCTCCCCCCTACCATCGCCCCACGCAGGTTCCACTGTCTGGGTTGCAGCTGTTAAACGAATCAAAAGCAAAACAAGCCAGCGATGTCAGGCAGCTTCCTGCAGCCGCCCCTCCCCGTGCTCTGACTCAGAAGTGCCACTGTCAGGAGGTAACTGGTTTCTATATTCTTACTCCCCATTTGGGCAGAAAAAAACATGAAGCAAGCTTTCTCAAGGATGGTTAACCTGAAATGTTCTGCGCCTTAAAATTTAGGTCTCCATTTCACAAATGATTCAGCCTTAGATGAAAGAAGACAAATGTCACTGTTTGATGGAGAGAAACTTATGAAACACCACACACATCAAATCTCCATATATCTTTTCCTCCTAATGCAGCAAAATGATACCTGTATCGCCTTTCAATCAAAGGCTTACCGAGGGAGATGCGGCTGTAGCGGTAATCATCGGATGTTTCTGGCAACCCCTCGCACCAATCTACTGCACGGCGTCGCCATTATAAACCCACGAAAGGCTTCCTCAATTTCACTCCTGTCCTCATCAGCCACAACAGAGATTTACTGACCGCCTGTTATACTCAGGACACTTTGCTAGGTGCAGGAAAGGAAAAGTTGAGGAGAGACTTCCGGAGGATTTTGAAAAGGGGCACATCTGTACCTCAGAAGTAAGTTATCTGCCTCTGAGATGAGCTGCATGTAAAAGGAGACAAATGCAGTGGCTTTTATGAAGAAAAATGGTCTAGACCAACGGGCACCGTCAGATTGCTCTGTGTGCAGTTTTGACCGAATGCAGAAAAATGATGCCATCATAATTATTCAGCTGCACGGTAACCAGGTCGATACGCTGCATCCATTTACCTCCTGCAGCCTTGCTCCGGCCCTGCCAGTGTGAGCCAGTGGGCAAAACGGTTTCCGCGATCCTGTTCTCCATTTGGTCACGAAAATGTGAAGACTGAATCTATCACTGTTTTGAAGTCAAGATGATCTGCACTTTTGAGAAGGGCTGCCTGTCTCCAAAATCAGTCACGCTGAGAATTAAAACAAATGTGACGCTTTTAGGGAGAAAAGACAGAACTCTATGGACCCAGAATCTCCACATGCCATTTTTAATGAGCATGAGAAAATGACAGAAACATCATTGTCCTACAAATGCTCACTGAGTCACTCAGCAATATGAAGCCTTTATCTGTCTTTTCTGAGCATTTCTTAAAATCTCTTTCCACATTCCAATCACCTAGCATCATTATTAGCAAAATATTAAAATTCAACTGTTACTCATTTGTGCAAGAAAATGTGAAGGAAAATTATTCAATATTTTGAACCACGGGAGTTTATATATTTGACATACACCATTTGTATATCAAGAGTCTGTGTACTAGAGGGAGGTAGGCCTCTGTCCCCATTTAGAATGCAGAACCTGAGAGAGACCAAAAAGCAATCTCATCACTCCAAAAGATGAGAAGACTGAGACCCAGGAAGGGGCACAACCATCACAGTCACAAAATGTGATGCAAGGGGCAGGACTGTCGTACATTGACCCCAAGGCCCCACTCTGGGTTTCCTGGGCACCAAGGCAGCTGGAAAAGCCCCTCCCTAACTTCTCCCAGTGCAAACTGCTGCACTCAAGCCCACTTCTCATTGGAATGGTGGGTATCCTCCCTCTCTACTCTCACCCTCTGCAGAGGAGCTGCCACTCCCGAGGGGCCCCAGATCTCCAGGGTCTGAGCAGCTGAAAACTCTCAGCAACAGCTGGAGCTGGAACCCAGACGCCCTGTGCCAGGCAGTGAGGGCTCCCTTCCCTGGTATCAAGTCACTCTCACACTTGCCCCCAAAATGAGGCAGACCCCTGCCATTGGAATGCAAACCCACGCTGTGCGTCCAGCAAAGCCCTGCCCTGGCATGGCTCTTTGGAGGGATGACGGGAGGGTAATGCCAACTCTGCTCTGCAGGCTCCCTTTCCCCCCACCACCCGCAGAGAAGTCACGCCACGTGACATCGTGGGATGTGTACCAGTCCTGTTGCATAACAGATGGGTGCCTAGACGGGACCTCTCTGTGTGACCATGGTGATACTCACAGGACCACTCTGTGGCATGCAGAACCAGTTGGCAGCAACAGTGGGGAAGAAAATCTAGCACCCATCTCCCAATCTGCTACCTTGTTATAACTTACTTCACAATACTTCTGCACAGATGGCAGTACCTGTATTAGGGTTCTCCAGAGAACCAGAACCAATAGGAGATATATACATACATAGAAAGAGAGAGAGAGAGAGAGAGAGAGATTTATTACAAGGAATAGGCCCACACGACTATGGGGGCTAAGAAATCCCAAGATCTGCAGGCAAACTGGAGACCCAGCAGATCCTATGGCATAAGTTCCAGTCAAAAGCCAGCAGCCTCAAGACCCGAGAAGAGTCCATTTTTCTGTTCCGGTCTGAAGGCAGGAAAAAAATCACTGTCTCAGTTCAAATAGGCAGAAGTTCCCTCTTTCTGTCAGCCTTTTTGTTCTACTCAGATCCACAACAGATTGGATGAGGCCCACCCACCTTATGGAGGGCAATCTGCTTCACTCAGGCTACTAATTAAATATTCAACCTCATCCAGAAACACCCTCATGGACACACCCAGACACAATGTTCAACCAAATATCTGGGCACCCTGTGGCCCAGTCCAGCTGGCACATAAAATTAACCCCCATAGTCACATATAGCATTGTTATCCATGGATAGCCCAGAGGTTATTCAACCTCTGAAGTTCCTTAATGGGGACACACAGTCCAGGCACAGGCAGTTAGCATTTGGAACACTCTCATGAAAATCCCACACCCAACAGCCAGCTACTGACAAGCATTCCAGCCAACTTGATCTCTGATCCACACTAACCACTTCTGTTAATTAGCAGAATGGATGTTAGAAAATATTTTTGTTGCTGAACTGAATGCTGTTCAAGATCCATGGATTGGCTAAAAGATTTCACAGGCATTCTCACCCATGTGTGAATGGAGCAGAAAAAGCCCACCGAACCCGGTAGCCCATGCCTTTCGGAGTAGCTCCCAGGCCTTAAGATTCCACCAGTGTTTGTGGAGGTTTGTCACCTGGTTGCAATTAGATAGCTAGCTGAATCCTCTGCTCAAGCATCACTTCATCTACCCCGAGTATGCAAAGTGCAGAGAAGAATGCCAAGGGACAGGGAGCTGGGACATCACGGAACTTACAAGAGTGCATTTAGTAGGGGGGTGGAGAAACATATCCTTCACCTATCTCTAAATAATAGAAGGGACTGCTATCAAAGAGAAAGAACCTAAAATAGTGATGACCCAATTGGCTTGGATGTCTGCAACACCATTCACTCCCTGCTCTTTCTCCTAAGCCGCCCTGTTCACCTTACACCGTCATGCGTTGTGCTCTCCTCCTTAATGAACAGAATCAGGATTCAAAACCACTTGGACAAGCTAGAATATGGACTGTGGGCAACAAAATGAAATTTCACAGAGGTAAATGTAAAGTCCCATGTTCAAGGTTACAAGCTGTTCCCTGCAAAACTGTAACATGGGATGGGAGATGGGGTTTGCAGCCGACTTACATCATAATCTGTGGATGGTGACTTCACAGAAGTTTACCGAGTCAACAGTGAGGACGCTTAGGAAGAACCATTAAGTGTTTAGATGACTTCTAAAGATCCAGGGAAAGAGCAATTTCACATCATTCTGCCCCAGTCAAACCACATCTGGAATACGGCGATACAATCTGGATACCATATTTTTAAAGTCATTTTGACAAATGAGAATATATCCAGAGGAGAGTGACCAGGAAAATAAGGAGTATTAAAATTATAACTTACGGGCTTCCCTGGTGGCGCAGTGGTTGAGAGTCCGCATGCCGATGCAGGGGACGCGGGTTCGTACCCCGGTCCGGGAGGATCCCACATGCCGCGGAGCGGCTGGGCCCGTGAGCCATGGCCGCTGAGCCTGCGCATCTGGGGGGGGAAAAAAAAATTATAACTTCCATTTAGACAAAGGACTCATGAGATTTATCCTGGAGAAGAGACAATAAAGGGAATAGGTATTTAAACATCAAACAGCTGAAAGCTTGTTATTAGAAAAGTGTTTTGTAGATGAGGGGATGGAAGACAGATGTTTGCCTAAACTAAGAAAGAGCTAAGTGTCCAGCAGTGGCAGGTACTGGCTATGAGATAACTGCTCCCTTATGCAGTAGGTATTGCTACCACCATCATCATCCCCATCACCATCATCATCAACATCACATCCCTGTTTTACACATAAGGTACCAGGACTGAGAAAAGCTAACTCACCCCATAGCAGGTTGCTCATTTAAAAAGCCATTTCCAAAACTACCGTTCTATTATTTTTAATTATCCAAGAAGCAATCTCTTCTCTTCTCTCCCTGACTGAAGAGAAGGGAAGGGGAGTCAGAGGGCCACCCTGAGGCCTCACTTTGCTGCTTTGATGTTAGACAGACTCTTTGGGATTCAGGCCCCAGTTCTACTATGTACCACTCAGGCACCTTTAAAATGTTCTTTGCCCGTCTGGTCTTCAGCACCTCACGTGTGAGATGGAATCAGTGAGAACAAACTCCTCATGGACTTACGTGTGGACTGACTGAGCTAAGGCAGGTGTCAATGTGATGGTAAACACACAATAAATGTTAGCTTATTATCATCCACCTTGAACTTGCTGAGCACCACCCAGACACAGATGTGGTCCCTATTCACAGAGCTTACAATCCAGCTGCAAAGCCCTCTTCTTCCAGGAAGACTTCCTTCAAACAAATGACTGAGGGTCTGGAAAACTCTCCAGGGGGTGCTCAGGCCTGGCAGTCTCAAGGGGAACCATTTTCCATTCCAGATCCTCAACTTCCAAAAGCCCTCCCCACTAAAGCTGATCTACCTGAAAACACCTGCCGCAGAAGCCTCCCACTCAATTTCTGTTCTCCGACTTTACGAAAGAAAGGCACACCTCCCACCCACCCAGAATCTCAATGTGCCGCTTGATTCCAGGTGTGAAAATCTCTGGGGCGCCAAACCAAAGAGCAAGTTTCCAACATTTGTTTACGTGGTGAGAAAATAAGTGACTCCATTCACTTTTTGCAAGTCATGGTTTTTCAGTTCTTTGCTTGCTAGAAAATCCGAAGGGAACCTAATCAAACTGTTGACTAACAGGTTGTGAAAAAAAAATTTTGATGCTAGATCACCATGTGACCATGTGATTTGGGGCTTAAAAAATTAAAAGAAAATTAAAGAACTGAATAACAGGTAGAACAAAATTCCTTCTTTTCCAAATCCTCTTATTTATGTGAGCAAAGTTGTTCAGTGCTTATATCAATAAAAATCAAAATAAGAGTGGGGCTTCCCTGCTGGTTCAGTGATTAAGAATCCGCCTGCCAATGCAGGGGACATGGGTTCGAGCCCTGGTCCAGGAAGATCCCACATGCCACGGAGCAACTAAGCCCATGCACGACAACTACTGAGCCTGCGCTCTAGAGCCCACGAGCCACAACTACAGAGCCCATGTGCCACAACTACTTAAGCCCACACACCTAGAGACCTTGCTCCACAACAAGAGAAGCCACCGCAGTGAGAAGCCCACACACCGCAACGAAGAATAGCCGCAACTAGAGAAAGCCCATGCGCAGCAACAATGCAGCCAAGAATCAAAAATAAAATAAATAAAATGTTTAATTAAAATATGAGTGAAATATACTGACTCCTGTCTCATTTAAGCCACAGTAGTATTTGCCCAGAGAGACTTGACCGTCAAGTCCACCTCATGAAATATTTCCATTATTTAAGTATTTATCAAATTTTGTAATGTATTTGTTATTTTGAGCCATAGCCTATTCATAATAATTGCAAAAATAACTCAATCCAGAGAAATGTGTTCAACGCTTAAGGAGTTACGATCACAAGTAATAAAATGTAACTTTATGTTGCTTTGTGTTGCTGAGAAGTATAAGACAATTTAAAATACTTTTAAAGGCAAAACATTACATCATAAAATTATTTTAAATGAGTTCAAAGAGAAAATGATGTAAAGTCTCAAACGTTTAAAAAAAAGTTGTAGGGGAATTCCCTGGCAGTCCAGTGGTTAGGACTCCGAGCTCTCACTGCCGAGGGCCTGGGTTCAATCCCCGCTCGAGGAACTAAAATCCCACAAGTTACATGGTGCAGCCCAAAAAAAAAAAAGTTGTATGTGCATTTTGAATAAATGATGGTAGGTATCAAGCCACTAACATTTTAAAAAGTGATATAACTGTTTTTTTAAATGAAAATATTTCAAATACACTGGAGGTTATATCTTTTGCAATTATTTCAACTTAATTTGAAATTATTCATATGGGAACTTAAAAATGTGCTACAGGGCACACTGGTTTTCAAAATTCTTTTAAGTAAAAGAGGGTAAAGGCCACTGGAGTAGATGATATTCACCTGTTCCAAAAAGGCTACTAACACATTAAAACAACCAATCTGGCACCACTGGAGTAGATGATATTCACCTGTTCCAAAAAGGCTACAAACACATTAAAACAACCAATCTGGCACCACTGGAGTAGATGATATTCACCTGTTCCAAAAAGGCTACTAACACATTAAAACAACCAATCTGGCCCTCTCTTCCCTTCTCTCTTATTCAAGAAGCATAACTCCTATTCGGTAGACAGGAGGGCCTAGGAGATTCACATTCCAGCAAGACCAGTAACCAGGACCATCATCTATTCAAGCACAGGAAATGAGACTTATCTGGTACAAGGTGGAAATTTGGAACTAAAATCCCTACATAAAGCCAGAACTCTCAAAGAGATGCAACCTCAATAAAGGGGTGGATGAGAAAAATTCATTCACTAGTACAGGGAGACTGCAAGGAAACTTATCTGTTCCTTCCTACTTTATTAGAATAAAGAAGTCTCTGCTGAGAATTCTAGGCACCAGGGCTATGACTCACAAGGGTTTGGGATCTGAAATTACACTATGGATCTGGGACCCTCCAAGAAGAGAAATTAACATGAAATGGATCCATGACAAGAGATAACCCAGGAAGCCCAGAAGAAGCAAATGCAAACCTTTCCGAAAGGAACGGGTACTTAACCCACAGATCAAGCCCCCTGAAGATGAGAGCTCACAATCCAAAAATTACAATTCCAAATTATAAGGAAACAGTCACCTCCAGCAAGAACCAGCAGACAAAACAAACAAGAATACTAGAAAAAAAAATTTTTTCAGATAAAGGAAAAATTGACAAATAAAATCAGAATATTTAAAATAATGAGAGACTATAGAACAGACATCCTGAAGATGGCGGAAGCTTAAGACGCGGAGATCGCCTTCCTCCCCACAGATACACCAGAAATGCATCTACACGTGGAACAACTCCTACAGAACACCTACTGAACGCTGGCAGAAGACCTCAGACCTCCCAAGAGTCAAGAAACCCCCCCACGTACCTGGGTAGGGCAAAAGAAAAAAGAATAAACAGAGACAAAAGGATAGGGACGGGACCTGCACCAGTGGGAGGGAGCCGTGAAGGAGGAAAGATTTCCACACACTAGGAAGCCCCTTCGCAGGCGGAGACTGCGGGTGGCGGAGGGGGGGAAGCTTCAGAGCCGCGGAGGAAAGCACAGCAACAGGGGTGCAGAGGGAAAAGCGGAGAGATTCCCGCACAGAGGATCAGGGCCGACCGGCACTCACCAGCCCGAGAGGCTTGTCTGCTCCCCGGCCAGGGCGGGCGGGGCCTGGAGTTGAGGCTCGGGCTTCGGTCGGAGGCAGGGAGAGGACTGGGGTTGGCGGCATGAACACAGCCTGAAGAGGCTAGTGCGCCACAGCTAGCCGGGAGGGAGTCCGGGAAAAGTCCGGAGCTGCCGAAGAGGCAAGAGACTTTCTTCCCTCTTTGTTTCCTGGTGCGCGAGGAAAGCGGATTAAGAGCGCTGCTTAAAGGAGCTCCAGAGACGGGCGCAAGCCGCGGCTAAAAGCGCAGACTCCAGATACGGGGATGAGACGCTAAGGCTGCTGCTGCCGCCACCAAGAAGCCTGTGTGCGAGCACAGGTCACTATCCACCCTGGGAGGCTGTGCAGCGCGCCACTGCCAGGGTCCCGGGATCCAGAGACAACTTCCCCGGGAGAACGCACGGCGCGCCTCACGCCGGCCTCTGCCGCGCAGGCACGCCCCGCACTACGTGCCCCTCCCTCCCCACGTCCTGAGTGAGCCAGAGCGCCCGAATCAGCGGCTCCTTTAACCCCGTCCTGTCTGAGCGAAGAACAGACGCCCGCCGGCGACCTACACGCAGAGGCGGGGCCAAATCCAAAGCTGAACACCTGGGAGCTGTGAGAACAAAGAAGAGAAAGAGAAATTTCTCCCAGCAGCCTCAGGAGCAGCGGATTAAAGCTCCACAATCAATTTGATGTACTGCATCTGTGGAATACATGAATAGAAAACGAATCATCCCAAATTAAGGAGGTGGGCTTTGAGAGGAAGGTTTATGATTTTTTTCCCGTTTTCCTTTTTGTGAGTGTGTATGTGTATGCTTCTGTGGGAGATTTTCTGTATAGCTTTGCTTCCACCGTTGGTCCTAGGGTTCTATCCGTCCGTTTTTTTTAATTTTTTTCCTTTTTTCTCTCTTAATAATTTTTTTTATTTTAATAACTTTATTATATTTTATCTTACTTTATTTTATTTTACTTTATCTTCTTTCTTTTTTCCTTCCTTCCCGCCTTCCTTCCTCCTTTCTTTCTTTCTTTCTACTTCTACTAATTCATTCTTTCTACTTTTTCTCCCTTTTATTCTGAGCCGTGTGGATGAAAGGCTCTTGGTGCTGCAGCCAGGAGTCAGTGCTATGCCTCTGAGGTGGGAGAGCCAACTTCAGGACACTGGTCCACAAGAAACTCCCAGCTCCACATAATATCAAACGGCGAAAACCTCCCAGAGGTCTCCATCTCAACACCAGCACCCAGCTTCACTCAACGACCAGCAAGCTACAGTGCTGGACATCCTATGCCAAACAACTAGCAAGACAGGAACACAACCCCACCCATTAGCAGAGAGGCTGCCTAAAATCATAATAAGGCCACAGACACCCCAAAACACACCACCAGATGTGGACCTGCCCACCAGAAAGACAAGATCCAGCCTCACCCACCAGAACACAGGCACTAGTCCCCTCCACCAGGAAGCCTACACAACCCACTGAACCAACTTTAGCCACTGGGAACAGACACCAAAAACAACAGGAACTATGAACCTGCAGCCTGCAAAAAGGAGACCCCAAACACAGTAAGATAAGCAAAATGAGAAGACAGAAAAACACACAGCAGATGAAGGAGCAAGATAAAAACCCACCAGACCTAACAAATGAAGAGGAAATAGGCAGTCTACCTGAAAAAGAATTCAGAATAATGACAGTAAAGATGATCCAAAATCTTGGAAACAGAATAGACAAAATGCAAGAAACATTCAACAAGGACCTAGAAAAACTAAAGATGAAACAAACAATGATGAACAACACAATAAAGGAAATTAAAAATACTCTAGATGGGATCAATAGCAGAATAACTGAGGCAGAAGAACGGATAAGTGACCTGGAAGATAAAAGAGTGGAAATAACTACTGCAGAGCAGAAAAAAGAATGAAAAGAACTGAGGACAGTCTCAGAGACCTCTGGGACAACATTAAATGCACCAACATTCGAATTATAGGGGTTCCAGAAGAAGAAGAGAAAAAAGAAAGGGACTGAGAAAATATTTGAAGAGATTATAGTTGAAAACTTCCCTAATATGGGAAAGGAAATAGTTAATCAAGTCCAGGAAGCACAGAGAGTCCCATACAGGATAAATCCAAGGAGAAACAGGCCAAGACACATATTAATCAAACTGTCAAAAATTAAATACAAAGATAACATATTAAAAGCAACAAGGGAAAAACAGCAAATAACACACAAGGGAATCCCCATAAGGTTAACAGCTGATCTTTCAGCAGAAACTCTGCAAGCCAGAAGGGACTGGCAGGACATATTTAAAGTGATGAAGGAGAAAAACTTGCAACTAAGATTACTCTACCCAGCAAGGATCTCATTCAGATTTGATGGAGATATTAAAACCTTTACAGACAAGCAAAAGCTGAGAGAGTTCAGCACCACCAAACCAGCTTTACAACAACTGCTAAAGGAACTTCTCTAGGCAAGGAACACAAGAGAAGGAAAAGACCTACAATAACGAACCCAAAACAATTAAGAAAATGGGAATAGGAACATACATATCGATAATTACCTTAAATGTAAATGGAGTAAATGCTCCCACCAAAAGACACAGATTGGCTCAATGGATACAAAAAGAAGATCCATATATTTGCTGTCTACAAGAGACCCACTTCAGACCTACAGACACATACAGACTGAAAGTAAGGGGATGGAAAAAGATATTTCATGCAAATGGAAACCAAAAGAAAGCTGGAGTAGCAATTCTCATATCAGACAAAACAGACTTTAAAATAAAGACTATTACAAGAGACACAGAAGGACACTACATAATGTTCAAGGGATCGATCCAAGAAGAAGATATAACAATTGTAAATATTTATGCACCCAACATAGGAGCACCTCAATACATAAGGCAAATACTAACAGCCATAAAAGGGGAAATCGACAGTAACATATTCATAGTAGGGGACTTTAACACCCCACTTTCACCAATGGACAGATCAACCAAAATGAAAATAAATAAGGAAACACAAGCTTTAAATGATACATTAAACAAGATGGACTTAATTGATATTTATAGGACATTCCATCCAAAAACAACAGAATACACATTTTTCTCAAATGCTCATGGAACATTCTCCAGGATAGATCATATCTTGGGTCACAAATCAAGCCTTGGTAAATTTAAGAAAATTGAAATTATATCAAGTATCTTTTCCGACCACATCGCTATGAGACTAGATATCAATTACAGGAAAAGATCTGTAAAAAATACAAACACATGGAGGCTAAACAATACACTACTTAATAACGCAGTGATCACTGAAGAAATCAAAGAGGAGATAAAAAATTACCTAGAAACAAATGACAATGGAGACACGACGACCCAAAATCTATGGGATGCAACAAAAGCAGTTCTAAGAGGGAAGTTTATAGCAATACAATCCTACCTTAAGAAACAGGAAACATCACGAATAAACCACCAAACCTTGCACCTAAAGCAATTAGAGAAAGAACAAGAAAACCCCTAAGTTAGAAAAAGGAAAGAAATCATAAAAATCAGATCAGGAATAAATGAAAAAGAAATGAAGGAAACGATAGCAAAGATCAATAAAACTAAAAGCTGGTTCTTTGAGAAGATAAACAAAATTGATAAACCATTAGCCAGACTCATCCAGAAAAAAAGGGAGAAGACTCAAATCAATAGAATTAGAAATGAAAAAGGAGAAGTAACAACTGACACTGCAGAAATACAAAAGGTCATGAGAGATTACTACAAGCAACTCTATGCCAATAAAATGGACAACCTGGAAGAAATGGACAAATTCTTAGAAATGCACAACCTGCCAAGACTGAATCAGGAAGAAATAGAAAATATGAACAGACCAATCACAAGCACTGAAATTGAAACTGTGATTTAAAATATTCCAACAAACAAAAGCCCAGGACCAGATGGCTTCACAGGCGAATTCTATCAAACATTTAGAGAAGAGCTAACACCTATCCTTCTCAAACTCTTCCAAAATATAGCAGAGGGAGGAACACTCCCAAACTCATTCTATGAGGCCACCATCACCCTGATACCAAAACCAGACAAGGATGTCACAAAGAAAGAAAACTATAGGCCAATATCACTGATGAACATAGATGCAAAAATCCTCAACAAAATAATAGCAAACAGAATCCAACAGCACATTAAACGGATCATACATCATGATCAAGTGGGGTTTATTCCAGGAATACAAGGATTCTTCAATATACGCAAATCAATCAACGTGATACACCATATTAACAAACTGAAGGAGAAAAACCATATGATCATCTCAATAGATGCAGAGAAAGCTTTCGACAAAATTCAACACACATTTATGATAAAAACCTTGCAGAAAGTAGGCATAGAGGGAACTTTCCTCAACATAATAAAGGCCATATATGACAAACCCACAGCCAACGTTGTCCTCAATGGTGAAAAACGGAAAGCATTTCCACTAAGATTAGGAACAAGACAAGGTTGCCCACTCTCACCACTCTTATTCAACATAGTTTTGGAAGTTTTAGCCACAGCAATCAGAGAAGAAAAGGAAATAAAAGGAATCCAAATCAGAAAAGAAGAAGTAAAGCTGTCACTGTTTGCAGATGACATGATACTATAAATAGAAAATCCTAAAGATGCTACCAGAAAACTACTAGAGCTAATCAATGAATTTGGTAAAGTAGCAGGATACAAAATTAATGCGCAGAAATCTCTGGCATTCCTATACACTAATGATGAAAAATCTGAAAGTGAAATCAAGAAAACACTCCCATTTACTATTGCAACAAAAAGAATAAAATACCTAGGAATAAACCTACCTAAGGAGACAAAAGACCTGTATGCAGAAAATTATAAGACACTGATGAAAGAAATTAAAGATGATACAAATAGATGGAGAGATATACCATGTTCTTGCATTGGAAGAACCAACATTGTGAAAATGACTCTACTACCCAGAGCAATCTACAGATTCAATGCAATCCCTATCAATCTACCACTGGCATTTTTTACAGAACTAGAAAAAAATTTTCACGTTTTGTATGGAAACACAAAAGACCCCGAATAGCCAAAGCAATCTTGAGAACGAAAAACGGAGCTGGAGGAATCAGGCTCCCTGACTTCAGACTATACCACAAAGCTACAGTAATCAAGACAGTATGGTACTGGCACAAAGACAGAAAGATAGATCAATGGAACAGGATAGAAAGCCCAGAGATAAACCCACGCACATATGGTCACCTTATCTTTGATAAAGGAGGCAGGAATGTACAGTGGAGAAAGGACAGCCTCTTCAATAAGTGGTGCTGGGAAAACTGGACAGGTACATGTAAAAGTATGAGATTAGATCACTCCCTAACACCATACACAAAAATAAGCTCAAAATGGATTAAAGACCTAAATGTAAGGCCAGAAACTATCAAACTCTTAGAGGAAAACATAGGCAGAACACTCTATGACATAAATCACAGCAAGATCCTTTTTGACCCACCTCCTAGGGAAGTGGAAATAAAAACAAACAAATGGGACCTAATGAAACTTCAAAGCTTTTGCACAGCAAAGAAAACCATAAACAAGACCAAAAGACAACCCTCAGAATGGGAGAAAATATTTGCAAATGAAGCAACTGACAAAGGATTAATCTCCAAAATTTATAAGCAGCTCATGCAGCTTAATAACAAAGAACCCAATCCAAAAATGGGCAGAAGACCTAAACAGACATTTCTCCAAAGAAGATATACAGACTGCCAACAAACACATGAAAGAATGCTCAACATCATTAATCATTAGAGAAATGCAAATCAAAATTACAATGAGATATCATCTCACACCAGTCAGAATGGCCATCATCAAAAAATCTAGAAACAATAAATGCTGGAGAGGGTGTGGAGAAAAGGGAACACTCTTGCACTGCTGGTGGGAATGTGAATTGGTTCAGCCACTATGGAGAACAGTATGGAGGTTCCTTAAAAAACTACAAATAGAACTACCATATGACCCAGCAATCCCACTACTGGGCATATACCCTGAGAAAAACAAAATTCAAAAAGAGTCATGTACCAAAATGTTCATTGCAGCTCTATTCACAATAGCCCGGAGATGGAAACAACCTAAGTACCCATCATCGGATGAATGGATAAAGAAGATGTGGCACATATATACAATGGAATATTACTCAGCCATAAAAAGAAATGAAATTGAGCTATTTGTAATGAGGTGGATAGACCTAGAGTCTGTCATACAGAGTGAAGTAAGTCAGAAAGAAAAAGACAAATACCGTATGCTAACACATATATATGGGACTTAAGAAAAAAAAAATGTCATGAAGAACCTAGGGGTAAGACAGGAATAAAGACACAGACCTACTAGAGAATGGACTTGAGGATGTGGGGAGGGGGAAGGGTGAGCTGTGACAAGGCGAGAGAGAGGCATGGACATATATACACTAACAAACGTAAGGTAGCTAGCTAGTGGGAAGCAGCCGCATGGCACAGGGATATCAGCTCGGTGCTTTGTGACCACCTAGAGGGGTGGGATAGGGAGGGTGGGAGAGAGGGAGACGCAAGAGGGAAGAGATATGGGAACATATGTATATGTATAACTGATTCACTTTGTTATAAAGCAGAAACCAACACACCATTGTAAAGCAATTATATCCCAATAAAGATGTTAAAAAAAAAAAAAAGAAACATGGAATGTCTTGAAATAATAAGAAATGTTTCTAATTCTTTTTTTCTTTTATGACCTCAATAAAATTTTAGAGGTATCTTAAAAAAAAAAATCTAGAAACAATAAATGCTGGAGAGGGTGTGGAGAAAAGGGAACCCTCTTGCACTGCTGGTGGGAATGTAAATTGATACAGCCAGTGTGGAGAACAGTATGGAGGTTCCTTACAAAACTACAAATAGAACTACCATACGACCCAGCAATCCCACTACTGGGCATATACCCTGAGAAAACCATAATTCAAAAAGAGTCACATAGGGCTTCCCCGGTGGCGCAGTGGTTGAGAGTCCGCCTGCCGATGCAGGGGACACGGGTTCGTGCCCCAGTCCAGGAGGATCCCACATGCCGCAGAGCGGCTGGGCCCGTGAGCCATGGCTGCTGAGCCTGCGTGTCCGGAGCCTGTGCTCTGCAACAGGAGGGGCCACAGAGAGTCCCATCCCATGCAAAAAAAAAAAAAAAAAGAGTCATGTACCAAAATGTTCATTGCAGCTCTATTTACAATAGCCCAGAGATGGAAACAACCTAAGTGTCCATCATCAGATGAATGGATAAAGAAGATGTGGCACATATATACAATGGAATATTACTCAGCCATAAAAAGAAACGAAATTGAGCTATTTGTATGAAGTGGACAGACCTAGAGTCTGTCATACAGAGTGAAGTAAGTCAGAAAGAAAAAGACAAATACTGTATGCTAACACATATATATGGAATTTAAGGGAAAAAAATGTCATGAAGAACCTAGGGGTAAGACAGGAATAAAGACACAGACCTACTAGAGAATGGACTTGAGGATACGCGGAGGGGGAAGGGTGAGCTGTGACAAAGCGAGAGAGAGGCATGGACATATATACACTACCAAACGTAAGATAGCTAATGGGAAGCAGCCGCACAGCACAGGGAGATCAGCTCGGTGCTCTGTGACCGCCTGGAGGGGTGGGATAGGGAGGGGGGGAGGAAGGGAGACGCAAGAGGGAAGAGATATGGGAACATATGTATATGTATAACTGATTCACTTCGTTATAAAGCAGAAACTAACACACCATTGTAAAGCAATTATACTCCAATAAAGATGTTAAAAAAAAAAAAAGACACATGCACCCCAGTGTTCATTGCAGCACTATTTACAATAGCCAGGTCATGGAAGCAACCTAAATGCCCATCTACAGACGACTGGATAAAGAAGAAGTGGTACATATATACAATGGAATATTACTCAGCCATAAAAAGGAATGATACTGGGTCATTTGTAGAGACATGGATGGATCCAGAAACTGTCATACACAGTGAAATAAGTCAGAAAGAGAAAAACAAATATCATATATTAATGCATATATGTGGAACATAGAAAAATGGTACAGATGAACTGGTTTGCAGGGCAGAAATAGAGACACAAATGTAGAAAACAAACGTATGGACACCAAGTGGGGAACATGGCCGGGGAGTGGTGGTGGTGGGATGAATTGGGAAATCGGGATTGACGTGTATACACTAATATGTATAAAATAGATCACTAATAAGAACCTGCTGTATGAAAAAAAATAAAAAATAAATAATGAGACATAAACAAAATAGTTAAAAGTATAAAGGCAACACATACCACAAAAGAAAAATGAGAATGAGCTATTTTGGAAAAGATTCCAAAGAAAACTCATGCCGGAATGATGGGAAGTGCCTGTACACTGCCTGGCGACTGTTAGGGCCCACAGTCGGATAAGACCTGCAGAGGGTCTAGAGAATGTCCAGCCAAGCAAGGGAAAAGCCAAATTGTTGCAAGCTTGTTTGTGCCGTGTAGATACCAGGGTGCACCAAGGCTGCACCCCGGAATACATCCATCACTCTGCACTTTGGAGCAAAGCCTGGTTCCATCTAATGACCCGTCAGCAGTCCCTTCCTAGGTTACCTCTGTTGTTTGCAGAGTTAATAAGAAAAGCTGTGGCTTGTTGTTTTGCCTTGTTTTTAAGATGAATTGTGGGGCACACACAGATTAGTTTTCAGGATAAAGAGCCACAGTGCTGAGCCAGCAAAACACCGAGACTGAGAAAACTGTTCTGCAGTGCAGAATCTGCAGAGAAAACTTACAGACTCACCACGTGACAAGGGATCTTGGAGATCATCTTCTTCAACCTTTGTTTTCCATGAAAGGAAACAGGCCCAGAAAGAAGTAACCTTCTCCAGGCTCTGCACCCAGTTTGTGAAAGAGCTGAAGCTCAGACTTGGGCTTTCCAGATCCGAGGCCACAGCAGAGCTGGCCGAGAGCAGTCTTGTGCCAATGGCCAACTTGCCCTTTCTGCTGGCTCCCTCTGGTGAAGTCCCTCCTTGACCTCTCTCAACTCAGAGCCCTGATGCTCTCTTCCTCCATCAGTGCAGCCATCTAAGGGGAGAGGAGTGGGTGACATGGGCAGGAGGGAAGAATTACCCTACACTGTAGTAGAATCATATGAGAATTCTGTGTGCGTTTTTCAAATATGCTGTCTTCAGGGGAAAATCTGATAAAGTGTACTGATAAGACTTTACTTCGAGTTGCATTCCAGTAAAAGAACTAACCTCTAATGGTAAAACTTCCTAGGGACAAGAAGAGACGAAAGAGGAATCTGAGCACCCACCACCACCATCTTTCAGCCCACATTTAGGCCACTCAATCTAGCCTCTCAGCAAGCTAGCTCTAGTGAAAGAACCTAAGAGGGAGGGCTGGAAAGGGGAGGAAGGGGCAAAACAACACCCAGGAGATGAGGCAGTCAGGCAGCCTGCAGCAAGCCCACAGAGGATCTGGAAAAGAATGAGGCTAATTTAGGCTCTGAACATGACTCGAAGCCACCAGGAGCAGCTGTTATCCTGCTCTGCACCCTCCTCCTCTCCTGCCTTGCCTATCATTCACTCCCCCAGGGTCTGCAAAAGATTCTGTCTGCACCACGGGACCTGCTGGCTCCCGAGTAAGGGAGCAGCTCCTCTTCCCTTGGTGACACTTCCGTGTAGGTCGCTAATCATTCGTTTCAACATGCCATGCAGTACTGGGAAAAAAGAGGGTAAGGCTTGTTCCACGAGGACTGTGGTCCCACACGAGAGAGGAGGTGAACCAGAAACTGGACCAGAGATAGGTCCCACCCTATGCAAATGATCTAGGGATTGCAAAGGGGACTTGAAGGGCAATGATGTGGGACTGAAGGACACCTGTTCCACTAATGAGAACAGATGCAGTGCCGTGGTTAGCAGCAAGGGCTCTACAGATGGACAGACTTTCTGCTCATGTGGCCTCTGGTAAATGAATCATCTCTCTAAGCCCCAGGTTTCTATCATCCATAAAACAGGAACACGAACAGCAACCCCAAAGGGGTACTAAGAGGATTAAATGAGATAGTGCATATAAAGCACCCAGTGTGCCTGCATGCAGTAGGTACTTCATAAATGTTACTTCCCTTCCCTTTCCTTCTCCCCCAGGGGCCAGGTACCAGTGAAGGTTTAAAGAATAAAAAAATGGTGACTGCAGAGAAAAGTTATCTGCAGAGGAGAAACGCTGCAGCCCCAAATGAGGATTGGGCCAGATGGGTCAAAGAAGGAATAGCAACTAGACAGGACCAATCTCAGCCCCTTTCACTAAAGCCCGGATAAACCTCAAAAGCATAACCTCAAGTGAAAAGGGCAATTTGCAGAATACGTGATGCTATTTGTGTAAATTTTTAAACATATACAGCATTGTTATATTACTGTTGATGGAAATATACGTAACTGCTGAGTTGGACGAGCAGGGCACATGGGTATGATCAGAAAGCAACTTTATTGTTGTCTATTAATGTTCCTTTAAGTTTAGTTGGTTAGGCATGGTCTCCTCCCACCCCAGAATGAACTCTAGGCAGTTCTAGTCAATAAAGAATGTCCTCCAGTCAACAGGGAATGTCTACCTTAGTGTAATCATCACAGTTCTCAACTTTATTTGGTAACTTCTTTTGTCAACTGCTGTCATAATGATGCCACATAATAAACCAGGCCAAAGCTCCGTGACACACAGAAATAGGCGTCTGTTTCTAGCTCGTAAGTAGGGGGCGGTTTGCTGATCCCAGTCAGGCTTGCTCCAGGCTGTGAGCACTGTTTGGGACTGTTCCACGTCTTTCATCCTTTAGGAAGTACACTCTACCTGGGCCATGTTCTCCTGATGAGGACAGAAATGCAAGAGGAAAGTCCTCAGTGCAAGCATACTGCAAGCCTTTATTCACGTGACATTTGCTAACATCCCACTGGCAAGTCACGTGGCCGAGCCCAATACCAGCCCAGTGGGGAAATACACTCCACCACTGTGGGCAGGTGGCAGGTGGCAGGGGGATGTTTACAGAATCAGAGCCACTCTCCCCAGTGCCACAGTCGAGCCATCCAGTGGGGAACAAGGCTGGCTTCTTCCCCCCCGTCCCTCCCTGGTACTTTTGCCCCTCCTCCCTCACTTCGCCAGCCCTGGTTCCTGACCCCTCCGGGCCCGAGAAAAGGGAAGCAGGAGGAGACAGGGGCAGGAGAGTTCTCAATTTATATGGGCATCACAGTCTCTGAGCCAAGAAACATTCCAAGGTGACCTTCACGAACACTCCCCGGAGTTCAGGGATCTAGAGTTCTAGGGCTCCTGGTGACCGCCAACACGTCTCATCTGGCTGTCACCTGCTCCTTCTTCAGCCTCTGGGCATCTGGAGATGCCCCAGCTTCTATCTGCAGAAGACTCTTTCCCCCCTTCTCCCCAAGGCTCTCCTCTTGGCAGGTTTGGAGGAGCCCATGCACCTCTCCTGCACTTGCGGCTCCAACTGGGCTCATGTTCTTCACACCAACAAACTACGGGAGTGCAGGTAGCCCCCAGTGAAGCCACCTCTCCTTTGCTCCAACTTCAAAGCAACTGGTCATCACTACCTCCCTCACACCCTTTAGATTTCTCAAGTGAGAGGCTGTCACCAGTCTACCAAGCACCCCAAAGTGCAGAGGACACTCAGCAAAGCTTGAGGTGAGATGCAGTCACCTCCCACCCCTCCCCTTGGAGTAGGGGAATGACTAGATGAGACTAACATGTAAATCAAGAGACTTTGAGGAAAGCAGATTGCCCCCCATAGGGTGGGTGGGTCTTGTCCAATCAGTTGAAGACCTTAATAGAAAAACACTGCCCTCCCACTATGAAGAGGGAATTCTGCCAGCCGACTGCCTTTGGACTTGAACTACAACATCGGCTCTGCCGTGGGTCTCCAGCCCGCCGGCCCACCCTGCACATTTTGGACTTGCCAAACCTCCACGATTGCGTGAGCCAATTCCTTAATATAAATAAATAAACAAACACATACATACACATCCTTTTTTTTCTGTTTCTCTGGAGAACCCCAATACCAGGACTTCTCTGCAGATGGGCGAGATGAGCATCATAGTTGGGGGGAGTTTTCTCTTTTTCTTTGAAAAGCTGCCGGTGCAGTTCCTGCCTTTTGCCACAGTGCATATTATCTCGGGGTCAAGTTGTGTTGCTTTTGGCCAAAGACCACTTGGAGACAAATGCATTCCTGGAAACTACGTTGTAGATCCAATTGTCAAAAAGTAAACTGGACTTTCCCATGGAAATAATGTTACATTGAATAGTAACTGCAGGGATAATACTCTGCACTTGTGTAGAACTTCCTACAGCACATACCCCGCTGCATTTAGTCCTGGAAGGCAGGCTCTGTGTTCTCTTCATTGCACAGATGGATAAATGAGACTCAGAGAAGTGTTTTGCTCAGGGTCACAGACTATTAGGGACAGAGCTGGGACTTGATCCTAATTCAGTAGCTTCTCCAGCATCTCCTTAACCAAGTAAGGTCTCAGCCTCAACCGAATCACACACACAACAAAAAGTTCTCCAAATGCAAAAATTCCAAAACTCTAGCCTCCACAATTGTTTAAAATTATAAAATGTTGCTCTGAAGTCACATAAAACAGGCAAAAGGGGGCTTCCGTGGTGGCGCAGTGGTTAAGAATCCGCCTGCCAATGCAGGGGACCTGGGTTCAAGCCCTAGTTCGGGAAGATCCCACATGCCACGGAGCAACTAAGCCCGTGTGCCACAACTACTGAGCCTGCGCTCTAGAGCCCGTGAGCCACAACTACCGAAGCCCGCGTGCCACAACTACTGAAGCCCGCGCGCCTAGAGCCCGTGCTCCGCAACAAGAGAAGCCACCGCAGTGAGAAGCCCGTGCACCGCAACAAAGAGTAGCCCCCACTCTCAGCAACTAGAGAAAACCCGCGTGCAGCAGCGAAGACCCACTGCAGCCAAAAATTAAATAAATGAATAAATTAATTCATTTTAAAAAAACAGGCAAATGAGCATAATGATTACTCAAGAGACCCCCAAACTTTAAAGCAGACATGTAACACGTAAATAATCATCACTATCACCAAGCTGCTAACCCGAGACTCCCACGCATCACCATTCACGGAAACACCTCCTGAGCGATCATTTATGTAACTGAACAAATGTAACGAAACGCAAGGTTGCACAGGGCCACCTGAATCTAGTTTTTCCAGTCTCTCCTTAGTGCCCTTTGTGTTATTTTGATCTTCCTGAAAACAGAATTAAAATTCGCAAACGGTGTGGCATGTGTCTGTCCGGGTTCGGGTGGAGCCAGCAGGGGCCAACCTGGTTAGATAAGGGCTGGGCTAAAGGCACCATCAAGTAGAGGCAGAGAGGATGTGGCTGGTGGAGCTGGGAAGAGGGGAAGGCCAGGCGGACCACCACCACCCCTCCGCTGGGGCTGGAGGGCTCCTGCCTTCCACCTCTAGCACTGCTTCCAGCCCCTTCAGGAAACATCCCTGATAGCTCCGTCTGCTCTGCCCTGTCTCAGCAGGGCTGCTTTGCTGGACCTGCCTGGCTTCCTCCCCTGTCACCTCTCCCTTGGCCCCTTGCCATGTCTGCAGATTCAGCCGGGTGCCAAGCTCTGGAGCACCCCTGTCCCTGGTGGGCCGGAAATAAACAAGACCCTCTGGAGGCTCAGCATCAATAAGTCTTGCTTCCCCTACCACTTCCCTCTGCAGGCTCCACTCCCAGTTCTGGTTCCTGCTGTGTCTCCGCGTGGAAGGAATGGCTGTGGAAGCCAGCTGGACTCTGGTGCTCCCAGACCTGGGGCCAGTGGCTCTCACTGCCTGGGGGAGCCTACAGTGGCCCTTGGCCTGCCACCTCCTGCAGAGACCATAAGCCACGGGACCGGGACTCCAACTCATCCGTGTTCCTGGTCCGGGAGCTGCCCAGGCTCTCTGCACCCCCAGCTCCGGATGGCCCCCCGATGGCCCTCCGGATGGCTCGAACCCATGTCCCCCGCATTGGCAGGCGGATTCTTAACCACTGTGCCACCAGGGAAGCCCATGACTGTCATCTTTATAAAAAGGGACATTTGAACACAGGGAGAACTCCATGTAAAGACTGGAGCTAGGCTGCCACAACCAAGGAATTATCAGAAGCTTGGAGAAAGGCCTGGAACAGATCCTTCTCCAGTGCCTTCAGAGGGAGCATGGTCCCATACACCTTGATCTCAGGCGTCTAGCCTCCAAATAAATTTCTGTTGTTTAAGCCACCCAGTCCGTGATGCTTTGTGATGGCAGCCTTAGCAACCCAGTACACTTCTGAAAGGCTTTATTCCCTCCCTCTCCCACCTGCAACAAATGCTGTAGTCAACTCAGGTGCCCCGAGATCTTCCCCGTCCATATGGGACCTTAAGACTTTCATTCTCTTATCCCTAAACAAATGTGTTCTCTTTTTAACCACAGGATAGAAAGAGTTTGTCCATAACGTGGGGGAGTGCTTGCCCGGAGCCCTGCATACTCTGCAGTCCAACAAGACTTGAGGGCCAGGTTCAGAATCAAAGTTTCAGGGGGCTTCCCTGGTGGCGTAGTGGTTAAGAATCCGCCTGCCAATGCAGGGGACACGGGTTTGAGCCCTGGCCCGGGAAGATCCCACATGCCGCAGAGAAACTAAGCCCGTGCGCCACAACTACTGAGCCTGCGCTCTAGAGCCCGTGAGTCACAACTACTGAGTCCATGTGCCACAACTACTGAAGCCCGCGCGCCTAGAGCCTGTGCTCCGCAACGAGGAGCCACCGCAATGAGAAGCCTGTGCACCACAATGAAGAGTAGCCCCTGCTCGGCTCAACTAGAGAAAGCCCGCGTGTAGCAACGAAAACTCAATGCAGTCAAAAATAAATTAAAATAAGTAAATTTATTAAAATAAGAAAAAGAATCAAAGTTTCAGACGAGCCAGGGGCCTTAGGAGTCAGGTCATAAGCCTTAGAATTTACAGGTGAGGATGAGGAAAGAAGAGTAATTTAGGGTCTCACACACTGCTCGTTACTAGGAGTGCTGTGATAACAGCCCAGGAATCCTGGTGCTCAATCCAGTGCACTTCTCATCAGTTCAATCCTAGATTTCTTCCCCAGGGAGGACTTTTGTCACCAGCTGCCCCACACCGTGGCCGTCTTGCTCATTAGAAGTTAACTGCGTTTAGAAGAGGGACCTTGCTGGAGGCATCTTCGTAACTTCTGTCCTCCAGTGTGAAGGTGTTGAATAAATATTTTGATTGGACTTATCAGAACACACTTTTCTGGGAACTCCCTGGTGGTCCAGTGGTTAGGACTCCATGCTTCCACTGCAGGGGACACGGGTTCTATCCCTGGTCTAGGGTCTAAGATCCCTCAAGCCGAGGCCTCTGCTGACTTAGCTTTAAGTGATGCATTTGCAGCCTCCACTGCAGACAGAGCACTGAGGATTTCCGGGGGTGAGGCGGGAAGAGCTTTAAAATCCAAGATGCCTCGGCCCCGCCCTGAGAGTCTAATTAAGTTACTTGGTCTGAGTGCAGCTTAGGCCTGGGGATTTTTAAGAACTCCCCCAGGTGATGCTCTGTGCAGGGAGGCTTGCACCCATGGCTCTAAAGCTTTAAGAGACTTAAGCATCTTGCGTTAAGAAGAGGGTGACCGACTAGTGAGTTTGCATAGGACTTCCCCACTTTGAAAACTCAAAGTTCCGTGCCCCCTTCAGTTCCCGAAACACTGGGACTGTTGGTCACCCTAATAAAGACTTGCATCTGCATGCAACTGAAGATCAACGGGGCACAGATACGCTGTATTAAGCCTAAAGCAAAGCACTGAGGCTAGTGTTCCCCAGTTAGGAGCCCCCTCCCAACCCCACCCGAACTCCAGCTTCCCCATCCAGTTCCTTCCACGGAGAGGCCTCACGGGAGCTGTAGTACTGCTGCAGGGTGTGGCTGCCCCCGACGCTAGTCCTGGTTTCCTGATAACTCTGAAAGCATTTCCCTGTTGGCCTGCAGTTTCTGTTTCCTGTTCTCTCCCACACTATTTTTAGGCGCGGCAGACACTTCCTGCCTGGGCCTGCCCCACCCACCTCGGTGTCGATCCCAGCCCCCGGTATCCAGCAGGGGGCGCCTGCAAGATGAAGGCTCTGATCCTGGGGCTCTGGGGCCCTGCTGTCCAGGGGGGCACTGGAGTGCCCAGCAGGTGGTACTGCAGCCACCCCCACGGCCGGCTCTGACTTGGTGGGGTGCCCCCACGCTAAACTGCTTTTTTTGTTGATCTTACAAGCTTTAAAATAGCATTTTCCCATTTCCCTTTCCTTAGGACTGGCTGTTGCAAGCTTCCTATATCTTTATGCATCAGTCTACAGCCTAAAGGCAGAGAAACCCTACAGGAGGGCATACGGGCTAACCCTGCTGCAGTCACCCAGGCTGGATAGCAAAGTTTCAGGCCCGAAGGGCTGTCTTGAGTCTCCGTTTGCCAAACACTTCCTGTGTGTTAGGCACTGTACTCATCTTCTTAAGAGTTCACAGCAATCTCATGAGATGGTAAGAATCTCTATTTCTGGGTCAGGAACCTGAGGTTCAGAGAGGTAGACAACTTACCCCAGGTCACACAGTGGCAGAACTGTCCCCTGACTCCAGTGTGACTGACTGACAGTCTGCAGGCCAGCATTTCCCAAACTTTTTTTCATTACTGCCCTTCTAAGGAGACTTTTTAGTCATTTTTTTCCCCTAATCACTCCCATGAAATTTTAATACCACAGATATACTGTATATCTATTTATGTACTATATGGCTATCTGTGCATAACACACAGAGGAAGATTTGTTTTCCTCTTCAAGAACCATTTCATCCCCTCGGGGGTGATATCACTCCTGCTAAGAATACCAGCAGGGGGACTTCCCTGGAGGTCCAGTGGTTAAGACTTCACCTTCCACTGCATGGGGTGCGGGTTCAGTCCCTGGTAGGGGAGCTAAGATCCCACATGCCTGGGGTCAAAAAAGCAAAACATAAAACAGAAGCAATATTGTAATAAATTCAATAAAGACTTAAAAAAAAAAAAAAAGAATACCAGCAGGGTCTCAGGTCTGACTAATTCGTTCCCTTAGTATTGGATGTAAGTGGAGAAGAAGGGTAAACCGGTAAAGAGGGTTCTCCCAAACTGATGTTCCCCAGAACTCTAGTGTGAAGAGAAGAGCTGGTTCACAAAAAGAGCTCGATGCCAAACATGACTGGAAAAGGCTGAACGCAGCATCACTCCGCCTCCTGGAAAGTCATCTTATCAAAATCTGAGTAGCTACTTAAAAAAACACCAGTTTAATTATTTTTACACCAATACACATTAACGTAAAGTTGATCACAAACGTCTCCTCTCTCTCTCTCTCTCTGCATTTGAAATTCATCTTTACACATTAATATTTATAAATTTTTTCGCGTGTGCTTTTTTTTTCCTTTGGCTGTGCCGCGCAGCTTGTGGGATCTCATATGCCCAGCCAGGGACTGAACCCAGGCCCTCAGCAGTGAGAGCGCAGAGTCCTAACCACTGGACCTCCAGGGAATTCCCTTATAAATTATTTTGAATTCATATTTCTAGAACATACTTTTGGAAATGCTGCCATAGATGCAGCGTTGCCTTCTTTCCTGAAGTGACTCTTTCTGGTGATGTTTGGCCCAGAAGGTCAACAAACAGCTTTTTCTGTGATTCAGTCAAGCCAGGACAGCCGGTCCACAGAGCTCTGACCATCAGTTCCGAGAACACACAGTGCAGACCCAGACCTCTGTGCTGAATCCAGGCAGGAGCAGGCGACAGAAAGACATTACGATAAGGTCATCAAATCCTCGTTTATTTGACACAAACATGCAGCCCACTTACTTTGTGCCAGAGGACAGAGATTCCATGGGCGGGGGCCCCACCATCTGTGTGGTGGTGGCTGCGTCCTGGTGTCACAGTGCCTGGCACATGGCGTGGGCACACTGAGCCTCCCAGAGGCAGGTCCAGCTCTGCATCACTGAGCTACCAGATCTTGAATGCCACCGCCCATGCCAGAACCCTATGGGGACCACAGCAGGGCTACAGCCTGGTCGGAGCACTTCTCCTCAAGTGGCCTCTCGGCTTGCTGGTCAAGACCCTCGGGGGCAGGTGTGTGTTTATTTATCTTGTTGTTCCCTGTGTCTAGCATGGTGCCAAGTGTGTTCTGAGCACTTAATAAATACTTGTTGCATCAGTAACCAGATGCACACATGAGTGAAAGAATCACCACCACCTGAGCAGGGCAGACACCAAGCCATTCCGCCGGCTGTGTCCAAAGGACTAGGACAGCTCTGTAGTGAGCAGGGAGCAGTAGTTAAAACCAGAACAACACCTGTATAGCACACCTGCCGTTAGTCACGGTGTTTAATTGTCTAGTAAATCTGCACTAGGTAATTTTGTTAGTCTCGAATAATTCCGTTGTTTTTAAAATCCTTATCAGGAAAAATAAAGCAGCTGGGTATCACATGGAAATGTCTGCACCCCGTGACCCCTGTCACCCAGGCAATGCCCAAAGTGATGGAAATTCCACTGGGGTCCTGGAGGGACTGTTCCACAAACGGCCACCGGGAAGGCTGAGTCGCACGCTGGTGTCACACTGATTCACCCGGGGCCCCTCCATCCACAAAGTCCTTTCACGGCACCCACCGCCCGTCATCGGTCTCATCCTCACATGGCGCTGGGAAGCAGGCAACTTTGGAGTTATCACCCTCACTTATGCTTGAGAAGTTTGGGAAACCTGGGGAGAAACCCAGACGCCTTGGGTACAGAGGCGGGGGAAAAGGAAGGAGAGGAGGCAGAGAACAGAGGCAGGCAGAGCAGAGCAAGAACGGGGCGGGGAGGGGGGGTGGGGGGGTGGGCAGCGTGCCGGAACCACAGCCCATCACCCTGCCACACTCAGCCACCAGGGGGCAGGCCCAGGCCAACTGAGCTGACACGGTTGCCGGGTAGCCGCCAGCCCGGAGGGCAGCCTGAGCAGAGGCAGAGGGAAAGGGGTGGGGAAGAAGCCAAAGGACACACCACACACATATCACACACACACACACACACACACCCCACACACATCACACATACACACCACACACACACCACACTCTGTGTACACACACACACACCACACACCTACACACACACACACCACACAGCACACATACACCACACTCTGTACACACACACACACACACACCACACACAGCACACATACACCACACTCTGTGTACACAGACACACCCCACACCTACACACACACCACACACAGTACACATACACCACTCTGTGTACACATACACACACACACACACCACACACACAGAGTACACATACACCACACTGTGTACACATACACACACACACCCCACACCTACACAACACACACGCCACACATACACCACACTCTATGTACACATACACACACACCTACACACACACACCACACACAGCACACATACACCACACTCTGTGTACCCATATACACACACCACACACCTACAGACATACACACACCACACAGCACACATATACCATACTCTGTGTACACATACAAACACACGGCACACACCACAGTGTACACATACACACACACATACCACACACAGCACACATATACCACACTCTGTGTACACAAACACACACCACACACAGCACACACCACAGTGTACACATACATACACACCCCACACCTACACACACACACACCACACACACACCACACTGTGTACCCTACACACACACCACACTCTGTGTACACATACACACACACACCTACACACACACACACAGCACACATACACCACTCTGTGTACACACACACACACACACCTACACACACACCACACACAGCACACATACACCACACTGTGTACACATACACACACACACCCCACACATACACACACACACACACACCACACACAGTACACGTACACCACACTCTGTGTACACATACACACAAACACACCCCACACCTACACACACCACACATGCACCACACTGTGTACACATACACACACCACACCTATACAACACACACACACTACACACACTGCATACATACCACACATGCACAAACCACTTAGCACACACACACACCACACACCTATGCAACACACATACTACACACACCACACATGCATACACCTCTTGCCACACACACACACACTATACCACATACCACCTACATAACACACACACTGACCACACACTGCACACACGCACACACCACCGCTCACACCATTTTGGTAGGTGCTAGCGTCTACTTTTTCCAGCTTTTCTACCCTCTTCTCCTCCCCCTTTCTCCTCAGTGTCTACAAATTCCAAACTTCTCGTCATTATCTTTTCCCAAACACTCCTGTCTTGTGCCTTTCTCTCCCCCATCCGCTCCCCAAATAGCAACATTTTCCTTCTCTCCACCACCCATTCCTCAGAGGTAAAATGAAACCTCCCACCAGTAGAACATTTTCTGCTTTGTCAAGTGCTTTCTCACCTGCTTTCTCCTCTGTCTCAACACTCCTACGAGGTCAATATCATTATTGCCATTTCAGAACCAGGAAAGAGAGCTTGAGGGCCAACTGCTCAAACTCCTCGGGTGTCCTTTGGCCTCTGCAACTCCCACAGCTGACACCCCATATTCTCACCTACCCCCCACCCACCTCCTGACACCCGGAAAGCCTGCCCTCCATGCGGAGACGGAGGGTCTCTGCCCCGCAGGACCCCACTCATTTGCGGGAGAGGAGGCTCCACTGAGAGAGGCCAAGAGAGGCCAGGCCTGCTTCTCCAGAGCCTGCACCCTCCGAAGGGCCGAGCTCAACTCTCTGGGGCCCATCATGGACGAAAGTAGAGAAGACCGAGAAGGTCACCTGAAACTTCAAATATGGGTGTTGCTGTTGAAACGTGTCCCGTGTGTTTACGCCTCAGCATAGAGGTCCCAGGCACCAGAGGTCCCAGCGCACCCTGGCCACACAGCACAGAGGCCGAGACCTCCACCCACAATTCCTGGCTTCAAGCTGTTGTCAATGCAACAGAGGGGCCCAAGCCTCCTTTTGGAAGCACGAGGCATCTGCATAAGCCCTGCCTGGACACGGGTTTCTTCGTCTGCATCTGTAGACCTTCAGGTGGCACCTCGCAGGGATGCTGAGAAGCAGGAATCCACACTGAACACCTGCGACGAGAATGGGGTTGACAGGCAACACTGCAGGTCCCAGGGCTCTGCCTCTCTCAGGAAGCCCGGCTTTCCAGGAGCCCGGCCTCCAGGGGCTTCCCCACTTCCAACCCAAGCCCCTCACAGGGTGAGCCCCTTCAGGGTGACTCTCGGACCTTAGGGTGCAGACGGCTGTTCCTGGCCTTGGGGAGGCCTCTCTCAGGCTAGGCCTTCATCCCAGGGCCGGGGCTAGAGTGGGATGGGCAAGGCACCCAGGGCACAAACGTAGGGGTGCTCCCTCTGGGTGGGTGCTCGCTTCGGGCACCTCTCTTATGTCACCGTAGTCCCAGCCGAGCCCCAGCCTCACAGCCACCCTCTCGCCTTCCCAACCTTCCTCCTCCTGATCTGATCTCACTACTTCTATTTCCGTCTGAAGAATACGAGGCACAAATTTCACACGGTTGGTACGAGGACCAAATGAGACAAAGCTGGAGTTTCCAAGCCTTTTTTGGCTTTAAAATTCATTGTTTGTTTTTTATCTTTTGGAACATTTATCAAAGCACTACAGGTTCATGGCTGAATCCTTTGAGAGGCTGCTCTGGTGACACAATAGAGTTCTTAAGGGTCAGGAAAGTAAGAAAGAACAAAGACCCTACTTGTGTCCCTCTTCAGTGGACGTTCCCGAAAGCGAGTGAGAATTTCTTAATGATGGGCGTCCCAGATGCTAAAAGAGCCCTCACAGCACAGGGTGGGCACTCAGTAATGGCCAGTTAGATCGGAATCAGAATCTGAGCTGAACACTCCAGTGACAGAGGAACGGATAAACAAAATGTGGTATATCCATACGACAGAATATTATTCAGCCTCTTAAAATGGACAACCAGTCACACACAGCAACGTGGGTGAAACCTGACGACATCATACGAAGTGAAATACGCCAGTCGCAAGAAGACAAGTACCGTCCGAGTCTACTCGTAAGAGGTCCCTGGAGCAGTCAAGTTCACGGAGACAGACAGCAGAATGGTGGTTGCCAGGGGCTGGGAGGAGGGGGCAGTGGGAAGTTGATGTTTAATGGGTACAGAGTTTCAGTTCTGCAAGACAAAAATGTTCTAGAGACCTTTTGCACAGCAATGTGGAGATGCTTACTACTGAAGTGTATGGTTAAAATGGTCAATTTTATGTGTTTAACCACAATTAAAAATAAACAAATAAAAATAAAAGAATCCAAGTCAAACAGGGGCCAAGAGAGTGCTGGGTTAGAAATCTAAAACAGTGCAGCCAGGAGCAGCCCCCATGCCCACCCCACAGTCTCACCCAGCAGAAACCAAATTTCTAGAGACCACCACGCCAGCTTCAAAGGGAAACAGAAGTCACAGAGCGCACTGTGGAGGAGGTGGAAGGGAGTTCGCTCACGGGATGCTTGAGAGAATTTATGAGTTAACGGTCTGTTATGTGGGTTGAAGGCCAGTTTAAATATCAGCTGAGCAAGTCCCTCCTTCCCAGCCTCCAAACTGCAGACATCAGCTCGGTGCTCGTAGACCTCCATCTAATGATTGTCTGGATCCCTGGTTCCTTGCCCTGTGCAAGCCTGGGGTGCACAGCCAGGGCTCCCCAACACACTTCCAGGGCCAGAGCTCCCCGCGCAGCAGCTACCCAGGGAGCCTCAGACTGTTGGCAGCCAGATGGCGCCCCCTGGTGACTGCCCTCAAATGTGAGCATGATGACCTGGCTTTGGGAGAGCAAGTACCCTGGCCAGGTGGCAGCAGAGTGGACCTATCGGGGAGACAAGTGGTAAAGACATTTCTGACCCCTTGGGCAAAGAGCCCATGCATAAGCTTGGAGAGGCGAGCCCATCATGGTAGTCGGTGTCTGGAGATGGAAGCCAAGCACCATCACCAACAGTCCTGGTTCCACCACTTAAGAAGGAAATGTTGGGCCTTCCCTGGTGGCGCAGCGGTTGAGAGTCCGCCTGCCGATGCAGGGGACGCGGGTTCGTGCCCCGGTCCGGGAGGATCCCACATGCCGCGGAGCAGCTGGGCCCGTGAGCCATGGCCACTGAGCCTGCGCGTCCGGAGCCTGTGCTCCACAATGGGAGAGGCCACAACAGTGAGAGGCCCGCATACCGCAAAAAAAAAAAAAAAAAGAAGGAAATGCTTCCTGAGCTCATGATGTATGGTGGACACTTGACTCAGCTGATCTTAGTTAGACCTCATAACACCCTAACAGGTGGCTGCCAACACTCCATCTCTTAGAAATGGAGACAAAGGCCCCAAGACATTGAGAGTCACACAGTCAAGGGGGCACGGAGGAGGGACTGGAAATAAGTCTGCCTCTGAAGTCTCGGCACCGTGGTCTCCCACTCCCCACCCCGGACTCGGGCAACCAGCCGCCACGGTGATCCGGAGCCTCGACACAGTGACTTCCCCAACTTGGCTTCTCCGACCAGGTAAGGCTCGGCTCAGGAACGGCATCCTCCAACCACTGAGCAGAACAGAGTGTTAAGGTGAGAGGGTGGCGACCAGGCTCTCTCACACCTGCTCCCTAACTCCCTACCTTTCCCAAAGGCCAGCTGGTTTCCAAACCTTTTCTTCCTGCCCTTGTAACCTCAGATCCCCCGCCCCCCAACCCCCCCTAACCCCGGGTCTTAGGGGAAAAATGACCCCACACGTTGTGTCCTGACCTGCTGGCCTGTCTCTTCTGCTCCAGCCCTGTTTCTCCCCTTCGCCAGCCTCTCCTTACCAAACTGTAGGGCTATTTTGTAATCCTGCGCAATTTTCCTACTAGGAACATATTTATCCTCCTCCATCTCTCATTTTCACAGAAGAAAAACACAAAACAAAGCAGCACAACTACCACAAACAGAGACAGAGGATTCCTGTGCTGGAATCCTCCCGGGGGTGGGCTTGCGTGAGGGAAGGAGACATTCCTGGGTTGGGGGCAGGGAGTCGAGGGTTATCTCTGAGCTGATTGCACTTAAAAGTGGTGCCTCACTTCAAAGGGGCTTTTAGTGCTCGTTGTGGGTTCTGGCAATCAGAGCCTGTCCCCTGAGTGGGCAGAAAATCTGTGAGAACGAACAGAGCCTGAGGCCCCAACACACCAGCCACTGCAGGTCCCACACACAGAAATGAGGCTTTCGGGACAGATTTCAGAGCTATTTCCAGTCATGATAGGTAATCTGTCCTCTTCCCAGGGTAGCCCCTTTTGTGACAAAGGGAGAAACTGAGGCAGAGGACAGGTGGTGCCCAGTGCTCGCGGAGCAATGAGGAGACCCCTGGGACACCTGGGCCTATCGCCCTGCTCTTCCCACCCTCAAGGTCCTTGCCTCCTTTACAGGCTCTCGCCTCCCTGGCCAGAGGGACAGTGCTGGTAGGAAGTGTTTCCGGGGGGACCCAGCATCCAACAGGGATACAAGCAGCACACGTGGTCCTTCACACATGCCTCCTCAGGACCTGCACTTTGGGCCCATTCTCTAGGATAAATTAGAAAGAATAATAATTGATAGCCTTTACTGAGCACTTACACCAAGGATTTTCCATACATTTTTCTCCTTTAATCCTCCTAGCCACCCTGTGAGGTCGGTGTTACACCCATCTAAAAATGAGGAAAATGTCCCAACATCAGTAATCATTAGGGAAATGCTAATCAAAACCACAACGACATACCATTTCATGCCCTTAGGATGGCTACTATCAAAACAAAACAGAAAATAAGTGTTCGAAAGAATGCAGAGAAATTGGGACGCTTCGGCACTATTGGTGGGAACGTGAAATGGTACTACCACTGGAAGAAAACAGTACCGTGGTTCCTCAAACAGCTAAAAATAGAATTACCATATGATCCAGCAATCCCACTTCTGGGCGTACACCCAAAAGAACTGAAAGCAGGGTCTTGAAGAGATATTTGTACAGCCATGTTCATAGCAGCATTGACAACAGCCAAAAAGTAGAAGCAATCTAAGCATCCATCAACAGATGACTGGATAAATCATGGTATACACATATAATAGAATATTATTCAACCATTAGGAGGGAGGAAATTCTGACATCTCCTACAATAGTCACAAAAAGATAAATATTGTTGGTCAATTAATCTACGACAAAGGAGGCAAAAATATACAAGGGGAAAAGACAATCTCTTCAACAAGCGGTGCTGAGAAAACTGGACAGCTACATGTAAAACAATGAGATTAGAACATTTCCTCACACTATATACAAAAATAAGCTCAAAATGGATTAAAGACCTAAATGTGAGACATAAAACCATAAAACTCCTGAGAGAGAACATAGGCAAAACACTCTTTGACATAAACTGTAGCAATATTTTTTTTTATCTGTCCCCTAAGGTAAAAGAAATAAAAGCAAAAATAAACAAATAGGACCTAATTAATTAAACCTAATTAAACTTAAAACCTTTTGCACAGCAAGAGAAACCACTGACAAAATGAAAAGACAACCTACAGAACAGGAGAAAATATTTGCAGGCGATATGACCAACAAGGCATTAATATCCAAAAATCTATGAACAGCTCATACAACTCAATATCAAAAAGCCAAACAACCCAAATGAAAAATGGGCAGAAAACCTGAATAGAAATTTTTCCAAAGACGACATACAGACGGCCAACAGGCACGTGAAAACATTCTCAACATCACTAATTATCAGAGAAATGCACGTCAAAACAACAGTGAGATATCACCTCACATCTATCAGAATGGCCATCATCAAAAAATGTACAAAGAATAAATGCTGGAGAGGGTGTGGAGAAAAGGGAACACTTGTGCACTGTTGATGAGAATGTAAATTAACACAGCCACTATGGAAAACGGTATGGAGCCCTCCTCAAACAACTAAAAACAGAACTATTGTATGATTCAGCAATTCGACTCCTGGGTATAAACCCAGAAAAAAACAAAAACACTAATTTGAAAAGATACATGCAACCCAATGTTCACAGCAGCACTATTTTACAATAGCCAAGACATGGAAGCAACCTACATGCTCATCAACAGATAATGGATAAAGAAGGTGTGGTATATATACACACATACATACATATTAGGAATTCCCTGGCGGTCCAGTGGTTAGGACTCCATGCTTTCACTGCCAAGGGTGCAGGGTTGATCCCTGGTCAGAGAACTAAGATTCCCGCAAGCCACACAGTGTGGCAAAAAGAAAAAAAAAAAAAGAAAGTTTAAAAATGAGGAAAATGAAGTATCCAGAATTAGGAGACTCTCCCAAGAGGCAAACTGAGATTTTGAGCTCACATCTACCAGGGACCAAAACTTGTGCTTTTAACCACCCAACCTCCTAAAGCCAAAGGCTTCTATAGAGTCAGCCACACTCTCCTGCTTGGCGCTTGGTGACCACAAGCACTCTTGTCCTAGGTGATACCCCAGCTCGTGACACAGTCAGTGTCGGGCATATGCGCCCGTAATGAGCATGTCTTTGCTGAGCGCCTGTGCTCCAGGCTCTGTACCGGGCACAAGGGCATAATGGTGAATAAGATAGTCCCCGTCTTCCCAGCACTTACATCCTAGGGAGGGGAGCCAGATGGTAGGTACATAAACAGATAAATGTCTGAGGAAATTACAGACAGTGGTAAGAACTGTTAAGGAAATAATCATGAGTATGAAGGAAAATAATTAGGGATAGGAGGAAAGAATGGGTGGCTTGAGTTAGACCTGTCAGGGAAGGACTCCCAGGGGAGAGGACATCTTAGCTGGGTCCTATAGATTGACCTGGGGCGGGGGGATATTCCAACCAGAGGACACAGTTTATACGAAGACCTTGAGCCGGGAGCAAGCTGAGAAGTTGAGAAACAGATGGCCAGAGTGGCTGGCACAGAGGGAAAGAGGCCAAAGGAGGCAGAGACAGGGCTGGGTCGCCAGGGCCCCCGTAGGGCTTGCTGCACAGCTTGGGTTATCTAAGGGCCAGAGGAAGCAACTGGAGGGTTGCAAGCAGCAGGGTGAGGGGTTTGATTTTTTGCTTTAGAGATAACTCATGGATGTCTTCTATGGAAGTTACTTTTTCCTTGGGGTCATCTAGCCTCTGCTCCATCAACCAGCAGAGCTCAGGGCTCAGACCAGGACCTCTCAGAGTGACGTGCTCACGCTGCCCGGCTCTTCTGCACATCTGCCCCCTGAGGGCAAAGTGACACTTCTTTCCATTTTCTCTTGGAAAGAAGAGGGGCTTGGACACAGCACCACCACCCCAGAGCAGCTGAGAACTGCTCTGAGCCAGCACAGCGGGGTCCTCCTTCTGTCTGCTCCCAGCCTTGGCTTCCTCTATCTATAATATGGAGTCAGCGTGAATGAATTCTCCGGATTGCTCACCTCTGACCAATGATGATTCAAGGAGGGACACGGGCATTGATTTCCCTAAGCTACAAAGTGCGCTTTCACTGAAATGTAGACTTTTTAGCATCGTCAGCTTGAGTTTCCTAAGAAGCTCAGGAGAGTCGGGAGCTGTTTACACAAGAGCCAGCTGGATGCAGAGATGAAGTTTCTGAAGACCCTGACCCCTGACAGGATCACAGAGAGACCACAAGGGTGTCAGCCCGGGGTCCCCTGTGCCCACCTCGTCCGTGGGCAGGAGCCCGGATTCCCAGGATCCGAAGACTCGTGATTATCACGCCTGCTGCCTTCTGAGGTCCATCTAGGACTTTCTAAACTCTTTACCAGCTCCTAGGCCTGACATAACACCTCTCTCCATCTGCCCAAGAGGCCAGAACTCCATGGGGAGAAGCGATGCTCCCAGTCCGGGGGCGTTGATCAAGCTCCCTGTGTGCTTGGACTGGGCCGATCCTTCGCTCTTCTCTGAGCCTCAGGGACCCCGTCTGCGCTCTCCTCTCTCTGACCCCCAGCCCTCCTGCCAACCCCATTCTCTGGCTCCTACAGTGGCTGCCCTTAAAAGCTGGCGGGTATGGAAAGCTCCCTCTTCAGCCCACCGGTCCCCTCGCCCTACACCCCCCTCGGGTGTAACGCTCACCCCGCTGCTGATGGAGCCCAGAACACACCTCCAGCCCTCATCTAGTTCCTCCTGGTCAGAGGATGTCCTGCAGACACCTCAAGTTTGCCTGACATGAAAGTAATCATTTCCCGGGAATTCCCTGACCGCCCAGTGGTTAGGACTCCACGCTTCCACCGCAGCAGGGCACAGGTTCTACCCTGGTCGGGGAACAAGGGTCCCGCAAGCCGTGAGGTGCAGCCAACAAAAAAAGTAATTATTTCCTTCCCCAAACTGGCTCCTCCTCCTGGGTTCCCTATCTCCCTGAGAAACCACGTCAGGTGGCAGCCAGACATCCATCACCTTGCACTTCACCCCTGCTCACTTCCGTGAGACGTTATCAGTTTTACTTCCAATACGTCTCTCACCTCTATCCTTTCCTCACCATCCCCACCACCATGACCCTCTCTCAGGTTTTCATCATCTGTCACCTGGATTACTACAGTATATCCCAAATGGCCCCTGAACTCCCAAGCCCCCCCCAAACACCTACCACCAGGGGTATTTTTCCAAAACACAGGTCTGGTCATGTTACTCCCTTACTCCAAAATCATTCCTGGTTCCCCATAGCCTTCACGCCCTTCCTAATCCAACCTCAACCACCATTCAGTGTCCTCTCTCAGCACTCTCCAAAAGCACCCTACTCTGGGCTTCCCTGGTGGCACAGTGGTTGAGAGTCCGCCTGCCTATGTAGGGAACACGGGTTTGTGCCCCGGTCCGGGAAGATCCCACATGCCGCGGAGTGGCTGGGCCCATGAACCATGGCCTGTGAGCCTGCGCGTCCGGAGCCTGTGCTCCGCAACGGGAGAGGCCACAACAGCGAGAGGCCCGCATACCGCAAAAATAAATAAATAAATTAATAAAATAAAAATAAAATAAATAAAATAAAATAAAAAGCACCCTACTCTTCAGCAAGTCCACACTAGTCTTTCCCTAAACACGCCATGCACTTTTCAGGCATAATGGTCCCTCTTTCCTCTGGACTCTCTTCACCTTGTCCCTGCCCTTCAGCAGACTTGGTCCTGGTCCCTTTGTGGTGGCCTGCTCCACCAGCCTGGGAGCTCCTCAACAAGGCAGGTCCCGCCTCTGCAGCCCCAGCCCCTCTCACGGTGTTGAGCGCGTCGGATGTTCAAACACCGACAGAATTCGATTGATTCATTCATACACTCACTTATTCAGTCAATAAATGTTTATTTAGACTTAGCTCTGGGCAAAGCATAGTTTTAAGCCCTGGGAGGAGGGAGGCGTGCAAGGACGCTTGACCCGGAATACACCTGGCAGCTAGGATGTGTACACTCGTACCTGTGCTTCGGACAACACGTGAGAAGGGCCGTGGGAAGGCTGCAAAGAGCACAGGGGCTCCCTAGAGGGAAATGTCCCAGCACAGCTGCAGCCTTCACCTTAACAATCCAAGTGGCCCACTGGGACCCGGGCAGGGGTGGCTGGCAGCCAGTGCTGAATACCGGGCATCACCAAGCTTTCCAGTTCAATTCTGGTGAATTCGCTGGGCACTGTGCTGGGAGGCTCACAAAGTTGCCTCAGTCCCCACCACCCAGGTCCCAGATCCCGTGACCTTTGAGAATTCCTCCCTGCCGGCCCCAGGCCACGGGAACTCTCACTCCCGCAGACTCCGGGCGCACGCACTCTGCTGCCGCAGGTGCAATTCTGCTGCACTGGTTATTTTCTATCGGTCCTGCTATTTGTATCAGTCAGCACCTCAGCAGTAAACCAAGAGCATGCTCTCACTAGGCTAACTGGGCGAGAGCTTTTTAAATAAAGGTTCTATTTACAAAGGTGTGGGCAGGTTCCAGAGGAACCAGAAGAGATAGGGCTCTACCCCAGGGCCACCAGAGGACACCTGTCACACCCTACCTGAAGTGGGGAGGGGAAAGACCATCACTGCACCCTGGAAGAAGAAGGTCAAACAGGATCCCACACAGGCAGAGCTGGCTTTCCTAGCCAGCACCCAGGCTCTATTGCCACTATCTTCCCCTCATCTTCCACCCCCACAGCATCTATCTGTGTCCAATGTCCTGCACCTTCAGAGCCAGAGAGGTGACCTGGAGCTGCAGCTACTTCCTGCAAATGCCAGTGCTGAGCCAGACCCTGATGCTCATGGAGCGGGGCCCGGCCACCCAATGCCAAGACCCAGCGCTGGCCACACAGACGTGTTTGAACGTATCGTCTTCATCCCCTAACTCACGTAGACACTCTGGGGTCTCCCCCCAAGACTGCCCCAATGCCTGGCTGTGGAATACAGAGGCCATGTTCCCCCTTTCTGGAAGTGCCCGTGTTTCTCTTTCCATGAGAGTACATCACCTGGCTTGTGTATGTCCAGAGAGGGAGGCTGGGGCAAAGGGGCCGCCGGAATTCCAGGGCTCCTTACCAACACCATTTGACATCACTCCCCAGGTTGTACCAGGAACGGGGAAGCCCGTAAGTCCACTTGAAACTTCTCTAAACAGCAGAGTTCTGGATGCAAGGCAGCTCTGGCCGCAGCCCTCACATGGGATCTTGCAAGGGGCCTGGGGCTTTGCCCTTCATCATCATGTCAGCCTGCTGAGAGCCCAGCCTCTGCAGAACCATAAACAGGGAGCGGGAGTGGAGGTGGAGGGGGTGATGGACTGCTTTTTCGGCAGCACAGCCAATTAATAAGGAAGTTTAAAGGGTCATTGTGTTATTCCACTTACGAAAAGAATGTGACCTGGGGCCACGGTTCCAGGTACCTGCTCTCAGCGGCTCTGGTGTTGCTCTGGGTGATAAGGGCGGCTCTGGGGGAGTGAGCATCTGTCTGGTCTCCTGTGAATGGTTATGCTGAGCAGCCCGCGGAGCCCACGACAAGGAAACTGTAGTCAGCAGGTTCATCTGAGGCTCTCCCCAAGCCCTCTGCTATTCCCCACAAGCCCCAGGCTGCCCCTTACAGGTCAAGCCCCCTGCCCCAGCAGGATTCCCAGGCCTCTGTGGCACGTCGCCTCCTGTCTACTCTGGGTCCTGTTCTCTGTCCTCTAAGATACGACCCCATCTGGCTCCCAGCCTGTGCAGATATGGCCATGCCAGGCATGAGGTTTGAATGGATGGGCTACACTACACCAGCATGAGTACCTGTGCCAACATCAGTACAGAAGCCCAGGACTGGGCAGTTGCTTGAAGGCACTGGAGAAAGAACACTCTCACACACTGGCCAATGCCTGAAATTCCACCCTTAGACATTCATTCCTTTAACTTAAACACTGAATCTTCAGGAGTCTCTGTTCTGGGAGAGAGGAGTGACCCTGCCACCCCTTCCTGCCAGGAGGCCACACATTCATTCCAATGGCAGTTTTCCAGAGACAATGGCCTTGTCCTTGCCTGGAGTACCTGAGTCCAGGCACAGAGGGGGTGTGGCCTGCTAGGGAGGAAACGCTGCCATAGGCTGGCCCTGTCGAGACCAAATGATTCCACAGAAACAGCAGTGGCCCAAGGATCAGCAACTGTGGATCCTCAGCTATGTGAGCTTGAGAAGGTCATTTCTCTCCGAGTCTCAGTTTTCCCAACTCTAAAATGAGGAGGAGGATGAGTGGTCCCCAAGCTTCCTCCCAGCTCAGAAATACTCGGCCGTGGGCTTCCCTGGTGGCGCAGTGGTTGAGAGTCCGCCTGCCGATGCAGGGGACACGGGTTCAAGCCCTGGTCTGGGAGGATCCCACATGCCGCGGAGCAACTGGGCCCGTGAGCCACAACTACTGAGCCTGCGTGTCTGGAGCCTGTGCTCCGCAACGGGAGAGACCGCGATAGTGAGAGGCCCGTGCACCGCGATGAAGAGTGGCCCCCACTTGCCACAACTAGAGAAAGCCCTCGCACAGAAACGAAGACCCAACACAGCAAAAATTAATTAATTAAATAATAAACTCCTACCCCCAACATCTAAAAAAAAAAAAAAAACACAGATGCGATGCCTCTTAATCAAATATATGAATTTATTTAGCTCTTTCTTCCTTCCCTCCTTCCTTCTTCCCTTCCTTCCCTCCTTCCTTCTTCCCTTCCTTCCTTATTTAATCTGTCCAAACAAGGAGGCTATGATCAACAACCCAGCTAGCTGGTTCTCCAAATTCCAGAGCACCAGTAGGAAGCTTAGAAAGAGGTAAGAACAGGAAAGAAAACACCACGTGAGCCATCAATACTCTGAAGAGACAGTTCCAGGTAGGTATATAAACTGGTACCAAAAGTTTAGGATAAAATCATAGATAGTCTATCCGTAGTGGGATATTAAGAGCAAAATCGCCCGTGGAGGATAAGTCCCTGATCTTAAGGGTGACATCGGAGAAAATGATCACCCACAAACCCAGGGTGCTCCTATGGGACACACAGGCCCTCAGCTCAGCGGACCACAGACTCAAGCCAGGGCAGTCTTTCCTACGTCCTCAATGACACCTAGAAACCCTCCAGCCTGATGCAGCCAGAAACCCCCTCTTCCAAACAGCTGAATATCCACCAGATGCCTCCGCCCGGGCCTGACCGTCAGAGCACGGAGGGTGGTATTTTTTAATCTCGTTGCTTTTCTGTCTCTTTGTTCTTCCCTATGCCTCATTTTCTTGACACATCTTTAATAACTGAGCAGGTCTGGAACAATCCTCCTCTTCTCCCACATGGGTTTTTGCCACCCCCTCTGTGGAGGGGGACTGCTGGAGTCCCAAGCTGCCCCGAGTACCTCCTGCCAGGGCAGCTGGCCCGCAGCCCCCGGGAGAGCACTGGGAAGCGGGGGTCCTGGAGCCACCACGGAATCCATCAGCCACAGGAAATGAGACTGTAGCAGAAAACAAGGTCTGTCCGCCAACACTTCTGCCCTGCCCTGCACTGCGCAGGCAAGCATACACACACACACACGTACACACACATGCACGCACACACATGTGCACACACATACACACACAAGTACACCCATGACTCCTCCAGCTAGCAACGCCTGAGTCATTGCGTCCCACAAGTTGCTGAGGGGTTTTGAGGGAGGCGTTCTAGGTTGGAACACGCCAAATCAGGCGTTTTCCTACAGCTCAGGATGACGCTGAGAACACATCCCCACGAACAGGATATTACTTACACGAACAGAGAGTCCCCAGCTGGTCAACATTCAAGTGGCAACTATAGCATAGAACATTCCAGATCTCCCGAATGCATCCCAAACCATCAGGTTTCCTGACAGTCCAGGTGCGGGGAAGGGAGGTTGGTATGGTTGAGCCCATAGATGGGACACTGTGCTGGGAGGGCGGCACCAAGGAGGAAGCTGGGCCCCACCCCAAGGGGCACCCATACTTTCAGAGGGGCCACTGCATACTCAGCAGGCTGCCAGCGGGGCCCTAACAAACTAAATCCTGTGAGAGCACCAACAAGGGGCTGGGGGAGGTATCCCAAAGGCGGTGGCACTGGAATGGAGCCTTAAACTCTGAGCGGCATCTAAGTTCTCTGCTACTGCGGCAGGCACAGGAGTGCAAGCCCAGGGTATGACTGGCCTGGCTGGGAGCGGGCCAGAGCAGCTGGACCACAAACTACTCGAGGGCTGATGAGGCTAGAAGAAAAAAGCAGGGCCAGGTCACAGAAGACTTGAATGTTGTGGTGAGAGTTTGAATTTCATTTGCTCTAGGAAATGGGTTTTCAGCAAAGGCTTTCTAGGAAAGCACAGACCCCAGAGGCTGGCTGCCTGGGCTCAAGTCCCAGCTCTGCCACTTACTAGGTATGTGACCTTGGGAAAGATGTTTAACCTCTCTGTGCCTCGGTTTTCTCATCCGTCAGATGGGATAACATACTTCATCAATTACAAATGCACCTTTTTTTTTTCACATTTTAAAACATCTAAAGTCATCTTAGAATCACTGGCTAGGTGGGCAATAATGGCACAGCTGTCTTCAGCTCTGTGTGCATATCCAATATTGCAGAATCTACGTGAGTCATTTGAAAGAAGATCCGCACTTTTAAGCAATCCTGCCTCACTCTTAATGGCACAGAGAAATTATGTGAGAAAAAAACATGGATACTCATGACTCTGAGCTTAAAAACAATTCAGAAGGGTGGAACTCTGAAGATGAGGAATTTTTAACAATATCTAATTTATTTCACTTACAAACTTCTTTAGTATGCACAGGAGCTCTTTCATTAAACATAAAAGAAAAACTCTAAGTGATAGGAATACATGGCATCATAATTTTTCTTTTTTGGTGCTACAGAAATAAGATGCATCTTACAATTAATGGCATCTCCAAGTCTGTGAGATATGGTTACAACCACACATACCTCATAAGATTGTTAGGAGCATAAAATGAGTTAATATTTATAAAGCACTTAGAATGGTGCCTGGTCCATAATGATTCCAATATACATGCTGTCCAGTAAATAATCTGATTTGTGTTTTAGAAACGTTCCTGGCAGGGTTGTACTTTAAAGGAGGACACCAGGAGCACAGGGCAGGAGACCCCTGCAGTGGTCTGGGAGAGAGATGGTGGGAGCCCATGTTCATCATGGCCATGTGGGTAGAGAGAAGTGATGGGCGGACTGGAAGAGTTTTGAAGGTGGTCCTCACACATCCTTTACTGGACGTGTGTATATGAGGAAGAGGGAGGAGGTTAAAACAACACCAGAGGTTTCTGGCTGGGGCCACAGAGCGATGCTTTCAGCTGAGACGGGAAATTAAGAGAAGCAGGTATGGGGAACAAAAGACTGAGGTGCGGGGGACAGGTTGGGCGGGGACAGACTGGTGGAAGTATCTGGCAAGAAGCTGGAAATTAAGGCTCAGTGCCCAAAGGGCAAATCCAAGACCATGGAAAAAGCGAAGGAAGGGAGGGAGGTAAGGAGAGAGGAAGAAAGGAGGAAGGGAGAGAGGGAGGGAGGAAGGAACGAACCAGTGAATGTGCCAACCAAGCAACCAACCAAAAAACGAAGGAAAGAAGCGGAACTGAGCCAAGTCCCACCCACCATACATGGCTTAGGTCAGTCACGGCTGGAGCCCTCACCCCATTCTCTTTAATACCTGAGTTACTTGTACAGTCGTCAGTCTCCCGGACGCAGCAGTGAGCTGAGCGCAGGGACCATGTCTCCTCCTGTCTGTAACTCAGCGCTCAGCCAGGCCCCAGCACATGCTGGCTCTTCCATGGGTATCTGTGGGTACCACACCCTGCAAGGGGAGAGGCCTTGAAGCCTCGTCCTCTGGTTCATTTGCCCTTCACTCTGCTCCCTCAAACCGTGCTTGGCGACTACGAGACAAAACTGGTTGGGAACCAAAATGGATCAGGAGGAAAAATGCAGGCTTCTTGCCAGCATCCATGCCCAACAGGACGAGGAGGGAGGACAGAGACCCAACCAGAGAGGAGAAGACAACACAAGACCAGTTGGGTGAACACAGATGACGAGAGAGAAATGAGAACGTTCCAAGGGCTGGCCCGTCCATCCATCTGCCAGGAGTCCCTAATTGCTGTCCCCTGCGGTGACCTCAGTGTCCCAACACCTGGAAACCCCACCTCCCGGCTCCCAGCTCAAGTGCTTCACCCCCCAGGCACTGTCTCAAGGTGGGTGGAAAGAGCCATGACCAGGAGCTTAGCTGCAGGGCCGCTGGCCCCCCGCTGCGGCTGGGACATCAAGACCCGAGCCCCTCACCTCGCCGGGTGGGCTCGGTTTCCTCGTCTGGGCAGCGAGGGGTGGACGGAGTGGAGGCCGGCTCCTCCGTGACTCTGAGTCTCTGATTCTCTCTGCCCTCTCCTCTGCATCCGTCCAGCACTCAGGGGAAGCTGGCTGCACCTCACCAAGTCGCCTTCCCCCAGGTGCTTCGCCAGCACTTTCCAGAGATGCCCTGTGCCTGGGGACTGGCCATCCTCTCCCGGCCACTGTGTCTCTAACGTGTTTCCTTGTATCCACCGCCCCCCTCTAGGCTTAGCAGCCCAAACCTCACCTCGGCCTCACATGGTGGGCCTCAGTCAGTCATCGGGGTCAACACGCTGAGGCCTTTCCTGAGTGCTCCAGGGCAACCCCCCACCCCATGACCCAGAGGCCTGGCCGTCAGCCCCAGGCATGCCCCTGTGATCACGTCACTGTTCTGGGTGAATCGCTGTCCAGTTCAAGGAGAAGGTCTGAAAGGGAAGTTTGAGGCCACCCCCTGGTACACACCCTCCAGCAGAATGGGCTTTCTGACGAGCCCCTACTCTTAGGGGACGGTCAAGCCTGCCCTGCCTGCACCCTGGGGCTCAGACTGACAACATCGGCAGAGAAAGGAGCAGCCCGCAGCAGGAAGTGAGCCCTGATAAACGTTCAATGACAAAAAAGGCGGCCGGGGCGGCCCTGAAGGGGCGGGGGGGGGGGGGAGGCAAAGGAAAACAGACGCTGGATGAGATCAGGGAAATGGCGTCCCACCCTGCTCCACACCAGCACTTTCCGTGGGTGCCCCAGGATGGATGCAAGTCTATTTTTGGTCACTGCCCACCCCCTTCCCGTCCCAGGCCCATTCCAGAAATGCTGGGTCTGCTCCCCAGGCGGGAACTCCACCCCTGACCCAGAGAGCAGCGAGACCTTCCAGAACCCCGTGGCGTGTTCCACCGACCCCTCTGCACTTTGCTTGCCCCCACCAGCTGAGAGGGCGCAAAGCCACCTTACTTCATCAGAGCTGGAAAGGAGGGGACACCTGAGGTCACTGGAAGCCCACGGAAGGCTGGGGCCTGGGAAGCATGGGGTTGGGCCTGGCAAATGGTGGCCACTGGCAGCCGTGACAGTCCCCAGAGAACTAAGGGGCTTTACAAAGAGACCATGGAGCAGAATTCGAGCTGGAGGGACATTCATAGGAGGGTGGAGCAGGCCGGAAGCTCCACAGAGACATTCAGGAAGCCAAAGGTTGTAACACAGAGTTTCCTAGGGAGGTGGAGGGGAAAAGCATGAATGGTGGGTCTGAGGAATGAAAACCCCACAAGGCCCTGAGATTTGCGAGAAGGGCTCCTTGCAGAGCAAAGGTGGGCAAGCCTGCCCAGGCACCAGTTACTCCGAGGTGAAAACCTTGGGGGGACCCAGAAGAAATGAAAGAAAAACAGTCCAGACTTTGGAAATGGGGCAGAGGGACTAGGCCACATGTGGGTTCAGCTCAGGGAGACAAACATTAGCAGAAGTTGATTTTTTGATGCACTTTATGTCTTGGCGCTTGGTTTATCCAGTTGCCAAGACGTCACCTCACCCAGGTGTGCTCCTTGCGGGCAGAGAGAACATCTTTTGTTCATCCTTGCTTCTAGCAGTGTGATAACTTGAAATATGTAAAAACCCGTCAGAAGAGCTATCGGCCAGCACACCACACCCAGGACCACCGGCTGGGTGTGTACCTTAATCGGCACCCAGTCCCAGGAAAGGACGCGTGTGAGCACCAAGTTCATGAAAGAAAAGAGCAGTTTCGTCAAGTCACGGGATTGACTTGGGGGCTCAAGTGACTTTCTTCTTCCCGAACTATGGTCCTAATGAGGGCTCTGGGCTGGCACCCAGGTGGAGGGCACTGTCCTGGCTGCCAGCTGCTTCCTGCCCACTGGCGAGCTGACCCTCCACGGCGGAGGCCCAAAGGGAGCAGCTGGGCCCCGCTGTGTTTTCAGAACTCAGGATGGCCTCCAGCGTCAGCAAATAGCACCAGAAGGTTTCATCAGAAAATCAGAAACCAGGGACTAAATAAAGCAAGCAAGAAGCAACAGCTGCCTGCCATCACTCTAATTAAAGACAATACGCCGTCCACCCTGGTCATGCTGCTCCCTGATACACGCACGCGCGCGCGCACACGCACACGCGCGCGCACACACACACACACACACACACACACACACACACACACAGAGGCCACCTGCAGACAGACCGAGGTCATAGCCTGCGGCCAGGGGAGGCTCCTCAGCCCCAAGTGTGGCCACAGCTCCTATGCACCCTCTCCCCCTTCACCCCATCAGCACTGGTTTTCATGCTCTTTCTAGAACCTGCCAGACTGGGTCTCTACCTCGGAGCCTCCACGCCTGCTGTTCTCAGTGGCTGAAAAGCTCTCCTGTCGCTCTCCTGCTCTCACCGGTCACTCCTTGACTCCATTCAAACGCTGCTCAAAGATCACCCCTTAGAAAGGCCTTCCCTACAGGCCCAATCTAAAATAGCACCTGTGTGGCCTGCCACCATCTCGTCATTCTATTTTCATTTTCTTCAAAGCACCCGTCTCTATGTGAAGTTATATCCTCCTGTTTGGCTGGCTTGTTATCGGTTCCCACCCAGCCCCCCAACTCATCCCCACGCCCACCTTCACCCCCCAGCCCCGCGCACCTGAACACCCTAAGGACAGGGACTCTCTTGCTCACTGCTGTCTGCCAGGCTGCTTGAACAGTATCTGGTACACAGCAAGCTTTCAACAGACAGGTATTTACTGAATGAACTGGTATTCCTTCCATGCCAAGATGCCCCAGCTGACTTACCATCAGAGTTTGAGCTGCTGTTTCCAGTGAAGAGAGTTCCTACCCATTGTTGTCACAAGGCCACCTACCAGACGGCAGCACTGGAAGGGACATCATGCTAGTTTCCTTGTGCCAGGCCCTCTGCTAGCTTCTCTATGTGTATCAGGTCTTTTATTCCTCACGATAACCTCATGCATTCAGCATTTTTAGCTCCATTTAACAGGTGAGAAACCCAGGGCTCAGAGAAGGAACTTGAAGTTGCCCAAGCTCACTGGGGTACTCCATGAAACAGCCTGGACTTAAACTCAGATCTGCTGGGCTCCAAAGCTCAGCCACAAAGAAGCTTTTTCCTGGGACAAAACTAGAGCAACTGAAGCACCTTACTGAAAATGCTCCCTCCCTCTAGCCCTGCATAAGTGAGTACCAGCCTGCCCAGGCCCAAGGAAGAGCACTTTTCCACCTTCCCTTCCCACAGCACCCAGGGCGCTGAAGGGGTTAATGAGGCTTGTCCAGCTTCACACCCAAACTCCCAACAAGTGGAGGTTAAATGATCTCTCGTCTAAGAATTGTCTGCCAGATATCCCGGGGCAGGGGGCCTCGCTCAGACCCTCCACCCTTTCCCTGAAGCCGATAGGCATCTCCTGAACTTATCTAAGTCAGAGGAGGAAAACTGTCAGCCCAACGTCAGCCCAGCACAGCTGGGCTCCACAGAGCCCGCTGCCTAGGACAATGGGGCGGGGTTTCCGGCCAGGGCGGCTGCAAGATGGGGGGGAAAGCAGGGCCCCAGGCCGGCCAGAGGAAGGCAGAAACTCAGTGCACCGGCAGGGAGACGGCCTGGCCTTCGAGGGCTGAGCTGTGGGCTCACTGCAGGTCTCAGGGACAAGTCACTTCCCCAGGGGGCACCTTTGTCTCAAAGGGAAGGAGCCAGGAAAGGTGGTTGCTCAGCGTTAATGAGTTTCCCGAGCCCAGCGCTCTCTCGGGGCACTTTTTAAATATCATCTCAGCAAGACCTTCACTACACTCTGTGAAGTAGGTACTTCTCTTGTTCCCATTTTACAGATGAGGAAACTAAAGTTCAGAGGGGTCAGACAACTCACCCCCCGCCCCCACCCGTCACTTCTACACTTCATTTCTTTTTTTTTTTGCATTTCTAATTTTAAGGAGAATGAGCTCAGTTCTGCCATCTCACATGCTTTCCCCTTCCCATCAACACAAGCAGGGGCCCCGAGCTCTCCGGAACCTTCCCCAGGAGAATGACGACATCTGTGTTGTCTACAAGGCCCGCTCGGCCACGTGCAGCACGGCAGCTGCACAAACATATGGAGATGTTGTCCTTTCCAACCCTAGTTATACACGTCGTGCTTTACACAGCCTCCCATTTCTGGAGATTCTGGAGTCTTTGGGCACGGCCATCTCACCACCCACATCTCACTCCGCGGGGATGGATGGGCTGGGGATCTGGAGATCGGAATTTCAGGCTCCGTCCTGCTGCTCCCAGTGGTGCGATCTCTATGTGTCAGATGTTGAGAAACCTGCTCACTTAGGGGTCCTGAAAAGGCCCACGGTGAGCTAGAGACCCCGCCCCCCCCCACCAGGGCCATTGTGTGTAAGGTGCCCAGTGCTGAGTTGCTGGAAGGGCAGTAGAAGGAAGAACACTCTCCAGAGGGTGAGGGAGGACACGTGCGATGCCAACACTGGCTCAGCGTCACCCTACTGGGGACGCTGAGGCAGAACAAGTCATCCTGGGGTCCAATCTACCCAAACATAAGTTATGCCATCAATTCCTTGCTCCCTCTGGTACACTCTCCTTGACCAAGCAGACACTTTATTTGATCTTCGTATGCCCCAGAATCTAGCTTATCAGCCAAAGAGCCTCAGAAAACACAGAGAAACCTCTAGGACTGCTTCCAGCAGAAGGAAGAAAATCACCTTCCTGTAAGACAACATCACCTTTAGAACACTGTCTGTCAAGAACCTGTGAGGACAGATCCCAGGGGTCATTGTTGAGGCTGAAAGCTCAAGTGCTGGTGCACCCAGTTGATTTTTGTAGGTGCGACCCTGGTACCCCAGCAGACCCTTTGAGGTTCCTGTCAACTCTATTTTTGTCCCTGCGTCTGGGAAAACTGACTAAATTTCCTTTTATTTGGAACCAAGCCCAACTCTGAAGTTGGGTGGATGCAGCCACACTTCCGCACCCAAGTTTCCGTAGGTTTGAAAACAACGCTGGGTGTTGCAGGGAACAGCTGTGCTAACAAGCACAGCTCTTATCTGTCCCAGCCTAGTCCTGCCGGGGTGTCCTGGAGAGCCAGGGCACTGACTGAAGAGCAGCCGGCCACACCCGCCAGGGCCAGAGCTACAAAGAGGCTGGGTCATCAGATAAGGGCCTCAGAGAAAACCCTTAGAAAATGACCACAAGAGTCACTTCACCAGTGGGAGGGGTTCTCCCCCCAAAACTGCCTCCAGAGCTCCTACCAGAAAGACCGGCCTGATCATCCTCGTGCCACCCAGATCACGTCCCTCCTCAGCATTTCAACACCCAGGTCTGAACTGGCACAGGCTGGACACGGTGGGCTTCACTCTCAGTGCCCCTGTCCCTCTGCGCACAGGTTCTGGCTTTCTCCTCAACTACAAGCCCCCGGAGGGCAGGCACCTATGTGTGGAGTCAGCTGCATGTTCTCCTCCATAGCGTCTAGTACAAACCCACGCTGGCCCCTTTGTCAACGCTGGGGCCTCTGTGCCTCTGCCCGGCTGCCGCAGTGGTCCCTGACCCTGGCTGCACATCACAGGATCCGGGGAGCCTCAGAAACTACCCCTGCTGTGGGCTCCCCCAGAGGTTCCGATGCAACTGGGGCAGGATGCAACTCAGACCCTGGCATTTTTTAAGCGTGCAGCCAGGGCTGAGGATCTCCCCTCTAGAGTGTGGACACCAACTTGGAGGCAGAGGTTGCTAACTCTAAGGGCTGGGAGGTTGAAACAGATAACCCAGGAGGGAAGTGATAGAACCTCCTCACGTAGCATCTTTGGAGGAGCAAAGAGATTGATGTAGTAGATCATCAGACTGGCGCTGCTGGCTTGGGGAAGGGTATTGGTCCCACATTAGAATCTTCCTCCCTTGCAAGGAAGAGATTATGACTTCTGGGCGGGGAGAGATTAAACTATTTATCAAGGCATGTGGCATTAGAACTGATCAGTCAAAACAGGTCACTGACCACCAGGATGGACGCCTGCTGAAAGCCAGCCCAGCTCTGAGCCTCGTGTACTCATCCTTTCAAACTCTTCTCCACAGTCACTGCTCAACAAAATAGTCAGTAAACATTTGATTTTTTCTTCTTTTTTGAGAATGTAAAAGTAATGTTTGCTCGTGGTAGGAAACCATGGAAGCAGGGAAGCATAACAAGAAAACCAAAATCGTCCATAGTCCACTATGTGGAGACAATCACCATGAACACACAGGGTGCCTCTCTCCCTTGTGCTCAGGAAGCCCACCTATGTCTCCCAGTGCTCTGGCTGGTGCCGCCATTGACAGGCCAAGCGTCCTACCTGCAGTCAGAGGAAGAAAGTCCCGATGGCCCCCGAAGCCTCTCCAGGTCACTCCCCATCACTCATTCCCCCTGAGGAAGTAGAAAAGGTCAGGAAATCTTAGCGCCCTTTGAAGAGAAAGGGAAAAGTGAGTAACCGGGGTGGGATGGGACCGCCCAAGGGCAGACTGAGTCAATCAGCAAATATTCCTGGAGGGCAAGGAATCTGGGGGATACAAAGGCATGACACTCCAGTCCACACCCTTGAGAACGTCACCGTATACTTAAAGCAACCAGACAGTGCTAATAACTATAAAGTACTTAGAACAGTACCTAGAACATAGTAAGTGCTCTCTAAATGTTTGCTTAGAGTCTTCTTTTTATTACCCAAGACGTTTGGCATGTACCTTCCAAGAGAGTGATAAAGATCAAAAGAGCTCTTTGTTTGGAGGGAAGAAAGACTGCTGAGGGTTTGCGGGGGCGGGGGTGGATTCCCAGACCCTGAGAGTGGGCAAAGACCCCAGCCCTGAGCTTCCCTGGTGGCACAGTGGTTAAGAATCTGCCTGGCAGTGCAGGGGACACGGGTTCGGGCCCTGGTCCAGGAAGATCCCACGTGCCGCGGAGCAACTAAGCCCGTGCGTCACAACTACCGAGCCTGCGCTCTAGAGCCCGCAAGCCACAACTACTACTGAAGCCCACCTACCTAGAGCCCGTGCTCCGCAACAAGAGAAGCCACCACAATGAGAAGCCCACGCACCGCAACAAAGAGTAGCCCCTGCTCACCACAACTAGAGTACGCCCGCACAGCAACAAAGACCCAACACAGGCAAAAATAAAATAAATAAAATAAGTAAATTAAAAAAAAAAAAAAAAGACCCCAGCCCTGAGCTTTGGAATCACCCCAGGAGCAAAGCCAGGGCGCACAAGAACTTGGGCAACCTACAACGGGTCTCTCTTCCTCAGGCTCTTTTGTTCTTCAGCAGTGGTGGGATGAAGCAGGCAGGATGTACCCAGGAAGGTTTAAGAGACTCCAGGCAGTCACAGTGCCCCTTGTTTGCTGGGTGAATCCCCAGGAGGCCTGCGGGGAGGATCTGGAAAAGGCCCCACTGCCCTGGAGAGCAGAGGGGTCTTTAGAGTCTGAACAAGGAGCTGCAAGGGAAGAGGGCATTGGCAGCCCGGGGCCCGGGAACAGGGATGCAGAGAGGGCCAGGATGTCTACTGGGCAGGGAAGCCTGACGCTGTTCTGCTGGGTGATCGGTGTGTGACCTCTAGAGAACCTCTCGGAGAATCCACACTTCCCCCAGGGCTCAGGGGCTGGATCAGAGGCTGTGACGAAGTGCTGGCTGACCCCAAGCCTGGCACAGGCAGTCACAGGTCCCCCAGGGCTCTTACTGAGGCTCACAGAAGCTGCTCTTGGTGTTCATTTCAAGCCAGTCTGAGCTCTAAGGGATAAACCAGCAGAGGAAGCAGATGGCCTGCGGGGGGTGTAAGACCCAACGCCAGTGGGGTAGGGGGCTATGCAGCCGAGGTACTCGGGCTGGTCCACGCACAAGATGTTTATGGAAAGGACTTCTAAAGGAAACAAAAAATCCCCTCCACGTACATATATTATCTGTCTTGTCACTCCAGCCACTCGCTGGGTGGTGGATCCTGGAAATTGTGCTGAATGAGGGACGGGCCTGCAAGCAGTGCCTTTGATCAGTCCTTATCTACCCTAGAGGAACGTGAGGCCCAGGCCCCCCTGCTCAGCCCCTCACCTATAATTCATACACTCTGGCCTCCTGGCTTTGGAGAGGTTTTGGTGGTGAAACCACAGTCCTAGCCTGTACCAGCCCCGCCCTCCAGCCAAGCCCTGGGGATTAGGGCATGCGGGACTCCTGCATTCCTGTGGGCCACCTCACCTCCAATCCCCTGCCTGTGGGGGGCCTCTTGGGCTTCTGTGCGCCCTGATGGCCCCCAAGGCAGGTCGCATAGCATTTCAGCTAGAGAAGTGAGGAAGTGAGATTGTTTCTCCCCTGGAACCTCAGGCCCTCCTCTGAGACAAGCCCTTTCCCGGGGCCTCCACCTCGTACAGCTGTGAGTCAAGCCCAGTGCCTGGAGCCAGGAAGCACCCTCCTCAGTGCCTGGCAGACCTGCCTCAGCAGCTCCAGGAGAAAAAGAACCAGGCAGCAACCCTGGGACAGGCCTGCCACCCACTCCCTGTGTCCCCAACAAACCTCAGCTATCACTGCTCCCCAGCGAGGCAGGGTCCTCGCCCAGGATAAGGGCATCCATTCTATCTCTGGTTCAACCCTAAGTTCAACTAAAAGCCGTGCCTTTAGTCCTTATATCCCCAGCTTGGGCAAAGGTCTCCGCAGGGAAGGGACATGAGCATCGCCAGGCTGCTTTCTGCTCAGGGCCTATCTCTTTCGTTTGCTGTTGGCCGAAGGAGAACCTGTCCTGGGACCAGAGCTGATCTGGGAATCGGAATTCCTGGGTCTAACCCGTCCCGCCCTCTGCATCACCTGCCCCGTGGGCCAACCCCACACTGGGGATAGTGGTGGGAGATGGGCTGGCCCCTCGGCTGCCCAGCACACCCCACACCTGCTGGAGGTGCTGCTTTCCGAAGCCGAGGAGACAGGCCAGCTCCACAGTCAAAGGGCTGCCTCCCTTGAAGCGGATCCCAGTTAACATTTCCTCTCTCTAGGAGACGGACTGCGCTGGCGACGTCAGTGTGGCCAGCCAGGGCTCAGAGCTAGGGCTGCTCAGGGCTCCTCTGAATTCCTGTTTGTGCTTTGGTGCTTCGCTATCAGTAACATCAATGCTTACAACCTGGAGAGGTGAAAAGGGCAGGTACTACTGTCTCTATTTCGTCCACGAGAAGTTGGGAGACGGAGAAGAGTTTCATGGTTTCCCCGAGCTCACAGGGCCACCATGTGACAGCCAAATTAACCTGCCAGCTCCCAGTTCTTGTCTGTGAACGGCAGGCGCTAGGGAAGTGAGGTTGCCGGACACAGGTCTCTTCTCTGGCTCCCCGGGCCTCTTGGGGCAGGAGGGAGGGCACAGCTGCTCCATGGACCCTCAAGGATGCGGGGGCGCCCCACACCCACACCTCCCGACAATAAGCCATTCGTTCACTCATCGAACACTTACTAAGCCCCTACCTGGTACCAAGTACTGTGCCAGGAGCTGGCGGCGGAGACGCTGCTACTTTTGAGAGGGACGTGTGAAAACATTTCCACCTAAAATGGAAGCGGAGGACAGAAAATGGAGAATCTCACGCATGCGCACTCGGAAAAAAACTTCAGAACTAGGAAATCGTAAATGCCTGATTTACCAAAACACGAGGCTTATCTCCTGACCAATGAGCATCCGCCAAAATCTCTCCCCATCCTCAAGCCAATGAACTCGCTGCTGGGACTCTGACTGGACCGCCCCCTTTTTGTGCTCCTTGCCTATAAATAAAGTCCCCCGAACCCTCCACTGACTGACGGTGGCTTCCTGCAGACGGCGTTTTGCAGATTGTGAGTCCTCTGCTATTCCCGAATAGAACAAACTCGCTTTCTAGTCATTTGAGCTTGCCTCAGTTTACCTCTTTATTTAGACTGATGGAAGAGACAAACGTCAAATAGCTAATGCCAATAAAGCCTTCGCTATGGGAGTCTGGTCTAGGAGCCGGGGAAGGATTCTGGGAAGAAGTCCATTTCAGGAGACACCTGAAGGGTGAATAAGAGTTACCAGCCCTTGAGGAAGAGTACAAAGTACACAGTATTCATCATCCAGGTTGAGATCTTTAGCAGACCGTTGGATGGGAGAGGGGTCTAGGCTGCACATAGAGACTTGAAAATTATTAGCCTAGTGATAGATGATATTAGCCTTTCCATGCCCCAGATCCAACAATCTCCCCAAAGAAACGGACCCTAAGTAAGAGTAGCATGCAAACAGTTTTTTAATAAGTTCCCCGTTTCCGTTACCGACTTGGGTTCTTGGACTCCTTAATCAATAGAAATTGATGGGGGGCCAGACAAGAAATGGAGGAAAGGCTTTATCTGCACTCCTGCTGCTGCAGGAGGGTGCGAAAACAAGTAACGGTTTCCCTGGTTCAGTCCCTGAGGGGACGGCAAGCTGGTCCTTTAAGTAGGGTGAGGGTAGGGGTGGGTTCATGGGTCAGGCCGGATGGGTGGCTTGGGCAGCGGTCTGCCCACCCGCGTGGTGGCGCTGTGTGCAGGGATCGTGCGCAACTCCCTGCTTTTGCTCTTGGCGCCTGAGAAGTGGCAGTTGGATTTTAGCCTTTTTGTATCTTCTTGTTCATAATTTATCCTAACTGTGTATGTATGCAGTTATTTTCAGTCCCTTATAGTTTCTTTTTTTTTAATTTTATATTGGAGTATAGTTGATTAACCGTGTTGTGTTAGATTCAGGTGTACAGCAAAGTGATTTAGCTATACATATACACATATCTATTCTTTTTCAAATTCTTTTCCCATTTAGGTTATCACAGAATGCCGAGCAGCATTCCCTGCGCTAAACAGTAGGTCCTTGTTGGTTATCTGTTTTAAATATAGCAGTGTGTACATGTCAATCCCATACTCCCAATCTATCCCTCCCCCCACCCTTCCCCCCGGTAACCATTAGTTCCTTCGCTAAACCTGTGAGTCTGTTCTGTTTTATAAATAAGTTCATTTGTATCTTTTTTTTTTCTTTTTAAGTTTCTTTGTATTCTGTTGCTTGAGGAGACCTTTGTCCAGGTGTGAGCACTGCAGCAAAGGGTCCCAGGTCCCAGCCTATCTCATTTCTAGTTCCGATCAGCTGGCCCTACTAAGCCCTTTTCATAGGGAAATTCTAGATCCAGTGGCCCCTATCTCCAAGGCCAACATTCTGCCTGGAGTCCACCTTCTCCCCTTGCTGCCCTTATCTCCAAACCCAGACTGGGTTTGCCTCTGTCATCCTCTGGTTTACCCTCACATCAGTATAAGAACCTCCCGTCGTAAGCCGACTTTTCTCATCCTTGTGGCTCCCTTGAGCCAGCATCCAGGTTCTCTCCTTCCTTTTCTGAGCCAGGCATGTGCCTATTGCCCTCAGATCCACGTGTAGCCTTCCCTGCTCTCCTCTGCTCTGTGTTGCAGTGGGACTGAGTCCTGCAAACTATGTTTTCCGAGGTCTGTTAAGAACTTACAGACCTGGTTGTCCAGTGAAATTGGAGAACAAGACAGAAGAAAGAAAGAAACAAGGGGTGGGGTGTCCAGCAGGGGCTGTGCCTTATTACTATTTTCAGCTCCCATCAGGCAGTCCTGTTAGCAAAAAAGCCAGGTTTGCCTCTTGATGGGTGTCTAAAGACACAACCAAGTCAAAGATCAGAAGGACGGATTTATTACTTGCAGTAAGTAAGGAGAACACAGGGATCTTTCCAACAGCAGTGTCCCCCTAAACAGCAAAATTAGGGAAGTTTTAAGCTAAGAGTACAGGCATATCCATGAAGGGGCTTGAGCAGAGGAGAATTCAGCATAGAATCAGAACAAAGACCCACAGAGTCCAAGCTTTAGTCGGTTGTTGAAGTCACGAGGGTCAGAAAAGGTCAACACCATCATCCCTTAGGTTCCAGTAAATCTGGTGGTTAAGCTCTTCAGGCTAATCTTTACCATTGAAACAGAGCTGGGAGTCTTTACAACTGATACATTATCTTTGCTATTGTTACTTCTCTTGCCTGATAACAGTGGTTGGTTCCTGCATTCTTTTGTTCCCTTAAGATCATTAATTACTGAGTCTATTCAAAAGCAAGCATTGTGGCCAGACTCAGATCACAAAATGACTTAGGCCCAAAATGGCTTCTCTTATGTCAAGAAAGCCATGCCTGGCTCTCTTTCTCCAGGGACCCCCTTCCATAACTGCTTACAGCCCCTGACATGATTCCAGTTCCCACTAGGTATCCCTGTCTCTGAGCTCTAATTCTGCCAGATGGTCCCCCTTCATGACGTGGGGTCCCAAAAGGAAGCTCTGGCTCACGGCCGCTGGAACACCACCCCCGTGCCTGTTCTTCCAGTCTCCAGAGCAGGAGCAGCTCCCAGTGAAGCCACCCTCCCGTTTCTTCACCACCGACTGCTTGGCCTTTCTGCAATTCCAGCGATCTTGTGACTGGCTCCCTGCGTTATGTTCCTTCTATTGCAGTGTTTCTCAAACTTTTTGGTTTTGGGATCTCTTTACATTCTTTTTAATACATTTATTTATTTATTTTTGGCTGCGTTGGGTCTTCATTGCTGTGCACCGGCTATCTCTAGTTGCAGCGAGTGGGGGCTACTCTTCATTGCGGTGCGTGGGCTTCTCATCATGGTGGCTTCTCTTGTTGCGGAGCACAGGCTCTAGGCGCGCGGGCTTCAGTAGTTGTGGCATGTGGGCTCAGTAGTTGTGGCTCGCGGGCTCTAGAGCGCAGGCTCAGTAGCTGTGGTGCACGGGCTTAGTTGCTCCGCGGCATGTGGGATCTTCCCGGCCCAGGGCTCGAGCCCGTGTCCCCTGTATTGGCAGGCAGATTCCTAACGACTGTGCCACCAGGGAAGCCCTGATCTCTTTACATTCTTAAATATCTTTTGTGATCTTGTACTTTATAATAAATATATATATTTGTTTTTCATTCCCGATTCCGGGCACAGAGCTTGGAATTTCCTACTGAAGAGAGTGCTAAAGGTATCTTTTATTATGGTAATGAGATGACTTTTGGAAAACCCCTAAGGATGGGGGCTGGTTGCTAATTTTGCTAGCGGTCCAGGTAGGTAGGCTATGCCAAACCATAAATACCACGCACAGCCTAATGAGCGTCAGGGGGTTCTACTGGGCACTTCTAGGCTACTTCCAACTTGCGAGGCTGTCGCCTTAAATATGATCTAAGAGGATGGAGCGTGGACAATACCACATCAATTCTGCCCACATCCCACTGATCACTTCTATGGCCCAAACCTAGCAGCAAGCGTGTCTGGGAAACGTAGTCTGGCTATAAGCCTAGGAAGAGAAGCCTTAGCAAGACTGTGAACACATTGTATTGTCTCTACCGCGCCAATATATAAGTGTTCCCAATGAGGTACTAGGCTATTTGCTCCTTACAGATATGGGTTGTCTAGTATATTTCTATCCCTCTCCTGGAAAGCACTAATCACATTTTAACTGACTCTTCAATTCTGGACCCACAGGAAAAGACCATCCTCTGTTACTTCATGCTGCAGGGTGACTAGCACATGATATCATCTCTCTGTCCCAGTCTCCTCTCTAATTTTGTAATATGTTCCCTAGAAAGGATTGGGTCATCTACTGACTTTAGACTTTACATGTGGATACAAACTTTGACCTTTAAACAGCGGATGCTGTTCAGACAGAGAACGGAGCTACGGGGAAGTCTGAGAGGCAGAAGAGTAGAGCAGAAATAGTCCTGGACTGGGAGTCAAGACAGAGGTCTTTTAATTTAGGGAGCCGAGATGTATTGCAGTGGCCAGAAACACAGGAATCAGGGTCTTATTAGCTGAGTAGTCTTCACATGAAAAATGAAGACTTACTTCATAGGTTTGTTGTAAGCGTTAAATTAAATAGTACAAATAAAGCAATTAGTACAATACTTGTTGCAATGTAAAAGACTAACAAATGGTAATTATTTTAGTTGTTAATTCTGTTACATTGATTTAATTTTCCTGTTTTGTACAGTGATGTACCTCCAGTGCCTTGGAAAAGTGCTGGCACATAGCAGGGGCTCAATAAATACGTGTCCAATGAATGAATAAATGAACTCTCAGCCCTGTCAAGGACAGACAATGCGATCCTGAGCAAATGACTTCATTTGTTCTGTCTGGGCCTCTGACTGTCCTGCCGTAAATAAGAGCACGAGCACAGCATGATCCGGTCCCTCCCAGGACCAGATACCCTGTCAGCAGAGGAGTCCTGCCCACCAAACAGGCAGCACTGAGGGACAGAAGGAGAAATGAGCTCAGCGCTCCGGACCAAAGGAGGGTGGGCATTGGTGGAGGACTCGAGAGACAATGCCAAGACTGCGGCAAGAGGGTCTGCACATCTCTCCTTAGAAGGTAAGGCAAGCATTACGGCCTGAACCCAGTGCTTTGTACCCCCAAACCTCCTGCTTCTGTGGCTCCCCCAGGGTTAAAAGAAGTGGTTGCAGAACTGCAGTGGGCTTTCCCCAGCCCCAGGTTCCTGGCTGTCTGTCCAGGAAACCTCCAAACACAGAGCTTGGGCACTGCCCAGCGCTAAGTCACCAGAGCCTGGGGCATGAGACCGAATATGTGACCTCATTCACTCATTAACTATGATGAACTGGGCACCTTTCTGAGCGCTGGGGCATAATTAGCAGTAAACATAATAGCCTGTGCCCTCCTTCCATTCAAGTCTGGGAAACAAACACAAACCAGGTGATCAATTTCAGGCGGTAATAACTGCCACAAAGGAAAACAAAGCAGCCGGGGTAGTTAAGGGAGACTTGGCCACCGGGGCGTCATCCTCTCCCGGGCTAAGATTCAGGGAGGGACTGCCAACTGGGGAGGAGAGAGAAGGAAGGGGAAAAGGAAGAGAGAAAGTAGTTCGCAGAGTGGGGCGGGGGGAGGCCGTGGGGTCCCAGCACGGGCAGCGTCAGCCTGCTCTGGTTAGCCGAGCCCTGGCAGTGGCCAGGAGCTGCTGCTTCCCTGGGGCTCACCTGGGGGTCATCCCCTCTGCCTCCTAGCTTTTACCCAGGGGGCCTCCTGCCCTGAGCCTGTGACCTTGGGAGAGTCTGCCTCAGAGGCCTGGGGAGGCCTCTGAAGGAGAGAGATGGACGCCCCAAGGGTGACAGCTGAACATGAGCCCACCAGTGTCCCGAGATGACCTGGTTGGGATTATTGGTTTGCTTCTGATGAAAGAGTGAACACACAACAGCATTTCCCCTGGAAATCGAGCCCCCGCCTCCACCCCCACCCCGGTCACTTTGAGAGGACTCAGCACGCGGCTCCCCAACGCTCCCAGGCCTGCCTGTCAATGAGCTCAGGAAAAGACCTGAACTCCAGGGGTCGGTGAGTCACCGCTGCACGACACCAGCCCTGAGAGGGCAGACATGGAGGAGGACTGACGCCAGGCTGCTCTGGAGGCGCGGTGGGTGGGGTGGGGAGGACGGATGGAGGCCAGAAGGAACGGGCCGTGGCTCTAGCTGGGGTCACGTAGCTCATCCCAGAAGGCCACCTGCTGCTCCATCTCCACCTCACGTACCTAAGTCAACCTTTCAGCCTCCTTTGTCTTGAAGTCTTCCCAGATTCTCTCACCTGGATGGGAATAATTTGCTCTTTTGTTCAGTTATCAGCAAACATTTATTGCACCTTCCATGTAGCGATGGATACAGAAAACTAAAACAATCCTTTCTTTAAGAGGATCATAGGTCTTCCCTGGTGGTGCAGTGGTTGAGAGTCCGCCTGCCGATGCAGGGGACGCAGGTTCGTGCCCCGGGCCGGGAAGGACAGACAGACACACACTGCCCAGGTTCCCACGTGCCGCGACGCGGCTGGGCCCGTGAGCCGTGGCCTCTGAGCCTGCGCGTCCGGAGCCTGCGCTCCGCAACGGGAGAGGCTGCAGCAGTGAGAGGCCTGCGTACCGCAGGAAAAAAAAAAAAAAAGCATCACATTCTAGTGGAGCAGGTAAGGAAAAGAGCTTGAAGAGTGTTATATGCACGTATGTACGTATGTATGTCTATACATCTCACATATGATATTGGGAGCACATGGGAGGCCACATCATGCAGCCTGGGCTGTTTTGAGGAATGATGGGACCTGCCAGGCAGAGGGCAAGAATCCTTACAAAGGAACAAAGAGACAGGGACGAGCGTGTCCACAAGAGCAAAAATGGAGAAAGCACGGCCACCTCCTCAATCTAATGTGTTCTAAATAAACCATCAGCCATAACTTGCTTCCCCATTTTACCTTAACCGAGGGCTTCAACATATCCACCATACCCACGTCCAATACACCATCAACCATGATTGCAAGTGGCAAAATAGACGCCTATCCCCTTGTTTTCAATCTCCGTCTGATTATCAAATTTTAGTGGGGGAGGGGTAGGAGATAAGTATAGGAAGCTTTTTATTTTCTTTTGGCTGTGTTGGGTCTTTGTTGCTGCATGCGGGCTTTCTCTAGTTGTGGCAAGTGGGGGCTACTCTTCGTTGCAGTGCACGGGCTTCAATTGTGGTGGCTTTTCTTGTTGCGGAGCACGGGCTCTAGGCACGGGGGCTCAGTAGTTGTGGCTCGCGAGCTCTAGAGTGCAGGCTCAGTAGTTGTGGCACACGGGCTTAGTTGCTCTGGGGTGTGTGGGATGTTCCTGGACCAGGGCTCGAACCCGTGTCCCCTGCACTGGCAGACGGATTCTTAACCACTGCGCCACAGAGGAGGTCCCAGAAGTTTCAAATGTAGTAGAAGGTATCAAAGATGGAAGTAGGGTGACCAACTGTCCCAGTTTTAGCCCTGAAAGTCCCACATCCCTGGAAATCCTTTGGTCCTGGGTAAACCAGGGCCGTTGGTCACCCTAGAAAAGGAGACAGGAGAAGAGAGGAGAGAAAGCCAGGGCGAACTGATGTACTAAGCTCCTCGTTGAGGTGAAGGTCGGCTGTAGGTAGACAGAGAGAGGGTGTGTTTATATATGGGGAGGGAGACTCTTTTCCTTTGGAAGCATTAAACCCACCATGCCCCCAGCCCCACTGTCACCCCCGTCCTGATTCCTCCTGGGCAGTTGTCATCTGTCACCGACTTGTAGCCTCCAAACAGGCCCCCAGCAAGGCTGCACTTTTTCCTTACCTCCCACTGAACCCTTGGAGGGCACGCTGGGATTCCACGCCCTTTGGATGGTTAGAGTGCCTCTGGCATCTCCTCCCCGTTCTTGTAGCACAGGCCCCCGTGGAGTTGTCTCCAAGCAGCTGTCTTTAACCCGTTCCCGTTCAGCACGCCAGCCCACTCTCTGCACACAGCGCCCCCTTTGCTCACCTCCTGCCCCACCCCCCATTGCAGCCTTGAATGCTGAGAGGGGTGCAGGGCGGCTTACACTACGGACAACGTGACTCTGCATCTTCCCTTCTGAGAGGAGACCTCTAACAGCCCACCCCAGCCAAGGCAGGGGCAGGAGGAGTAGCAATGTTGTTCCACTGATGCCACGCGTCCGCCAGACCCCACGTCTGCCCGCGCGCCACCAGTCACGCTCAGTGCCGCCTCTATTGCGAGGTTGCTCGTGAAAAGCCCCTGTGTTGTGGCTCCCAGCTCCAGCGAGGTCCCCGATACAAGGTCTCCATTCATGTCAGGCTGGCCCTCCTCGGCCACACAGGGAGCCCCTGCTCCCTGAGGAAAGCTGCCCGGGGTAGGGGTACAGGGTGCATCTTCCCCCCCCGATTTCCACAAAGGCCCAGCACACACTGCCCAGGTTCCCTCCCTCCCTCTGCTGCCACCTGCCATCCACCACCTGGGAAATCCTCTGAGCAGCAGGGCCCAGGAGCACACGCCAGCCAGTGGGCCTCTGGGGAGCCCATCCCTCTCTGTCAGCAGCCATCCAAACTCCGGGCAGCCAAGACATGTCAAGGAAAGGATGGGCACAACAGAGCATACAGAAGCAACTTCCTTTTTTCCTCTTCCAATGAGCAAAGAGAAGAGAAACTGCTGTCTGCAAGGTACCTACCCCTACAGACCGAATGGAGTCAGTCAGATCTGAGGAATGGGGTTGCTGGTCGGGGCCATATCAGTTAGGGAGCCAGCTGATGGGTTTTTGAAGCTCATGCAGCGTGGTGAATCCCGTACTACTGAAACCAAGCAGAGGCTGTGAGGCCCTCCAGGGTACAAAAGCCTTTCCGTGTCCCCTGTTTCTTGTTTGTAGAAAAAAAGCTCCAGCTTCCTAGACTTTCCCTGAATTCCAAAAGGCAGATTCAAACAGTTACTAATTAGGGGAGGGAAGAAACGTAGAAACAAAGGAAAAGTTGTCAGGAAACAATCATGCAGCTTGGGGCAGGGTCCTGGTTCCTCCTCAAGAGATATACAGGATGATCTGATACAAACATCTCTGAGTTCTTCTACGGGAACTACGGCCCCCAACCAGGTGGAGGGTGACAACTTTAGGCTGAGCACAAGCACATGGACCCCAGACTAGTCGGAACCAGAAGGCTGATGATGACATTCCTGGAACATCACCCTGGTACCTACCCACCAACCAATCTGAAGAGTCACACCACCTGCAGCCCTCATTCCAAATCCGTCTTTAAAAACTCTTCCCTGAAACCCGTGAGGGAGTTTGGGTCTTCTGAGCATGAGCTGCCCGTTCTCCTTGCTTGGTCCTTGCAATAAACCTTTCTCTGCTCCAAATTCCGACTTTTTGGTGGGCCTCACTCACTGTGTGTCAGGCACATGAACTTGGGTTCCACAACACTACACTGCAGAGCATTCATGCCGTGGTTCTCAAACCGGAGCGTGCAACAGAATTATCTAGAGGGCATGTTATAACACAGATTGCCAGGCCGGCCTCCGGTCCCTGGCGCATTAGGATGGGGGTAGGGCCTGGGCATCTGCATTCCTAACAAGTTCCCAGGCAATGCTGATGCTATGGTCAGGGACCTCACTTTTTTTTTTTTTTTTTTAGGGACCTCACTTTGGGAACTATTGGGAGAGGGTTTCCCCTGACCTCAAGGAAGTTACCAATAATTTGAGGCCAATATACCCCTGAGTTCCCAAAGACAATTCCAAAGCCAAAACTACCATGAATACAATGCAGGGCTCTGAGGCGGGGTCTGTCTGACACCAAGTAGGGAGGTGGGGCTGGTCAAAGAAGCTTCCTAGGGAAAAGTGACTCAAGCGAGATGGTGAATGTGATAGCGGTGAAGAAGGAGCAGGGAGTCTGTGAAGTACCATATTGAAATGGGAGTTGCGGGGAGGAGAGGAAGGGAGGTGTCCTCCATGTTGGACGGGATAAGAGTCAAGGGGTGAGAACACTGCTTAGGGCGATGGGTGGGATAAAGGGTGGGCGAGGGCAGCCATATTGAAGGACAATGGGCGGGGTGAGTTGTAGAGGCTAGGAAGAGGGGACCCTTGAGTGCCATGCCAAGACCCCTGGGCCAGGTACTGTGGTCAGAGAGTGCTGCTGTGGGTCTTAAAGTTGCCATTGGCGTGACCAAGCCAGTGCTTGAGGAAAGTTATTCTGGCACCCAGCAGGGAGCAAGGGGAGCCTGGGCAAGTCTACCAAGCTGGTAGGTCAAGGCAAGCAATGAGCGAGGTAATTTCGCTTATCGTGTCATGTGATAACTGGTGTGGTCCTACGTGGGTTGTGTAATCCAAAGTGTTATCACTACCAACCCTTCCTCCAACAGTTATCTGTGGGTTGTTATTTTTTCTGTTTTTTTCTCACTTTCTGAGGGATCGCAGTGACCCCCAAAGAACCCAGCATCCTACCAGGGAGGGAGGCGAGGTTGGTGTTAAATAAACAGGTAGTGAGGGCTGGCAGGCGGTCGCCCAAACTTCCGGGGTCCCCAGAGCATTGACTATCACGCTCTGTCTCAAAGATGTTTTAAAATGAGAGCTCCCTGGGCTCCTTCCCAGTTTTTCTTTACTCCCTGTAATGTTCTGGAAGCTTATTCCCATCCATTCAGCCTCCAGAGAGGAAGGAGAAAAGAGCCCCGATCCAAATGAGGGTTCCTCTTAAAGGCCTCGGTCAGAAAGTGAAAATGTTCCCATTGCCCTGGAGTGGGTGGGGTGCGTCGTCCCTTTGACCCGCCATTAAGGTGGCTATGGACGAGGGGGGCGGCCAGGCAGACACTGGTCTGCCCAGTGGAAGCCACTCCCCAGGCCCATCCTACCATCTGGGTTCACAGAGGTATCTTCTTACAGGAGCATGAGAACAGGAGGCTGAGCAGGGAGATTCATAATTTCCTTTCTCCTCAGATACAAGCTTTTAGCGAGTGGGCCGCAGGCCAGGAGGAGAAAGCCGCCATCCCCATCAGCAGTGCCCATGGAGCTGAGCCAGAGGGTGGGGGAGATGCTGTTTGAAGGAGACGCTTTGGAAATTCCTCACATTTTTTGGCCTTTGTCTCTGGGCATTGAGATGAAGATCCCTGTTTGACTCTGAAAGAGCTCCCAGTCTCTCCTTTGCATTCAAAAGGAAGATCCTAGCAGAGAGCAGAAAGAATTCGGTGGCTGTTTTCTCATCTCAAAGACCACCTGAGTCATTTGGGGGTAGGGGGTACAGCGGGGGAGACCGGTTTTATTTTGCTGCTTCTTCACCTCATTTTCCTCTCACACCTCTGGCCCCGGCCCCAAGCCGAGGTCATCAGTGATGTCAGTATATGGTGCTACTTTCTGAGAAGAGCTGTCCTCCAGTACTCTGGGTTCTCAGGGAGCATCAAAGGCACCTGTGCGCTGGCAGAGACAACTGGGAGACAGGATGCCTGGGTCCTGACGGCTCTGTCAGACCTCAAGCGAACCATTGTGGACTTGATGTCACATTTCTCCCACCTCCCAACACAGAGAAGAGTTTGGCCTTGTCCTCCCACTTCCCATCCCCAGAGTGGTGAGGGCACCAACGGGGCCAGTCAGACCACGTTCAGTGTAAGAACAGCATTCGCAAGGGACAGGGACACGATGGCTAGGCTCCATCAAGAGATTAGCCGGAAGCCCCCTTTGGCTCGTGATTTCAGACTCCACGTACGGAGGTCCAGCACGGTTTTGGTAGTTGTGAACAAGATCCCTCCGTTATCAGTTCGAGATCTGTGTCCTTTCATTCCTCCACTGAACTGGCGCCCCTCTCCCACCAGATGCTTTTGCATCCAAATGAACTGATTCACAAGCAGCTGGGGAGGAGAGGAGAGTGGGGCTCCGTGCTGTGACTCATCCCACCTGCCCCTGAACGCCATCACTTGCCTTTCTCCGCTCACTTCTTTCCTGATTCCAGGACTCCAGATCGCCTATGCTCTGAAGCACTTGAGTCACCATACCCCTTTTGTGACCAAAATGAAGGCTTCATCAAGGGACAGCTGGCCCAGAAGGAGGGGAGACTCTGCAGATAAAATGAAGCAGAAATTTCTTTGACAGTATTTTCTCAACCAACCCCTCTCAGAGACCCCTGGACCTGTTGTCAGGTTTTGTCCTCACCAGCCCTCCCCCACAGACCTGGTCTTCCTCTAAGAGGGAAAAAACAAAAACAAAACCTAAGTTAAGGGCAGCAGCTGTTGGTAAATGAGTTTGTCAGGTCACCACCAACTCACTGCATGACCCCAGGCAAATCACTTAAATCTCTGAGCATGCATTTTCTCCTGTAAAAAATAAAGGATTGGACAAGAAGACCTCCAAGATCCCTTCCAGACATGACAGCCCAAGTGTGAGCTCCACATCTTACCACAGGGACAACTCACCCTCTTCTCCCTTCCGCTGTTCAGGTGCTGGGCCTCCCTCCAGGACTGGCTGTGGCTGGAATCCAGTATCTAATTCCTTCATGATCTCAGTCCCTATATGGGTGGCTGCATAGTGAGAACCACGGGCAGAGGACAGCCGCCCTTCTGTGCAACGTGGGCTCCCTAACCAAACTGACAATTTCTCCAGACACTGAAGGTATCACAGTGTTCCGCAAGGGGGTCCCTTTCTGAGCGCTGGGGCCACAGACTAAACAGACACTTGGAACTCATCTGGATTCTGGCAACTTCTCCAAAAGCCTGTCTACACCTGCTTTTTGGGGTTGTGTTTTTTTGCTTTTCAACTTTGAGGGACGTATCTTCCTATGAAAAGGGATTATACCGAATCACCCAGCCCTATCACTCACCCTGTCCTCTCCTGAAAATGAGTTCAGCGACTGCTTTACCTCCTGAGCACCCAGAAAGATGGTTCTTTTCTTCTTTTTGTGCTGGACAGCCTCGCCCTCCTGTGTGCCGTGTTCGCTTCCACCACACTTGAGCCACAGGCTGTCTTCAGAGCTCTCCTTGTCTCAGCAGGTGTGAGTGTGCCGCTGTATGTGTTGTGTCTCTCTGTATGTATCTCTCTGGGTATGTGTCTTTGGAGATCTCTATCTCTACCTCACTATGTCTGTCCGTGTGTACAGATGATCCTGATACTTCAGTAGATGGATCCTATTTTCTCCTTCCATTGGCCGCCGAACTTCTCATGTTTTTCTATAGGTAACAGATGGTGGCTGGTCCCCCGGGGGGCAGCTTCTGTTCTAAATCTGTCTTCCTGGAGGTCAGAGTGAGCACAGCCAACCTTCAAAAACACATGTCTAGGGGGTGAGGGGGAGGAATTGGGAGCTTCGGACTGACACACATGCACGATTGGGACTATGTATAAAATAGATAACTAAATGAGAACATGCTGTAGAGCACAGGGAACTCTAGTTACTGCACTGTGGTGACCTAAATGGGAAGGAAATCCAAAAAAGAGGGTATATATGTATACGTATAGCTGACTCATTTTGCTGTGCCATAGAAACTAACACAACATCATAAAGCAACTACACTCCAATAAGAATTAATCAAAAAAAAAAAACACATGTCTAACACCAGAAGCATTGGTGAGCGATGTACATTTCACCAAAATCTCAGTGGGATGACAGAGATTATATCACACATCACAGCACACCACAAAATTCGATCAAGCCTCCTCATTAGACATCTTTAGACATCTTGTTCTCTCCCCAGAACTCTTCTGAAAGCATCACTTTATCGTGTGGCTCACACTGGGCGGATGAACAGATCTCCGAAGACCTCCTATAATTGCAGCTCCCTTTAAAGATGCCATGCTGCCCCACATGAGCTATGGTAGGTGGGCTACAGCTGATTGGACCCAAGGGTGAGCACCTGACCAGGGGCTGCCTCTCTATTGGTCAGCCAGGTGTCTTATGAGATAGCTTAGGCCTAGGGCTAGTGATACTTGAACCAATCAAATGCATCAGCTTAGGGAGTTGGGATGCGACACAGAGGGGGAGCCAAGTGGTTGTCTGTGAGAGAAGCGGAATGACAAAGAAAAGCAAGGACCGAGAGAGAAATCATTCCGTCAGTGGCAGCAGAGCAGAGTCGGATCAATGCTCCTGCTGGTAAGAAGCTGCAGATGCAGGGCTATGCACACTGTGTCCCCAGTACCTACCTCACAGGCCCTCAAGCCACAGTGGTTTCCTGATAAAGCTCGTTAAATGGGGCTGTATGTGCTCCTGAAACACCTCTGCGCCCTGAACCACATCCCATGTGTTTTCGCACAGGTTAGGTGTGCTGCTCGTGGGATTTCAGGTACCCTTCCTAGAGTCGCAGTCTGTGAAACTGAGGCCCCGAGGGAAGTGTGATTTCCAGATCTGAGGCTGGGAGGGAACATAACCGAGAGGCTTTCCTTTCCCACCAGGCCCATCTCAGACCCTCAGTGAGGACAGTTATCGCCCCTGGTGCCCCGTCAAGAGAAATCCCAGCTCTCTCTCTCTCTCTCTTTGGGTGATGAGGACCATTCTCAAGCACCCATTATTTTGTTGGGTCCCCTGAGTCCACTCCACCCAATGTGCTCCGCTCCGACTGGGCCATACAGTTCGAGGGGAGTGAAACTGGAGAAGAATGTGTGGAAGTTTGTGGCTTTCATCTCTTAAACAAATAGCAAATTCCTTGGGCTGCTGCTGCTGGAATCAAACAATGATGTATTGGGGGGAGGCTCTACAGCGTTACCTTAGCAACACCCAGGCTGTTTTCAGGCAAGGTCTAGTAAAAGAGGAAGGAGAACAAAAATAATAAAGGGACGAGTCTGGATGGGGTCCAGGAATGGGGGTCTTTTGGCTGAATGTGTTTTGTGCTCCGCCGTGTTTACAGGCCTGCTTTCAGCTAAGTTTCCTCTGGGCTCCCCCAGTGCATTCCACCGTCAGTGAGGCTGTCCACTAGAATACTAATGTGAGGCTAAGAAAAGACAGTGTGCCACGTGAGGAGCGGGTTAGGAAGGGAAAGACATCACAGCTGGGACCACCTAAGTGGGAAGTGACACGTGTGAAGCCCTCCAGGCTGGCTCTTGAAGTCATGAAGGTCATGGGAGAAAGAGGGCGAGGTTCTTCAAAGGTGACCAACGCTTGGGCCTTAGGCAGAGCAGAGGCCTGAATGGTGGCAATCCATCAGACCCTTGCTACTCACAGCGTGGTCCATGGACCAGCGGTAGAGGCGTTACCTGGGAGTTTGACAGAAATGCAGAACATAGGGCTGCCCCAGGCCTACTGACAAGGGTCTGCCTTTTTACAAGCCCCAGGTGGTTCATGTGTTCACTGCTGTTTGAGAAGCGCCAAGCGGGACCTAAGTCTTGTCTCTCCCAGGTTCCTGCAAATCTGTCACTGCCTTTGTCATGTCACAGCAGACTACCACCCACACAAAAACAGGCATATCCAGTTTGCTAATGATGCATTTTGGTGGGTGTTTTTTTTTCATGATAGATCCATTTGAGATCTAGAAAGCACTTTAATACTCTATCCTTCTTCAAATGATCAAGAGAAATAGCAAGTCCTGTATTTACAAAACCGATGAAAATCACCATGTAATAATCAGTGGGTGCAGAACAACCGCACAGATACGTGTTTCCAACTTTTTCCACCAAGATTCTCCAAGGTAAAAAAAGGCTCGTACAAATCCCAGAAGGACATAGAGGTGGCAGCACAACTGCCAGAGATGGTACAACGACTTACCACTGAAGCTGGTGATGGGACACAAGGGGAAGGAGGGGCGGAGTCCTCGAGAAAAGAACCCTGTTTAACGCAGGCGGCTCTAGTCCGTGGTCGACCTCTTGTACCGAAACCGCGCCCCGAAGTCGTTGCTGCAGGTCACAAAGCCGGGGTTGGTGGGCAAGTGCATGATACAGTGCACGATGTTGTTGTGGCCCAGGGAGAGCAGGTTCCGGCGCTCAGCCATTCTTTTTTTTTTTTTTTTTTTTGTGGTACACGGGCCTCTCACTGTTGTGGCCTCTCCCATGGCGGAGCACAGGCTCCGGACGCGCAGGCTCAGCGGCCATGGCTCACGGGCCCAGCCGCTCCGCGGCATGTGGGATCCTCCCGGACCGGGGCACGAACCCGCGTCCCCTGCATCGGCAGGCAGACTCTCAACCACTGCGCCACCAGGGAAGCCCGCTCGGCCATTCTTGAGTCCCAGCAGCAGAGGCTGATGGTCCTCTAGTCAGGCAGCAGCACGCAGTCCTCCGTGTGGTTGAAGACGGACTACATCCGGTGCACCTGCTGTCTGCTCAAGCCAGCACCTGTGTATCTGACCAGGGTTCGCCCTGTTGATATTTCTCAAAGTTTAGCTACAGTCGTCTTCACTTGACAGAATGTATTTTGAATTTTTGGAAAAATTGGCAAAACAAACTTCAGCATCATTGTGTGCTTTCTCAAAAGTTGTGATGCATCGATTTGAAACACCATCCCATAATTTGATGCAGCCGTCCTTGCTACCAGTCACATACATATTGGCACTAGGATTGTAATTAACGGAACATATGGCATCAGTGTATTGATCTTGAGGACTGCAAGAGACAAAGCACTGACATGTGTTGATATCATAAAGTCGAGGAGTAGGCTGCTGAGCCCCAACATGTGAAGTCTCTAGAAGGATGGAAGGAGATGGAGCATAACGTTTCAGCCTCCTGAATGTATCTGAAGGCTCTTTTTGCAGCTGGTTTGGAATAATCAAATAATTTAAGAGTATAATCCCTTTAACCAGAGGCGAGGATCTGTTCTGTTGGGTGGAAAGCGAGACACGTGAATTCATCCACGTGGTCGTAAAGAGTTGGAATCACTGGGTGGTTTTCCACGTTCTGCTGTGCAGTCTCGTTCATCATGCCCTCTATTGGCATGGCACTTTTGGCCAACATTCTTTCTGTGTCAAGTATTTTTATGGAAGCATCAGCAGATCCAGTAGCTATTAATTGCCCATCTCTATTATAGGTAGCTACACGACATGGTCCTTTACGGGATGTGACATAGCATGTTTTGTACTCCGAAGCCTCTGGGGACATAATCTGGACATCTGCATCAAACTCCAGGTAAATTCCTGTGCCAGGGGCAACTGTATCTGACGGACCAATTGCATAGTGAACTGCAGTATCATCGTTTTCCATTCCTTGTATTATATCACCTAGAGATACTGTTAACATGGTGGTATGAATTCTTCTGGACCTTTCTCCATGCACACAGTCGTTTCATTTCTAGTTTGATGAATGCAGGAGCTGCTCCGAGGGTGCACAGACAGACTGAGGCTTGATTTCATTGATGAGGCCATTAGCAGTGTTGATGTAGCCGTCATAGAGCAGCTGGCTAACGATCAGCTTGTAGAGCTGCTGGCGATCCTTCAAGCCCACTTTGGTTCCGTGCATCGGGGAGAAGAGGAAGATAATTTCCCTGCCAAGGGCGCGTTCTAGAGATTCGTTCACCTCCTCTGACTTTATCTCCTACGCGACAGCCCTGACGCCAAGGAACTGCTGCCTCACGGACAGACGTCAGATCCGGAGAGCACCGCGGGTCTGGCGGCAGGTTGGCGCCACCACTTCCGGGGCCTTACGGAGCAAGTGCGCCTGCGCACCGTCTCCGCTGGGGCGTGACTCAAGCCGTGGTGTTTGTTTTTTAACCCTGAGTTTTTCGTGATGATAATGACAATGATGATGCTGATGATGAAGATGACATTAGATACTGTTAGGGGTTGAATTGTGTCCCCCGAAAAGGATATATTCAAGTCCTAACCCCCAGTACCTGTGACTATGACCTTATTTGGAAATAGGGTCTTTGCAGATGAGATCTAGTTAAGATGAGGTCATGAGGGTTGCCCTAATCCAGTGACTAGAGGAACAGATTCTTCCTCTGAGCCCCTAAGGAGGAGCCAACCTGCTAACACCTTGATTTCAGCCTTCTGGCCTCCAGAACTGTGAGACACGAAATTTCCACTGTTTGAAGCCACCCAGTTTGCGATACTTCGTTACAGCAGACCTGGAAAACATAGAGAGAATTTCCTCTCTTTTTTTTTTTTCTGAAACTTTCCTTCCTTCAAGCCCTTTCCCAAACAGTATCTTGTGAACACAGAGGCAGGCTAGGCATTTTATTCAATTTTTCAAAGAAGAAAGTCCATTTGTTACGTGACGTGGTCACAGGAGTGAGGCGGTGCTACAGCTGCACCTGGCGGGCCTGTGAAAAAGAGCCCAGCCACCGGGGATGTGGGCCTCTGCACCTGTCCCTGGGCCTGGACAGCTGCCACCGCCCCCGAGGACACTGAATAAGAGGGAAGACTAGCGCCACGGGGCTCACCCCTCACCATCCCCACCATCTCCATCCCATGGGCTCAGAGATGCCGTCAGCAGGGTGTGTCCCAGCCCCGAGGTGGACGTGGCCCAAGTATGCATCTTTCTTGTTATCCTGAAGTTTGTATCCGAGTTGTCAAATGTCACCTCCTTTCTCACCCCCCCCCCCCAGTTTTATTTTCCTCACAACACTTCACACCATCCATAATGCTGCGGCTTATTTATTTAATTACTTTTATACCTCCTGTCTCCTCTATTAGAATGTACATTCTGGTCCCCAGAATATAGCCTTGCCCGTGACAGTTTCTCAATAAATAACAGGAAGAGAACCTGTTCAAAATATTACATCGTGTGCAAGTACTGACATTTAAAAGGATGAGCCGGGTCCATACACAGTCCACGGAAAGGTGGCCGTGATATTATTGAGGTGAGCGAGCAATTGGCACAGGGATACACATCGTGTGCTTCTGGTTTTGAATATATATCACAAATACATACCGCTGTTAGCTGTGGCTACCTGTTGGAGGTGGGGTTGTAGGGGAGGGGTGAGAGCCGGGAGCCTGGGACCAGGGCCGGCTGAAGGAGGTGGGCCATAAGGCAGTTGCTTGTGGGGACAGAGAATTTGCTGAAGCCACAGGAGGGACATGCAGGAGGGAGACCAAGGACAAGTCATACCTCCAACGCCAAGGGCCAAGGGCCACCCGGGCCACAGGTCAAGGGCTCTCTCCTCTCTTCCATTCCTGGTGCCATTGAATTGTGAGAGCCCGGGGAGGGTGGCAGCTGGTAGGAATCTACAGAGAGAACAACCCTTCTGCTCCTACGTGACGCAATAGAGGAGTCCCCAAGGACTGTTAGACTGTTTGCTGGAAACCAATAATGGAAGTGATGACGAGTGGGTGGAGCTGCCCCTTGAGCTGTGGGGTGAGGGTAGTCTGGTAGGTGGGTTAGAATAGGAGAGAGAGTGTAACCAGGGGATATGCTGAAAGGGCCAGCCAGGAGCGGCCACCACCCTGGCTTATCTTTCTACCCACCACGTCCACGATGAAGGGCACACACACCCATGCACACGGCCGGGAGTGGGCAGGGGGCGGGGGGAGGCGTCTCTCTGCTTCTCTGTCACACAAAGAAGGAGAAGCAGAGGTTCCTGCCCTCAAGGAGACTGCAGTGTGACAGGAGCTTTAAAAGTCCAACGCAAGCTCCCCCACCCACTGCCAACTAGTTGTAGAAAAAAAAATCACCCCTGCTGCCTTCTCCTCCCCTCACCCCTCTCCAAATGGCAACTCTTTTAGGAGTGCCACCCACAAATTTTCGACACTTAGCCAAACTGCTCTTCCTTATACAAGCCCAGGCTCTCCTGCCTCTGGGCCTTTGTTCAGCTTCTAGCCGTTTCCTCTGAGTAAAGGACACCTCCCTCCTGCTTCCCGCTGGTCTCCGTGGTCCAGACAGAGGCAGCTGGGGCTCCCCCTTCAGCCAGCCCTGAGGAGGCCTGTGCATAGCGCCAGCCTGGATTCTGACCTTAGCTCTGTTGCACTGGTCCCTAAACCTCTTAGCCTCCATGTCATCATGCGTAAAGCGTTAGCACGGGGCTCCCACTAGGAGTAAGGCATCGGCACATGTAGAGACCACCCCTGGTGCCAGGAGCAGAAAGGGCGGGGTTGTTATAGCAGCACACTGGGCATCGTGGAGAAAATAAAGACGAATGAGCCGAGGTTGCACCCACCTACCAGAAGCCAGCTGTCTGCTTGAAGAAGTGAGACAGGCCTGCAGGGAGAGAAACAAGGAGCGAACATTAGTAACGACTCCGGGCAGCACCTTGGCCTCACGTGCCCTCCGCCCGGACCCAGCCTTGGCTGCAGCACCAGCCTTGCCCAGGTGGCATCTGACAGCACCTGTCAGAGGCACCTGTGACCATTCTGCCCCAGGGCTCCTCTGTGACCAGGGCAGGCCCTCCGGACACTCCCACAGGTGAGAAGCTAAGCTTGGCCACAATGGGGGAGGGGAGCTGCTTGATAAATGCTGTCCTCTTGCTCCTGGGGATAATTCGGAGTCCCATTCCGTGTGCTCCTCGGAGGCTCCCAGCAGGACGGAGCCCCCGCTGCCACAGCAGGGACCAGCCTGAAAACTCATCCTTGGATTGGCCTGTCCTCATTCCCCATTCACTCTTTTCAATCCCCCACTCCTGTGCTCTGAGATCACTTGCCAAAATGCACCACCCAGCTCCAGGTCTCAGGTTTTCCCAGAGGGACTGAGGTTAAGATAACAGTGCAGCGGCTCAGGGCACAGCTTGGGGCTGCGAGCTGGGGCAGCTTCTCCCCTTTCCCCAGGAATGGCACCTGTTCATCTTGTCTCAGTGTATTAGTCAGGATGTCCAGAGAAATGGAATCCATAGGATATAGGATGTATATGGAAGAGGAGATTTATTATACGAATTGGCTCAAGCCATGATGGAGGCCGAGAAGCCCCATGATCTTCTGTCTGCAAACTGTAGAACCAGGAAAGCTGGTGGGTAATTTAGCCTGAGGCCGAAGGTCTGAGAATGGGGGTGGGCGGATACAGATGGCCCAAGTCCTGGTCTTAGTCTGAAAGCCTGAGAAGCGGGAGCGCCTGTGTCCTGTGTCCAAGGTCAGGAGAAGATTGATGTCTCAGCTCAAGCAGAGACAGCAAATCCGCCACCTTTTTGCTCTCTCCAGGTCCTCAGATGGATTGGGTGATCTCCACCCACACTGGTGAAGGCATTTTCTTTTCCTGAGTCTACTGACTCAAATACTAACCTGCCAATCTCTTCCAGAGACATCCTCACGGGCACACACCGAAATACAGTTTTACTAGCTCTCTGAGCCTGCCTCAGCCCAGTCACTCTGCTACATAAAATTAACTACCACACTAGGGGTTGCTGTGAAGGTCACACTAGACAGATGGGTTAGCATAGAGGTTGAGGACACAGTCTCTGGAGCCAGGCTCTCAGATTCTTCAACTTGTGTGTTACTTAGAAGTTACTTAACCTCTCAGTACCTCGGTCTCCTCAAATGTAACACGAGGATGGTAATAATTGTGCTCACCTCCTATGTTGTGAGGATCCACGGAAGTAATACATGCAAAGTATCTAAAACAGTCTCCACCTATTAAGATAGTGTCTCCAAAGCGAGAGAGAGGCATGGACATATATACACTACCAAACGTAAGGTAGATAGCTAGTGGGAAGCAGCCGCATAGCACAGGGAGATCAGCTCGGTGCTTTGTGACCACCTAGAGGGGTGGGATAGGGAGGGTGAGAGGGAGGGAGACACAAGAGGGAAGAGATATGGGAACATATGTATATGTATAACTGATTCACTTTGTTATAAAGCAGAAACTAACACACCATTGTAAAGCAATTATACTCCAATAAAGATGTAAAAACAAAAAGATAGTGTCTCCAAAACACTTTGCAGAGTGCCTGTCACTTTGGAAAATGCTAGATAAAGATAAGCAAGTTTAAGGTTAGTACAAGAAAACCTAGAAAAATGTTTTTGTGACTTAGAAACCAGAAAGGACATCTTAAAACTTCAAAAGCACACACCACAATTTAAAAGATTGGTTTTGATCTTGACAGCATCAAAATGAAGGATTCATTGCCATTGAAGGATACCAGGAACAAAATTCATAGATGGAGGACAGAATGGGAGGAGGTCTAAAACTGACATAGATTTTATTCTAATTCTAGGTATCCTCTGATATCAACAATATACAAAGGACTTCTAGAAATCAGTGAGGAGGGGGCTGCAGTCCCACCAGGAAACAGGCAACAGTGTGGACAAACTATACAGAAAAGGAAACCCCCAAAGTTCAGAAGCACGTGAAGCATGCAGTGGTGGGTAACAGAGACACACAAGCTGGGAATTCGAGTGGGGCCGCCCTTCTGGAGAGCAGTGTGGCAGTGCACGGCAGGCCCTGGGCTCGGGCCGCTGGGAATCCAGCCCGAAGGAGATCTCACCCAGGTCTGTGGGGTGCCACACTGACCACTCACTGCAGTGTTCTCCCCTGCAGGGCGAAGGGGCGGGAGGGGCTGGATTGACCCCTGTTGACTCTAAGTCTATACCATGCTTCGTCAGTATTTGCTGCTGCTCCTGCGGTCTAATCCGGAGGCACAAAAAAAACCTGCAGTGGAGAGGGAGGGGGGAAGGAGCAGAGCACACGTGGTCGGTGCCTGGGGGCAGGGCAGCCGGAGGAGGCCCGGTTTTGAAGCCCGGGTGCAGGGGGCATGGCGGTGCCCTCAGGAAAGTCGAGAACCGGGGCACGAGGCCTAGTGTGACCATATGGGTGTGAGGTCCTGTCAAGACGGGGGTGGAGGACTGCGTGATGACTGGGGTCAGCAACACTGTAGCGCATACTTGAAAGCTGCCAGGAGAGTGAATCCTAAAGGTTACCTGGCTAAAGTGATGGATGGTAGCTAGACTTACTGTGGTGATCATTTCACAATGTATACAAACACCTGAATTGTTACCTTGGACACCTGAAACCAATATACCATTATATGTCAATTACACCTCAATTGAAATGTTAAAAAAGACAGCCCTAGGAAAATGTGTCTGCAGCAGTTCAGACCAGGGAGTGAGGGCCCTGCGGGATGGAGCTCAGGCCTCTGGGGAAGCCCAGAGAGGACTCCTAGGGTGAGCGTGCAGAGCCTGGGCCCGGCGCCCCATGCTCGTCCTAGGGGCGTTTCAGTGCGATGGTGGCAACCCAGACCACACGGGCCTCCTCCCGTGATGAGCTGTGAGGGGGCATCCGTGCACGATGGGCAGCTCTGGGGTGTGAGCCGGTGGAGGGCAGCGGGCAGAGGGCGTGGGCGAGGATGGCTCCAGCCAAACGTCCCGCTCAGCGTCTGGGAGCTGATCCTTCAAGGACGAAGGTGCTTTCTGAGGTGGAGAGGATGGGCAGGCCCTTCCACAGAGAGGAAACTGTCTGAACAGGGACTCAGAGACAGGAAAACCCACACCTGTCAGAAGAGACGGGAGGTCCCTGGGAGGGCAGGCTGGCCAAGGGGGCTCGAAGGGCTTGAGCTGAATCCTGAAGGCCTCCCGGGACATCCTGAGGAGTCTGGACCACGTCCCGTGGAGCTGAGAGCCTCTGCCCCCACAGGGCAGTGAAGGCTCAGCTGCGCTTTCACGAGGATGGGGAGTGGGGCGAGGCCGGGCCAGGAGACGGCTCCACTCTCACCTCGAGCACGCGCTGCGGCACACCCGTGCACTGCACACACCACCCCCAGACCCGCACTGGACACACACACTCACGTGCATCACACCCACCCGTCACACTCACTCCACACCCACAGCCACACAGCACCCACACGTGCACATACCCACCACGTCACACGCACCCACACGACACACCACGCGGGCACTGAGCCTCCAGTAAATGCAGGTGGGCACCTGACCCTTGAACAACCTGAAAGCGTAAAACGTAAAAAGCCTGCCGTCCCTGGGGCTGTTGTCGGGCATTCAGACCCTGAATGAGGTCTGGAGCTCCTGAATTTGGGGTGACCTCAGGGAACTCCGGTCTCCATCTCCCATCTGAGCCAGAGGGACTTCTGTCTGCCGCCCGGGGAGAGACTGGGCCGGGCCGCGAGGTGCCCCCTCCCCAGCTGGGGCCGCGGCCGCTGGTCCTCTTCCCACCCCCTGTTCTCCCTCTGATGCACTTGGCACCTTCCCGTCTCAGAGGACACGGGCCCCAGAGGGCCCTCTCTCGCCAGTCTCTCAGATAAGCCGGATTATCTGTCCATCTGCTGGCCACTGACCTCTTTTTCTTCTTAGGGCTCTCTTCCTGAAATAACCCGGGGTTATCTTGGCTGCCAGAGCACGCAGGCCTCCTCACAGCCCCCCTCCCAGGGAGAGTGGCCGCTCGTCCCGGGCAGCTTTCAACGCCTTTCATCCAGGCCTGAATTCCACACACTATTAGGCCAGGCTGCAGACCTTCTGGGAAGGGCCGGCACATCCGCCCCCATCAGACACCACGACTGCAGCCCCGGCTCTCGCGAGAGCACAGGTGGCCTCTCCCTCCCCCCGGGGGAGGGGGTGGCCCTGCTGCTCCTTGGTTCTCTCACCCCAGCCCCCCGGGCAGCTGGACCCTTGTCCTGTAACCCCAGTCATCTGCTCAGAATTGGCAGACCCAAGGCCAAGCTCATCCTCTGCTTGAATCCAAACCTCCCATCTCGGCCACATTTCCATCCACTCAGTCATGGCAAAACTTCCTGAGACTCCTGGATTAAAATCTCAGGCGCAGTCCAGCACCCTTCCCATCCTGGCGGCACCCCTCACCAGCACCACAGCCCCAGCCCCGGCCCGCTGCCCTCGCAGGCTGGGGTCCTCGGACAGCTCCCCTGGGTTCTGGATTCCAGGACCCCTCCACGCAGCTGCCAGACTGACGTCTTCACTTAGCATTTCACCCTGGCCCGGCCCTGCTCGAGATCCTTCCGTGGCTCCCTAGTGACGGCTGCCTCAAATCTAAACATATTTTCTGGCTCAAGGTACACCTCCACTTACCTAACGTCACAGCCTGCTACTCTGGTTAGGGTTGTCTCTGCTCCTGAGAAGAGGCCAGCCCCCCCCCCCCCAGCACCCTCACACACAGGCTCTTCTGGGCCTCCATGCCTCTGCCCGAGCTGACCTGCTGACCAGCAACACCCTTCCGTAGCTCCTCCCCCTCGGCAAGACCCTCCCAGTCCCATTTTCACCAAGTCCTCTTCAATGCTTGCCAGTCATTCATTTATTCAACCAACGTTAATTGAGCCCCTACCTCAAACAAGGCGTTCGCGGACCGGCCTCCCCTCTGAGCTCTAACAGCACAAGTAACATCTGCCCCACGCCTCTGCACAGAATCCCTTGAGGTCGTGCAGGGCATCGCCATTACAAGCCTGTAGCCCTCCACCAAGTCGCGGGCTCCTTGAAGGCAGCGCCCAGTGTCCTGCTCATTGCATGTGCCCTAGACCGTGGCTCATAGACTTGGGAACATTACAAGCTGCAGGTGGTGGGTTTTTTTGTTTCTGTTTGGAGGGCTAGCACAGGATTGTCAGCTTTTTGTTTCATCAGATAAAAATGTCTTTTAATTTCCGTGATGTCATACACAAAAGCACATTTTAACACTCACAAAGTAGCGCTAGGAAAGTAGGAAGAACATTATCGCAGAATAAAGGACAATCCTAGCAGTATGGAAAAATTCACCGCATTTTTCTTCTTCATTTCAGAAATAATCTCGGAATAAAAGGACAGTCCTTTCAAAGGAAGACATTTAGGAAGCTGAAAAATTCATTGTTTCTCTTTCTTCAGTTCACAGGGGACGGGTGACTACTTTATCAATGTCCGTTCCAGTGTTTGGGAGCCCCTGTCTACAGCCCCTCACCAGGGGAGCACAGCTCAAGTGAGTGGAGTGAGGGGTTGACGTCTTTGCTTGGTTGTTGCCTGGAGAAGCCTCCGTGAGTCTCCTCTCACAAGATCCAGGCTGGGAGCCAGGGACATGGCTGGTCGGGCAGTGGTAACCCCAGGCCTTCAGTTCTGTCTCAGACACAGTGCCTGAATTTTTGCTCCTCTGTAGGCAGACAGGTATTCTTGTCACTGATTGCATGGGCAATAAAATCCTGGAACCTCAGGGGAGGCAGATGGGATGGGAGCACCTGGGGTGCTGGATAGGAGAAAAAACAAATAGGTCATAGAAACAGTCACCCACCCAATGACCTCATGGTTCCAAGCTGGTCAGGAGCAGTGCTGGGCTGAGGCCCCAGAGCCTCTGGCCTCACAGGCCTGGGATCCTGACCTCTCCCTGCCCTGTCCGAGCCGGGCTTCTTCAAGAGAGAAATACAGCCGAAACTTTCCATTTCTCAGCCCGGGACCCTCCCACTCCCACCCCGGCCACTTCCATAAAAAGCCATTGCTGCCTCGAGGGGAGAGAGAGAGAATTTTTCCAAAGGATGCCTGTGTGTATTGTTGGGAGCAGCAAGCGTTTCGGTGAACTCCAGGTCACGGCACAGCCTGACAAATGGCAGGAAGTTCGGGACTTGGGCCTGACATTTTTCGCACAAAGGCCCTACGGCCCAGCCAGGTGAGCTGGGCCTGGGGACGGACACGGGGCCACCGCCCAGCATTTCCTGCCCTTTGTTGGCCCATGTGACAGCCTTCCCGGCGCTTGAAATGGCCTTTCTTTTGTGCCTGACTCCTGTTCTTTATTTATGGAGAGGAGCGTCTCGATATAGAAACGGGTGGGCCCCGAGTCGGCAGCAGGATGTGGGAATGCAGACTGGCAGGATGCCCACCAACAGGGACAGGACCGTCGAGTTAAAATAATGTGGCCACGTACTCCCAGTAATAAGCCTGGCTGGTATTTATATGCCTGATGAGGTGTTGCACAGGCTCCGCTGGCACGTTTCGGGGGGATCGGGAGTCTGCCCGTCCATGAGCCCGCCTGTTGGCACCACACTTTGGCTCTCCTGCCTGGGCTGCCCTCGCTGATCGTGAGTCAGTTCTGCCTGGCCAGACCCTCCAAGTCAGTGTGGGCTCCTAGAAGGAAGGGACCCTTCCTTCTCCCCACAGGAAAACCTTTACTGTCAGCTTCATCGGGATTAGACTCTTCCCCAGGTAGCTGGCAGTGTGTCTGTGGGCATCGGTTCCCCAGGGCATCTCCGTAAGCTGCTGACTTTTTCTTCATTGTCATCATTTACGATGGAATTCTTTCTAAAAGGAATCACGCACTCCTGGTGCGTCGGAAGACTTGGAACAGAATTTGAGTTTTTCTTGGGAACTCGGGGTCTCGGTTAGGAACCCTGTGTGAGCAGGAGAAAGGACCCCGGGCCAGGTAGGACCAGGAGAGCTGGGTGCCGTTCCTCACCCTGCCCGGCTAGCTGTGCAACCTTAAGCAAGTTCCTTCACCTCTCTGGCTCTCGGAGATTGGCCTGAGGACACCAAGTGTTCATCTTAATTCTCATGTTCTGTGGTTCCATTTGTTTTGTACCACGTGGTCATGCAGTGATGTCAATACAAAAGTTACTGAGGTACATAAGGTCGTTTATCCCACACAGGAAATCATAACTGACTTTGAGTTCTCATCACCATTTTTGGTAGATTTCTTTCTGGTCTACCTTGTTTGAAACAAAAAGGAGGGGACTTCCCTGGCGGCCCAGTGGTTAAGACTCCATGCTTCCACTGCAGGGGGCACGGGTTCGATCCCTGGTCGGGGAACTAAGATCCCACATCCTGCGTGGGGTGGCCAAAAAAAAAAAAAAAAAAGTAGCCTAAAGGCTAATTTTAGACCACTGTTTACAGACCCACCAGTAGTAGCAACTCTTTCCCTTTCAAGTTCATGACTTCTTAATCTGCTAGAACTATGTGCAAATGAAGAATTAAGAGGTTCAGAGTAAATATACAAATGCATATGTGTACTTTATGGCATGTTTCTGATAATCAGTGACTTTTTTTTCCTTCCTTGACTATTCCAGAGGGATGAAGTTATCAGAAAGGTGAAACCTGGAACAGTGAGGTGCGTCTGTGCCTTTCCGTATATTCCTATGGTGCCTTCAGGGAACATAGCAGAAGTTCAATAAATTCTTGTTGAACCAGATAACCTCCCCTTCTACTCAAAATTCACCTAGAATAAAAGTCTGCCTACTCCAAGTTTATTTCTTTTTTTTTTTTTTGCGGTACACGGGCCTCTCACTGTTGTGGCCTCTCCCGTTGCGGAGCACAGGCTCCAGACGCGCAGGCTCAGTGGCCATGGCTCACGGGCCCAGCCGCTCCGCGGCATATGGCATCTTCTGGGACTGGGGCACGAACCCGCATCCCCTGCATCGGCAGGCGGACTCTCAACCACTGTGCCACCAGGGAAGCCCCATCCAAGTTTATTTCTGAGCTAAGGTGTGGGGGGCAAACTGGCCTGGCCTGGCTTCATGTTTGTTTGACAACATCCTACTCCCCCCGCTTCCTACAAAACAGAGTGTCCCCTCTCTTCCTCATGGCCTCCTTCTTCCTCTTACGTGGACCCCATCCCATCACTCCCGCAGAAGGAAAGGCATGAGGCACTAATTAGATTTTGCCCCTCCTCAGAGTGAGATTTGGAAAATCTGGACATTTCTAGATGCCACGCAGAGAACCTCTAGGGAGGCAGAGCTCTAAAAATGATAATAATTAACGTTTGCATAGACTTTGAAATGTACAGAGCACTTTCCATTCAATACCCCTCAGTCAGCCCCCCAGTCCTGAGGTGGTATCGCCTGCGTGTGGCGGATTAACTGAGACCAGCTGCAGCTGAGTGATTTTGCAGGATTAACTAGGAAGCCCGGGGCTTTTCCCAGTGTATCCAAACTTTTTGGTGGAAGGGCTACAGGGATGGTGAGAGCTGGCGTTGGGGGTCACCCTCTTCCAAGGGGGGAAGGACAGTTTATCTTTGAGTAGAGAGGGAGGTGAGGAGAAGGCGGGAGTGGGGGAGCACATGTCCCAAGGAAGACAAGAGCTTCCCCACTAGAATAAGGCAGTTTCTGGAGGATTCAGCACATTTCTTTGCCCTCAGGGTACACTGGGAAGAACCCGGGCTTTGGGATCAGAAGATCAGAAGACATGCGCAGGACCTTGAACTCTTCCCTTCACAGGGAAAATTAAACTCTCTGATCTCCCTGTCAATTCCGTCCTCCGCAAAAGGAGAACGGTAACAATAACAACAATACCCCTACCAATGCAACAGCGGCGGGGAGACATGCCTGCTCCCGTCCCTCCTCACAAGGTATACATGAGGATCGAGGTGAGCTGAGCACGCGGAGATGCTCTTACAACATAAACCAGAATATTCTGGCGGGTTGTCTTGCTTTCGTTCATTGCACAGATATTTATTGAACAACTACCATGCTCTGGGCTCTGAAGTAAGCCCTGAGGATTCAATGATGAAAAAAATGGTACCCATGACACGTGTCCCTGTGGGTCTGTCTACTGTACCCCTTACTGCCCCTGGTCCTGCTAGCTATGGAACAGTGCAGGCTGCCTCTTTAGGCATCAGGGTCCTTATCTGATGTGGGAATTAAGTGACTTCATTTATATGAAGCGTCTCCATCTAACACCGTGCCTGTCACAGAAGGAGCGAACACTCAATAATCATTTTCTCCAGAAGTGCCCTTTAATGTCACACCTCTCTCTAAACAAGATTAGGATTCTTGTGCCCTGAGCTGAGTCACCAGCTAAAAGACCTCCCTTTGCCCACACCACCACCCCCAGCCCCATCAATGCAAGTGAAGGCAGCCCTCGGAACTCTGATGCATTCGTTCAGTCTTGGTGTGTGTGTGTGTGCGTGTATGTGTGTTCTTTGTGCCTTACCGCTCCAAATAGAACACGGTTCCTGGCAGGTAGGGACTCACTCACCAGCCTCTTCGCCTCCCCCACCGGGGAACCGGAAGTGACAGGCAAGCTGTCCATCGTACCAAGTCAGTGAGAAATCCCTCCCAACTCTAGTTCTATCGACTTTCTTTCTGGCTCACTACTGAAGTGTGAAGTGTTCTGACAGCACAGCAAGGAAGTGTCAGGAAGTTCCTGCGACACTGAAGGTGAACGCAGGATAATTTAATAATCTAAGGAACATCCGCGACTCTGTTTTCTCAGACACAACGCGTCCAGGGGTAAAAATGGGCCACAGAGACTATAAACGGGCCAGTATTTTCCTGGCTCCCTGCTCCCAGGACCCACCCTCCTGGAGTCCCCGTCTATAACTAGGGAGCGTGCCATGTGAGAACACAGCTCTGCAGTCTGGCCACCCAACATCCTTACCACCTGCCCTGGTGCCGGCCCAGACGGCACCTTTGTGCTAATTAGGAGAGGGCCCTCATGTTCTGGGCAGGTCACGCCCACACCGGCTTAACTTATCTTAACTTAACTTAACTTCCTGCCGTGATGGCCGCTACTCCATGCTGTTGATGCTGCTGCAGACCGCGCTGCTCTCTGCCCGGATGGAGCCTCTGGCCATCGCAGCCTGGGCCACTGATGCTTCCTGCTCTCTCGGTGCCTAGCGTCTCTTTTTGCCTTTCTTTTCTTTGTGATTCAGCCCCCTCTGTATGGGAGCTGGGCCACAGCACAGCCTTGGAAACAGATATCTGTTGGCCTCAGAATTGAAACTTCTCTCTGGCCTTGGCCTGTTGTTGTAGAACCTGAGAGATGTGCATGATTCTATCCTCCCTTAGGACGAGCTTCCTGCCAGGAGGCTCCCGGACTCTCACGCAGGTAAAGGCCTCTCTTTATTCAACCTGGGTCCTAGTGGAGACCCAGTCTGACTACCGGCAAAGCCAGGCTCAGAGTCGCTAGGGCTTTAGTCTAACTGCCTTCCATGCCTGCAGACCCACCTGTAGTGCCTCTGTTGAATCCCTACTGTGATAGATAGGTCCTCCTGGGGGCATCCATATGATCTTTTAAATTGCTTTCACTGCTAGAAAGTTCTTCCTGTGTTCATTTGACACATCTTTATAGAAGCCATTCCTAAGTCCCAGGCCCAGCCCTTTATTCTGGGGACAGGCCAGGTGGGGTCTCTGCTCACACAGAGCTTAAGTTTAAGTTGGGTGGGTGGGGGGGGAGGTAGAAAACACAGAGCATACAAATGATAATGAGATGGTTGAAGAAAACCGAGCTCCACAATGAGGAAACTCCAGGGGGCAGAGGGTGGTGCCTCTGAGGATCTTCAGGGTAGAGACCTGGGGACCAGAGGGGTCAACCACGGAGATGGTGAGGGCAGAGGCTCCCAGGGCAGAGCAAGGCTGGGAAAGGCCAGTGGGGCTGGAGCAGGCACTGGGAATGGACCTTTGCCTCCACTACACGAAGGAGGTAGGAGAGGTGGAAGGAAAGAAATGGGGACTCAGTCCTCACTTTACAAGGAATCCTTCCTTTTTAGAGCAAAAGCTGCCACCACCTCTACCAGCAACACAAACCTTCCGTCATCACCCCAACTCCCTCACGTGCAGCCGCTTCTCACCTCTCACCTGCTGATCCGCCTGCCCAGCACGCCCTTCCACCCCACCCCTCAGGCCCTGGAAAACTCCTCCTTAACCGATGAGATCCCGCTCAGAATTTCCTTCCTCTGAGAAGCTTTCCCAGACTCCCGCCTGCAGGCCGAGGCGACAGCTCTTTCCCGTCCTCCGAGGAGCTTTGTCCCCTCTGCCGGATGCTGAGACAGTGGGCTCAAGAGGCAGACCCAGCCAGCTTCCACCACACCAGCTGTGTGATGTGGGGTATTCATTTCCTAGGGATGCTCTCACAGAGGACCACAGACAGGGTGGCTTATTTTTATTTATTGTCTCTCAGTTCTGGAGGCCGGAAGTCTGAAATCAGGGTGTTGGTAATGCTGATTCTTTCTGGGGACTCTAGGGAAAACCTGTCCATGCCTCTCAACTAGCTTCCGGTGATGGCTGGTGGCCTTGGCCTTCCTTGGCTGGTAGATACATGACTCCAGTCTCTGCCTCTGTCTTCACCTGCCGTCTTCTCCCTGTGTGTCTATCTTCACCAGGTGCTCTCCTCTCTCTCTCCTCTTCTTAAAAGTATACCAGCCATATGGGCTTAAGGGCCCACCTATTCCAGTGTGAACTCATTTTAACTTACCTACATCTGCAATGACCCTATTTCCAAATAATGTTCCATTCTCAGATACTGGAGATTAGGACTTCAACATATCTTTTTGGGGAACATAATTCAACCTATAACACCTGGGTTAAGTTTAAACTGTTTCCTCCTCTCTAAAACACATTAAAAAAGGATCTTCTGGGTGGGCTTCCCTGGTGGCACAGTGGTTGAGAGTCTGCCTGCCGATGCAGGGGACACGGGTTCGTGCCCCGGGCTGGGAGGATCCCACATGCCGCGGAGTGACTGGGCCTGTGAGCCATGGCCGCTGAGCCTGCGCGTCCGGAGCCTGTGCTCCGCAGCGGGAGAGGCCACAACAGTGAGAGGCCCGCGTACCGCAAAAAAAAAAAAAAAAAAAGCATCTTCTGGGGCTTCCCTGGTGGCGCAGTAGTTAGGAATCCACCTGCCAATGCAGGGCACACAGGTTCGAGCCCTGGTCTGGGAAGATCCAACATGCCACGGAGCAACTAAGCCCGTGAGCCACGACTACTGAGCCCGCGTGCCACAACTACTGAAGCCCACGCGCCTAGAGCCCGTGCTCCGCAACAAGAGAAGCCACTGAAATGAGAAGCCCGTGCACTGTGATAAAGAGTAGACCCTGCTCACCACAACTAGAGAAAGCCTGCGTGCAGCAGCAAAGACCCAACGCAGCCAAACATAAATAAATAAAATAAATAAAATAATTTTAAAAAAAAGAAAAGGATCTTCCTTCTAACGCGAGGATTAAATGAGCTAATGGTTATCTAAGGCTTGTCATGGCACATAATAAACCTTCAAAAAGGTAGCTGCTAATGTTAATAATAGCTGGCCGGTCCATTATGAGTTCTTCCAGGTAGACGTCATGTCTTATCCCTGTTTCTTTTCAACCCTCAGTATCTAACACAAAGTTTGTGCTCAAAAATTTTTGCTGTCTGAATGAGCTGCTGCCATTTTAAAGGCAATGTTAAGATCAAGGGAGTGATTTTGAACATCTCTGTCCCCATCAAAGAAAATGTATTGGGAGCATTAGGCAATGGTTCAAACTTTCTTGGATGAGTTTTCAATGAGCTCTGGATACCTAAAAGTCATCTCAAATTTTATCATATTATTAAATCAAAAAAATGCCTCCAAATGATTACCTCAGAATATCTTCAAATTATTCTCAAAAAGCCTTTTTAAAAAAATTCTGAGGGGCAGAAAGAAATATGTTAATTAATCTTTTAATTAATGCTTATCATACATAATATATGTCCCAGGGAAAACTTATGACTGCCTGTACATTTTATGGTTCACTCGGGCCCTTTGTGTAATCGATATGATCGGTGCTTTTATGTACATTTGTAAAACGCTTTGGAGCACAATTTTATTGTTTTAAGTGATTATAAAGGTTTATGGTTCTTTGCTCTTATGACATCTCCAGTCATATCTGTCTTTTGAGGCCAAGTCTATTTCAGAATGTAACCTCCAACTGCAGCATTATTTTTATGGAGAAAATGTGATCTGCTTTACAATGACTCACTTTATGGTCAGTTTCCAGGGACAGAAAGTAGAGAAAAGTGATGAATTCTCTTTTAAAACTTACTTAAGGGCTTCCCTGGTGGTGCAGTGGTTGAGAGTCCGCCTGCCAATGCAGGGGACGCGGGTTCGTGCCCCGGTCCGGGAGGATCCCACATGCCGCGGAGCGGCTGGGCCCGTGAGCCATGGCTCCTGAGCCTGCGCATCCGGAGCCTGTGCTCCGCAGCGGGAGAGGCCACAACAGTGAGAGGCCCGCGTACCGCAAAAAAAAAAAAAAAAAACCAAACTTACTTAAGTCCACGCCACCTGCTCCCTTCACCTCCCTATCCCTCACTCCCCACCCCAGCCTGTCTCTGGGTGCAGGCTGGGTTAAGTGAAAGAGGATGCATCTCAACCCTAGGCCGAGTAGGAGCTCTTTCTGAGCAGGATTGAAGGTTTCTGTTATATTCATCTTGAGGTCCAGTTTCTATCACATAGTGGGCTTAGTAAATGTTGGATTTTAATTTATGGCCTGCTATATTATTGAATATCCCAGGCAAAGTCAATCCATAAAAAACATATATAATACATATTATGCATATACTACATAATTTAGCTATGACATATATATAGCTAATAAATATATACTTAATGCATATACACATATATGTCATATATATTATAGCGAAAACATGTTATTTTTTTCTTGCATAAAATATCTCTGGAAAAATACAAAAGAAAGGAATAGCATTGGTGATCTGTAGGGAGGAGCGTGAGTGGCTGGCGGACTGGGTGAGGGGAGTAGTCACTATATTCCATTTAGACTTTTTTTTTTTTAACAGAGAACAGGAGTATTTATTTATTTATTTATTTATTTTTAAAATTTATTTATTTATTTTGGGCTGTGTTGGGTCTTCGTTTCTGTGCGAGGGCTTTCTCTAGTTGTGGCAAGCGGGGGCCACTCTTCATCGCAGTGCGCAGGCCTCTCACTATCACAGCCTCTCTTGTTGCGGAGCACAGGCTCCAGGCGCGCAGGCTCAGTAGTTGTGGCTCACGGGCCTAGTTGCTCCGTGGCATGTGGGATCTTCCCAGACCAGGGCTCTAACCCGTGTCCCCTGCATTAGCAGGCAGATTCTCAACCACTGCGCCACGAGGGAAGCCCCTAGACTTTTTGAATCATGTGAATTGTTACCTATTCCAAAAAATGTTTTAAGTTCATCTATGTCCAGAATCGATAGCTAGATATGCATTAAAAATATATTTATTTATTTGGTTGCCCCGGGTCTTAGTTGCGGCATGCAGGATATTCGTTGCCGCGTGTGGGATCTTCGTTGCTGCGGGCGGGACCTTTAGTCGCAGCATGCATGCGGGATCTAGTTCCCTGACCAGGGATCGAACCCAGGCCCCCTGCATTGGGAGCACGGAGTCTTAACCACTGGACCACCAGGGAAGTCCCTAGATATGCATTTTTTGCCCTTGCTGATGTGTCTCTTCATAAAGCCATATGTTAAGGGTGCACAGAGGATTTCCCAGTTATATCATAAACGTCTAAAAGTCTAGGATTACCACTTTCACTCATTCTTTATCCTCCAAGAACCCAACTAAGTGTGCTTCTCGCCCTGGTTCCCAGAATTGCTTCAGACAGAAGCCACCACCTTAGTGTTCATCATTGTTTTAATCTGTGAACATTCGTGGAGGCTCTTCTAGGAGATGGGGAGGCGGCAATGGATATAAGGTGACATCCTCCCTCTAAAGCAAGGGCAGAGGTGCGGGCGTGGGTGGAACGGACTCAGGTGCCACCATTTACCATAGTTTGGCAAAAGCCCAACAACGGTGTGAATGAAGTACCACAGGGGAGAAGAACTCAGAACACAGGCTTCATAGATGGGGCGCTTTTGAGCCTTGAAGTATAGAGGATGGTCAGGTAGAAACAGCTTTCACTGGAGGGGCGCATCTCTTCCCACTCGCTGAGCAGAACGGTTAAGAGCACGTGCAGTTGACGGCTCGGGGTTTTGAAGCCAAGCCCTGTCACTTACTAGCTGACTGCCTCTGGGCAAGTTATTAATGTTGTTTTCTTAAGTGTAAAATAGGAAGAAAATAGTTCCTTCCTCACACGTTTGTTGCAAAACATTAAATTAGAGGTTGCTTGCAAAGCACTTCAAACACGGCTTGGCACAAAGTAAGTGCTCAGCAAACCTTAGTTATATAATTGTAATTACTGAGTTTACCTGGCGCAGGAAGAAAATATCTTCAAGGACTGAGTTCCAGGTTAGAACTCTGGGCAGTTCCAGGCTCACTGACTCTCAATGGCCAGGGGAGTCCCCATGTGTTCAGTGCCTCATAGTTCCTAAGGAAAACCTCGCTGCCTTGGGGGGACTTTTGTTTTCAAAAGTGGAGAGGAAAACGTTGATGGGTTACTGGAGGAAAATTAGGAGACTGAGCTTGGGGGTGGTCCTCAGTGTTGAGGCCTGAGGCTTGGGAATGTGGGGCATTGGGCAGAAGGGGGAAGCCTAGGGGCCTAGGTCTGTGTATTCAGTAACAGTTAGAACACAGCACTCAACAGCTGCAGAGACAATGCAGTCTTTTGATCCTGTACGAGGTGATTGCTATTAGAAAGGCCCGCTTAGTCATCAGAAGGTGAAAGGGTATGATTTTTGTGAAAGATGGACCCCAGAGAGATGTTCTGACTAACCTTGGACCCAGGCTTTCCTCTGAAGAATCTGAACTATTTTACCCAGTAAGCTCACAGCCTAGATAGAGCTCAGAGGCCAGGACTCCTTGGACACAGTGACTGTGAGAGCCTTCCTGAGAGGTGAGGGAAGCTGTGACATTCACTCTCCTGGGACTCCCTGTGAAAGCAAGGGGAGAAAGCTGCTTTATTCAGAAGCAACTAGGTACAGTCCTACCTTGAGACAGAGGGACGAACCTCAGGGTCTTGGCCCTCACACCCTCCTACATCCGTCACTGTCTCTGGGTCTAGGGGTTGGACCCAGGGCTCTGCTAAAAACAGCACAGAAAGTGCATCTATAAACTGTCCCCCAAGGGTTCAAAGGTTTAAAACAATCTTGAGGCGCTCCGTGATACAACATGGAGTGTTCGTTCCTGGAGTTAAAATGATTTGCCACATCAACCTGTGCAAAGTCCAGGAAAGACTGATTAAATAATAATAATGAGAAATAGCTACAAAGAGGTTTGTATTTTAATGAGAAATAGCTACAAAGGTTTGTATTTTTCAAACTGCAACAACTTTTGCCTCCAGAGTTTTGAAGCAACTCTGAAAAGGAGTTAGGGCTGATTTTTTCCTCCCATTTTGCAGATAAGGAAACTAACACTTCCTGATCAGAGAGTTTCCTGATATCATGAGCTACTTGATGATAAAACAAACAATAGAAATACAATTTTTGTTTTAAAATTACCTCTGGAATTTGATTCATTTACCCAACCAGTCTTTATGGAGTACCAACTATGGCCAGGCACCGTGCTAGGCGCTGGGATGTAAGAGTGATCACAGAGAGTGCAGCTAGGGAGCCCAGAGCCGCACACAGAGACATCAATCTAGAAATGCACGAAGCACCCCTGCTGTGAAGGAAGAGGACCCAGGAGAGTACTCTTTAAACTCTAGGATTCTCTGAACGTGGGATCTTATTCAAGCCTCCGAAGAAATGATTGTCAGGATTCTTTCCAATTTGAGCAGAGGGATTTGCGCTGTCTCCCTGCTGCACGGGTCAGACCCTACAACCCCGGCTGTGCACTCTGAGTGTGTAAGTGTTATCAGAATGCTCTGGTAACAGGGAAGAACAATGCTTCAGAGGTTGATGAGGTCATGGGAACCTCCAGAGCTACATCCCAGCCCCGCCGTTCGTCCATATCTGGCCAGCTTGTTTATCTTTGCAGGTCTGCAACCCTGTCCCTGTAGTTTTAGTCACCTCTTTAGCGAGGAAGAAGGACACCTGGGCTAGATACCTTTTCTCTAGACCTAAGTCCCTGTAAATGGAGTGTGTCCCCCAAGAGCAGGAGTAATAATGGGGTTGGATAAACCTGGGTTTTATGAATCAAGCTACCAGGAAGAGTGGATAAAAACCTTTAACAAATACCAACCAGTTAAAGCAGTTTAGAAGATCCTTCAGAATGAGAAAGAGAGAGTTGGGGAGCAGTGGTATAAAAACACTGTGGGCGGTACAGCAATTCTGACTTTTGCAGATGGAGCAAGCAGCCCAGAGACGTGAAGAATCTGGTGATTAAATGAAAAGTTCTTGCACATGTTTAACTTAAATACAGGGCGTGGTCTACGGCTCATATGTATCGTATAATGAGGTTTCAGTAACTGAAAACTGTAAGGCTAAATCCATGCCAATTTTTATTTGAATTGGGCAGGCTTTCTGGGGATACAGGGAGTGTGGGGTTTTTTTGGTTTTTTTTTTTTTGCGGTACGCGGGCCTCTCACTGTTGTGGCCTCTCCCGTTGTGGAGCACAGGCTCCGGACGCGCAGGCTCAGCGGCCATGGCTCACGGGCCCAGCCGCTCCGCGGCATGTGGGATCTTCCCGGACCGGGGCACGAAGCCGTGTCCCCTGCATCGGCAGGCGGACTCTCAACCACTGTACCACCAGGGAAGCCCGGGAGTGTGGGTTTTGACAAGTGCAGGAGGGGTCGCGTGGTGAACCAATCATTTCCTGAATTGAGAAAAACACTGCACGGTATGTTTTAGATTGCTCCTAGGACAGATATTTCATCTTAACAATGTTTATGAGACACAGCAGGCAAAATTATAGTGCAATAAATATCACTATTCATTCACGTATGTATTCACTCTCTGAATAGTGTGATGGTTTTAGGAGTCAGGCTGCTGGATTTGAATCCTGACTCCACTACTTAATATCTGTGTGATTTTAGACCAGTTACTTAATTTCCGTGAACGCCTCAGTTTCCTTATCAATACAATGGGATACATAACGGCACCTCACGAGGTTGCTGAAAAGACTAAACGAGGCTGTGCATGTAAAACCCCTAGCTCAGGGCTAGCACATGTGGTAAGGATCAACAAACTCTAGATATTACTCACATTGTTTTTATTATCAAAAGCCAACTTCAGCCATGCTGAGTATAGCATTGACACACAAAGTGAGGTTCTTGCCCTCAAAGAAAAAACTCATGGTGTATGTGTATATAGCTCACAAAAAACATGTGAAATTAGACGGTGAATTAAGGTACTAACTCCAGGCCAGGGGAACAAAGAGGAGGAAGTGGTTATGACTTGAGAGGTGGGGAACAGATCTGAATTTCCTGCACCACATCTGAGCCTTCAAACACTGACAGGTGGAAAGTAGGTTAATTCCAGGCACCAGGAGAAGCAAAGGCAAAGACTTGAGCATGACAGCGAGTGTCACAGTTGAATCTAAAGAGCCTTCTCCCTCTCGGTGGGAGAAGATGGAAAGGTTAGTTGGGCCAGAATTTGGAAGCCTTGGATGCTGGGTTTCGGAATTTGGGCAACAGGAAAGCGGACAAGAGCTTGAACAGGTTAGGGACAGGATCTATGACAACTGATTCCAAGGATAACACTCTGGTGGCAGGTGGAGGGAAGGCGGGAGAGGAGGGAGGAGATAAGATGCTGAACCAGGGACCGCCAAGGGTACAAAGCAGAACCAGACACAGCTCCTTCCTCCAGGAGCTCGGGGCTTACGGGGGAAATTAGACACACACGGGTCAACATCCTGAGAGGAGGGACACGAAAAAAGCGACATCTACCTTCAGGTGGTTGCAGGGAAATAAGGTGTTGATTTCCTCATCTGCAAAATGGATTAACGGTAATATATTTACCTCTCCGCATTGTATGAGGATTAAATCATGTGAGGAGAGCAGTGTTAGCACATGCCCAGAATTCAGGCAGAGCTCCATGCAGTCCTACTCAAGCACACATTCTGGCCCTGGTCAGCCTCCAGGTAGAAGTTAACTGCGTGCTGTTTTATTGCAGCGAGCAGAGAATTAGCAGGAGGGGGAAGGATGGTCAGGGGGTAAGTGGGAGATGTGACTGGAAAGCAGGTTGGGCACACGGATCAGGAAGAGTGAGCCAAAACCCATGCCCCGGGCTGCTTTGATTTCAACTTAATTAGGAATTGATTCTCATCTCCCTCCCCCAGCCCCATCTCCTCGGCACATCACCTTTTGTTCCTGCCATGGGACCTGTGGCTTTTTGACCCAGCTGCGTGAGTGTGGATACCTCATGCCCAGGCCATGGTCTATGTTAGAGCAGTGGCTGGAGTTCTAGACAGGATCTGGAACCAATGCTGTTTACCAGCTGTGTGAGCGGGAACACGTGAGCTCAACTCTCCAGGCCTCAGTTTTCTTCCCATGTGATGAGGGTGTTGGGCCCATGATCTGGACCATCCACTGAGCCCCAGGCTGTCTCTGAATCTGAGGTGTTTGGGAATCCCGAAGATCACGGTTAGGTGCTAAGCCCTGTCTTGAGGGCCCCTCGTACGAGCAGCTCCATTGCATTTGATGAGGAGAGACACCCTGATTTTGTGACCCCCAGCCCTGGCCTGCGTGGAGGCAGCCATGGTGGGAAAACCTGCTGTTCTGGGGCACAACCTGCTTTTCTGCTCCAGAATGAGGGCTTCTGAGCGGGGAAATGTGTGCTAAAGAGCAGCAACAGGACAGAGCACAGAGTAATTGTCCTGTTGCCCCTGCTCTTCACAGGCGAGGCGGGCAGTGGAGCAGCTCTTTTGTGGACACAAGGCCATGACACTCCATTTATTGAGTGTCAACGAGGCATTATGCACTCCCTTACATTCTCACGGTGATTCTGCAAGATTCTGCAAGATTCATGCTATTATTTGTTTTATAGAGGAGGAGGCTCCGACTCAGAGAGGTTAAGTAAAAGCCCAAGGTCACACAGCTCTTAAATCACAGCACAAAGATTCAAATTCCAGCTGACTCACTCCAAGGCCATTTGTCATCTGCTGTGACAGAGAGTGTCCCAATCCCCCAGCTTCAGCAACGAAGTTCCTTTGCCTGAGATCAGTCCTTCCATCTCTGCTTCACATCCCATCTCCTGTAACTTCTCCCTTTCGACTGGCTTCTTCTCTCAGCTCACACTCACGGGCATCTCTCCAATGTTACAATGAACCAATACACACAAACCTTTCCCTCGACCTTATGTGTTCCCTCCTTCCTTTCACACCCACACTCAATGCCTCTCTTTCCTCATCTCCAAAGACTCCCCCAAGTTATTGCACGTCATTAAAATCACTCTGGGTGAAATTCCCAGTGACCCTCTCATTGCCAGATTCAATCAGCAGATTTCAGTTTTTGCAGCAGGTGACACTAGACCACCTTCTTACTAAAACATCCTCCTCCCTCTGTTTCCATGGCACCCTTCTCTCTTGGTTACCTCCTAGGCAGCTCCTCATTCCCTGTCTCCACTTCCTCGGCCCGTTCCGTGAATTTTGCAAGCCTCTGCCTCCAGCCTCTTCTCACTGCCCAGCATCCCAGGATAATCATCCTCTTTCATGGCTACAACCCCTGCCTGCACGGGGATGGTTCTCCAATCTCTATTTCCTGTCCTGATCTCAGATCTGAGCTTCAATGTCACAGATATAACTTCTAGACCTGGCCCCGGAGCACCCCATGGGTCTTCAGAGTCAACACGTTCAAAGTGGGACTCATCATTTTCTACTTCCAAACTTGCTTCCATGTTCTCCAGCTCAGTTAGTGACATTCAACCTTGGCCCTCAGATAATCCACGCAGTAACCCAAGTGGGAAGCCTAGACCCCTAGACTCCTTCCACGGCTCCATGCCTTCAACACACTACACACGCCACGTGACACAGCACGTCCACATCCAGCGTGTCACTAAGTCCTATCAATTCTGACCACCAAATACCTCTTGTATCAGGCCCTGTAACCGAACGCACAACAGCCAATAAATTGAGGGGCAAGCTTTGCAGAGAAGAAAGATGCTTTATTCAGAAAAGCTGGCAATCTGGGGAGAAAGTGGACTTGTATCCAGAGACCAACTCCAAAGATTCTGTTCAGCCATGACAATTTTTAAAGGGGAAACAATCTCAGTTAATCATTAAGGCAGGAGGTCAGATTCTCCGTCACCTTTCCATTGCACGCAGGCCTGCTGGCTTCTCCCCATCTTCCTTGGGACTGTCTTGCCCACGTGATCCGTCTGCAATTGGATGTTCTCTTGCCCTCGTGGTCCACCTGCAAATTTACTAAGGGGAAGCTGGGGGTAGAGAGTCAGTCATTCTTTAACTACTTAATTCTTCATTCTTATCCCTTCTAATCCAGGAAAGGAATCAACAGGTTAGGTAAGGCCTTGTGTATGTTTAGAAAAGCAGAAATCAGGAACTTAGTCAAATGTTGCCTAACGATCTCATCTTTATGATTAAGGTCTAACGAAAATAAGGGATGAACAAACAAAAAAGAGGCAAAGGAGCTGCTTACAGCCCCTCCTCTTTTTTCCCACTGCCATTGTCTGAGCTCAGGCCCTTCAGGGACAGGTGCCTTAGCCTCCCAAAGCACTGTGCTCACCTCCAGCCTCGCATCTGCCCCCTGAGCCTTCAGTCCACGACAGCTAGAATGATCCTGCTCACTGGAAGGCTGGTCTTGTCTCTTCCAGCTTATGACCCTTTGGGGATTCTCCATTGTCTAAGGATCTCACCTCACCCACCTCTCCAGCCTCATCTTCCATCCCTGCCTGCAAACCCTGCACTCTACTTAGGGCAAAACACCTGCCTACAGTTCTCAGGTCCCCTCTTCACTTTCACATGTTGCTCCACCTGCCCAAAGTGCTGTCGCTTTTGTTCTTCCCCTGGTGAAGTCCTACTCCTTCTCCAAGACCCTGTTTCCTCCTCAGGAGCCGTCCCTGACGTCCCCAGGTGGAGCTGAGCCTGTCCTGCTCTCTGCCTCCCATATGCCTGCTCATGACACTTGTTACAGCCTCTACTGCACCTCAGTTATGTTTGGGTACAGGTGTTGCTTCTCCCCTGAGAGAGTGGAAGCTATAGCATCCGCGTTTGCATTCTCAGCACTGTGTACAGGGCCTGGCATTCTGTGCTGTCAGAGTAGATGCTGTTGAATAATAATAGGTAAGTGTAAAAAAAATAATAATAATTATAGGTAAGTGTATGACTTTGGGGAGAGGTGCCCAATTTGAACCTCAGCTGATATTCATAGAATCACAAAACTTGGCAGTCAGAGATAAAGCCCAGCGTCGGGGATAAAATTCAACCACTTCTTTATCTATTCAGCCTTTGGGTATTGAGCAACTTCTTGGGGGCGAGCACCACTGTACTGGGCACTGAGATTCCAAGAGGAAAGAAGTGCCATCCTGGGCCCCCAAGGAACTCAGAGGTCAGAGATCAGAAAACCAAAGTAAGAGCCTCCTTGCCACCTTATGAAGAGTGATGTGGCCCCAGGATGGATACGTGGGCTTTTAGTTTTTATTGGGGGATGTGGTGCCCGGAGGCTCTGTCCTACCCCTAGATGTAGATGTTGTGGTTGGAGATTAAAGTTATTAAGGATGAGAGTCAGGAGAACTTTATCAAACCTGCATTTAAGGATGAGTCAGCAACATCACCAGATTGCAGGTGAGGCCAAGTATCATGACTGCTCGCTCTGATTGACAGCGACCAGGGGAAAAACCACGGTTTTGAAACCTGTGCCATAGATTCCCGTGTAATACCTACCAGTTGGCATTCATGTTTGCATTCAGTATCTACATCTGTATCTGTATCTATATGATGTGATGTGCTGTTCCGGGTGGTCTGAGGAAGTAGGTGAATAAGAGAGATCCCACATTAAGAAGTTGAAAGCATCTGTCAATGTCATAAAAGACAGAGCTGAGGAACTGTCATCAACTGTAGAAGAAAGTGGACAGGAAAACTAAATGCAATGTGGGATCCTGGATGACTTCCTGGGCCTGAAAAAGTGCGTGAGAAAAAAAGGTTACAAAATTTGACTGAGGTCTTAAATTAGTAAATAGTATTGAATTGATGTTAATTTTTAAAAATTTGGTCATTGTGTCATGTTTTCTTCAGATGCTAACCTTAAAGGAAGCCATGTAAAGGGTATACAGGAACTCTCGTAGTCTTCTTGCAACTCTCTGTAAATCTAAAATTATTTCAAAATAATATGTTAATAAATATAATTGTCTAAAGCAAAAAAAAAAGTTGAAAGTCTCCTAGGGGAGCTAATGCATGCACACATATAAGCAAAATGTAACAAATCTCAGAAGGATTGTGGACTAGCATCTACAAAGTGCTTTGAGTTTCGACTATAAACTCAGGTGTTCTGGGCCAGTGAACTAGCTAGTGGGAGTGCTATGTTAAAGGGGGTCCAGGGCACAGGCCAGGTACCTGGGGCAGTTCTGCTCACTGACCACAGGTGATCTCTAAGCCTGGCCAGCCTCACTCCTGAAAGCTCCATCTGCATCGGGTGGGAGGATGATGGGGTGCTGCTGGCTATGGGGGAGGGTCCAGCACATCTCTGATTCTGCTAAGTCTCCAGCTACAAAGAGCTGCCCCTTTCTATGCTTGGATGTCTGCTCTCATTTTAATTTTGCACAATCTGGTAATGGGACCAACCCCAAATCATGTGAATTTGAAGTATACATTCTCCCCTTGCAAAGTTAACATGATCATTTCTAGATTTTTGGAGCAGTTGATTGAGTGCAAAACACTTAAAATCAGAGAGCACACAATACAAAAAATGTTAAATCCCAATTTTTTAAGCGTATTGCTTGGTTTCAGAAAGAGAAACAAGCCCTCTTGTTGGCATGGATATTTAGAACAGTACCAAAACCCATCAAAGATAGTCACACACACATACATCCCACAGTATTTATAGGGAACACACTGTCTTTCCCATATGCGGCACGGAAAACGGGGCCAGAATGATCCTGCAGAAACTTCCTGATGAAAACAGGCAAGTCAGCCATTCCCAAGCCTGAGCCTGCTGCCGCGGAACCCCAACCAGGGCACCAGCGCTTCCTTCGCTGCTCCAAAGATGCTGTGTCTTTCCGGCAGCGCCAGCGTGTAGCCCACTTAAGGGGCTCAAGGAGTCCACGGTCTCTGACAAGGGGCTGGGTCCTGCGGACGCCCCTTCTTTCCCCCACCCCCCGACCCATCTGGCAGAAAGACTCCAAATTATCAACGCAGGAGTCACGTGAGAGCCAAATTCTGGCGCCCCCCCCCCCCCCCCCCCGCTCTGGGTCTGCTTCCCTTTCTTCGGCGCCACCCTTGCGCCTCCTCCGCAGGGGGTTCCAGGCTCTGCATCCTTCCAGCAGCTTTTGAAAAACAAAACAAAACAAAACGAAAAACAGAGGGGTACTTCTTTGTTCTTTCACCGGGTTTCCTCGGTTTACGGAATTCAATTCCCACCCCCATCTCAGGTCGGCAAATTTTCCCTTCCAGTACTGGGAGCGCGGGCCGCTTCCTTCCCGGACACTTTCTATGTTCCTGGTCCTGTGCTAAGCGCTCGTCCTGCATTTTATCTTAGTTAACTCTCATAGCAACCCTCTGAGGTAGGTGTTGTTACCCCTATTTTACAGACGGAAAGAGCTGAGGTACGTGGAGTCACTTGCCCAGGGTTTTACAACTAATAGATGAGCACAGCTAGGTTTTGAGCTCAAGTCGGTTTTGATCCCGACGCCCTAAATCCTTATTGCTATTCTTGATAGAGCGAGAGTCAGAACAACAGCTAATACTTACTGAGCGATTACTACACGTCAGGCACTGCGCCAAGTATGTCTCCAAATTATTGATACTTTCAGAAGCAGGCCTGACAGTTAGCAGTTATGTGATCTCGAGCAAGTTTCTTAAACCTCTTTTTCAGTCAGTTGCCTGCCTGCAAAATGAAGCCGAAAACATGGCTGTTGCGGAGAGTAAATGAATTAATATATGCAAAGCACTTAGAACTCAAAGTGGCACATATTAATCCCTCAAAAATTTGTCTTTTTTTTTAACCACCACCTCCATTCACAGGTGAGGTCGGTTCAGAGAGGTTAAGCCACTAATTAGTCCAGATTGCAGGGTGCAGACCCTACGGCGCAGACCTGCTCAGAAGGCCCGCCCGCAGGTGAGTTGCACCTGGCAAGTGGGAGACGTGCTTCTCAGGCTTTGCAGCAAAACGCGCTGCAGCCGGGAGGCCTGGAATGCTCCTGGGGGCCTCCTAGCTCCGGATCTGGGCGAAGAGGACTCCGGCAGTGAGGGGGGTCCCGCCAGAGCCCCTCAGAAGAACGGCGGGCGACACCTGCGCTCCCGGCGGGCGGCCCCGCGGGCAGGGGGCAATCCGGCGCCGGGAGCCCCCCAGCTACCCCTCCTCCCGGCGCTCACTCTCACACCCCCGCCCGCGCGGGGGCCGCCCGCCGGGAGCCCGGAGCCCGCCGCCCGCCGCGCTCCCCCGCCCGCCGCGCGCCAGGGCGGAGTTTCCTCCTCTGCTCATTGTTCTCCGCCCAGCACCGCCCCGCCCGGCCCCGCCACCCCGCCCGCGCGGTCCTGGGGGAGGGGAGGGGGCGGGGGCCGGCGCGGACTGGACCGGAGTCGCAGCAGCCGCCGGCAGGGCCGCAGCCGCGCAGACACCGCCCGCGACGCAGCCACCCGCCGCTCCTCTGCCGCCTGGCTCCGCGCCTCGGCCCGGCTCTGCCGCAGCGGCCGCGAGGAGGAGCCTGCGGAGCGCGACTCGGGAGTCTCGGGTCAGCGCCCGGCCGTCCGAGCCACCGCCAGGCCTCCCCGAGAGGCGCCCACGCTCCTGCCGCCCGGCCGCCCGGACCCTCCGCCAAGCCCGCAGCCACCTGCTCCGGGTCTGAGGCCAGGACACGATGCGCTTCGCGCTGGTGCTCTCAGCGTTTCTGCTGCTGCTGCCGCTGTCGCTCTCCCAGGATGGTGAGTGGTGGCTCGGGCTCCGCCAGGACCCGTGTCGTGCCCATGCGCCCCCGGCCGGGCCCGCCGCTGGGAAACCCGCCGCTCCTCGTGGCGGGACCGGGAGCAGCCCCTACGCGCACCACTAGCTGGGGCCACACGCGGAGCCCTGACCTTGCACCATCCAAGCCCCTTCCTACCCCGAGAACGCCGCAGGTGCCGGGCTCCGAGCGTGGGTCGTCCGGGGCTCCCTGGGGTGGAGTGGCCGTGGATTGTGTTGGGGCAAACAGGGGCGCGCGGGCGCTGATTGGCTTTGCAGTCCTAGAGCGGGGACTTAGGGCACGGCGAGGCTCCACGCTTCCTCTGGACCCCCAGGGTCTGATCGTTCTTTTTCTCCGTGTTTGTCCCTGAAGCAGGTGACAAGCCTCCGGTAACAGCCCTCGTGGCTATGTGTTTCGCGTTCGCAGAGAGGTTTTTCCAAGCATTGTGTGCCGGCTTAGCTCACCCGAGCCTGTGCTGGAGCAGGTGGAGAGGGGGAGGGAGTAGGTCATCCACAATCCCAGACTCATCTGAGTGGGGTCCCTGCCTCCATGTCACCAAAGGAACAGCTCCCTTCTCAGTGCCTGGCCAGGAAGGTGAGGTTCCCTTCCAGCCCCTTTGTAGAAGCAAGAACTTCTCTCATGAAACAGGCTTGGGCTGTGCCTTAGAAACCTCTCCCATATTTCTTACAAAGGTGAAAATCTGGGGGGACAGGTAGCGTCCCAAAGCGCCTAGGAACAGCTGCAGTCTCAGCCCCAGGAGAGAGATGCATTTCTTTCTTGCCCACCTGAGCAGGTGTCTGCAGGGAGAAAGAGTGATGTTTCCACTCTAGGGTCAGGAGGACTGTGGTGACAGCCCAGACAGGGAAGGGACCCTGCTGCTGGTAGGTGCTGCTGTTTGGGACTAAAGTCTTAGGGGAAGGATGGGGTGGGATGGCAGGACAGTCTCTTCTCTGTATCAGGGGGAACTTTGCTGATGGGAAGGGGCTGGAGCTCAGGGAGTGAGTAGGTTTGGGCATCCTCCGGTGGGCGGCCCTGTTACTTCACAGCCTGGTCTGACAGGGATGGGCACAGCCAGTGGGTGAAGGGTGTGCACCCCTGGAGGAGGGGTCGCAGTGTGAGGAACGGTCGGGACAGCTCTGAGGATGGCAGCCGCCGCGGATTTGCACAGCCTGCGGGGCTGAGGAGATGCTGGATTGTGGCTGCTCTCCTCAGCCCTGCTCCCAGGAGGGCAGACTTCAATTTGGGCTCTGAGAACCATCGAGAAGGGAGATGGGCTGTGTCAGGAGGGATGTGCTATAGTTCCCAGTGCTTCTGAGCTTCAAGAGGCTGAGCTTGGAGGAGAGGGTGGAGGTTGTGGGACAGGAGTCCTGCTGTTTTGTCCTAAGAGGAGAGACTCCGGAGCCACCCACGGGAAAAGCTCCAAGCCCATCTCCCTGCTGGCTTCAAGGCTGGGACTGTCTTCCCTGGCATCTGCGTGCTGCCCCCAAACTCCGTCTCTTCCACAATCCCTCCTCAACACTAGCATGGGGCATGGCGCACGGTAGGAGCTTGGTATGTAGTAAACAAATACAGTAAGGAAAAAAGGAACCATAACCCTGCTTCTGCCCCCACCAGCAAGTCACCTGAGCCCAGGTACCCAGTTTCTAAAATGCTATGACAATATGCAGTGATAAAGGGAAGTGCTCTGAAGCGTGTAAACCGGCAAGGGAGTATTACCGTTATTATTATTTGCATATATTGCGGCCAGAAAAGGCTGAAGGGCACAGGCTCGGTGTTTAGTGGCTATGGTAGATTTCACACTCTCCTACAGGGACCCAGTAAGGACTGCTCCATCTCTGCCCTTCTGTAGGTTGCAGTCATCTGGGATGATGAAACCCAAAACTGCTGGAATCCTGTGATTTAGTTCTAAGCAAGGTTTATAGTGGAGCAAAGGAATTATCCCCGACGGGGCCCTGGGAGCTTACCTGCTCCTATAGGTGGATCACACAGTCTACAGCATCAGCAGCATTCAAACCAGGGCCAACAGCCCATTAGACCCCTTTTCAGTGCTTTTTGGTTTGATATACGTTTGGTCAAACCATATGGCAAGTCGTACCTCTGAACCTGTCTCCTTATCTGTAAGATAGAAAGGGCAGAGGGACCTCTAGTTTCACTGTTATAACATTTCTGGGCTTTTGCTCGAAAGGACAGGCTGACTGATACTCTGTCTTCTGTGGGTCTGATCGAGTCATTTGATGGATGGATGAATCCTAGGCAAGGGAAAGGCAGCTTGAGGTGGTGGAAAACACTCAAACTTGGGATCAGACAGACCTGCATGACTGTAGACCAGACAGTGAACCTGAGTCTGTAAAAAATGACAAATCTCCACCTTGCAGGTTGCTCTGAAAATGAGAGATAACATACTGAGTTTGCCGTTGTGCACAACTCCATGGTCAGCTCAGAAAATCCTAGCTCTTATGATTAGTAAGTTATATGTGACTGATCAGGATTCTGCTAATGTTTGTGGGTGTCATTTAATTGCTAGGTAGTGATAAAAACTGAAGCTTAAGTGCCACACAATGGGGGAAAGGGAGGCATGTGTGAGAAAGCCGTAAGATTTGGGAAGGGGCGATCTGGACGAGGTGAGGTGGGGTTATGCAGGGATTTTAAAATAAAAGGGTCAGTGTGGAGTAGGAGACCCTTCCTAGGGTGGCCGAGGCGGAATGAATTCCAGGGTGTAGCGAAGACACAGGTCATAAGCTGGGGGCGTGATGGGGGTTCTTCAGATGGGGGTCAGTGAGCTGCAGGGGGACTTCGGGGAGGAGGTGAACTTTCAGAGCCTGGAAAGAACATTCCATGGGATGGGGTTAGGGGACGGTGGGTGTTCCTAGCGTGGTGCTGCTTGGGCATGGCTTTGAGGCAGGAGTGAGTAAGACATAGTGGGGCGGTACCAGGAGCAGACAGGTTTAAGCAGGCTGAGAAGAGGAGGAGAGGACGGGCTGGGAAGGATGAGCGAAGACTCCGAGAGACACCAGGTGGCAGCTTGGGCCAGAGCTGCAGGGTGTGGCCACCCAGGGAGGGGCAGAGGAGCGGAGCTTGGTGAGCCCGGGGAGGGTCCTCTGGGGGTCGCCCTGGACCTAGAGAAGGCAGGGCGCAGAGGTAGGGGGAGAGGCAGCCCCCGCATCTGCTTTCCCCTCAGGAATCTAGGTTGAAACGGAGAGGAGGGGCCCCTGCTGAGTGCGGTTTGGATATCTCTGCCCTTTGGAAGCTGGGAGAGGAAGGGGACTCCACCTGGTTTGAATTCCCCTGGGCCGGCGGGGGTGGGAGCTGGAGAGTTAACTCTGTCCGTCCTCAGGTATCTTCTTTGCTGAGAAGCCTTCCCAGGTTTCCTAGATGGAACCCAGTTATGTTCCACAGTCTGTGTGGGTGTCGCCCCGAGTGCTGAGTGGTAAGCCCCTCAGGGCAGGGCCAGCACAGCACTGGGCACTGAGCAGTTGCTCAGGAGATGTTATCTGGACCGCGGTTCTCTGGGGGAACTGGCCCTGGCCCCTGGCTTCAGGCTCTCCGGAAGTGGGGCACGAGGCCAGCTCACACCCTGGCAGTGATGCTGGCCACTGGGCTCTTTCTGCAGCAGCCAATAGCCAGTAGGAGCACTGCAGAGGGTCGGGGCTTCTGGGCTTGGGAACCTGGATCAGACTGGCGGCTGCTGTGAGCACAGCTCAGCTCGTCGCCCTCTGCTACTAAGGGAAGTGGGAGGAACCCTTCGGACAGCTCTCTGCACTTGTTGGGAGGAGCGACGGGATTTAGGTGACCCCTACCCCGGGAAGGGCCGGCTTCTTCACACCCCGGGGGCCCTGTGCAGGTCTGCTGAGTGCAAGCTCGAGCTCAAGCTGGAACGGACATCCTCCCACATCACTGGAGAATGGGAGTGACCGCCCTCTGCCGACCCCCTGCCCAGCAGCCCGAGCCTGCCTGGAGGCTTCATTAGACCGAGAGGCCGGGAGCTCCGTCCTCAGCTCTGGGCTCGCTTCCTATTTGTGCCCATGGGCTACGATGCAGGGCAGGGAGCTCAGCTGGGTGTGTGTGTGTCCTGTTTTGTCCCATTCCCAGGAACACCGGTGCAGTTGTGCGGGTCTCTCCTTGTCTTGTGTCCTGTCCACTTTGTGGGACTGTTAGAAGGTCAGATCAGGTGGCAGATCTGGGACTGTGACTCTTCGGGCCACACTAGCCTCACGACTGTAAGGCAAGCCTTCGAGAAAATCTACACAGACGATCCACTACAAGGAGCCTCTTTATATTTGCGACAGCGTTGACCGTGAGATTCCTTTAAGTAGGCAGCCCGCTGGCTGTTCAAAACAGAATTCAGTTGACAAAGGGTCGTTTCCACACCACTTCTAAATAACCCGGAAAATCAGAGAACACAATTTTAGAGCTGGGAGTGTTCTGGAAATCATCTAATACACCCCTCCCCCCCGTTTTTCAGACGAGGGGATGCAGACCAGGGGGTTCACTTGCTCAGGTTCTCGGGGCTCCTGTTGGCGGCTTCCCGGGGACGTGTGTGCACGTGTCCGCAGCCGTAGTACTAGTAACTGGACTCGGCCTCAAGGCTCATTCTTCCTTGGGCATCGAAGAAACTCACTTCAACTCTGTTAAGAAAGGGTTGCGTGGTGGTGACAACTCTGTAGTGTGCCCAGATTCTCTCCCCACCCCTCCACCGTCAGGGTAAATTGAGGCTTGGAGCCACTTTGCTTCTCAAGAGTTAGGCTCCCCGAGTACCATGTCACAGCGCTGGCCCCGTGCGTCGTGACTGTGTGTCTTGTCTGCCATTGCCTGTGAGCCTCTGGTGTCCACAGCATGCAGTCAGAATCTGGACCAAGGGTGGTGCGAACCGCTTGTTGGAGGACCTGTGCAAAGGCAGCAGCATCTGCAGGTTGAGGAGCGGCCCCTCCCCACGTGTCCCCACCGCATGCCCTCCTATGGCACAGAGCCCCGCCCTGGACCACTCCAGCAGCGGCCAGCACAGGTCCCCAGCTTAGCTCGGCCTCCCAGCCACCCATCCTCCTGCCGGCCCCGCCCCTCTCCCTGAGTGCACCACCACCACCCTCTCTTCCTTTGTAGCCTTATCCCCCTCGGGTCAGCCACCTCCAACTTCCCTAGGGCCAGGGCGCAGGGTGGCACCCTGTCCGCCAATTGTCATGGCCGGAAGGCTGTGGGCCTCAGCCCAGCGGGGAGAGAATGCGGAGGAACGGCTGCGCGTGGCTTGCCATGCAGTTCCGGGTTGGGGCGCAGGGAACCCTCCCAGAGCCAGGCCCCTGGAGGCGCGTGGGCTGACCCAGGAGCCATCAGTTGTCTGACCTCTAACCTTCCGGCTCCCTGACCCAGGTCAGCGTGGAAGGGACAGTGGGAAGGTGAGGAAATAGGGACACTTTTTAATTCTTCAACTAAGGGTGAGCTAGGTGTGAGCCGAAGCCACGCCCCCTTCGTAGCAGAAATTCGTGAGCTCTGTCCGAGCGGTCCCTCTGCCCCCATCCGGTCAGACTCCTGTGCTAACCTACTCTGAATGTGCTGATTGGGGCCAGTGTCTCCAGCCAGGGTAGCACGAGGTTACCTGTGGACAGCCTTTATCTCACAGACCATTCCAGAGAGGGGGAAACAGAGGCCTGGGTGCCAAGGGCCACGGTGAACAGCAGCTCTTCTCCCAGATGTCCACACGCCTCACCCCTCATTTCCTGCGGCTCTCTGCTGGAATGCCACCTTCTCAGAGAGGCCTTCTGGGCCTCCACACCCTGGACACGTCTCCCCTGATCATTTTCTCCGTAGCATGTATCCCCTGATGGGCACTCATTTCTTTGTCTCGCTCCCGAGCGGACTGTAAGCTTCATGAGGGCAGGGACTTCTGTTGGTCAGCGCTGTAGCCGCAGCACCTAGAACAGTACCTGGCACACAGTAGATGGGCCATAAATATTTGCTGAATGAGTGAAAGAGCAAGTAGGTGGCAGAGCAAGCTGGTTTAGAATCCGAAGTCTTGTCTGCCAGTTCTGGGCTCTCCAACTGCAAGGCTCCAAATCTGATTCCGGAAGAGAGGCAAGTGGCAGGGGGGCTGGCCCCGTGCATGGAGGAGTGGACATGGAGGCATGAGGGGAGCTGCCTTGTGGTCCAAGGTGGCTACTCAGACTGCAGCTGTCAGGACAAAAAGAACAAGAAGGCTGCAGCTCCTCTTCTGAGGTTACCTGCCAGAAACCAGACACACCCTGTCCAGTTACGTTTTGTTGAATGGAACTTAGTCCTGTGGCCACACATAGCTGCAAGAGAAGCAGGGAAGAGTACTTCCTTAGGGAAGAGTGATCTTTATTTCAGGCACTCACATGCCTAACCAAAAAAGAGTGGTTCGGCTGTGAGGAAGTGAAGGATGGATATTGGAAGAGGTCCCTGGCACATGCTACCGTAGTCCTGGTCCCTGATTTTCTCTGTCCTCGTTCTCACCTTGCCAGTAAGATGGACTTTGCATCTGCACGAGTGAAACAAGGAGTTGTCCCCCGTGGCCCGAGGCCCTGCCACCTTCTGGCTCAGCCAGGTCCAGCTTGGCCCTTGTTTTTTGTGGCTCCAGCCTTTTGGCGCTGATGGAGCAGCTCCTTGTGTTGCTCAGGGAAACTGGGATCCCTCCCTTTCCCGTCCCTCAGCCGTGAGCTGCACCAGTGAGCCAGGTGCCCAGGAGACCTCCCATGAGCAGGGCCTCAGCCAGGGCAAGCATAGGGGAACCTGCTGTCCCCCACTTGTTTCTGGATGAGAAAGAAGAATCTCTGCACCCCATCCTCCTCTTCGCACCTCAGCAGGGCAAGTACAGGGCAGAGGGAGACACTGTTCTTAGGAGTTTGGTCCATGGACACTTGTGAGAGCAGCAGGAGGAGCCCAGTGGCTTTTAAACCCAGTGGAGGTGTTCTGTGAGCTGTCTTAGGGGCCACCGAGAGCTTGGGGTGGGTGCACACCTGGAGGGGAAAACTAAGAGTAGGCCAGTTTGCGGTGGGCAATTCCCATCCCCTGCACTTTGTGCCGCTCTGCCTTTACCTGTTCTGTATGGCAAGTAGGTCCCCACAAAAGAATTCCTTTGAGAGAAAAGTTCTGTCAAAGAGGAGAGAAGAAAAATTGAAATCTCTTGGCACGATGCCCCAGGCTTCAAAGTTATTCGGTCCAAGCTTTGTCACTTACCACCCTTGTGATTTCAGACTTGTTCCCTGGCCTCTGTTTCCCCATCTATAAAATGGGCACCACGCCTTCCTCAACAGTGAGGGTTAAATATGAGCATGTAGGTGGTGTGCCTGACACATTTTAGTTTTATTTCTTTGCTTGGCTTCAGTTCTAGCCCACTACGAGGTGTGATGAAACAGACCCTGCTACTGCCCCCTCCCAAGCTGCCGCTCCTTGCTGGCCTGAGCTTTCTCCTCCATGGCCCTTTCGCATTTAGTCACTGCCCCACAGCCAGGCCACTCGGGAGGAGGGCCCTAGTTCTGGGAGGTTAGTTCTACACCATAGTCCTGGATGAGGATGGTTAGGGTGGGCTCAGCTGAGAAGGGGCTCCGATGGCCGGGCCCACACCTTCCTGGTTCCCACCCAGGTGCTTCTCACCCCACCCCCTAGGGGCCCTGCCCTTCGCTTTGGGGCTTCAAGTCAAAACAGGCTTTCCTGAAGCCACCTCCGGACCCTGATCCTGGCAGCCCCTGAGGTTCTGCCCATCACGCTGGGAAATGGAGTTTCCCATCCCACAGGTCTTTCTCTTTTTTTTCTTCTTTTTTAAAAAAAACTATTTAACTATAGTTGATTTACAATATTGTGTTAGTTTCAGGTGTACAGAGTCTTTTCCATTATAGGTTATTATAGAATACTGAATATAGTTCCCTGTGCTATATATAGTAAATCCTTGTTGTTTATCTATTTTATATATAGTAGTGTGTACCTGTTAATCCCAAACTCCTAATTTATCCTTTCCTCCCCGGCCCCTTCCCCTTTGGTAACCATAAGTTTGTTTTCTATGTCTTTGAGGCTGTTTTGTAAATAAGTTGATTTGTATTATTATTTTAGATTCCACATATAAGTGTTGTCATATAGTATTTGTTTTTCTCTTTCTGGCTTACTTCACTTAGTATGATAATCTCTAGGTCCATCCATGTTGCTGCAGATGGCATTATTTCATTCTTTTTTGTGGCTGAGTAGTATTCCATTGTGTGTGGATGTGTTTATATATATATACACACGCACACACACGCACATACACACACACATACACACACATACCACATTTCCTTTATCCATTCGCCTGCTGATGGAAACTTAGGTTGCTTCCATGTCTTGGTTTTTGTGAATAGTCCACAGCTCTTTTCTACCTGGATAAGTGCTCCTCTGACCGCCGCTGCTACACTGGCCACCCCTGCTGCACTACCCCCGTCCAGCATGTGGGTCTGAGTCTCCCCCTCTAAATAGCTTCCTTTCTCCTCATCCAACCTCACCCTGACTCTGCAGCAAATTCCCAGTGACACCATCCAAGCCAGGCAGCGAAGCATGCTGCTGGCCATTTCACAGCCACCTCTACATTTTCTTTCTCCGAGAAGGAAGGAGGGGAGAGGAGGCACATGAGGTTACAATCCAGCGTCTAACGTAAACCAGGGAACTGAATATTTCCTCACGAAGTGAGATGTAGGAGGAAGACAGGAACTCCTCACAGAGCTGCCTTTGGTTTTCTGCACAATAAACGCCAGTGGGGTATTGCCCTGTGCCTCAGTTTACCCAAATGGTAAATCTGGGCTAGCACCATATGGTTTTTTTTTCTTTTACAACTCAGTGAAATGAGTTGTGTCCCAAACAGTCCAAAGAGAACACGAGTAGTCCTCGAGATATTAATAGCTTTGCTCTCAGTAAATGTATGATAAATGAATAAAAAATTGTTTTATGAATAAGAGGGAACCATGATCCAGAAAATTTGGGAAATGCTACCGACTTTTTTCCCCTTCTTGGAAAGTCAGCACACGTTAGGCTTTTCAGTGGTCTGAGCTGGCCCTCATTACTGTTGTCCAGCCCCGCACTCCCCAGATGTACTTTAACTGGGGAACCTTTTCCTTTTCTCTTTTTGATGGAGCAATCTACTGGGGAGCTGCTGATGTAAACATAATGACCGACTGTCCCAGTTTGCCCAGGACTGAGAGAGATTCAGGGATGTGTGACTTTCAGAACTAAAACCCAGACAGTCCTATGGAAGGACCTGGACCAGGATGAAAAAACATCCAATGTAAAAATACAACCGGATGCATCTGCAGCATTGCTAAGCGAGATCTTCTTGACGTGGTGATGTAGCAGTAGCAGGCCCTCCTTCCTTAGGGGCTTTATAGGAAACTGCCTGGAAGGTTGTGGCCACTAGGAAAGCTGCTTATACCTGAGTGTGGGCAGGAATGAGTGACATTCGAGGCTAGTGGCCCCTCTTGGGTGCTTCACAATAAAAGTGCTTCTCCGATGGAAGCTGGAGCCGTCATGAGCAGAACTGCGGCTATGTGTGTTTCTGACGGTTGGTCTTTCGGCTCCGATGGGAGCAAACGTGGTTTGCCGGTTGCTTCTGGCTTCTTTCCTGTTGTGCCTCCGCCCCTGCTGCTTTGAGCCCCTGATCCTGACGGCATTGCATGTCTGTTTTAAATTCAGTCTTGAGTCTGTCATCCTGCCCCAGGCCTTAGAGAAGGGGATTCCAGAGCCAGCACCCCGCAATGGCTCACCAGACGCTGTGGTGTTGGGGGCTTCTCCTTAGCGCTAGATAAGCAGGGTGCGCTGAGATACATGGATCTCATCCACCCTCAGGCTGTCATTTTCCTGGGATTCAGGGAGCCAAACGGCGAAAGGGGTGCATCTTGTTTGCTGAGTCACCAGCTTGCCCGTGCTTCCCAAGCTGCCACTGGTAGATAAGGCACCTACCTTCTCCCAGGCAGATCCATGAGCCGGGGTCCCCTTGCTTAGGCAGACATAGTCCTGCACCCCAGCTCTAGGGGACACTGCCTGCCAGCTGCCCTGTGTTGTCAGCCCACTCCCCAATATGCCGCTTTACCAGAAGACCCCCAGAACACCACACAAGGTTGCTTCCCGCCCTCAGGTCATCCTGGTGTCAACTTCTCTGTGGCTACAGTGGGCCAGGGCACTAGAGAGCTTGTGCCATGGACAGCTGGCTCTGGGGAGAGGCAGGTGGGAGCTGGTCCGCAGGCTCTTGTTCCCCCCTTGGCATCCTGGGAGGTTGCAAGTAGGTGGAGAAACACTTTGGCTTTGCTCCCGAGCCTGGGGGGAACCTGGAAGTCCGATCCTGACCACACAGATTCGCATCTCTGAATTCCCTGGGCACTTCTGGGCAATTGTTTCTACACACCGGCTATAACTGGCCCTGGGGTCTCCTGATAAGTAAGCTTTGGGTCTGTGTGTGTGTGTGTGTATGTGTATGGGGTGGGGGGCGGCAGGCGTGGAGCACATGCCCAGCAGGCTCTGTCTGAGTTCGGTGTTGAATAAAGAGCAGGGAGGAACAGAAAACAGGTTTGCAAGGGAAGATGCTCCACGCACTCGGGGCCAGCCATCCTCCCCGTGCGCCTCAGTTTTCTCATCTGTGAGTGAGGGCCTGCTACTTAGTACTTCTCAGTGGTCTGAAAGGCCTGACTTGCCTGATGAGCTCGGCCCCAGAACTGCCGGCCTAATGGGAATGGATTCAAGTTTGTGGATCCATCCAGGAGGGCCTAGGGGAGTGGGGAGACTGGGGGGAGCCTAGACTTGACAGCGTGATGCTTTGAGCCAGCAGGGATGGCTGGGGGTGGGGGAAGCTGTTCTCATCCCAGCTGGCTGCTGCGGACGGCCAGTGACACCGTGAATTCCTGGAAAATGTGAGCCCCTCTCTGCTCTTCATCTCACCGCAGGTCAGATGCCTCCCCCTCCCTATCTAAAGGCAAGGAGGGGAAGCAGGAGCTGGAGCCAGGAGCATATTGGCACATACCCCCCAGGATAGACAGCCGCACTGGCAGCTGGACCACAGAGTCCTAGATACCAAAGGAGGTGTGACCTGGTGCCCGGGACTCTGACCATCTGTTTGCCCATCTCTCCCTTGTTGGAGGGGGATCCGCGATGTCTAGGGTCCTTCTGGTTCTGACATTATGACCCAGGGATGCAGAGGAAAGCAATGTCTGCGTGGCTTCTGGAACAGGGGACGTACCCAGACTAGTCACGGAGGGCTGTGTACTGAGCCACATCCGGTTCTGGCCGCTCAGTAGCTCTCTGCCTCTCTCTGACCCCTGCTTCCCCAGCCTGAGGGGTGGGCATCAGCTCCTCTTGCCGCATCTTTAGGCATGATGCTACCACTATAGAAGCAAAGACCAGTCTGTAAGGGACCAGCATCTTTGAAATCCTGTGGCCCCGGGTGTGCCACGTCCAGAGCACTGCGCCCACTTTGCAGATGGGAAACCCAAGGCAGGAGGATCGTGGTGGTTTACGCAGAGTCTAGTCTTCCACTTGAGCACTTCCGCCTTAGTGCCCGGAGCATAGGGGTGGCCAGATACACTTGGTCCAGATATCTGGGCTTCTGCACCCACTCGGAGGGTAGTGAGATGCAGTGAAGAGAGTGGGGAAAGTTAGGGACAGGAGCATGTGAGGCCGAGGATAAGAGGTGGTGCCTCCCCTTCTCCAACCAGGAGAAGGAGCCCTGGGTCTGACTTCAGAATCAATCTCGTGTGATCCAGGCAACACTGACAACCTGTCCTGACCTGCAGAACCTCAGAGGGAAACACTTCATTTTGCTTCTAGTTTCTTCTGAAGAGTTGTGAAATCACTGTGTGTGTGCGTGTGTGTGTTTTCACTCCTTCTGTTGCCCACTTCAGGTGACACGGAGCCTCCTCGACTACTTTTAGGGGGTGACTTTTCAGCCATTCGGACACCTGGCTCCGGCCGGGCCTGGCCCTGGGATTCCTGATTCACTTCCCTAGGCGGAGCCCGTAGGAAACGGAGCTTCCTCCACTGGCTCTGAGGGCCAAACATGAGGACCACTTAGCTTTGTTTAAAAGGAACATGGCTTTTAACTTTCCCTGCAGGCCTTGGTGGGGGGACAAGGGAGCCAGCCCTCAGTTGTTTGGCCATATTCATTTAGGAGGTTTGTTTGTTCTTTTAAGCAACATCCTGACGAGACCCCCAGTCCCCACCAGCAAGCAGAGCTCCCCTGTCCTCAAACACCAGAGAAATCCAGACTCCCTGATCTGCCGGGAGCAGACTGACAGCCTCAGTTCCCACCTGTCCCCCTCCCCGAGCGCACACACATTTAGTCTCCTAAGGTGGATTATTCTGCAGCAAGGAGGATGCAGGTGTTATTCCTGGAAGGGGAGACTTCTCTCCAGGACAGAAAAAAAATGTTTGGAAATTTGGAAAGCTGAGCTTGGGGCCTTAACCTTCAGCTTCCAGCAGGCGGAAACCGGTCATTGCCTGGGAAAATCGCAGGCCGCGTTTCACAGAGCTTTCTCCCGGCGGCCACCATCTCACCGTCTGTGCGGGACTTCCCTCTGGCTCCTGGCCCTTGTTTGTTTTCGGCCGGGATTGGCGACTGGTCCCTGGCAGAGGTTTCTAGGGGCAGCCGAGAAACCCGTACACATCTGGCGATTTTCATGGCTTCGGGAGGGGGAGGGTGGTGTGGGAGTGACAACGTGCTCCTGCGGAAAAATATTTACCGAGGCTGTTTTTGAACCGGCTGCTAAGGGACGAGCGGGAGGCCAGACGTGCTCCCGCGTTGGCTGCAGCTGTGCGAGCTTCCTGGGACTTCCCAGAAGCAGGTGCGCCTGGGGGAGGGATGCAGCCGCCAGGAGTTGTGCCGGCAGGTGGTTGGTTGGTGCTGGGAGTGGGGCAGCCACTTCCACCGACAGCCCCCCCCAACTAAAGTCCTGCCCCCCAGTCTGTGCCTGTGTCTCCCCAGCCCAGCATCATGAGGGCACCTCCCCCCAGAGGGTGTGGGAGACCCAAATGCGATCCTGGGTAAAGCTGGCAGCTCAGTGTCTGGCCGACAGGGCAGGCCTCAGTAGTGCTACTTATAAGCTTAAGAGTAATGAGGATAAACTGTTTCTGATCGGTGGTTGGTAGAAAACTGCACCGTGAGAAGAGAGAGGAAACACATACCCACCTGTGCCCTTGGCCTCAGACCTGACACAGGTGCAGCGGGACACGCAGCGCCTGCCCTCCTTTCCGGACCCCTTGGCCCAGACATCGGCGTCTCCAGCTCACAACAGGGTGTTGGCAAGGTTGTCAGCCCACCTTCCCGTGGAACAGACCTGCCCCTCTGAAGTTTTGGAGTATTTCGACATTTTCCCCCAACACTTACACATTTTTAAAAATGTTCATTTTGTTCTAAGGTAGATATTTCTCTTTCCCCTGACTCACAGGGAGACCGAGGCCCCAGGCTCACGCAGGACCCAGGTCTCCCACCCCCAAATCTCGTTCTTCCTGTGGAGGCCGCCTATACATCACACAGGTGGTCCTTGAAACAGATCTTAACGATGAGCTGAAGGCTCTCTGCCTCCTTCCCAGGGTGCTGTCCTGTCGCCCTGACCTTTGTGTGAGAGTCCTTCCCGGCGGGCGACTTTGTACGGGAGTCCTTCCTGGCGGGTTCCTGGTGGGCGAGGTGAGCGGAGTCAGCCGGGCATCACCCCGCCCACCCGTAGGCCAGGGGCGGGCATCACCCCGTCCACCCGTAGGCCAGGGGCTTGGCCGCTGCTGGGCTCACTGCCGGCTCAGACAGATCCGGATTCACATGGTCGGCAGCAGGCGGAAGGATTAGGAGGCCCGGGGAGGGTGTTGTTTCCAGGGGGTTAGTCCGTCTTTCCAGGACGGGGAGCGCGACACACCCGTCCCCAACCTCAGGTCAGCATGTGCACGCGCCTCTCATTAGGCATAGCGGCGACAGGTGGCTCAGAGGCAGGAGGCTGGTCCAGGACGGGCACATCCTTGTGGGTGGGGGGAGGAACCAGGGCAGGGGCCGCAGGGGGGTCGGGCAGAGGCAGGGCCGAGATCCTGCGTGGCTCAGTTGATGAATTCCAAGCTCTCCTCTTACCTCTCTGCCTTCAGCGACAGAATTATGATAATGAGTAATCCAAAGAATGTATTTAGAAGCTTCCTGTTTCAGGGTGGGGCGGGTTCTGCCCTCTGACCCCACCTGGAGAGCTGGTTGGGGGCAGTGTGCAGCCGACTCTGGCCCGAGACTGTCACTAGGAGGGATTGCAGAGCTCCTTGGAGCCCCCTGTGAAGGCCCCGCCCCTGTCGGCCCGGGGGAGGGGGTGGGGCAGGGCTGGCGAGCGCGGCCCCTCCTCCTCTTCCAGGTATGTCGTCTTTGGAAAAATGTCTATTTAGGTCTTCTGGTCAGTACTTTTTTTTAAAATTTTTAATTTAATTTAATTTATTTATTGTTTCTGGCTGTGTCGGGTCTTCGTTGCTGCACGCTGGCTTTCTCTAGTTGCGGCTAGCGGGGGCTACTCTTCGTTGCGGTGCGAGGGCTTCTCATTGCGGTGGCTTCTCTTGTTGTGGAGCACGGGCTCTAGGCGCGTGGGCTCAGTAGTTGTAGCACGTGGGCTCAGTAGTTGTGGCTCGCAGGCTCTAGAGCACAGGCTCAGTAGTTGTGGCACAGGGGCTTAGTTACTCCGTGGCATGTGGGATCTTCCTGGACTAGGGCTTGAACCCATGTCCCCTGCACTGCCGGGTGGATTCTTAACCACTGCACCACCAGGGAAGCCCTGGTCAGTACATTTCAATACAAGAGTTTCCCCACGTTCTTCACCCAGAGTCAGACACTTAATCAGATTCTTTCATCTTCACCCACATCCCTCAGGGTGGGATGGGGAAGGACGCAGAAGTGAGGTAGCTTCATTTCACCGTGGAGGAAGCCCAGACTGAGAGGGAGGGGCACGTACCCAGCATCCCCTCCTGGGTTCCCCCACCATGTGGTCCCTACCACCACTCCCTGGTCACGGAGCCCAGCGGGCCTTAAGCAGCTCTCACAGGAGGGAAGCTCAGGCTGCCCAGGCTTTCCCTGCTGACACTGAGGTCTGGGGTCACTGGGCTGCCCCCAGGAGAGCCCCTCCCTCCTTCCCTCCTCTCCCCGCCTCTGCTCCCTCTGCTCCACGTCTCCCCCAGGCTTCTCCGAGTTGGTGAGGAAACACTTCCTGGAGCCAGGCTCCACCCAGGCCTCCGGTTCCTCTTCCTTCCCCAGGAAGATTCTGGCTTACCCCCCTGTCTGGGAATTCGCTTGGCTACAGCCACCCTGGTGCTGATCTCCCCCACCCTCTCCTATGCGGCCATGCCTCACTGGGGAACCTGGTAAGAGCCTCATGTGCCCCCTCCCCTGCATCAAGGCCTGTACAGATGTGAGCATCCCAGAGGAAGAGGCGAGTTTCTGCATGGCTCTGTGATGGGAAGATGTGGCAGGGACCTGACTCGGGGCTGGCATGGAGAAAGCCTTACCCTCTCCCTTGGAATATAATCTTGGGTAACGTTACCTGAGCACTTTCTGTGTGCGCTCACTGCTCTGAGTGCTTAAAGGTGTGAGTTAGTTACTGTTATTACCGGCCTCTTCACTTTGACGGAAGCAGAAACTGAGGCATAGAGTGAAGATCCTTGCCTGGCACATGACCAGCGCGTGGTGGGACGGGGCTTGAACCCAGGTGGTTGGGCTCCCGAGTGCGCGCTCTTAACCCCTACCCTGTCCTGGTTTTGTGGAGAGGGACGGGGGTGGGGCAGGAGAAGGGGTCACACGTGGGACTGACTGGGCAGGGATGTGTGCACATCAGATCCGCGTACCTCGGGCTCTGGGCCACACTCCAGGTGTAGGGGACAGGAAAGAAGGATGAATTGCTGGCCTGGAGAAGAAGAGGTGGGGCAAGGTCCTCTGGCCACAGCCCCCTCCTCTGTGGGGAGGAAGGTGCCCAGGTGAAGGCTGCCTTTCTCTGTGGCTGGGAGATACCCGTGCTGGACAGTGGCAGCCCTCTCCCGCCCAGGGAAACTGCCGGACAGGGCCCTGCCCTGGGAGCAAGTATCGGGCAGACCAGCTGCAACAAGCTGATAAGGGCAGAACAATTCCAGATTTGAAGAATGCCCAGAACGATCTCCCCCGAGGGGGCAGTTCTGGGCTCCTCTGGGAGAGGCGATGCCCGGGAGCTGGGCCTGACAACCCCCTGGGGTGCTGTTCTCATGTCCAGAGGCACCAGGAGGGCGGAGCTGCCAGGGCCTGGGGAAGGGACAGGGCGGCTGGAGCATGACCAGAACCTGTGGCCACACTTGTCTGCCTGACCGCTCGGCCTGACGGGCGGCAGTGAGGGCAGTTTGGGACCCTGCCCTTCCGCAGACACTGGAGCTGTCCTTCCTGCCATTTCTCTTCTCGTTATTAACCTCCACCTTGGGTGCCTCAGTCAGCTCGAGCTGCTACAACAAAATACCACAGACGGGGTGGCCTAAACAGCAGACGTTCCTGTCTCACAGCTCCAGGGGCTGAGAGTTCTGAGATCAGGGCGGCAGCAGGGTCGGGTTCTGGTGACCCTCTGCCATCTTCCCGTGTGTCCTCACATGGCTGAGAGAGAGAGGAAGCTCTGGGGACTCTTCCTTCTTCTAAGGACACTAATCCCAACGTGGGGCCCCAACTCCTAACACTGTCACACTGGGGGCTAGGGCTTCAACACACGAATTGGTGGGGATCCAGACTTTCAGTCCGTAACTCCGCTTATGCCAGGAAAGTTGACCAGGCGCATCTCTGGGGCCCTCGGCCCGAGCAGGGGGCCGTTGGGAGGGGTATAGAGAGCAGTCGCAGAAGTCACAGTCCCCGTTCTTTTAGATGCGGACCACGGCAGGCTGGAATAGACACCCCTCCCTCCTCCCAAAGATATGTACAGTAAATCCCTGAAGCTGATTATCCCCTTATTTGGACAGAGGGTCTTTGCCAGTGTAACTGAGCCAAGGATCTTGAGATGAGGTCATCCTGGATTATCTGGATGGGCCCTAAATTCAGTGACAAGTTTCCTCACAAGAGACACAGAGAGGAGGCAGCGATGTGGCCCCGGTGCCAGAGACGGCAGTGATGCTGCTGCCAGCTAAGGAATGCCAACCGCTGCCAGAAGCCAGAAGAGGCGAGGAAGGGCTCCCCTTGGAGCCTCCAAATGGAGTGTAGTCCTGGCCACACTTTGATTTCAGACTCCTGGCCTCTGGAGCTCTGAGAGAATCCGTTTCTGTTGGTGTAAGTCACCCAGTTTTTGTTATGGCAGCCTGAGGACATAGGACATAGGACCCAAGGCACAGAGAGGGTCCAGGCTTTACCCAAGCCCAGGGCAGCCCTGGGAGAGTGCCGTAGCCGGTTGGTAGAGGTGAGGCGAGTTGGCCTCCCTGTACCTCTCCCCAGGCACCCAGCCCTGACCCCTTTTCCCAGCTGCTGTCCTTTGATGCTGTCCGCCCAGATCAGGCTCCTGCAGCCTCCCTGTGCCCACCAGTGCCTGCTTAGGACCTGTTTTGGGGAGTGGGGTGAGGGCAGCTGGCTTTCTTAAAGCCACAAGGGACAGGCGTTTACAAGGGATGGGTGTAGGACTAGTGAGGTACCCAGAGCAGAACCCCAGAGCAAACAGCCTCCAAGGACAGGACCCACACTGAGGCAGAGGGGGGTCCAGCAGGGCTTCTGGGTGGAAGGCCTGGAGTGCTCAGCTGTGCAGGAGAGAGGTAGGTGGGGAGGATGGCCAGACTCTGCTGGGGTGTGGGACTTGTATAGACCCCCCTGGAATGAGGGGTGCGGCTCTCTGTTCCTGGGAGGGAAGAGGCTCGAGAAGCAGACATCACGTACTGGGAAAATGAGTTTCAAGGTTGGGCGGCTGATTTAATAAAACCCAAGAAGCACGGAGGTGGGGACATTACGTGGGGCGGGGGGCATCACATTTTTCAAAATCAAGGGAAGAGGGAGAGTGAGGGGACTGAATGCAGGGTAAAGAGAGGATATCTGATATATTGGCCCTGGGGAAAAGTCCTGGCCAGGCCAGCAGTGGGCCTGCAGCCCCTCTGCTCCTAGGGCAGCCCCAGTTCCCTTGCTGACCCAGGAGTTTGGGGCCTGCAGTCTTCCAAAGCTCCCCCATCCTGCCCTGCCCCACTGTAATTAATACCCAGCTGCCATCCAGAAGCCTGGCAATAAATGGGCCAGTTTGAGATGGGCAACAGGATTTGGGGGCCGAGAAGGGTGGGCCCTAGACAGCTGGGAGGGGCTCAGATTTCCACCAGGCTGAACCTGAGGCAGCATCACCTGGCACCCTTCCCCATGACGCACAGAACCTGCTCTTGGGAGGTAAGAGGCTCTTGAAGTGGATGTCACATGCTGGATGTCACATGCTGGGAGAATGAGTTTCGAGGTCGGTCAGCTCTTGGAAAGGAGGCCCAGAGCAAGGCCTCTGAAGTGACTGTTGTCACAGCGAAAGCAGACTTACCTGTGTTCACAGCGTCATGCTTGGGAAAGTGTCAGTACATCCTCGGGGACCTTAGAAGTCACCTAGCCCATTTCGCAGATGTTTCAAGAGGACCAAGGACTTGGCCGAGCCCTCGAGGACAGAACCAGGACTAGAAGGCTCCGCTCTGTCTTCGCGCCTGCCTTTCTCTCTTGACCTTTTTCCATCTCTACGTCATTCAGTTATTCCCATTTCACACCCTGAACTTTATCACCCACATACCATGCACCGCCTCTGCAATCTTAAGTATTTCATTCCTTGATCACTGTTTGTCCACCTTCCAATTCATTTGCTCAAGTACACCTAGACTATACTGCTTGAACTCAAGGCAGCCAGTCTAATCACCCATCGCTTCACTGTTGCCTATCAGCCCCCCGTCTGTCTTTATCCGTCCTGTACTTCACTATCTACCATTGTAATCCCGACCTCACAAGTATCCTCACGTCTCTTGCACCCTCTCCCACCATCATAACTCACCTAGCAAAACCCCTTCCTCAGGTGAACCCTGCCTCCACTGCTCCCATGCCTACTGGCAAGCAGCACAAACGAACACTGCTAAACTGGCCCAGTTTGGCACCAGATAACTAATTGGCAGTCATCCTTTATTTCTCTAGTAGAGTGGTTCTGAAAGTGCGGTCCTCAGACCAACAGCATCAGAGTCATTTGGGAACTTGTTAGAAATGCAAATTCTCGTGCTTCATCCCAGACCAGCTGAATCAGAAACTTGGGCTGAGTTCGTAAATGGTGTTTTAACAAGCCCCCCAGGTGATTCTGATGCTTGCTAGAGTTTGAGAACCACTTTTCTAGTAGGCTCCCTTTCCCGTTTCCAAGATAAGTATTTCATACATCCGCCTTCCACACAACTCCTCCTCTCTTATTTCATCTCTGTAGGATATTGCTGATTTCATCTAGACTTGGCTGAGGGAACTGAGGCTGTCAAATGGAAACTTGTCTTCCTGTTACCACTGTTACCAATGTACGAGTGTCTGTGTCCACCTTCTTCCTTCCAGTTTCAAAGGCAGGTGTATCCTACTGCCTAACATGGGGTATCTCCCTCTGTATCTTAAGGAGAGGGAACAAAACAAAAGGAGCATTCTTAACAGCTCTAGCATCTCCCACCTTCAGAAAGAAAAGCAGAACTTTCTGGACTACGGCAGCTCCCTCCAGCGACTGCCATATTTCCTCTGCTTCTTTTTATAGCTAGTATTTGAAAAGGTTATTTACACACACAAGCTCACTTCCCAACCGTTCACTCATCTTCCATCAGCCTGAGTTAGGCTTCCACCTGCACTGTTCCCATGGAAACTGCGAGTTGAGGTTGATGGGAACGTCATTGTTGCAAATCTCATCATCCAGCACCATCAGCCACTCCCTCCTTGGGGGAAAGAAAAATCAGAAGCCCCTGTTGCATCTCCCTATTTCCCCCTAGAAGTAGCTGTTATCCTAAACTTAGTATTAAATTCTCTATATAATGTAAATAATGTTTTCTACGTTTCTATCTCTAAAACTATATTGTTTAGTTTTGTAGATTTTTAAACCCTGTAAATAAAACCATATAAACTTTTGGTTTTGTTTTTATTGTTCAGTATTATTTTTAGATGAATTCATGTTAATATGTGTATTATAATACATAATATGTATATTACATACATATAAATATATATAACAATATAAAACTTGTTCACTGATTTTCAGTGCTGTGTGGTATTCTAGTATGTGAATATACCATAACTTATTTATCACATCAGTTTTAACAGACGTTTGCTTGTTACCTATACTAACCCATGTATGCACACAAGTCTGTACATTTCTTTATGTCTGTGTAAGTTTATATACATTTCTCTATGTTTATATGTCTATACATTTCTTTATATGTGTGTGTATGTGTATATTTATACACATACACATACATGAATTCATACTGATATCTCTCTCTAATCAAGTATCACAGGGTTCATTTAGCCTCATCCCCACACACCTTATTTATTTGTAACTTCTTTCTCCAACAGTGAGAACTCTGGCTCATGTTATTTATAATTTATTTACTTATTTGACCAACCCTAGTACACAAGTAAAGTAGATTTAAAATTGATAACCCGTACCCTTGTGAGAAACAAATTTACCACTTAGAGTACACTGTTTATTATATAGAGTTCTTTTTTTGTTGTTACCCATACACTATCCAGTCAGAAAACTCTTTTCCAGTTACTTTGGTCAACTTCTCTCCCCCACCCCTCCAGTGAGGTATGTTATACACTTGTAACATAGTTTATTTTCATAGTCCCTGTTACATCCTGGGATTTTCCTGAACATCTCAGTTTTCTTTTTTTTTTTTCTTTCTAAGTTTGCAAAAAATAAAGTTAATTCTTTGGTGGGGGGGTACTGTGGGTTTCAACAAATGCGGAATCTTGTATCCATCATCCCAGCACCATATCTAACAGTTTCATTGTCCTAAAAGTCAGTTCCTCCTCCTTCCCTCAACCCCTGGTAACCACTGATCTGTTTTCTATCCCTATAGTTTTGCCTTTTCCATAAACTCATATAAATGAAATAAGATACTGTGTATAGCCTTTTGGCTTTTTTCACCTAAGATGTCTTTAAGATTCATCCATGTTACATGAATCAGGAGTTCATTCCTTTTTATTTCTTAGTCACTGCATGGATATATAACTGTTTATCCATTCACTTGTTGAAGGATATCTTGGTTGTTTTCAGTTTTTGGTGATTATGAATAAAGCTGCTATAGACATTCGCATATCGGTTTTTGTGTGACCACAAGTTTTCAGTTGTTTTGGGTAAATATACAAGAATGGAATTGTTGGATCATATGGTATTGTAATGCTTAACTTTAAAATGAACTGCTAAACTGTTTTCCAAGTCAGGTGACTGGTGCTATTTTGCATTCCCACTAGCAGTGTATGAGAATTTCTCTTTAGCATTTGGTGTTGCAGGTGGTTTGGGGTCATTCTAATAGATGTGTATTGATATTGCATTGTAGCTTTAATTTGCATTTGCCTAATGACTAAAGATGTTGAGTATCTTTTCACATGCTTTTTAGCCACCTGTATATCTTCTTTGGCAATTTTTCCTTGTAGATCTTTTGCCTATTTTAACAAATTGGTTTATCTTTTTATTGTTGTTTTAAGAAATGTTTTTCCCTCCTTAATGAGCTGGCTAGAATTTCTAGTACAAAGTTCAATAGGAGTGGTGAGAGAGGACATGCTTGCTGTGTTCTCAAAATTAATGGCAACACATTCAGTCTCTATTAAGTATGATGTTAGCTGTAGGTTTATTTGGAGATATCATTTATTAGGTTAGAATTCCCTCTATTCCAAGTTTGCTAAGAACATTTTTTTTTTCTTTTTTTTTTTGTGGTACGTGGGCCTCTCACTGTTGTGGCCTCTCCCGTTGGGGAGCACAGGCTCCGGATGCGCAGGCTTAGCGGCCATGGCTCATGGGCCCAGGCGCTCCGCGGCATGTGGGATCTTCCCGGACCGGGGCACGAACCCGGGTCCCCTGCATCGGCAGGCGGACTCTCAACCACTGTGCCACCAGGGAAGCCCTGAGAACATTTTTAAAATCATGAATGAATGATGAATTTTGTCAAGTGAATTTTCTGCATATATTGAGATGATTGTATTTTCTTATTTCACTGTTAAGATGAATTGCATTGATTGATTTTCACATACTGAACTAGCCATGAGATGAACCTCACTTGATCATGATGTATTACTCTTTTTTATATTTTATATATATATATTCCATTAGTCATTAAGGAAATGCAAATTAAACCACAGTGAGATACTTCATGCCCACTAAATAACTGTAATGAAAGAGACAATAACACTTGTTGGTGAGGATGTAGAGAAACTGGAACCCGGAACCCTTACACTCTGCTGGTGGGCATGTAATATGGTACAGCTGCTTTGGAAAACAGTTTGGCAATTAATTCCTCAAAATGCTAAATACAGAGTTACCATGTGACCCAGAAATTCCACTCCTAGGTATATACCCAAGAGAAATGAAAGCTATCCACACAAAAACTTGTACACAAGTGTTCATAGCAGCACTATTTATAATAGTTAAAAAGTGGAAACAACCTGAATGTTCATCAGCTGATGAGTGGATAAACCAAACGTGGTCTATCCCTACAATGGAATATCATTCAGCAATAAAAAGAAATAAAGAACTGACACGTGCTACAACATGGATGAACTCTTAACAATATTTAAATTAAGTGAAAGAAGCCCCACATTGTACGAGTCCACTTGTGTGAAATGTCCAGAATAGGCAAACTCCGTAGCGACAGAGGTCAGATCAGGGGTTGCCTAAAGCATGGCTTTTCTTCTGCCTCTTCATTGTGAGGATTTGTGTTAATCTAGTCAAGAGCTGGTCTGGGTTTAAAACTTGATGCTGCACCGGGGGCTGTGGGTTTCTCAGGTGAGACCTTTGTTTGCGTCCCTGCTTGCCTGTGGGGCTTCCCTTGCTGCTGCTCCCTGTGAGCCAGTCTTTGGCAGCCGCTACCCCCAGCTATATTCCATTTATTTTTCCTTCACACTTGCTAGCATTTTGAGTTAAAGGCAGGGTAGAAGGACGTTCTCTGATGTTTTGCACAGGCACTGGAACCTGGGGCTTGGGGGTGTGGCCTTCGCTAGTGTTCCTGTCTCTTTTCTAGACGTTATGCTGGACTTAGAGCACATATTCCTGCCCTCTGCCAGGGGTAAAGAGCTGTTTTATTTGTCTGTTCCCTTTCCCAGCTGCAATGGATTTCCACCACTTCCTTCAGGCTATCCTTTTTTACCTTTCTCCTGCAGCTGAATGCTTTTGTTTCCTAGCAGAAATAGGGGAGATGGATCTAGGCAACATTTCACTGGTGTTTCATTGGTGGCTGTCGTTTTCCTTCCTCAGCTGTGGTGGGGTTTCTACCAGTGCCCTCAGGCTATGGGTTTTGTTGACTTCCACTGAAAAGTCAGGCTTTTTTTCCAGGGGATCTGGGGCTATGTAGAGTTTCAGCAGTCACTGCTGTTTCCTTCCCCCAGCCAGCCCCAAGGGGGGAACCTTTCTCAAGGCTCTCCCCAGGCAACCTTAGGAACCACAGGTGGGGGTCCTGGGGGGAAAAGTCTACACTAGGGTCTGAACCTTTAAATTTCCACAGTTTTCAGGTCTCCACGCTTTCACATTAGCCCATGTTCAGCCTTTAGCAATTCACTGAACATTTTAACTTTAATCTTCTTACCGAACTCTGCCCCACGTAAGCAAATGCTTGAGTCCAGTTTCTCCTTGTGGTGGACTGTCTCCAGTTTTCAGGCGAGTTGTTTGCTCATGACCTCAGTTCTCCAGTGGGTTCAAGAAAAGTCATCAGTTTTCCGCTTCTCCAGCTTTTTTCTTGCTGTGAGGGTAGGACATATGTTCTTTCCAGCTCTTTATTCTCATTGGCTGAAACTAGAAGTCCTGTGGTTTCTTTTGATAAACATATGTTCTTATTTTATTTTATTTTATTTTATTTTTTTGCAGTACACGGGCCTCTCACTATTGTGGCCTCTCCCGTTGTGGAGCACAGGCTCCGGACGCACAGGCTCAGTGGCCATGACTCACGGGCCTAGCCGCTCCGCGGCATGTGGGATCTTCCTGGACCGGGGCACGAACCCGCGTCCCCTGCATCAGCAGGTGGACTGTCAACCACTGTGCCACCAGGGAAGCCCTGTTCTTAATTTTGATGGAACCAAACCTATCAGGCTTTTTCATTGGTTTGTACTTTTCATGTTTTGTTGATTGACAATTGTATATGAACTGATTTTTTTTCTTTGGCTGCGTTGGGTCTTCGTTGCTGTGCACGGGCTTTCTCTAGTTGCAGCGAGCGGGGGCTTCTCTTCGTTGTGGTGCACGGGCTTCTCACTGCGGTGCCTTTCCTTGCTGCGGAGCGCGGGCTCCAGTAGTTGCAGCACACGGGCTTCAGTAGTTGTGGCTCACGGGCTCTAGAGCGCAGGCTCAGTAGTTGTGGCGCAGGGCTTAGCTGCTCCGCGGCATGTGGGATCTTCCCGGACCAGGGATCGAACCTGTGTCCCCTACGTTGGCAGGCGGATTCTTAACCACTTCGCTGCCAGGGAAGTCCCGAACTAATTCTTTTTACAGACACATATTACGGCAGAACAGACTATGCTATAGAAAGTTCATGTAAAGCTAGAATTATTTGATCCTTGAATCCATGCTTGGATTTTCTTTATGAGAAAAGTATTAACGACTAATTCAATTTCTTTATGAATGTGGGACAAATTATTATTTCTATTTCTTCTTGAGTCACTCTGTTAAGTTGTATTTTCTTAGGAATTTGTCCACCTCATCAGCTTCAAATTTATTCGCATTTGCTCATAATGGCCTATATTATAAATATCTGTTATTGTTTTTATACCTCATACTTTACATTTATGCCTTCTGGGTTATTTTTCCCTTTGGTCATCCTCACTTAAGGCTTTGCTATTTTATTAGCCTTTTTGAAATATCAATTTTTGCCTTTGTTGATATTTGCTATTGTCCTTTGGTTTCTATTTCATTGATTTCTGCTTTTATCTTTATTATTTCATTCCTCCTATTTTTCTTTGGGTTTATTTCTCAGCTTTCCATTATCAAATTGAAGAGTATATAGAGAACCAGATCTGAGCAGATCCTAGAGAGATGCATGTCAATTGCAACGTGGCTCACACCCTCAGCACACCTGTTCATGCCACACCACCACCTTCCAGCCAGCTCATACTTAAAGGGCTTCAAGTGAGTTAGTTTTCTGTGATCTGTTGTCTGAGGCATGAAAAAGCCAAGTTATGTTCATGTATATAACATGCTGGAGCCAGGCCAGAGTGGACTGCTGTGGGATAATAGCCCTTTTTAGGGGAGACCATGAAGGATAGTATAGAAAGAAAGTTCTTCCAATGAGCAGAACTTGAATAGTACTTTTCATGGTCTCCTTTGTGTGTGTGTGTGGAGGGGGGAAGGTGAGCTACACAGAGGTGAGGCTCTGACCAGATTCTTAGGCAGTAGCTAATGATTTTTAGGAACTTAGAAGAAACAAGAATGAAGAATGAGTGCAGGGAATTTTATGGAAGAGGCATGTGGATGAGCTTCTTGGGGTGATCTGGAGTATAAGAATTTTTGTCTCACATATTAATCAAGTGGACAAGATGACCCATTGTGCCCATCAGTTAGTTTCTCTCTCCCTCCACCTAGTGACTGCTCTGTGGGCTCATGAACAAGTGGCCATGGTGTAGGCAGGGTGCTAAAACAGACACATTCTGGGTTTGAATGTGTTTTCTCAGCTGCCACGATCTGTCAGCAACTCTACTCATGGACTTATAGAACGCCTTCTTCACCATGATGGTATTCCACAGAGCACAGGGCTGCACCAAGGCACTCACTCGAAGGCAAAATAAGTAGAGCATTAACCTTAAAAGATTTACGCATCTTACTGTGGTGCCTTCATGCTGCTGCATAATGAGGCCGAGGGAGGAAGATGGATGGAGCCCAGGGATTCCCTGTGGTGCCTCCTCCTACTCTTATGTCCAGTCGTAAAAGTAGATGCAAGGACCTCTCACTGACAGCATCCCTAAAGACTCAGATCTCTCAGAAATGAAATCCAATATCCAGGACTAATGGTGTCAGTGGTGCAAAGTGAAGCAGTCCTTGCTCGTTGGTGGTGGAAAGGATGTACTCATCAGGAGTTCAGGAGAAGGGTTCTGGGTGCTGTTTCTGACTTAAACCTGATGCTCTAGCCATCTCAAGTGATTTTACTAGCTAACTGATTATCTTTCTAATAAATTCACTTCCCGTTTAAAGCAGAGAGGATTGATTTCTAATATTTGAAAAGAAGAACCCTCGTTTTTATAGTGGAACAAGTGGAGGCGGGGGAGCAGATTAGGAGGTTGAATTGTGTCCTCCTCACAAGACATGTTCCAGTCTTAATCCCCAATACCTGGTACTTGTGGATGTGACCTTATTTGGAAATAGGGTCTTTGCAGATGTAACCAAGTTACGATGAGATCATACTGGATTAGGGTGGGCCCTAAGTCCAAGGACTGGTGTCCTTATAAGAGGAGAGACACAGAGACACACAGGGAAGAAGGCCATGTGCTGATGGAGCCAGAGACTGCAGTGATTATAACTACAAGCCAAGGAACACTAACAATTGCTAGGAAGAAGCAAAGAAAAATTCTTCCTTAGTGCCTTCAGAGGGAGTATGCCTTTGCATATTTCAGATTTCTAGCCTCTAGAACCGTGAGAGAATAATACATTTATGTTGTTTGAAGCCACACAGTCTGTGGTCATCTGTTATAGCCACCTTGGGAAACTAATACACACTTCATTCAAGGTACCCTGAGTCTGTGAAAAGATTCAGTCCTGGGAATTGGATGAGTGGCTGGCTGTGTTCTCTACTGTGGTGATTCAACCCAGGTGTCAGTTTGCCGGGCTTATAGGTAGGGCTTCAGTGGACCACCCATCAGTTTTGATCCTAAAAAAACACATGATCATTAGCCACTGTCCAGAATTACCCTCGTTCGACTGTTCTGATTACCATGCTGCTCCTGCTGCCTGGGGTATCGCACCCACCTTTCTTCCTGGAAATGAAATTCTGCTCATGCCCTACTGCCCAACGAACCTGCTGTCCATTCCCACTGAAATCGGCAGCATCTCCTACCAGCGTACCTGGCTGATGAAGAACAGCCAGAACAATCCCTTAGAACGTGCTCCGAGTGCCCTCAACAACATAGCAAGTTTAAGCAAAATCCAAAGCACCAAATAATCCAAAATAAGATGCACTATTATTATTATTTTTTTTTTTGCGGTACGCGGGCCTCTCACTGTTGTGGCCTCTCCCGTTGCGGAGCACAGGCTCCGGACGCGCAGGCTCAGCGGCCATGGCTCACGGGCCCAGCCGCTCCACGGCATGTGGGATCTTCCCGGACCGGGGCACGAACCCGTGTCCCTTGCATCGGCAGGCAGCCTCTCAACCACTGCGCCACCAGGGAAGCCCAAGATGCACTATTATTTTATGAACTACTTGGGTAAAAAAAAAAAAAGCACCGTCAAAGTGTGACTTATGATAATTTATAATACATCCTCATCTCAGAGACATGAAAAGATGTGCATCTTAGAACTCCTGAAATACAGTATTTCTCAAAGCCTTGGTGAAGGGAGTGTCATTTGAGCTTTCTTAAGGAACGAAGAGTGTGACAAGCAGACCGTACGTGATAAACCACTCGGACACTTCTACTCTCTAAGACTTTGGATTTCTTCCAAGGAATTTCTGGCAACTTAACTTTATTTAATATGTGGGCTACCACTGAGTCCAGGTTTCAGTCAACCAACTAAGAAAACAATTAGAACGACTTCTCGCTGCTTGAGGCAGCATATTGATCCAAATCCCTGTATGCACACCCACGTTGATAAATTCAGCCTGATAGAAAACTCTGATTGTCTTTCTTTGATCTAGCACCCTCATATTCTGTTAACCATACATATTTGCTAGTTTTTGCAGATATTTTTTAGGGTGGAAGCCTTCTTCTGGGTCAGACTCAATTGTATTTGTCCTCGTGGGCATCTGACCGTTATTACAGGTTTGAAAAAAATGAAGAGTGGTGGAGGTGATGAAGGGGTATGGCTTTCTGTGTCACCAAGCTCCAGTGAGGTTATTGAGAGTTTTCAAGCAAGGTGGGAACTGCGTCATCAGACAGGAGAAGAGTGGTTGAGTCTTCCGACAAGCGAGTTCCATTGCGGATTGAGCTTTATCGATACTCTGACTCACCTGCACCCTCTCATGTGTAACTGCTGCACTTCTCAAGGTCCTATTTTCAAATAAGAGACCTGGTGAGGCTATGAGTCACACTAACGCTGTAATTTCGCAACTCCTGGGATCAGACCTGTAAGTTTGTCTTTTGGTCTCAGCATTTTAGCTGCAAGCAATAAGAGATTCCTTTACTGTAGCCTTAGAAAATCTCTGATTTTCCAGTCTCTGCTTTGATAGGAGGATTGAGGAATTAGAATTTGTTATTGTCTCCCTTTAAGCCAGTAGTTTTCACTGGTAGTGATTTTTGTCTTCCTCAGGGGACATTTGGCAATATCTGGAGACATTTTTGGTTGTCACAACTGGGAGGGATGTATGTGTCTTCCTTGCATCTAGTGGATAGAGAGACCAGGGGTGTTGTTAAACGTCCCATAACGCATAGGACAATCTCCCGTAACAAAGAAGTACCCAGCCCAAAACGTCAGCAGTTTTGGGGCTGAGAAGCCCTGTTTTCAGCTCTTTGCTGTAGTAGGAAGTAGCCACGCCACCCAACCTCCCTTGCTGACATTCCCCTCTGCAATCTCACTTTTTACCAGAAAGATACTCTGACATGATCAGTTATAAGAAGCACCATTATTTTATGAACTACTAAGAAGGAAAAATCACCATCAAATTGATTTTTATTTATTTATTTATTTTTGCGGTACGCGGGCCTCTCACCGCTGTGTCCTCTCCCGCTGTGGAGCACAGGCTCCGGACGCGCAGGCTTAGTGGCCATGGCTCACGGGCCCAGCTGGTCCGCGGCATGTGGGATCCTCCCGGACCGGGGCACGAACCCGTGTCCCCTGCATTGGCAGGCGGCCTCTCAACCACCGCGCCACCAGGGAAGCCCTATCAAATTGATTTTTAACACACGTCCTTTTATGTGTGCTCGTCATATTCTTCTATGGCAGTAGCCACTCAGTCCTGCCAAAGCCACTTTATGGGCACTTAATTCTAGATGGCAGGTGCTACTGTGACTGCTTCTCCATGAGATGCTGTAGGATAGTAAAGTCATTTCCCTTCATACTTGCAGAATTCCAGTTACCTTTAACCCCAATAAGGTCCAATAACTAACCCTCGAATTTTTGTTGCCTGCAATCACGCCTGATTCTCATTAGCAAAATGTGTGTGTGTGTGTGCGCCCGCCTGCGTGCGTGCACACACATGTGAAAGATATTGGGACACTGTCTAACTTATGGAGGAGCTGGGCTTGCTGAAGACCACATTTAGGGCTACCTTTAATATCATCCGAGTCAGGCTTATGGAACTTGTGTGAAGAGGTCAGTACTGCTCACCAATGCCAGGCTCCAGGTGCTGTAGCTTTGGCTGTGGACACTCGCTCTAGCATCACCTCCACGGCTGCTCACACTTGAGCGTAGTTCCACTGCTCCTGCCTCAGAGTTCCCCATAGTCTACTGCCTCTTTACTCACTGGCTGGGGTGGAGGTGTCTCATTCATGGCAGTTTAGTGCATGATTGTGCTCCGGTCACAAGGGAGGCTGGCATTTTCGGCATCTATAATAAGAGGCAAATCCTGCTTCCATCAGTCTTGCTGTGTGGGGAATTCCCCAAGCATAGAAAAATGTTACAGATTCTGATTGGCTACGAAGAATGGCCAAAGTCCCCTACGCCGATTCCCGCCATTCTCTCCCTTCTGCTCAAAACAGAAAACCAGGAATCATCCTGGCCTCTCCTCTTCCCCTCCCTTAGTACATCAGCAAGTAGTTGATTCTACCTCCAAAATATAGTCTTGAATCCATCCTCTTTTTGGCTCCTGTGTCAATGACTTAATACAGCTGACTATTGTCCACTTCATCTGGATTACTGTAACAGCCTCTTTTCTTCCCATCTCCATATCCATGTTCCCCAAAGTTCCCCAAAGCAGCAAGAGTATGTTTCTTCGTAAATCACCCTATAAAACTTGTTTGCTTTAAAGCCTTCAGTGGCTTTTTTTTTTTTATTCCCACTTAAAATAAAATCCCCTATCCTTATTTTGGTCTAAGGAGGGTGATCTTTCGTCTCGTTTTACATAGGATACAATTTTTAAGAGCGCTTCCTTTTTATTCTCGAAAGGGTATGGTTTACTGTGTTGGTTTTTTTTTTTTACGATACGCAGGCCTCTCACTGTTGTGGCCTCTCCTGTTGCGGAGCACAGGCTCCGGACACGCAGGCTCAGCGGCCATGGCTCACGGGCCCATCTGCTCCGCGGCATGTGGGATCTTCCCGGACCGGAGCACAAACCCGTGTCCCCTGCATCGGCGGGCGGACTCTCAACCACTGCGCCACCAGGGAAGTCCAAGGGTATGGTTTAGACAGCACGTTAGTGTCAGTTTACCAATGAGGCCCTGAGTTTTCTGAGCCCTGCGCCTTCCCCCCCTCACTCACTGAACTGCTCTCAGACTTGTCTTCTCTGAGCGCTTGTCCCTCCTTTGGGGCCTTGCAGGTTCTCTCCTTCTTCCTGGCACACTTTTCCTCACATTCTTCACACAGCTCTCACCTTGTTGTCCTTCAAGTCTTAGCTAAGTGGTCATCTCTGAGAAGTCCTTCCTTACCTCTCTAACACCCCCTGTTCTCTGTATCATTTCCTTCTTCATTTCCTCCATAGAGTCACCAGAATTTGACATTGAGTTGTCTGTCTATTGTTTAATCTCTGTCTCTCACACTAGAATGTAAGCTCCCTGAGGGTGTGGATTACATGTGTCTTACCCTTGTATCCCAGGGCCCGAACCTGTCACTTAATGGTTCCTTCAATCAATCAATAAAAGGCCTTCCCTCCCTGACCCCTTGACAAGGTTTGAGCTCCCGTGCTAGACACAGAGCACTGTGTACTTTTCTCCCTCAACGCGTCTCACAGTTGTACTTAAATGGTAATTTGTGTAATTTCACTTTACCAGTTTCTCCTTCTAGATGCATGTCCAGGGGAACAGAGGCACGTTCCTCTTGCCATGCTGAGAACAGGGCACTCCAGTACGTGTGAGTCTGTTGAGTCTTCTGCAAGCTCATGGGTCTGGGAGAAGGAGGTGATGATGGTTCTCTGCTGGGGTAGGGAAACCTTGAAGGGCGAGTGCCTGGGGCCGGATGGGAGAGCAGAGCATTCAGTGCAGGCTCCCACACGCAGCGGGACTAGCTGCTTAGTCTTTCTCTTGAGCGGAATTTCCCTGGACTTCCCCTGCTTCCCTCTCAGTCTCCCTCTTAGAGGCTTCTTGAACCCCAGAAAAATCTGGGCACATCAAGGACCCAGACCCTTCAGCCAAAACAAATGGCAGGGATGGGAGCAAAGCCTCTGGATCCTGGGGAAGAGTTGGAGAAATGGGGAGAGAAAGACTTCCAGCTAATACCTTAGTTGATTCTGTGTTGTCTTTGTAAACAGAAGTCAAGCCTAGTGGTCAAACAGCTGCCGAAGAAAGCAAGCCAGACACACTTCCACCATCCAGTGTTCAAGACACAGTCAAACAAAGCACAGTCCCACCATTCACTGACAAAATTGTGACTGCACTGGAGACCAAGGGAAGCACAGCCACAACGCCTAACACCTCAAGGGCAGTGCCAACCTCAGCCCAGCAAAGCACAACTGCAGCAGCCAGTGGCAAAGATGAGAAACCAGCCACGGGCAGCCCTGCTATAACTACTAAAGACCCAAAGGATTCTACAACCACACCAACCACTGTCTCGACAAAGCCTGAAACCACAAGCAGCCAGAGTGGAATTAAAAGCAGTTCAGCTAAATCTGGAACCCAGAGTAGCCACAGTGTGACCACAAGCAGTGTGATCACTAAGGAAGGAAATCAGGCAGCCTCTGACCTTCCGAATCCGGGTAACACCTCAGTCATCACGCCTGCTCTTCCTTCCGTGCCCACCCCGGCAAGCACTCACCGGCCTAGCACCGTCCCTGTGACTTTGGTCCCTGTGACTTCAGAGCCTGCAGGGAGCTCCGAGGGACCAAACAAAATTACAGCAGCTACAAGTTTAGGCACAATGGCGGGTCCCACCTTCACGACGCAGGGGACACTGACCACACTAAGTAAGTAATGCCTTTCTTTTTTCAAGCAAAAAGAAGCTTTCAAATGCTTATGTTCTGTATCTCCAGCGATTCATGCATATTCATATTCATGAATATGCGCCACCTTCACCCAGCCGGTTGGTTTCCCATTTCAGTGATGAGCAGCGGCCGGCAGAGCTGTGTGTTCTGGTGAGAGCTCAGGGTTTTGACCTGCCTAGTGAGAGCTCAGGGTTTTGACCTGCCTAGTGGAGCATTTACTTTTTTTTTCTTAAGTGCTGGTCTTAACCCAGTAAATTAATTTCAAAACTCACTGATGGATCGTGAGCCTCAAGATCATGACCCAGGTCAGATCTATTGAATCAGAATTTCTAGGCGTGAACCTGAGCATCTGCGTTTTGAGGAAACCTCCACCCCCCAGCCCCGCAGGTAATTTGGGTGTGTGGTGAAGAACTAGATAGCCACACCACAAGAGCACGGTCGCCTCCTGCGTAAGAGCCGGTGCTCTGAGTTGGATACACCAGGATGCCAATCCCTGCTCTGCCACTTGTTAGCGTGTGACGTTGGGCGATTCATCGAGTTCCTCTGAGACTCAGTCTCCTTGTTTATAGAATAGGGATAATTACAGTACCTTCCGCATAGAGTTGTGAGGATTGAAAAAGAAAGTACCTTTGAAGCACTTAGGAAGGAGCCTCACAGGGAGTAAGTACTCAGTTAACGTTAGCTTTGCTGCTGGCATTGTCACTGCTGTTGATACTTCTTCTGTCGGGTTCCTACACTGGCTCATCCAATCTGCTCATCCTGTAACAGGTTATGCGAATTGACTTCATCTGCCTGCCTCTGCCTCCCCATAGCCTGCCTCCTTCTGCTTGTGGTCTAGGTGGGGGGATAAGACCAAAGAACCTCAGAAAACTAGGAACAAAAAAGCCTATCTTTTTGTGTTAAAGGTACCACTCCCCTTTTCTCATAAACTTTGTTTTCCCAATTATAGCACCATGGGTTACCTCACAAGGAACTCAACACACCTCCAGCAAGACGCCAGCTGTCACTGGCACCTCTGAGGCTGTGCAGCCTACAGGCTCTTCATCAGGACCTGGGACCACATCTCCTGCCAGGGGACCCACGAGCTCCAACACTCATTTGGAGTCAACTGTCCCCCAAGGCTCCAGTATCCCTTCTCCCACCTCAGTAATTCCAGCAGGTGTGGGACAGGTGAGAGAGCCCAGAGTCGGAGAGAAGGGACTCCAGGAAGAGCATTTCTACTCTTCCCTCCTCAGGGCACCTGGGGGTGCCGTGAGGAGCTGCCATCGTTCACTCACCCTCTCTGGCTTTGCTGGACTCTGGCGTAGACAGCAGGATAGCCAGTAACACACCTGGCTCTCCAACTCCAGCCGGCCACACTCCCAGCTTGCCCGCAACTCCTTATTTGGTGTCACCCACCCAAGGGAGGGAGGGAGGAGGCAAAGACAAGACCTTGTCAGGCTCAGCCTGACCCTTAATCCCAGTGCCTTCTTCCAGATACAGTGCGATCCTCCCGAAAAGCTGAATGAGAAGATGCTCGTCCTGAACGTCTCGAAAACTGATGTCTCGAAAACCAACATCTGTGTGAGTACCTTGCTCACCTGAGCCCCGCTCTGATCTACATCCCCAAAATGCGGTTTAGCAGCGGGGTCACGGAAGGTGGAAGGGAATGAAGTGTTCCTTCCAGAAAGGAGCAGAGAGATGTTTTCATTTTCCAGCTCTTGTTTTTTCCTAGTAGGACAGGACATGGTCCCTTCCCATCTTATGGAGGGTCAGAGCCAGGCTCAGGCTTCTCTAAGGGAAGCCCCGCCCTCAGGGCTGCTGCAGGGCCAGAAATCTGGGCTTTCACTTCCGGGAGTCTGGAGACCCCAATCCTGGTTCCTGTTCGCTTCTAGTTCAGGATGTGACTTTAAGTCGATCTCTTTGGGCTTCAGAGGCCTCAGTTGAAAATGACAGGCTTAGTCTGCCTAACTCTCCCTGTTCTAATAGTCTGTGGTTTTATATTTCCTGGTCCATGTGTTATCTGATGGCCACCCTCTAACCTAGGGGAGCTGTTGCCCGACAGTTGTCCTTCCCTTCAGGGGGAGTTGTTTGTGTATTGTTTGGGGGAGGTGGCGTCAGCACGTGTGTGAGTAAGTTTGCATGTGTAGCAGTGTGTCCACGGCCTTCAGACTGCCAGTCTCCCTAGGATTAAGGGCTTTAGTCTGGGGATGTCTGCCGCAGAGCTTAGTCAGTAGCTGAGGCCTGAGTGAGGGCTGGTGATGGATGGCTCACTGCTGCCCTCTCCTGGTCAGTGGCTATTTTGGCAAACACCCCTGGGAACTAGAATAGGATGGAAAACTTTGGTTTACAGTACTTTTATACCACCTATTTTCTGCAGTTGTTTCCTTTTGGGTGTCCATTTTGCTGGAATTTTCCAAGTGAACTATAGAAAAGCTAGAGTTTTAAAAGGGAGCAGCGTTCCCCTAGGGTTGGGCTTATTGGACAAGGTAAGAATCACACTGATGCTTGCTCGGCCTTTCCTTCGGCTCTCTTTTTGGCTGAAACTTGGCAGGGGCGTGTTTGGTGGTAAGAAGCGTTCTTTTCCTTTGCTGTGAATGGAAAGAGGAAAGCCCTGGATCTTTACCTGGTAGCAGGTTGGGGAATTGGCAAGCCTAAGGAAATTCCAGGTAGAAACCCAAGGGATGGTTTGTGGGACAAGCCAGATGGAGTCCTTTTCTTCATCTCCGTACCCCTATTCCAAACTCTGGTCAGAGACACATCAGTTTGGGGTGTCTCTGGATGATGTGGCCGTGCTGGGTAAAAGCTGCCCACACTTTGCTTCCTCACCCTCAGCCCTAAAGCCAGCCAGCCACACTCTTTCTGCTGAGAAATACAGAAGACTCCCGTCTAAGATGTCCTCGTGCATCTTCAAGATACTCCCAATTTCCCCTGTGCAGTGATGGCCTCGCCTTTCTCCCGTCAGCCTGTTTATGGTTTCAGGGTCTTAGCCTAGGGAACGGGCACATGTGTTTCGACTTTGGGACGGATAACCTTGAGCTGAGAGCCAGGGCTTCCCCTCCTGAGGTCTTTGAACTCAGCATCAAGGGCTAGCAAATGGTAGGTTCAGAGAGGACTGGCCTCTTCCCCACTGGCAGTGCCTCCTCAGGTCCTTCTGGGGAGAGCGATGATGAGGGACAGGAGGTCGTGATCCTTAAGGAGCTCTGAGGGAGAAAGCGGCACTAGGGCGAATGGTATTGCTCCACCACGACGAGATAAACAGGATAAGGAGACTAGGGGGAGAGCTCCACGTGAGGCAGAGAAGGCAGGGGCTGGCCCAGGAGGACAGCACATAACTCACCACTCCTGGCAGGCCTGGGAATGGCACCAGCTGTGGCTGGAGAAGGGAGTAAGTTCACAGCCGGCAACAGTGTTCTCCTGACCTTAGCTTCAAAGGGTGGCTCCACAAGCCTAGGCCGCTGTCACGATCCCTGAGGAATTACCTGCGGTCTCTCCACAACAGAATGCGACCGCTTTGAACGACAAACTGATCACACTTTTGTGCCGAGCAGCAAAAGCCTCCTTCAACCCAGCGCAAGATCAGTGCCATATACAGCTGGCACCTGTTCCAGAAATCCAGGCAGTGGCGATCAAACAAATCACTATCTGCAGTGAGTTGAGGGCGGGCGGTGGGGGGTGGGGGTTGAGGCCTGTGTGGGGTGGGAATGGGGCAGGAGGTGCAAGAGCACAAGGATGGGTCAGTTGTCAACCCCTGGCCACCCGAGAGAGACACCACTCAGGGGACTGAGATTCAGGATGTCCTCCTTTGTCCCTTACCACGTCACCCTGAGCTAGACCACTGAAGCGGCATCTCTCCGTCTCCCCCTCAGCAAAACTCTTTCCCACGGACGTTTATGAATTGCTGAAAGACAAATGGGATGACCTAAAAGAGGTAAGTGGATGCCCCCCATGTGCTGGGACAGACTGGGTCAGGAGCCTGTCCCTTGGAAGTCCACGGTTCCCCGGGTCCACTGTCTCTCATTGTCGAGGAACCTCTGATTTGCAAGCATCTAGAAGATAGGAGGATAAGAGGGGACAGCAGGGCGGTAGAATGGGTTCCCCCCCAAACCCCAAGTGGAAGAGCTCATAAGTGAATGGGAGTTCTGAGAGAGGGTGACCCAGAACCTGTTTTCTGCCACGTAACTTTCTCCTTCCTGGCCAGGTGGGAGTCAATGACATGCAGTTTGAGGGTCAAGGACCACCAGAAGAGACCGAGGACCGGTTCAGCATGCCCCTCATCATCACTATTGTCTGCATGGCATCCTTCTTGCTCCTGGTCGCGGCCCTTTATGGCTGCTGCCACCAGCGCCTCTCCCAGAGGAAGGACCAGGTGAGGACTTCATTCCACTAGCTGGGAAGCAGTCCAGTTCGCTGGATGACCCCTCACCCCGTTATTCCCATATTAGAGAAAAGCGAGGGGGCCATGGGCCCTTTCTGATAGGCAGAGGTCATCCCTTATAGGAAGTGGAAACTTGTCTGGAAAATTAAAGAGGCAGCGTGGTGAAAGGGAAGAGCACGGGCTTTGGAGTCAGGAAGACTTGGGTTAAGCCCTAGCTCTGCCTCCCATTATCTGGGTGACCTTGAGCCAAGTCATAATCTCTGAGCGTCAGGTTTCTCATCTGCATAGTGGGCATAATATCCGCCTTGCAGAGTTGCTCTGAGGATCCACTGCTATAAATGGGCTGAGGCATACCTATCTAACCAGAGGTTCTTTCATTTACCTTAATAGAATTCCCTCATTACGGTTCCACCCTGACCCATGGTTCTCAACCCCAGCTGCACATTGTGGAGAGTTTTAGAAAAAAAAAAATACCCATGCTTAACTTCCTCACATACCAACTGAAACAGAATTTCTGGATCAGTATATTTGTTAAAAACTTCCTGGGGGACTGTCTTGTGCCACCTAGGTTGTATCTTAGGTAAAAATGGAGAGAAAGTACTATCTCTAGATAGTTCCCATCTGCAGCAGAGATAGCTAGAAGCTGTGCTGTACCCATCTTGCTCAGGCTTAGAGGAGAGGTCCTCAGTCATTCGGCCAGAGGAAAGTCATTTTCTTACAGTTGGTTCCAGTTCAATGCAGCAGGGTGAGGAGGGTCCTGGAGAGGAAGGTTTGGTGGGGAAGGAATGGAGGAAAGAGGATTGGAGGACTCTGGAGGACAAAGTCCATCTCCACTGATGTCATGGATTTGCCACCGGGGCAAAGGTGAAGCGAGCTGGGCATTTTAGGATGTGGGGCAAGTTCTTATCTCAGACTAGCCCCGAGGCAGGCCAGTAGTCAGGAAGGCCTCCAGGACCACCCGTTGTTCACCTTAGCCAAATCGGGGTTCCTGGATTATAGGGGTACAGGTGTAATATTAAGGCTACAGCAAGGCTAACAGCCCTCAAAAATTACCCCTTTTTCTTGGGTCATCTCCCTTACTCTAGCAACGACTAACAGAGGAGCTACAGACGGTGGAGAATGGTTACCACGACAATCCAACCCTGGAAGTGATGGAGACCTCATCAGAGATGCAGGAGAAAAAGGTGGTCAGCCTTAATGGGGAGCTGGGGGACAGCTGGATCGTCCCCCTGGACAACCTGACCAAGGATGACCTAGAGGAGGAGGAAGACACACACCTCTAATCAGGTCTGCTGGCGGCCTCCGACGGTGCACAGAGCTCCAGCCCAAGCGCCTCAAGTGCCATGTGGACAGGGGAGGAAAATCCTTCCCCTTCGAGGGAAAGACTGGGGAGGGAGAGCAGACTCGGAGGGTTCCCTCCCCCCAATCCCCACAGGCCTTAATTTTTCCCTTTTCAAGCTGAACAAATCACATTCTGTGTAGAATCCTCTTGTAAAATAACCCACTAGTGCCTGAGCTCAGTGCTGCTGGGAGATCAGGAGAGAGCCATCCAGGGGACTTTAGAGACCATCTAATAGAATCCCTTCATTTCACAGATGAGATGACTGAGGCCTAAAGAAGGTAAAGTCAAGGTCACACAGCCACTGGGTGACAGAGTCAGGATGAAAACAGAGATCATTCAGTGCAGGCCCATTGCCACCATGCCACGCTGCCGTGATCACCTATGCCCTCCCTCCAGAGCTGCCCTGGGCAGGGGGGACGAAGCTGCCAGTCAGTGGATGGGATGGAGGGGAAAGCAGGGCCAGACCCTGTCGCAGTGGGATCTGATTACTTGAAAGGATAGGTCCCGTTTTCTGTCTGTCTCCTACGCCAGCCTTGTCTGCCAGTGTTCCTGTCCTCTTTGTTCTCCCCCCTCCCTTCACTCCGTTTTCACTCCCACTCTGTCCCAGGGCCCCTGGAGTCTAGTTTCCTGGCATGTGCTTATGAGATTGGGACTAACACAGCACACAAGGCTCCCAGTATGAACAGGTCTGCACATGGGTCCATCTACAGGTAAAGAGAGAAAGGGAAGCCTTTCCTCCCAGGGTGGGTCCCAGCCCACCTCCAAGGCACTCCTTGAATAGACTCCCCGAGTGCTGCTTTTGTCTCCCATTCCCACCGGGGACTAAGGTCTGCAGCGGCTATTGAAGGCCAGGTGTTCCTATTTCGTTGTCACTGCCCAGCCGATGCGATGGGGTGAAGACCCCAGCTCGGTCATCCCCGAGATCAGTGTGAAAGAGCAGCTTTAGGACAGAGCTTCCTGGTGCCCAGTCAGCAGAGAGGTGTCTGAATAGACAATCGATTGAAACAGCAGGAAGGATAGGCTTCACTTGCCATATCATAGGAAATTCAGGGGCTTTGCAGGTTGCTGAGAGTTTTGTCTTCTTTGTTTTTTAATCCAGAACTCTGCTGCCAAAGGCCAAAGCTCACATCGTTGAGACATTTTCAGTTAGATTCCATTCTTCTGTGCACAGGGCAAGAAAGGCCTAGATGCATGGTGCACTGCAAGGTGCATAAGGGGCAGCCTGGGGTCCTGGCCTTCTATTCCCAGTGACCTCTCACTGTCGGGGCACGGAGCTAGTTAGGTCTTGCTGTGTCCCCTCCTCTGTATTCCTAGTGGGGCTGGCTGCCCAGCGCTCCTGTAGGTTCTGGTGGCATCTCAGGGAAACAAAATGCTGACTGTTGCCCAGTGGAGGGGTTTTGAGGGAGCTCAGCAGGTAGCTGCTACGTAGACTGCAACTGAGGACTGGGCATAGTGAGGTTTCATCTGATTTTCTGAGAAGAAGGAATCCTGTGTGGAATTTTGAACTCTGCCCATGTTCTCTATTGTTCCTGGTCATAAATTCCCTGGAACCTACTAGGAAGATACTTAGGAGAATGAAAATGGTTACTTCAGGGCAAAAAGCCAGACCCCTAGAACCTAGGGGCAGTCTAAGCTGCAACAGTTCTGATAAAATAGGCTATCTGGTTTGGGATAGGTTATTTTTTTTAAAGGAGAGGATCTCAAGAGGAAGATCTATGTCCTTCCTTTGCTGCCTAGTTCCCTCTTCATAGCCTTTAGCCATTTGATACCTAGGAGAAAAGGAAGGCCAGAGGTTCAAGTAGGACCCGTGAGTTTCCCAAGAGATAGAAAGATGCTAAGCTAACAAGGGTCCTAAAGTATTTGCCCTGATTCTCTACTATTTGGAGGTTGGCAGGATGGAGAATACCAGTTTGAGAGAAAATAGAAGAAATACTGTTTCACTGGGAAAAGATCTGTTTGCTTCTTTCCTACCCAGCATTTGGTTCTTTCTACCCATTCTATTGTGGCCACTGTGGGAGAGGCCAGACTAGATTGCTCCTTTGCTGATTCTGGGTCACACTGCAGCAGCTAGGTTTAGACAGAGAGAGCAAATATGTCTCTGCAAACCAATCAAAAGCCACAACCCCCAGGCCTCTTGGGGAGACAGATGGTGACTGGCAAGGACCAGAGAGTAAAAATTATGGTTGGTCAAGAGGAATAAATGTGGCTCTGTCCAGAGAGAACCTTGAAAAGCTTGGGGCTGGTTCAAAGGTTCCTTCTTTTGATGCATCCAAATTGTATTGCTCCAGCCTTTTAGGGCAACTTGCTTTGGCTTGCTCTTGACACTAGCTAGACATCTATATCAAGGACTGTTATCGCCATGTATCTGTAAAGGTCATCTTCTTCCCACATCTTTACTGGGTTCTGATGCTATCTGGTAATTCAGATTCTGGGGCTGAGAAGAAGAGAAGAGAACCAGGAACTCAGCATGACTTGAAACAAGTTACACCAGAGAGAGATTATAAACTCTATCTCAGTGGCACACTGGTTTCCCTAAACTTCATAAAAGACCAGAAGCCATGAATCTGATGACTGGACAAAGTCCAGTGAGAAGCACACTGTTATGTGATTGGGGAGAGACACAGCAATGCTTATGAATGGGGTACAGAATATTCTTTGCATCGTAGGACAAAACACAGGTTTAATCTAGTCTAGACACAAGATTCTTCTTTCTCCTCTTGATAAGGAAAGCTAGCAGAAAGTTTTATTTAAACCACTTCTTGAGCTTTATCTTTTAGATAATATACTGGAGAAACTTTGGAAAACAAGTTCAAGCTGATATACATATACGTATTTTTTGATAATGTAAATACAACAGCCAAATGTTAATCCACCCTGCACTGCTCTGAGCGAATATACTTTGAAAAAACATTTGTTAGCTAAGAGAGAAGGCTTTTTTTTTTCTCTAAACAGGAATGTAAATGTCTATTTTACTGGAAATAAATTTCTGTTATTCTTTGATGAAAAATGAAATATAAGACAGGCTGATGACAAAGCGTCTGTCTTGCAGATTGGGCATTTTTATTTTTAAATATGATCCTCATCCCCTCTCCGTAAAGTCCCAGCATGTTACAGTAAGGGTTGGAGTCAATACGCACTGGTTGGAAAGTGACTCTCTAGTCATAGGGAGAGGGGTTTTAGAACCCAGTCCAATCTTTTTTAAAAAAAGAACAGAAAAAGAGCCTGAAGCCCAGAAAAATAAAGTGACGGCCAAAATCACGTTTAGTGACAGAAGCAGGCTTAAAACTTGGGTTGGAAGACTGTCCAGTGCGTGTGCCTCAGGAAGAATCAACAAATTAAGGACTGCTAATTAAGGGCAGGCACCAGAATGCCAGAAAGGACAGAATTCCCTTCTGGAATCTGCAGCAAGGCTAGGGAGAGCATGAAGACAAAAATAGGAACCTTACTGGTCTTCTGTACTTCTGAGTTATTTAGGTCTAAGACTTAAATGAACAATTCTTTTCTGCTAAGAAATAAGTTTTGAATGAGCTTTTACATATAGATATTCTGAGTAGGACTAAGGATCAAAGGGAACAAGACAGGGGGAAGGCAGGGGGGCAAAAGTAAAGCAATGTCTTTCATCACTGTCATTAGCTGATTCACTCAGGTTTGGTGAAAACCCAACACTGAGTGAGGAGGGGATTACTATTTGCTCTGGGTCTTTTTTAAAATTAGTGAATGTTAAACAGTTTGCCCAGGAGACTGGGGGAGCATGTGTCTTAGTGGACAGGGGTCTAAAGTACACTGGAATTTACTGAGAAACTTGTTTGTAAAGACTGTACTTAATTATTGCCGTTTTCTTACAAAAATATATTTTGGAAAATTGTATACTGTCAATTAAAGTGCTTTTGTCTAAGCTGGTTCAAGTCCTAGTATTTTGCTCTGATTGGCTTCCATTCTTCACTTGTGCACGAGGCTCATCATTGAAGCCCCTGAGGACACAGTGCAGCAACCTCTGCTCTTAGTTATGCCTCTTAACTATGCAGGTCCAGACACAAAAAGAGAAGGATGAAAGCTGAAAGGAAAAAGGGGATCTACAAGTTCTCCAGATTATCTCAGGCTGCTCTAGTGATCGTAACTGAAAGGGCCTCATTTTCCCTCACAACAGTTTTACCAATGCTTTACCCTCTTCCTTCCCTGTACTTTTGCCTCAGATAAAATTGTGACTCACCCACCACCGAAGATCCCAAGGGGGCTGCTGAACCCTGATCAGGTATGAAAACACTGGTGTAGAGACAAGGCAAATAAAAATACAAAAAATAAACGATTCTGTTCTGGCCCTGTTATGCGAATAAAAGGATCTGTTTACTTGTCAGAAGAAGCCTCTGCGTGTCCCTTACCTTCAGACATAGTGAAGGAGGTTCAAGAAAGGAATTGCTCAAAGACGATTCTGATTCTCTTCATCTCCTGGGGTGGTATTATCTATTGACATGTTTCTGCACTGCAAGAAGAAAACTTTATCATTCCCGACCTGCAGAAGGGAAACCGTCAGGTGAATCTGGTCCACATTCATAGTTGGTATACAACAGTCTCTTCTTGCCTGGCATCTTACAGTTCACAAAACATTTTTACACATCTTATTTAGGAATTGTCACCGCTCTACCAATAGGGAAATTGGGCACAGAGATTAAGGATTCTCTTTGAGATCACACAGCTACCTAAATGGTACTGCTAGGCCTTGAATCTACATCTTTTCCCTCTTGAGTCCTACATTCTCTTCTCAACACCACATTAATGCTCGAGTTCCATTAACAACAAAGTACGTTTATAGAATGCAACTACTGTTACAATATGATTTTCCTTTTATACAGCAGTTCTGAAAGCAGTTAACATCCTTAAGGGTGGGCCAGAGGTATTTTGAGGTTAACTTCAAGAGTATGCCAAGGATACAGAAAGGAGTACAAGTACCAGGAACTCAGGCAGGCCTCTGGCCATGCTCGAAGCACACTGTTCTAAGAAGAGAATGACTCACAGTTTATCATGGTCACAAAGACCTAAGACTCCATTCTTTTCCTGAATAGGTCATTCCCCCTGCTCCCTGCCCTGCCAACCAAGAGGCACTCTCAGTTGTCATTTTTAATTTGTTATGCCTCTGTCACTCATAACCCCCCATTTTACAAGCTCCCTTCCAAACCACATATTTATTTTGAATTCCAAGGTCAAAAGATAAAGAATAGGACTGGCTACTATAATTAACAGGAATGATACTGAGATGGCTAGTTATTTTTCAATGACCTTGGCATTTTATAGATTAAAAAGTCACTGGGATCCTAGCAAACAGGATCTGCTGCCAACACTTACTTAAAATTGAGAGAAAGGCACAGGGGTTGAGACTGTGCCCAATGCTACACAGAAGTCACTCGTGGATGTGGAAATAAGCCTAGGATTCCTGACTCCTGCCCTGGGTTACCCATCCTTACAGCCCAAGTTCAGAGGGCAGGTATACAATATGTGCTATAGACATTACCAAGTGTTCTAATCTCCCCTTTTAGGTTTTGCCAAACATCAAACTTACTAGCACAGCGGTGGCCAGACCACTTCTCCTATAGCTTTTCTCTCTTTCTTCCTTGTAATGTTTCGGGAAAAGATATAACTGACCGCCTTTGCTTTTCCTAGGTGAGAGTCCAATGGGAGGAAAGTCACACTCACTTGACGTGGGAGCAGCTGGCATCTCAACTGTGTTAAATACAAAGCCCTCTTTGCTTATTGCTCCCTTCCCACCAGATGACAAATACATCAAGGGAGAGGAGGTGATGACCCACATTTCCATCCTTTTGAGTTAATTCTCTGGAGGATTAACCCAGGAAAGGCCAATTCCTTACCTTATCACTGCACATCGTTTTCCTGTTTTGAACACAAAGAAATGTTACTTGTGGGCCATGCTCAAAGCACACTCTAGAAATGAAAGCTATGCAGTAAGATGGATTATTTGATTTGTAAAGTGAGAAAACTTTGAATACTTTGAATAAAATCATTTGACAACTAACTTACTGCAGAATGCAGGGTCACACACAAAGCCAAGAATATGTAAATCAGATCAGGAGATGAAAAGGGCCAAGAGGAGAGCTCCTTGTTATTGAGAGTCGGTCTGGAAAGCTCACACAACTCAACCCGGACAATCAATTATCTTTGTTTGGCATATTTCTGAGTTTATTTTTTTCAAGGTTCAGCCCTTACAATTTCTTTCCTTCTTTGGGGACAGGGATCCAGAATTTTCCCAATCTCTGAAACACCTCCAGGTTCTCTCTACTATCTATCTTTTCTACAATTAATTTTCTATTTCAGTTGTTTTTTCTTCTAGTTCCTAACCTACAAGGTATGTCCCCCCTCAAAGAAAACCTGGGAAACACAAGTCCAAATTTACAAAACAGATAAAATAGGACTGGTCATTAATAGCAGATTAAGAAAACACCATTTTATGAAGTCACTTACCAGTGCTCTTTAAAAATGGAAACTTCTCCTAGAAACTTTGTAAGATCCACCAGAACTTCTTTATTTCAACACTGTCTCAAAGAAAACAAAGTCTTTCTACAGTACATATTGTTTGCCTGAATAAAAGTCACGATTTTTTGAGGGAAAAATATTAACTGCAAAGTATGTAAACATTTAAAAAGCTGACTTCAAAAGTAGTTTTATGAAACACAAGGGACATCTTGTAGTGTCCATATATAACTTTTTATTAAGAAAATGAACAAAATACATTCTTTCTCCATATGTACATTACATACAACGTAATTCTACAACTGCAATTGTTCAGCAGATCACTTATTTATTCACAAAGCAGTGTTAACACATTCACCAAACCTGGGATCAGAACATTACTTGTACTAAGAAACAAAACAAACAAAACCCTAAAAAGTCCATACAGATAGGGCAAAAGTAAGATAAAAAGTCCATACAGATAGGGCAAAAGTAAGATAAAACAGAGAGGATCATGAGGGGAATGGGGAAGATTATGGAACACACTCAACACAGCCCAACGATGACTTAGAACAATAATGATGTTAGGGGACACCTGATGCCCCAAAACATTTCTGTTTAAAAACTACAACTAGCTTATGCCAGCTGTTTCAGATTTCCCTCATGATTTCCTTTCTGATTTAGGTACTTGAGGATACAGAAGAGGAGGGTAAAGGAAGGAGTAGAACCCTGAAAGGTTGCAGTTTTTTCCTTCACATATTAAGAAAAGGATTCTCATGAAATATAAAACTCTAAATCTTAGCTGGTAACCAGAGAAATACATTTTTTGGAGAGACATTTGCTAAGCACAGTAAGGGAACTCTTGTTTCAAGGACTCCTTATTTATATACTTACGTTCATTTCATCTGTTTTACTTTGCTCTTCTCTGCTTTTCCTTTGGCCTTTGAAAAGTACCTCATCCTTTTTAGGTGTGAGTTTAATTACGGTTATATTAAAAAGTCCATCTAAACAGAAAGCTCTTCATGGGTATGAATATGCTCCAAATGTCTATAATGGTGCATAAAGGGCTTAAAAATTCAAATTAATCTTAGAGATAAAATTTCCAATGACCTGAACAAGGCAGATCCCTATAGCTTTTGGGTAGTATCTTACATGTATAGTTTAGGCTTAAGAGATACATATCAACAGAATTATTTTCAGACTGTTTGTCTAGAAAAGGGCAATGCTTTAAAGGAATATAGTAAAGGTAGAGAAAAATGCTTGCAGACAATGAGGAATGGCTGTGTCAAAATTTTTTTTTTTTTTTTACTTTTTCTGGCCTTTACCATGTTGGATAACAGAAGGAAGACAGGAAAAATAAAATGAGTAAGTCTCACCGGTTAAATATTAGTGGCGTTCCTTCTTCACACTTAGTAATTTCCTAAATTTCTATGATAAACATATTTTTATAATCACAAAAATCAATAAATGTTATTATTTATTTAAAAGTCCCATAAAAGATGTTTAACACTCTCCAACTTTCAGATGAGCTGGTTGCTGTAACACCATGTTTCCAGTCCAGGGGATGTTCTAACAGAAGGAGCTATCCATAGCGTTAATAAGCAGACCCAGAAGGACAGACGGATTCTATTGGCTATGAATGGAGCTGTACCTTCCTCCTCAACCTAATTTGCAGTCCAACTTTGGTTTTGAGGATCTATCTCTACCTAAAGGGATCTCAATTTCAGGCCAATAAGTATACACACACACACACACACACACAGACCCACCCCATCTTTCCACTGAAAAGGTGGAATCATGTTTGTTGCCAAGAACAACAAAAGAAAAGGAGGCCCTAAGCTTTCCTGTACTCTTTTTCTGAGGCTGCACACTCAGCTGTACATAGATTTTGAAGTGGTGACAGGGAAGAAATCTCATTAAAAAGAAAAACCTATCTCTATAAAAGAATCTGCTCATAGAAAAATATCATTATTTTGCAATTTCTAAATTGAGCTATACATAAAATAAAATTAATACTATACTATTTAATTCATTCAATTCAAAAGACATTTTATGACAAGTCAAAAAAGCAAGCTGGCTTGAATAACACAATCACAGCATATCTTGGTCAGGCTAAATGTAATGCTTAAGAAAGTGAGTCTGGGCTTCCCTGGTGGCGCAGTGGTTGGGGGTCCGCCTGCTAATGCAGGGGACATGGGTTCGTGCCCCGGTCCGGGAGGATCCCACATGCTGCACAGCGGCTAGGCCCGTGGGCCATGGCCGCTGAGCCTGCGCGTCTGGAGCCTGTGCTCCGCAGCGTGAGAGGCCACAGCAGTGAGAGGCCCGCGGACCGCAAAAAAAAAAAAAAAAAAAAAAAAGAAAGAAAGAAAGTGAGTCCACTTTTATTTCTCTAAATGGGTAGTTTACAATTGAGGGAGAAATCAATTTACAACTGGTCACCAAAATCATTTTTCTGGGAAAGGAAAAAATATCTCAAAAAGGAGACCATGTGCATGACTTTTAAAAACATATACCTTCCCCATAGAAGACTACTTGCATTTAAACTTTTGGACTTTGATATCCTACTATCAAATTTGGGGTTGGGTAGACAATTACTTTAATATGTCATAACTTTGTATTCAGTGCTCTTACAAGTATAGTTAATCTGTACGGGTAAAATTAAGCTAAGCCTTTATAAAGGTGCAAGTACCCTAAGACTTCTAACGTAGACAATTTAAAAAATGTAAAGTTAGTATGCTAACACATATATATGGAATCTAAAAAAAAAAAATGGTTCTGATGAACCTAAGGACAGGACAGGAATAAGGATGCAGATGTAGAGAATGGACTTGAGGACACAGGGAGGGGGAAGGGTAAGTTGGGACGAAGTAAGAGAGTAACATTGATATATATACACTACCAAATGTAAAACAGATAGCTAGTGGGAAGCAGCCACATAGCACAGGGAGATCAGCTCGGTGCTTTGTGACCACCTAGAGGGGTGGGATAGGGAGGGTGGGAGGGAGGTGCAAGAGGGAGAGGATATGGGGATACAAGTATACATATAGCTGATTCACTTTGTTATACAGCAGAAACATAACATTGTAAAGCAATTATACTCCAATAAAGATGTTAAACAAAAAGATAAATATAAAAAATAAAAAATGTAAAGTTATACATCTCTGTCCTCAGTTTTCCCCCTTTTATCTTAAGAAGGAAAAAATAGCAAACTACAAGGCAATGTGATAAAACAGTCACTTGCCAAAATCTGATGGCATGGTCCTGATGGTATAAGATCCTCTCCTTTGTTGCAAAATGAATTTATAAAGTTCTGCCAGTTGCAATGGAATTGAACTTATTCTAAATAACTTCTCTAATTAATCACTTCACAGATGTGGAGGAAACCTAAAGAATAAGCCAAAATTATTAAATACTTCTACTGCCAAGCCCAGAACTCATGTATTTCCTGGAAAAGTAGAATAAACAGAGACCCTTTGGATTATGTGTAATTAATTTATTTTAAAACATGGAAACTAAATTGATGTCAGTTCAATTCTGTACGGGTTAGAAGTTAAACACGAAATGACAATTTTCTTCCTATTTTAAAGGGTTAGAAAATGAACACCAACCAAATGACACTAGCTAAATTGTAACAAAGGCTTTCTTGAGATTTGTTAATAAAGGAGAGAAATTAAGCTCAAAATTGGCTACTTAACTCCTTAATCATGCACACAGGCCTGTTCAGTATATCACACAGTGTTTTTCCTTCCTGCCAATTAATTTGGCATTCATTAAGCACTGAGTGAAACTGAAGGATGATGATCTCCTTGGGCTAGTATTTGCGTGGCAGACAGCTCAGATATCCAAACTAACCGCTGTGAATGCTAGCATCCCAGATGGTACAGAGCTGTGTTGCAGCAAGAGCTTAAACTCCATGAAAAAGCAAGTCCCCTGGGAGCCCAAAAACTGCATGTTAAAATGTTTTATTGCTGGTTTTCCCTCTGAATCCTTATCAAGGAATTGGCTGTACGTAAGAAACTGCTCACCTAGTTTAAGAGCTAGAGCCCATTACACTGGGTTTTCTGTTTCCAGATCTCTATCAGCTACTTGGGAGACAGTGAGGAAAGCAACTAACCAAGAAATGCTGCTTTCCAAAGACTATTCAGAACTGAGCTTTGATCCCTCTTGATAGTTTTCTCAGCACTGCTTTAAATTAATTGAGGGTTAGAAATGAAGAGTTTTCTTTCTCATTTAGATCTGTGGACCTTCAAATCCATGAGCAAAAAGCTCCTATTTTTCCTTCTCTAACATACCCTCATTCTCCTCACTAGCTCTGTTCCTGAGGTTCAATACCTCGAAGTGAAAATGCCACAGACAGGCAAAACAGAACATTGTGTACAAATGTCTAATATTGTGTACAATAATTCATTGAGACTAAACAGCAGATAAAAAGGTAAAAAAGAAGACAAATTAGTTCATAATTACAAGTGATGTCTTACAACTGGTCTACTTCCCTACTAAACATTTCCCCCCTTTTTTGTTGTTGACCCTATAGCTCTCAGATAACATCCACATAACATTCTGTTTTCAATCAAGCTAGGCAGTGTTTGAGGACATGACAGTATATATTTGTAAATCTTATTTCCAAATAATGACTATTGTGGAAGATAAACTAGAACTACCCTTTGATTTTCAGGTTTTTAAGTTCTGAATTGGGATCCAGTTCAAGATCTATAACTTTAGAGTTCTACCTAACAGAAAACACATAGTGATATGGTTTCCCACAAGGGCATCTCTCTCTGCCCCACGAGAAAACCTGGTTTACCATAACCTCTAATGACTCCTTAGGTTAAGTGCTATAAATCTATTGTCAGAGGATTTAGCTAAGAAAAATAAAAAAATAATGGAAACAATTCACAGTATTTGTGGGATAGGAAGAAATCAAGGTTTAAAAATTATGTATAAATAAAATCTCTTAAGATAGCAGTTTTTCTGAAAGATAAAAAGAGCATCTTGTGAAGAAATCAATAAACTACAATCATGAGTCCTCCCCATCAAAACAAACGGTGGCAACATCATTCAGCTGATCTAGGTGGCTCCTAACTATTTCAACAAACTTTGAAACTTCCATCTTCAGCTGAAACACCTCTAGACTAGAAGTTTTGGGCAGCCAATGTCATTTCAGCATTAATACAAATCACAGGGAGATGTAGGCCAGAGTGAAAAATCACAAAAGAATAATGTTATTTGACTAATAAGGAATACAAAAATTTTGAGTGAAAGAACCCAAAGATCTAATCTACAACTACTGTCATATGCAGACCCTCTATGATTACCCCTCTAATAACTATGAACTTTTCCTGAGGGAGCTTGCATATCTTAGATTAAGGACTATCTTAAGAATTTAAAACAGTGAAAGTTCAGGCCAGAATTTCTGCAAAAGGACGAAATTACATATGAACATGTATTTTTTAAGAAAAGAAGGGTTACAAAGGGTATATTTTTTACAGCTAGATGACGTTGCTTAAAGTACACATTGTAATGATCCTCTCTCATAGAAATCACTTCAAACCATAATTCTCAACTGCTTTGCAACATTCAATCAGCTAGAGTTAACACAACATTCACCCAGGAAAAAATTAAATGACCCACAATTACCCAATGAATTTCATATTGTGTTAATTATAGGGTAACTCCTTCCATGACACTGAGTTTAATTCAGAAAATAAAATCAGAAACATACTCCTTTCTAAGTGCTTTTTGATTCATTAAACATCATTCTCAATCTCTCACCAATGATTAAGTACCTCAAACTAGTTTTTGTTTATAGATTTTAAAACGGTTTTATTACATGGAACTCTGTTAATGTATCTCTAAATAGCACTTTTAAGGCAGATGTGAAAAGATCCACTACAAAGATAAGCTAGCAAACCATTTATATTCAAGACATAATTCACCAAAGAATGCAGTTTACAATCTTAAACAAATCACTGAGCTCTAAAGCCAACAAGCTTTTCTTTGATAAATCAGTGTATTAACTTTCTAATGTTTTCTATCAGTTTTTACTTATTAGACATAGATAAGTCAGTTTTAATGAAAACCAGGTCTGAAAAGACAATCTTGCTAAAGGTTAATACTGTCAGCTTTAGCACAGAGTTAGGCACCCAAATCTGAATTCTTTTGCTTCACAGATTGATATATGTGAATTAATCAAGCTGGCCACATGAGGTCTCTGTCATTCCACAAAATGCAACTGCATTTTCAAAGTATCTTGCAAATCAGATAATTAATTTCTCACGAGGTATAAGCACTGAAAATGTTAGAGATCTAGTTTACTTCTAGTTTAAATTATTTCTAGTTTATATTCTGGAATAATATATTCCACTGGAAAAAGGAGAAATGGGGATGAAACTGAAGCTAGGGATAATGACACTGAGCAAATTGTACCCCACTAACTAATGCATCTAAAACCAGGTGTTTCAATCTGGGGCTCACTAAGCTAGAATGAAATAATTTTTAAGTAGTAAAGCATAGATATTTGGCTACTTAAACAATGTATATAAATACCAAATTAAATTATAATACAGTGCTGGAATACTTGGAAATACATGTAGCTCCTCACTAAATATATAAACAAGTTTCATATCAGGGTTCTGATGTCGAAAGTGAGCAATGTGTCAATCTTGGTCACGGATAAAATGAAGCCTATATTCTCCTGCAATCATTACCAGCAGTGCCTCATTAAAGCCCCAGGGTACAAATTTTGATTTACCTAGTCAATAACTTCCTAAATACAGTCTATGTCACTTAAGTAACACTAAACAGTTTGCTATGACTCAACCCCATTTAAACATGTTAGTGAAAAAAAAAATTCTGTAAGTGAAGAAAAGGGAAAAGGTTCCACTTAAAGTGAGGAAAGATGAAATTAGAACAAGCATGTTTAGAAAACCACCAGTAGAGAGTCAGAGAAAAATAAGAACAAACAAAATCACTGAGCTCAAGAACTGAGTTTCCTCCAAATATGGAATCTAAGGAACGGAAAAAAATGACCCAAAAAAGCACTATAAAAATAAATGGTGGGGCTTCCCTGGTGGCGCAGTGGTTGAGAGTCCACCTGCTGACGCAGGGGACACGGGTTCGTGCCCTGGTCCGGGAGGATCCCACATGCCGCGGAGCGGCTGGGCCCGTGAGCCATGGCCGCTGAGCCTGCATGTCCGGAGGCTGTGCTCCACAACGGGAGAGGCCACAACAGTGAGAGGCCCACGTACCGTGAGGAAAAAAAAAAAAAAATGGTGGAGGGAAGCAGAATTTCATTTGGCTATGGTTTTTGAAGGGCCAGAATTCACAGTGAGCAAAACTAGAGCTTTTACATTTAGAAACTCTTATCAAGTTCTTTCCTATCAACCTGTTTCCATGAAATGAGTTCAATAGGCTACAATATTAGCGATATTAATATTTTATGTTCTTGACTGTCAAGGAAATCTTTTAATGAAACTGCCTAAGTATGTAGGCAGATTCTATTTGCTCACTTGTAAAGTCAACTGGTTATTCTGCAGCTACACAACTTGGTACTTACTGAATTATGTACTATATCTTTCACAAGGTAAGAAACAAATTTAATTGTTTAATAAATCACTACTGATCGATTTGGGATGCTTGGAAAGCCAAGCAGCCCAAGATTCAAGCCTAGAAGTAGGACAAATATACTTCTGTCCTTCCCCCAAAGACGAGAAACCATGCAATAATGACAGACTGAAGAGGGATCTCAAAGTCTCATTCCTATACATGAGACTTTTCAAAAGTGCAATTCAATTTCTTCTTTCTTTGGTAAGGCCTAATCTTGCTACTCGGGGACACAGTAAATTCTCTGAAGTCATTCACTTGGAAGAGCCACTGGACTGATGGACATTTATTATACTTAGCCTGCTTTAAGCATGGTGGGTATCAGTTGCATACAGCACACTTTTTTGAGCAAATGTAAGCACTGGCCAGGTTTAAATTTCCTATGCTGCATTCCACAGCACCTCATGGAACAATACATACCACCACTCCTCACAAAAAAAGGAACAGTGGAAAAGCCCATCTGCCTTTCTTTTAGTTTAGTAAAAAATATTTGCACCATTATTTTTCTTTTTCTCCATTAAAAAAGCCTGGTCTATTTGTTTAATGAAATGCCTGTCAGCTGTATTCCACTGGAAAACTACAAACCATTATTCTTTAAAATATCAGTATATAGAAGCAGATGTAGGGAGCTAATGTGTATGAAAATAAACAAAAACGTAGCTCTGGAACCCATCCTCCCAAATGAAAATGCTACAAACAGATAGCACACGGAAGAAATTGAAGCCCTGGTCCTGCACAGCTCTAGCAGGGGAAAGAGTCATTTTCTTCCAAAATTACTACAAAGATATCAATGAACATGCTAATCACAACTAGAATCCTCCTGCTGGTAATTTTGAGAGTGGCTCTTAAAGGTTCTGAACTATATTCTCTCCTCAGTTTAAGGTTTCTGTGACTCAAAGCTCTGTAATAGCCACTATAAAATATATCATTATAGAAATACTATATACCAATCTCAGATAAGTGTGGGGATCAATCTCAGGTTTCACTTTTTAGTTCTATGACAAGGAGCGTAAATTAGAGCCCTCTGTTCCTCCTACTGTTTAATGTAATACAAGACTCTAGTCAACAGAGACACATATATCACTTAAACATACATCAATTGCCCTACAGAACTATATACTGTTAAGAATGAAGAGGTAAACAAATGATACATATCACTTACAAGCAGCTGTGTGATTCAAGATAAAGTGAAATGGGAAGAAAGGAGAAAGAAGAAAGGCCAAACAACCCAACAACAAAATTCCAATTCTTGTAGCACTGAGTCTGTGAACAGTGCTTACTTGCCCCAATTTTATAAAAATGAAATAAAAATCAGAAAAGGGTAGACTGCCTGATTTTTTCTTTTATACTCATGAATTCTTAAAAGTTAAAGTAATAAAATATATATATATATATATTTTTAAATGGAAAGTATACCAATTTCACTTTATTAGCCTAATTTCGGAATGGGATGAGGACTATGGGGTTGAGGTCAGGTGTGAAGGACGAGGGTTAAAATTTGTGACAGCAAAGATCCCTTCAAAATTCTGGTGCAGTCCTCAGTCACTGCAGCCTAATTGTCAGTCAATAGAGTTGAAATCCAGAATACTGAAAGCAGACTCCTGTGCTCCATTTCTGTCCAGGTACTCTTCGGTCACAGTGTGATGAGGTCCACCAGGTTGCCTTTAGGAGGAGTCATGCTGTCAGGAAAGAAATTTACTAAGGTGTCAAAGAGCTGAGTTCTTTGAGCATAGGTGTGATCCACATCGGAAAAGCCTGGTGAAGGAGAGATATAAAGAAACTCATCCACTGTGTTTAAAACTCAACATGTAACAGAAAACCTAGTTGAGAAAAGCAGCAATGTATAATGGAAAAACCAAAACCAAATCAGGCTTTGAAACCAGACAGACATGGGTCCTGATCCCAGTTCTACTACCTAGCAATGGTATGATCTTAGGTAGGGTAATCAGCCTTTCTGCAACTGTTTCCTCAGCTATAAATCTGTGATAATCCTGTTCATGTCATAGGTTTACGGTGCAGATTAAATGCAATTATGTGAAAACCACCTAGCAGAATGACTAGTACTTTAGTAACTAATACTGATTTCTCTTCTTTTCCTTATAAGCATTTTCCTCTTCTAGTCCACTGAGGAATTTTCATTCCTCTTTTCTGACTTTTTAATGCTTTTGAGCAGTAAAAATTTTTTGATAATAAAAATATAATCAAAATGAAAGAGGTCTTTAGAAAGTAGTCTAAAATCATTAAGCCCCGGAGACCTGCAAGAAGTCTCAGAGAACTGAGTGAAAATACAGACAGCTGAGGTTAAGAAATACATCTGTAATACACAGAACGATACCTGGCACATAGGAAATACCATGTATTTATGGTACTATGCATCAGGCTCTATGCTAGGCACACATCATGTGAAAAATAGAGAGCAATGTACTCCTTTTATCTAGATGAATGTTCTAGTAAAATACATTCTAAAAAGGCTAAGATCGTTGAACCGTAAGATATTTTTCCCCCTTAATATCTAGTAAACCCTTAATTTTCAAGTTTACTCCAGCCAAGGAAATATTCAGTGAGATGACTCTTTCCTTTAGTCAGCCAGTAATAGTATTGCTCCCCCAGCTGCTTCAAATTTTTTATGCACATATGAAGAATGAAAATGAAAAAATAAACAAAGTAGTCTATTGATTTTCCCCATTCCTGAGACAGCTAACTGAATATGAGAGGCCTACTGAATGCCATCAGAAACAGAAATAGTGCCAGAAAGTTCTTTATGCCATGATAATCAGTGAAGACTATTTCAAATTGGACTGATTTTCAGTTAACTTAGAATACAGTTTTAGATGCAATCTGCCTTTTAATCTTGTAAAGAACATGAACAGAACAGAAAGAACATTGCCAAGGATACCAGTTTCCTGGAAGGAAAATAAACAATGCCTCAAGAAAGGTACATTCCTCCTTATTAAAAAAAAAAATTATTACTATTTTAAGTGTGAGGGCAAATGTTTACTACTTTGAGATGAGTTTTAGATTTAACAAAGCCTACTACTATATCACAGAAATGAATGGAAGGAAATACTCCAAAATGTAAACAAAGGTTACCTCTGAATGGTGAGATTATATTTTTTCTATTTTATGTTTTTCTGAGTTTTCTAAATTGCTTTATTTTCGACTTATTTTGAAAAATTTCAAACTCACAGAAAAGTTTCAAGAATAGTACAACAAACATTCATATACATATATCCTTACCTAGATTAACCAATTGTTAACATTTTGCCACATATTTTTTCATTCTCTCTTGTTCTCTAAGTGTGTTTGTATACCCCACTCATACTTTTTTTGTGGAACTACTTGGGAGTAAATTGTAGACATCTTCACCCCTAAATATTTGAGTTCATTTCACCTAAGAACAAGAACATTCACTTAAATAACTACTATATATGAAATTTAGGAAATTTAACATTTATGTCTCAAAAATCTTTTTTATAGTCATTTTCCCCACTAATCTAAAATTCAAGATCGAACACTATATTTAGTTATCCAATGTCTTTAGCCTGGAACAGTTCCTCAACCTCTCTGTTTTTTTTTTTTGTTTGTTTGTGACACTGTTATAAAAAAAACAAAGAGCAGTAATATAGTAGAATGTATTAAATTTGGGGTGTCTGGTTGCTTCCTTATGATCAGATTCAGTTTATGAAGTTGGCAAGAACACTACATAGAGATGCTGTGTCCTTCTCAATGCATCATCTTAGGAGGCATGTGGTATCAGTTTGTCCCAATACTGAGGATGTTAACTATGATCATCTGGTTAAACTGGTGTATGCCAGATTTCTCCAATGTAAATGTGTACTTTTCTACCTTTGCAGTTAATAAATATTGATGAGAAGATAGTTTGAAACTATGCAAATATCCTGTTCTTCAACAGATCTGCACCCAATGATTTTAGCATTAACTGATGATTCTTGCCAAAACAATTATTATGTATATGATGGTGATTTCCTAATTCGACAATTCCTTCTAGATTCATTGGATGACATTAATTGCAAAGAAGAGTTTTCCTTTTCCTTCCTTCATTTTATTTCTCTATTTGCATTAGTATATACTCATGAATCATTTTCTTGTTCAATAGGTTACATCCATTCCTGTCATTATTCATTTTAATACTCATATGTTCTCCCTCTGTATCTTTTTGAAATGTCCCCATTACTTTTTGAGTACATCCTTACTTTCTGGCACAGTAAGATCTCCAAGCTTATATTTACACAGCTCTGGAGTCACCATTTTCCCCAGGAACCCTAATTCCTTTTAGTGGCAAATGATATTTAGAAACCAAGATCAGTTGTGCTAATTGCCCAGGGTGGTGTTGTTTCTAGGCCTATACATATATGCACACATATTATACACTCATCTATTTAAAAAAAAACAAAATCATTAGTCCATGCTTTTATTGCTAATTCAGTTTTTTAAGAACCTCACAGAGTTCTTCCTCTCCTTATTCCATTCCATGTTTATAGCTCCTTTCTCCTACTAGGAAAACCTACTCCCAGCAATATTTATTCATTTGTTAAACCTAAAACACACAAGTTCCAGAATTACTATACCCAAACCATTACCAGCAAAATTCAAGATTTCCTTGCTTTTATTGTTTTTAGAATATACTTCACTGATAGTATATAGTCTAAGCTGTATTTAAAAAGGTTTAATTCTCTTTTTTCCCCTACTGTGCAATTATGTTACCAACTTGATAAACATGTCTGTTTGTTCCTGTTCGTATTCAACTTTAGGGCTTTTCTCATCTTTTATTTTATTTTCTTTACTTGTAAAAATGCTGTGGTACATTATATTTTTAAGAGAAGCTACTGATTCTGTGATAGTACTCTATAAAATAATACCATTTTCATGAGATCAAATGATTTAGGAGGGAAGGAACAAACACTGAGTCTCTACTACATGCTAGTTTCTTTACGTATGACATTTCATTGTCACAAAAATAACCCAACAAAGCAGTTACCATAAACTCCAATTTCAGATGCAACACTTAAGAGAGTCAGTCATTTAATAAGGCATCACAGTTGGTGAGGAAAGAGAATGGAGCGTGAACCCAGGTCTGACTCCAAAGCCCATTTATTTTTATTAACTGAGTGCTTATTAAATTGTAGGCAATGTGCTAAATTCATTTAATCCTCAAAAAAAACCTTTTATTTTTATTCACCTTTTACCAATAAGGAACTTGAAATTTACACTCTCATTAGATGAATGGTTAAATTATGGTAGATCCCTATTATGGAATATTGTGTATCACTTACAAATACAATAAATCTAGTACAGTTTCATGTAAGCACCTCCAAGCCACATCATTAAATTTTAAAAAGTTATGTGGAGAATACATGTTTTTATATTATGTAATAAATAAAACCAGAAAACATAAAACCATACATCTATGTGTGTGTGTGTGTGTGTGTGTACATATATACGGTTGATCCTCATTATTCAGATTCCATATTTGTACATTTGCTTACTTGCTAAAATTTGTAACCCCCAAATCAGCATTTGTGCCACTTTTGTGGTTACTCACAGACATACACAGGGTGGCAAAAATTTGAGTCACCACATGTAAATATATGTTCTCAACTGAGGTCAACTAGGTAATGCTCTGCCTTCTTGTTTTAGCTCTCATACTATAAACAAGTGTCCTTTTCACAGTCTACTTGGTGTCATGTTCTTCAAATTCTGTGTTTTTTGTTGGTGACTTCACCGCTGAAAATGGCCCCCAAGTGTGGTGCTGAAGTGCTGGCTAGTGTTCCTAAGTGCAAGAAGGCTGCAATGTGCCTTATGAAGAAAATACAGGTTAGATAAGCTTCGTTCAGGAATGAGTTATAGTGCTCTTGGTGTGAGTTCAATGTTAATGAATCAACAGTATAAATACACAAGTAAGGTGTGTTCCTGTTGAAAGAAAGCAACATTATATTATTAATCAATTGACAAAAAGTCTGTGACAAGAGGCTTACAGGAACCTATCTCTGTATTTTCCATAGGAGCAAAGGGTCAGTATTCACCAGTTCAGTGTTATAGGTGACTTCATAGACTATTACTGTGAATAATGGGAATCAACTCTACCTGTATGTCGGTGTATAAAGATCTGCCAAATACAAATGGTTACACTTGAGGGAAGCAGGCAGGGACTGAGGGAAGTTGTTCAAAGAGAATCTTAATATTTTAAAAAAATGCATTAAAAATGGGTGGGGCACCAGGAAACTCATCAACAGCAACATGACTACTTAAATGGTAGAGACAGGACAAAAAAGGTTGTATTGATTTTAAATCTCATACTCCTAATTACTGTTTCTCTCATTTTCACCATACAGTGGAATGAGGAACTTATCGCTCAGAGTAGTGGAAACTGGTAAAGCTCAATGAGAGGTAGTACAGTTAGTGATTTAGTTCTGAAGCCAAACTACTAAGGTGTGAATCCTGGATTTGCTACTCACTAGCACTATTCCTGGGCGACTTACTTTAGCCTCTCTGTGTTCCAGTTTCTTCACATATAATAAAAGGGGATCATACTAGTGCAACTTCATAGGGTTATTATGAAGATTAAGTGAGTTATGACATGTAAAGTGTTTAGAATAGTACCTGGTCCCACAGTAAGTGCTCAATAAATAATAGCTATCACTTTATCATTACTATTGTGACTGAAGACAATGACTGCTCTAAAAGAAAGTGACCTATTAGAAATATACTTTTAAAAAAATTTTTTTCAAAAATTTATTTATTCATTTTTTTGGGCTGCATTGGGTCTTCATTGCTGCGCATAGGCTTTCTCTAGTTGTGGCAAGCGAGGTCTAATCTTTGTTGTGGTATACGGGCTTCTCACTGCAGTGGCTTCTCTTGTTGCAGAGCACGGGCTCTAGGTGCGCGGGCTTCAGCAGTTGTGGCACGTGGGCTCAGTAGTTGTGGCTTGCAGGCTCTAGAGCGCAGGCTCAGTAGTTGTGGTGCACGGGCTTAGTAGCTCTGCGGCATGTGGGATCTTCCCGGCCCAGGGCTTGAACCCGTATCCCCTGTGTTTGCAGGTGGATTCTTAACCACTGTGCCACCAGGGAAGCCCCAGGAATATACTTTTAAGTTAACATCCTATACAGGCTAGGTAGCTTTTCCTATTTATGGTAATAAGGAAGAAATAGCAAGAATTCTCATTTTTCTCCTAGATAGAAGTTTCTTTGTGTTTACGTTTCTTATTTCTAAAATAAACTCATTATTATATAAAAATCACCTGTAAACATGTGGGCTAAAGACAGGAGGTTGAAGAAAGTCTCTTGCTGAAATCTAAGTTTGGTGGATTTAGTACAAGTATAAAGGCTAAAAGGGCACAGTAAATGCTGTGAAACCCCTAAGGCTCCTCATTCACAAATGTCAACACACTGCCAAAGAGCACTGTACTTTAGACATAAAATATTTTAAACAGCTGTCTGAATTCATACTTGCACATCGCATACGGACTATAAAACTTCTAAAGAAAGGTGTGAAGACCAAGAAAGGCAATATGCTTCTACAGACCAGATTTTCCCTGTCACATACCTTGCTGAAAATATGCTCTTAAAATTAGCAGAAAGCCCAAGTTCAAGCTTCAAAGTGCCCACAGCCACAGACACAGACACAGTAGCTCTAAGCTAAAGATCCCCAAAGGTTATTTTTCTCCGAAGTCAGTCATTTTTCAAAACTAAGATAATGCCAGCTGTTTGCAAATCATTTTCCATCTTTCTAAATCTTTAAATTACATATAACATTAGTAAATACTAAGAGGTTAAGATAAACTGGATGAATTCTGAAGGAAGTCAGTTTGGTTGAGCCAATTTTGGCAGGACATAATTTAGAAAACAAAATATTCAGTCATCTATACATGAAAAGTGTATACATCTATACATAAAATAACCCATTAGATTTCAATTCTAAGTGGCGTAAAGGTAAAACAATCAGACAGAAAATGAATGAGAACCACGAACTCTAAATAGGCATGAAACCTTATGAAAGGTACTTTTCGTTTATAAATAATATATCAAATTTCTCCTTATTAAAATTAGCATATAACCTGAATTTGCTCCTCATCCAAATTCACCAGTGTTACAAAGATGACATTTATAAAGAAGGTAGTAATACGAGTACCTGAATGGAGCACTTACTAAGTATTTCATTTTGTTGTTTTTCATAATTACTTAATTCTCTCAACAACTTGAGGTAAGTACTCTGCTTACCTCCATTTTATAGATGAAGAACTTAATGCTTAGAAAGGTGAATTGTTCAAAGTCACTTTTAAAATTAGCAAGTGGCAGAGCTGATAGCTAAACCTAGATTCTGACCCTTAACCACTATACGACACTCTTATCTCTTAACTACTAAACTGCCTCCCTTCAGACAGGTAGGAAGAAACAAAACCCCACAGAAAATTTCCCTTTTTGTATTTTTTTCTGTTGTGTTTGTACGGATCTCAGTGTACCTGAAGTTTAGAATCCAACTAAAACAAACTGTTCCTGGCAAAATATATTAGCTGACAGTGAATAGGGCAGAGAAAGAAGAAAAGAGTTAAGCTAAAAGTAAAACATTCGCTGACACCAGTCTAACATATTCAAATGACTGCCAAAAAATTCTTGTTCTAAAGGCTAAATATAAGTCAGCCAGAGATATTTCAGTGCTGTCCACCATTAAAATAAAAATAATGGCTCTGGGCTGCAGTACCCATACCTAACAAGGCACACATTTATTCAAAGTGAATATCTATATGCAAGGCTCTCAGTTCCTGTATCACTAAACCTGTTTCAAATGATAAAATTCAAAAGGGCGTGAACTTTCCAAAATAATGCCTATAACTAGACTCTCCATCTTAGGGCTGAGATTTCTAACAACCTGAAAACATTTTTTAAAAGCCCTTTGAGTGTATGGGATAGTGGTAAACAATTACATAAATTTTTAGGAGAACCTACTGGAGTTACGTTTTATAGCAGTCTTCTTGCCCTGTGGAATCCTACATATTCTGGAATTATAACTCAGGACTGCAGTTGCCTTGATCAGTAGAGTAGCCTCAATTACTCATTAAGGAAAAACAAAACAAAGGGCAAGACCCCAAGAAACACTACTACTATTTCCATCCCAGTGAGAAACACCATCATTGTACGTCTCTGTTTTTTTTTTCATTTGAGGTACGTTTCACCTTTAAGAGACAAAAGGTCAAACAATGAAGAAATTAAACTGATATTCCAAAGTGTTATTTAATTCCAAAGATAAAGAGAAGTATTTATATTACATACGCTGGAAAATTTCGATACTATTGCTGGACTCTAAGGCAAATTAAAAATAGCACCAGCATTAATGAGATTAATATGCATTCACTGTGTGACTGCATAATGACAAGAGGAAAGTTGGAAATTCCCATACTTCAAAAGGCTACTATCTTGTTGAAAAACTGAAGCTATAATGACTTATTCTAACTAAAAGATCCTTGAAAATTCACCTGACTAAAGCTCTGGATTCTGGAACTTCTAGACTCCCCACTTTACCACAATCTAGTTTAACTACTTTAATAATTCATTAATACTAAATGAGAGTACTACTAAGTGAAAACTGATGCCCGTATCTGGGATGCTTGAGAAACACTTGGAACAATTAAGATACCAACATACAAAAATGTCCATTTTCAGGAAAGAGGTAATTCGTCCTGCTCCCAAACATTTATTTCATTGCCCACTCCATCACCATTCTGTTGACACCACACAATTTCACAAAGAACAAACAGGAAAACCATTCAACCAGCAAGTGTTAACTCATAGTAAGTATATCAGTAATACAGCCTGCATTCCAAAACAACGTTATACAAATTAATTTATTTTGATCAGGCTTCTATTGCCATCTGTTTGCATAATAACCCTGCAATTGGTGTAATAGGAACTGCAAACTGATCCATGAACTGGGGACTGATACCTGGAAAATAACCTTGTAGCAGGTTATTAGAAATTTTGCATGCTACCTTGAAACTTGCTTCATTTGTTTGGATGACATCTCATCTGATGTTTCATTTAAAAGAAATCAAAGTCCAACCTCCCAAATTCTAGGGCATATGGCCGGATAAATTACATTGGAATACTTACCTAGAGCTGTGAAATCTGAACCAGATTTAAACAGAGCTGAAGCCAGGAGCTGAAACTGTGGGGTGGGGGGGGAGAGAAAAAAGCAAATTAGCTAGGTAAGCACATTGGAGAAAAAACTCCTATAATTTCGACTATTCATTAGCCACTGGATGTCTCCGCACATGTTGCATAAGTCTATTCACCAAAAAGTGGCAAGAAGAACATCGTATTTAGATTAAACAACATGCTGACTTTTCTGGTGGACTACTATTATCATTTTCCAAAATACTAGACCAAGTCCTGGAATTATTTTATTTTAAAAATATATTAAAGTATGTATTTATTAAGGAACAATAGGTCAACTGAAATATAAAATATTACTCACTACCATATGATCCAGCAATTCCACTCTTGAGTATACATCCAAAGAAAATGAAAACACTAATTTGAAAAGATACATGCACTCCAATGTTCACAGCAGCATTATTTACAATAGCCTGATATGGAAGCAACCTAACTGTCCATCAACAGATGAATGGATAAAGAAGATGTGGTATATATATACAATGGAACACTACTCAGCCATAAAAAAGAATGAAATAATGCCATTTGCAACAACATGGATGGACCTAGAGGGTATTATGCTAAGTGAAATAAGTCAGACAGAGAAAGACAAATACCAGATGTTACCACTTATAAGTGGAACCTAAAGAATAAATGAATGAAACAAAACAGAAAGACTCACAGATAGAGAGAACAAACTAGTGGTTACCAACGGGAAGATGGAAAGGGGTAGGGGCAGGACAGAGATAAGAGGTACAAACTACTATGTATAAAATAAATAAGCTACAAAGATACATTGTACAGCACAGGGAATATAGCCAGTATTTTATAATAACTTTAAATGGGATATAATCTATAAAAGTATTGAATCACTATTTTATACACCTGAAACTAATATAATATTGTAAATCAACTATACTTCGATTAAAGAAAAAGAAAATTAGGGGCTTCCCTGGTGGCACAGTGGTTGAGAATCTGCCTGCTAATGCAGAGGACACAGGTTCGAGCCCTGGTCTGGGAAGATCCCACATGCCACGGAGCAACTAGGCCCGTGAGCCACAACTACTGAGCCTGCGCGTCTGGAGCCTGTGCTCCGCAACAAGAGAGGCCACAATAGTGAGAGGCCCATGCACCGCAATGAAGAGTGGCCCCCGCTTGCCGCAACTGGAGAAAGCCCTCGCACAGAAACAAAGACCCAACACAGCCAAAAATAAATAAACAAACCAATGAACCGACATTAAAAAAAAAGAACGTATGATGTAGAAGTAGCACCACCCTTCAAGGTGGAGAAGAATTCACTTATCTACCACTATCCCTTCTTCCTTTAAAAAAAAAAAAAAAAAAATTACTCATTTGGGAATCTATCACATATAGAGAGACTGATGCCCTGTATATTAGTAAATAAGAATTCTCACTTCAAAAATAAATGCATGCTACTGTAAAACACCTGATGTCTCTGTGTAAATCAAACTCTGAGAAAAAAAGCATGGTTATTATGCATAAGCCATCCCTAAATTACAACTTAGATTGGTATTCCATGGTCATATATAATTGTATTGTTATATAATTATAAAGGCTCAAAGGTCTTTTTTACATTGAAAAAATGTTTTAAGTGTTGATTAGATTCCCAGGCTAGCCAGAGTTAGTTTAAATCAGACAATGCAACTGAACAATGACAAAATAAGATAAAACTATTGCATCACTTGTACTTTAACAAATTGGTAAAGAAATAAAAATTTAGAAGAACTATTCATATTTATCTTGAATGAGGATGCTGGAAAACAGGTCAGTTAAAGGAAGGAATAAGAGTATACAAATGAGTTGAATCTCAATGGAGTTTACTTGGCACTTTGCAAGACTTGAGCAGTTCATACCACTGATTCTTCAGGATGTATTTCACACTTGTACTTGTAGCCTTTAAAATTTCAGGTATCAGTCACCTGATTAATCATCCTTTCAATGTAAGAAACTGGACAAATTAGTTAGGAAAAAAGGGGATAAAAGGAAGAGCTAAAAATATATGAAACTTCTTCATACATTCTGGGTATCAGTCCTCTGTCAGACATATCTACTGCAGATATTATTTGGTCTGAGGCTTGTCTATTTTTATTTTTATTTTTAATTTTTGGCCGCATGGTGTGGCCTGTGGGATCTTAGTTCCCCGACCAGGTATCGAACCCAGGCCCTCTGCCATGAAACCGTGAAGTCCCAATCACTGGACCATCAAGGAATTCCCTCATCTATTTTTTTTTGATAATGTCTTTTAATGAGTAGAAATTTTAATTTTGTTGAAGTCCAATTTGTCAACTTTTTCTTTTATGATTAGTGCCTTTTGTGTCATGTCCAAGAAAGCTTTGCTTATCCCAAAGTTGTGAAGGTAATCTGTTTTCTTCTTAAAGGTTCATTGTTTTGGGTTTTATACTTAGATCCATAATCCATCTTAATTTTTGTGTTAAGAGTGAAATAGGGGTCGATGGGCTTCCCTGGTGGCGCAGTGGTTGAGAGTCCACCTGGCGTTGCAGGGGACACGGGTTCGTGCCCCGGTCTGGGAAGATCCCACATGCCACGTAGCGGCTAGGCCCGTGAGCCATGGCCGCTGAGCCTGTGCGTCCGGAGCCTGTGCTCCGCAATGGGAGAGGCCACAACAGTGAGAGGCCCACGTACAGCAAAAAAAAAAAAAAAAAAAAAAAGAGTGAAATAGGGGATGAGATATCCAGTTATTTAGCACTATTTGTTTAAAAAACCTTTCTTTTCCTTATTGGACTTGGTGCTCTGGTCAAAAAAATAAACTGACTGCATATATATGAGTCTGTTTCTGAACTCTATTCTGTTCTATTGATCTATTTGTCTATCCTTAAGCCAGTACCACACCACCTTGATTACTATGGCTCTATACAGCGTCCTGAAATCAGGTAGTAAGTATGAGACCTCCAACTTTTTCTATTTTCAAGATTGTTTTAGCTAGTCCAGAGCCTTTGCGTTTTGACTAAATTTTAGAATAAGTTTGTCTATCTCCTAAACAACAAAGAAACCCAAACTGACTGGAATATTGACAGTTTTTTTAGAAACTGCATTAAATTATAAACCGATTTGGGGAGAATGGACATCTCAACACTTTTTAGTCTTTCAAACCACAAATGTGATTTATTTCTCCATCTATTTAGGTATTCTTTAATTTGTCATCTAAAAATGCAAACAATTTTACTTCCTCCTTTCAAATCTATATGCTGTTTATTTCTTTTTCTTACCATATCGTACTAGCTAGGACTTCTGGCACAATGCTAAATAGAGGTGTTGAAGCAGACCACCTTTCCTTGTCATAATCTTAGGGGAAAGGGTTTAATGTTTTACAATTAACTATGGTACTAGCTGTATGTTTTTCACAGATGCCCTTTATGAGATTTATGATGTTTCCTTTATTCCTGGTTTGTTAAGAATTTTTATCATCAATGGGTTTTGCATTCTGTCAAATGATTTTCTTCACTTATTGAGACGATCTGTGGTTTTTCTCTTTCATTCTGCCAATGTGGTGAAATATACTGATTTTCAAATGTGAAACCAACCTTGTACTCCTAGCATAAACCCCCTCTTGGCTATTGTGCATTAACCTTTTTATATATTGCTGGATTCAATTAACTAAAATTTTCTTAAGAATTTTGTATCTACATTCACAGGGCTATTGGTCTGTAATTTTCTTTGCTTGTAATGTCTTTTTTGGGTTTTTACATCAGAGTTAAGCTGCTTCATAAAAGGATTTAGAAGGTGTTCTGTCTTATTCTGATTTCTACAAATCTATACCAAATTCGCATTTTTTTCTTCCTTAAAGGGTTGATAGAATTTACTGATATAGCCATCCAGGCCTAGTATTTTCTCTCTTGGAAAGTTTTCAATTACAAATTCAATCTCTGTAATTGATATGGAGTTCCTTAAGATTTTCTAATTCTTCTTGTGTTAGTTTTGGTAAGTTGTATCTTTCAAGAAATTTGTCCATTTCATCAAGTTGCTGAATTTGTTGACAAACTTGTTCATGATATCTCCTTAGTACACTTTTAATGTAGGTAGGGTTGTAATGATCTCCCCTTTTCATTTGTGATGCTGATAATTTATGTTTTCATTATTTGTTTCCTTGATAAGTCTTGCTAGAGGTTGACCAATTTTAGTCACTTTTTCAAAGAACAAACTTTTCACTTTTTATATTTTTTCTACTGTTTCCTATTTTACTAATTTCCTATATTCTAGTGAATACTTATTTGGGGTTAATTTGTTGCTCTTTTCTAACTTCTAAGATGAAAGATAAACTTCACTGGCTCTAAACAGAAGGATGGGGAGAAAACTGTTACTTTAACCATCCAATTAAATAAGTGGCACTGCTATGTACTGGCCTAGAGTTTTAACAGGTACTGAGTAAATAGTACACAATCTGAATAAAGTCAGTCCTCTCTCCCCAGCTTCAGACTTGAACATCCAACTATCACTTCAACATCTCAAGCCGGCTGTTTCACAGGCAACTCAAACTGAACATATACAAAATTAAACTCCTGATTCCAGTCAGGAGGCTCCACCTTCTCATTTCAGTTGACAGTAACTCCATCCTTCTAGCTTTTCAGGCTCAAAACTTTGGAGTCATTTCCTTCAAACCCTACATCCAATCATAAAATTCCGTTGGTTCTACCTTTAAAATATACTGAGGGGACTTCCCTGGTGGTGAAGTAGTTAAGAATCTGCCTGTCAATGCAGGGGACATGGGTTCCATCCCTGGTCCAGGAAGATTCCACATGCCGCAGAGCAACTAAAAGCCCGTGCACCGCAACTAGTGAGCCTGCACTCTAGAGCCCGCATGCCACAACTACCGAGTTTACGCACTGCAACTACTGAAGCCTGTGTGCCTAGGGCCCATGCTCCGCAGCAAGAGAAGCCACCTGATGAGAAGCCCGCGCACCGCAACGAAGAGTAAACCCCGCTCGCTGCAACTAGAGCAAGCCCGCGTGCAGCAACGAAGACCCAATGCAGCCAAAAAAGTATATACATACATACATATATATATATATAAATATATACATATATATATAGAGAGAGAGAGAGAGGGAGGGAGGGAGGGAGGGAGAGAGAATCTTATCTACTTTACTTCTCACCATTTCTATTGCTACTACTTTGCTCTGAGCAACAATCCCCCTTGCTTAGATTTCTACACCTCCCTCATAGTTCTCTTTGCCTCCATCCTTGTTCCCTTTTAGTCTATTCTCAATACAGCAGTCAGAGTGACCTAATTAAAACATAAAGCAGATGATATCACTCCTCTGCATGGACAATACCCTGAACCAGCTCCCTATTCAGAGTAAGAGCCAAAGTCCTAATAATGACTTATGAAGTCATTCATAACCTGTTCTGCCAATCCCTGCTCTTACCTCTTGGACCTCATCTCTGACTGCTTTCACTCTCCTTACCTCTACTCCAGCCACAAGTGTCTCCTTGCTGTTCTAAACAAAGCCAAATACTCTCCATCCCAGGGGTCTCTGTTCTAGCCATCCCTTTGCTAGGAATTATCTTCCCCAAATTATCTACTTAGATCACTCCCTCATATTCTTCAAGTCCTTGTGCAAATCTGACTTCCAAATGAGGTCTATTATGATTATTCTATTTAATACTGCAACTGCCCAATTCGTACCCCATATATATATATATATATACACACACACACACACACACACACACACACATATATATATGTATGTGTATATATATATATTTTAAACGTAGATTTTATTTATTTTTGGCTGCGTTGGGTCTTCATTGCTGCGCGCGGGCTTTCTCTAGTTGCGGCAAGCGGGGGCTACTCTTCGTTGCGGTGTGCAGGCTTCTCATTGCGGTGGCTTCTCTTGTGGCAGAGCACGGGCTGTAGGCACGCAGGCTTCCATAGGTGTGGCTCGAGGGCTTCAGTAGTTGTGGCTCGCGGGCTCTAGAGCGCAGGCTCAATAGTTGTGGCGCACAGGCTTAGTTGCTCCGTGGCATGTGGGATCTTCCCGAACTAGGGCTTGAACCCAGGTCCCCTGCATTGGCAGGCGGATTCTTAACCACTGTGCCACCAGGGAAGTCCCCTTATATTTTTGATCTCTTTTTAACTTTCCTATAATACTTATCAAATTCTAATGCACGGTATAATTTATTTAATATGTTTATTGTTCCCCCCCACTAGTATGTAAGTACCTCCTGGGCAAGTATCTTGTTTGGTTCACTGGTATATCTATTGTACCTAGAAGAATGCCTGGCATATTGTAGGAACTCTACACAATATTTTAAATAAATGACATCAGTACTTTGGAAGCTCAGTAGAAAGACAATTAATACAAAGTGTGCAATACTGGCTGAAAACTTGTTTTTCTTGTTCCTTCTCTATTATAGAATCCTCTCTGAAAATGGCAGAATCAGTTTAAGCATCCTTTTCTTGGCCCTTTTCTAGAAAAAAATACAATGTTCATAAGCTTTATTATAAGCTCATCACCAATTTAGAACCCATGCTCTGGAGACTGGAAGAAAGCAAAGAACCATTATTAGTTGATAGTCCACCAGCATTTTGCTACTAAAAGACACAATGATGACCCGAAAAAGGGGGAGAAAAATCTAAAAACCACTTCTGGTTGCTGATAAAATCATTTAATATAATGAAAAATTTGTAAAACATACATAGAGAACAAAACCAAGCTACTACAGAAAATGAAGAGCAGTAAGGCCTTTCTCAAAAAGGGGAATGATTTCTTACAATGAAAAGCGAAGATCTATATGCCTCACTAACAGATACTGTAAGTACATATATATACTGGAGCTGTCCCCAAGGGATTTCTTTCCCCAAACGAAATCTGTTCACACGTTTTTAAACAAAAGAATAACCTTACAGACCAGTAATTCTCAATTTTTTAGGTGTGCTTTCAGTTTTCCATTGTAAAAGAGGAGACAGAGGAGACTCTTAGGGTGAGGGTATTGTTCTGAAAAAGCTTCTATAGTGATTCTGATGCTGACATACACATGAATAACATCATTTTTACTAACTTCTACTAGGGTTAAACAACTCTTGATAGATACAGCTTTTCAGAAATGGAGTGGAAGTCTGTGGCATACAAAATCACAATTTGATACTCTTCAGGAAAAGAGAAACCCACTACCAAAATTCTTAAAATGACTGTTTGAACTTGAGATACCTCCCTGTCCTGGACTTTCCTACTAGCTTAGCTTTAAGAGCAAACTGTCTGTTTTCTTTGGCCTACTTGCAACTCACACAGCTGAAATTATTTACTTTGAAATATTTTGTTTTGGTTTGGTTTTAAAAAATAAAAGAAAAATGAATGTTCCGGATTACAGCCATTTTAGACAGACTATGGTGAAAACACAAGAAAATCCATTTATAACTCTCAAATGCATGGTCTAACAAAATGAACATTAACAGACTCTTCACAACTATGTTCAGTTTATAAGCCATAACAGATTAAACCAAATATATTCTGCTACTTGGCAAAATCGTGACAGTTCTCCCTATTTCAAATAGTATCATGAATTGACTGAAGACTCAAGAAAAGACAATTAACTGTCCTTTTTCAGGGGGTTTTAAAATGTGTTCTGCTGATTCTCCACCTACTGAAGGGTTGTAACCAATACTGAGTGAGAGAACTAGGGCTTATTTTCACAGTAGGCAACTATGAAAGAGTATTTCTTTGTTTTGGTGCCAAGGACATGCAGGCTCTTCTGCTTGAAAGTACAATGAACCTGGTACCTGAAAGTCATTCAGTCTGATGCCTGTGTCAATGCTGAACAGAGGAAAACACTGCTTGATGTCGCTATTACAAAGCCAAAGCACAGCAACAGCTAACAGGGAAATAGATGTAAGGAACAGAACTACATATAATCACCAATTCTGAGAATGGAAGGTAAAATGGATTGCAGTTCAGATGTTGCCAGATGAACCATGAACAAGAATAGTTAGCAAAAGGAAGAAGTGACAAAAGGAATCTTAGAAGTTGGAAGAGAGGTTGTAAGACCATGAAACTCATTGCAGGTATATTCACACACTGTGGATACGCAAATATGCCCTAAGAATATTAAATCTTAGAAACAGCTGCTTCCATCCCATGTTATGTATCATAAAAACTGAAAAGTAATGATCTGTTACTAAGTTCTCAAGCTTCGGGGCTACTGATAAACGAAGTTAGTAGCCTATGGTAAAACTGTACTGCTACAACATTCATATAACTAAATATCAAGCCAGCAAAGATTCTACTCCCACCAACCTCTCTTCACTTTCTCCTTACAATAAAGGAGAGTTTTCTTTCTTCTTTTAGGGGGATTTTCAAGTATCAGTAGAAAAAGTTTATACTGAACTTTATGTAACCCTTAAGTAAAGGAAGTATGGAACTATGGCAGAAGTAAAATTTTTCTATTTCCTTTCCAGTACAAAATCTAATGACTACTTAAAACTTTATACCTGAGAATCCTTTTCTGAGTGGATCACAGGTTTTTGTGTGACTTGAATCTTAGATTACCACATGAAAATATGTCTACTCAATTTTTATTTCATCTGCTCTGTACCATTTTTAAGATTTTTAGTGTCATCATATTTTCCTCACTTTCCTTTAAACATCCAAGAGCAAAGTCAACAAATATAAGTTAGAAAGACAATTTTTTAAACGTTCAATTTCTGAAGTTTATTGCCACCTTTACCTCTTTTGTCTCTTCTGGGTCTGAATGATCCACAGTTATATAAAGATCATTTTGTAGATATTTCAGAGCACTAAGGGGATCCATTTGGGCCTTCTCTTCAAACCTAGAAAATGTAAACAAGAATAATTGTCTAGAGTTATGAAAAAACATCAGAAATGTCTTTTAAACCCAGAGTGGAATACTCTGTATCTGAGAAGATATTGTGGATATCTAAAAATCCTGTGCTTAAGAATCCAGAAGTAAGAATACTGACACATATATAAATAGCGTACATGTGGAGTCCCTGGAGATGTAATGGTAATGTCAGGCTGTGGTGCTAGAGACTGGATAAGAGCATTTCCAACCCTCCTCTTAAAACTATAAGCTAAGATTAAATCAACTACAAAACATAGCAAATATGTTAAATATTTTATATAACAGAAGTGCAAAATAGCCAAATATGTTTCATAAAAAAACAAGTAGAGATAAAATAAAAATAATTTCCTAGATTTGTGTCATATACTCTCCACTGGAGGTGTTTAACAGATACTTCAGAAAGTGAAATTAGTTTCTTCTTTTTTTTTTTTGTGGTACACGGGTCTCTCACTGTTGTGGCCTCTCCTGCTGCGGAGCACAGGCTCCGGATGCGCAGGCCCAGCGGCCATGGATCACGGGCCCAGCCGCTCCATGTCATGTGGGATCTTCCCGGACCGGGGCACGAACCCGTGTTCCCTGCATCGGCAGGAGGACTCTCAACCACTGCGCCACCAGGGAAGCCTGAGTATAGTTTCTTTTAATGAGTATCATTAACACTGATTAGATATTTTTAATGAGACTATTTCCATGTCTCAGTAATAACAAAAACTGTAGCAATCATTTATCAATCGTTTGTTTTGTGCTAGACACTGTATCAAGTATCTTACATATATCATTTCATGTATCCTCCCATAACTCTATGATGAGAAGTTTATCATCATTTAAAAAAAAAAAAACAGATGAGGAACTGAGCCTAGTAAACGAACTTGGCCAAGCTAAGACCTAGTAAGTGGCAGAAGTAGAATTAAACTCAAGTGTCTCTGATTCCAAAGCTGAAAGGAAACAAAGGATTTTCTTAAATTAAAAAAGTCTGCTTGGGACTATCTATTTAAATAATGATAATTCCTTTTTAATAGCATAATTAGATATGTACTTATTTCTAATAAACTGGTATGCTTTTCAAAATATTATACAGAAAGAAGACATTTAATTTCATTTGGGAAAGGAAAATAGTGAAGAGCCTTTCATAACTGTGTTCAGCTGATGGCATCAATAATTTCCTGTCTTTAGAGCTAATCTCAGTGATAGGGTACCTGGAGGGGCAACGACTGGCAAAATATTAGTTTTCTTGTACCAGATAGTACCCTGATTGTCAGCCAGTCTTACAACCCTCAGATGAGAGTCTTAGGTCCATGTTACTCTACCATCTTGTCCACAATGAATTAGACCAGAGTTTTGGCACCTGAGCCAAAAGCAATCGTCTTGAGCTTGGTGAGCAATTTTTAAAGTGGCCTGGCAGAATTCTTTCCAATAGGGATACGCTTTCTAGGGAACTTTCTGTAAGAAGATACTCTCTTAGAGAATCTGAATGTGAGATACACAAGGACACAAAAAATATACAAAACACAGAAGGCAATAAGCAGAAGATATGAGATGACATATTCCTTCTCTTCCTATCCTTCTCTCCCTTCCTTCCTACTACCTAGCTACCTAGCCACCTACCGAAGCCATAAGAGAAAGCAGAGTCAGGAAGTAGAACAGGAAAAGTAGACAGAAAGAAGCAGAAAGAGAGAGGCTCAGTTACAAGGAAAGCTACTTCAGTAGCTTCTAGCTATTAGAATTGTCTCAGTATCCTAAACAATTCTCCACCAGGCCTCACTGTTCAAGTGCTGAGGAAGCACCTTAATTCTCTGGATATTCTCATAATAAATTCTTTTTCAGTGAGATATCCTAAGTATGTCTTTATCCTTGTAACCTGATAACTTAACCAACACACACCTACTGTACTATTAAATAAATCCAGCAAAGGGATCCATTTTCCTGGAAGGTGTGTTCTCTCTTTCCTTTTTTAAGCTTTTTTGTTAGCCCACAAAAACTTACTACTGGACTTGTGTCTGCAGTCTAAAATTATATTTCAGCCAACAATTCTGCCCTCTACCTAAAGGAACAAGGAACTAATCATATTTAAATTTTTTTCTTTTGCCCCTTTCCACCCCCAAATCATCAATATATTTGGAAACTTGAATGCTATACGAAAAAACAGTGGCATTTTATTTTCTGTATTATGTGGCACCATTAAGAACAAAGACACTTTCTTGGCATTCAATATACTTCTCTCCCTTCAAATTTATATTTTAACTAAAATTTATACTTTAAAATTTATATTTTAACTAAATAGTAGCAAATTTCAAAGGTTGATTATTTGCCCAATCACACAAACTTGCTACCTTTCAACTTCAGTCACTTTATTTCATGAATCATTCTCACACTCACAAGATCTGCTAGTCTTTCATAATGTAATTAAAAATTTAAATAATTTGTTACTGATTATTTTCCTTATCCACTTTCATTTTTCACTTTGTGCCTTTACTAGCACAAGTCACTAATGATGTTTTGTACTTAAAACATGAAACTTAAAACATGCCATAATATATATTTCAGATTCCCATAAACTGTCATTTCACCTGTCCACTGACAGATTTTTAAAGGAGAAAAATGACTGCCAAAGGTCAAAAATAATACTTCTTAGGATAGGTTGGTTGTGGGAAAATGAATAATTCTACTTACTTCCAGAAGGAATGAAAATTAACTTTCTGGAGGGCAACGTATAATTCATCAAGTCTATCGTTATCCTACAGAAATTTTGATAGGGGTGCATATGGAAGTATATAATAATATTAACTACAGTGTTATTTATAATTGCAAATAAGTTGGAAATAAGCTAAATATTCAACAAAAGGAGACTAGTTAAGTAAATTACACAGAATAGAACACTATGTAGCCATTATAATTATGATTTGTATTTTTATTTTTTAACATGGTAATAAGATGTTTATAATACATCACTCATTAAAAGACATCAGATTCAAAGCAAGATGATCCTTATTTTTTAAACAAAAATTCTATTTGTGCACATAAAATTCAAGGGATACACACCAAAATATTATTTTTGAATGGTGGGATGAGGGATGATTCAATTCTTTGTGGTGGGGAGAGAGGACTTTTTTTTCTTTATTAACCATGGATTACTTTTCTAATTAAAAGCCAGAGGAAAGGGCTTTCCTGGTGGCGCAGTGGTTGGGAGTCCGCCTGCTGATGCAGGGGACATGGGTTCGTGCCCCGGTCTGGGAGGATTCCACATGCCGCAGAGCGGCTGGGCCCGTGAGCCATGGCGCTGAGCCTGCGCGTCCGGAGCCTGTGCTCCGCAACGGGAGAGGCCGCAGCAGTGAGAGGCCCGCGTACCGCAAAAAAAAAAAAAAAAAAAAGCCAGAGGGAAGTGTTTATAAAGTAAGTTCGAATTCTTTACATACAGCACTAGACAACCTTCTTTAATCTCTAGTGGACTTTTGGTCAGGAAAATTTTTTTGAAAGCTCAACTCAACATTCTAACTATAGTTGTTGTATCTGAAGTAGGAAAAAAAAAAAAACATTATGATTTCCCCGAATTTGTCTTATTGTCTTATTTGTCTTAACCTTTTAAAACAAAGTTTAAAGTTTTTTTAAACTTTTAAAAACAAACTTTAACATTAAGTACCAAGGAATAATATTTTAGCAACGTAAACATTAGCTGAAGGTACCTCAAGCTTAAATCTTGTTAATAAGACAGAATTTATCTCTTGCCATCCAGCCAACGTGACGATTCAGACCTTTTCTCCTATAGATTCTATAGAAAATACTCTTTAATTATTCATAGTAATAACAAAGTAACAGAAGCAACTAGCTTTTGTTATCAATTTATCTCTCAAGCACAACTTGTGAAAGCAGAGAGAGAAATAACAAGCAAACATGATATGATAAAGGAACACAAACCTAACATACACCTACAGAGATTTTTATTTATTTATATTCTATATAAAATATAATACGTAATTATATACTAAACATATAAACACACATGTGTGCATGTCTGTGTATATACCGATGTGTACGGGGTGGTTGTGGTGGTGAAGTGGTAACTCTGGAGTCAGAATACACAGCATCAAAGCCCGGCTCTGTCACTTACAGCTGAACAACCTTAGGTCAGTTATACAACCCACTTAAAAACGCTTCCATTTCTTCTTTTATAAGAGAGTAGTAATAACAGTACCTACTCCACTGTCTTATTGTGAGAATAATATGCAGGATCTAGCACACAAAATTGCTCATAAATGGTACCTATTATCATCATTAAAAGCTAAACTCCTCTCCCTCCAAATTGTAAATTTTTATTACGATCTAACACTACCAGTAACCAAAGGGATAGATGTATTTTTCTACATTTTTCAGCTTATCACCTGCTAAGGCTAAAAAGCAAACATGACTGAGGAGACATATGAAAATGTTTGATTACTTGATTTTGCAATTAAATGGCAAAAGTAATGATGTAAAGCTATAATCATATTTGAAGTTGTATTCTGAAATATCAAATTATAAAGAGATTATTTACTCAACTATATCATCACATTCACTGTTAAGAGAGTTATCAACAGGTCAGTCACATGCCAATAATCTTCATATGCCAATCATCTAGAACTGATATAATCTGTAGTGGTTAGGCCTTGAGTTACTTGAAGGTAGGTTCATCACGTTCATAGAAACTTTTTCCATTAACAGCTGCAAAATATCCTTGCTCTATCTTTAATAATTTTTAGCATCAAGATCTATCTTCACTTTGTACCATCCTTTGAAAGAAGAAAGCAAAAATAAGGAGAACAGGGCATTTACAAAAGTCATGATCTTCATAGTACTTACAGTGTCATGTTACTAAATTGCCAAAGACAGAGTCACATCTCCAAAGCTTAGCTGATAATGCTAAATAAAATAAAACCAACAATAGCTGATAATGCTAAATAAAAGTTTTCAGTGATTTATTTTTATACCTGTGTTTTCTTATGAGGTACTTGCAATGCCTCAGTAAGTAATCTTTTGAAGGCCTACACAATTTCAGTGACCAGAAGTCATCTAATCTCATCTTTGGGGAGCAAGATTTTCCTGGATTCCCACCAAATAAATAATGAACCTGTAATAAATAAAACAAACCAGATTTTAAAAACATGCATGCATACTCAAGAAACTACGAAAGTCAAAGTAAAATTTCTTCATTTTGGTAGTAGTGTGTAACAAGTAACTTCTTTAGCTTTACTAAAGACTAAAACATTATTACATGTCTACTAAAGGCTGCTTCTGCTTTTTCTCAAGTTTCCATTTTACTTTAAAGTACTGTGACTACTTCCCTAAATAACATTTTCTATTAAAATAAGTTGTATCACCACAGTTACACTGACAATGGAAGACATAAAACAAAAGCAATGATAGTAAGAAGCTATTCCAAGATACTGAGTTTGCTTAGGGCAACAAATAATGGGGATTATCAAGTTAATCAAGTGTTGATCGTAATAAAAAATGATATCTTTTAAAAAACTGACACACAAGTTGAATCACTGAAGGTCAACAGTAACTAGAAACTTTAAAAATTTTAGCATCTTACTTTTGCTTTAGCCTTAATGCTGAATATTTTTAAATGGCATATATGATTTGTGAAATAACTTTTAAAATATTTTTCTATTATTCAATTAATATCAAATAAGAAATGTAAAAGGAATACTACAATGATTTCACTATTATAATTACAGCTTTAGTAATATTCTGTACTCGAAGTGTTAAAGCAGTTCTTGAAAATTTTGAAAACATTTATAACCAGTAGTGTTATACAACAGAGATATTATTTATTTCTGTCCTATAGATGGAAATTCACTTATCCTTTAATTTGGGAGACTCTCAGAGAAAGGGCTTTTATTTACTCCCATGGTATCTTTTACCTAAAGTTCTCAAATGATAGAGGATTTAAATAATCATCTATGGCCTAAACAGAAAGAATACAGGTTCTGTCAGTAATTTACTATGTAATCTGAGCCCAATCATTAAACATGTAAAATTTAAGGGAGAAATAGCTAAAGAAACCACTCTGAACACTTAGGGACACTAAAACTTCAGAATTCAGGACTGTTTTCATAGGCTGATGGAACAGATTATGTCAATCATAGATTGGAAAAATAAAGATAAAAAGACTTCTTACACAATGGGAAAATCTAAAATCAGGAAGTTATATATACCTTTTCATATCATGGAAAAAGGTATACAAGTGCTGAAAACTGTACATCTTCTACTTGAATATTCATATTGTATTGACAGAAACAACAGGCCATGCTATGTATCAGATCTATGCAGCTAAGAAGCAGCAACCACTGACCATTTTCATAAGAAAAGTGTCAGGAACTGTGGACTATGCAAAAATGTTTATTCTCTTAAGGAATTTTAGGGACAAGGTGATATCAAATGTCTGCTACGTATTCTAGTAAATGTCAGTCATTTTTATTCAAATCTACTTAAAAATAATCAGAAACATATATTTTGAGATTCTTTCCGATTGTACATCACAGAAAGTTTACAGGTCAATGTAGTTAGTATACCTTGTGTAACTCATCATATACAAGCTGATGGGCAAATCTTGGACATGGTTCTTCCTCCTGAAGACTTTTACTTGGATTATCCTTTGCAGCTTGATCATTCTTATAGACGCAAGACCTGAAAGACATTGCTTTTAAGGCATTCTATCTTAGAAAACTAGCAGCACACATAATGTTAATACAATTGTAGCAAGCAAATTAACACAATGTCTAATTACAAACAAAAAATTATAAATTTGTTCACATCAAATCTTAAAAGTTCTGGTCACCCTCATAAAATAATCTGAATTTGTTAGAACTGAGTTCTGAAGTTCTTTAATGTCCATCAAAAATCTCACTCAAGAACAAGCTACTTCGTGTTATGAAACAGGATCAGCATATATGAAGGCTTAAACCAACGGCTGAAAGAGTGATATCACATTTATCTATTCACAATAAAAAAGCTCACAACAGACTTCTTTCATTCTTACTGTAAGTAAATGTCTTATTTAGAAAATAATAAATTCCTTAGCTGCTGAGCACCACCCTCCATTACTGAATGGAGGAAGTTCTCTGAAGTTCCTCTGTTTTGGAGAATATTCAATTATGTAGTAATCACAGAACATTAGAGCTAGATCCTCTAGGACAGTATTTTTTGTTTTTTTTTCCTGCGGTACGCGGGCCTCTCACTGCTGTGGCCTCTCCTGTTGCGGAGCACAGGCTCTGGACGTGCAGGCTCAGCGGCCATGGCCCACGGGCCCGGCTGCTCCGCGGCATGTGGGATCCCCCCGGACCGGGGCACGAACCCGTGTTCCCTGCATCGGCAGGCAGACTCTCAACCACTGCGCCACCAGGGAAGCCCTAGGTCAGTGTTTTTCAAAGCAAAATGTTCAGCAGTTCTGTGAGATGCTCTGTGACAAAAGGGTCCTAGTTTGAAAATGCTAAATAATAATGCTCCCCACCTTGCTCTAGTCAAACTGCTTCATTTTATAAAAACTAAGAAAAGACCTGGGAACATTAAAAATACATGGTTCTCAAGTTTACACAACTACTTGGTAGCAAAAGCTAGACTAAAATACAATTCTCTTGACTCTCAGACAAAGAAACATCTACTAATTGAAATAATTCAGCGGTAAAATCCATTTGCTGAACATCACTGTATACACAGGCACCAGTACTGATTTTTCCACTCCCCAATATTGATATTAAAATGTATGACATCACAAATTAACATAAGCCTTCCATCTCTCTCTTCTTTTGAATAAACCAACAACCTCAAATAAATGTTACACTGTGACTGCAGTACAGACAAGAACTACTTACCAACTATTCCTTACAATGTCATAAATCCAGAATGAATTTCTGACATTTTCTTCCCTCTTTTCCTTGTCTTTGCTGAGTCCAGATAAGACATGTATTTCATTCAGTTCTGGATCAATGGTTGCTCTCTGTGTGAATCCTGTCATTGGAACTATAAATTGAAAGAGAAAATAAGATGACAGTATTAACATTACTTAACAGGTTAGTACTACTCTATAAAAGATCACTTCATCCTTACCCTGCTCTACTTGTGTCCACAGCACTTACCTTCTAACAGACTACATAACTTTTATATTAAACAATAATCAGTTGTTTCTTGCCTTCTCCCCACTCAAACGTAAACTCTATAAGGGCAAAGGTTGTTTGGTTCACTGTTTTGTTCCCAGTGCCTAAAACAATTGCCTGGCATATAATAGTTACCCAACTATCTGCTGAAATAAATGAATGCTAACTACCAGAATGGGGTTAGAAGGAGGAAAGAGATAGAAAGAGGTATGCAATGTAATCATTTTTATTGAGGAAAAGGGCAATGCTTTATTTAACTGATTTATTATCTGGGTCAGCTCTAATTTAATAGCAGAGACAAAATATTCAAATCTCGACCAAGAAAAACAAAAATTTGACACGCCGGTTTGTTCAATAAGGTCAAAGTCATCTAAAATACCTGTTCAAGACCTACAATGAAATGACATAATTTCCAAGAAAAATAAAATAAAATATTTGGGGCTAAAATATGCCATTTTGTTTTCCTGAGTGGCTCGAATTCCCCAGAGTTAATTTTCTAAGAAAATATTTTATTTCCTGAGAAATCCATTAAATGAGCGATGGTCATTCGGCATTATCCAGTAATTTGTAAAACACTGATATAGCAAATGCAAATTTTCTCACTATTATTACTTGGAAATATTAGTTGAAATATAATTTTATGATTCACAACATACTTGCCACAGATCTAAAAACAATGCCACTGTTTCAACACTACATTTCTTTTATACACGAACAATTATCATATACTGAAAAAGCTACACAAACATCAGATTGAAGTAAAACATTTCAATCAATCCAGAATACTATGGGAGGAGATGCTAACCACATTGATATTTATTCATCTTTACCTACTTTAGCAGGGCCAAATGATGCAATATGTATTTTTTCCTAGTTTAATTCATGGGTCCTTTCACATTCATATTCAATAAATTTGTCTGGAACATTTTAGAGACTATCCAAATGCATCCCACAGTAAATATATTAAAAAATTATACACACATATATAACACAATACATAATTTGTATGCATCCATACACAAATACATTTATCTTTATACACACACATCAACCTAATCTTAACAATAACCTCAACCCTCATAATACATAGTCTTTAGTGGTTATGTAAAGCCTGGTATTTTCTAATTAAGCCTTGGTAAACTTTCAAAAGTACCCAGGTTCTGACCTCTGTTCCTGAGATAACCTTGGAAGAAAGATAAAACAGTAAAGAAATGAAATCATTTTCATTAGTTGTAGAAGTGGAGGACATAACTGCCTAAATTTATTGCACTTAAATTTCTTCATCCCATGTAGAATTCTGTAACATGGGTTGACAAACTATGGATTGATCTGACCTGCCTAGGGTCAAATCAGGCCTCAGTCATTCATTTACATTTTGTCTGTGGCTGATTTCACCCCACAATAGCAAGGCTGAGTAGTTGCAACGACAATAATTACATCTGGCTCTTCATAGAAAAAAATTGCTAACCCCTATTCTATAATCTTTTAAAATGCAAATATGAGAGATGTATGACTTATTATAAATGAATGCAACAAACTGCTTACCTAAAATAAGGACCCATTTAAATACCTTAAATAAGGAACCGGAAATTTCTGAGTGGAATGGAAATCCGTGCAGAGGGAAAGAGATTTTTGAATTCTATAAAACGGGGCTGGGTCACCGAGAGGAGAATAAAGGAGTACTGGGCTAGGGGAGGCATGTGAGAACGTTACATGCTTTCTCTTCCATACTGTCACATTTTACCTAGAAGCAGCTTTGTAGCAGAAGAGAAAAATGACAAGTGTTGCTTCTCAAAAATGAAAGCAGTGGGCAGGTTTACAATACTCAGGGAGGTAAGACTACCATGTTTATAACATCTGTACTATAAGAATTATAAAAAATTACTTTGATTATAAAGCGGATTAGAAAGTATACACTTCCCATTTCTTTGATCTTTCATATACAATATGCCTTTTACTCTGCGTAATGTTGACTTTTGCCTCAAAGTTACACATTTAAGTCTTTTATTGGCTTTTCAACCAGCTTTACAGAATATCATTCACATACCATATAATTCACCTATTTAAAGCATACGGCTTGGGTTTTTTTTAGTATATCCACTATAAAACCATCATCACAATCTAATTTTAGAATATTTTCATTACTCCAAAAAGAAACCCTGTACCCATTAGCAGTCATTCCCCATCCCCTTTCACATCTCCCCACAGGGTCACTGCATCATTTGACATGTCTATCAACAATGCAGCATAGACAGGCAAAGTGAGAGGCTTGTGAGATACATAGATCAATTAGGAAGCTGTTAACAGTGCAATGGTGTGGACTGGACGAAGGCAGTAAGGAAATATTAATAAAGAAGCACGATTTCCATCAGCAAAAAAAAGGGAGGAGATGTTATGTCAAAAGTACAAAAATCTCTGGACTGGCTTAACAGAGACCAAGCTTGGAGCAGAAACTTGTGAAAAATAAGAGTAAAAATGTTTCACTGGGGGGCTTCCCTGGTGGCACAGTGGTTGAGAGTACGCCTGCCAATGCAAGGGACATGGGTTTGTGCCCCGGTCCGGGAAGATCCCACATGCCATGGAGCGGCTGGGCCCGTGAGCCATGGCTGCTGAGCCTGCGTGTCTGGAGCCTGTGCTCCACAACGGGAGAGGCCACAACAGTGAGAGGCCCATGTACCGCAAAAAAAAAAAAAAAAAAAAAAAAAGTTTCACTGAAACTTTTTCGAGGTATCCAAATATTTTACTCTAAGAATATTCAAATGTACAATCTCTCAGGACAGAATTTTTATTACTCCTTAAGTTTACATACCCTTACAAATATAATTTTTATTGCATACTAATGACAAGGAAAAACGTTTATATATATGTGTGTACGTGAATTGAAGAAACATAAAAGAACATACACCAAAAGATAAATAATAGTTATTGGAGAGGGGGAAGTTAGGACATTTTAACTTTCTATTATAGAATATGAAAAGTTTCAATATATATTGATTTTATAGTTACAAGAAAAGAAGAAAAATCTAAACCAAAATACAGAAAAAAAATACATCTGGGTCTAAATACTGGGGACTATTAGTAATAAGTGAAAAATTCTCACACATCCTCCCAAATTTCTCATGAACAAAATTTTACATTAATATTTGGAATGCTGTTATTTAGATGGAAAGGGAATTCATAAAATTGTCAAAAGACAGTTTTACTGGCACTAAAAACAACGTTTTTAAATCATTTAGCTGCAAAACTAAAACAAGGTATTAAAAAGTATTTTTGATTTTTTTCTCTAAAATATAAAAATGAAAACTTACATCTGAAGAGTTCCTAAAGATCAGGGGGTTAATTCAAACTTACACTGTATGTATCCATGTTAATGGCCTTCTGTGTAAATTTTACAAATTGGACTTAAGTTTAATTCCTATTTCTACTCCATTCCACATACAGTAACAATTTAAAAAACATTTCAATACATAAACCAATAAAAATAATTTTTCCCTCTGATTTGAAAAGATACATGCACCCCAATGTTCACAGCAGCACTATTTACAATAGTGAAGACATGGAAGCAACCTAAATGTCCATCAACAGACGGAAGGATAAAGAAGACATGGTGTGTGTGTGTGTGTGTGTGTGTGTGTGTGTGTGTGTGTGTGTGTGTGTGTGTGTGTGTGTGTGTGTGTGTGTGTGTAAAATGGAATACTACTCAGCCATAAAAAAGAATGAAATAATGTCATTTGCAGCAACATGGATGGACCTAGAGATTACCACTAAGTGAAGTCAGAAAGAGGAAGACAAATATCATACATCATCACTTATACGTGGAATCTAAAATAAGATACAAATGAACTTATTTACAGAACAGAAACGGACTCACAGACATAGAAAACAAACTTATGGTTACCAAAGGAGAAGGCAGGTGTGGATAAATTAGGTGCTTGGGATTTGCAGATACAAACTACTATATACAAAATAAACAACAAGGTCCTACTGTATGGCACAGGAAACTATATTCAGTATCTTATAATAATCTATAATGGAATCACTTTGCTGTACCAGAAACTAACACAACATTGTAAATCAACAGTACTTCAATAAAAAAATAATAAAGTTTTTCATATCTACCTTCAAAAGCAGTCTGGATTTCTCCAAGAAACTATTAAAAATGTCCATTTTCTGTAATACTCTAAATCTAATGTGTTATCTCCTTTGTAAACAGAAGGAAAAAAACCCCCATTTTTCACTTTAAATGAAGATTTTATGCATTCTTATTAAAGAAAATTAAAATGTAAAAAATTACATGTACACATGCATCAAAGAATTATGGTCTAGCCCTAGTAGGCATTTTAGACTTGAATTTTTACTACTGACAGAAGCTGCTTATGAAATCTAAAGGTTGGGGCTTTTGGTTTTAGACAGAAAACTAAACATTAACTACATTACCCCTCTTTCCCATCATCCCGCTTGAATTGGCAGAAACAATATTCTAGCAAAAAGAAAAACAAAAAAAAAGGTCTAGAGAAGAAGAAAGTATGTCAAGAAAGTATCAATAGATAAGAAATTTTGAGGAATCTTGAGAAATAGCAGTTGGGGTTATACTGACAGGAAATCACAGCCAAGGAAAAGACAGCCCAACTCACCAGAGATAAAAGATGGAAAATTTCAGAATAAGTCATCAAATACAAAAAGCAGGAGTAGACCTTGAGAAGCACTCCTGTGGGAGAGCTTCTAATAAGGACACAGGGTTCTATTCTCAGTTTACGCATCCTATAAAAAAGCCTGCATGTACCACGCATTTATACAAAACCCTCAGTCAGTGTCTGATTTAAGGGAGAAGGCCACTGGGAAAAAGAGACATACAATGCACAGGAAACCACTGTCAACTACCTTTCTTAACTGATACATAAACTTATTCATAAATTTTAATATTTAGACAGGAATCACGTGACAATATGAGAAAAAAATCAGCAATGTAAGGAGGGACCTAGATGAACAAACAGAACAACAGGAAAAGATAAATCATAGAAAAGAACAGAACTTAGAAGAAAGAACGCAAACTCATTATCCTTGTAGAGAGTGAAGAGAACATTACATGTGTAAAACAAAAATAAGCTTCCTTAAAAAGAAGCAGAGTATGGAAAGATATTAAAAAACTATGACAAAAAAATGAAATAACAAAATGAAAATAAAATGTGCACAGTTAAAAACAAAGTCAGTCATCTCAAGATAAAATTGATAAATTACCAAATATATAGCATAAAGATATAGAAATTATGATAGAAATGTTAAGAGATACAGAGGATAAAGCCATTGAAGTAAAAACTTTGTCTGAAAAGAGCACCAGAAGGAGAAATGAAATAATGTAGAAGAAGGAAATAAAGAAAATTTCCCTGAATGGAAGAAAAACAGTGGGTGTCCTGTTTGAAAGAGCCTGGGGCACTAAGCACGTTTTATTAAAAAAAAAAAAAGGTGGGGGGGCTTCCCTGGTGGCACAGTGGCTGAGAATCTGCCTGCCAATGCAGGGGACACGGGTTCGAGCCCTGGTCTGGGAAGACCCCACATGCCACGGAGCAACTAGGCCAGTGAGCCACCAACTACTGAGCCTGCGCGTCTGGAGCCTGTGCCCCGCAACAAGGGAGGTTGCAACGGTGAAAGGTCCACACACCGCGATGAAGAGTGGCCCCCGCTTGCCACAACTAGAGAAAGCCCTTGCACAGAAACGAAGACCCAACACAGCCAAAAATAAATAAATAATAAATTAATTAAAAAACAAAAAACAACTAGCTTGGCTATTAAAAAAAAAAAAAGACTTTATATACATATCTCCTAGTGAAACTTCAAAAATTCAGGAATTAAAAGAAAATTCTAAAAGCTTCTATGGAGGGGAAAAGTAGGTTATTATATACAGAGGAATAAGTATCTAACTAACATTAGACCTTTTATCAGTAACAAAGAATGCTAGAATACAAAATGGAGTAATAACTTTAAAATTCCTTGGAATATAAAAAGATATGGAACTAAAATTCTATTTCCTGTTAAACTAGCAACCCCAACAATGAGGTCAACATAAAAGAACTTTTGGATCAGCAGAAATATTAAAGTTCATATCAATGACTGCATCTGAAAAGATTCTTTCAGCAGCTATTCCAACAAACAAAAATGAATCCAAGGTAAAGAATGACCTGGGATGTAAGAAATACTGGCAGTGATATATGACACAGGAAAAGAAAAGGAAGTTTGAAAGAAAATAAAGACCCATTAGGTCTTAAGCCTTGTATAAGACATTTTGGAATGAAAAAGTTTTAATAATGCAGAACATGTTCTTCTCTGTAAGTCCAATCACAACACCTGAATTTATACGGTGCCCCATTCCCCTCCCCCATCATATTTTCACTGCTTAGAATTTTGTTTGTCTTCAGTCAACAATAAACTTCCTCAAGGTAATTTGATCACCACCTCTCACTTCTAGATTTCTCATGAATCTTGCTTTCAAATGGGTTTCCAATATGGGTTTTCATATCGAAAGCTTCGAGGCAAAAATACCTGATAATATTTTATTTTATCCTTGTATGAAAGTTAGGAGGATATAAATTGCTTGGTTCAAAGACATTTTCCTTGAGTATTTTTAAAGTTTACTATTTTCTTCCATTCACTATTGCTGTTGAGCTGATACCTAGCTCTCTATCTTCTTGTTCCCTGCAGGTCATCTGCTCTTTGTCTCTGAAATCTTTCAGAATTTCCTTTATGTCTTTAATATTCTTAATTTTACTTTAATAAATATGCCTAGGTATGTGTTTCTCCTTATTTTTCCCATTTAGCATACTACACGCCCTCTCACCAGTCTGAAGCCTTTCACCTTTTCTGAATTCTAGGAAATTTACCTCTTATTTCATCAATTATTTCAACTTCTTAAATTTTCATTTTTGTCTTCTCCTGGAATTGCTGTTATGACGCGCAGGCTCAGCGGCCATGGCTCACGGGCCTAGGCGCTCCACGGCATGTGGGATCTTCCAGGACCGGGACACGAACCAGTGTCCCCTGCATCGGCAGGCGGACTCTCAGCCACTGCGCCACCAGGGAAACCCAATGATTCTTTGTTTTCTGATATTGAGTTGTATGAGCTGTTTGTATGCTTTGGATATGTATGCTTCTCCATATCCTTTTCTTTTTTTTTTTTACATATACAAGTATCTATTCTCTTTCAAATTCTCTTCCCATTTAGGTTATTACAGAATATTGAGCAGAGTTCTCTGTGCTAAACAGTAGGTCCTTGTTGGTTATCTATTTTAAATATAGCAGTGTGTACATGTCAATCTTAAACTCCCAATCTATCCCTCCCCACCACCCTTCCCCTCTGGTAACCGTAAGTTCATTCTCTAAGTCTGTGAGTCTGTTTCTGTTTTGTATATAGATTCACTTGTATTATTTTTTAGATTCCACATATAAGTGATATCATATAGTATTTGTCTTTGTCTGACATTTCACTAATCATTATATTCTCTAAGTCCATCCACGTTGCTGCAAATGGCAATAATTCATTCTTTTTTACGGCTGAGTAATACATACACATACAAACACACACAAACACACACACACACACACACACACACACACCCCACATCTTCTTAGGCCAATCATATGTTGACAGGCACTTGGGTTGCTTCTATGTCTTGACTATTATAAATAGTGTTGCTATGAACATTGGGGTACATGCATCTTTTCAAATTAAAGTTTTTGCTTTTTCCTGATATATACCCAGGAGTGGGATTGCTGGATCCTATGACAGTCCTATTTTTAGTTTTTTAAGGAACCTCCATACTGTTTTACATAGTGGCTGCACTAGTTTACATTTCGCCAACAGTGCATGAGGGTTCCCTTTTCTCCACATCCCCTCCGTTTGTTATTTGTAGACTTTTTGATGATAGCCATTCTGACAGGTGTGAGGGGATACCTCATTGTGGTTTTGATTTGCATTTCTCTAATAATTAGCAATGCTGAGCATCTTCTCATGTGCCTGTTAGTCATCAGTATGTCTTCTTTGGAAAAATGTCCATTCAGGTCTTCTGCCCATTTTTTGACTGTTTTTTTTTTTTTTTTTGCGGTACGCGGGCCTCTCACTGTTGTAGCCTCTTCCGTTGTGGAGCACAGGCTCCAGACGCGCAGGCTCAGCGGCCATGGCTCACGGGCCCAGCCGCTCCGCGGCATGTGGGATCCTCCCGGACCAGGGCACGAACCCGTGTCCCCTGCATCAGCAGGCGGACTCTCAACCACTGCGCCACCAGGGAAACCCAATGATTGTTTGTTTTTTGATATTGAGTTGTATGAGCCGTTTGTATGCTTTGGATATTAACCTCTTGTTGGTTGCATCATTTGCAAATGTTTTCTCCCATTCCGTAGGTCGTCTTTTCGTTTTGTTGATAGTTTCCTTTGCTGTGCAAAAGCTTTTAAGCTTGATTAGGTCCCATTTGTTTATTTTTGCTTTTATTTCTTTTGCCTTGGGAGAT